>NC_051309.1:55205398-56444106 GCF_015220235.1 Choloepus didactylus
TAAAAAAACATTTCAAACAGACCATAACAAGGAAAAGACAACTAAGCTAACTACTTTATTCCAACATGTTCCTACTCCACCCCAAGAAAATAACCTAATATAGCAACATTTCTGTGAACTTGTTCCTACCATACCAATCAGAAATTATCAAACCATAGTCATTCCTAGGCATTCCCAGAACATTAAATTTACCTTCGATAGCTTATCTGTTCTTACTGGATTATCGTTTCCCGTTCCTTAATTGCTCTCTATCACTAGTTCCCCTACATTCTACATTATAAACCATTTGTTTTACATTTTTCAATGTCCACATTAGTGGCAGCATATAATATTTCTCTTTTTGTGCCTGGCTTATTTCGCTCAGCATTATGTCTTCTAGGTTCATCCATGTTGTCATATGTTTCATGACATTGTCCCTTCTTACTGCCACGTAGTATTCCATCATGTGTATATACCACGTTTTATTTATCCACTCATCTGTTGAGGGACATTTGGGTTGTTTCCATCTCTTGGCAATTGTGAATAATGCTGCTATGAACATTGGCGTGCAGATATCTGTTCATGTCACTGCTCTCCGATCTTCTGGGTATATGCCAAGAAGTGCAATCGCTGGATCGAAGGGTATCTCTATATCTAGTTTTCTAAGGAACTGCCAGACTGACTTCCAGAGTGGCTGAACCATTATACAGTCCCACCAACAATGAGTAAGAGTTCCAATTTCTCCACATCCTCTCCAGTATTTGTAGTTTCCTGTTTGTTTAATGGCAGCCATTCTAATCGGTGTTAGATGGTATCTCACTGTGGTCTTAATTTGCATCTCTCTAATAGCTAGTGAAGCTGAACATTTTTTCATGTGTTTCTTGGCCATTTGTATTTCCTTTTCAGAGAACTGTCTTTTCATATCTTTTGCCCATTTTATAATTGGGCTGTCTGTACTATCATCATTGAGTTGTAGGATTTCTTTATATATGCAAGATATCAGTCTTTTGTCAGATACATGGTTTCCAAAAATTTTTTTCCTTTGAGTTGGCTGCCTCTTTACCTTTTTGAGAAATTCCTTTGAGGTGCAGAAACTTCTAAGCTTGAGGAGTTCTCATTTATCTATTTTTTCTTTTGTTGCTTGTGCTTTGGGTGTAAAGTGTAGAAAGTGGCTGCCTAATACAAGGTCTTAAAGATGTTTCCCTACATTATCATCTAGGAGTTTTATGGTACTGTCTTTTATATTGAGATCTTTGATCCATTTTGAGTTAATTTTTGTGTAGGGTGTGAGGTAGGGGTCCTCTTTCATTCTTTTGGATATGGATATCCAACTCTCCCAGCCCCATTTGTTGAAAAGACAGTTATGTCCCAGTTCAGTGGCTTTGGAGGCCTTATCAAAGATCAGTCAGCCATAAATCTGGGGGTCTATCTCCAAATTCTCAATTTGATTCCATTGATCAATATGTCCATCTTTGTGCCAGTACCATGCTGTTTTGACAACTATGGCTTTATAATAAGCTTCAAAGTCAGGGAGTGTAAGTCCTCCCACTTTGTTTTTCATTTTTAGAGTGTCTTTAGCAATTCGAGGCATCTTCCCTTTCCAAATAAATTTGATTACTAACTTTTCCAAGTCTGCAAAGTAGGTTGTTGGAATTTTGATTGGGTAGAACTGACATCTTAATGACATTTAGCCTTCCTATCCGTGAACATGGAATATTTTTCCATGTTTTCAGGTCCCCTCTACTCTACTCTTAGTAGAGTTATGTAGTTTTCTTTGTATAGGTCTTTTACATCTTTGGTTAAGTTTATTCCCAGGTACTTGATTTTTTAGTTGCTATTGAAAATGGTATCTTTTCTTGAGTGTCTCTTCAGTTTGTTCATTTCTAGCATATAGAAACATTACTGCCTTATATGCATTAATCTTGTATCCTGCTACTTTGCTAAATTTGTTTATTAGCTCTAGTAGCTATATCATCTATTTCTCAGGGTTTTCCAGATATAAGATCATATCATCTGCAAACAATGACTGTTTTACTTCTTCCTTTCCAATTTGGATGGCTTTTATTTCTTTGTCTTGCCTGATTGCCCTGGCTCACACTTCCAGCACAATGTTGAATAACAGTGGTGACAGCGGGCATCCTTGTCTTGTTCCTGATCTTAGAGGGAAGGCTTTCAGTCTCTCACCATTGAGTACTATGCTGGCTGTGGGTTTTTCATATATGATGTTTATCATATTGAGGAAGTTTCCTTCAATTCCTACCTTTTGAAGTGTTTTTATCAAAAAGGGATGTTGGATTTTGTCGAATGCTTTTTCAGCATCTATTGAGATGATCATTGGATTTTTCTCTTTTGTTTTGCTAATCTGTTGTAATACATTGATTGATTTTCTTATGTTGAACTATCCTTGCATGTCTGGAATGAACCCCACTTGGTCATGGTGTATGGTTTTTTTAATGTGTCTTTGGATTCGATTTCCAAGTATTTTGTTGAGGATTTTTGCATCTATATTCATTAGGGAGATAGGCCTGTAGTTTTCCTTTTTTGTAGCATCTTTGTCTGGTTTTGGTATTAGATTGATATTAGCTTCATAATATGAGTTAGGTAGTGTTCCATTATCTTTGATGTTTTGAAAGAGTTTAAGTAAGATTGGTGTCAGTTCTTTTTGGAAAGTTTGGTAGAATTCCTCTGTGAAGCCATCTGGCCCTGGGCATTTATTTGTGGGAAGCTTTTTGATGACTGATTGGACCTCTTTGCTTGTGATTGGTTGGTTGAGGTCTTTTTCTTTTATGGTCAGTCTAGGTTGTTCATATGTTTCCAAGAAATTGTCCATTTCCTCTACATTATCCAGTTTGTTGCCATACAGATGTTCATAGTATCCTCTTAAAATTTTTTAAACTTCTTTGGGATCCACAATAATGTCATCTTTCTCATTCATTGTTTTGTTTATATAGGTCTTCTCTTTTTTTTATTTTGTCAGTCCAGCTAGGGGCTTGTCAATCTTGTTGATCTTCTCAAAGAACCAACTTTTGGTGTTATGTATCCTCTCTATTTCATTTATTTCTGCTTTAATCCTTGTTATTTCTTTTCTTCTACTTGGTTTAGGATTGGTTTGATGTTCATTTTCTAGCTTCTTCAGTTGATCCATTAGTTCTTTGATTTTGGCTCCTTCTTCCTTTTCAATATATGCATTTAGTGCTATAAATTTCCCCCTCAGTACCGGTTTTGCTGCATCCCATAGGTTTTAGTATGTAGTGTTCTCATTTTCATTCATCTCTATATATTTAGCAATTTCTCTTGTTATTTCTTCTTTAACCCACTGATTGTTTAGGGGCGTGTTGTTTAACCTCCAGGTATTTGTGAATTTTTTAAGTCTCTGATGGTTATTGACTTCTAATTGTATTCCATTGTGGTCAGAGAATGTGCTTTGAATAATTTCAATTTTTTAAAATTTATTGAGGCTTGTTTTATGTCCCAGCATATGCTCTATTCTGGAGAAAGTTCTGCGAGCACTAGAGAAGAATGTGTATCCTGGTGATTTGGGATGTGATGTTCTATATATGTCTGTTAAGTCAAATTCATTCATCAGATTGTTTAGGTTTTCAGTTTCCTTACTTGTCTTCTGTCTGGTTGATCTATCTATAGGAGAGAGTGATGTGTTGGAGTCTCCAATTATTGTGGAAACATGAATTGCTTCCTTTAGTTTTGCCAGTGTTTCTCTCATGTATTTTGTGGCACCTTGATTGGGTGCATAAACATTTATGATTGTTGTTTCTTCTTGTTGAATTGCCCCTTTTAATGAAGGGGCAATTTGTTGAATGGCCTTCTTTGTCTCTCATAACATCCCTGCATTTAAAGTCTGTTTTATCTGAGATTAACATTGCTACTCCTGCTTTCTTTTGGCTGTAGCTTGCATGAGATATTTTTTTCCATCCTTTCACTTTCAATTTCTTTGTGTCCCTGTGTCTAAGATGAGTCTTTTTTATGAAACATATTGATGGTTCATATTTTTTGATCCATTCTGCCAATCTATATCTTTTAATTGGGTAGTTTAATCCATTTACATCCAATGTTATTACTGTGAAGGCATTTCTTGATTCAGCCTTCTTATCCTTTGGTTGATGTTTGTCATATACACTTTTTCCCTCTCTCTATTAATGTCCTTTAATGTACCCATACTGAATCTCTTTAGTACTGAACCTTTCTCCATATCCCTCTCTCCTTTCTTTGTTTCTCTGTCAGTAGGGCTCCCTTTGGTATCTCAAGTAGGGCATGTCTCTTGTTAGCAAATTCTCTCAGCATTTGTCTGTGAAAAATTTAAGCTCTCCCTCAAATTTGAAGGAGCGCTTTGCTGGATAAAGAATTCTTGGTTGGCAATTTTTCTCACTCAGAATTTTAAATATGTCATGCCACTGCCTTTTCGTCTCCATGGTGGCCGCTGAGTAGTCACTACTTAGTCTTATGTTGTTTCCTTTGTATGTGGTGAATTGCTTTTCTCTTGCTGCTTTCAGAAATTGCTCCTTCTCTTCCATATTTGACAGTGTGATCAGAATATGTCTCGGAGTGGGTTTATTTGGATTTATTCTATTTGGAGTTCGCTGGGCATTTATGATTTGAGTATTTATGTTGTTTAGAAGATTTGGGAGGTTTTCCCCAACAATTTCTTTGAATACTCTTCCTAGGCCTTTACCCTTCTCTTCCCCTTCTGGAACACTAATGAGTCTTATATTTGGACATTTTATATTTTTTCAATTTTTTTCCTTATTCTTTCTTTTGTTCTTTCATTTTCCATTCTGTCATCTTCCAGGTATTGATTTGGTGTTCAGCTCCCTCTAGTCTCGTACTATGAGTATCCAGAATATTTTTAATTTGGTCAACAGTTTCTTTAATTTCTGTAAGATTGTCTATTTTTTTTACTTACTCTTGCAATTTCTTCTTTATGCTCTTCTAGGGTCTTCCTGATGTCCTTTATATCCTGTGCCATGCTCTTCTTCATGTCCTTTATATCCTGTGCCAGGGTCTCATTGTTCATCTTTAGTTCTTTGATTAATTGCTCCAAGTACTATGTCTCTTCTGATCTTTTGATTTGGGTGCTTGGGCTTGGGTTATCCATATCATCTGTTTTTTTCATATGCTTTAAAATTTTCTGTTGTTTTTGGCCTCTTGGCATTTGCTTAACTTGATAGGGTTCTTTTAGGATTTGTAGACCGATTAAAACCCTTATCTCTAATTTGTCAGATCTACAGCTTTGTGGAGTACACTTTCTCTAACCAGCAGGTGGCATCTGCGAGCCACCTATTCCCCTCAAGCCAGTTCTCCCCCACTTTGTCTTTGTGGTGAGTGGGGGTGTGAGTCTCGTGGGGTCCAATTGGTTTACCAAGCTTGCATGTATAGTTGGTGTTGCCCGCCCTGTATATAGGGCATGTGTCTGGGTGGTCACGGAGGAGGGGTGGCTCTAACAATGAAATCTCCCTGGTGTTCCTGGAGATTTAAAGCTGCTGCAATAGTCTAATCCTTAAGTTCAGTCCTGCCATAGTTTTTCTCTGCCACTGACCCACAAGTCCTTGGTATTGGCATATGGCCCCTGAGACTTGCAAGTGGGTCCCTCTTCCAGGCCGTGCATCCCCAGGTCCTCTGTTAAGGGATGACTGTGCTATGTCACAGGTGAGTGCCGTCCCCCCAAGGCAGTTCATGGCTGCAGGGCTGTGTAGGGACGCTCCCAGTCTGCTGAAAGGATGGCTGAATGGGACGTGTTAATTCACACTGCTCCACATTCCCAACTCTGGGACTACCAGCTGAGGGTGCAGAGAAAGCTAATGTCCACGCCCTATTTTGTGGTGTGCGTGTGTGTGTTGTTGGAAACACTTCCCTTTACACTGGGTTGTCTGGGACAGCTCTGGGCTGTGGGGCTGGCGCCTGGCAGGAGTGTTCCCTGCCCACTGGGAAGATGGCTGTGAGGGGATGCTCCCCTTTTCTTGGGAAGTTGTGGTGTTTAGTGAATTTTCTCAGTTACTGGACTTATTGCCTTGTGTCTCAGAGGTCTCTTAGTTTTGCTCTTCTCTTGACTTGTCCAAGTTGCAAGTCTTTGAGGCTTTCTGTATTGGGCTTCTTAGAGTAATTGTTTTAGAAAAAGAGAGAAAGATTGGAAAAAAAAAAGGGGGGGATTCTCCTTGCATATCTAATGGGTTATTGAAATGCTAAGAGACAAGGCAATTAGGGCCATTAAGGAATGATCCAGGGAGCAGAGAAACCAGTTTTTCAGACAAAGAAACTCGTCTTCTGGATTTGCATATGAGCCTGACTGCCTGAGCTCTGCCCTTCCCTATTCTATGTCCACCAGAACTCCAAAAAGCCTCCACTTTTATTTTTGGGTTTTCCTTGCTGTTTTTGCTATCACTATCTCCTCTCCGCCAGGCTGGCTGCTCCCAGATTCTCCGGTGTCTGGTCTCCGTCTATCTATGCTTAGAGTTTGGATCAGTAGAATGAGTTTCCGATAAGGGCCACAACTGCAGTTCTCCCTCCTCGTTCCCAGTGCTGACAGCCCCTCCTCCCTCGGGACTGAGCCTGGCAGGAAGGGGTGCAGGTCCCCTGGCTGCAAAAACTTACAGATTTCGCTGATCTCAGCTGTTCCACGTGTTCATGAGTGTTGTATGAAGTATGCCCAAAGTCAGATTGCTCTGCAGTGTCCAGTCCACACAGTTCCTGGCTTTCTACCTACTGCCCTGGAGGAGTAACTAAAACGTACACCTCACCACTCCACCACCTTGCCCTGCCCTCCATGCACTATTGATAAAGGTAAAACACATTTGTGTTGTCCTTTATAATCCACTTTTACTCTCTGACCCTGCCTGTATCTGACAGCAACTGGTTCAGGACAGACATCCACTGGTTCAGCATAGTAATGCTGCCCTCTTCAAGAATATTATTTTCTGTGTGTTAAACTGCAGCTGAGGACACAATTACAGTGAATTTCCTGTTTCTAGAAATCCTTACGTATCAGTTTTCTTCACTGATAGAGAGTCTCAGGTAACTGGCTGGATCAGATGTTCAACATCTGCTATGTGAAAGAGGAAAATGTTTGACCAAGTAAATTTGTTAACTTGGAGGGAAATTTTTCCTTGTGATTTTTAAAAAAAAAATCTATTTGTAGTCTTCCTAAATATCTAGCAGTTCAGGCAAATGACTTTTGCTGAGATATGAAGAATGATCTGAAATTCTTACATCACTCAAGCCAAATGACTAGGACATTTATGCCAAAGGTATTATGTTAATCAGGGAGAAACTGGGGTCCTTTGGGCTCTGTTCAGTCAAGATTAAAAATGTGGGTGTATCCCCTCCCCATGAAAATTGAAGTATTGCTATGACTAGAAGATCACATCCCAAGCCTATGAGAGCCTAATTACATGACTGAGTATTAAGGATATCTGAAAAACATCCGGGTGGGTATTTTTCTGGTTTCAAAATGACAGAGTGAAGAATGTGTTTCCCCTTCTGCTTTTAAAAAGTACACTAAAAGCAACCAGGAGATGTGGAAACAAATGCAATCACCATCTTGAACAAAACTAAGAGTTACACTATATGATGAAGAGTTGCCAAAGGCAGTGAAAGTGTAACAGGGAAGATGTAATTGAGACCATCACAGCTGAAGAGTAGCCAGTAGGGCCCCAGAGTCTAAAGTGAGTGGCCTACACTTACGGGCAAACCACCCATTCCACACAGGAACAAATGAAGCAGGTGGGCTGATAGGAGACTGACTGTTGGCTCCCAGCTGGGCAAAGAAGAAAGGCACGTTAGTGAGCCCAAACAAGAATTCAAACAGATAACCATTATGTACAGGACATAGGCTGTCAATGTGGTAGAGGAGGAATGGCCCTGCAAGAGGGTTCAGGAGAAGTAAAGAAAGACATATACAATGCTACATCATAAAGAGAAATTCCTTCTATCTGGAAATATGGCTCTGGTTTCTTCCCCAAATAGCCAGTCCAGGAAAAATTTGTCATTCAAAGATTAAAAAAAGAAGAAGAAAATCAGCAGAGACACTACAGAAGAAAGGAGGGAAAGTAACAGGTAAAACAGTGACAGACAAAAAACACCAGAAAATGCTGCCACAGAAATGAAATGCTGCTACAGAAAATAACACTTATAACCAATTTAAAACCATCATATCACTAAGAAAAATACTTCAGAATCAACAACGTGATTCATGCCAAATGACTAGGACATATGATGAGACAAAAGAAGGAGAAGAAATGAGCTGACAAAACAAAGAAGAGAAAAATAGAAACACCACAGAAATGAAAGCAATTACCAAGGACAAGATATTCTACTGAAATACTATAATGAGCATGAAGGAGAAATTGAAAAAAACATGGAAAACAGAATGGAAATAAACTGAGTTAAAAAGGATTCAATAGAAAATGAAAGATACAAAAGATGAAAACAATATCTAATAAACATATTTGGAGTCCCTGAAGAAAAGAACAAAAATAACGAAACAGGAAGATTATTCAAAGGTATTATTCAAGATAATTTGTCAGAAAAACAAAAGTTTGAATCTATAGATTGAGAGGCCCATTGTCACAGCAAAAAATTGACTCAGAATGATCTTCATTAAAACATATCCTAGTAAAGTTAATGAACTTAAATGATAAAGAATATTTTGAGGAACACTCATTCATTGTTGGTGGGAATATAAAATGATACATCTGCTATGGAAGACAGTTTGGCAGTTCCTCAGGAAGCTTAGAATTGTCATATGACCTGGCAATCCCTCCACTAGGTATATACCTAGAAGAATGAAAAGCAGGGATGCAAACAGATATATGCACACTGATGTTCTTAGTGGCATTATTTACAATTTCCAAAAGGTGGAAGCAATCCAAGTGCCCATCAACTGAAGAAAGGATAAACAAAATATGACATATACATATGATGGAATACTATTCATTTGAAGAAAGGAATGAAGTCCTGATGCATGCAACAACATGGATGAACCTGAGGACATTATGTTGAGTGAAATAAGCCAGACACAAAAGGACAAATATTGTATGATCTCACTGATATGAACTAATTATAATAAGTAAACTCATAGAGTTAGAATCTAGAACATAGACTACTACAGAATACATTGGGGATAGAGAATAGAAAGTGGACATTTAATTTGTACAGAATTTCTATTTAAGTTTGATTGTAAAGGTTTGGAAAGAGATGGTGGTGATAGAAGCACATTATTGTGAGTGTAATTAACAGCACTGAATTATATATGTGAATGTGGTTTAAAGGAGAAGCTTTAGTTATGTATGTTAGTAGAATAAAAATTAAAAGATAAATCCAAGGACTGTATATCATAGTGAACCCTACTGTAGATAATGGACTATAGTTAATAGTATAATTATAAGAATGTTCTTTCAGGAATTATAACAAATGTATGACACTAATACCAGGTATTAATAATAAGGTGGGTATATGGGAAAAAATGCACCTAATGCAAACTATGGACAATAGTTAATAGTATTATTGTAATAATCTTTCATCAGTTTTAACAAAGATACCACAATAATGCAAAGTGCCCACAATTGGGGGATATATGGAGAGGCTGTGTTTTTTACATGATTTTTCTGTAAATCTACAACTCTAATTTATAAACATTAAGTAATAATAATAGGACATATTACACAGGACTGTGTATTGGGTATTTTAAATGAGGTAATCTATGTAAATTGTTTCCAGTGGTGCCTAGAATATGGAATCTCTCAATAAATGTTGGCTACTACTGTTTAAAAAATGGTACAATTATAAAAAAGTGCTCTCATCAATTGTTACAAATGTTCCACACCAATGGAAGGTGTTGGTGATGGGGAGGTGTATGGAAAGCCTGTATTTTATATGCATGGTTTTCTGTAAACCCACAACTTCTCTAACGAAAATTAAAAAAAAAAAAAAAAAAAGATAAAGAATATTTTGAACATTTTGGTTAAAAGACCAAGCCACAGACAGAGTGAAAGCAATGAAACTGGCCTCACACTTTTCCACAGCCCCATTCAATGCTAGCTAACAGTGATGCAATTCCTACAAAGACCAAAAGGAAAGAAGCATGGCCCAACAATTTTATATTCAGGGAATGTGTCATGCCAAAATATAAGGACAAGTGACTCACATTTTTTTTTTAAGTGCAAGAATTCAAGGAGTATTATTTATAAGAACTTCCTGAACAAATTGCTAGATGACAAAACTTTAACCAAGAAACGAATGGAGAAACTACAGCCAAAGGATCGGCATCAACCACTGACAAATTTTAACATAAGGCTAAGATTAAAACAAGAATGGTAGTAATAACTACAAATTAGAGAGTAAATACTATGAACTCGGACAATGTGAAATTGACATCAATAATGTAAGTTGAGAGAGGACATAAGAAGCAAGGTAGGAGGCAGTATGTGTACTTTAATTCCTTTACTTTTCAAAGTTGAGTGTCAAAAGACAGCATTATAACCAATAATTGAAGCAGCCTAGGTCTTAGCACATTTAAAAGTATAACACTAAGAAAAAATATAATCAAGTAAAATTGGTGAAGTAGGGGGATAAAGTGGAAATACAGTTATTTCATCATTGGTCATGGAAGAATATCTGAAAAAATATAGGATTATGTATGTTATATAAAGTTCTAGTTTCAAAACAAATCACAAAAATATAAATTTTCAAAATTATCTAAATAACAGATCAAAGCAAAAAGATACACAGTAAAAATTAAAGAAGCAATAAAATAGAAAGTATAACATAAACTATGGTAAAATAAAAACCAAATATATTTGTCTTACAAATAAATGTAAATGCATTAAACACACCTATTAAAAGAAAAGTTCTCCAAGACTGGTGAAAAAGAAAAACGCCAGGCATATGATATATACAAGAGGCATGCCTAAAATGAGGTGACAGAAAGGTTTAAAATAAAATAGATGTGCAAATGTGTACAAGACCACTCAAGGAAATTAGGGGCCATGATCTTAAAATAGAGCAAAGTTGAACTGAAAACACAAGTCATGGAGGGGTATATGACACACTTGGGATTGAAAAGTTACATATGTCTGTGCACTAAATAGTATATTATCAACATTAACATAGCATAACATACAGAAAAGGTAAAGAACAATAGTCAGAAAAAACATTCAGAGGTAGGAAACTTTAGTTCATAGTTTACCCCCTCAGTCCTTGACAAATCAAATGGACGAAAACCAAAGGAGAGAGCAAACTTGAATAATATAATTAATAGGGTAAATATTATGGATAAATATCAAACTGCTTACCCTGGAAAGAGAACACATCTTTTCAAGTGTCAATGGAATCATCACAGAAATTGACAATCATCACAGAAATTTGACCATAAAAGAAAATGGTCAAAAAAGCCAAAAAAAAAAAAAAAAAAAAAAAAAAAAAAAGAAAGTAGAAATAGTAAAGGCATATTCTCTGGGATGTATTTCAGGAATGTAAAGATGATTCAATATTGGGAACCAACTAATATAATTCACTATATGAATAGATTGACATTAAATGATCATCCTCATGTGTACCAAAAAAAGGATCTGATGAAATTCAAAATCTAGTCTTAATTTAAAAAATCTTAAAATAGAAATAGATTAACACTTCCCCAAATCTCCAAATCTATATACTGGCTAATGGAGAAACGTTTGAAGCATACCCACTGATATCAAGCTCAAGATAAGGGTGTCCACTATGCTGTCTTTTGCCACTTTAATATTGTACCAGATGCTCTAGCCAAAGAAATTAGAAATTAAAAATGAAAGTAAAGTTATGAAACTGAAAGGGAGAGGCAAAATCATCATTATTTGTAGATGATAAAATGTTTACTTGGAATATCAATAAAATAAACTAGAATCTTATTAAAATAATAGAAAATTCATGGAGGTAGGTATATAATATCATATGTGTAAATCAATTGCCATTTACAAATTATAATGGAAAATATTCCATATACAATAGTAACAATTAAGATAAAATATCTAGGAAGGAATAAACTTAACAAGAAATGTATATGATATATATAACTTTAAAATACTCCTAAAGATCTTTTCAAAAATGGTGCTGCTATAAATACACAACTTCTCTAATAAAGGGAAAATTTTTTTTAAATGGTGCTGGCACAACTGGATAGCCACATGAAAAAAGAAATAATTTGGACCACTATGTCATACCATATGCAAAATTAACTAAAAATGGACCAAAGACATAAATGTAAGAGTAAAACCATAAAACTCCTGGAAGAAAGCATAGAATAAATCTTCACAACCTTGTTTTGGACAATGATTTCTTAGATATGTCACCCAAAGCACAAGCAGCAAAATAAAACATAGATAAATTGGACTTCATGAAAATTTAAAACTTTCATGCTTCAAAGGACACTATCAAAAAAGTGAAAAGACAACCCACAAAACAGGAGAAAATAATTGCAAATAATACATCTGATAAGGGTCTAGTATCCAAAATATATAAAGAACTCTTACAATTCAAAATAAAAAGATAAATAACCCAATTAAAAATGGGCAAAAGACTTGAATAGACATTTCTCCAAAAAAATATATACAAATGGCCAAAAAGCACATGAAAAGATGCTCAACACATTAACCATTAGGAAAATTCCAAACCACAATGAGGTACTATTTCACACCCACTAGAATGGCTACTATTAAAAACACTGAAAATTAAGAGTTGGAGAGAATGTGGAGAAATAGGAATGTAGAATCATGCAACCAATGTGGAAGAAAGTTTGGCATTTCCTCAAAAAGGTAAGTATCGAATCACCATAAGACCTGGCAATCCCACTTCTATATATATACCCAAAAGAATTGAAAGCAGGGACTCCAACAGATATTTGCACATTGAGGCTCCTAGCAGCATTATTCAAAATTGCCAAAAGATGGAAGCAACCCAAGTGTCCAATAACCAACGAATGGATAAACAAAATGTGGTATATATACATAGGGAATATTATTCAGCCATAAAAAGTAACGAAGCTTTGATCCATGTGACAACATGGATGAACCTTGAAGACATCATGTTGAGTGAAATAAGCCAGACATGAAAGGACAAATACGGTATGATCTCACTGATATGAAATAATTAGAATAAGCAAACTCACAGAGTCAGAATCTAGAATATAGCTTACAAGGAGATGGGATAGGGGTAGGGAATAGAGTTAAGGCTTAAAATGTATAGAGTTTCTGTTGAGGTGATGGAAGTTTTGATAACAATGATGTGGATGGTAGCACAACATTGAATCAACAGCACTGAATTATATATTTGAATGTGATTAAAAGGAGAAATTTTATGTTGTATATGTGTTACTAGAATAAAATTATTTTTAAAAATCCATGGAACTGCCCAACACAAAGAGTGAACCCTAAGTTAAACCATGGACTATAGTTAATAGTACAATTATAAAAATGTGCTTTCATTAACTATAATAAATGTACCATACCAATACAAGTTATTAATAATAGAGTGGTTTATAGGAACCCTGTATTTTAGGCATGATTTTTCTGTAAACCCACAACTTCTCTAATAAAAAATAAATAAAAATGATGATAAATAGCCTAATTAAAAATGGGCAAAAGATTTGAATAGGCATTTCTCCAAAGAAGATATGAAAATGGCCAATAAGCACATGAAAAGATGCTCAATGGCATTAGTCATTTGGGAAATGCAAGTCAAAATTATATGATACCACTTCACACCCACTAAGAAGGCTATAATAAAAAAAGAGGACAGTAACAACTGTTGGCAAAGATGTGGAGAAATTGGAATTTTTACCATTATTTTTTCCTGGTACTGATGCAAATATAAAATGGGGTAGCCACTTTGGAAAACAGTTTGACTGTTCCTCAAAAAGTTTAACATAATCATAGTTACCATATAACCCACCAAATCCTTTCCTAGCTATATACCTAATAGAATTGAAAACATGTTCACATAAAAACCTGTACACGAATATTCATAGCAGGATTATTCACAATAGCCAAAAAGCAGAAAAAACCCAACAGTCCATTAATTGATAAATGTATAAATAAAATATGGTACATCCATACATCCATACAATGGAATACTATTTGGGAATAAAAAGGAATGAAGTACATTCATGCTCCAATACTGATGAACTTTGCAAACATTATGCTAAGTGAAAGAAGGCAGTCACAAAGGTCACAGGAAGTATGACTCCATTTATATGACATGTCTAGAATGGGCAGATGCACAGAAAGTAGACTGGTGAGTACCAGGGGCTGGGGGGAGGAGGGAATGGGGAGTGATTGCTAATGGACATGTGGTTTCTTTTGGGGGTGATAAAAATATTCTGGAACATGACAGTGGCGATGGTTACACAATCCTGTGAATACATTAAAACACACCACTGAACTGTACACTTTGAAAGTGTAAATTTTATAGTATGGGAAGAATAGACATGAACAAATGGAAAGGCATATTGTGTTTTTTTGATAGGAAAACTAGTCATCTTAACATAATGTAGATATGTAATGTGATTCCAATAACAATGCTAACATAATTTGTAGGTCAGGAGAAACTTGACAAGTTGATTCTAAAATGCATCTATAAAAATAAATAAGGAATAATAGCCTAGAAAATTCTGAAAACGTGAAATGAGTGTGGACCAGGTCTATCTGATATTTACACATATCAAAAAGTTCTCATTATTAAAATTATGTGATATTGGCACATGGAATGGAGGAGGAAATTCAGGAATTGTCCCAAATTTAGTATTTGATAAAGCTTGAATTTCAATCAAAAGAAAAATGATGGTTTATTGAACAAATGCTATTGAGACAACTGAAAAGCTAATGGGGGTATACAAAATTAGGCTGTATATAAAATTAATTCCAGGTGGGCCAAGCATGTTGAAATTGTAAAATTAAACCATAAAAATCCTAGAAAATACATACAAGAATTTAACAGTAATTTCTCAGGGGGGAAGAACTATAAAAATACACACAAAATTTAGAAACCATAATAGAAAAAAAACAATGCACCAATGTAAAAATAAAATATTTCTACACAAAAGAAAAACATTAAACAGTCAAAAGATGACTTTTGAAAATATTTATAACTCATTAACAGAAAGTAAATACCTTAATACATAAAAGCTCCTACAAATTAAGAAAAGTATAGTTACTCAAATAGAAAACAGCCAAAGTTTATGAACAGATAGCTCTTAGTAAAGGAACTACAAATGGTTTTTAAACATATGGAAGGTTACTCAATTTCATTCATAAAAGAAATACAAATAAAAACTATAAGGGGTTAGAATTTTTCACCTATCAGATTGCCAAACTTCCAAAGTTTGTTAATTGTGTGTTACATGATAAGGAAACAGGGACTGATTAGAGTATAAATGTTTTGACAATAATTTTGCTCATTTGGCAATATCTATCAAAATTTTAGAAGCCTGCATAAAATATATAAGAATTTCGTTTCTGGCAAAATTGCATATGAAATAACCTGAAACCCACCACAAAATATCTAGAAATAGTGAATAAATTGTAATAAATATAATTTTACATTTATGCCTGGGCTTATAAGAAAGTAAGGGAATCTCCAGGGGCTAAAAATGAAGAGAAAAGCCAAAAAACAGAGTGGTAATTAGCAGCTTAAAGCTTTGGCTGCTACGCATGGGACGGGAGTGGGTTACGGGTCTCCGTAATTGTATCACATATCTTTTATGCAACCCTGAAGACCCTCCCCACCTCATTTGTTTCTTGACCCAGACTTTGCTGTGGCAACCAGCTCAGCATGGCCTCCATGTGACTCCCACAGAGCCACCTTACATTGCCTTGCATAGTCCTATGTCCCATCAGTCTCTCTTCCTGAATTTTTCTGTTGAAGCCATCATCCTGCCAGGAGCACACATATGCTAATATCTGAAGGGGCAAATTTTTGACCAAATCAGCAGGAGCTAGTGGAGTAAAGCTTCCCCCCTTTTGCCCTCATGCTGGATGTGCAAACTACACAACTTCTCAGAAGATGGACTGAGTAATCAGTTGTACTGAGTGGGGGCAAAATCCATAACAATCTTCAGATTGCTTCTCTTCCCTTCTCGGCTTTGCTCCCCTTTGTTCAAAAACTGTTCGCTGGAATTACAATCCAGTAGTAATACAATACATATTGGTACAGAGTTAGATGTAGTAATCTACTGGTTACATAGTTTATCTGCCTCAGGCTGTACTTTTTGGGGAATCCTTGCTATGTCAATAACCAGAGGCTGGGTTTTCATGGTCTTGTAGGGACAGGAAATAAAAACATGGGCCCAAGCAAAGAGGGGAGGGAATACTGAGAAGTCTGCCATAAATTCAAGACCCTCAAAGAATGAAAGGATGAACCAGGAAAAAGAGATCTGCCCACCATTACAGGACACCCTCTGGGCTCTGAACTGGGGTAACACACACACACACACACCACTTCCTCAGCTTTCAAACAAAAAAATTTAAAAATTAGATATTTCAATAGATTTCAGCTTCAAAAAGATTTCTTTTTAATAAAATCTTACTTAAAGTAACACTTGCTTATTCTACTCTCACTCAGTTTTCAAATGTTTAAAAGGCTCACTTTTCAAATGACTAAGGATTTTTAAAAATGTGCTATCTTCACTTTGGACAACCCTTTTTGGGTTCTGGGGAGTTGGGGTGGCTGGTGGTGGATGCCTGGGGCTGTCGGGCTGCGGCCTGGAGCCCATGAATCTCGAGGACAGTTGTGTGGAAGTGTGGCTTGTGAGGGGTGACGGTGGGATTGGGAGGGCCATGGGGACCGCACTCCACTTTGTCTGGTTCGGGGATGGATGGGTGGAGGAGTGGGGGAGGGAAACGGGCAGACGGGGGTACCCAGTGTTCTTTTTTTGCTTCAGTTGCTCTTTTTCACTCTGATTGTTGTTCTTGTTGTTTTTGTGTGTGTGCTGGTGAGGGTGTCAGGGATTGATTTGAGTGATGGATGTGCCACTGTGTGGTGGTGCTGTGGACGGTCGAGGGTACGATTTGTTTTGTGTGGCTGCATGGTGTGTGGATGTGTCTCAATGGAATGGAGATTGAAAAAAAAAAAATGTGCTATCTTTAAAAATAATTTATCTAACTAGTGAAGGCTCTAAAAAGGAATCTAGGTCAGTTTGTATTTGAGGAAGGGATTATTACTATTTTTTTTTTTACCTCATTTAAAATTAAAAACAAAAACAAAAAAACAAGAAAGACCTATCTCCACCTTCTAGAAAAAAGTAACTAAAATAAAATATCCTGCATTCATTCATTTAATCTTCTGCAGCATATCATCTTGAATGAATCCAATATTTAACACTTAAATCACTCACTGGGAACTAACAAGGGAATTCTTTGAAGGCTGACAGTTGATGTTTTGATGCAAGGGAGCAAACCCCAATTTATCTGTCCTTTGGATATTTAATTTGCATATAGAGCCATTTAGTAAAGCTGTCCCTCAAATCTCCCTTAAGTGTCTGCATGAAACAATTTGTGATAGTTAGGTTCATGTGTCAACTTGGCCAGGTGATGGTGTCCAGGTGTCTGGTCAAGCAAGCACTGGCCTAACCATTACTGCAAGGACATTTATGGCTGGTTAATAAACCAGAAGGCTGGTTTATTAAATCATTAGTCAGTTGACTGCACCTGTGACTGATTACATCAACAAAGGGCATGTCTTCCACAATGAGAGAATTCAATCAGCTGGATTTAATCCAATCAGTTGAAGACTTTTAAGGAAGAGAGAGAGAGGACCATCACTTATTCAGCTACCCAGTGAAGCATTTCCTGAGGAGTTCATTGAACACCTTCATTGGAGTTGCCAGTTTGCTACCTGCTTTATGGAATTTGGACTTGTGCATTCCCACAGTTGCATTAGATGCTTTTATAAAATTTTATATTTACAGATATCTCTTGTTGATTCTGTTTCCCTAGAGAACCCTAAATTATACACCATTAAATGCTTCACTGTAAGGCTCTAGTTACATCATACTAAAATTATAACCTTGCTGCTTCCTGAAGTTTTATACAAGAAATTTCAAAAGCAGGGAAAGATGATCTGAGAAGAGTCCCAAACCAGCACATGCTTAAACATCTGGATGGAAGACAAAGTAACCTGCTGCACTGCTTTGCATATAAACAAGGCCACCTGATAGTGCAGAGAAAACCATAGAAGAGAGCCCTTCACCATGGAACTTGAATCAGCAACGCAGACAGTCATGCCCCACCCCACCCCCCACCATCAATTCCCAGAGTTGAGTCAGTTTATGGACCCAGAACCCCTTGAATAAAGGGGATCCTGGGTTCTCTTGAGGAAGGACCCTGCTTATACTACCAAAAATGTATACTGTTCATTTGCCCCCACCAGCCTTCCCCAGATGGACCTATGGGCTTTATCAGGCTTACTGTGCTGTGGGGAAAAGGAAATGATCAGACATTTCAGGGATTACTGGACACTGGCTCTGAAATGACAATAATTCCAGGAGGCTTAAGGCAGCACTGGGGTCCACCAGAGTAGGGATTGATTTAGGTCAGGTGATCAATTGAATTTTAGCTCAAGTCCATCTCACAGTGGGTCTATTGGGTCCCCAAATCCATCCTGTGGTTATTTGCCCAGTTCCAGAATGCATAATCAGAATAGATATATTCTGCAACTGTCAGAATCCCCACATTAAGATGAACTTCCTCTGCTCCCAGGTGCATGAGCACAGGTTGGGTTTCAGCTCTCCTCTCCCTGTCAGTCAGCTGAGCTCTCCAGTGCATGAACAACCTACACAGCTGTACATGGCTGCTCTGCGAGCTCCTCAACACCAATGTCTAATAGTTTTGCACATCCTGGCTTTCATCCCTGCTCTAGGATTTCTGCATGCATTTTCAGTTACAAAAGGGAAGACATAATTATTCCAAACAGTCCCACAACCAAGCCTGGGTCTCTTGAAAATCCTAGTGCCATGAATCAGCCCAAGAGAGTGAAAGAGTGGCCTAAGAAATGTAATAGTTTCCCCCCTACATCTCTACAGGGATGTCACCTTGGGACTCACCGTGGTAATTCCAGCCACATGACCCAGGAGGGGGACCAGTTGCTGGGTGGGGCCATGTTGTGATTGGAGTCCAGGGCTGCTGGGCTGCTGCAGTCTTCCTGGGGCTCATGTTCTCTGACTTCCAAAGCTCTGAGTACCACAGAGGAGGACGTGCTTTTCAAAAACGCAACTGCCTCGCTCCGGCTGACCTCTGTTAATTCAATGCCATTCACGTTCAACAAAATGTCACCTGATGACCAGAGAAGTGGAAGCCATCTTTAGTGAGGGTAAAACAGTAACTTCTGCTTCAAGTGCAAAGGGGCAGGGATTGGCTTGGATGTGGGGGAGCAGTGAGGGTGAAGGTCATATCTTTGGCCTCTCGTGTGGACATGATGCTGGGTTCTCATAGAGCAAATGATAAACAGTGTGTACATTCTAAGGCACAAGTAGGAAACTCAATGGGATTCTTGTTTGGGGTTTTGAAAGCATATCTATTGGTGTTTGGCTCTAGCATTTAAAAAAAAAAAAAGGAAGGAAGGAAGAATAGAAGGGGCAGGGGGACAAAAGTAGGACAGAAGGAAGACAGATTAGCCTTGCTCACTATTTAAAGCAAGACAACTTTTTGACTCCTTTTTGTTTACTGTTTTTAGCACAAGAGGGGAGCACATGGAAAAGATCTCAGCACCTGCACAGAGCCAGGCATGTAGTAGGCACTCGGTAAACATGGGCTGAATGAATGGGCTGAATGAATGGCTAAGAAACTAACCATGAGAATGTCTGTTACAACTGGCAGGGAGTCTATAGCAGTTAAGAAGAAAAAAAAATGAGTCATGAAACTGTGCTCTTATAGAGGTGGTAAAGAATTAACAGCATCCCTATTAATTGCAAAGGTGATAATAGTTACTATTGGCTCATAGTATGGGACCCTGAACCCTCTCTCTACACCATCTTGTATAATGCTCAAACTCATGTTCTCATGCTAACAGTCTTCTTGGTTGACCCCATCATTCTTCACCCAGGAAAACCTCTCTCTAGAATATCACCGTTTTCATATAGAAAAACTACAGCAGGAATGAAAGGATAGGAGGAGAAAGATGAGAGAAAGGCTTTGAGTGCTTTCTGACCTAAAAAGAAATACTTTAAGGTTGGCAGACTGAATCCCCTAATCACACTCCTGTATCTCCTCAGTTTAAGCAATTGTACCTCAGAAAGTTCACATTTTTTCTCTTGAATCTGAACCTTTACCTTTACATTAACTGGCATAATTAATCAACCATCTGAGCTACCCCTTTGTGTGAACTGACAGTATTATTAAGGATATGCATTTGTAGAGGCAAATAGGACATCTCCCTCCTTCACACAATTTAGCCCAGAAAAACATGAGATTAAAGTAGTGAAATGCTTTTGACTCAAGGGAAAGTACTCAGCATGGCACTTGCACTTAATAAATACTCATTGATTTGAAAGTGAGATCTATTAAATGATTTCTCATATTGAAGCCATATAATGAAGCAATTCATGAAATATTTCATTACTGGATCAATCCAGGAAAAAAAGAACACTTTGAATGAATGGAACCAAATTATGCCAATTAATCAAGGCAACTTGCTCATAACTATAGCAGCTCATATTAATTCCTGGGATTGGCAGGAGGTTCTAGCTTTACTAGCAGGCAAGGTGGTCTGCATCAATCTACCTAAATGAAGAGGGGTGAAACGCAGTCTAGCAACCTCACTCGAGCCAGTCATGGTCAATGAGTACCAGATGTCCTGGCCAGAATACCCTCACATTCCTTTTTTAGTTCTGGAAACAGTCTCTTAACCCAGCACAATGCTAAACCCTCTGCCACCCCAGTTTCTCAAGTCTCTTTACTTTTTACCTGTTTTTATTCTTCCATCTCTGCTTATGACTCCTCCGGGCTCAATGCTGATGACATAGATTGGCAAATCCCATTCCCTATGCGATGCACCCCCAGCAACTGTCATGCCAAGGGATTCGCTGGGGTCTTTTCGGACACTTACCACCTTCTCATGACAAGTGACCACGGGATGGAGGGGCTGAAGGCACAGACAGAAAAACAAAATATGGTGCACTCGTTCACTAGTGAGCTTGCATTTCCTATTTGCAAAATCTACCAACATTGCATATATGAATGATGGGCATCCTTGGTGTCACAGAGAAAAGACACATGCAGAAAATTCCCATCCCTCTCCCCAACATTACAGTATCTATAAGCTGATGTAGAAAAAAATTTACATTTCAAATGGGACGACAAAAATAGAGGGAGGAATAGCTTGTGGAGCACTAGAGAAATATCAAGCACACAAAGTGGAGCTGTGTCCCCAATTTTTCAAGTGAGTCATTTATTCCTGATAGTTCAACATTTCCAAAAAATTTTGTCACCCATGAATATCAAAAATTTTTTCCTAAGTTTTAAAAAAAAAAACATATTTTTATTAAGTAGTCTCAGTTTAATTTATTCAGGTAACCAATTTCTAAAAATCCTCAAAGAAAAATAATAATATATTTCACAGATACTATATTCTAGAAAATCACCATTTCCTAGGTTTTCCCCAATTAACATTTTAATCTTACTCTAGCAGTTTGATATAATATGAAGTCCACTATATTCTTTTATTGTATTACATAAAAATATGGTACACACAACGAATACACTGTGGACCAACTTTTGAAAAGCAGCTTAGGAGAATTGTGAGTTCAGTTCAACAATGGACTAAAGTTACATGTGGTATTGTCTTGGAGGAATAAGATGGGATAGCTCAAGGGAGCCGTTTATCAATGAATACGTTTCAATACATACTTCTCTAAAAAATTATTCTCCTCCATGCTTTTTCAGCGATCCAGGGGACTAAGGCAATGGATGTGTGCACTGCAAATAAATATTTCTAACCCTCGAGCAAACCTCAAAGAAGTCCATGGCTCAACACATAGCTTGCAGTTGAATCTAAAGAAAGAAACTTTTAAAAATTCATTTGATGAAAAAAATCAAAGTACAGAACAAAGTAAAAGAATACTTTTTTGTTGTTTAAAAACAGAGTAATGAGAATTGTATTAGTATTTGCTTGTATTTGCACGAAAAAACTGGAATAAAATATAAGTGTTTTCTATGGGGGTGGAGGTGGGCACTGGACAGGTTAGGGAGGGGGTGAGAGGTATATATATATTTTATATATACTTTATATTTTACAAGATATGTTGAGCCTTGTGAATATGTTCTCTATTTAACAAATTAAAATATTATAATTAAAACAAACTTCTGTAAATTTGATGACTGATATTACTTAGAACTATTCCCTGGTTACACAGTCAATTCTCAGTGTTTCAGTAAGGAGCAAGAAAAGCCTAAGCTTTTCATGTGTTTATTATGCCACAATTTCCTCTTGCTTTAGATTCCATGTCTGTTTTAATGGTCTTACTGTGTAATTACCTCCTATTGTGTATTTAGCACTGAACCTAACATCTAGTACATAGAAGATGGTAAGCACATGTTTGTTGAATAAATGAATGTATGAATTGTAAATGGTCTCAAATAGTTTTTGGTAGTCATAGACCATATATCAGAATTTATGAACTATTATGGCAAGGCATATGCTTCAATGGCTACTTGTAAGGTCTGTGTTGTGTCTATTTAAGCCCCAGGACCCGACAGTGCCGAAGAGCCAATCTAGTTATCAGATGAGGCTTGTAAAACCAAAATGGGGCTTTCTTCAGAGAAAAATTTCGAAATAAGACAAAGAGCACCAGTGTGAGCACAGTGGGCCTAGCAGTCCAGCTAAGGCTGCGGGGTTAGGTTTGGAGAGGCTCTCAAGGTCCCTCCCAAGGACATGATGTTTTCCTTTCTGAGAAGCAGCGAGAAGCAGGACGCCTCTTCCTGTAATCACACGTCTCTGGAAAGAACCTCATCTGGCAATACAGGCAGTTGTGAAATGCCCCCAATGCAGGGCACAGCTCTAAGCCCAAAGACTCCTGTCTCCTCGGTCGCTTCAGCTCATTCCTGGGCATAGACATAAAGCATTTGCTTCTGACCCTCACAAAGAAGAACTTTCTCCATTATTTCCAGATGGAGGGGCAGGGGTGGGGGGAGACATTGTTAAGGGTAGCTGATCAGTCTTTCAAGGTTATGGCTAAAATACAGCACAGAAAACTCTGGATGACAGATATCTTTTTTCATTTAAATATATAGGTAGACTTTACCTCATTCTTGAATAGCTGCTTAGCACTTCATTGTATGGGTATATCATATCCCCCAATGAAGAACATTTGGGCTATTTGCAGTCTTTTGTGAAATCAAACAGTGCCACTAGGAACACCTTTACACACACATCTTGTGCACTTGTTTTAAATATTTATTTAGGCTAATGTCCTAGAAGTACAACTGCTGACTCAAAGAGCCTACACATTTTACATTTTGATAGATTCCCATAAGTTGCCCTTGGAAAAGGTTATATACCATTTATAACCTCACCAACACATTGTGAAAATGCTGATTTTCCCACAATTTTACAAATACTGGGTTTTATCAATATTAATAATATATGTCCAAGTAACAAATCCAATAATTTAATTGCATTTTTATGTAGCAAGGTTGAGCATCTTTTCATTTTTTTTGGGTTTTTAATAGTAATAAGTATATGTGATCTGGCATCATTGTACTCATTTAAGCTCCTCTGACTTCATCCAGGAATTGGGGCCAATGATACACACATCCTGGAAACCTCTGGCTAACAAAAAGGAATTATATGAAAGATATGATTTTACCTGAGAAAACTTTGGTTAAAAAAAAAAAGTGTTTTATTAGCTTTAACTGAAAGTACCAAAATTATATCTCTTGTGAAATATTCCATAATTATAGTGGCTTCTCTCCTGTACTCTAGTTAATATTTAGTGCTTTAATTATTTTCTTGTAAATAAATATTGTCTGAACAAATACAAGTCGACCAGATACTTCTTTAGGGAAAGGAAAGAAATATTATTTGATATCTACTTAAATGTGGCAGGTCAAGCAAACTGAGGCAGAATATTTTTAAAAATCTGATCAATAAAACATCTGACATGAGGAGTTAGTCTGGCCAAGCAGAATACCTTGCTCTAAATCCACCCGTTCCCCACTATGCCACTCTGCCTTTGGAGGTAATATTTAAAATTAATCTATCAAATTTAAGGTAATTGTCAGAAAAACAGACGAAAGAATTAATTTCCTAAGTTTCCCAGAAAGAGTTCTACTATCTCATGGACTGGAAAACTCAAACCCAAATCAATCCCACCAAATAAATACTCAACATGTAAGATCCGAATGCTGAAACCTAAGTCCTCGAGGCTGCATAGATGTGCTATTCATGTTTTTAGATATAAGTTCCTGAAGAGCAAAGTCTTCTCTCACACTTCCTCAGTTCTTACCAAAAAGACTTGTTTGCAGTGGGCTTGCAGATAATGACCACCGAACAGAGACATTTAGTTGAGCACATAACGACTCAACACAAATGACTAAATAAAATACACAAATAAGAAATGTATCCAAGTGCCCTGTGTCTCCGATGGCCATATGCTTTTCCCCACCAGACAGAGACACTCTATGTTGTCCTGTGAAATCTTCACACCCACTTGCCAAACTTTGGATGGGGAGGGGGAGAGTTAAATGTGACAGAGATGATCTTTCCCATCTATGTTTACTTCCCACTCCCCCTTCCCTACTTTGGAGACCTCAGAATGTTGCCTAATGTTTAAAAACATAATTTATCATGAAATAATTAAAGCTTATTTTAAAAATATCATGGACATCTGTATATCACTCAGCTATAATAAGTATTTACATTATAGCATATTTGCTTTGGATTTTTACAAATAAAATATTTTAGACACACAAAAGCATATAAAGAATAACTCAATGACCTGCCCATGTACCTTGCAACCCATCAGAAATAATGCTCCAAGCACAGTCATGGAATCCCTCTACAACTTCTCTCCAGTCTCACTTTCTTTCCTCTCCTGCAGAGGTAACCCATCCTAAATTTGATGCTTATTATTCCTTAACCTTTCAAATGACTAAAAACTTTTCTAGCCCACAAATCCTGGTTTGCTTTCTTTGGTTATTTCTTTGAATCATTTAAACTCCTACTTTCAAAAAGCCACATTGTTTCCTAAATGAAATAAAACTTTAGCAGGAACATAAAACACTAAATCAGCAAAGAGCTATATAGGTCTTTGTTTCATTTTAAATATGCTACTTTATTGTGAGGACATTTCAGAAGGCAGATGGAACTATAAATTACAATGAAAGTAACTACCATTTCCCAGCAGGCCACTGTGTTATGTAAGTTTTCCAGGAATTTGGACACATGACAGAGGGCTACAGCAAAAATTTGAGCAGGTCCTCCTGGCTCTTTCCATGATTGATTCATGATGGTTGCGTGAAAGGAATTATAAAACCACAGTGCCAGTGGAGGCCCCATTCTTAGTTGTTTAATTAACTAGAATTTAATGTACTCTGCTAAATTAAGCTAGAATTAGTTGTTAAATTAATTAGTTAAACTAATAAAGTAGTTTTCCACTAACTTATACCAGTAGTGTAATTTAAACATGCTAATGGTATTTGCTAGTGGAAAGATACCAGGGAGTCCTTATCTATAAAATGTTTTGCAGGATGTACTTAGTTTATCTAGATTGGATATGGAATTTATGGATTTATGGGGAATGGCTGGTTGGAGAATGGAGGCAGGAAGGAATGTGTGTACAGCTTTGTAAGCTATGTAATTAGAATATAAAGCAGAGATAGTCCAAAACCAAAATTTGAAATATTGTTTCTGCTTATATTATTCAAATTGAGTTTAAAAACTCAAATCATTAGTTACTGTAAACCAAAACATAGCCTGATGTGGAAGAAAGGGGACATTCCCCAATCTCTGTTGCAAGAATAGTCTGCCTAATTTTTTTTAGCTACAAGTGAGGTATAATAAAACGTTTAGGACCCAGGAGAAATGCTGATAGAAGGTCTTTATCACAATGGGATGTCAAACCAAGGGTACAGATCTCTTAGTTTGGACAAGGCAAGGTTGGTGCTGTTTAGATATCTATCCAAATGGAGAGGTAAGGCACTGCCTTTAGTAGAAGCCACAGACAGAAGTATGAATTTGGGCTGAATCACTCCATTTAAAAGGAGGCTGCAAACTGGTGGCCTTAGATGGATTTTGCCTGCTGCACAATGTTTTAAAAATTTTCTGGATTTGAATGTCACAAGACAGGACATAAGTACTCTGTTTTGTCGCAATCCCCACTACTCCCTAATGTTTCATAAGCTTCAAGGGTTTAAATTATCTTTTTGGTCCCTGTACAGACTTGATTTTGTGACTTCTGCAAACACAAACAAACAAAAATTAGCAGAGGCACCATTATATTAATTTCCAGCCAAACTTGGAAATTCCAAAGCCAGAGACCAAGAAAATGTCTTGTTTCATTTCACAGTCAATGGAAAACAGTCCTTAAAGAAAATGACTCTTTGAAATCAAGACATCTCTTTGGTTTATACTAAAAATCAGGTCCCCAAACGAGGTCTGTAATATCAGGTTTCAAAGCTCTCCCATACCCTCCTGTCTCCTGCCTGGATGGGAGACACCTGCTGTCTCACCAGGTCATGAAGATGGGGTTTTACAGGACAAGTGAAATAGTGTTTCCTTAGAAACAGTAGTCCAGAGATGACACTTGGAAATGTTCAAGTATGCAGCCTTCCCAATAAATAGCTCCCGGAAGGAGTAGTGGACATAGCCCTGGTGAGGCCTTACCTTGCTGCTTCTCTCCCCAGGGCCAGGGGACTGGCTGCCGTTGCTGTTCCAACATGTTTCCTGAAAGATGTCAGGACTCGGCTGTCGAACTTGGCGGGACACGACGAGATGAACACGCCTTTCACTGGCCTGGGTGATAAGACACAGGTGTTAGCCACTGCCAGAGCCTCCATCCACAGCACTCAGCACTGAGCACAAAGAGGTGTTTGCTTTTACCTCATTTATGGAAAAACATGGTTCCTACTATTTTTTATGTCAGTGCCCATTTTGTAATATGGTAAGAGTATGAAAGCTATTTCCTTTATTCTTAAACCAAGTAGTGAACATTGGTCCAGGGGAAAAACTAGGGAAGGGTTGACTCATTAAACAGTCTTTGAAAAGGTGCCATCAGACATTGCTAATTTATTTATACATAATGGCTCCACTGCACACAAGCCCTATCTGAAGGTCTTTCTGGGTAGAACAGGGTACACAGGGTAAAGTAGTAGCCCAGTCCGAAGATCTAAGACCAAGGGTCAATAGTAAAGAAAAAGAAATGTTGGAGTTAGTGCAAGGAGAATTAATAAATTTTGAAACATGCTCATCTTTAGAAACTGACTTTTCTGTGCCACGACACATCTCAGGATTCTTAGAACTGAAGACTCATAGATGGGAGTAGGAAACAGTGTCCTAGTTAGTGAATGAAGGTTATGGGACCCCAAGGAGAAATCCAAGGAAAACAAGGCCAGAAAGGTAATCCTGTGAGCCTGAAACTAGCACAAATATTTTTAAAATGACCATCAGATCATGTTAATATCCTGCTTTCAACCATCCGATGGCTTCCCAATGCACTTGGGATGAAGTCCAAACTCCTTACCATGGCCTTCAAAGTTCCCGTCCACTTCTCCAACTTGGCATTCTACCCCACTTCCTTATCCTCACTCTGCCGTTGCCATGCTGGCCTTGCTGCTATTCCCACACCATGTCTCAGGACCTTTGCACTTGCTACTTCCTCTATCTGGAATGGCCGTCCACTGGGGTTCATATGACTAACTTCCTCTCACCACCCTGTGCAAAGCAGTAGTCCCTCCCCGAGTCATTACCATGTTACCAGTCTGCTTCCTGCATAGCCCTTATCACCAACTGAAATGATTTTTCTTGTTTGTTTACTTGTTACTGTCTGTCTCTCTCACTAGAAGCTGAGCTCCTTCCAGGCAGGGACCTCACTGGTAAACCCTCAGCATCTGGAATGTAGTATGGCATTGAAATAAGTGCTCATTAAATTCCTACTGGATGAATGAGTGAATGAATGAAAAGTGTAGGCACCACAAATGAGGCCAGTTGGCATTTCTGCAGGGAGGTTGGAGACAACTTCGCCATGAGTAGAAAGGTGTCCCTTCCTTCTGTAAAGTTAAGAAGATGCCAAGCTAAAATGTTATCTGGGAAAAATCACCTACAAACTTGGATCATACAATGCTATACAAATACATTGCAATAAAGGAAAAATGGTTCAGTTAACCTGAAACAGAGTGGTCCTCAAAGTGCAGAAAATGGAGTGGAGAAAAATATAAAGTAATAGCCCATCCCCAAGACCAAAGACCAAGGGTAAATAGTAAAGGAAAAGCAATGTTGGGGTTAATGGTGGCAACCCTGCCACTGCAGGAAGAGAAATCTTGTATCTGACAGGCTCGACCATTGGGCATTGGAAGGATGAGCTCTTCAGAAATAGAAGGGATGGCTTATCAGGTTGTAACACTGCCTGATTAAAGTTCCTTTGGATTTATTATGACCCCAGAAAGCCATGTTCTTTAATGCAATCTTGTGGGGGCAGACTTAAATCTTTTTGATTAGGTTGTTTCCATGGAGATGTGACTCACCCAACTGTAGGTGAGACATTTTGATTAGATCATCTCCATGGAGGTGTGGCCCTGCCCATTCAGGGTAGGTCTTACTTAGATCACTGGAGTCCTTTAAGAGACTCAGGAAGAAAGACAGAGCCACAGACAACAGAGATGCGTAGAGATGCTTGGAGATGCGGACCAAAGGATGTCTGGAGATGCTAAGCTAAGAGATGAAGCTCAGAGTTTGCCCTGGAGAAGCTAAGAAAGGACCCCCAGATGCTTATAGAGGAACATCCTCAGAGAAAGAAGCAAGGACGCAGAGGAGCTGAGAGACATGAGCAAAGACAGACACCCAGAGACATTTTGGAGAATGCCATTTTGGAACACAACCCAGAAGCAAGGGAACAGCAGACACCAGCCATGTGCCTTCCTAGCTGACAGAGGTGTTCCAGATGCCATTGGCTGTTCTTCAGAGAAGGTATCCTCTAGTTAATGCCTTAGTTTGGACACTTTTATGGCCTCAGAACTGTAAATTTGTAACCTAATAAATCCCCTTTATAAAAGCCAATCCGTTTCTGGTATTTTGCGTAATGGCAGATTTAGCAAACCGGAACACCTTGATTCTTTTTAAAATTTTTATTGTGGTAACGTATATACAACATAAAATTCCCCATTTTAACTACTTTCAATTATGGAATTCAGTGGCATTAATTACATGCATAATGTTTTGCTACCATCATCACCATCATTACCAATTTTTTTCCACCATCCCAAGCAGAAACTGTGTAGCCATTAAGCAATAACTTCTTAACCACCTCAACCTCCAGCCCTTGGTTACCTCTAATCTACTTTCTGTCTCTTGACTTTGCATATTCTGTGTATTTCATATAAGTGGAATCATGAGGTATTTCTCCTTCGTGTCTGGCTTATTTCACTTAGCATAATATTTTTAAGGTTCATTCATGTCATAGCATGTACCAGTGCTTCATTCTTTTTTATTACTGAATAATATTCCATTGTGTGCATATATCACATTTTGTTTATCCATTCACCTGTTGATGGACACTTGGGTTGCTTCTACCCTTTGACTATTGTGAATAATGCTGCTATGAACATGATGTACAAGTATCTGTTGGAGTCCCCACTTTCAATTTCTTTGGGTATATACCTAGCAGTGGGATTGCCAGGTCATATGGTAACTCTATGTTTATCTTTCTGAGAAAATGCCAAACTGTACAATTTTACATTCCCACCAACAATATATGTGGGTTTCTATTTCTCTGCATCTTCACCAACACTTGTTATTTTCTGTTTTTACTAGCCTACCTAGTGGGGGTGAAGTGGCATCTCATTGTGGTTTTGATTTTGGCTAAAGATGTCAAGCATCTTTGCCTTATTTTTTAAGTGAATACCACTAATTCTGATTACTAGTCCTTTCTGCTATGTACAGTGATGCTTGGACAAAGCATCTGAATAGTAGACTTATTTCTGATTGGAAAGGCCCATTCCACACTGTAAATTAACAAATGAGCATTCTGCCCCAGGTCAGTTTCACGTGTGTCTGACAGTGTGAGTCATTATTCCAGAACTGCTGACTGCTGATGTTCCAGATCTGCAGGACAGACAGAGCTGACCTTAGACCTGTGAAACTTACATAAACAGGGGCTGGGCTGAACACCTGACTAACATCACCCATTGCTTTAACAAAAGCTGATGATAGCAGGTATGGCTAGATTTGATTAGAAAGTCCCCAGAAAGATGAGGTTTGGGGACAAGGAAGATGGATAAGAGAGAAGTAAGGTCTGGAGGTTTCTCTCTTTATCTTATCCCTTGATCACTCACCTCTACAACAAAAATGCACATGGGCTTGCCTGTCTTCTTCCTCAACATGTATGTCATCAGAGTATGGAAAAGTCAGGTCATAAAAGGAGGGCATGGGAAGTTCATGCTCTTCTCCTCTGGCTCAGACAATGGGAGTTGAGATGTTTGCTTCTTACCTCTCTGCATCTTCCTTCCCCAAGCATGTAACTCACTCCCATTCCCAGCAACTAGGATCTTGTTTCTAAAACCTTAAGCACTAAGAACCCAGCCAGTGATATCAGATCCCAGGATTGTCCAACACCGAACAATCCAAACCTTTGTTACTTTGTATTCTTGTACTAATAACCTTCTCTACTCAGGACTCTCTTGAAATTTAGGGATTACAAACTGGGTGGTTGTAAATTAGATGACTTTTTTATACAACAACTGCTAAAGCTCAGTGAGTGTCTACTGTAAACATCATGTTGGATGGTGAGCCAGTCATGATTTGTTTCACATAAACTTAGAAAATCCTACTCAACAGGGCCCTAAATGAAAGTTCAAATTCTTTACTCAATTTTAGCACAGAAAGCCCAGTCATAATTTCTGCTGCTCTGCCCAGTCACCAAGTGCATGCCCTTCCTTTGGTTGTTTGCCTATCTTGAATTCCCTGATGTTTCTCATCACATGTAAAGCCTGTGTCAGAACAGAACAAAAATAGTAAGTTCAGGAAGCAATAATGAAAAGGCTGACGCAAAAGGCTCTGGTATTAGCCAACTAAATTTAATTCTTGGAAGAGTGTTTAATAACTGTGTATCTTTCTTTGTACTCCAAGCCTCACTTACCCTAAGGAGCTTACCTTTGGGAACTGTGCTGGTTTGAATCTATTATGTACCCCATAGAAGGTCATGTTCTTTTAATTCAATCTTGTGGGGGCAGACCTTTGTTGGGTGGGATCTTTTAAGTTGTTTCCATGGAGATGTGACCCACCCAATTATGGGTGGAACCTTTTGATTAGATTATTTCCATGGAGATGTGACCCCACCCATTCAAGGTGGGTCTTAATTAGTTTACTGGAGTCCTTCAGAGAGCTCAGGGAGAGAGATCTCAGAACCAACACAGACCCAGATGCTTGGAGATGAAGACAGAAAGACATTTGGAGATGCTAAGCAAAGAGATGAAGCCCAGAGTTTGCCCAGAGAAGCTAAGTGAGAACCCACAGAGGCTTAAAGAGAAAGCCACTGGAATCAGAAGCTGAAAGCAATGCAACCCCGGAGCAAAGGACCAGCAGATGCCAGCCATGTACCTTCCCAACTAACAGAGGTGTTCTGGATGCCATCGGCCTTTCTTCAGTGAGCTTATCTTGTTGTTGATGCCTTAGTTTGGACACTTTTATGGACTTAGAACTGTAAATTTTGTAACCTAATAAATCCCCATTATAAAAGCCAATCCATTTCTGGTATTTTGCATAATGGCAGCTTTAGCAAACTAGAACTGGAACTCTCTGAAGAAAAAATTACTAAAAAATAAGACTTGGTAAGCATTCAGGTCAAAACTTCTCTTGCTGAGTCCAAATCTCTTCTTTATCTTTGGGGACACTCTGATGTTTTGAAGCTTCCAAACAGCATGCTTTTCTCTAGGCCTGCATATTGAATCATATACATTTTGGATGAGGAGCAGACACATGAGCTAAGCACTTCATAAGACTGGAGAAAATTTTAGACTTACGCATTGAATCAGCTTGCCAAACAAACTCCATGGTGCCAAGGAGCAGCCTGCAAGAGCTATTTAATTCACATTTTCAAGCACAAATTTCTCACTGGATTTTCAAATATTGTCTTTGGTATAAGCTGTTGGCAGGAATAAGACCACAATAAATAACTTGGGTATCAATTTACTTGGAAATAAATTCTCTGCAAGGCTGGATCTGTGGCTCTTACTGGCCACCTTGTAAAATGCTCACATGGAGACCCTATTTGATGTGCATTTTCTCCTAGTATTTGGAGACGTAATGTGAACATGGGCTAACATGTTTGTCCTGGCTATCACTGTCATGAGTGGCTCTAGGCCAGACACTACACTAACAGGTTTGGGGACATGGCTCCAGCCCTTATGGAGCATGGAGTTTGTCTTGCCCCAGGGACAGTCAGAAGTAGGTGCCATGAAAAAGACATGGGTAACATACTTAGCATCTTCAAAGGTGGAACCAATTAACTCTAGCTGAGGATACAGGAAAAATCTAATATCAAATATTGAGAGAAAAATCTAATATTCAGAGAAGTCTGGAGGATTATCACTGAAAGGCTTGTTTTTTTGTTTTGTGTTGTTTAATAATTGTTTTTGAGATGTGGCTCAATATTTCCAGTAATATTTATATAGCGGGAGTTAAGTAGAGGCTAAACAAGGTAACCATAGTCCAGCAGCCTCATTTATATTTAACCCATTTTTAAACAATAAATCCTGACTCTTATAGCTGGAGGAAGGAGTCTAGGAGCACTACACCATGGCATCTTGCAGGGCAAGAGAGTCCTTCCGTCGTGTTCAACCTGGAAGTGGCACTTTTCCCTCCAAAATCCACTATGGCTGAAGAGAACTGCACATACCATCAGGATGCAGCACAGACCAGAAACTTCTCAATGTAGAGAGACAGAAATCAAAGACAGATGCCACTGCACAAGGAACAAGGAGAGGCATTTTGCAGAGCTGTGCATTGCAGCAGAGGAGATCTTTCTTCTGTCTCAGCATTGCATGGATCCATGCAGTGGCTAAGAGGGCAACAATAACTTGAGGCAGAGAAAGAGTTGATAAAGTACTTGTACTTCAAGGTGTGAACTCCTCATTTAGCTAAAGGCTTCACCTATTCATCAGTAAAGGAGTAGTGGAGTTAAACCGTAAGTATTATAGAATGTGCTGCTTTGTTTTTGTATATATGTACATGCTTTAATACAATGTTTTATAAAATATATGTAATGCAGGTGGGTTCATTCATTCTGCTTCTTGTGTTAACTTTATAAAGTTTTAAGTTCAAGAATTCTCCCTGTCCCACTTCAGGATGTCATTCTATTCAGACACCTGGAATACTCCAAACTTCCCGTTGGGTGTCAAGATTGTTGCTCAGAGTAGACAGACTATGTCATCAGCACCCTGTTAGCACAGTAGAGGCCCATGAGACCCATGCATGCTGGGGTGGTCCCGTTACAGAGACTGGTGAGAGCTGTACTTCATTTTATAGTAACAGAAGCTGCTTATGGAGCCTATCTCTATGAAGATTCCATACATTAATATCAGAAGTTTTAGTGACCATTTCTTTTAAAAAATTTCATTCTGTATCTTCCTTCCCAGTTGGTTTCTTTTACAAGGGTCCCAGAGTGAGGCAATCTGGTTTTAACTGGTTTTCAATATATATTGTGGTGATGGTTCTTTATAACCTGTTTGGGGATGCCCCATTTTAGCTTCCCTTCCAATAACTGCTCAAGTATTGTTCTCAGTTCATTCATCTTGTCCTCACAAGGTCCTGGGGAATTGTGGAGCACTGGTTCCATAAAATTAGAAAGCTTCAGGTTTGGAAGAGATGTCAGACATCATCTAATCCAACATTTTTCCATGCCAATGCTTCAATTCCCCTACAAAATCCAACTTATACTTCAATGCCTCAAATGACAGGGAACTAACTGGGTCCTACGGCAGAACTAGCCATGTTTAGATAGCACTAATTGGAAAGCTTGTCCTTAGGTTGAGCTGAAACTTGCCATTCTCTTGCCTGCTCACTGGTTCTAGTTATGCCCTTTAGGGCAACTCCAAACCAATTTCTATGTGACAACCCTATTTGAAGATAAGTCTCATCTCTCCTCTGCCCCCCTCTCCTTTAGCTCTTCTCCTTTCCAGGTCAAACAATCCCAAGTTTCTTCAATATTTAATATGTTTTCAAGTCATCTCAAAAACTTGGTGAACTTTGATTTAAGGTTATTTTTCCTCTTGCTGCTTCCTAGCTGTCATTTTTTTTCCTCTTTCTTTAGCCTCTCTACCTTCTTTGACTCTCCCTCCTGCCTTGTGGAAGAAATGGAGATGCCCTTATATAGGTAGTGGTGAAGGTGGTGAACACATAAATATATGACCATGCAGAGAGCCATCAATTATTTACTTAGGATGAAATGTATGGTGAGTGAACAAAACCATATTAAAAAAAAAAATGGGTTGATGACAAAAACTTGAGGGCAGTATACTGAGTGAAATAAGCCAGACACATAAGGACAAACATTGCAGGGTCTCACTGATAGGACCTAATTATAATATGTAAACTCATAGACATGAAATATAAGGTACCAAGATATAGGACGAGGCTTAAGAATGGGGAGTGGTTGCTTAGTATGAGCAGACTGTTCAACTAGGATGAACTTAAATGTTTGGAAATGAACAGAGGTGTCGGTAGCAAGATGTGAGAATAACTAACAGCGCTGAATGGTGTGTGAATCAGGTGGAATGGGAAAGCTCAGAGTCATATATGTCACCAGAAGGAAAGTTGGAAGTCAAAAGATGGGAATGTATAAAACTGAATCCTATGGTGGGCAATGTCCATGATTAACTGTACAAATATTAGAAATCACTTCCATGAACCAGAACAAATGTATGACAATACAATCAGAAGTTAATAATAGAGGGGCACATAGGGAAGAAATATATACCTATTGCAAGCTATATACTACAGTTAGTAGTATTTCAACATTTTTTCATAAACAGTAACAAATGTACTATACCATCACTATGAGTCAACAATTGAGGGGGGATGGTTAGGGATAGGGGAGGATTCGAGTTTCCTTTTCTGTTTTTCTTTTTTCATCTTTCATTTTAATTCTTGTCTGGAGTAATGAAAAGTTTCTAAAAATTGAACAAAAATTAATTGTGGTGATGGATGCACAACAGCTGTATGAGGGTACCCAGGGGCAACTGATTGTACACTTTGGATCTTTGGATAATTGTATGGTATCTGAAAAATCCCAATAAAAATTAAAAAGGAAAAAAAAAAAAAACAAGCACCTCAAAAAAAAAAAAAAAAAACAAAACTTGGTGAACTCTGGACTCACTCTAATAAAATTGGAGAGAGAGTGGTAGTGGTGTTAAATTGGACACAGATGATGAGACCAGCACAGAGTAGGATCTTTTTGCTGATGGATTGACTGCACCTGAGGATCTTATTTTGCCACTTCATATGAATATAGGAAGTTGACTCTCTGCTCTCTGACACCAGGAACTCCATGAATGTCTGTCTTCTTGAAGACTTATTAATTGAAAGATGACAAGGAGGTTCCCAGGACCCCACTCCAGAACAAATTGCAGTGGTGCCACCTAGTTCTGAGACCATTTGATGACACACAGACCTTATATGGCAATACAGACAACTGGAAATAGCAGATTGGGGTTACCAAATGATATACTAGAAAACTACCAAAGTCATCAGTCATTCCCATTGACTTGGCAACACACTGCCCAATGAGGTATGGAAACAAAGTCCTTTCCCTTAACATGTTTTCAGTGAAATAAAGAAATTATGAGAAATAAAAAATACCTTCCATTGAGCAAAAAGTTGGGGCTCCAGAAATATAACTCCAGAATGAGCTAATAGTTCATTGTAAGTTGATATTTCCTACAAAATGAGTGCTTGAGAAAGGATTCTGTGAATGTCTGTTCCAGTTTGCTAATGCTGCCAGGATGCAAAACACCAGAAATGGATTGACTTTTATAAAAGGGGGTTTATTTGATACACAGTTACAGTCTTAAGGCCATAAAGTGTCCAAGGTAATGCATCAACAATCCTGTACCTTCACTGGAGGATGGCCAACGGCATCTGGAAAACCTCTGTTAGCTGGGAAGGCACATGGCTGGCGTCTACTCCAAAGTTCTGGTTTCAAAATAGCTTTCTCCCAGGACATTTCCTCTCTAGGCTGCAGCTTCTCTCCAAAATGTCACTCTCAGTTGCTCTTGGGACATTTGTCCTCTCTTAGTGTCTCCAGAGCCAACGTCTGCTTCCAATGGCCATCTTCAAACTGTCTCTCATCTGCAGCTGCTCTCTTCTCAGCTCCTGTGCATTCTTCAAAGTGTCCCTCTTGGCTGTAGCAAGCTTGCTCCTTCTGTCTGAGCTTATATAGTGTTCCAGTAAAATAATCAAGGCCCATGTTGAATGGGCAGGGCCACACCCCCATGGAAATTATCTCATTAGAGTTATCACCTACAGTTGGGTGTGTCGCATCTCCATGGAAATACTCAATCGAAGAATTACAATCTAATCAACACTAATATGTCTGCCCACACAAGATTGCATCAAAGATAATGGCATTTAGGGGGACATAATACATTCAAAATGGCACAGTATCTATTTGTTCCCCCGGTAACCTTAGCACCTAGTATGGTATCTGGAATATTATAAAAAGAATTTGTGAATACCTGCTGCTGGAGAGATGACAGCTTCCTTAGTGAGCCAAGAGGTGCTAGAGTCTGGCCAAGGGAAAAGGACATTAAGGATGCTCTGAGGAAAAGTAGTGAAAAGGAACTTAGGACTTGAGTTGGTGCAGATTATTTGACCAGGGTGGGAAGGAGATTTGGGGCAGCAATTTGGTTTGTTTAGTCTATTTTTTCCCACTAGACGGTGGCTCCTTTTTCAATTTTAGGCTTCTAGAAGCACAAATCTTTTTAACGCTAAAGAAAAGTCACAAATGATCACTCATACAGGGTCATACAGATGTCAGTGATATGGTGAAAATAAGAATTTTGAGTCCCTGAATCCAATGATTGCTGAGTCAGCAAAATATTTCCTTTGCCTCAAACACCATTTATTTTCTGTTACCTAGAAATTACTTCCATAGTTTATTCTGTTCCATAATAAAAACATGCATTTGGGAATATGTAGGTTGCAGAAAGGGTAGGGAAATGTCATGATCCTGTGAAATTTCCAGTATATAACAGAGTATTACAGTTGGAAAGCTGTCCAGTACACCAAACCATGCTTTATCATGAATGCTTGCAATTTGGGAACCTATAAAAACATTTGTACTTTAACAATGATAATAATATCAAATTCTCTGTAAAAGTTTAAAGAGCCTGGTTGTCAGCTATTCTTTAATATTGCAACTTCTCATTGAAATATTAATTTACGTAAGGAAAAAATAATCACATGTCAGAATTAATGAAAATCTCTCTTATAACAACCACCTCTACACATGACTTGGAGGTTTTTCAGCTTCTGCATTAATTCTGGGAGTTGCATCAGAAAAGAAAAAGGCAGGAGAGATACTCAAATTTGAAATTCATGATTAGTTACTTTATTAATTGCATATATTTAACTCCTAAGTAAATGTGAGCTCCCTGATTGAGAATCGCAGACAGATGAGAGCCTCTCAAAATAGGCATGATTCTCAGAATAAATAATTCTTTTTTTGATTTTCAGGTGGATATATGCTGAAACTCCAAGGCCCTGGATGTTGAAATAGCTTTCTTTTTTTCCTTAGTGTCTGCCACCTTTGGTCATATTTCTTTTTTTTTCTATTATTTTAGGCATGACACTAGACAGTTCCACAAAGCTGTCTCTTTCAAAGTTATTCCAGTTGTGGTGTTCAAAAAACATAGGAAACTGACAATGGAGAAAAATAAGGTTGAACTAAGTTGCTAAATAAGTCAGTTGCCTCCTATTTGAAACTTTTATCTCCCTAGAGTTTTTCTTTTCAGAGGAGCCTGACTCCCAACTGACCAACACTGGGGTCTGGTGAGTCCAGGGCTGCTTCAGAGTAAGCTGAGGTTAGAACCCAACATGTGTAAAGTTGGTCAAATGTAAAAGTTATGGCCTCTCTGCAACAATACTTCCCTGAAATAACATAGAAAAAGAGCAGAATGCATGGTACTGTGGGGGAAAACATGACCAAAAGGACATGTTGTTTGGGAATTTCTTGGTAAGGCAAGTGTGACTCATGGAGTACATACACCAAGGCAACGTGGCCAAGGATTGGCTGGAAATTGGATCTCAACTTTTAAGAGTATTTAGTTTAATCCTCCAGCCTGATGTGTATTATAAGTATCACAAAAATAAAATCCACTCTTCAGAAACAGCATGAGCTTGCTTAGTTGTTTTTCCAGCATTTTATTTATTTACATTTCTTTTCAAACTTACTTTGCCCTGGCTTAAAAAAAAAAAAAAAGACCTTTCCCACTTATGAAGCATGTTGACTGTGTTTAGTAAGCAAAAGAATCTTTTCAGGAAGTCCCACTGTTAGGCAAGATTGTATTTCATAAATTAACTTTCACGGGGAACACTTTTTTTTACTGTTCTGTTATTAATCTACAAAAATAAAACGCCATATGTAATCAAAATTTTACCAACTGACATGAGTAAGAGTGTTTTTCTTTCGCCTGTTGCAAAGTACAGTTGACACGGATTATCTCTAGAATATGAGTTGCACTGACAAACCTGCAGGGGGAGTTAAAAAGTACAACAACATGCCAAAAATACTGACCATTGCCTGAAAGTCTAGCTTTTAAAGAGAAATAGGCTCAGCATAGTTTCTTCATGAAGAAAAAAAGGGGAACTCTTCATTTGCCATGTGTTAATGTTTCCTATTTTCTATTTTCACCTCTGGCATAGATAGGCTAGAACATCTGCTTATTGCCGACTTAATTACATTTCAGAATAGAGAAGGAAATACATTCTGAGCTCTGTGAGGCCAGGGCCTAGGTCAACCTTGTTCACCATTGTACTGCACACCTCCTGACATACGGAAAGGCTCAACCATCAACTATCCAACAAATTCAAGGTCCCCAAGAGGACAAAGCACATGTAAAGTAGATTTGGTGCATGTTCTTTGGTACATGGTTTGACCAATCCCTCTGAGATGAAATTGATGTATAAAATATATTTTATGTATGTTTACATTTTTATAATTTGATTTCATTTATTCTTTCAATAAATATTTATTGAGTGCCTATTAAAGACAGGCGTTCCTCTAAGTGCTGGGGACACAATACTATATTACTATACTATGCTATGCTATCCTATACCATACCATACCACACCATACCATACTAGACTGCCAGGGAATAATAAAATCATTAGTAGGGAGAAAAAAATTAAGCAGATTAGAGGATATAGCGTGTGTGTGTGAGCATGTGTGCGTGCATGTATATGTGCTATTTTAGGTAGGAGTCAGTGAATGCCTGTCTGAAGAGGTGATGTTTGAGGAGAAACCTGAATGATGTGTGGGAATGAGTCATGCAGATATTTTGGGGAAGATTCTTCCAGGTAGAGGGACAGCAAGAAATGTTGGCCCTGAGGTGGAAGAACTCTTGGAATGTTTGAGGAATTGCAGAAGGCAATGTGACTGGACAGAGTTAAGCAAGGAGGAGAATACTAGAAATTTTCCCCTTTGCTTAAGAAATGAAGTCGGAGGGATACCCAAAGGTCAGATTTTGTATGGCTCTGCTGGCCACAATAAGGATTTGGAATTTTAATCTAAGTGTGTTGGGAATCAGCAGAGGGCTAAGAACAATCAAGTGATATGATATTTAACTGACTTTGTAAAATGGTCATTCTAACTGCTGAGTGGAGAGCAGATGGTAGAGGATCTAGTATGGAAACTTGGAGACCAGGTATGAAGCGCTTGCAGTGGCCCAGGTCAAAGTTAATGGTGACTTGCTTGAGGGAAGCCATGGTGGGGGGCAGATGCTAAAGAGAGTTAAGATTCTTTTTGGCCCAAGTTAACTGGGTAAATGGTGGTACCTGGGAAAGGCTGAGGGAAGAGTATATGTGGCAAGGGGTGGAGTGGGGAGAAGCAAAGGGATCAGGTTGGGACATTAAGTTGGAGATGTCTGTTAGACAGTCACGTGGAGATATCAAGTTGGATATTTACCTGTGGTGTTTAGCAGAGAAGTTGGGGTTAGGTATATGAATTGGGGAATAGATGGTATAAATTCCAGAAAGGAAATGCCTCTGGTAACTCAGGTTTCCTCTCCACCTGCCCACTAGGCATGAGTTCAGGCCTTCTCAGGCAGATGAATTTCCATGGAAGCTGATATCACACTGAAATTGGGACTCCACCAAGAGCCAGAGCTCAGAGGCAAAGGCACTGCATGTGCTTCTTGCCTTAATGGAGAGAGGGAGCAGGGTAAGTCCCCTTGCCAACCTCTGCCTCAGTCTGCCCAGGTGTAAAATGACAATAACACCATCCACAACTTCATTTTCCTTGAAGAAGAGCGATAAGATACTACACATACAACAGTGAAAGGACTTGACAACTCCTAAAAGAACCCTATTTCTGGAACCTGAGTGTAGGGAGACTTATTTGTACTTGGATGATCAAGTCCCTAAGGGTAGGCTCTGTCTCTGTTTGACATCTCCCATAGAGCCTGGCACCGTGTTTTGTCTGTAATTGCTGCTGACTATCTATTCTTGAAATACTAATATTCCAGTCACTAAATGGAAGCTGACATTAATGCCTGAATAACTGCCACTGCTTAAGATGAAACTAATCTTGCCTCACTCCTATCAGCTCTCCACTGCTTCCAGAGAGACCTTTCTAGAAGATCATCTTACTTCCTTTCCTAAACCCTTCCAGTGACAACTCATGGCCTTAGAGATAAAGTCTGAGCCCCTTGGCATGGCTCAAAATACTCTGCATGATATGGCCCTTGCTCAACCACCCCTACCTTATCCCTTACTGCTTTTTCACATGCACCTTATGCTCCAGGTATCAACAATGACCCAGTTATGCTTTTGTGCCTTTGCATTGCTTCTCCTTAGACTGACCTTCCCTGCCTTATCCACCTAGAGAATGTCTACTGATCCTTTAAAGCCTCAGTTCAAGACCTCCCTCCTCTGGGAAGAATTCCTAGGCCTCTTCCAAGCAAAAAGTTTTCCTTCTTCTGTACCAGCACTGTACTTAATTCCTCCATAATAGCACTATCACACCATATGGCTATTATTTAGAAAAAATCTACTTCCACTCTTAGATTTTGAGCTTCTTGGGAAAAGCAGCCTAAGAGGCTATCATGTTTCTGTTCTCTGTACCTAACCCAGGGTGAGGCATGCAGCAGAAACTAAATATGTGTTTGTTAAATGAAATGAATGAATAGGTTAGACTCCAAGAACCCAGAATAAAGCCTGTCCCTTTAAGAATAAATCTGATGGCTCAATAAACATTAGAAATTGTCATGGCAACCCCAGTCAATGTCACAGTGACCAGTCAAAGTCATCAAGATGCATGTTGGGCTTTGGTAACACTACATTAGTCAGGAGAGTAAGTTAGTGTAAATCCATGTCAGGCTATTATGAACTCTACTTGTATGAGTTATCAGTAATTTATATGTCTCTCTAATTAGGGAGCTTTCTCTCAGGTTCATACTCGAGTTTCCAGGGGCCTTGGCTTAGCATGGAGATGAAAGGATTAGTCTTAGCTGATCCTATGGTAGTTTCTGTCCACAGGATCCCTGGAGGAAGCATAGGCCAGCTTTCTATAGGAGTTAGGGCCACTGGGTGTCTTGGATATGTCCAGGATGTATCTTAATGACCCCTGCACCTAGGTCTATCAAACTGGGTATAGGGATGATAAAACCCTGCTAAGCTTGAGCGATATTAACCTTGTGAGGTCACAGCACATAATCCAATGCATTTACCTGCAGTCGGGATGACCTTGAGACACATCATTTGTTTGAGTAATGTTCTTACCTGGGCAGAAACTTTGAAAAATTTTGGCCCTTCAATCTTGACTCTTTGAAAGGGAAGCATGGTATATGGTAAATGTGGAAGTAACAGGATGGGTGGGTTGGGGTGAAGAGCCTTCTGGGATCTTGGAACAACCTGGGACCAACCTGAATCAGATGAGCCGCACTCTCTGGGCTGCCGTATCGAAGGTCGTGTCCATTGATAGCTAACACGCGATCGTTCTCCTCCAGCTGACCGTGTCGGTCTGCCACGCCACCATCCAGCACATTGAAAATGAACACCCCAGGCTCATCCGTCTTGCGCACCAGTTTTATTCCAAGCTGCTCCTCGGGGCTGCTTTTGTTGAGAACCACATGGAAGCTGTCATCCCGGAGGCCATAGATGTCCAGTGCCAGACCACTGTTCCTGCTCCGGAACTTCTGCTCCCTGAGCACCGTCAGCCGCAGCACCTGGCAGGGCTGTCGCAGGAGGCGTAGGGCGTAGTTGTGGGGTACATTGCTGATGTCCATGCCATTGACCTGAGGGAGAGCGGACCTTAGAATCTGGAACAATCGTGCAGCCAGCCTCATCTGCCACGACCATTCCTGAAAGACCGAGGCCCACAGAATAACCAAAACCCTTCTTTTAAAGACTGCTCTCCTTTATCACCTAGTCCTGTGCCCAAACAACCTCATCTTCCAATATTACTTCTTCCAACGTTATTTGTAATGTTTTCTTTAAGGTGACTTGTCCTGCTTTTTCAGGATTCTCTGAGCAGAAGCTATCTTTCCTCGGCTTTGTCCTTACACAAGCCCACAGATTTATCTACAGAATCCTGACCTTCATTTCTGTTGCCTGCCAAACTTATTTTTCTAACTGAGGAAAACAAAAAGGAGAGTAAAAGCAGGAAAAGGCAAAGGAAGAAAATATATTTTCTCATTCAGCTGGGTCAAATGATGACATGAAACTGTTGTGCAAACCAAATCGAGGTGCATTTTCTTTCCAAAAATCTCCAACTAAGTTTTTCTCCCTGGGTCACCCATACAGAACTCCCAGTTCCCACCATGTGTAAGAGTGTATGTGTGTATGTGTTGGGTATCAAGGTGGCTGTCTACAAGACCTTTTGCCCATGCTCTCAACAAAAGAAGAAATCTCTGACTGGTTTCAAATAAACTGACATGAATTGACGTTTTTGGCTCTTTTAGTGAAAGGATGGATCACTTTATAATACTATTTAAATATCCTTCAGCTCAGCCCCTCTCATTTATGCCTCAATCATATCCGCAGGGCTGATCCCACATCGGCTTTCTGGGTTTAATCACTCTAGCCAGGCAGACCTGGCCTGGAGCCTGCAGCCCCTGTTAGTCACCTCTCTGAAGAAAACCTTTTCACAGCACCACTGAACTCAGTGTACTCAACGATGGAGGCCCCATGATGGAGAAAAAATCTTCTTGAATTTCTATAGCTTGGTTACATTTCTGATACTTGCAGCCAACTGTTAGAGGAACAAACCTCAGAATGAACTTTTTAAAAAAAGGCCTTCATCAACTGTACAATCACCAGTTGTTTCTCAGTTGCATCTCCAGGGAAGGGTGGAGGCTTCTCCTGTGCAAAGGCAAAGCATACCACCTGTGTCCATGTATGGGTGAGCCAGGCACCAAAGGTGGCAGGGCCTGGTTTTTCCAAGGGAGCTCAGGGCTGCCTACAAGAGTCTTGGCAGCCCCTTTGGCCCCACGAGCCAGTCAGAGGCCACGCGAGTCAAAATGTTTCATTATGCAGCCCTCCCAAGCAGCGTAGTTTCCACTAGAAGTGGAAGGAAGCCATGGAGAGGGTCACAGCTGCGGCGACTACCACCTGAGGTTGATGGACCCTGCCTGGTAGTCTGCCTTGGGGACCAGAGGGAATTTCAGTGTTTCCACAATGCTGCTTTAAATACTTTCTCCCCGTATTCCAATAAGTTTGCCAAAGAAACAGCTCATGATGAGATGGGATCTGGCCCCTTAGCGACCTCGAAGAGATTGAACAAAACTGTTCTCTTAGCATCAGATTAGAAATATATGACTAGGGAGGGATTTCTTGTCACTTTTGGCACACATTTGACTTCTGTCTGATAAACAACTCTTCCTTTATCCTTTCTCTTCTGAAAATTCCTCCTTAAAGTCCTTCTCCTCAACGAAACTTCAGAGGAGAATAATATCCAAAGCATTCTATTCCACCACCTGTATCCCCCTGCAGTGTCTGCGGGTTGGCAGGAATGCCTTAGGGATTACATTATTTAAAATTGAGAGCCAGTAAGCTACAGGAAATTTACTTTAGAGGTGTGTGTGTGAATGTGAGTGATTAGATAAAGTACAAAACATTCCATTAATTTGCTCTAAAGATGATTTTAATAATGTACCAAAAAAAAAAAAAAATGGAACTACGTGCTCTATTTTGATGTTATTTTATATAACCACTGCTTAAAGCTGGAGGAAGGGGTGGGAAGAAAGAGTGATAAGAATATGACAAGGAGAAAAGAGAAGAAAGGAGAGAGGAAGAAAGGGAAAGGGGAGGAGGACAGAAGAAGCTAGAGGGGGTAAGGAAGAGAGAAGGAAAAGACAGAAACAAAACTGATTCAGAGACAGAAATAATTATACACAGAGAGAGAGTGGGACAGAGAGATGGAGAGAGCTAGAAAGAGAGTCAAAGACCTATCTCAAATTATAAATCTCATATGAAAAATCATATCAACATACTATTTATGGAAAATGACTGTTCTTCATTTATTGAGTATTTTTCCTCATTCATTCATTCATTCTTTCACCTTGAATGCTTTTTCATTAAGCCCCTTATTGCTGCCTCACAGCCATGGTCCTACCTTTAGAATGATGTCTCCTGGCAGTAGCCGGCCATCTCTGGCAATCACCCCATCACCATAAATGTGTTGGATAATGATATGGACCAGAGGTGTTTCGCTGCCTCCCACAAGCCTAATGGAAAGGCTTTCATTGGGATCCACTCGATTGATCTTGACGCTGGTAATTTCACCATCTGGAATCAGGTGGTACAACCTTGGAAAGACTGAAATGGACAGAGACAGTATTTATTTAAGACACCGCCCAATGTACATTTCCAACCACCCTTCTTCTTGCCAAACTTTGGTTTCAGCCAAACTAAACTATTTATTGTTCCTCATACATGTTTTCAACTTTTCTGCCTCTGTGCCAGCTTAAGTTCTCTGCCTGGAATGTTTTTCATCCCAGTCCTAAACCCAATTTCTGCTTTAAGGCCTCCATGAAATGATCCCTTCCAACTAAACTCTACCCTGATACCTCTCTCCCCTTTTTCCCCCCAAACATCCTGTTTCCCATAAAGCTTTCTCTCTCTCATGGCACTCAAATTTGTATCATTATTATTTCTTAAATTCCCTCTAAGATCTTTGAGGGCATAATTTCTGGCTGTTCCATTGTGCTGTGCACAGGAGCCTTCAGCTGATGTTTATTGAGTGACTAAGAATGAACGGACGGATGACCTTCTTTACTGAATGGACTGCAGTCTTATCACTTGCTTATCGAGGGACAAAACAGAACAAACCTGTCCCTCTGCTCCTTGGATCATTTTGAAGGCCCTGCTTTTCAGCCTTTGGGGATCATCAACCCTTCTACCCAACATCGTAGTTAATGAAGGGCAGTTAAATGGCCTGATTCATGGTCAAGAAAAGAGGTCTAGGCCAAGGACTAGTTGGCGGCTTCTAGAGATCTGTCCCTGATCTCCCTGAATTACTGAACCCAGAGCTAAAAAGAGATGTGGGTATCATCTAGGCTGGTGTTTCCTAACTATTTTTTAATGGAAAAATCCTTCTTCCCAATGAAATCTTTCACAGTCCCTTCCCCTCCCTATCCCTCAACTCCCGTGGCCATAAGAAGAGCTGCTGTGGTTGTAAGGCAATGTGAACATCATTTGAAAACCAATGATCCTCAAAACTTGAATCTGTAAGGGAGGATGTTTAAGCTTAGAGAGGGGAAGTGAAGTAACTGCTTGGACGTTACAAAAGTAGGTGACCCTTAGGACAGGTCAGAACCCTGGGCTCCTGGTGACCACCTTTCTGTCACCTCTCTCAGGTTTCCCTGCAACCAGGCACTCACCAGCAGACAACAGACCCACAGGGCACTTGTCCAGTAGACCAACAAGCCAGTGGCACTGACTGGCTCTGCTCCATTGCCCCTCCACTTCTACTGGACTAGAAGTGTTCAGAGGGGCACCACCAGGGGCTGGGACTAAGCCACACCTAGGCCATGGAAGAAGAGGCTCCTCTGAGCTACTTGAGGCCCAAGTGTGGACATGGAGGGTAGACAGAGTTGCCTCTGTCTCTCCCAGCTGCTGCCAGCTGCCTTTGCCTTAGGATTCTCCCTACATTAAGTCATCTGGAAAGTTCAAGACCAACGGCTTGGTTCTGTGTAATCCACTCATTATGACTGTTTTCAAAACCCATGACCTTAGTCCATTTTCCCTAATGAACTGTCTAGGAACAAAACAGAGAGAATTAAAATTATTTCTCGTTATTGTAAAACATGACAAACAAAGTAATGCAGAGGCCGGGGGAAGGGTAAGACATTGTCAGTGTGGGTGCTTAGCCTCCACGGGGACTTTATTGAATGTGGGTGAGTTTCTTGGCTATGAGCTTGTGGGCAGCAGTCTTAATCTGCCAACTCCTGGTGCTAACTGTACTTAGGTGATTGAGTTCAATTAATGTTTAACATTACTTTGATTATGTTAAGTAGGTTATACCACAAGTATTTGTCAGAACATGTCTGGTGAAAAGGGAATGGAGAGTTTATCTTTAGAAAATCGTTTTAGCAAAGAAAGATTTTGAAGTAATCATCAAAGCTGCTAATTTTCCCTCCCTCCCCGCCCCCTTCTAATCTCCCTCCCAATAGATTTACAAAAACCATACTCCTGTGTTCTAAACCTAAACCAATGAAGGATGTTTGATTTGATGGCACAAAAGGACATAGCTGGTCACATTTGGGTAAATGGCAATAATGAGTGTCACACCAATGGGACTCTAATGACCTAGAAGAGTAAAAGTAACTTTTAAATTGCCAAACTTGCGCTGGCCTGAGAAGAAAAGAGTTTGTTCAATATCATGGCTTTGCTCAAGTACTGAAGAATATAATAATAATTATTTATTTAGAGTTTATTATATATGAGGCACTGAGCTAAACGTTTCGCATGCATGTTATTTTTTGTTTAATTCTCACAACAACCCTATGAAGTAGATTATTATCTCCATATTTTTGTTTTTTTTAATTTTATTTATTGTTTTTGTTTTAGATGAGAATAAGCTAAAGCTTAAGAAGTTAAAAAACAACAACAACAAAAATGTGGTCAAAGTCACATAGCTGATAAATAACGGAGTCAGGATCCACACCCAAGAACTCTGAGCCCACACAATGTCCAGTCTCTTTACTGACTTAAAAACACACAGATAAGCCATGCCAAGAGAATTCACCAGATTGGCTGTAGATTGCCGAAACAATGAGATCATAAGGCGATTTTTGGAATCCTATAAAGGCATCGCTGCCAACCTAGATGCATTGTAACATCTCACACCATTCTAAATGAATAGCTTCTGGTATGTCTGAGAAAATCCATTCTCTCCTACTCTAACCACTTTGCACACAGAACATGGCTGCCATCTTCATCATTCTGAGAGATGGCTCCAACCTAGAGTAACGCTACTCAAAGGCTTTCAGGCATGTTCATTGCCCTCAATCTAGTCTAGAGTCCTAAATCTCATCATGGACCCTTCTAATTTCACCTTAACCTCGTTTCCCACTACTTCCAAACACACTCAACAACCCAACACAAATCCATATTATAAACCATTCCTTAAACACAGGGCATTGCCCTGTTGGAAGTAATGCTCCTCTTCCTAGAGCTGCCACTGTCATTTATTTAGACCCCATGCTTCACAGTGTTTTATTTTCTTTTAGTCTTTTTTTTTTTTTTTTTTACCTAATAAGAACTTTATTTTTTGCTTTTAATTGTATTATATATTTTTTTAATCATCATTTTATTGAGATATATTCACATACCACGCAGACATACAAAACAAATCGTACTTTCGATTGTTTACAGTACCATTACATAGTTGTACATTCATCACCTAAATCAATCCCTGATACCTTCATTAGCATACACACAAAAATAACAAGAATAATAATTAGAGTGAAAAAGAGCAATTGAAGTAAAAAAGAACACTGGGTACCTTTGTCTGTTTGTTTCCTTCCCCTACTTTTCTACACATCCATCCATAAACTAGACAAAGTGGAGTTTGGTCCTTATGGCTTTCCCAATCCCATTGTCACCTCTCATAAGCTACATTTTTATACAACTGTCTTCGAGATTCATGGGTTCTGGGTTGTAGTTTGATAGTTCCAGGTATCCACCACCAGCTACCCCAATTCTTTAGAACCTAAAAAGGGTTGTCTAAAGTGTGCGTAAGAGTGCCCACTAGAGTGATCTCTCGGCTCGTTTTGGAATCTCTCTGCCACTGAAGCTTATTTCATTTCCTTTCACATCCCCCTTTTGGTCAAGAAGATGTTCTCCGTCCCACGATGCCGGGTCTACATTCCTCCCCGGGAGTCATATTCCACGTTGCCAGGGAGATTCACTCCCCTGGGTGTCTGATCCCACGTAGGGGGGAAGGCAGTGATTTCACCTTTCAAGTTGGCTTAGCCAGAGAGAGAGGGCCACATCTGAGCAACAAAGAGGCATTCAGGAGGAGACTCTTAGGCACAAATATAGGGAGGCCTAGCCTCTCCTTTGCAGCAACCGTCTTCCCAAGGGTAAAACTTATGGTAGAGGGCTCAACCCTTCAAACCACCAGTCCCCTATGTCTGTGGTGATGTTAGCAACCATGGAGGTGGGGTAGGCGAATACCCCTGCATTCTCCACAGGCTCCTCAAGGGGGCACTACATCTTTTTTTTTTTTCCTTGTTTTTCTTTTTCTTTTTTTTTTTTTTAACTTTCCCTTCTTTTTTAAATCAACTGTATGAAAAAAAAAAGTTAAAAAGAAAACAAACATACAATTAAAGAACACTTCAAAGAGACCATAACAAGGGAGTAAGAAAAAGACAACTAACCTAAGATAACTGCTTAACTTCCAACATGTTCCTACTTTACCCCAAGAAAGTTACATAATATAGCAACATATCTGTGAACTTGTTCCTACTATATCCATCAGAAATTAACAGACCATAGTCATTTCTGGGCATCCCCAGAACGTTAAATAGCTTATCTGTTCTTCTTGGATTATTGTTCCCCCTTCCTTAATTGCTCTCTACTGCTAGTTCCCCTACATTCTACATTATAAACCATTTGTTTTACATTTTTCAAAGTTCACATTAGTGGTAGCATATAATATTTCTCTTTTTGTGCCTGGCTTATTTCGCTCAGCATTATGTCTTCAAGGTTCATCCATGTTGTCATATGTTTCACGAGATCGTTCCTTCTTACTGCCGCGTAGTATTCCATCGTGTGTATATACCACATTTTATTTATCCACTCATCTGTTGAAGGACATTTGGGTTGTTTCCATCTCTTGGCAATTGTGAATAATGCTGCTATGAACATTGGCGTGCAGATATCTGTTCGTGTCACTGCATTCCGATCTTCCGGGTATATACCGAGAAGTGCAATCGCTGGATCGAATGGTAGCTCTATATCTAGTTTTCTAAGGAACTGCCAGACTGACTTCCAGAGTGGCTGAACCATTATACAGTCCCACCAACAATGAATAAGAGTTCCAATTTCTCCACATCCCCTCCAGCATTTGTAGTTTCCTGTTTGTTTAATGGCAGCCATTCTAACCGGTGTTAGATGGTATCTCATTGTGGTCTTAATTTGCATCTCTTTAATAGCTAGTGAAGCTGAACATTTTTTCATGTGTTTCTTGGCCATTTGTATTTCCTCTTCAGAGAACTGTCTTTTCATATCTTTTGCCCATTTTATAATTGGGCTGTCTGTACTATTGTCATTGAGTTGTAGGATTTCTTTATATATGCAAGATATCAGTCTTTTGTCAGATACATGGTTTCCAAAAATTTTTTTCCCATTGAGTTGGCTGCCTCTTTACCTTTTTGAGAAATTCCTTTGAGGTGCAGAAACTTCTAAGCTTGAGGAGTTCCCATTTATCTATTTTCTCTTTTGTTGCTTGTGCTTTGGGTGTAAAGTCTAGGAAGTGGCCACCTAATACAAGGTCTTGAAGATGTTTTCCTACATTATCTTCTAGGAGTTTTATGGTACTTTCTTTCATATTGAGATCTTTGGTCCATTTTGAGTTAATTTTTGTGTAGGGGGTGAGGTCGGGGTCCTCTTTCATTCTTTTGGATATGGATATCCAACTCTCCCAGCCCCATTTGTTGAAAAGACCTTTATGGCTCAGTTCAGTGACTTTGGGGGCCTTATCAAAGATCAGTCGGCCATAGATCTGAGGGTCTATCTCTGAATTCTCAATTCGATTCCATTGATCTATATGTCTATCTTTGTGCCAGTACCATGCTGTTTTGGCAACTGTGGCTTTATAATAAGCTTCAAAGTCAGGGAGTGTAAGTCCTCCCACTTCGTTTTTCTTTTTTAGAGTGTCTTTAGCAATTCGAGGCATCTTCCCTTTCCAAATAAATTTGATAACTAGCTTTTCCAAGTCTGCAAAGTAGGTTGTTGGAATTTTGATTGGGATTGCATTGAATCTGTAGATGAGTTTGGGTAGAATTGACATCTTAATGACATTTAGTCTTCCTATCCATGAACATGGAATATTTTTCCATCTTTTAAGGTCCCCGTCTATTTCTTTTAGTAGAGTTATGTAGTTTTCTTTGTATAGGTCTTTTACATCTTTGGTTAAGTTTATTCCTAGGTACTTGATTTTTTTAGTTGCTATTGAAAATGGTATCTTTTTCTTGAGTGTCTCTTCAGTTTGTTCATTTCTAGCATATAGAAACATTACTGACTTATGTGCATTAATCTTGTATCCCGCTACTTTGCTAAATTTGTTTATTAGCTCTAGTAGGTGTATCGTTGATTTCTCAGGGTTTTCTAGATATAAGATCATATCATCTGCAAACAATGACTGTTTTACTTCTTCTTTTCCAATTTGGATGCCTTTTATTTCTTTGTCTTGCCGGATTGCCCTGGCTAGCACTTCCAGCACAATGTTGAATAACAGTGGTGACAGCGGGCATCCTTGTCTTGTTCCTGATCTTAGAGGGAAGGCTTTCAGTCTCTCACCATTGAGTACTATGCTGGCTGTGGGTTTTTCGTATATGCTGTTTATCATGTTGAGGAAATTTCCTTCAATTCCTACCTTTTGAAGTGTTTTTATCAAAAAGGGATGTTGGATTTTGTCAAATGCTTTTTCAGCATCTATTGAGATGATCAATTGATTTTTCCCTTTTGACTTGTTAATGTGTTGTAATACATTGATTGATTTTCTTATGTTGAACCATCCTTGCATGCCTGGAATGAACCCCACTTGGTCATGGTGTATGATTTTTTTAATGTGTCTTTGGATTCGATTTGCAAGTATTTTGTGGAGGATTTTTGCATCTATATTCATTAGGGAGATTGGCCGGTAGTTTTCCTTTTTTGTAGCATCTTTGCCTGGTTTTGGTATTAGATTGATGTTAGCTTCATAAAATGAGTTAGGTAGTGTTCCATTTTCTTCAATGTTTTGAAAGAGTTTGAGTAAGATTGGTGTCAGTTCTTTCTGGAAAGTTTGGTAGAATTCCCCTGTGAAGCCATCTGGCCCTGGGCATTTATTTGTGGGAAGATTTTTGATGACTGATTGGATCTCTTTGCTTGTGATGGGTTGGTTGAGGTCTTCCATTTCTTCTCTGGTCAGTCTAGGTTGTTCATATGTTTCCAGGAAATTGTCCATTTCCTCTACATTATCCAGTTTGTTGCCATACAGTTGTTCATAGTATCCTTTTATAATTTTTTAAATTTCTTCAGGATCTGCAGTTATGTCACCTTTTTCATTCATTATTTTGTTTATATGGGTCTTCTCTCTTTTTGATTTTGTCAGTCTAGCTAGGGGCTTGTCAATCTTGTTTATCTTCTCAAAGAACCAACTTTTGGTGATATTTATCCTCTCTGTTGTTTTTTTGTTCTCGATGTCATTTATTTCTGCTTTAATCCTTGTTATTTCTTTTCTTGTACTTGGTTTAGGATTGGTTTGCTGTTCATTTTCTAGCTTCTTCAGTTGATCCATTAGTTCTTTGATTTTGGCTCTTTCTTCCTTTTTAATATATGCGTTTAGTGCTATAAATTTCCCCCTTAGCACTGCTTTTGCTGCATCCCTTAGGTTTTGGTATGTTGTGTTCTCATTTTCATTCGTCTCTATATATTTAGCAATTTCTCTTGCTATTTCTTCTTTAACCCACTGATTGTTTAGGAGTGTGTTGTTTAACCTCCAGGTATTTGTGAATTTTCTAAGTCTCTGATGGTTATTGACTTCTAATTGTATTCCATTGTGGTCAGAGAATGTGCTTTGAATAATTTCAATCTTTTTAAATTTATTGAGGCTTGTTTTATGTCCCAGCATACGATCTATTCTGGAGAATGTTCCGTGAGCACTAGAAAAGTATGTGTATCCTGGTGATTTGGGATGTAATGTCCTGTATATGTCTGTTAAATCTAATTCATTTATCAGATTGTTTAGGTTTTCAATTTCCTTATTGGTCTTCTGTCTGGTTGATCTATCTATAGGAGAGAGTGATGTGTTGAAGTCCCCCACAATTATTGTGGAAACATCAATTGCTTCCTTTAGTTTTGCCAGTGTTTCTCTCATGTATTTTGTGGCACCTTGATTGGGTGCATAGACATTTACGATTGTTATTTCTTCTTGCTGAATTGCCCCTTTTATTAGTATGTAGTGGCCTTCTTTGTCTCTCAAAACATCCCTGCATTTGAAGTCTATTTTATCTGAGATTAATATTGCTACACCTGCTTTCTTTTGGCTGTAGCTTGCATGAAATATTTTTTTCCATCCTTTCACTTTCAGTTTCTTTGTGTCCCTGTGTCTGAGATGAGTCTCTTGTATGCAACATATTGATGGTTCATTTTTTTTGATCCATTCTGCGAATCTATATCTTTTAATTGGGGAGTTTAATCCATTTACATTCAACGTTAAAACCGTGAAGGCATTTCTTGAATCGGCCATCTTATCCTTTGGTTTATGTTTGCCATATTTTTCCCCTCTCTCTATTAATATCCTTTATTGTACCCATACCGAATCTCTTTAGTACTGAACCTTTCTCCAAGTCTCTCTGTCCTGTCTTTGTTTCTCTGTCTGTAGGGCTCCCTTGAGTATCTCCAGTAGGGCAGGTCTCTTGTTAGCAAATTCTCTCAGCATTTGTTTGTCTGTGAAAAATTTAAGCTCTCCCTCAAATTTGAAGGAGAGCTTTGCTGGATAAAGTATTCTTGGCTGGAAATTTTTCTCACTCAGAATTTTAAATATATCGTGCCACTGCCTTCTCGCCTCCATGGTGGCTGCTGAGTAGTCACTACTTAGTCTTATGCTGTTTCCTTTGTATGTGGTGAATTGCTTTTCTCTTGCTGCTTTCAGAACTTGCTCCTTCTCTTCTGTGTTTGACAGTGTGATCAGTATATGTCTCGGAGTGGGTTTATTTGGATTTATTCTATTTGGGGTTCGCTGAGCATTTATGATTTGTGTATTTATGTTGTTTTGAAGATTTGGGAAGTTTTCCCCAACAATTTCTTTGAATACTCTTCCTAGACCTTTACCCTTTTCTTCCCCTTCTGGGACACCAATGAGTCTTATATTTGGACGTTTCATATTATCTATCATATCCCTGAGGTCCATTTCGATTTTTTCAATTTTTTTCCCCATTCTTTCTTTTATGCTTTCATTTTCCATTCTGTCATCTTCCAGGTCACTGATTCGTTGTTCAACTTCCTCTAGTCTTGTACTATGAGTGTCCAGAATCTTTTTAATTTGGTCAACAGTTTCTTTAATTTCCATAAGATCATCCATTTTTTTATTTAGTCTTGCAATGTCTTCTTTATGCTCTTCTAGAGTGTTCTTGATTTCCTTCATATCCCGTACTATGGTCTCATTGTTCATCTTTAGTTCTTTGAGTAGCTGCTCTAGGTGCTGTGTCTCTTCTGGTCTTTTGATTTGGATGCTTGGTCTTGGGTTATCCATATCGTCTGGTTTTTTCATATGCTTTATAATTTTCTGTTGTTTTTGGCCTCGTGGCATTTGCTGAACTTGATAGGGTTCTTTTAGGGTTTGTAGACCTATTGAAGTCCTTATCTCTAATTTATCAGATCTACAGCTTCGTGGAGTACTTTCTCTAACTAACCAGCAGGTGGCGTCCACAAGCCACCTGTTCTCCACAAGCCAGTTCTCCCCTGCTTAGCCTTTTTGGTGAGTGGGGGAGTGAGTCTTGTGGGGCTCAATTGGTGTACCAAGCTTGCGTGTGTAGTTGGTGTTGCCTGCCCTGTATGTGGGGCGTGTTTCTGGGCAGTCGGGGAGGGGTGGTGGCCCTAACAATCAAATCTCCCTGGTGATCCTAGAGTTTTAAAGCTGCTGCAATAGTCTAATCCTTCAGTTCAGTCCTGCCACAGTTTGTCTCTGCCACTGACCCACAAGTCTTTGGTATTGGCGTATGGCTCCTGAGACTTGCAAGTGGGCCCCTCTTCCAGGCTGTGCACCCCGGGTCCTCTGTTGAGGGATGACTGTGCTATGTCACAGGTGAGTGCCGTCCCCCCAGGGCAGTTCTGGGCTTCTGGGCTGTGTAGGGAGGCTCCCAGTCTGCTCAAATGATGGCTGAATGGGGCTTTGTTAATTCACACTGCTCCACCTTCCCAGCTCTGGTACAATCAGCTGAGGTTGCAGGGAAGGCTAATGTCCACGCCCAGTTTTGTGGTGTGTGCCTGTTATTTGAAGCACTTCTGTCACACTGGGTTGTCTGGGGCAGCTCTGGGCTATGGGGCTGGCGATGGGCAGGAGTGTTTCCTGTCCACCAGGATGGTGGCTGTGAGCAGACACCCCCCTTTTCTTGGGAAGTTGTGGTGTTTAGTGAATTTTCTCAGCCACTGGATTATTGCCTTTTGTCTCAGAGCTCTCTTAGTTCTGCTCTTGACTTGACGTGCCCATATTGCAATTCTTTGAAGCTTTCTGTATTGGGCTTCTTAGAGTAATTGTTTTAGAAAAAGAAAAAAGGATTAAAAAAAAAAAAAAAAAAGGGGGGGCCTTCCTCAGAGATCTAATGGGTTATTGAAATGCTAATAGACAAAGCAACCAGGGCCATTAAGGAAAGGTCCACAGGGCAGAGAGATCAGCTTTTCTTCGAGATTTGTATATGCGCCTCAAGGCCTGAGCTCCGCCCTTCCCTTTTCTGTGTTCACCAGAACTCCAAAAATCCTCTGCTTTTATTGGAGTTTTTCGCGTTATTTTTTTTTTTCTATGCCTGTCTCCTCTCTGCTGGGCTGGCAGCTCTCAGATTCTCTGGTGTCTGGTCTCAGTCTATCTATGGTTGGAGTATGAATCAGTAGAATGAGTTTCTGAGAAGGGCTACCACTGCAGTTCTCCCTTCTCCTTCCCGGAGCTGACAGCCCCTCCTCCCACGGGACTGAGCCTGGCAGGGAGGGGCGCGGGTCCCCTGGCCGCAAAAACTTACAGATTTCGCTGATCTCAGCAGTTCGACATTTTCATGAGTGTTGTATGAAGTATGCCCAAAGTCAGATTGCTCTGTGGTGTCCAGTCCACGCAGTTCCTGGCTTTTTACCTACTTTCCTGGAGGAGTAACTAAACTTACAGCTCCCCAGTCTGCCATCTTGCCCCGCCCAATTCTCTTTTAGTCTTAAATGAACTCCTTGAAGCCAGAAACTGAGTTTTATAATCATTAAATTATATGAATTACAGTGTCTAGGGCAGTGCCTTACATGTAGTAATCTTTAAAAAAAATTGTTTCTGCAATAAATGTGCAAATAAATCTTATCTGGGCAGTAGAAAAGTTTATATGGAGTGGAATTAAGGAGCTTTTAAAAAGAGGGGAGGAGACTGACAGAAAGGAAGTCATAATTCTTTCTTTTATTAATTTCACAAACTCGTAGCAAACTCTATTATGTACCAGACCTATGCTAGCCCCGAGGATATAGATACTCTGCTCTTTTAGGTGCACTTAAAAAGAAATGTGATCATTGCTATGATAGGGATACAGGGTGCTTCAGAAACAAAGGAAAGGGGGACTGAGGTAGTCAGGGAGAGCTTCCAGGAGGGCGCAAGGACTTAGCAGAGTGCGGAAGGATGAATCAGATGTTGGACAAAGGGAAAGGAGGAGTGCAGGTTGGACAACAGCAGGGAAGAGAAAGAGACAGTATTTACTGGGGCTGTAGTAAATTCAGAATAGTTAGAGTACACAATGTGTGTAGGTGTGTGAGATGATCATGAATAAGTAAGCAAGGAGGGGTCTTATAGCTCTGCTCAAGAGTTCTCTCAATTCTACTCTCAATCCCCAGGAGTGGAAAATAGTGTGACTGCATAGATAAAAGAGTGGGCTCTGGAGTCAGGTGGCCCAAGTTAAAATTCCAGGTCTGGCTTTTTTTTTTTTTTTTTTTTTCAGCTGGTTGACTTTGGGCTAGTTACTTTATCTCTCTGGGCCTCAGTTCCTCATCTATAAAACGGAAATGATACTAGCATTGTTATGACATTTAAATGGCTTAGATAATACCTGGCACACAGGAAGAGTGCAGTTTTTGTTGGCTATTATTATAACTGCTTAAAAGTTCTAATATAAAATTTTGGAAAAAGAAGTGGACAGTATTTCCTCAGCTCCAGCTATACTGGGAAAACTCATAGAATCTAAGCTCCAATAACCTTTTTTGCATGGATTCTGGAGCCACATTACCTGGATTGAAATTTAGCAAAGTAACTGGGGCAAGCTAAGTAAATTCTCTGCACCTCAGCTTCCTCATCTGTAAAATGTAAAATGTAACTGTTTCTTAGGTTGTTGTGAGAAATAAATGAGTAAAGACAAGTAAAACACTCAGAAGTGCACTGTTACTACATAGTCACAAAAATAGTAAATACTTATGTGCATTTACTATGTCCCAGGTACCATTCCTTTATTAACTGTTCTTATTATTCTGATTAGAACTTGAGCTAGCATTTGAAGGTAAGGGTCCCAATACCTTTTCCCTTCAATATATGTAAAAGGAAAATAATAATTCTGCCTTTAGTTACTTATATGGGAAGTAGGTGGATAAGGGAACAAAGATTTTATATCCTTGGGAAGAGAGGCACTGTAGAAGGTAGGTGGAGGGCAAGTTGCCATTTCCACTAAAGTCACTCTGGAAGCCCAGCCCATGTCCAGCCTTGCAGGTGAGTTCATCTACCTTCAGGGTTAGTGGTGTTTTCAGAATTTTCCCTTCCCTGGTCCACCTGATTGGCAACTGCACTTCCACTCTTTGTCCTTCGAAGAACGCTCAAAGCTCGATTTATTTTTTTAAAAGACCTGCTTCTGATAGTGGATCGCTCAAAGGGCCGTGCTGAGGAAAAGAAAGAGAGGATCAGCAACTATGCATTAATAAAGTTATCCTTTATACATGTCTGATAAGATAGACCCAAGAAAGCCTCACCAGTGCTTACCTCTAGGTAGCAGGATTACAGAATTTTCCTACTTGTATTTTCTAAGTTTTCTACAATGCAATATACATGCCTTGTACAAGAATTATCTTTTTCTTTTTCTTTTTTTTTTTTGCTGGATTGGACTGTATATAATAGCATTTTTTTTTCTTGAGCAGCATGGATAAGAAAATACTGACACTGCTGGAGTGACGAATCGTTATGTCTAGCTTCAACCTCTTTCACCAAGTCAGATTACATACAATTTTAATGATCTGAGGTTTGTATGATTTCATTTCACTCTGGAGGATTCAACATTAGGTTGCTGCCAAAACTAACAGAGCCATTTCCCCTTAAAAAAAACATTTCTAGAACTTTCCACAGTAAATATTCCATAGAGGGCAATCCCAAGGCAAGGAGCCCATTCCCGGACAACCACCCTTTTGACTCACTCCTAGTCCGGTTGCTCTGGCTGGGGTCCAGCGGGCTGTTTGCCGGCTGGTCATCCTCCACCGTGGACACATAGGCAGGGTTGTCTAGGCCTGGCTCCTCCGTCATCAGGGCAGTGGTGGTGGCTGCGGAAGCCTCTGGGGAGAGTGTCGTTGCTGTAAGGCTCGCGCAGCCCTCAGGACAGCCGTCTTGCGAACGCCTCTTCCTGTCTTTTGTCAGGCCGTAGTGGGAAGCGCCTTTACAGCTGTCAGAAAACCAGTGGGGAAGTGATTTCTAACCATCATCCAGTCAGGCCCACCCTTCACATCCACCACCTCACGAGATGCTTGATTTCCCCTCCCTTTTCACCCGGGGGTATTCAATATACACTTGCCAACCAAACTAACTAACAGAGAGGATAGCTTTTAAAAGATTCTTCTTTCATTCTCTCAAAGCACTGGACCTCTGGAGTACAAATCTATGAAATTTCTAGTGGAATCTACATGAATAGGTCTCGAGGCTGGCGTTCTTGAACTGTCTGGAACTTGGTGACCTGAAAGCCTTGTATACAAACCATACCCTCACTCTTCTTTTGGGCTTAGCACTGAATAAATATGAAGCTTCTCCAAGATTCCATATTTAACTGTCCATAGAGGCAGAATCAACACGACCACAAAGCCACAGGAGTTTACTCAGTTATCACTTTCTCTAGAGGTGGGCTTGGTGGTTTCCATTCCCTACCACTCGGCTGGTCTGAAAGGGCCTCCCTCATTCCTCAGACACAGAAAAATTTTCACTCATTGCCTTGTTGCTTAATAGCTTCTATGGTCTTTGACAAAAATATGATTTTCTTTATTCATTCACTGTCCGTGTTTTAAAACAACAAACTTTATTGGAAAGGCAAATCGTCAGTATAGTTAAGAGGAAAGGAAAGCAGACCTGAGGGTCAGGAGACCAAGGTTTGAGAGATTGGGTCCATATTTTCTACAGGACTGCACCTCCGTGTGCCACTGGGCAAGGCCACGTCAGTTCTCAGATACAGTTTTAGCCAGGAAATAGTGAGGATTTAACTATCTCATTGCACTGCCCTGAGGGAGCGGCCAGCTCCCACTGTTGTGAGGGCAGAGGTGATGGGCCTCTTTAAGAAGTGTCAACATTCATATAATGGATGTGCTAATGATAAATCATTCTTAAATCAGTTTATTACAGAACATCCTCTATGGTCTGGTATTTGAAAGTAACCCAAATCAACCAGCAGTCTATAGCTGATGCACACACACGATTTACACTGCCCGCAGTGCCACGGAATCAGTAGGACAGAGGCACAGGGTCCTGTTGTCTGGACCAGAAGCCTTGCTCTGAGGCAATTCAATTGCCTGGCTAAACTCTCTGATCTCTAAATACATCTCTGGTTTGATTGACATTAAGTCTTGTCAAGAGTTTAGTACTTTGCCGGCTATATAGTAAGTTCTCAATAAATTGTAGTTACTACTGTAACTCATTGACTCTAAGATGCTCATTTTTTCACATTTTAACATTTCTGAGATCAGAATGCATGTGGATAGTGTCTCCTAATTGCTGTCACCAGGAGGCAGTCATGGGCCAGATGCCATTGTCCATGCAGGGTAAACGTGGCCATAGGTGTCCACCTTATTTTCATTGAGTATGTACACTTCTGGTATTAAACCTTTAAGTTTAATTGCCATTCTAGTGCCTTAGAAAACATTACATTACGATTCAGCATTGAAACGAAAACTTACTGTATATGTATAAGATTTCAAAAACAGCAGCCAGTTATAAATTTGGTAACAATGAAGCAAACATTTGTTAGAAGGAGGACTGAAATTCCATATTTTCTTGCAAAAGTACAAGGACATGCTTTATGGGCCGCTAAAAAGGATATACCTGCAAGGAGATGAAAAGCAGTGTTTCGATACTGAGCTCGTTCAAAAGGAGCGTCTATGGCATGCCAAGCAAGGCAGCTGAGAGCAAGGGAAGTTGCTAAATTCCTCTGGATGGATTTCAGAGCCACAAGAAGCTGGTGCGATCAATTCATGCATTGCAGGAACACTGCTAAAGGTGTTTCAGGATAATTTAACAGGCAGCAGGTTTTTAATTTTCTTTTCTTATTTGTACATAAAATATGATGCTTCTTAGAATCAAAAGCATCTTATATTTGATGAAATGTGGTTTTAAAGTTAGTGGGAAAAGATGTAACAGATTCTATACCATGCACATCTCATAAAAGAGGAAACAGGCCTCCAGCTCAGACTGTGAGTGTTTTTCCTTCTTCATTGGAAGAGGTCAAGTTCCCTGCATGAATTGGTACTGTACTGAAGAGCAACTCTGACTTGGAAACGTTCTGCTTAAAAATAGCAAAGTGGTTGATATGGGAAACTCAAAAATTGGAAGAAATACTGTGTTATGGAAAAAATAAAAGTCAGTATGTATTTGAGCAACTCCAATGTCATAAATATGTGAATGGAACCCTTCTATGAAGGCCAGCAGTATTTGGTTAGCAATGCATGGGAAGGAAGTTCCTAGACTATGTAGCTGGTCTGGAAAATAGTCCTTTTCTCCGAGCTGCAATGGCCTTGACTAGGTGACCTGCCAGAGTAGGGAATGCATTTTCCAATTGGATAAATGGCCGGCAAAAGCATGATGCCACGGCCTTCTGGAGGGACCGAGCATATGCTGATGACAGAAAGTGACATCTTATTCTGCTACTGCAGCAGTGAAGAGGGTTAAGGCATTTAAAAACATCTGAATCCCAAGATGGCCTCTTTAAGAAACCCTGCTATTTCATATCCTTGAGGTTCCAAGGACACAGTTTTGAATGGGAAAGGAAACCACCTAAAATGGGTAAGTCATGTTATGACTTTACAATAGCTGCGGAGGATGCAGAAACTAGCTTTAAATGTTCAGACTCATAACCTTGTGTAAAGTAGGTTCGGCTTAAGCAAATCATACTTGTATAATGTTGGCTTTCTCCAACTTCTTGGCTTAGCTTGAATCTGAGGCACAGAGTGATCTATGAAGGTAGTTGCTTGTACTTACTAATTACCTCTTTTGTGATGACTAATACTAGAGCCTCTTGATTTACAAGCATAAGAGATGGGAGGAGAGAGTGAGCGCTGATTAGCATTGGCCATTACAAGAACATACGGTGAACTCTGGGTCGTGTTCAAAGCAAGCAGGATTTATTCTCCCTTTTAGTTATCCTGAGCACTAAGTACTCTCAGGTGGTGATGGGCCATAGCCATGAACTTGAAGGATGAATACAAGGAACACAGAAAACTATTTTTCAACCAGACCTTGCACTTCAGATGCACAGTTCATTAAACAAAGCAACTCTGGAAATCAGTTTTCTTGGTAAGAAAGAAGTTGGTAAACCTGTGCTCCTGTATCAAAGTGAGCGGAGGCAAATCAGTCTTATTATAACCATGATGACAACAGGTGTGCCATGGAATTTTTATTTCTTTCTTTGGGGGAGGTGCACATGTAGAAAGGGAAAATGAATCCCCTTCTTACAAAATTCCCTGAGTCCAAGAGTTCACTGGTGGTGCGAGTTGGAGACTAGAAGCAGGATAGACCCCAGGTGTCATTCCAAAGAGTTCTGCTGGGATGTCCTCTGCAGAGTTCAGCCCACCAGGCAAAGGGCACTGGTTTGCAGTGGGAGGGCTCCCTTCTGACTATATATTTATCCATTTGTGATGGAAGAATAAAAGTTGTCCACAAGAAAGCGAGTCACCAGACTCTCAGCATAGCTGTCTAATCAACTACACACCCTCCTTTTTTTTTTTTTTTTTTGGCTTTTTTTAAATTGAGATTGTTCACATACCATACAATTATCCAGAGATCCAAAGCGTAAAATCAATTGTCCCTGGTACCATCATACAGCTGTGCATCCATCGCCACAATTTTTTTTCTATTTTTAGAACATTTTCATTACTTCAGAAAAGAAATAAAGACAAAAAAGGAAATTCAAATCCTCCCACACCCCTAACCATCCCCCCTCTATTGTTGACTCATAGTATTGGTATAGCACATTTGTTACTGTTGATGAAAGAATCTAGTTTGTAATATGTATGTATTTTTCTTACAAAATTCCCTGAGTCCACGGGGTATATGGTTTGCAATAGGTATATATTTTTCCCTATATACCCCTCTAATATTAACTTCTAGTTATAGTGTCATACATTCGTTCTGGTTCATGAAAGAGATTTCTAATATTTGTACAGTTATTCATGGACACTGCCCACCACAAGGTTCACTGTTGTATATATTCCCACCTTTTAACCTCCAACTTTCCTTCTGATGACATACGTGACTCTGAGCTTCCCCTTTCCACCACATTCACGCACCATGCAGCACTGTTAGTTATTCTCACAATGTGCTACCATCATCTCTGTCCATTTCTAAACATTTAAGTTCAACCTAGTTGAACATTCTGCTCATAATAAGCAACTGTTCCCCATTATTTAGCCTTGTTCTATATCCTGGTAACTTATATTTCATGTCTATGAGTTTACATATTATAATTAGTTCATACCAGTGAGACCCTGCAATATTTGTCCTTATGTGTCTTATTTCACTCAGTATAGTGCCCTCAAGGCTTCTTCATCAACCCATTTTTTTTAAGACAGTTTTGTTCACACACCATACATTCCTTCCTAAGTAAACAATTGATGGTTCCCTATATAGTCACGTATTTATGTATTCACCACTATCACTACTATCTATATAGGGACATCTCCATTTCTTCCACAAAGCAGGAAGAAGAGTCAAGAAGGCAGAGAGACAAAAGAGAAAGAAGAAAGAAGGAGAAAAAAAAATATGACAGCTGGGAAGCAATAAAAGGAAAGATAGCATTAACCTAAAGTAGAATAAAGAGTCAGACAACATTACCAATGCCAAGAGTCCCATACTCCTCCCTTATGTCCCGCTCTTATATGCATTTAGCTTTGGTATATTGCCTTTGTTACATTAAAGGAATCATAAACGATGTTTCTGTTAATTATATTCTCTAGTTTGTATTGATTGTATTTCCCCCCAATACCTCCCTATCTTTAACACCTTGTAAGGTTAACATTCATTTGTTCTCCCTCATGAAAAAAACATATTTGTACATTTTATCACAATTGTTGGGCACTCTAGGTTTCACTGAGTTATACAGTACCAGTCTTTCTTTCCTCTTTCCTTCTGGTGTCCCACATACTCTTAACCTTCCTCTTTCAACGATACTCACAGTCATCTTTGTTGAGTTACTTACATTGTTGTGCTACTATCACCCAAAACTGTGTTCCAAACCTCTCACTCCTATCTTTTCCTGTCTGTCTGTAGTGCTCCCTTTAGTATTTCCTGTAGAGCAGGTATCTTGTTCACAAACTCTGTCATTGTCTGTTTGTCAGAGAATATTTTAACCTCTCCCTCATATTTGAAGGACAGTTTTGCTGGATATAGGATTCTTGGTTGGCGGTTTTTCTCTTTCAGTATCTTAAATATATCACACCACTTCCTTCTTGCCTCCATGGTTTCTGCTGAGAGATCCACACATAGTCTTATCAAGCTTCCTTTGTATGTGACGGATCACTTTTCTCTTTTGCTTTCAGGATTCTCTCTTTGTCTTTGACATTTGATGATCTGATTATTAGTGTCTTGGTGTAGGCCTATTCAGATCTATTCTGTTTGGGGGTACACTGTGCTTCTTCGGTCTGTAATTTTATTTCTTTCATAAGAGATGGGAAATTTTCATTGATTATTTCGTCTATTATTGCTTCTGCCCCTTTTCCCTTCTGTCTCCTTCTGGGACACCCATGGCACATACATTCAAGTGTTTCATGTTGTCCTTCAATTCCAGGAGCTGTTGCTCATATTTTTCCATTCTTTTCCCTATATGTTCTTTTATGTGTAGGATTTCAGGTGTCTTGTTCTCCAGCTCCTGAGTGTTTTCTTCTGCCTCTTGAGATCTGATGTTGTATGTTTACAATGTGTCTTTCATCTCTTGTGTTGTTCCTTTCATTTCTATAGATACTGCCAGTTGTTTTTTTTAACTTTTGATTTCTGCCTTATGTTTGCCCAGTGTTTTTATTATATGCTTCATCTCTTTTGCCGTATCTTCCCTAAACTTTTTGAATTGATCTAGCATTAGTTGTTTCATTTCCTGTATCTCAGTTGAAGTGTAAGTTTGTTCCTTTGACTCAGCCTTCATTTTTCTTAGTGTAGGTTGTAGTTTTCTGTTGTCTAGGCATCTGATTTCCTTGGTTATCCCAATCAGGTTTTCCCAGACCAGAACTAGCTCAGGTCCCTGAAGGAGGAAATACTCAGCACCAGGCTTCCCTGAGGGTATGTCTTAGAAGACTGACACACCCTGTGATGCTTCAAGTCACTGTGCTTTTCCTAATCTGCCCCCAGGTGGCACCTGTCAGCTTGTTGCTCCCCACTGGTGTAAGGACATGAGGCCTCTTTAATTCTCAGCTTAAGTTGTTTCTGGTTTGATGTTTTCCCCCAGGCCCTGGGGTCTAGTTCTGAATGGAAGGCTGGTAGTAGAGCTGAGCACTACATCTTTCCTCTTAGGGAAGATACCCCCCCCCAGGGAGTTTTCATTTGAATTTAAATAGGTTCTTTGTCTCTCTGACTCTGCTATGTCCACCTTTCTCTGGGTCTGAGTGCTGGGAACTGAAAATGGCTGAGGATTCTCCACTACAGAGCACTGCAAACTGAAAATGGTTGAGGCTTTCTCCACTGAGTTGCTCAGGTTGAGAGAGAGAAAAAGGGACAGAAAGTCCCCTTTCAGGCTTAGTCCATGGCACCCCAGTTTTACCCATCAGCCAGAGATAGCACTCAGTCCTCTGGGCTCCCCTTCCCGGGAAAGAGAAGTCCCCTGGCTCTTCAAGGTGATTTGTCACTAAAAGCCTCTGTCTGCTCGTTGGGGATTTGCAGCTCGCATTGAGCAGTCCACATTTGCCAATTAAAACCCCAGTTGCAGCTGGACTGAGTATATTTTCTTGTTCAGAGAGTGCTGCTCTCTATCACAGTAAGGCTTTGCAGTTCAGGCTGCCATGAGGGAGGGGCTCTTGGCTTGGGTCCACAGTTTCTACTCACAGATTCCATGCTGCAATCTCAGGCATTCCTCCCAATCCAGGTTGGTGCACGATGTGTGGACGGTCACGGTTGTCCCCCAGCAGTTATTCCAGATCATTTACTAGTTGTTCCTGGTTGTTTATTAGTTGCTCCAGGGGGCACTAACTAACTTCCACTCCTCTCTATGCTGCCATCTTCTTCCTCCTCACACCCTCCTTTTGATTACTCTAATTCCCCCCACATTTTCTCCTTGAGTTCACTCCTGTATTAAGTAAACATCAAGTCAGCTCCTCACGTTGAAGTCATTAATTGCCCAGTCTGATTTTACTCAAAGCTTCTCATATGCTAGTCAGGTGAGGAAACACATGAGGGAAGACCAGGTGAGGTCCGTGAGGAACAGAGCTGCCCTGTTTTAAGGGCACAGTCAGCCACTCTGTTTCTTAAGAATGCCTGCCCAGTGTTGACAGAGGGAGCAATTTAGAAGCTGAAATCCAGTTTTTAATGTGAAATCTCTTGATTTTAAAAGTTGGCCAGAAATTCAAAATTTTAAAAAACACTATGTGGGGCCAAACAAAACACATCTGCAGGCCAGATATATCTCAAGGGAAGCCAATTTCCAACCTACAGTAACCAAAAAAACTGCCGGTTTGAGTAGGTCAGACCCATTTCTCTGCTCAGTTCTCCAGGAGGCAACACCACTCTTCCCCAAACCTCCCTCTCTCCTCAGTCCTGTGAGGGTGTGTGTGTGTGTAGGTGAGATGGCCCCAAAGGCGCCTTTTCCTTTTAATTATTTGTCCCAGCCCCATTTTTGATCCAAGTTAGGGAATGAGACTGAATTCTCAACTGTTCATCTTTCACTCCTGGGAGAGCTAATTGCCTGCCCAAAGCTATTATTTAGTCAGAAAGGGAGACATTCGACCCTAATGGATGTATTCACTCTTTCAGGCAAAGAGAATTGAGATGAGGGGATTGTAAAGGAAGGCAAGTTTCCCCGCCAGCAGCTGGGTCTTCCTTTGGCTTCTGCTGCTCCACTGGACAGGATGAGGGATTCGGAAACTTGGCCCAAAGTGGGGGCACAGGGCCAGGCTGGGAGACTGGGCTTCAGGACAGGAGATGGTTGCTGTGAGATAGCGGCAGGCTCTCCTTCGTGTCACTGGAAAAGGAAGCTGGGAAATAGGCCATTGGGAGCCTGAGGGACTTGCAGTGTTCTGGCCCAGAGAAGGCCTTTGTCAGGAAGCCAGTGAGCCAGGAGACTGAGCATGGGCCTCTGGCGTGTGCACTCAGCCCCCAACTCCATCTCCAGCGCTGCCTCCCTGACCTCGATCCTCCCTATACCATACCTTCCTTGTCCTGCAACACATCTGACCCCATTTCCCTGCCCTCATTATCCCCCATCCAGTCCATCTGAATCATACCAACACGATTTCTTTTTACCCAAAAACACCCCTTGGAAATGTTTCCCATTGCTTATAAGATCAAGTTGCAACTTATGCTGACATTCTAGGCCTTCCTGGGCTCATATTATCGATCATGGCCTTGTCTACACTGTCTGGCAACTTGGAGGGGAGTTGGGAGGAGGGCAGCCAGTTATCTACTGCTCTCCCATTATGAACTGCCCGTATTTTTGCATGTACTGCCTCTTTTAAGCCTCCTTCCTGTCCTCTAAGATTAGCCTTCCTACCTATTTTACAGATGAGGAAATGGAAGCTGGAAGTGTGGAAATGCCTTGTCCAAGTTCACCCAGTGAAACTGAGATTTGAATCCAGGCTGTGCATTTTATGCTTTCTCTCCTCACATGGACTGGCCTCCAGCCCCAAGCTGTCCCCTGGACTCCAGACTCATATATCAAATGCTTACTTCACGTCTTCACTTAGATGTTAAATAGGTATCTCAAATTTCACACCCTAATCTTCCCTGCCAAACTAGCTCTTCCTGTATCTTCTTCATTTTATTAAAATAGCACCTAAGATCCTTCCTGTTGTTAAGGCCAAAAGTCTCAGACTCATCCTCAATTCCTTTCTTTCAATTGATAGCCAAATAAAGTCCAGCAAAATATATGCAGAATCCAACCAGAAAAATATATACAAAATCCAACTACTTCCTGCCATCTCCACTGCTTCCTTCCAGCCCCCATCATCTCTCCCGGAATTTTGCAACAGTCTCCTAAGTGGTTTCCCTGCTTCCACACTTGTTCCTCTTTCCCATCTAGTCCCAACAAAACAGTCAAAATATTCCTTTTAAATGGCTCTCCATTTTACTAAAAACATAAGGTCCTGACAATGACCTACAAGGTCCTCTATTTTCTGTCCTGTTATTTCTGACCCCATCTCTTTCCACTTTCTCCATTCATCACTCATTCAGTCTCTCACACACACACCCATCCTCTCCCTACCCCACCCCAAACATGCCTCATAGTTTCCTGCTTCAGGGTCTTAACTGTCACCCCTGCCTGGAACACTCTTCCTAGAAAGCCACAAGGCTTGCTCCAGATCATTGATTACAATTCACCTTCCCTGACCATCCTATTTAAAATAGCAGCTTCTTTTCTGGCAAATCCTATCCCTACCTCCACTTTCCTGCTTATTTTTTTTCTATAGACTACAAACTCCAAAGGTCAGGGATGTTGGTCCTATTTTCTTCATTGTTAGAGGCCCGGTCCCTAAAACAATGACTGGCATATAGAAGGTGCTCAGTATATAATGTTTGAATGAAAGAAGAAGTTGCACTGATTACAGAAGCAACTCACTTCCTAGACTGTGGAGTGAATGATCTAAATTGGCCACCTATGCTAATCAGATTACTCAGACAATTCATTTGTTTTTCTATCCAAGAAGCCTCTCCTAGGCATTGAGCAGTCTCAGTTTGCTGAGACTACACCATCTCAGTACCCAGTCTCACCAGGCTAAGAGTTCTGAAACATGAACAAGCCAAGAGGACTAGTTATTTAAGAAGTGCTGAGGTGCTGACATTAACACAGAAACATTTACTTGGACAGTTAGGCCAAACATTTTAATTTTTAAAATGGTTTAATCTATGGGCAAGATTTTAAAACCTAAATATATCATCCCAACAATACATTCTATAAATCTAAATTCCAAAGACAATTACATTTTTCACAGAGAGATTGGAATTAACTGCTTGGGGAAAAAAAAGAAGAAAGTTTAGCCCCCAAATTAAGCCAATGAAAGCAAACTTTGAAAACATTGGATTTCTCCCCATGGTATAAACACAGCATCTTTTACTTACCGGGGTATCTTTCAGAAGGCCTGCATACTACACATAGTTCTTAGATTAGGCACTCAGTAAACATGTGTTGAATGGATCTGTGCAACCGTCATCCTTTTGGTGTTCTGTTCATTGAAACTGCCATACTGGTAATTAAGGGATATGCCCACACAGTCCTTGAAACACATAATTACTTTAGATGTTAGTCTCTCTTTTCCCTCAGCAAACTGATGATTTTCCTTTTAGTTTTCCCACACTCCAATTCAAGATGCAAAATGAAAGAGGAAAGAGGGGGAGAAAGACTTTTAGTTTTGATTACTCTTTTTTTCACCCATGTCCCTAATAATTTGATAGGATTTTATTTGATCTGGATTTTAAAACTTTATTATGCATACAATAGGACTAAGAGTAATAATTACCATATATCACTTTTTTTGATGGATTTTGCTGGTACAGTGGTTGTTTTTTTTTTTTTTTAGTGATATTGAAACATTTTTTTTCATTCAAATTCCAGTTCTACATATTTGCTAGCCATGTGAACTTGAGCAAGCTCCTTAGCCACTCTGAGCATCAGTTTCCTCGACCTAAAATGGGGTTGTAGAGATTAAATGAGGAAAAGCACGTAAAGCTCTTAGAATGATGCCTGGCACAGTGAGAGCCCTCCACACAGTGGTGCCCATGAGTACCAGGAACGTGGTGCGGATAATGTAGCTGACGACAAACTTGATGTGCTAAGCTGGTTTTTTTACTCCTCCCAGTACAAAATTTCTCACACCCACCCCCCTTCTCCCATGATCAGAAAGCACACTGAGGAAACACCATAGACATAAGGTTATTCTAGGAAAAATTAAGGCACCTGGTTTATATCCTCTTTCAAAAGCACAAAGTCAAACAATGATCACCGACAAGTGGACACAAGGACAAAAAGACAAAAAGAGGACTCTGAGATCTCTGGGGCAAGCCAAAGCTCGACAAGATATAAACCAATGGATGGAATCAAAAAGTGCCCATGGATGGGGCTGTGAGTCGTGTGTGCTAAAGCAGCCTGAGAGATTCCTTTTATTAAACGCCTTCTGTTTTTATTTTTTATCGTGCTGGTTCAGATGTCTTAATATTTGTAGGCCGTTTTGACTCTTTTATTGAAAGAAGGCAGGCTATACATTTCATATACATGATAACTAATATTTCATAATTCTTTTAATGTTGGACACTAGAAATTCTTATTGGGTTTGTGGTAAAAATAAATGCATCAGTCATCATCTTCCAAAACAGTCCAAGCTTGAGCCCACTCTCGAGCAGTATCTACCCTTACTAATTAAGTCCTGGATCATGTTACTTGGAAGAAATGCCAAGTCTCAAATAACAATAATATGACTTCTATTAATACAACTTGGTCCTCAGGCATCCCTGAGCCCAGGACCCCTTTCAGGAACAATCTGAGTGCAGACTGGATAATAATTTTCTGCATTTCGCTCACCATACCTGTATCTTCTTAAACAATACCCATTTGGTTTAAAAGAACATTAGCTAAAATCATTCTTGATTTTGGATTACTTTTTCTCCCCCTCTAGGCTACAACCCATGTTCTCGGGGATTGAATTACACAGGCTCTAACACAGCTATCAGAAACCAAACATGAAAAAAAAATTAGCATGTGTGTGTAATCATGGGTGAAGCAGCACCACCTTAGTAACAGAGGTCATCAGCTCAGCAAGCCCACCCTCTGGTAGACAGTTTAGACCCTGAGTATGAACTTGAGCCTGAACTGCCCTCACAGTGGAGAACTTCACATCACTCCAACCACACACTCCTTCCCTTCATTAGCCGCTTTCTTCTGCTTCCAAACCACTGGGGAAAATGTCCACAGCTCGTCCAACCACCTCTGCCTCAATTGTTAATGAACACCAGAGAAGGGAAATTAAAACAAACTGGAAAATGACTTTAAAATGCAGGCCAAGTTACGGGCAGCTCAAACCCCAGTTTCTTGGTGTGGGCAGGGTGAGGTGGGAGAAATGTAGTGTACCCTTAAGGTAGGGTACGCCCAGGAAACAAATGGTCCAATGCCAATGTAAGCCAGCACACATGACTAGCTTTACCAAAGATGCTGACATATTCCTGCAGGATAGATCATCCGGTGCTGCCCAGGCTTGAGAAGCAGTTTGCCAGTGTCTACACCATGCCAATTTTTATTTTATTATTTTTGGGGGGAGGGAAGGAAATGAATATTCTTCCTTCTAAAGTTAATAGTTCTCCTTTTCCATCTGTCTTTTCTGGGAAGTTTACAATCTTTAGAATCATCTTTTTATCCTTCAAATATCAACTCACAAATTAATAATAATATATAATTATAGCCAACACTTTGAGCACATTTATTGTGGACCAGGCATTCCTCCATGCTCTTTATACACCTTAACCCATTTAATCCTCACATCAACCTTATGAGGAAGATCCTATGCTATCCCCATTTTGCTCATGAAAAATTAAGGCACAGAGAGATCAAGTAACTTTCCCAATGTCACACAGCTGGTAAGTGGAGGGGCTGGGATTTGCACCCAAATTTTTCAGTGAGGCAGGCAGCACCTTGGGACTGTAAGATGTTACGTACCCTGGTTCATTGAGCATTTGGAGGTGATTGTAACAATAGGAGGCAGAGAAGAAGCAAGGAAAATCACAAGCAGCCTATTTATAACCTTATATTCTTTACTACAGCTATTGTTCCCTCCTGTGACCGTGTGGCTACAGGAGGGATACAAGCAGCCTGCGCTGGCAAGGATGCCAGTGCTTCAGCGAGGCCGGCTCTAATCTGGTCGGCATCTCCGGGCCTGCAGCTGACAGGCATGAGTCGGGAGCTTCCTACTGCTGTGGCTTCACCTCTGCCCTTTGTCAACAGGGCCATTTGTCAGTGGAGATGCTTGGTGGTGGTGAGGGGCGGGGGAGGTTACAGAGGCCCCACATGCCCTCGGGCTTACTGTCTCTCTGTCATTTTCCCCTTCACCCCCTTCCGAAGTTAACCTAAGCATCTTTGGGAATACGTGTGGCCCCCAACCATCCTAGAGACAAGTTGAGAAGGATCCTGTTTGGGTGCCCGGGCATCTCCAGTGATTTATTTATTCCTCCTCTAGAGGGAGCTCCTTAGCCCAGGCATTCATATATTCAAACGCACACTATGAAAACACAGCTCTGTGTTGAAAGCAGGCTTCGTCAGAGGGAGAAGAGAGACAGACTTGTCATCCCATGACTGCTAGGAGCATATTTCCTTTCTTCCTGTTAATAACAGCCATGGTAGTAACCACCTGAGCTGCCATTTATTCAGTGCTTGTCCTTTATCACCAGTCACAGTGCTGAGGCTTACCCTACTCCCAACTGCCCTGGAAGTGAGGTTATAGTATCCCCATTTTACTTATGGGGGAATTGAGGCCCAGAGAGGTTAAGTAACTTATCAAAATGTCACAGCATGAAAGCAGGAAAGCTTAAAGACAAATATTACTCTGTCTGGGATTTTGTTGTTATTGATGTAATAAACCCTCTGTGTATCTGTGAAATTGCCTTGTAATAATATTAGTAACTAAACATAGGTGGTTCCTAACAGGAGTCAGGCCACTCTGAGTACTTTACACTCCACTTACTTAAACCTCACAGCAACCTAACAAGGTAGGTATGATTATTATCCCCATTTTACAGATGTGGAAATTTAACAAAAAGGTTCACTTGCCCAGGGGCAGGAAGTTAGTATCTAGGGAAACCAACCACCTCCATTTCCCTAGGACTGGGTTTCTGGGATGTAGGACTTTAAGTTTTAAAACCAGGGCACTCCCGGGCAAATCAGGACCAGCCAGTCACCCTATTAATGGCAGAGAAGAATTTAAAGTCAGAGTCGTGGCTCCGAAGAACATGTTCTTAACCATGACACTCCACTACATCTTTTTCCTTTTTTTGTTTTGCCCAAGAATTAATAGAAACAGAAGCTAGATTGGCAGAGACTTTCGTGGTTTCAGGTCCCTCCTACTATACCCTCATGGATGTGCATCCAAAATGCCACCTCCAACCTCCTGTCCAAGGACAACCTCTCACAGCAGTCCTTGCAAATCCAAACCTGAGGCAATTCCAGGGCTTTCCATCAACTAAAAGAATTGACTTCATTGTTTAGTTAGGAAGAGCCAAGCTGATAGCCAGGAGCGCCTGATAAATAACAGGGCTTCTTTATGCCTGGGAATTCCACAGCTGAAACCAGATGTGAAGCTGACAGTGGTTAATGAGGATGGCTGAGGACCCGGGCACAGTCCACATGGCAGGCCCATTCCTCACAGAGACGTCAGAACGGTCTCTCCATCCTGTGAGTCTCCGTCATGGCTGGGGTCACTGAGTTGTGTTCCTTGATACATTAGGAGAAGGGAGAGCAGACTGACGGGAAGCAATTCCCATGCTGCAGATGATCTGAGTTTTCCGTTAATTGTCCATGGCTTAGGACGTATGTGGGGGCAGGGGAGGAAGGGGAGGGAGTGGTCACCTCATTTTCAGTTAACATTTGATTCCTGAAATTCTTGCTTCCATTCAGAATTGTTCTATTTACTTTAAAAACACTTGGCAATGACCAAAGTCTAGTTTCTCATTTTCGGGAAACTGGGCTATGGATCAACGGTGCTTTGGTTTCTAATTTAGGACTGACTAGGAAGTGTCTTTAGGGTAACTGGGAAAGGGTGGATTTCATGGTGGTGAGGGTGGAACTGACTGCCCAGTGAGGTTTTCTGACCGGCTCTGAAAGCAGCCTAGGTTTCCAGCCTCCTGCCATGAGTCTTTTTTGAGTGCCTAGCATTTTTGTGAAGTCCATACAACCCCAGCGGCCATCCAGAGGTTGTCTCAGCTCTGTGGAGATGGGGGAGCAGGGAAGTGGTATGGCACCCAAGTGAAAATCATTCCCAGATGACATTTTAAAACATTTCCTTTATTCTTCGCAGTGCATTTCATTCCAGCTCTTAGGATAAATACAAAATACCAGAGTCTCTCAAGGCCTCTCTGGGCTGTGTGATGGGCCCTCCTGGATGCGGCACTCAGGTATTCAGAAATTAACTGTGTTCTTCCTCAGTCTGTCCTTGAAAAAGTGTCATGCGAGGCATAGGATGCCTTTCATGTATGCATGAAACCACCAAAAAATCTTATTTTTAGGCTAGTTTCTATGGTTGCTAAATGAGTGCCTTTCTGTTTCAATATATTTAAAGGGAACAATCTTACTCCTTTCTGAGAATTATATTTTATTTCTCCCAAATTGCAAATAGTTGGGGAGTGGGGGTAGGGAGTGGGAGCAGATGCTTTTCCTGTCTGCCAGAAACACTGACTCTACTGTGTATTGGATAATTTGGCTCAGTCACTGCACTAGACAAGGTGTTTTTTTTTGTTTTTTTGTTTTTTTTTTTAACTTCAGGCACTTCCACAAACTGTCCCTTCTCACATCAAAATCCTTCACTGCCGCCAGGTTTTTGTCCAAGCCAACCTCTCACCTGGAGTAGCCACTATTACACAAATCCTACTCATACTATGCAAGGATGTGACTTCTTATATTTTTATTTCTTTGCAAGATACAGTTGAGATATAATCAGGCAAACAACCCATCAAGGGATGTCCAATATGGTGACAAAAAAACCTCCCAAAATTTACATATTGCTTAAGGAGAGAGCTGAAAGGCAACGTCAATAAACATGGTGATGGATTTCTATGACTTAAAATAAGCCACATTAAGGTTTCTTCAAGTGTTAAAATCTATAAATGAAACCTATTGTATCTTCTTTCAACCCTGATTTTAAGTCTGAGATCCCTCTTTGGAGTTACCAAGAGAACTTGACACATAATAGGCTCTCAGTAAACACTTGTTGAATGAATGATGTAGGAATATTTCATTAATTATATTCTTGATTCTAACCACCTATGAAACAATTAGTTACACTATTCCTGGTTCATTACCCCCGTATTAGAATTGGAAAAACTTAAAGAATACCCTCTACTTTTTCATCATCCCATTTCCACACCTTCTTCTCTAACATACAGACACACACACATACACCATGTACATTAAGATTATACAATCTTTGAGATGGATAAATGTCTTAAAGAGCTTTTGTACCCTCCTAGAACCTAAGGTACTACTTGCCCACCATGTGTTATCAATGAATGATTTTTGATAAGCAGAGTTTAGGGTTTGCATCCATGTTAAAGGATCTGTCTTTGGTATTGACCCTTTGAGACTTAGGTGGATGATTTTGACTCCTGTTATCCTAAACATGGCCCTTGCTCCTATTTCCTATCACTTATGGGCTCTGAGATTGTCTTTTAGGCCTCAATTCTTTTCATTCCTCTTTCTTTCACTTCACTAGGAATTCAACAGTCCCTAGAGAAGAGTTAGCAAAGAAAGAGACCAGAAAAAAAGCTTAAGTGAAACCTAAATTTTGGCTGCTTGTCAAATGCCCTATTTGTCACTCAACATGTTCATGACTAAATTCTATCACCAGAGAATTGCACGGAAATCAATGGGGTCAAACATTTTAATCTGTGTAATTATTCTAGAGGGAATAAACATGGACCCCAGATTTATTAGGGTTATGTGGATTTCCAAGTTGTTCAAATCAAGCCATTACCCATCTGTCAATAATGGAAACAGAATATCAGGCAGTGAAACTGCAGGGGATTATCACAATCAGCAAGGACTCATGTCTCTGTATGATGGAATTTGGTGCTAATATTCTTTGGATCTGAACTTTCCTAAAATTTTTTACATTTTTATTAAGACTTTAGACATTTCATTTGTTATGGGTTGTTTATCAAAACACAAATACAGATGAATAACTGTTTAGACCCTCTGCTGTATTAAAACACAGGACCCTCCAGAAATCTTCCAAGGAGATGCAAACCTAGACATGGCTTTACATTCCTGATAAAGAATGAGTAAGAGATTATTATAAATGGAGAAAACTATATTTTGAACTGTGAAAATAATTATATCAAGCTGCCCAATGAGTTTTCAAATATAAATACTCACATCTTAAGTAAAAATCAGAAAGTGACAACAAAGAGATCACAGATTTCCTGCTTCTTAGGTGAATTTGGAAGAATAATTTTTGTATCTTCAAATGAGGGTGGGAGCAGACACATAACAGAAATAAGTCTGGAATCAGGTAGTTTCAAACATCTGAAATAATTAACATCCCTCTTTATTTTGCTAATTGTACTAAAAAACCCTCCGAGGGTTCCATCCACACTTTTCCCCACATCTTCCTACTCGCCTGTCACTGAAAGAGGATTTTTTCATTACACTAGAGGATTTACTTAATTTCAACACTAAGAACTGATTTTCAGAAGAAACTTTCGTTTCTCTTAATTTAATTATAATCTCACTGGTTGGCTTAAACTGACCATTAATTGAATTATATAAAACTAACATTTTGTATAACAGTCTTTGTTTCCCTAGAAAATGAGGGGATTTGGCTCACTTTCGCTTTCTTAATGATAGTAGTATTGATGTACTTTGTGAAGGTACAGTTTAGTCTAAAAGATCATTTGATAAGTTAACAGTCCTATGGTTTAAACTGAATTGTTCTTCTTTTTTCTCCCTGTTTTAAAATTACAGTCAACAAGGCTTTCACTGGACCTTGACAGTACTAAGGTTGTTATCTGATTGAAACCAATTTGAAGAGCTAGTAATGGGCAGTGGAGGTTTCCTGTTCCAAGAAGATCCAAATGCTGAGAATCAGCATGAAAGTGGCAGAGGAAACGGAATTCAGGGGAACAAACACATTTTTTGAGCCCTAACTACCTTTCACATGTAGTATCTATCATAGTCATACTCACCACCAAATCTGATGACAAAGGTGCTGTTCATTCCCATTTTATAGATGAGGAAACAGATCCGAGAAGCTAAGTCACTCACTCAAAGTCATGCAGCAAGACCAAGCTGATTTTCCTGAGTCTGTTCAGTGCTAACATAGTTAGTAACTGGCACCTCAAGGAATGAAAAACAGATCTGTATGACTTTGAACTCATATGTTTCCTACCAGTCAATATTACCTCCAGGACTGTTTCAATTCCTGGAAAATTTATTGCATTTCTGAGGAGACTGCAAGTAAGGTTTAGGGGAAATAAGCCACAGCTGCACAAAAGTGCCTCGTTGAAGGGCTGAGGGAGGCAGACACTCAGTTACTGCTGTTTCCCAAGTCCTGTGCCCACAGCGCTTGCATCTGCCAGGAGGAAGGAGCCTTTTCTTTGCACAAAAGTTCTGTTCACCCTCCAGGGTAGTGCTTTCTACTAATTTATACAATGATCGGGAAGGAGGTCCCAGGTGGAGGCAGTCTAAGGGTACAGATGAGAATTTGAGCTTGATTGGGAAGCTTCCAGAAGCCTCTTTTGTGTTGGACAGATATTAGTAGTCTACATTTTATAGGCTTTGCAGCCACAGGGCCTTCACATACTGCACTTGCCTCTTATGCTCCCATTTTGAACTCCCAAAGCCACTCAATGTGGGCTATCATACCCCTTAATACAGATAAAAACTCAATGAGGCAAGTTCTGCCACTTGCCCAAAGTCATACAGCTGGTAAACCAAGACAATTCAAACATAAGTCTTTTCCCACCTCCTCACTGCTATTTTTTGCCATTTGATGCTTTCAGCCTAACAGACTTGTCTAGCTAACCACACTGACCAAAAACACTTGACTTCCTGTCTGCAATTCCAGCTCTCTTTTGACCTCAGCAAATCTCAGAAATATTTCTGTCCCTCATTCAGAGAGAACTGTCAGTCAGGCTACAAATAGCTGTAAGATGGAAATAGCTCAAAAGTTCAAAACTTCTTAAAGATAAACTCAGTCATAGAAGTTTCTTCTTGGATCAAAAATATATTAGGCAAGGCTAATATTCTGTGGCTGAAACTGCATCGCTCTTTCAGGGCGAGTGCTCTGATGGCCAGGGAAAGGGGTATGTCTGGAGGGAGCCCTGGCTAGTGGGGCTGATGATAAAATAACAAAGCTCTTTCATAGCTCAGTCACATTTTTAGGAAATACCACCAGACCAGTGCCAGCTGTACCCTGTCATTTAATAAAATGGGAAAAGGGGTAATTTGCAAATTGGACTCTGAAAATTGCCAGTATCTATCTAATTATTGATTAATCAAAATAATCCCTTGGTTAGCAGCAATTGATTTAAAAAATCCAGGACATTTTCTGGAAAGCATTACAGCATTTTTTGAACTTTTTTGGCAAAGAAAAAAATTTAATAAAAGATTCCAGGATAATTTAGTCACATTCAGTAAACAAACCTTCTTTTAATAAATGGTGATATGAACGGTCACTAGACACATTGTCCACTGGGTACATTTCCTAAGTGTTTATCTCCATTTTTACATCAGAAATTCAACATGGGGAATTTATAAATATCAATGTAAGATGATTAGTACTGGTTGCTTTTTAAATGGGACACATAGCTACTTCTGAACTATTTCCATAATCCTGAATTTCTGTATCTAAATTACTACCAGTCATCCAACCCATCCCTGGAAGTAAGTGGGGGGAACCATATTTAACAAGTACAACTTAATATTAGAATGACTACTTTTTGGAAAAAATCTTAGATCCCCATGAAAACTATTGGTTGAGGTGCTGGTAAAGATAAAGTACAAACTCTAATTCACAGTCTTTCACAAACATAGTGATGCAAGACTCTTCCCTTCAGCCACACCAGGCCCCCTGCCCTGCCTTGAATGCAAATTGGCACCCATCTCAGTGCCTTTACATCTGCTCTAGTCTATGCTTGAAATGCCCCTTTCCCTTCCATTGGCCAACAAAACCCTACTCTCCCTTCAAGACCCAGCTTAAAGCCTTTCTTAAACCTCAGAGTAAAACTATTCTCTTTACTTTTGAACCTTTGTAAACTGTGGCATTTATCAGTTGTGAAAATGTCCATCTCCCCACTAAATTGTGAGCATCTTAATGGTAGAGATTGTGTCTTAAAATCTTTATTTCTCCAGCAGCTGACTCCATAGAAGGCTCACAATATTTGTAGAATGAATTAATAAAAACACACAGCAAATTCTTCTTTGTAAGGGATGCAATCATCATTCTAAAATAAGAGAAATTAGACCTAAATGAGAGAAGAGGAATGCATGAATTAGAGACCAAATACATGGTTGGTCATTTAAGGATTCAGGCTCATTGTTTTTAACAAAGGAAAAATGCCAAAACAAAACAAAGCAACAGAAAAGAAAAACCAAAAACCAATCCAAGCTTGTGTTTATAGACATTAATTGCCAACTGAAATATCTCAACAGGAATTGCAAAATGCAGTTCTATATTCTCCACACCAAGGTCAACTTCATCATTTTATCCTTATAAACTGGGATAGAATTTCAGTGCATGGAATCTTGTATTATTTCTACATGTTCCCTGAACTAGTTAATTCCTAGGTTCAAGGTACAAATGAGCTATTTTCCTAAGTCAAGCATTTTAAAATAGTACAATGTAATGAATGCTCTTACATTTTAGGAATTCATCTACTTTAATGCTCTCTTAATCTGGCCTCGTGCTCAGTATCTGAAGGCTTCAAAATTCTTTTGAGAATGGGCCTGCATTAAATTGTCTGCACTCAAAATCAATTTGCACAAGCCTGGTGATGAGTCTATTACTAAAAAGGTCCTTAGGACCAGAGCATTCCTTGGCTCTGTCTGTTCTTGTTGGAACCTGAAGGGTTAGCTCCAGCTCCCTTTCAAGTACTTCATTATGCACAGGAAATGCCTTTGACACCTCTGAACATTTCCCATGTCTCTTTACATTCCTCAGCACTGTCACCTTCACTTCGGAAGCCTGAATTCTGAGTCCTCACTGGATCAGTGGTAGACCCCATGCTCACACACCCATGTACAGTGTCTTAGTGCGACAGCCTCAACAGGGGGGAGGAAGCAACCACTGTCAGCTTTGAGACTTTCTGAAGAGGAAGACTGAAATCTGCTCTCTCCCTGGCAGATTCATTATCTTCTCCAGGGATCAAGGGAGAAAGTAGAGGAATCCTAGTCCCATTACAAGGGCAAAACACCACTAGCAATTAACATGTTGCTTATGGTCCAAGATTTTGTTCATTCATTCATTCGTCCAAGAAATATTAAATTTGACCCTACTATGTGCCAGGTCTTGGGAATAATGTTTTATATTTTCTAAATTTATCTATTACTTGGGATTCAAGTTTGCACATTTTCAATTATCTTTCTTTCTAACCTGTTTCCTAAAATTCCTTAGAACAACAGAAAAGAAGTTGTCTAGCCTTTTGTGTCTGTTAAGCATATTTTCCCTTTGCCCCTACTCTATGCAGAGGGACTCTCAATCAGTCAATCACATGGACTCAACCAGGGAAGATATCCAAAATATTTTAAAACCAGGTACAGCCTAGACAGTCACCAGAGAGAACAGATAATTGAATAATAAGAACCAAAGCCTACCTAAAGGGACAGGCTGAATATATCTATTGTGGCACGACTTCCCTGGGTGGGGTGGTAGGCACATGATCAAACCTAATCAACCAGGACATCCAGAGCCATAGGGCTTGTTACTGGCACCCACATCAGATCGATCAGAGTTGGGACCAAGTATGTCTGGCTGGTGGGAAGAGGCTGCCTGTGAAAGAAGCCGTCACAGAGGAAATAAGAAATGTTAGGTGGTGTGAGAGAGCCACTGCTCTGATGATATTGTTGGAGTCCCAAGATCCAAAGATGCCTACGGTTTTCAGTTCATGAGCCAGAGCTGTTTTTGCTTAAACTTGTTCAAATTGGTTTACTGATATTTGCAGCTAAGAGAACCAACCAGCACAAACACAAGAACTCAAGAAAACAAGACACAAGACAGCAAAAAAAAAAAAAAAAAAAAAAAAAAAAGAATAAAAAAACTTAAAACTCCAAAACATAGGTTGACAGGTAATGAATCAAGATAATTGAGGAAATAGTTCAATTCTATAGATAAGGCCACTGGAGCTGGAATGTGAAACCCAAAAGCTACCTTGCCTCATGCATTGACTGGAAAAACAATAGAGGGTACTCTTTCCATGCCCGTCTGCTCTCTAGTCCTAGAGAGGTCATTCCGAGTGAAAAGGTGGGTGCTGCTATAGTTAACACTTTTCACATTTCTCTACATCCACTTAGAGATTGCAATTCACAGGAAACAAGAGAGCAAGTCAAGGAGAAATGGGTTGACAGCAGCACATTGAATCGTGGGAGGTATAGTCCACCCAGCAAGGCATGAAGCCCTGTTGGCAGGGACAGACACAGGGAAACCTGGGAGCAGAGCAAGCATAGGTTTAACAATTCATGAACATTGTGAGTTCTCAAGAGTGAGAGAATCAGAAGGTGGTGGCTATACAAGATACCACCATGGTATGGCAGAGCCTTCCTGGAGAAAACTTACTGTATAGTGGGGATGATTCTAGACTTAACTTAGTTGGCATATGAGTTCTGAGAATGAATTTGCCTGGTACCCAAGGGTATAGTCATCAGAGCCAAGGGAAATGGACACATCCTATTCAAGGAAACAAAGAGTTTCAGAAGCTCTCCACTCTTTCAAGGATGGGCGAAGAGAAAGAAATTAATGTGGGAACTGTGATGATTAGGTTCATATGTCAACTTGGGAAAGTGATGACGTCCAGGTGTCTGGTCAAGCAAGCACTGGCCTAACCATTACTGCAAGACATTTTTGGCTGGTTAATAAACCAGAAGGCTGGTTTATTAAATCATCAGTCAATTGGCTGCAGCTGTGATGGATTACATCAATGAAGGGCGTGTCTTCCACAATGACAGAATGCAATCAGCTGGATTTAATCCCATCAGTTGAAGACTTTTAAGGAAGAAAGACAGAAGACCTTCACTTCTTCTTTGACTAGCCAGTGAAACGTTTCCTGAGGAGTTCACTGAACACCTTCATTGGAGTTGCCAGTTCGCTGCCTGCCCTATAGAAGTTGGACTCCTGCATCCTGCCCTAGGGAATTTGGACTCGTGCATCCTCACAGTTGCATAAGACACTTTTATAAAATCTTATATTCATAGATATCTCTTGTTGGTTCTGTCTCCCTAGAGAACCCTATCTAATACAGCTCGGTACTGGGAGTGGTTCTTGAGAAACAGAATCTTAAAATGGGCTTTTACAATTGGTTTCCTACCCTGATTAGATTCAAAGGCACTAATGACTCCATTTCCAATAATCAAGGTGGCACTGACAGTCCATGGTGTGAGACGGGAATGGAGATACACAAAATGTCACATTTGCTTCTCCTAATCGTACTCTTGTATGAAGCAAGGCTCAGGGTGACAGTGTTTTTGACATCTTAACAGAGTTTTACAGAGTTAAGAGGTATAACAATGTGGACTGGTTGCTCTTATACATGCTGGATAAATTTATAAGAGAAAGGGATGAGCTAAAGGCTTCAAATTTGAACTTTAAGCACCATATGGCAGATGTAAAGGTTTCTGTGTGTGCCCTGAAAGAAAATCTTATTTCCTGTGGCTGCAGACTTGAGATTTCTGAAAACCACACCCAGAGTCTCATTGTGTGAGTAGCAGATTTACAATGTAAACTAAAATCTCAACCTCCAGGGAGTCTGCTGTTAAAGGCATTGGTTGGAAAAGAATGGGATCCTGAAACTTGGGATGGGGACAAATGGATTGATGAAAATGGCAGTGAGGACATTGGAACCCTGGATTCTGCTGAGTCTTTGTTAGAAATACCTGTAATGGTCTGCCCTGAGGAGACAGCTACCCAACTGCCACCCTGCTTTGAGCAAACAGCTTCCCCACCTCCAGTCTTCCCTGAGGGGCCTGCTATCCAACTTCCACCTAAAGATATTAACCCTTCAGTGCCTGCTGAACCTATAATCACCTTTCCTGAGAAAGCAGCCCTCACTCCTCTGTCTAGAGAGATCAATCCTGTTTCATGAGATGAAACTGCCTCACTCCTCTGTCTAGAGAGATCAATCCTGTTTCATGAGATGAAACTGCCACAGAATGTCCTGGGGTAAATGGCTTGAGGGGTACTTCTAATTCTTTTCATGACCCACCACCACCACCAGTCTTTGCTTCAAGACCTATAACTAAACTAGAGTCCCAATAGGCCCCAAAGGGTGAGGTGCAAAGTGTGATCCATGAGGAAGTACGCTATACTCCAAAAGAACCGCATGAGTTTTCCAATTTATATAGATGGAAATCAGGGGAATATTTGTGGTAATGGAAATTAAGGGTGTGGGATAATGGTAGAAGGAATATAAAGTTGGATCAGGCTGAATTTACTGATATGGGCCCACTAAGCAGAGATTCTGCATTCCATGTTGTAGTTTGAGGGGTTAGAAAGGGCATTAACAATTTGGTTGTTTGGCTGAAATATGGATCAAAAGGTGGCCGACATCACCTGAAATCGAAATGCCAGAAAACTGCCCTGGTATAATGTAGCAAAGGGGATTCAAAGACTTAGAGAGATTGGAATGTTAGAGTGGTTTTATCATGGAAGACCTGCTCACACATCCCAGGAATGTCCAGAGGATACAACTTTTACCAGGACTGTGAGGAATAAATTTGTGAGACTAGCTCCATCATCCCTGAAGAGCTCTGTAGTCGCCCTTGTCTGTAGGTCAGATATTACTATAACAACCGCTGTCACTGAGCTGGAATCCTTAAACACAGTGAGGATATTGGTCCGGAGTAGGCGGAAGCCACATGGAAGCAGTTAATTGCCAAAGACAAGGTGGGCGTGGCTACCATAATGGAAAACAGGCTCAAAGCAGCAGTCAAAATAATCTGACTCACAGATACTTATGGCATTGGCCTAGTAGATCATGGAGTACCTAGAAGTAAAATAGAAGGGCAGTCTACGAGATTCTTGTTTGATCTATATAAGCTGAAGAATTCTAGGTCAAGTGAACAAAAGTCTCCCTTGAATTACAAAACAGAGAGTCCCGGCCCTTTAATCAATTCCCAGACTTGTAACAGTTTATAGACCCAGAGCCCTTTGAATGAGGGGAAGGCCGGGTACACTTGGGGAAGGATGCTGTTACACTGCCAAAAATTTATACTGTTAATCTTCCTCCCAGCCTTCCCCAGGAGGACTTATAGCCTCTTACCAGGGTAACTGTGCATTGGGGAAAAGGAAATGATCAGACATTTCAGGGATTATTAGACACTGGTTCAGAAGTGACATCATTAATTTCAGGAGAACCAAAACATCACTCTGGTCCACCAGTCAGAGTTGGGGCTTATGGAAGTCAGGTGATCGATGGAGTTTTAGCTCAAGTCGGTCTCATAGTGGGTCCAGTGAGTCCCTGAACCCATTCTGTGGTTCAGTTCTGGAATGCATAATTGGAATAGACATACACAGCAACTGGCAGAATCCTCACACTGGTTCCCTAACTCGTGGAGTAAGGGCTACTTTGTAGGAAAGGACAAGTGGAAGCCACTAGAACTGCCCCTGCCTAGCGAAATAGTAAACCAAAAGCAATATTGAGTTCCTGGAGAGATTGCAGAGATTAATGCCACTCTTAAGGACTTGAAGGGTGCAGGGGTGGTGATTCCCCCACATCCCCATTCAACTCTCCTATTTGGCCTGTGCAGAAACCAGATGGGTCTTGGAGGATGACAGTGAATTATTGTAAGCTTAGCCAGCGAAGCGTTTCCTGAGGAGTTCACTGAACACCTTCATTGGAGTTGCCAGTTCACTGCCTGCTCTATGGAAGTTGGACTCCTGCATCCTGCCCTGGGGAATTTGAACTCGTGCATCCCCACAGTTGCATGAGACACTTTTATAAAATCTTATATTCACAAATATCTCTTGTTGGTTCTGTTTCTCTAGAGAACCCTATCTAATACTGGGACCTGTGAAAAATGCTGGGAAAACTAAAAGAAAATGTCATGAATATTTTTCAGACATCAAGATGGGGCAGAAGTTTCTATACCTCAAAGAAATGGAAGAGGTAAAGTTTGTTATGTTTAAACAAAATAAAAATTAAACACTTCTCTCAAAAAATGTTCTAAGCTGAGTGCAATGATGTAAAAATTAATCTCCATATATAAAACTAGAAAATAAAAATAGTTGTGTTAGAGCAATGTGGTTACAGATAATGTTTGTGCTCTCTACTTTCCAAACATTCTGGAAGGTTGTCTTTAAATAATGCCATTTAAAATGATACAGAAAGAATTGTAAGTGAAAAGGCTAACAACAAAACTAGGAAAATAATTGCAACATATGTGATCAAAGAATTAATATCTTTAATATATAAAAAGTATCTTAAAGTCACCAAAAGAATGCACCAAAAATGGCTTAAAAATATTGAAGAAATGTACATGGCAAATTTAAGAGACGAAAAAATTGGGCAACCTCATTTGTTATTAAGGAAGTGTGACATTTTAATTAAAGAAGCAATATTGAGATAGTATTTCATATATCAAGTTGGCAATGATAATACTCAACACTGGTGAAAGAAAATAAAATGGAAACATGATTATGAATTAATATTAAATAGTAAATGCAAGACACACAACTATGTTCATCCATCCATCCATATATACCCATATATACATATAGTTCCTGTCCTTTCAAAACTGTATGATCCTAATTCCATTCAATTCTTTTCTCTATGCATATTCTAGAGCATTGAGCTATACATCAGAAATCTAATGGAAGCTATATATGTAATTTAAAATTTACTAGTAGCCACATTAAAAAAAAATAAAAAGAAAGTGGTAAAATTAATTTTAATGATATAGCTTATTTAAATATTTTATATCGTTAATATATAAAAGTATTACTATTTCAACATGTAATTAATAGAAAAATTTATTACTGAAATATTTTACCATCTTTTTTCATACTGAGTCTTTGAGGTCTACCATATGTTATATAGTTGCAGCATGTCTCAGTTTGGAAGAGCTATAATTCAAGTGCTCAATAGCCACATGTAGCTCATGGCTGAAGTATTGGATAGCACAGGACTAGCCTATTAAACCGTTCTCCTTATGTATTGGATCCCTGGCTAGTTTAGTGGCCAACCAAGTAACTAGCCAGAACATGAGGCCCTAACTAGCCTGCTCTCTCAGAAGACTGACAGTCCCAAGCTCAAGTACACCAGACCCTGTCAGATGATGACACAGAGTCCTGAGGGCCCAGGTATTTGGCCAGGTAGAATAGCCAGCTTCCCTTCTTCTCCTTTCTTATTTCTTCTCTTTCTCTATCAATCTCCTGCCAAGATACTGGCATGAAAATGCCTCCCAGACAGGCCCACGAGGTACCTCTTCTCCATGTTCTCAATCTCCCAATCTCTCTCTCTCTATCTCTCTTTCTCTCTGGCTTTTTCTCTTTCTCTTGTTCTCTGTCTCTGTCTCTCTTTTGCACAAAACATGCACACACATACATCCTGCCTCAGCTCTCTTGCTCTCTTTTTTCTGGGAAGTTAAACTCAACTGGCATTGGTTGAGAATTTTCTTTTGTCTAACAAGGAAGTGCTGTGGATATGACATTGGGAAAGAACACTTTATGAGCGACAGAATTCTGTGATGGACAGAAAACCAGATCAGAAATGAAAAAGATATGTCACTATCCTTTCTCTGCACCAGCTAGCTGTGTTCTTTTGTGCAACCAGACAATTTTTCAGGGTCACTGTCTCCTCATCTGCAAAGTGAAAGGCTTGGGTTGAATAGTCTCTAATGCCCCTCATAATCTTAAAATTCTGTGATTTAGCCAGGGTCAGACATGCTTCTGGTCTCTATTCTGCACCCACAGCTCCCTGGCTGAGGCACACAGACATTGACAGTGGTCAGGACAATATTTAGCTTTCTATAAATTATTTCAGCTTGAAACTAGTTGTTTGGTTTTGCCTGCTCTGATGTTTCCCCGCCATGTAAACATATAAGCCTGGAGAGAACGTAAAGGGAGGTGAATGAACTCATAAGCATTGTGTAAACTGTGTACAAGGATTAAATGTGAGACTGAAATGCCCCATGTTTGTCATGTGTTTAAACCAAGCTGCTGGTAAGCCACAATTTCTGCACTTCATTTTTCTTGATGTTGAACCATAATGAATGCTTGGAGTTCTAAGAGGGGCCTAAGGACAAGTTCTTCCAGTCATGGGGTTGTTCCTCTTCGTTCTATCACAACAGCATGCTGGTCATATGTGTTTGTGTATTTCTCTTCACGAATGTTTAGGAGATAGACAGTGTGTTCTCCCTGAGGACAGGAAACCATTTTATGCCTCAGATATGCTTTTTGGTGGATGGAAAGGAGTTTAAGGGCCCTGGTGCTGTTATAATGTATATAATGCCCACAAGTTGACACCCCAAGCATTTATTCAGTCTTCCCAGAAACAAATAAAGGCAATGCTATTTCTAAATATAACTGCGCAGTGGCTTAAATGCTTAAGAAAGGGGGAGTAGATAGGACACAAATGCCATCGATACATGCAGTGTCCCCTAGGTGAAGCACCTGTTGACACAAGGCCATCAGCCGCAATAGCTGAAAGGTCGTTTGGACTGACAGACAGAACCCAGGCTTCCGTTAAACAAAAGATGCACTTTCTATAAAGATCCCCGTGGAAGTCCTTTCCCTCTTGAATGGACCAGCTCTTCCAGAGTGCAGCACTCTGACAGTCCCCAGAGGAAATTCTCCTCGTGCCAGTTTGAAAATAACATCCCCTGCATGGTCATTCAGAAAGGAAGTTTCAACCACAGGAGACAGACTAAACAGAACTCCTGGAAGTATTAAAATCTTCCATGCTAGAAACAAAGGCATCAGATTATGCTTTGCTAGTGCCTAGTGTGTGCTAGATTATACAATAATGAGTCCCTGCTAGAGGTTGCCTCACCTGAGGCCAACTCGGGTCTAGTCTTCCTGCAGGGAAAGCACCACACTAACCAGGAAGTTGCTGCCAGGCATCACCTACTTCACATATTTCCCCCTCCAGGAGCCTGATGCTGTCTTACCCTGTTGGGGCTAAAGATCCCATTGGGAGAGCCTATTTATTGTTCTCCTGGCTTACACAACAACAGCAGGGACATTAACTCAAAGGGATCCCATAATTAAGCACATATGCCCCTTGGATGCAGAGAGGGGGCTGCCGGTGAGCACATGGCATGGTTTTGTTTATTTGATTAGTTAAATGCCTCTGGACAGCACAGCAGACCTGCAGGCCTGGCCTGGGAAAAGAAGGGAGCTTCAGCTTTCAAGACTGCTATAAGCCTCTGGGTGGCCAGATAGCAGGGACTGAGGCAGGGAGGGTGTTAAAAGGGAGGAAAAGACCCAATAGGACATATAAAGGGGATCTGGCTGGGTGTGCAGTTCCTAGGAGCTGCAGTCACCTGAGGAGCTTGTTAAAAGTAAACTCTTAGGCCCCGTCTCCCTTAGGAATGAGAATCTCTAAGGCTGTGGTTTCTCAATCAGGCAATGATAGTCATAACTGGGCAGACGGATGCTCCTGGCATCTAGAGGGTAGAGGCGAGGGAGGCTGCCAAACATCCTATAATGCACAGGACAGCCCACCCCTCCCGGACACCAACAAAGAATTGTCTGGCCCCCAAATGTCAATTAGTGCCAAGGTGGAGAATCCTGTTCTACGTGGAAGTTCAGTTCCAGTGTTTAACCCAACAGTCTTGCCAGGTAGTTCCAATGCACACTGAGGTTTGAGAACTACTGCCATGCCTTGGCACCTAGCTGAGCGCATCAGGTCTGGGGGTACATGTGTGAACCCACCAAAAGCATTAGCATGAAAGACAGCCATGGCCTACTTTACAATTTATCCCGAGTAAGACCTATGGAAGCCTTTCGCAATGCAACTTATCATAATGGGACTGTCTCATGAGTAAGTACAGGGTCCAGTTACCTAGAGGAACAAAGGTAAGGACACGCTGAGCAGTTATGCTACAGAAATACCAACCTCACTGTCGATTATTGCACCACTATCTGTAGAGTTTCATTGATTTCTTTGATTTGGCTCTTGAAGAGTGCTCAAGAGGCCTCTTCTTAACTGCCTCATGCTTTTGCATAAGGACCTATTTTCAACCTTAAGTGTCACAAGTTAATCATGAGGAGAACAGGAGTTAATTCTAGATGCTGTGTGTTGGTCACCTGGTGTGCAATGGAAGGCTAGAACCTTTTTTGTCTTCGGGGAAAAATGTGAAAAGTTCAGAAGAAACATCTCAACTATCTTCTGGTGCTCATGACAGCATTATATTAAGCGTCACATGATTTGTGCTCCACTTTTTGTCTCTCTCCTTACCAGGCAATGTAGTTTGGCCAGGCTGCTATCCCTAGGGCCTTAGTGCCCTTGCTCATAATAATGCTTGATCTCTCTAATTCACAGCATTATTGTAAGGATCATCAAGAGAATGTCTAAAAAAAGGGCCTGTAAAAAAATTGCAATGGAAAGAAGTGACTGTATGTAGACAGAAGAAAAGAAAATCGTAGCATTAACCTGACGGAAATGAAGATGTTTTTATATGAAGTCACAGAGCTGATGGGAAGTGTTTGTTATTTTTTTTTTGGAATAATTATGAATCCTCATGACTCGAAAGAATTGGAAGAGAAAAAGAAGCAGATTTTTCTTTCTGCATCATAATTTAAAGGTTTTCACTTTTTTTTAAAAGGAACACAAAGGATATAATGAAAGTTGCATGAGACCCACCAACACTGCTGTTTCCATTCCAAACTAAGTCTGTTTAATTAAATTAGGTAGACCCCGCAAACAACTGAAACCAGGCTTTGTTTCAATTGCTTGGGGCGTGACTCTTTTCATCCTTCTGCAATCATTGCCCTCCTGAAATGTTATTATCTCTGTGACATGAAACCTGCGGTCTTGATGCAGCCACCAGTGAAATATCTCCCTTCCATCCAGAACCTTATTTTTTTCTGCTTACCTACAAGGGCACAATGAGAGATAATCCAATAAAATAAATTGGCTCATCACATTGTAATGAAATGGAAGATTATTTTTATGATTAGTTCTGTTATTTTATTCTATTAATAAACACTTTAAAACACCATGTTAATGTTCTCAGAGGTAAACATCACTCTCACTCACAGAAACCACTGAAATCCCTTGCTATAGATTGGAATGAGATGGTGGGTTGGCGAGAGCCAGGGAAACATGAGCAGGGTTTCCTTGGCTCAACGGTCAGCCCCAGCTCCCTGCACCATATTTCTGTCAAGTACTTCCAAGTTACTATCTCCTTTATGCCACACACGTTTCTCCCCTTTCCTCTACTGATTTTATTTGCCTATTAACTCATTTCATGAGCACATGGGGCTGGGACTGTTTTAATTCAACATTTGGTATAGCACCTGATAATTATTGACAATGGCAACATCACCCCCAATTTACTGATGGGGAAGTTAAAATATCAAAGTATTAGACTTAAGGTTAGTACTTGAGGGTTTTGGGAACTTCTCCAACTAAAGCCTTGTGCATTAGTTGCTTGATCCTGACCCACCATTTTTCCACCTGTTTTTCATAAGCATCTTAGAGCACCCTGTAGCTACCTTCCCACCATTGTATTAGTTATTCCATGCACGGTTTTCCTTATTTACCCATGACGAAATGGGCAGAGAGTAATTTCAATCCCAACTCCACACCCACCATCTGGAAATCCACCTCCTATATTCCGATACGCAAGTCAGACCACTTAGCAGTGGGAATCTCACAGGAAATGCCCAACGGGAATTCCTCTCCCGTTCCTGAAGCCACCCATCACCCAGCATGGAGCAACAGATTCTCACTGCATGCTTTTCGGAAGAGAACCCCTAGCCCAAAGTGCAGAAGGCCACAGCCACCCGCGGCGTCCCCTTTTCCTCTGTGAGATAAACACAGAAATGGTCACAGCATCTAGAATTGTGACTGAGTGAATGGCAATGGTGCCCAGACTATAAGCAACTCCTCCTCTGCTTGGTGATATAAATATGTTTCCTCCTCCTCCCAACTTTCATGCTAGAATAGAGTGTGAAAAACCCCTTATAAAAGTTTGGAAATCCTGATACCCCAAATCTGGATTAGATCTCAGGGACACCCTGTTCCTAGTCTGGTGCTTTTATTCCCATATGACTTCTTTATAAAGAGTTTTACAAATACCAATATGACACAGCTTCCTTGAATGAATGCTTGAAATGCCTTTCAAGATCCCTTGATTACACTGAGGAAGCACAAAATGTTCATGAAAAATCACTCCTTTGTTTTTCTGTAATTAGCTGGTTCTCTTCCCCTTCTTAGTTCTAATGATGCACTGACTTGGTTAAACACCACTACCTCCACCACCACCACATAAGGTGTGGAAGATTGCATTTATTACACATGATATAACATTAACATCAATGTAAAATATCTACTCCACTCGCAGGATCTTCATTTGCTCTGTGGTAACAAAATCTAAATATCTCTGACATGGTTTTAGCAGTGATCATTTAGAGTTTGTTATTTAGGAAAATCTACCTTTTTGATTATTGCTTCATTTACAGTTGTTAAACTGGAAAGTCACTAAGTGAAGAAACTCATGTCCAGGTCTGTGTCTGCATTTTGGAAAGTAGTGGGGGAAGAAATACGAGTTTTCCTGCTGAGAATGATTTAGCTTAAAGCACATGATAAAGATGGATGTAAAAAAAAAAAAAAAAATGCAGCCAACTTGCTTGGACATCTGGCATCTTATATGTGAGTCAAACATCCAGCAAATTATAAAGGAATTACGAACATGTCTATAAATGCTTTGAAAGGTAAACATCACCCTTGAAGTTCTGTGTGTACAACAGCCATAGGTCCACCCTTTCTTGATAGACTGAATCTTGTGTCTGAGAGCCGAGTTCTAGTCTTCCTCCTATCTAGCCTCTTTAATGGGTGGAAAACGGAGGGAGGCTGGAGTGTTTCCATCAAGACATGGCCAGATGCAGGTACTTTGGGAAATATTGATTGGCTCCATTCCTTTTACAGTACCAAACACAAAAACAAAAATGTGAGCAGTGACAAAATATTAGGCTATGCCACTTTTTATGTTTGTTTCATGTTTCTTGTTCTCCATTGACTCTGGCCCAACCTTGCACCAGTCACTGGCTTTGCCACCAGACCTGGAGACCCTCAGAACTGCCTGCAGCCCCACGTAGGTGGACAGCCCTGGGGCCGTTTTTGTACAACTCCCTATCTGTCATTAACCTCTGCCCTGAATCCCATTGGAGTCTACCCCAACAAAACCTCGGAACATAGCCAAGGAAGAGAACATGTTTACCACTGAAAACTGAAAGAACAGCTTCCAATGAGCAACACTCCTTCTTCCTCCTAAAATAAACAGCCTGGTCCATCCAGTTTTTTCTTTTCAGGAGACAGTGTGAGGAAGTCAGTCACCTGGGTGAGTTTCCTGAGGGAGGACAGAGAATATTCTAAGGCTGGGCAGGGCTTGGCCACTGTTGGTAATTGCTTCTCTAATTATGCACATCCCCCAAATGCAAAATATGTAAATAAATTTGCATAATAATTGGTATCAATCAGCCATTGGCTAACTATAAATGTCTCTTTTATAAAAATGTACAATCACCAAAAACCCACTCCCAAGTCCAGCACCCAGAGGAAGGGAGCACATATAATACGTGGGGCCCACAGATGGGTGTCTGGATGGCTCGTGGGGACGGGACCTCAGAGTGTCTGGGTTTTCCCCTTTTCCTCTGGAATAGCTGCAGAATTAATGTGTTAGGTAGAACCTCTTCTTCAAGTCTAAGAGAAAGGACCAGCAGCCTCTGGCAGCACTGTTTTTACTAGGATAGAACAGGAACAGTTTTTCTTGTAAAACTCTAGGCACTTGGGGCTCCCACTAATTTTGGCAGGAATGCAGGGAGTATGCTCACGCATAACATAGGTGGGGGATGAGATCGGAGCCTGTTCTAGTTTGCTAATGCTGTCGGAATGCAAAACACCAGAAATGGATCAGCTTTTATAAAGGGGGTTTATTTTGTTATAAAGTTACAGTCTTAAGGCCATAAGGTATTCAAGATACGTCATCAACAATCGGGTACCTTCACTGGAGGATGGCCAATGGTGTCCGGAAAACCTCTGTTAGCTGGGAAGGCATGTGGTTGGCGTCTGTCCCAAAGTTCTGGTTTCAAAATGGCTTTCTCCCAGGACATTCCTCTCTAGGCTGCAGTTCCTCAAAAATGTCACTCTTAGCTGGTCTTGGGGTGTTTGTCCTCTCTTAGCTTCTCTGGAGCAAGAGTCTGCTTTCAACAGCCGTCTTCAAACTGTCTCTCATCTGCAGCTCCTCTCTTCTCAGCTCCTGTGTGTTCTTCAAAGTGTCCCTCTTGGCTGTAGCAAGCTTGCTCCTTCTGTCTGAGCTTATATTGTGCCCCAGTAAACTAATCAAGGCCCATACTGAATGGGCGGGGCCACACCTCCATGGAAGTTATCCAATGAAAGATCTCACCCACAGTTGAGTGATCACATCTCCACGGAAACATCCAATCAAAAGTCTCCAACCCAATCAATACCAATACATTTCCTGCCCACAGAAGACTGCATCAAAGATAATGGCATTTTGGGGGACATGATACATCCAAACCAGCACAGAGCCCCTATGCTTCTTTTCTGAATGACTTAGAGTTCATCTCTAAGAAAATGACAACATTGCAATTTAACTCCAATTAATCTGAGTTAAGTCTTAAATTTTGGAAAAGTCAGAGCCAATCTCCTTGCTCTTTCAGATGGCTCAAGCCTTGGATAGTGCCATGTGTCTGGTTAAAAGCTCTTTCCCCTGTAGCTTCAGTCTCACTTGATTCATCTGTGATTCAAAATCTGTGATTGAATGAGCCTTCAAATTCGCAGGTGTTCAGCTCCCTGGGGATGCTACGCAAAAATTCAAAACATAGCAGCCATTAGTGTCCAGTCTCATTACTTTCATGGCCAAGAAAGGCTGAACATGAATATGTTGGAACAAGAGCCCTTTTGGGGTAGGGAGGAAAAAAAAAGGTAACTGAAGACCCTCAATAGGGACAACATGTTCTGCAACTTCTGGAAGTAATCAGAGGGAGCAATCCAAACAGCTGATTAACATTCGTGCACAGGCAGTCTTGCACAGCCAAGTTCAGGAGATCCGACTGGTTGAAGGGAATCCAGAAAGACAATTAAATCAATTTGGTCCAACTGCAAGTGGGAGGTCAGTTCCAAGGACTTAATCTGTTTTGGGTATTTTTTATTTTTCGTTTTACTTTAAATAAGGTGGATTTCCTGACTAAAATCAGATCAGCCATGTAATCATCTAGCTACATCAAAGAAGCTCACAGAGCTCTACAACAATTACATCTGTCAAGGGCTCCTTCTGGCACCAACAGGGACACAGGGGCCTTCTGCCAAGTGGAGCTGCCAGATGCCCGAAGCCAGGGTCTGAACTAGAGAAATGCCCTGTGTCCCCTTCCCAGGAGGTCCCCAGCAATATTCCCTGCCTTTCTCACCCTCTAATCATGAAGTCTCAAGACATGGGGAAAGCATTTTATGCTTTCTCTAAAATAAAAGAGATATAGAGTATTTAGGTATTTACTTCTTGAGTTATATCTGGGTTAACAAAATACTCAGATGTTCCCTTGTTTCTACTTTTCAAATGAATTAAGTATAAGATTTTGGCACTTTGAAATTTCTCCTCCAGTGTATGAGCATATGATTCATACATTTTTTCATTTGCAGAGTATGATTCTGTTTCAACTTGTTTGGTTTAACCCCTGCTCTGATCTCTTTAGGGTATATGCAAGAATAAGTCTCCAAAGGCCAGGACTGCTGTTGCCTAAACTCAACATGATCAGAGACATTGGTTACTGTGTGTTTAAGATAAATAAATGTAAGCTTTTGGAGGACAGGGAGGATGTCTTCTTGTAAGCTACAGGGGGAGTTCATCACAGGGAGGCTTCTCCCTCTTTGCAACCAGCTACAATCAGTTCTTATTTAACTTCTGCCATCCTGGCATGGGGCATCCATGACAAGCGTTGAGTTAGGCACACGGTTATAACTGGAAATTTGGTATTTTCAGTTACTCCAATTATTCTTGCTCAGGCTACTCATCAATACCATTTAATGCCATTCGAGTAAAATAAATGGCACAGTGACTATACTGTTCTTGGAAACAGCTCCAAATGACAATGAGGCTTCACCCAAATGTATGTCAATGCCAATTCCAAAGCCAGGTGCCACACCAGCTTGTAAAAGCTTGTAAAGAATAAGGGTATTGCATCATAAATGGAGCTTTCTGTTAGAGTAGTCCTTGGCACGAAGTGGTTACAGATTTAAGTGTCCTCACTTATCGGGGTCAAACATTTGTCTTTAGTAAAATAAGGGTGTTGGATTAGATTCTAAAAATAAATGGTAGGACTGTATTCCACGACTTCAGGATTCTCCAGTGGTGGGTGGAGGTATCAACTAAGTTAGGATACCGATAACAACTGTATAAACTTGAGCAAATGCTCTCTAAAATTGTGTTGACCTGGCAAGGCCATGGCAAAAAGGGGTTGGGTTAAATAAAATTGTATCTCTGAGGAAAAGAGTAGATAATTAGTGCCAAATATTTGCAAAATGGAAAATTCTATACAAGATTAGAGACTTGGGAGTTTCTGAGAAGCTGATCTAATAGCACGTTAGACTGTTACTTTTTTTCTGAAAGAAATTTATAGTTCAAGCTTCTTTTATTTCAGTTTCTAACTATTTATCTCAAATGGAAAAAGTGGACACCTATTCAGTGGTGTGACAGAAACTCTTAGGATCAATGAACAGTTCTGAATACATTAGAGACAAGAACAATAGAAGGCCCAGACAAAGGACTGTATCCATTAAGCTCAGCAGAGAAAATTGAAACAGAATGACTTAACACTTAATGATAGCTTTAAAATCTGCAAACGCACCCCGAGTCATAAAAAATAGGGCAAGAAGTTTAAAAGGGCACAGATCTACTAAGTAAAATAGGTAAACATTGAAATAAAAAAATTTAAACTCTGAGATGCTAAACTCCTTTAAAAAATCATCTTTCTAAAAGGTACGAATAAGTGAAATTTAGAGAATTTATAAACTCTTGCAGATAAGTTTGGACAAAAAATAGGTATAGGAATATTTGGCAAACACAAACATACATAAATCAGCTGCTCCAGATGACATACATCCTCAGGGAATAAAAGAATTTGACTAATATGATTACTGAACAATGGTGGAGTAAAAATTACCTTGCACTCAGGGGGATGCCAGAAGATTGGAAAAAGACCAGCAACATGTGATAGTGATGTAGAAAGAAAAAAAGAGGAAATGTAGTGAAAAATTAATGTACCATATATGCAATTGTTGGTTAAAAAAACTGGAATAAATACTAGGTAAGTAAAACTAAAAAGGTTCAGAAAATGAAGGATGAAGAACCAAAGAACAATCTGCGTTTATTTAAATTTCCACAAATAAGTTTAGAAGATTATTGTGAAGACTATAATACTGTTCTTGTTGTTAAGAATGTGAAGGGATGAAGGAGGGGCTCCAGGAGGGTGAGCTGAACATGCAGTGTTCTTGGAAAAGATTTAATTTTCACTATTAGTCCAAACTGGTTAGATTCAAAGGGGAACTGAAAATGGACAGAACTGGCAACCAAAGTGGCATCACAGTCAGTTGTGGGAAGGTGCTGCAGAGGGAGACTTAACCATGGGCCATCACAGCAATCCGTATCAACCACTGCCTGAAGACCCAGGAGAGAGAGTGTCACTTTATGGACGACACACAGGTGGGGGCTACACAGAAGACTGGAGGTACGAGGAAGAAAAAATAAATCAGAAGACCAGACATAGGCACATCTGCAATTAGAGAGACACTGCCTAAAGCACAGATATGAACTGTGCTCAGGCTGGAAAAACTGAGAAAGCAACGACTCTAAGGGATGAGAAAATGAAGAGTGAATTTGCACTGACTGAAATTTAGGGTGGGAGGAGGGAGGCCACTGTTTGTTGGATTCTACTTGAAGCTATATTCAGAGCATGTGATCCACAGTGACGTTTGGCCAGGTTAAAATCCTTCCTCCCACCCTCCTGCAGGGATAAGCCAGCCAAGTTGAAAGCGGAAGTAGCCAGAGCTAACATTCCCCAGCATGTGCAGGTGCCACACCTTTTATACAGGGGTCAGATGAGGGAACTGAGGCACAGAGAGGTTAAGGCTGCATAATGAGTCATACACCAGAGAGTGGCAGATCTGGGGTTTGCAAACGAGACAATCTGACTCCAAACTCCACGCTCATCCCATCATCAGACACCCTTGTTTCCCCTGGTCCCTGCTCAAATGCCACTTTCTTAAAGAAACCTTCTCTGACCACCTTATGTAAAACAGCATTGCCTTACTCTGGTTTATTTCATACCACTTATTGCCACCTGCCTTACTACATTGTGTTTGCTTGTTTACTGCCTGTGCCAGTTTGAAAGTATTACCTCCCCCAAAATGCCATTATCTTTGATGCAATCTTATGTGGGCAGATGTATTAGTGTTAATTAGATTGTAATTCTTTGAGCGTTTCCGTGGAGATGTGGCCCACCCAACTATGGGTGATAAACTTGACTAGATGATTTCCATGGAGGTGTGGCCCCACCCATTCGGTGTGGGCCTTGATTAGTTTACTAGAGCACTACATAAGCTCAGACAGAAGGTGCAAGCTTGCTACAGCCAAGAGGGACACTTTGAAGAGCAACTGAGAGTAACATTTTGAAGAGGAGTGGCAGCTAAGAGAGGACAAAATGCCCCAAGAGCAACATTTTGGAGAACGCCATTTTGAAACTCAACCTGGGAGCAAGCAAACGCCAGACATGTGCCTTCCCAGCTAGCAGAGGTTTTCTGGATGCCAACGGCCATCCTTCAGTGAAGGTACCCTTTGTTGATGCCTTACCTTGGACGCTTTATGGCCTTAAGACTGTAATTTTGTAACCAAATAAACCCCCTTTATAAAAGCCAATCCATTTTTGGTGTTTTGCAAAAGGGCAGCATTAGCAAACCAGAACACTGCCCTGTCACTGAAATACAAGTTTACTGCAGAATCCAAAGAGCCTAGAATATGCCTGATATTTCATTAGTACTCAATAAATATTTGTTGTTACTGAATTATACTTGTATCAGAAATGAGAGCTTTCTTTTTCCTACCTATGTTCAAACTCTTAATTCATCTACCAGAAAGACTGCACAGTTTGGAAAATGACGCTTGTAGAACAAATCACTGAACAGAGGATAAGAACTTCCAAGAAGTGGGAAATGCCTTGCTGGATTTTTTTCAGAACATTAATTTACTTCCACAGGACAAAGCAGAGTCAGTCTGTTTCTGCACAGTACTATTTTACTAATAGAAATTCCTTGCAATTGTTAAATGTTAAACAAATGTAAAAGAATTTGAAAGGGAACCAAATCACTAGACTCCTTTGGGGGCCACACACCTCAGTCCAACCCTGTCAACCACACCAAGAAAGTAAAAGATAGGGGGCATTTATTCAAAGAAACCAATTGAAAAGGGAAAAATCAATTAATCACTCTGAAGTTTTCTTTAAATGGCACTAAGCAACTGAATGGAGATTTGAAACATCAAATTGACCACATTCACCACAGAATAATCTTAATTGTCAGCTTAGTTCATATTGAAGACAATGCCTGAATTATAGAGGACACTTGTTTTACTTTGTCTTCTTACTCTCCCCTGCCCTATTTTTGACTCCCATCTAGTTGCCATGTGGGTTTCTTAGTTTTCTGAAGGAGAATGTGTTCAGGGGCTTTTTATGGAGAATCAGCACCTCTAGAGAGTTTAATAAGCCTTTTTTTGGTGTCAAAGGAATGAAACTTCACTGATGAGGCAAGTTGTTGTCCTGAGTAGACCCCAGGAAACCGAAAGAGGAGTTCTAGTTCTCAGGGAAGACCCTCAAATAACAAAGCACTAGTACCACTGTCCAATGCCCACATGAGTACCTTTTCTAGAAAGGAAGCAAGCATTGTGCAAAGAAAGGAAATTGGCTTGCAGAGTAGCAACAGCAGCAAAGTCAAAAGCACCATACTGGGACTATGTAGGCATCATCTCATTTCGCCTTCACAGTACCTGCATGAGGCTGATTATCCTAACTCTGAGAGAAGTTAAGCAAACTGCCCACAGACATACACCCAGTCTGCTCTGGAGTCCACACTCATCCCCATAATGCTACACCCAGGTCCCTGATGGCACCTTCAGACCTAAACAGGGTTTGCACCCTGGGAGAGGAAGGGTTCCAGACTTTTGATGGTGCCTAGATGCTTTTTCTATTAAGAAAAAAAATGCAGGAGCGTTGAGTAGGGAGGTTTTCAGATGCATTTGGAACAAGATCCCTTTGCTCCTCTTTAATCCATCATCAGTTAGCTCATGAAGCCAGAAGTGTGTTTGGCTGACCATTTTAAAGAACGTCTTTGATACCACTTGTAGTCTGCTCTCTTATTCCTATTTCAGTGGTAAAGTAATTGTACAAGCGAGAAAGCTCATAACTGCAGCATAATTTTAACTAACCAGAAAAATTACCCAACTCTTTTACCCAGAAAATTTCCTCTATAAAGCAATTTACTTTTCTGGTTCAGAATCTCTCCGTCTCACCAACCTGGCTCCAGGGAACTGTAAAGGCCTGGAGCAACCTAACAGACAGGCTAGCATCCCCATCACCACGGCAACAAAGTGGGATGCAGTGAGGAAAAGCCTGGTCTTGGAATCAGGATACTCACATTCTAGCTCTGGCTCATCATCTAGGGAAATCTGCTTGACCTCTCTTTGAACCTTAGTTTCCTCATCAATAAGACGGGTTTTTTCTGCCTTTGCTGTGAGATTCAAATGAGGTTATTTATTTATCATCATCACAGCTAATGTTTATAGTAGTACACTTAATGATGTTCCAGGTGCCTACTAAGTGCTTCATGAGTATTATATTTAATTCTTACCCCATGAAGCAGGTTTTATCATTGAGAGCTCTGATTTAAGGATGCAGAAACTGAGGATTAGTTGAGATTAATTCATTAATCTATCCAAGGTTACAAAGCTAGTAAGTAATGAACCAGGGTTTGAACTCAGATACGAGTGACTTCAGAAGCCACATATTTAATGACTATATGCTGAAGCTTGTAACTGCTTCATTATAGGGCTCTGCCCTGCGTCTTCAGTGTCATCATTTCTCCATGGGTTATACAAAAACTCCAGGAATGCCATGTTCAAATGTAAAGCTTTATTATTGTCAAATGACCCCAAGGTTGTATGTGTACAAAATTGTCCTAGAAAGCCCCATGATACCACTCTCTGCGCATTCCCAAATGGCCAGACTCCATTAGAGGACATTCATTTCATAATGGACGACTCACGAGCCTGTGTGCATCATCGTGTCACATTGATGCCATTGCTTTGCCTAAAGCGTTAGTTTAAAATTTTAACAACTAGCTGAAAGTTTATTATTTCCTGGGGATACATTAAAATAATAAATGCATTATGATGACTTTTAAAAAAATGTCATATGACTTCTTCAAAGTCACACTTTGTTACTGGCAAGGGGCTGAGTCATTTGGGCACATTATTATGCCTTCATTTTCTTCATTTCAGATTTCTATATTATGCTTTCATTTCCATAGGTTTGGACTGGATCATCCCCACAGTCTCCTCCAGCTCTAAAAGAGTATGGTTCTGGGTCATGGACTCCACTAGCTAAATAAAATGCTGGATTCTATCTTTTTCTCCCAATTTGGGGAAGATGGCTAAGAAAGAGGAAGGACGTTGGAGCTGCAGTGTCAAGGCAATAAGCAAAAGAGCTCTCCACCATCTGCCTAAGTTGCTGAAGAATGACTCCAGGAAGGAAAAGGAGGACAGAAAGCCAGGAGAGAAGGTAAAGAAGGAACCCCTTGTGGAAGCAGAGCTGCATGGGAGATGTGGCACTCATCCACAGCTAAGGTGGTCCAGTCCTCTCCCCACAGACTTCACCCTGAGATGCTAGTCATCCCCTTCCCAGCTCATGTGAGTCACTTACCTGCCATTTCAGTGAGGGAAGGAGGAAAAATGGGAGGCATTGCATAGTTTAAGCAATTCTGTTTTTCTTGATCTCAGCCCACCTATGCTTACCATGGATGAAGTTTGGTTGTTACCATATTTCATCAAATCAAAGACTCCATCTATTGTAAGATGCACCATTATTTTACATGTTTCCAAGAAAGAAAAGCACTGCCAATTATCTTTGTACAGTGCCATCAATTCTAAGATGCAGTCTACTTTCAGAGTTATTTAAAAAAGCATGTCTTAGAATTGATGAAATATATTACGACTACTGCTATTACTCATACAAAAATCCAGAATTTAAGGGTTTCCTATGTATCAGGCACTGTGTTAAATGCTTCACATAGTCTTACTCAGTACTCAGAGCAGTTGTGAGGTAGATGTGATTATCCCCATTTACAAATGAGGTAAAGCTCAGAGGGGCTAAGTAATATGTCCAAGGTTGCCCAGCTGGCAGAGACCAAATATGATTCAGGGTCAGCCTGACTTTAATCACCAAGTTAGACCACCTCCAACATTCCAGCGGTGGGCCTCTTGATTACAATCTTCAGGACAACAAGTGGACTTACTCGTTGTCTTGGGGCCCTGGCCTCTCCCTCTCTTATTCTTTTGAACAGAGCTGCTAATGCAGGAAGAGAGAGAGAAAGAGGTCACAGACGCTTCCTTGGCTTGGGGTGGGGGTGGGGCAGAAAGACTGCTCCAGCACTGGGTATGTGTGAGTTAATGCCAGCAAGTGGACTTGGATGGGCACCAGAATTCCTGGAGTTGATTCTGTAGGGAAGCAAGAGAGTAAGAGAAGGGGAGTCAGAAAGAAAGAAGAGTGAAGTTGGTACTTCAGCTGGCATGGGGGCAGGATTACTGGGAGAATGATACTCTTCAAGGTTCCAGCATGCAGAGGTCCGTCCAAGAAACTGAGAATCTGAGAGGAGACCCAGCAGCTGTGCATTCATAATTTTATCGTCGTCAATGTCTTTTTAGCCTTCTTCTTCTTCTCCTTCTCCTTATCCTTCGTTTTTAAAAGAGAGCTTCTCAAATTCTAACCATTTCAGGTTCCACAAACCTGGATCTCTCCTTCCTTCCCCTGTCCCATCGCCCCACTTTTGGTGTTTATGAAGCCTGGTGCAGCTGAGGGTGGAGGGGCTGTGGAAAAAGCTGGAAGGGAGTGGGGCCCACAAGGGAGGCAGAGTTATGGTTAAAAAAAGGAAAATGACTATGAGAAAAGGATGTCTGTTTCTTCAGCCCACAAGTTTTATTTGACCTGCAGAATTGGGTCATTTTCTGCCCCTGTTCCTTCCAAGACCAACTCCACAGACTGGCAGTAGGAAATTTTCTGTTTAGTTTGAAAAGGTTATGTTCTAATACCAATGAGTCCTGAGAGCCTGTTCCTCTAAGTAGGGGTCTCCAAAGTGAAGACAATCTATGAGGGGCATGGGAAGACTGTAACAGAATTCTTAATTATAATTTTGTCTTATCCTTTAAAAATATTTGTGTGCAAGTTTTTTAATGGATGTAATATATTAATAAAGAGGTATAGGCATAATTTATAAATAACTATACATATGATGAGCATATGAACTAATTTCTTTATTGATATAGGTCTGTGATACAAAAAAAATTGGGAGGATTATTGCCTGAGGGAGAAGATATTTCTCCATTCTTTTTAAGTTCCCCACTGTAAAGCTTCTGAGGGACAAGGTCATCAAAAACACTCATTTTGGTTAAAACCATAATTAGACTCATAAAGATTGTCCAAGTTTTAGATCTTTCCGTATTTACATTTCCTTCAACTTGGATAGTGAAATTAAAATGATTGTTTTCTTTTTTTTTTTTTTTCAGTTACTTGCTCAGTATGTGGAGATTGCCAAAGCTATATTTGTCAAAATTTACCTCAAGAATTCCTTTGCCTCAGTGGAGTGTGAAGAAGGAAGAAAAGGAAGAGAAAGAGCAGGGGAAAAAAAAAACTTTAGAGATATGCCAGCCAACTACAATTCATAGACCTTACTTAGCTCATGAGTCAAAAAAACTGTAAACAGAAAACTGATGAGACGATAAGGACAAATTGAACTGACTGAATATTTGATACTAAGCATTATGGTTAGTTGTTTTTGGTGTGACATTGGTCTTGTGGCTATATTTTTTAAGAATTTTTATCCTTTAGAGATAAATACTGAAAATACTGCCAGATGAAATGATATCATGTCTGAAATTTGCTTGAAAACAATCCTAGAAGATAAAGGGGAAACAAGATTGGCCAAGAGTTCATAATTGTTGAAAATGGGTATTGTGTCATGGAGGTTTGTAGACTATACTCTACTTTTTTATTGTTTGAAAATTTATATTATAAAAAGTTAAAAAAGAAGAAGAATATATCAAACCAAACATCAAACCATCAGTGAGGCTTCTGTTAAAGGAATCTCCACTTTGCTTCTCTTTTACCTGACACATAGTCATATGACCAAAAGAAAAGCAAATGCATTTGCCAAGCATGGGTGTGGTATCCTGAAACTCCTGAGTTCTGCATTTTAGACCAGAAAGTGAACAATTTGAGTCTGGAGTTGCTTTACTGCTGGCAAAAGAGAACTTGCTGATTCCCCAGGAGAAAAAAAGACCAATGAAACAGGATCATAAGGCTCTTTGGGCATCAAAGAATTATTGCAAGCAACATCTTGATGAGTTAAGTGCCAATGAATTAGGAACATGCGGCCTCAATTTGCTTTGAAATACATAAGTTTAAAAACTTAAGGAAAATTGCCCTTTAAACATGTCCTGAATTGAAATGCTTTGAAAGACACTGTGAGAGTCACTGACCCCAAATGGGCCCTGGCTCTGCTCCCTGGGACTGGACCTTGTTTCTTTCTGTTGGAAAATGATTTCCCCTTCTCACCCCATCTCATATGTAAACTCTACCTCCTTCCTTCCAGGTCCTAATCCAAACACTACTTCAGAGTCTCAAAACATATGAAAGAAAAATCTAGAGATCAGCTGCATTTTTTTTTTTCTTTTCAATTTTGATGCAAAAGAAACAAATTCTTTGAGACTCTATTTGTAAAATGTTTATTAGCAAATCCATAAAGCTCACCTTGCTGGTTTGCTGGTTTAAACTTTGAAAGTGCTGGAAGTAGTTAACACAGTGAAAATGAAGTGAAGAGGAAATGCAAGCTGAAGTAATCTCCCTGGGTTCCCCTGATACATCCCAACTACCATCCTCATTCACGCAAAAAAAGAATTGACTGCAACAATCAGGACGTGGCTTGTGTGGGTCTCCATTTAGTACAGAGCTTTTAAAAAGATGCTTCACCAGTTTATGTAGTTTGTGGCCCAATACCTGCCTGAAGTCTGGCTCAAGTCAGTGGGGAAGGAAGAGAAGCTGCTCAGGCTAATGCTGCTGCACAGCCTTGCCCTAGAGAACAGGAAATCCATCTCCAGGGCTTAATGAGTGATCAACACAACTAAAACAAGTACTTTTCTCACTTGTAGGTCTGGAGTGACCAGCTAGCTTTGATTTAAGGCACTTTGGGGACTGGGAGCCCAAAGGTGAGCACTCTTGCTGCAAGAAGACAGTATAATTTGTCAGAGGGGTGCTTCTACAGGTTGATTTGAGAAAGTTCTCCTAGGGAGAGGTTGGGTGGTGGAGTCCTAGGTCTTAAGACACTTGGTGGGTATTTTGAGTCTCTGACTTCTGCAGCCTACTCCACTTCCCAGGGAGGATGCAGACACAGGGCTGCCTCATAACTCCTGCTGATCTTGGCAGTTTCTCTGGAGGACCTGATCCTTCCATAGTCCTAAATGATTCAAGTTGCAAAACTGGAATCACTCATTGTAATTTCTTGATTACAAAGCTCCAGTGGGAACAAATCTTCCTCACTTAGAACTGCTATCTCTATTTAGAGCTACCATCTCCACAGGAGTTGGAGAAAAAAGTGTAAATTTTCTTTCCAGATTCTGGCATGGATACTGGATCTAGTGATTGCACTTACAAACCAAAAATATTTGTCTGACTAGAAACTAGAAAGAGAGCAGACATTTCCTGACTTCTTGAGAAGCCACACAGCTATAGCAGTAGCACTCATTTCAGGGTCTTGTCATCCTGCAGGTGCTGTCTTGTTGAAAACTGCATCTCTAAAATGAAGGACAGTCATTTACTTTGTAAAGCAGGGACCCAACTTACTGTGCGCCCACTGAGAACTCACTCAGACTTGATATCACGAGCATGAATAGTTCACAGCACCCATCAGAACATGACACAAAAAGTGAAAGGTATTTCTTAGGGTACTAGGAAGTGGAAAATGTTTAGGTGGAGGAAAGATGACAAAACTTCAATTTCCTGTAAATGGCTTTTGAAGATTGGATGTGTGGATGATAAAATGCATCATCACTACTTTCACCACCTGACCCTGACCAAACTCTAATATTTTCCTCTGGGGTTTCTGCTAAACTAAATATTTTAAGAAATGCTGCAAAAGTCACAGGAGATCATGGGCCAGAGCAACAACAATCTTAGGTATTCAAGTATGGTGATGTTTTCCATAACATCCAAGATGAGGTCAGCTCACATTGTTACAAACAGGATTAACATTCCCTTCCAAAGAAACTAATCCATGGTCTTCTTCTTTATCAGAGCTTGCAACACTTAGAAATTGGCCAAGACATGAGGCAAACTCATTTAATTCAGTTCAACTTAATTCTGAGCTGTGCAGAAGCTGGGCAAACAGAGATCAATATCTCTTAAGCTCTCCTCCTAAGAACTCAGCAGCTCAGGAGATAGACATTAAAGCTTCTGATGACACACAGCACAGAGGGAGACAGAGAGGGCAGTGATGATTTTCAACAGGGCAAGTCAGGTGAGTTAACAACCAAGCTGGATCTAAGAGTTCTCAAGCTGTTGTGCCCATGAAAATCACCAGGGAAACTTGTCAAGGATGAAAATTGATGGGCCCACCCCCAGAGATTTTTTTATTTTGTAGGTTTGGGTTAGATAGAGCCCAGGAATATGCATTTTAAAAAGCACCCCACCCCAATTCTGATGTGGTAGTATTGGGACCCAAGCAGCTCTACAGGTGAAAATCCTTATCATCTGTGGAGCTGTGAATAGGCCCAGAAAGATATGGAAGCTGTCACCATGCTTATGTCCAGGATCCTGGAAATCCATTTCCTGGATTCCCTTTGGGGTCTAGGAAATTCAGAAAGAGAGCTTGTAGCGGTGTGGGGGTGAGAGACAGGGGAAGAAGGCATTGCTCCTTATTTTTATGGCATGCTCTTTGTAGATCCTGAGAGCAATCCTAGACTCCCTGTCCCTTAATCTATGAATTAGGACTCTACCCCCAAAAACTCTGGTTTTAGGCTTCCCATGTGGAAATCATGCTGCTTTGGGGTCAAGGCAACAGGTGACAGCAGACATGTCAAAAGAAAGGTACTGCCTAGGTCATGAACCATTATCCCTCAAGGCCAAACCAGGCAGGCAGAACTGGTCTGTCTGGTTGGGTACAGTGTTTTTGTTTTGTTTTGTTCTGTTTTAAAATAAATTTGAATGAACTGAATATATATATTATGCAGTTGGCCAGAGGCCGCACCATTTCCTTTTGTCTTATACCAGAATGATTCACATGTTTAAATAATTCTTGTCTAGCTCCCAGAGGCATATGAGTTTGAGACCCCTGAGCCACATGCTAAATTGGAATCAGTTTACTGGATTAGCTCCAGTTTTCCAGCTGGCCCCCAAGAGAACAGAACTCAGACAGACAGAGCCTTGGTGTTAGAAAGGAAAATTCAGGAGGATCTCTGTGGCTGGAAGCACAAGGATATGGGACAAGCTTAGGCTAAGGCCGGAACTCCGAAGCAGGGGTGGAAGGAGGGAGGGGGCTTTGCTTCCCAGTGCCTTCCCAGCAAATTCTGCCTGCTGTCGCAATCCCAGGGGCTATAGTAAGTACCACAAGTTCTTTCCATCTCGGGCATATGTGACCACCACCTCATGGTCCCTTAGGGTTGCTAAATTGACTTCAGCAGTAGCATTTACTGCTCTAGCTTGTTGTTTCTCAATGCTTTGGTGAATTTTGGTAACCACAACAACCTCCCAACCTTTTTGCCAGTGCTATTTAGTCTGCCTGAAATGCTTTTCCTCTTTCCACCCCCGATTCTAACTTGTTCCTTCAAGAACCAGCTCAAACTCCCACCTTCTTTAGAAGGGGTCCCTGACCAGTCTCAAAGAAAAGGACAGTCTTCACTTCCTCTCAACTTACTGCCAACTCTGTATTTAAAAACTTATCCCTTTCCACCTTGGATCACTGTTTATATTTCTTATGTGTATAAATTTCATCTTCCCAATTAGATTGGCAAATATTTGAGTGTGGGTCCTGTACTTAATTTCTTACTGTCGGTATTCCTTAGAGCACCTCTACAGTACCTGACCTGCATCATTAGTTCACAGATCAGTTATCACCATCAGCATCAGGGAACAGCTGCACAGAACTCTCTCCTGATGCATCTTCAGCCATGGAAAGCATCTCAGAACGTTCTGTCAAATAAGTTTGGGCACACTATCCTAGCAATTCCCTGTCATCATGCATTCTGGATTGCTTCGGTTAGGCTATAAAACTAAAAGCAACTAAATGGAAAGTCCTCAAGAGCAACTAACAAGGATAGCAGATGGGGGAGAAGGCTATGGCATTGGATTTCAGAGATACTAACTTCGGCACCCATCAAGACAAAGGAGACTTCTCATAATTCCTATTAGCTCTGCTATCATAAATTCTTCTAGAAAAGCTTCCACGGTGTCATTATTTCCCCTGAGATGCTCACTATTCTGGCTTAAGCCATATACTTTCTCTTTGAACCTTCTTATCTAAAGCAGATCAGCCCTACATTTCAATTAGCTAGAACCAGATAATCCTGAAATGCAGAATCCTCAAAATGAATATTCTGACTCTAAGGAACTAATTCCTTTTTTTTTCTTTCCTCTATTTATCAGTCATTATTTGAGCATCTACTGTGCTAGGTACCAGACAATTTGGTTAGCCTAGCTAATTACAAAAGAGGAGTTGGTTATCACCATATATTCATGTGTGGTATCACAAGAATGACTAACCTGGATTCTATGAACTCTATTTATAGTCACTGTTTTAATTTACTCACTGACTCTAATTTACACATAAGCTAACCCTTGCTATTTTTACATCTGTTTAGTAAGAAGAAATACATTTTGTAAATGCCCCAAACACTGAGGGACACACAGCAACACTTTTATATAATTGCTAGAAGCTGTTCACATAAGTCTGCAAACCTTTTTTCAAAGCTTACTAACAAAATGAGCCAGAAAAATATCACTGTAGAGATTGGGGATGTGAGTCATTTCCTCTCATAAAATAGGCATAGATTTTGTAGGAAAATTTCCTTATTCTTCAGAGATGCATTGTGTAAAGCGTTTAGAGGTACAATGTCACGATGACTGTAATTTACTCCAAACCATATTAGCAAAATGAAATATATGGAGCAAAAGTGGCAAAATGTTGTTAACTCTAGATGAGGGGAATATGAGTGCTCATTGAACAGTTCTTTCTACTTTGCCACAAGCTTACAAATTAACAAAAGTAGGAGTAAAATAAAATGGATAAATTTTTTTTCCACATGGGGATATCTTTCCCCTGTATCGATACTACACATGTTCTCAGACGTGGAAGCTGATTGTCTCAATAAAGGGATGATGTCTGCTCACAATTAAAAATGCTCCAGAGAAGCTGCAGATCTGTGCATGCAAGCTCTGATCTCAGTTGCTCTTTGGTCCTATTTATGGAAGGAAGAAGAGTTACATCTAATGAGGAAAAAGCAGAGTGCAAAAAAAAAAAAAAAAACAAAAAAAAAAACAAGGAAGAAAAAGAAAAGCAGTATTGGCACAGAAGCAGGAAAAATGCCTGTCAGGAGTCAGTAAGTCACTGACAGCTAAGCATGCTGCTTTCAACTGCTGGCAGGGTGTTTGGTACAAGTGCATCTAATATATGTGGAAATGATTCCTCTAAAAAGATATACCACGCAGGGAACCAACTCAGGTCCCACCCCCAACACACTTGACACACAGACACAGGCAGGCACGGTAGAGGGAACTCACAGTTCTGAGTACAGGAAATGCAGGTTGCCCACATTGTCAATGTAGTTAGCAGGACTGAGCCAAGGTAAGACCAGTAACAGAAGCGCCTTCATTTTCCGTGCGATGTGCTGCTTTCTTCCTGACCACCTTCTTGCTATCAGCTGCAGGGGCTTGGACTAGCCAACAAGCCCCTTTAAACAAACCTGGCCATGTCCCCCAGATCAGTAGATCATAACGAATCTGACTTAAAGTCCTGAGATTAAGCCACGCTGATAAGGCAAAGGATCCTAAGAGGATTACACCCTCTGATTCTCAGGTGGGGAGATGTGAGAATGGAGGCACCCACCATGGTTGGCGAGAGGGCTGAGGCTGAGAGCAGGCAGGCTGGTGCCCGGGAAGGGACCTGCCTCCTCCTGCAGAATGCAGACTGGTTCTTGGGAAGCAGCTGGTACATTTACATCACTGGCCGGGAGCAGATGGGCTGGAAGCGAAATTGCGTTGGAAGAGGGCATGAGCATGGCACTTTCAGAACCCATGGTGTGAATAAGCAAATAATTAAAAGCTGTCCTACAGCTTGTGAGAGCAAGACACTGTAAGAAATTAGCATTTTGGAACAAAGCCTAGGGGTCTGAGCTTAAAATGAGCCTTCAGATATTGTGAAACAGCAGTGGTTTAAACACAAACCAACGCTGCCTCTCCTGAGGGCTGTATGTATATTTAGAATATGCATTTAAGACATTTTTACCTATCACTGTCTTGGCCAGACTGTCATACGTAAGAGAAGGATGGCTTCCTTACTAATTTTGAAAACCGGCCCAATACAAGAATAAGCTGTGTCATTCGTTTTGAGAGTTATATAGAACCTGTACAGATTACTGCTCCATGAGAAAAAGAGTCACCCTGTTCTTCCTTCCCCCTGAGTAACTGAATCAAGCTCTGGCACTGCCTTCATGACCCTGGGTGTTTCATTTATGCGCCCAGGCCTCAGTTACCCCATCTTTGAGATGGAGTTGATGATGCCTTACCTGCCAGCCTTAAGATCTGTGATTCGAGACTCTGCCATCTGTCTTAAATTAGGTCTTCCTTTGCCTGCCTAACCTCTGGAATGCCATAGAAGCCCCCAAGACTCCCACCTTCAACCTCATATTCAAGAAGATTAAAATCCATTTTGCCAATAAAGGCCTAAATCTTAATAGACATGGCTCAAAAGGATACTTATGATAATAACAACCAAGCAATTATAACAAACTACCCTTTACAGGAAGAAGGCCAGAGAAAAGTCTATGGGATGAGACCAACTACAATGAACCACGTAGTAAGTAGGAATTTGGTATCAGAGATCTTTATTTATCTGCAGCAGTGCTAAAGGAATTTAAATTCAGTAGATCCCTAGAATGTGCAGATTTAACTTCTGTAGTTTAGATCAGAGATAAGCAATCCTGATGAAATATGACATGTACAAATTTATAATTCTGTTGAGGCCCGAATCTGAATTCCATTCCCTTTAAAGTTAATGTGTAGGAGTGAGTCAGAGCTGGTGAAGAGCACTTAAAAGGAAGTCAGGTCTGAATTTAGGTTCCTGGTCAGACAGACAGACCTGGTTTTGAATCTCCACTCTGCCACATACTAGCTGTGTGATGCTGGGTATGTTGCTTAACCTCTCTGAATTGTTTCCTCCTCTGTAAAAGAAAGACAATAATAATAGTTTTGAAGTCAGAATGTTGTTATGAGGGTGGAATGAAATAATGCTTATAAAGGTCTCAGTGAGTGTTAGCTATTGTTATAAATAACTATTATTAATCATAGTGAATGGGCCTAGCTCCCAGCTCAGCACATATCTTCTAGAGGCTTTGTTATTCTCTTTTTATCCCTTCTTTCCTCTTGCACTATTAGGGAAATTACATGTAACAGTCTTTCCTGAATACGGACTTTCACAAAGTCCTGGGACATACTCCCTTTGAATGTCCAAGATTATAGCTGAGAAGCAGCATGGTGTATAATAAAAGCTGTGGGCTTCATATTGGTATTGAATTGTATTTCTGATAATCTTGGACATGTCAGATTGCCTCCCCAAGCCTCTATTAAAAAAAAAGCATATCTGCCCTTTCACCTCCTTTCATGTCAAGAGGATAAAGTTAATTAGTGGATGTGAATGCAATATAAAAACAAAGATATTGTTTTTTGTTATTGCTTTTTGTCCCTGTTGTAACCACTGCTGATTACCTATCCAATATCTAATCTCCCCTTCTTCCTTATCACAGAACCCAGGTTTTGTTCATGGTGGTAAAATACTTAGCTTTCCTTGCAGATGAATGGCCATGTGACACGATTCTGGCTAATGAGGTATAAACAGAAATTTCTGGGTAAGGCATTCCAAAAGGCTCTTTGAAAGCAGACAATCTCAGCTTGCATGGTTTTTCTTTGTTTTGTTTTTTTTTTTTTCTGCCTGGTTTTTCCTGCCTTATTCTTCCTGGTAGGGACTTAGATGTGATGTTAGAGGTTGAACATACATCCTGAGACTATGAGGTGACAAGCTTGAGGTTGAAAGCTGAACTGTAAAGCAGAAGAAGTCTGACTCCCAGATAGCACCAAGGCAGCATCCGGCTAGTCATGGGCTTCCTATCCCTTCTCCATGGGTAAACCAATTTTCTGTTACCTGCTGTAAGGTATAACCGTAACTATTACATTCCCATGGGTACAAAACCTCACCCTCAAATGGCCATGGGCTGCTCTGTAGCTTCCTTGCCAGTAGACAGCTCTAGTCCTAACTTCCTCTCCCCTTGCACCCATGCTTTGCCTAAGTCCTGTTCATCCTTAAATTTCATCTCATACATTACCCATCCCCTACTGTTTTCTTGTCTCATTTTCTTTCACTAACAGGGAACACCTTGAACAAGACAGGTATTGTTCTCCATGTTAGCCTCACCACAGTGTGTGGAACATGGTAGATGCTCAATAAATAGTCGTTGAATGGAAGAGGATTTGACACAAAAGGAATCTTTTTTTTTTTTTGGAAAAGTCTTTCTTGGTCAGAGGCAAGATAGCAAAAAAGACTTTAAACTTTTCAAGAGCCAGGGTAGGAGGTGTGTATTTATAGAGATGGACTTTAAAAGTCCAGAAAGAAAGGAAACAGTTAAGGAAGATTTCTGGGAATGCGTGACCAAGCGAATGTTGATTCTTTAAAGAACTACCTAGAGCATAACCTGATGGAAGCTCAATGGTTTCAAAAAGTAATGCAACAAGATGGACTTATTTCTTCCATTATCAGGAGAGCTAAAAGAAGGGCCCTGAGCTAGGTAGGGGCCAGAAAAAAGTTGAGTTCAAGGTTAGAAAGCCACATTAGGGATATGTGTCATAGCAAAATTATTGTGGAGATGTTGAACGAGGCTGAAATGACCAACAAGACTTGTAACTTACCTTTTTGCAGAGGGTACTACTTTCCTATATCTCATCTCCTTGCAATAAAATCTTCCTTGTCTGCTAGACAGCTAATGGAGCCTGAGCTGAACTTAACACACTATAGAAAAGGGCCACCTGATGGAAGTAAAGGTCAAGAGAGGTTCCAGGGTAAGTCTTGGGAGAAGAAACTCCCAGGACCTTGGGTGCCAAGTTAATCAAGATAATGACCCCAGGAATCCCTTGGCCAGGTACATCCTGGGCCAATTACATCACATTTTCCTTCAAGGCTGTTTTCAGAACATTGAATAATGATCTCTTTATTCATGCTAGCAAATATTTAAGGAGGATCAGCTTTATTATTTCCCATTTTTACAAAATAAGAGAGAAACCAAAGGGCAAAATGGCTTGTCCTACGATACAATTCAATGTGCTTGTGTTTTCAACTTCTCTCTTTTACCTTTAAAATGTCATTTCTATAGAAACTGAATTCATGTCTTGTATAGATTTTCTTTCTATTTTGGATCCTTGATAAATATTATATATATGCAAGTGATGAAATTACGTCATTCAGACATGGTCTCAGACCTAAGATAACTCCCACTAAGGGTCAAGGAAGAAAAAGCTTCGCCCCCACATACCCTCTCTTTGGTAGGGCAGATGGGCTGGATCAAGAGAGATGCCTCCAAAAGGGTCTTTGTAGCATCCTCACTGCAGCTACTAGCCATGTGCTTGGTTAGGACTGTCATTGGACTCGACAAGCCTATCACCCTCATGGGAACTCTATGCAATAGAGCAATGCAATAGGAGTCTGCAAGCATCTGAAAGGGCAGAGGTCAGCAGAATTAGCCAGAAGATTCCAAACAGTAGCTCACATGCTCAGGTTTACTCCCATAGGAAAACTCTCTAATCTGAAATCAGAAATATTTGTCCAAGTAGTCAGCAGTCCAGTAAGTCCTAAATGAACAGTATGTTTTACTTAAGGATTACTTTCAACTCAGGATCTGAAGTAGCTGGGTAACAAAGTTTACAAATGGCATGCATGTTGGAGAAAACATTCAGCATTTGTTTAAGGATGTGATTCTGCCTGCACCCCCCAATGCACGTCTACTATATTAGCCTGGTCCTCTTAACAAGCTGTCAACAGGGAGCTTGGCTGAGGGGAAAATTATTTCTCTAATGCAAGTTCTTTTAGAAGGACAATGGAAACATATTAAAGGTGCTTCATTTCTGCAAGAACTATGTATTCAAGAACTAACTGAAATAAATCCCATTTTGCAGGGAGAGAAATCTAAGTGTGGAGTTTCCTCTGAAGTCCTGGAGTGTTAGTGCTCTAGAATCCACTGAAAGGAATTATGTGGATCCCTATCAATATGGTGGTTTACAACCAGAATTATAGTTAAGTTTTCTGAGCTAAGTAGAGCCTCAGCCTGCCCCCTTTATATCCGTTCAAATGTAAATAAGTTCATTAAAATAAAATCAAGTCTTTTTAAAAAACTCATCACATTTTTCAATACTGAAATGAAAAATGCAAAATTTATAAATAAAAGCTATCTTCCAGCACGTATGTATGACAATACTCCCATATGAGCAGCCCCCAACTCGGAGGCCTTATATAGGAGTGAAAGGAGAACACTAGCCTTCTCATAAGCTCTAAGTTTTCCGAGTTCAAAGGACTCCAGAGGTATTAACTACTTAATTTTCTTAATATCCCTTCTGACAAGAGGCCAGTTGCAGACCCAAAGCCCCAAGAGGGCTCCTGAGTCAGATTCCAGATTAGCTCCAATTCTTAACCCCTGCTGATAAACGCCCTGGAGGGAGTATATATTGTGCATTTGATGACTAATATACACAGTGTATTTCTGGAAATGTTGATTTTAACCTACTTAGGAAGCTGAGGTGTGGAGCCATTCAGGAGCAGGTGTCAAGGCCCAATGCCTCACTTACGTGGGAGGTTTCCTCTCCACAGAGGGCTGCTTAGTGGTGCCCGTGAAGGACTTGGAGAAGTGACCTGATTTCAATTAGTTTGGAGTTCTTTCCTCATTGTTGTCTTTCAAAAGTGCATATCATTATCAGCTGGGTGTTAATCAGGCCTTTATCCTGGGCTTCCTTGAGGTGTGTGGGGCCCACAGGTTGTGTGGGCGGGTGAATGAAATTCCTGCTGAAGCATGCTGGATGTGATCTCTGAGACCCCAGAAGACTACAAAGGCCTCTTCCCAGCCCTTTTGCTTCCCCACTCTGTTCCAGCCTCACCCTCAGATCCATGCATTCACTTATCCCTATTTTTAGGGATGTTTCTGGCCTCAAGTCAGTTCTTGAGGTAAGGGGATGAGGAAAAGCTTCTGTGTGTTCACTTCCTTTCCAAAGAGCACCTCCATTTCTTTCCCTCTTTCTCTCCTCTTACCTCTCCCCCCAAAAAAACTCCCATGGTGAGTAAATAATGACCCTATAAAGATGTACCTGTTCTAATCCCCAGGACCTGTGACTATGTTACCTTACATGACAAAGGAGACTTTGCAAATATGATTGTGTATCTTTAACTGGGAGATAATCCAGGATTATCTAGGATTACCTGATGTAATCATAAGGGTCCTTATAAGGGGGAGGCAGGAGTGTCAGAGCCAGAGAAGGAGGTGTGATGAGGGAAGCAGAGGTCAGAGAAAGAGACATTTAAAGATGCTATGCTGCTGGCTTTGAAGATAGAGGAAGGGGCCACAAGCCAAGGAATGCAGGTGACCTCCAGAAGCTGGAAAAGGCAAGGAAACATTATCCCCTGGAGTCTCCAGAAGGATGTTCATGCTGACATCTTAATTTCAGCCCTGTAAAACTCGTTTCAGACTTCTGACCTCCAGAATTGTAAGATAATAAATTTTTGTTGTTTTATGTCATATAGTTTGTGATCGTTTGCCACAGTTGCAATGGAAAACTAATACAACTCCAAAACCAAAGTGTACAGATGCAAAACATCAGGAGCATGGGAATGTGATGTGTGTGGAGGGAGCTCTATAGAACCTTATCTCCTTCTGCCCCTCACCTCCCCCTCCAGCTGTGGCTCTGTACCAGCACCTGTCAGCATCTACCTCACCTCATCTTTGACCTGGACCTACTTCCCTTCAGACAAAGGCTCTCATACTTGGGTAAAACTTGCAGCAGGGAACACAGATAGTTCCCCTGTCTCCTCCTCTGGCCCTGCTTGCTTCTAGAGAATGAGAGAAGTGGGGCATCCTAGCCTAAACACCAGCAATTACAGAGTCAGCCAAGTTAGCAAAACCAGGTTAGATGCATGTGGCTCAGCATCATGGGAGAGAGGGGGAAAAATGAGTTCACTGACATAATTAGTATGGAAAACATGTGTGGAGCACTATACTCAAGCATTCCTTTTGATGCCAAGTTCCACATTAGAGAATCCATGCATGTCCCAAAAGACAAAGACTGAGATTCACAACCTAAGGTATGTAACCTTTTAAAAAAAATGCTTGTACCTGCCTCTTGCCCTTGTCATGACAGAAGCCAAGATAAACACCGGCTTCCAAATTTCCTTTTATGGAATAATCATAGCATTATTGTTCACCCTTCATTAAACACCTTAAATGTTCTAAGAGAGTACATCACATTGAACAAGACACAGTGCCTGCCCCTGGGGCCACACAGACAAAGAATGTCCAGGAACATGACAATGTAAGTGGACAAAATAAGATGCAGATAGGGGGAGCAGGTGATGGCGGCCATCAGCAGAGGCCACCACATCACAGTTTTGCTGGGGTGTGCAGGACAAGTTGCTTGGAGGACAAAAATTTTCTAAATTTCTCCTATTAAAACTTACTTGAAAACACTTCACATCTCCTGAAAGAACAGCTAGGCTTCCCCAATTCCCATACAGAGGTAATGCTAATAATCATAGAATCAAATTGGGGGGATTTTCTTTTTCCTAAGTGAAAAACCAAGCAACGTTCACCAGGAATCTTTACGGGGACCATGAGCCTCAGAGAAAGCTGCTCATTAGATCTTTGCAATGTCTTTCACATCTCAAAACGCACACATACAGCACAACCCTACCCTCTACTGTTTCCTCACACTGAATCACGGCCATAAAAACCTAAATGTTCTTATTTTGAATGTATTATTTCATTGGTGACAACAAGAGAGAGAAAGAGGTATCTGGTGAAGTCCCCAGGACACTAGGAGCCAGACTTGGCATGCGAGGTCCAGCTGCCCCCATGGGGGCCGGGATTCCTTGGGTTGGCTGCAAAACAGCACTTACCTTGTCTGAAAGTGATGCTCGAGATCACAGCGCTGCAACACCTCAGAGCAGAAGTCCGTGAAAGGGCAGGTTACCATGAGCTTGTTGAGGAGCTTGTTGACCAGGATGCTGGATTTCTTGCAGTGCTGCAGCACTAGAGGCTTGCGGTCCACGGGGCAGAAGTCCTTCTCCACCAGGAAGCTGGTGAGGCAGAGTGTGCAGTAGGTGTGTCCGCAGGGAGTGTCGACAGGGTCCAGCAAGGCTTGCAGGCAGATGTGGCATACGAGGTCATCGTCCACATCCTCCGTGTAGGTGTAGACGTGGTTTTCCTCAGGGGAGTGGGCTTGACCGCAGGCCACACACAGGAACTCAGGGCAGGGGTCCAGGTCTTTGGCAGGGTCTGGCTGATTCATGGTCGACAGAGGGTACGATGTGACACGAAACCCAGTAAAACAATATTTCCCAGGGAGCAAATCAATATCTTCTAGAAGCCATCCACAACCTAAAAGAGAAGAAGATGGCTCATCTTTGCTTTCATAACACACTGAAGACCTAGGCTGGTGACGGACAGCAGGTAGTGCTGCCCAGTGACTGAGCTAGGAGTCAGAAGGCCAGAGCACCCACTCTAGAGGGATGAAAGCCTTGGGCAAGTGACTTTTCCTCATTGTGCCTCAGTTTTACCATTCATTACAGTGGGGGTCATGTATACTTTTAACATCTTCATGGTGGTGTGATAAAATTATCAATTGGGTAATATCTGTGAAATGGCTACAGCAACTCAAAAGAAATGTGCCCTAAGAAATGAAAGGTCTTGCTAATACAATTAAATAGGCCAGTGCTTTATAAAATTCTCAGCCAGGTCAGGATCAGAAGAAAAATAGTTAACCTCCTAATGGCTTTCTCTTATCTTTCTTCCTCTCTTTTCTCCAAAATTCAGAAGATGTAGGACATTAGAGCCTTCAACTAAATCACCTGAGAAGAAATAAGAGCTGTTGAATCATCTGTATTTGAACTATGGTGGATGCATTATTTTCTTCTGTATGGATTCATTCATTCACTCAGTCATTTAGTGGTTAAGTGGGTTATGGGACCACACTGTCTGGGGTTCAAATCCAACCACCACTGTGAGCCCATTATTTAAGCCTCTGCTTTCTCATCTGTAAAATGGGTATAATAATAAGCTACTTCATAGGATTGTACAGAGGATTAAATGAGATATGATACAGAAATCTCTTAGATCTCTGCCTAGTAAGTGTTCTATAAATATTAGCTACTATTATTACATGTGTTTGTTACTGAATTAATTTTGTCTCCAGTCTAGTTCTATTAGTCTGGAATACTGAAATACAGTTCCTGTAAGGGACTTTTTAGCTTCGTTCTAATATTACTCTTTTATTCAATCATATTTTTCTTTCAAACCAGTAGAATACTATCACAATATGGAGTTTTTCTACATGCCTGATTTACAACTAGGAAGTCTCTTGGAGAATCAATCAATAAATATTTCTTGAGCACCAAGTTTGAGGCAGGGAGTGAGTCTGGCATGGAGGAGACCTTCAAAAGAGCTTCAAAGGGCACACCTCTGCTTTCATGGAGTTCCCAGGAACTCCCAGTCCCGAGCGGAGGCAAACATGCACACAAGAAATTACAATCCCAGGTAATGGGTACAGACAGAGGTATGTGCCAGGAGTTAGGGGTCAACTTTCATGGTGATTAAGGATCCCACCTACTGCTCCCCAACCCCTGAATTTCCTTCTTTTCCAAAAGTAAAGGAAAAGACCTTAAGCTTTCCACAGAAACATAAAGAGACATAACTAACCCATTAGGAAATTAGCCACATTTGGAAATAGCATGGCAGCCATAAATTGCCTTAAGTCTTTTTTTCTTTTCCAAATAAAGTCTGGAGTTATTTGTACAAACATAGCCTTATCTCAGAAAGAAAATACATTGACTTCAAACTCTCATTGACACAGCATTGTGTTTACATTTCTGTACTGCGTTAATATGCCTGAAAAGAACACTCTGGTCAAGAGGTTGAAGTCAAAAGTCCCAAATGTGAAAACATTTAGAAATCACAGAATTTTATTTAACATTAGAAAGGACCACAGAAGGGTAAGGCTGAGGGTGCAGGAGGGGGTGAAATTGTTTCCAGTCAGTTTCATGGACACCTACACAGCTGCCATTTGTCCTCAGGACTGATAGAAGTTACTGGAACCACTCAGGAAATGCTTTAAGCAGCATCAGAAACAGTTGAATAATAAATATGAAAATGGAAGTGGGCCACCCAAAAGATTATCATCTACAATAGGAAAAAAGTTCACATATTGTGAACTAAAGCTTTAGCTCTTTCCAAGTTTTCTGTAAGAGTTCTGTGGTACATTCCCACGTGATTTAGCCTTGTCCATTCTTTCTCACTGTGCTACAGTGGAAAGTGTCTGTGATAGAAACGCAAGTTATAGCTTCAGTTAACCACTGAAGAAACACTTCACATTTCTGGGCCATTTCCTGACAGGTGAAATGGAACTGGATTAGATTTTTGGTTTTCACACTGTGCTCTGGATGTTGCCAGAAGGGAGGAAAAGGTGGGAAGGAGAAGACGCTGGAGCTCTGCTCACTTCCCCACCACGCCCAGTCCCAGCTCTGCTATAAAAACTCTTCTTTCACACACCACATGCCTCATGTAATATTCTGTGTGAAGAACCCTGGCTTATGAAAAAAACTGCAAACTGAACTATAAAATCTGTTCCAGAAATAGTGTTTTAAGATCCTGTGCTGTTATGGATTGAACCCTGTCTCCCACAAAGACATGTTCAAGTCCAAAACCCCAGTCCTATGGATTTAAACTCATTTGTAAATAGAATCTCAGAAGATGTTGTTAGTTAAGATGAGGCCAAACTGAAGCAGGTGGGCCTTAATCCTCTATGACTGGAGTCTTATATGCAAAGGAGATTCGGACACAAAAGTAGGAGACAGCCAGTCATGTGATACAGGCAGAGATTGAGTTATGGATTGCTGACAAGCCACCACAGAACCCTACAGACTTCAGGAAAAGCATGGCCTGGGGATACCCTGATTTCTACTGCTGGGCCTCCAAAACTCTGAGATAACATCTGCTGTTTAAGGCAACAGCAGCCTGGCAAACTAAATCACAAACTAATAAAGGCTTTTTGTTTGTTTGTGTGGTTGGATGATTGGGAAAATTTTTTTTTTTTTTTTTTTTTTTTTTGCTTTCAGAGCATTTACCATGTGCCAGGCCCTGCTACGGGCTTTATATTTATTACATTACTTAATCCTCAAAAAGCCCCAAGAGGTGAGTCAGATTTTTTTTTTTCCCATTTAACAGGAAGAAACTGAAGTGTGGAGTGTAACTTGGCATCACACATACTTACAAACATGAACCCCACCTGTGCTGACTCCAAGCTTGGGCTCCTAAGCCTTCTAACAGTATCAAAAAATTAAAAGTTTTTAAATGCCTTTAGGCACTGTGGTGGCTTGGAGTTATGCTGTACCCCAGAAAAACATGTTCTTAACCCATTCCTGTGGGTATTAACCTATTATAGATAGAACCTTTTGATCAGATTACTTCAGTTAAGTTGTGACCCAACTGAATCAGGATGGGTCTAAATCCAATTACTGGGGACCTTATAGAGCAGGCCATAAAGAGAAGCCACAGGGTACAGACAGTAGCTGGGAGTCGATGCAACCCAAAAGTGAAAGGAGAAGATGCCACCATGTGCACTGCCATGTGATGGAAAAGCCAAGAACCTCAAAACTGTGGACCAGTCAGAAGATAGCAACCCCAGGAAGAATCAAGCCTTCTAGCCTCTGAAACTGTAAGCCAATTGTATGGCATTTGTTTTAGCAACTAGGAAACCAAAACAGGCAACAATGCAAGTAATTTCTAAGATCTCTGAATAATAAGATACCTTGACTTTACTGAATGCTGAAATGCCTGAGACAGAATGAGCGGAATGGGTTAATCAAAAATGCCATATTTTAGCTCCAACTCTATTCTTTTAATGAGAGCAATTTGAATTCCCTGGCACTTTCCCATGTGGGTAAACTAGGCTGTTAATGTAATATTAATGTAAACACTGCTGTGTATATTTTCTGACTTTGCTTTAGACTAAATAAAGCCTATATGACTAGAAACAGATTATGAGAGAACTGACTGAACAAGGAGGTTTGACCCTAAAGAAAGAATTAGGAAGACTTTAGAAAATATGATTAATATAATTTACCAGACAATATTTCCATTTTACATCTTATAAATATGCATGATGTATCATGTTTTGGGATATCTATCTGCATTTCTGCTGAATTGACAAGAAATTGGCAGAAATCATTAAGACTTAAAAGGTAAAGTATTTTCCCCCAAAGGGTAAGAGGAGGGGCCTGTCAATTTTGAATCAGTTTAATTTCACACAATGTGTCAGCTGTGAGCACTTCTGGCCCTGGCTGAGATAAGTAGAGAGAGCTGTGATATGGCTTTTTGCACTTTGAAGTAAGAAAAAGCAGAGAAGTAGATTCCCTACTCAGGAGAGGGGAGAATATCATACTTTCTTGACACAATTCTATTTTTGCTTAGGAAGTACCCTTTTTACCCCTCCCTTCTGATTTAGGGTAGGGTAGCACATTGAGGTGGCTTTTAGGGATACGTATAGTCAAAACCATCAGTGTAGTGCAGACAAGTGCCAGGAAAAGTCTCCACCAAGCACTAAACAAACATTTAAACAGCCTTTGGAATATGGCCTGTTTTGAAGTAGAAAAGTTTCTGCATAAGGTTAACCCACCAGAACAATGAGGTGTTGGTCATCCATGGTGTGCTGTCATCCCACCAATTCTCCTTTATACACACACTGGCCTTATGGAAAATGGTTCTGTTAGGAAGGTGCCAGAATAAGCCATATACTTGATTAGAATGGCAATGGATAAACCTATTATTTGGCATGCTGCATTGATAATTCTATATTTGTCTCTTATTGAAAGGACAATACTTGACTCTACACCATCTTTTGAATAGCTGTGGATTAATAGTTTTCCAGTAATAGTAAAAGGTTTTCATATTATTAAAAAGAATCTATCCTGATTTCTAGTCAATCAAGATGGCAGCATAAGATACTGCAGTGTTTCGTTCCCCCATGGACTCTCTGAACAACTGAAAAAATTGGCAGTCATCTTCATCAAAATTCCAGAGAAGAGTTAAAGGTTTCAGTAACCGTGCAAGTGCTGAATCAAGAAAATGCAACTTTAAAAATGGCAGGAGAAGCTCATGGTGTACTTGCTAGTCCTTCTCCAACCACTTCCCAGTACAGTGTGGCAGCCTGAAATACTGAACCAGGAGTCTCATATCTGGCTCACCCTCCCAGAACTTACCCTACAGGCAGAAGCAGCTTGTTGACAACTAAAGCAGTGTATGAAACGATTAAGTCAAAGTGGCCTGGGGCAAAGGATTGCCAGGTTTAAGACATATAATAGAGGACCACCAGAGAGGGGAAAGTCTATTTCAGAGGGAGTAGAGGGGACACTGGATTACTGTAAATGGAGAATTCATAAGGCCATGAGTGAGCACAAGCCCAGGACAAGACCCAGGTTCAGAAAAGACAGAGAGGACTCTGCACTTAACTTTTCCCTTGGGCTAATCCTCTTCACAGGAGGGCTAAACTCTGAAGGAGAGCACCAGCCAACAAGAGCCAATTTGCAAAGACTATGTAAGGTGTTTTATATGTTGGTTGGTTTGTTGTTATGAGCTCCTGGCACTCAAGAAAATCACTTGTCATATCACTAGCTGGTTACAAAATTAAAGAACAGACAGCTCAGGAATTAAATCCCAGAGTTAACACATTAAAATATTAAAATATAAAGTGTGCAACAAAAGATTATAAGACATCAAAAAAAAAAAAGGAAATGGCGGACCATCCAAACGGAACAAATAGAAATTCAGAAAGCATCAACAAAGAAAATCAGACTGCAGACAGACCTCTGAAATAAATAAACCAGAAATAAAGACCTCTGGTAAACATAACCATATGGATAATCATAAATAGTATAAATAAAATGTATTATATTATTTGGTATGTAACGCCACTTCTTACTCTTACATGTCCTAAAAGGCAAATGCATAAAAAACTAACGATAAACCTATGATTTGGATATACAATGTATAAAGAAATACTTTGTAACAAGTACAAAAAAGGTGGGGGGAAGGAGGGATATAGGAAAAGTGTGTGTGCTATGGAATTTCAGTTGGTATCAAATCAAACATAATTGTTATAGATTTAGGACAATAAATTTAAGCTTGATGGTATCAAAAAGAAAATTTCTGAAAAATATATACAGAAGGAAATAAGAAGGGACTCAAAATGGTACACTACAAAAAATGAAATAAATATGAAAATAAGCCTTAACAGACTAATTGAGGGACAAAAAGGATATGAGATTTACAAAGTCCAAGTGCAAAATGGCAGAAAAAATTCCTGCATTATCAGTAGTTACTTTAAATATAAATGAATTAAACTCTCTAGTCAAAAGGAAGATATTGGGAGAATGTATAAAAAAGCATGACTCAACTATATGTTGTTTACAAGAAACTCACGTTAAATTCAAAGACATAAGTAAGTTAAAAGAAAAAGGATGGGAAAAAATATATACAATGTTCATAATAACCCAAAGAGAACTGTAGTAGCCATACTAATACCAGCTAAAATAGACTTTATGTTTCAAGGGACAATGAAGGACACGATATATAGATAAAGGGGTCAATTCAACAAGACAACATAATAATTTATATATGCACCTAACAGCAGAGTCCAAAATATATGAAGCAAATATTGACAATTTGAAGGTAGAAATAAACATTTCTACATTAATAACAGGAGACTTCAATACACCATATTACTAATGAATAGAGCATCTAGACAAAAGTTCAATAAGGAAAAAGAAGACTTAAATGATACTCTTAACCAACTGGAACCAACAGACACGTTTAGAACACTCCACATAATAGCAGCACAATACACAATCTTGTCTGATACACATTGGTTATTCTCCGGGATAGACCATATGGAGGTTACAAAAAAGTCTCAACAACCTTCAAAATATTGAGGTCTTACACTGTAACTTCTCTGGACACAATGGAATGAAACTAGCAACCAATAACAGAGGGAGAACTTGAAACTCACAAATTTGTGGAGAGTAAACAATGCACCCTTAGCAACCAGTGTGTCAAAGAAGAAATCACAAGGGAAACTAGGAAATATCTTGAGGCAAATAAAAACAAAAACATAACATACCACAACCTATAGGATGCAGCAAAGGCAGTGCTGATACAGAAATTTATAGTTCTAAATGCTTACATGAAAAAAGAAAGATCTCAAATCGGAGATCTAATCTTGCAACTCAGGATCTAGAAAGAGAAGAGCAACTTAAATCCAAAGCTAGCAGAGAGAAGGAAATAACAAAGAGCAGAGACAAATGAAATAGAAAATTAGAAAAAAAAAACACACACACACACACACAATAGAATCAACAACCAAAGTTTTTCTCTGAAAATATTGATAAAATCATAAACCTTACCTAAATTGACAAGAAAAAATGAGAGAAGATGCAAATAACTAAAATCAGAAGTGAGTGACATTACTACCAATTCCACATAAATAAAAGAGGATACTATGAGCAACTGCACACCAGCAAATTAGACAACCTAGATGAAACAGATTCCTAGAAACACACAAGCTACCTACAATGACTTAAGAAACAGATCTAAACACACCAATAAAAGTAAAGAGGTTGAATCAGTCATCAAATAAAGCCCAAGGTCAGACAGCTTCACCAGTAAATTTTTTTTAATAATTCAATTTTATTGAGATATATTCACATACCATGCAGTCATACAAAGCGTACAATCAATTGTTCACAGTACCACCATATAGGTATGTGTCCATCACCAAAATTAATTTTTGAACATTTTTATTACCACACACAAAAGTAATAAGAAAACAAGTTAAAGTGAAAAAGAACACTGGGTGCTTTTTTTTTGTCCCCCGTTTTTCTACTCATCCATCCATATACTGCACAAAGGAGAGTGTGATCCACATGGCTTTCCCAATCACATTGTCACCCTTCATAAACTACATTTTTATACAATTGTCAAGATTCAAGGGTTCTGGGTTGTAATTTGATAATGTCAGGTATTTACTGCTAGCTATTCCAAGTCATTAGAACCTAAAAAGGGTTATCTATATTGTGCATAAGAGTGCCCACCAGAGTGACTTCTTGGCTCCTTTTGGAATCTCTCAGCCACTGAAACTTATTTCATTTCATTTCACACCCCTCTTTTGGTCAAGAAGATGTTCTCCATCCCATGATGCCGGGTCCAGATTCCTTCCTGGGAGTCATATCCCATGTTGCCAGGGGGATTTACACCCCTTTCACCAGTAAATTTTAAAACATTCTACAAAGAATTAACACAAACCCTGCTCAAACTCTTCCAAAAAATTTATGAGAATGGAAAACTTCTTAAAACCTTCTACGAGGCCAACATCAGCTTAATACCAAAGTCATCTAAAAATACCACAAGAGAATTAAAGACCAATATTCCTTATGAATACAGATGCAAAAATCCTTAGCAAAATACTAGCAAACTGAATCTAACAGCACATTAAAAAACTTATATACCATGATGAAGTGGGATTTATCCTAGATATGCAAGAGTGGCTCAACATAAGAAAAGCAATTAATGGAATTCACCAAATTAATAGTTCAAAGGAAAAAACAAAACCACATGATCATCTCAATGGACACAGAAAAGGCATTTAACAAAATCCAGTACACTTTCTTGATAAAAACACTTACAAAACTAGGAATAAAAGGAAACTTCTAACATGATAAAAGGCATATAAGAAAAATCCACCACTAACATCATAGTCAATGGTGAAAGACTGAAAGCTTTCTCTCTAAGATCAGGAACAAGACAAGGATGCCCACTGTCACCACTATTATTCAGTATTGTACTGAAAGTTCTAGCAAGAGCAATTAGACAAGAAACAGAAATAAAAGGTGACCAAACTGGTAAGAAGCAAAACTTTCCCTGTTTGCAGATGACATGATCCTATATAAAGAAAATCCTGAAAAATACACTACAAAGCCATTAGAGCTAATAAACAAATTCAGCAAAGTGGCAGGGTACAAGCTCAACACTCAAAAATCAGTGGTGTTTCTACACACTAGTAATGAACAATTTGAGGAAGAAATCAAGAACAAATTTCATTTAAAAAGTAGCAACTAAAACAATCAAATATCTAGGAATAAATTTAACCAAAGATGTTAAGTACTTGTACATGGAAGACTACAAGACATTGCTAAAAGAAATCAAAGACCTAAGTAAATTGAAGAACATTCTGTGTTCATGGATTGGAAGACTAAATGTTGTGAAGATGTCAATTCTACCCAAAGCAATTAACAGATTCAATGCAATCTCAATCAAAATTCTAACATTCTTCTTTGCAGAAATGGCAGTCAGTCATTAAATTTATAAGTGTAGGGCCCCTGAATAGCCAAAGTCATCTTGAAACAGAAAAATGAAGTCAGAGGACTCACGCTTCCAATCTTAAAACTTATTACAAAGCTACAGTAACCAAAACAGCATGGTGCTGGCACAAAGATAGATATATAGACCAATGGAATCAAACTGAGAGTTCAGAAATAGATTCTCACATCTATAGCCAATTGATTCTTGCCAAGGCTGTCAAGACCACTCAATTGGGAAAGAACAGTCTCTTCGTAAAATGGTGCTGTGAAAACTGGATGTCCATATGCAAAAGAATGAAAATGGACACCTTACTTCACACTAGTCAACTCAAAATGGATTAAAGACCTACATATAAGAACCAAAGCTATAAAAGTCCTTGAAGTAAATATAGGGAGACATCTTCAGTATCTTGCATTAGGCAGTGGTTCCTTAGACTTTACACCAAAGGCGTAAGTGACAAAAGAAAAAAATAGATAAATGGTACTCCATCAAAATTAAAATTTTTGTGCATCATAGGATGTCATCATGAAAATAAAAAGACACACCTACAGAATGGGAGAAAATATTCGAAAACCACATATCTGATTAGCAATTAATATCCACAATATATAAAGCAATATCACAATTCAATAACAGAAAGACAACCCAATTAAAAAATAGGAAAAAGATTTGAATGGACATAATCTTGAAAGAAAATATACAGATGGCCAATAAGCACATAAAATGATGCTCAACATCATTAGCCATTAGGGAAATGCAACGAAAACCACATGAGATCCCATTTCACACCAATTAAAATGGCTACTGTTTTAAAAACAAGCAACAGAAAATAACAAGTGTGGAAAAGGATGTGGAGAAATAGGGACACTCATTCACTGTTGATGGGAATGTAAAATGAAGCAGCCATTGTGGTAAACAGTTTGGTGGTTCCTCAGAAAATTAAGTATAGAATTAACCATATGGACCGGCAATCCCACTACTAAGTATACACCCAAAAGAAATGAAAGCAAGGACTCAAACAGATATTTGCACACCGATGTTCATTGTGGCATTTTTCAGAATAGTCAAAAGGTGAAAGCAACCCAATTGTCCATCAACAGATGAAAGGATAAACAAAAAGTGGTATACATATATAATGGAGTATTTTCGGTCTTATAAGGAAGGAAGTTCCGATACACGCAACAAGAAGGATGAACCTTGAAAACCTCTTGTTGAGTGAAATTATTAGCCAGAACAAAAGGACAAATATTGCATGATCTCATTAATACGAAATAATTAGAATATACAAATTCAGAGTCAGCAACTAGAATACAAGTTACCAGTGGCCAGGCTGGAGGTAGGAATGGGGAGTTAATGTTTAATTGATACAGAGTTTCTACTTAGGTTGATGGAAAAGTTTTGGTAATGCATGGTGTTGATGGTAGCACAACATTATGAATGTAATTAGGACTACTGAGCTGTATTCCTGAAAGTCGTTAAAATGGGAAATTTTATGTTATATATATGTTACCACAATATAAATTTTTTAAAAAGGAAAAAGAAAAAAGAATCGATCCTCACAGCCAAATTGCAGTATGTTCTGTATTGGTACAGTCAAAGATGAAAATTGTAGCCATAGATTGTTTGACTTCAAAGGGAGTCCTGAGAGATGGTTCTTCAATGAAATAGATCATTCTGTTTGGGGATAGCTTTAATTATTAGGAAAAGAAATCCAAAAATTGCCTCCCTGGAACTCACCTACCTCACTCCGTGGTTGCCAGTATTATCCTAGGACCTATTTAAATTATGTCAAATCTCTTAAGTCCTTCAATTGTTTGAAGATGGATCCCATAGCCTCCCCCAGCTTGAACTGCTTTAGGTTCATTCCTTCAGGGCAAGGGTTTCCAGGCTCCACCGGCCTGATCACTCTTCTATGCAAGCACTCAGATGTATTAGTGTCCTTCCTACAATAAACAGACAGAAGGAATGCCAAACTCAAGAGAGAGTGAAGCATATTATCCATTTCTTTGCTCTTGGTCACCAGACAGCCCAAGACTGCATCTGCGCCTTTAGCGCAGAGTTGCCCTTACTGCAGTTTTGCGAGTGGGCTGGGCCAGTCCTCTGCCTGGGACCTCTATACCTTGGCCAAAGGTAGACTGCCAAAGGAGAAGCCACTCCCAGTTCTGAGAAAATCTACCCTGTTGCTTTTTAAAAACACTTATCTGTGGAACAGGGGACATGGCCCTGAGGTCTAGAGGAAGCTATTAGCAATTCTTGGCCACAGAGGGTAATAAGTAGAAAAGCAGAAGGTTTTTAAAAGCAAAATCAAGGGCTAGGAACACAATTTAGAAAATGCAAAGATTATTTAATGGTTTTAGGTGGATTTATGCAAAAAGAAGTCCTTGGTGGCTAAACAGTTTGGTATTAGGATCCCTGGTGTACAACCCATCGCTAGAATGAATGGTATTCAGGGAATTTTCTAAATTATAATAGTATGGGCATTCCTATTTGGCTGCAATCATTTCTTATTTTGGGTAAATATCTGTTGCTCTAAAATGGACTTTCAAAAATAAATAACACAACAAAAGAGAATGGTAGCCATTTAAATAGATGGTTAACCAGAGACATTTTCCCCCATGAATAAACATAAATATTGATTAACTTTCACTGAAATTCCCTAATAATGTAAAAGCTAAATTAGTGGCTGTCTGAGGGCAGCTGATGGAAGGGCACTGGGAAGAACTGCAGCTCCGGATGCTCTTCAAGCCACCGCTTCCTACAAATACTTGAAAAGGAAAATGCCCAAGAAGGTGCACTAGTCACTTTGGACTACACTGGTTCTCCCCTTATTTGGGGAAGGGGTGTGTGCTGGAAAGCCTTGCTTATGGAAAACAGCTACTCTGCCTATGACAGGCATATTCAGAAAGGTCCACTGAATATTGTCTTATGTAAAGGGTATTTTTATCCCACCAGTGCTGTGAGCCATACTGCAGCCTGAGGCAAAGGGAAAATGTGTGCCCTGAATACAGACTTTCATGTATTTTTTAACGGGTAGTTTTTTCCAGAACATCAGATTGGTTAAAAAGATGGCAAGTAGGCATATTAAAACTAAGAGCATCATTTTAAGCTCCAATGGTTTATTTACATTAAAATCAGAATTTTTTATAATTTTACATTCCCAGCTTTAATAGATGCAAGCTCATAAAGATCTACTTCTTTGCTTATCTTGTTTTCAGTTGAGGAAATTGCCATGCTTGACATTTTCTCTTGACCCAGTGATGAGCTTAAATAATTTCTAATTAACTTTAGCTTATGATCTTGTCTTTAAGTAAATTTTGATTTTTTAAATTCATCATGAATTTTTCTGCATTAATTTAGATATTTTTAAATATTGCATTGAAACATTTACCTTGATTGCTATGTTTTTTGGTAACCTGTTTGCTAGTTTTGGACTCAATGAATTTGCATACACTACTTATTTCATGTAAGTGAGATCATACAGTATTTGTTCTTTTGTGCCTGGCTTATTTCACTCAACTTGAAGTCTTCAAGACTCATCCATGTTGTAGCATATATTAGAACTTCATTTCTTTTTATGGCTGTATAGTATTCCCTTGTGTGTATCTACCATATTTTGTTTATCCATTAATCTCTGGATGGACACTTGGGTTGTTCGAATCATGTGCCCCGACAAACACATGTTCCTAATCTTAATCCATGTCCCAGTGGATGTGAATACATTGTGAACAGGACCCTTTGAAGATGCTAATTTTAGTTAATGTGTGGTGAACTGAGCCTGGTGGGTCTTAATCTGAATTACTGGAGGCCTTATACAGAGGACCCAAAAGTCACAGAAGTGAAAAAGGAGAGGATATCACCATGTGACAGGAAGCCAAGAAACCCCAAGGATTTCCAGAAGCCAACACCAGAACACGGCAGTCTTCAGGGAGAAAGCAAGCTTTGCCAGAATGTTACTGTCCCCGGGGAGAAAGCACAGCCTTCTGGCCTCTGAAACTGTGAGCTAATAAAATTCCTGTTGTTTAAGCCAAAATAAATAAATAAATAAATAAATAAATAAATAAATAAATAAAATATTGCATTGAAACATTTATCTTGATTGCTGTGTTTTTTGGTGCTCCTTGAAAATTTGCACCCAGAATGCCTTATTCACTTCACTCTAATCATAACGCTGTTACTGTTATTATTAAAACCTAACCAGAAATAGTGGGGTGTAAAGACTGAGGTTTGAACCCAGCCCTTCTACAGCCACCTTTTTGGGTTTTCTTTTTGCTGACTGGGTTAGGGTGTCCTAGTCATGGTATAAATGAGAGAATTATAAGCTCTTCATAGAAGTGCCACTAAATTTTAACTGAGGTCTAAGTTGATCGTTGCTGTTGATTGTCATATTTGATTGAAATGTCAGATGATTAATTTGCTGAAAAGTTTGAGGCAAGAGGAACAACTGTGCTTCAAATAAGAGCTAAAAAGTGTAATCTGAAGCCAGGTTCCAAGAAAGATCACAAAATAACTGGATCCTGTAAGAGCTTTGTTTCATGAGTGTGTAAGACAGTCCAGCCAAGTAATAAACAGCTCTCCCAGCAAGGACACCAGGCAGAGTGTGACAATTCATGAACATCTGAGGCTCTGCTATAAATGTGTGTTTGTTTTATAATTTTTGCTGACTTCCCTTGTGTTGTTCAGAATCTTTTAATCTCTTCAACCAATCCCAATTTTTACGTGTCTCAAACACATAAAGGCAAAGAACCCCCATAGCAGATGATTTCCAAGGTGTCTTTTGGCTTCAACAATCTGATTTATACCAAATGTTTTTTGTTGTAAATGATGCTTTATAATCTGGATGAAGCTATGTAGGACAAAACAAGCTGGTCATTGGGGCCACACCTCAGTGCAGAGACAGTCGCAGTCAATATCACCATCCTGGAAGGCAAAGACCAGAAATACACCAATGCAGGAAGTGAATGGGCCAATGGTAGTAATTTTTTTTACACCAGTGGCCATGTCTCTCTTTCTAAAATAATTCACCCACCAGGCATTTTTGCCTAACCACTGCCCGTGGTCCTGGCTCATAAGTTAGACCACCGCAGGGGGAAGTAATTACAAAAGTTAGGACAAACTCTGTCTTTCTCCATTAAACAAAGTAAATTTACAATTATATTTTAAGTTTGGGGAAGAATTTAGTAAAACTTGGAGGTGACAGTGATGTGCCATCTTTTTTTTTCAATAAATACCAGTTGTGAACTGACATACACAAAAGGATGGGCAAATGTTCTGTGGGCTATTCCTTAGCTTAGAGACTCATGCATGGTTGGGAGGAATTGGGTGCTTTGATGACTTGAATAAAAAGTCACATGTGGAATAAAGATCATCTTTGACCCAACAGCCTCAGTTAGAATTAGGGGGTGGAATTGGGAGGGGGGGGTTAAACATCCAAATTGCAGAGGAAAAGGAGAGGTGGGGGGGCAGGAGCTTGCAGGCTGCTGCAAGGTTGGCATTAGCTCTGCTCCTGCTTAACATCTAAATCAATGATCTCCAGGAGTAAACTACTCATTAATGAAATCTGTGATTGATACTAGCCTGCGTAGTGTTGCCAACACCAGAAAGGACAGAAAAGGAATATAAATAGTCTTTCGATAGATTAGAAATATGGTCAGGAAATTAAAGGAGATTTGAACTAAATGGGGACAATGTAATACATCTGGAGTCAATAACTGAGAACATAGATGTTCAGAAAGTGGGAAAAACAAGGGAAGCAGTTAAATGAAAAGAGTCCCAAGTGGCTAGCCAGTTAGATTCATGTTAGGGAAGGCCTTTCATAGGCAGGTTAGAAAGGAGCATTGCATCTCCTGACAGGGGGTGTAATCTACACCTTTCATACTTGGTTTGCTTACAAGAACTCTATACCAGAAAAAGTATAGAGTTTGTAAACATGGTCAAATGGAACTGACCCCTGCCAGCAATAAAAATGAAGGCAGAGTGACTTGCATTGACCAAGTGCTCCATTCATGCACTTGAATGCCCTTGTACAGTCACCACAGGCTCCTAGGATGGGCTAATGTCAGAGGAGAAGCATGGAAAAGGACACAGCTGGCATTCTTCTACACAAAACTGAAAAACAATTTTAAGAAACAATATGATTTTTTTTTAACAGATAACCAAGATTTATGGGAGAAGGACAAGATGAAGAAAGATATTTGAATTCTCAACATTTTTCTGCTGTGTTTCAGTTCTAACAGGTGACCATTAACTTCCTTTTATGTGCCTGACATTGCCTTAAACTTTGTGGAAGTTTCAACAGGGAATTCAATTTCATCTTCACTGAAATTAAGCCTAATTAAGGAAAATGAAATTTATACATAGAAAAAAAATGTTAAAACTTTGCAAGAGAATACACAATTAATGGCAATGAGTATGACCCCCCCAAATAGGAGCCATGAACAAATTTTGGAGTAGAAGGAATGAGAGAGCAGTATAGTGTGGCCCAAGGCAGTCATGGAAAGTTCATGGAATAGATGGTCCTTGGGAAGGATCGTGAAAGACACATGGGATTTGGACAAGTGGGAAGAAATAAGATGCGAGAAAAACCTCAACCAGTTCATCAGCAAAGGATGAGGAACACATAGGTGTCCGTTGCTCCTACACAATGATCCAAATTTGAGGTATTACATTGTCTTATTTAGAAATTACAAGATTCTGAATTGGGTGAAGATCTTAGATCCTCATTAAGTGGAGGAATCCTCTTTACAACATCCCTGAGGGATGACCTATCAGCTTCTGCTTGAAATACAACCCACGATGAAGAGCTCAACAGTTTTCCAACACTTCAACTCTTCTTCCCCCGGTTACTTCAGCCTTCAGTTCTTATTCTGCCTTTCAGTGTAGCATTGATCACATTCACTCCCCCCAAATTAAAGACAGTGCTGGTGGCTTCTCCCTTGTCTTTTTCTTTTTGTGCCTTGTACTTACAATTGTCTTCCTGGATAGTCCAGGTGGTAGTAAAGGGTCCACTCCAGATGCCCTCTAGTTCACTGAGGTCCCTTTGTAAACATGTGAACATTTATCCAGTTTGGTCTGATGGGTTCAGGGTTCAGTGGAGCAATCACTTCCTTAACCAGGATACTACTTGTCTACTAATGCAACCTAAGATGGCCTTTACCGATTTGTTTTAGTAGTTGCATCACGCTGCTGAGTGGAAGAACTCACTTATTAAAAAAACAAAAAGAAAGTAAAACACTTAGTAATGTGCCCTGAACACAGAAATAACTAATGGTAAAGGAATAACTAGTGGTGAAGGCTGCCAATTCTAACTCTCCTCAACTATATTTTGCCCAATGTTCCAGCCTCCAAGTGGGCAAGCAATGTCTCCATAAGTAGTGAGAGGGGACTGTGTATGTGGATGTCAGTTGGGCAGCGGGGCATGTATCTCCAGGGGTATTCCCCCAGGAATGGGACAAACATCACAAAAGATCTGCTTCAACAGTAGGGATAAAGAAAGAATATTGGGGTGGCAGCCCCTTAGACTACTACACACTTAGGGATAACAGTTCTAACTAGTATAAATACGTAATAATGCACTTTTAATACTGTGCTGGTTTGAAGCTGTTATGTACCCCAGAAAAGGCCATGTTCTTTTAATCCACTCCTGTGAATGCAGACCTTTTGTGGGTGGGACCTTTTGGTCAGGTTGTTCAATTGAGATGTGACCCACCCCATTCAAAGTGGATCTCAATTCTTTTTACTGGAGTCCTTTATGAGAGGATAAAGGACAGAAAAGGCCCAGAGAACTCAGAAAGAAACACCCAGAGAAGTCTGGAGAGAGCTGAGAGAGAAAAGCCCTGGAGGAGGTAAGAGAGGACCCACGGAGGAAGCTGCTGGAACCAGAGCTGAAGGCAACAAAACCCGGGAGTGAAGGACCAGCAGACACCAGCCATGTGCCTTCCCATGTGACAGAGGTGTCCCAGATACCGGCAGACTTTCTTCAGAGTCCAGGTATCATCCTATTGATGCCTTAATTTGGACATTTTCATGGCCTAAGGACTGTAAATTGTAAGTTAATAAATCCCCATTGTAAAAGCCATCCCATTTCTGGTATATTGTATTGTGGCAGCTTTAGCAAACTGAAACAAATTCATTATTGTCAGAATACAGAAAGCTTCAGAAATGACTGCTAGCGCAAATTTGCAATATCCTTACAGAGAGAAAAGGACACAGATAGAATGGCTCTGTGTGTGTGTGTGTGTGTGTGTGTGTGTGTCTGTTGTAGAAGATGTAATACAGTATAACAATAATACTTAATGAGGAGTTGTATGACAGTAGGTGAGTCATGTATTAATGTGAGTATGCTGGAGCCGAAACATACAGCGTTCTATTCAAAAAAGGCCACGTGACTGACAAAAGTAGTCATAAGCAAGTTATGCAAATCATCCCAACAGATAGCAATGGCATATTTATACCTCATTATCATGGATATGTTTTTTCCATGCACAGTGCCAAGAGGTTATTAGAGAAAATTCTTGGAGAGTTTGCACTCTGCTGTTGTGAGGTCTTTTGTGTCCCTCTGACAAATGAATCAAACACAAGAAGCAAATACGAGTCACTTGACAATAATGGTGGAATGTAAGTCCACACATTCCAAGTCAAATTCATGATGTAAAAAAAATGTCTCTGATTAATTGGGTAGAACCTACTAACACTGTTAGAAATGTACTAGTCAATATATAATGTCCAGGAATGTGGCTCCCTAAAAGACTGGAGATAAGTTCTTCAGAAAGGCAGAGGAAGGGCAGGAGTGAAGAGCATGGGAATGAAGAGACTATTAAAATGGCAAATCTCAAATGTGGAGGTCATCTTGTCTACCCTCTAGCTGAAGAAGGAATCCCTTTTTCCCCTCCTTTTTAAACTATGAAATAAAAAATTATTTACTGAGTAGTTTACCAGGTGTAAGAGACTGTGCTGAGTGAGGATTTTACATATATTTTCCCATGTAATTTTTAAAGTAAACAAAGAGATCAGTGACATAATCTTAATTTTACAGCTGAGTATATGTGCTGCTAAAGAAATCCTTTTTGTCATTCATTCATTCAGCAAACATGTACCCTACCAACCACTAAATATGCCAAAAAACAATCATCTTCAGCAACAGGAAATTCAATACCCCAAAAGGCAACCTACTTCCTCTTGCTTTTGGACAACTCTAATTCTTAGACGTTCTTCCTCATATTGATCTGAAACGTGTCTCTGTGTAACTATTCAATAGGTCACTGTGATGTCCTCATGCCAAATAGAAAAAAAAAAAAATGAGATAAGAGGAAATGGTGAATGTAAGATATCTACAGGAGCCAACCAACATTTTCTGTTTCTGATTTCAGCTCAGGGCAGTTTTCTGTACTTAGCAATTGTTATGGTTTTAACACTAACCTTTCTTCTTTGGGGATGATTAAATATGATAAACCAGGAAGCTTGAAGCAGTCTTCTTTCTAAATAGTTTTGAAAAGCCCTTGATACTTTGAAGGCATTGTCAGATGACAATAAATTTGGCACCCACATAAAAATGTGTCTAGGTAATGCCAGCATGTAACTATCAGTAATAGTTATATGCTCCCAGGAATCCATGAATACTGAGACAATGAGCAGGATACATTTTAGAGCCTCCCTAGCTATCTCCTCTTGGCAGCATCTTACAGAATGGCCTTTCAAGTCATCAAAATCCTAGCAGATCCTATGCTCTCTGCTTCATGTGAGGAATTCAAATATAAAAAGGAGAGTCTGGCCAAGGCTAAGGAGAAGTGGAGGTACTGAGAGGCACTGAGAGGTGAAGGCCAAGGAGAAGTGGGGGTCACTGCTTCAGGAGGATCCACTGTTTATTCACATCACAGAATCCTACTGCCCACAGGTCTGCAAAGACAAGGCTTTCAACTGGTGGCTGCTCTACCCTGGAACTTCAAGGTAGGCAGTTCCTAAGAAAGGAACACCATCCTTTAACAGGTTTTCTGTCTAAACTTTTGGGGGCCTTAAGGCAAATCTGTTTTTCTCAGAGTCATTGGCCTCAACTTAATACTATTTCCATCAGTATTACATCCAGATTATTGGATGGTCTAATGAGCCAAATTGTAAGAAATATAACAAAGGTTTTCTGTAACAATATAATAGCAAACATTTACTGAGTACTTACTATACGCCAGGTACTTTAATGTAGTCATTTCAATGGCTCATCAATGGTTAATTAATCCTCACACCAACACTCAGTTTGCTAAGTATCCCCATTTTACAGACAATGAAACTGAGGCAAAGAAGTATTAGGTAACTTATTTAGGCTTAGTTACCTAATACCAACTGGGTTTCAAACCCAGCTGTGTATGAATCTATCCACTCTGTCTTCCTTTTAAGAAAATAATACTGGTAAGAGCTAACATTGTGCCAGGTACTGTTCCAAACACTTAACAGATCTCAACTGATTTCATTTTCAGTAACTTTATTTTCCAGCTGAGATAAAGTGTACTTAAATAACCTGCCCCAGGTCACATGGCTAGTATATGGTGGAACTGGGTTTTGAACCCAGGCATTCTATTGCCAGAAACCAGGCTCTTAGCACTATTCTAAAGGCAGTAGTATCAAATGAGTATGATTGTTATTTCCCAGTGAGACAGTGCCCCTCCCTGCATCCCTTCAGCCAGTCTGACCTACTCACCTAGGCAACATCTAGCTTCTGTTATAGGGCTGAGGTGTGTGTGTGTGTGTTTTGCATGTGTTTTTGTTGTTGTTTTTGTTTTTTTTCTTTTTTCTTGGAAAGGACAGGGAAGTTGAGGTTCTCTCAGGGTCCCCCAAACAAGCTAGGCTCAGGGTTAAGAACCCGCCATCCTCCATCAACCAGGCTTGCTCTTGAATGCCAGGTACTTGCGTTATCACTTTGGATTGGGAGTCCTGGAGAAGGCTGGGAACACACCTTGTTCTTATGCAATGACTCAAGGTCATTGGAGGACTCAGGATATTCCATCAGAATGGCCTTCACACCCACGGTGCAGCGTGGGCTCGAAGCCGGCTGCCTCCGCCACCGCCTCCTTCCCCTCCTCCTAGTGACTTGGCACAGGAGCTTGCCCAGGCTGTGGTGAAGGGTGTTTTATCTGCAAGACTGGAGGAGACCAAGAACCCAGTTTGCCCTGGAGATAACACAACTGAAAGCAGAAGGGGCTCCCTGCCATGTCAGATTATAGCCAATGACATCAAGACCTGTCCCCCAAGGCCAGTGGAGAACTACATTTGGTGAACCTGTCATGGGACGAGCACCTCAAGGTGGAGAAACAAAGGAGTAACAGCAGTGGCCAGCAACTCTGAAAACTTTGCCTGGGAGGCTAGCCGAGACAAATTTGCCCAGCTTGTTTAATGACATACTTTAAACCTTCTCTTGTCTCTTGCTGGTTCGTTTCTGGGAACTGTTAACATTGCAGTTAATTACTTACAATGAATAACTGTAACAAGAACTATCGTAGTTCCTAATGATTGCAATTACATAAGATCTTTTATCTCAGTAGGTTCAGACTGTTTCCTCTGATCAACCGAGGAAAACTCCCTTAGGAAGGAAGGACCTAGTGTTTACCTGTGCCCACCCAGCACCAGGCATTGGTGGCCTGATGCTCCACATATGTTACCTTCTTTACTTCTCACAACCATACCACACAGTAGGGATTATCTCCTGCTTTACTGATGAAGAAACTGGGGGTCACAAAAGTTAAGTAACTTGACCAAGGATGTACATGAAAGAGATGGTACTCCTTTTCCATCAGGATTTGATGCCACTTAGACCCAGGGATGGAATTAATACAGGTAGGGAACCACGCTGGGTCTTTGCATCCTGGTGGACAGGACATGTGTGTGAATTACCCAACAAACCAAAGGCATTCAAAGATAATCGAACTCTGAATTCCAATGTCTTTATTTTCTTTTTCTTTTTCTGTATCTTGTGGGACACTGTCCACAACTCATACCTTTAATAGCCAGACATACAGACATATACTGATGAAATTGTTTAACTAAAAATTAACTGCTATGCCAAAGAACTGATGAGCATGGGAAACCAGAGGAAATGCAGTCTTCTTCTGGATAACTTTGTGATTTTAATGACATTATTATCTGGAAGTTTCAGCATATAGGCTATTTCTTCCTCTCCTCTGTAGATGAAACTCTGAATAAGTGAGAATTCTAGTAAGGGACAAGAAGTAGCCACCCCCCAAATGCACAAGCTCAAGGGGAAAAAAAAGACACAAAGATCCATTAAAGAGAGAACAATACAAGCCTGCAAGGAGTAAAAGAGAAATTGGTGACACCAACAGGGCTGTTTTCAGTGGCAAGAAGCTATTCTGAAGCAAAAACTTTTTCAGCTTGTTTCAATTTATCCTCATGGAGAATTTACATGCACTTTGAATTTCTGGGTGGATGAATATGAGTATAATTCCTAACATTATTTCCTTGCAAACATTTGCTAACTAAAATCTCAAAAAAACAGCTGATGAAGGAACCAGAATGAAGGAAGGGTCTTGCAGGTTTATTTCTTTCCTCAAGTTTGCCAACTTATCCCAGTAAAGTTTGCTTTGGAGAGGGTTTCTTTCCTTTCTCTAAGAACAGCATTGGGTGTCGAGTGTGGCTATTGAGCTGTCAAGAACAGAAGTAGTACAGGCTGTGTGATCATAATTAAGAAAACCAAAATGGTTCCTAGCAGTAAAATTACTTTTTAAAAAAAGTCAGGTCCTGGCAGAACAGGCCCCTCAGTATATTTGGTATTAAAAGGAAAAGTGAGGTGTGGGTGCAGCAAGGGGGAGGGTTCAAAAACTTAAAAATTAAACCTGAAGTTACGCTCTTGTGGCAGGGAAGGAACAATCTTTACTTTAAGCAAAGGTCAGCAGGCAACTCGTCCAGGTCTGAATGTAAACAATTCTAGTCCAGACTACAAGGTGATTTTACAAGGCGTGCTCAACAAAGAGCAAAGAAAATGCTAGACTTTTTTTAGAAAAGAAAAGGGAAAGAAAACTGGAGTGGAGGGCTTCTGTGGAGGGCAAGAGAATTTACCTGTTGATGTACAGACTTCCAGGGGAAAAAAAAAAACTCTAGGGACAGCTCACAGGTGTGGATTGAAATGGCCTCTGGTGAAATGAATGCACAAAATAAGGCGACTCTGAAGTCAGCCCACAAACAGCGCTGGCTCTCCCAACCCCCATGAAACGGGCTGAACAGGTAGTTCTGCACCTTTGAGTTAAAGTTCAAAAAAAAAAAAACCATGTCCACTCCACTCATCTCCAGGGTTTTAAAAAAATCAGATCAACTTTGCAGACAAGCAGAGGCTGGCTTAATGACAAAGAGAAACAGAAAGGATTGAACATCTGCCCTGGGAGAACTGTATGTGCAACCAAAATGTCAATGGTATCCCTCTACCCTTCCCTCTCAAAACAGCTTCTCCCTCTGGGTCAAAGACACGTTTGGCTTATATTTTTCATTCAAATTCCCTGTTCAAAGCCTTTTTAGGGGCCAGTGGTCTAAATGTCAAGGTAGGAAAACAGAAGATTTCAACTCACCTTTTTCAGGTTTCCGAAAGCAGCAGCAACCAGGCAGCTCTCATCCCTGTTGGTGAATCGAGCAACGACCAGGGCAGTCGGAGCTGTGACCAGCCTCAGCCTCGGTGCACAGGTGGCTGAAGGAAGGAGGGTATTGGTCAGTCGAGAGCAGGAAATGTGTGACATCACAGAAGCCTCGACAGATAAAGCATTGCTGGGACCTTGGTGATTGAAACCGTCAGTAGGTCCCGCCCACCTCTCATTTACCAGAATACCTGCGAGCAGGTAGGTGGCGTCTCTGCATAGACAAATGAATCAGTTAGAACAATTTGCCAGGTGGAATTTACTTTCTTTTCTGAGCACAGCACGTGTCCAGCCCCGTGTACAGATCTGAATTTATATGCCCAGGTGCTTCCCCGCCCCCGCTGCCCTCCCACTTGCCTCCACTCTGTAGCTGCCTACCAAGGACTTTAAAGGGGAGTTTTAAACGTCAAACTAAGACAGTAATTTAATGGGCACAAAAAGGAGAGTATGAAGATTGACTGCATAGAAATATCTGAGATTTACCCCAAATTCCTTTTTGAATGGCATCCATTCAAATCACAAGTGCCTCTCGGTCCACTATACTAACAAACTGGAGATGACATTTCAAATCCATTTATTAAAACTGAGCCGTTTAAAAGTTGAGTTTTCAAACCTTTTAGCACCCCCACCCCAGCATTTTAATTCCATATCCAGGAGTCTGCAAAACTTTAGTCATTCCTACCTCGGTTTGCCTGGCAGTAAAAATCACACGGCAGTTACAGTTCACGGTAGGCCTACAATTAGGAGCAATTTAAATGATTCAGATTCGAATGACACTACAATAATAAGGCGATGATGTCTGCCGGTTAGAACCAGGAAGGAGGAGTCAGAGTTATTTCTGTCCCAAGCTTGGTGTGTGACCCTGGGCAAGTCACAGTGTTGCTTCAGCTTTTCCAGCAGGAACAGGAGATAACGCGACCAGTCAGCCGGCACCAGGCAGCTGGGAGGTGTTATGACCGACTCCTAAACCCTATGGCATCTTTCGAGGACCATTGTAAACAGCCTCCATCACTGTATTTAAACGTTGTACGGTTCTACTGCCTGCGTCCAGCATCCCTGGACAATTTGATTCACTCTCTGGAATGTTCACTCTGGAAAAATTGTGGATTCTCCCTCCCTGGAGGAAGGTCTGCTTGCCCTGGGACATTTTCCCTCTTGAAAAAATATATTGACATTCCTGTTTTTTCCCTCTGTTTCCCACTTCTCCCTTTCCCCCACCTCCTAGTACTGGAAATGCCTTGGTTCAACAAGTCCTCACGTTGTACTACTTTAGAGGCATTTTTGTCGGTTGGGTGCTGTTTTGTCTGACGTGAGGTGAGAACCCAAGGAAAAATCTTGATTCCGTTCTCTTGGCTTTAACTTTGGTTGTAGCCGGTCATTCAACACCTTGTAAAACAATGGGGGAGGGGAAGGAAGAGAAATTCTGGTCAAGGGCGCGGGGTGCGGGGCAGGCTCTGGGATACTTCGCAGGCCACGGAGCCGGCGACTCCCCCCGAGCCGTCCCAGGCTGGTTTAAACTGCCTCTTCGCGCCGGGGAACTTGGTGCACTTTGAGGACAGTCAAAGCTTTAAACAAGTATTTAATTCCCTCTATTCGCTTCTTTATCCAGTAGGTAGATGAGGCTACTCTCTGAATATCTCTCTCTCTCTCTCTACCTATGTGTATATAGAAAGGCAGCAAAACCTTTTCCATGCACGTCTTTCAGGACAAAGTGCCATCCCACGAGTTTGATATTTAAGTTTGATAATGACACTTCTCCACTCTGACAAAGTGCCCCGGGATGGGGGGAGGGGAAAGGGGAAGGCCCTGACGAGCCGCGCATCTGGTGAGTCATCTGAGGGCCACGCCTGCCAACGCACTTCCAGGCGTCCCGCCCTCCGCTTGGGCAGCGGTTGTCAATCACGCTTCGCTTTTTGCAAAAGGCGCAAATTTTTTCGGAATCCCAGACGAGCTCACTCCTAGGTGCAGGGCAGAGAAAAAACTGGAACTATTGCACACAATCTGCCATTCCAAGTGAGATGCTTCTTGGTATTCCTGGATTTAGAATAATCTTTAAAGATTAAAATAATCAATATGGGTTTTATTCCATTATTTGTATTTGTTACAAAATTGTTTTATTATATGATATATGTTATTATTTCTTATTCCATTGGGGCTGTTGCATTATTATGGAAATGATATTTCTAAGGTATTCTGAAGTATTGGGGAAACAGCAACCTATAGATCGGAGGTTTTCAACTCTGGCACACATTAAAATTACCTGGAGAGCATTTAGAATAATACCCAATGGCCAACACCCAGAAACCTGATTTAACAGGTCTGGAATAGGGTCTTGGCATTGGGTATTTTTTTAAAAAGTTCTCTAAATGTTTCTAATGTGTACTTAGGATTGTGATCCACTGTACTAAAGAAAGGATTCACACAGGAAGGTTAACGGATACAAGAGGATTTGCAGAAAGCAGTCACTTTTTGACCCAATAAAACAACTCCTCCCAGCCTCTATAAACCCTTTAGATGCTTCATCACACTCGCCAGCAGTTCTATAACTTTAGGGTAAAGATGTTGTTTCTATAAGAAAATGCAATCTCGAATTAGCTTCAAACAGAATTATCCATTGCCAGTTCCCTCCCTTTGGTTTCATAAGTCATCCGAAAGAATAAAGAAAAGCCAATGAGAGCACTGCAACAACTTCTCCAAAGGCTCATTGTCCTACAGATGGAATAAAGATTGTTCTCAGTGGTAGAGATGGAGAATAAACCCAGAACTTTGTAATGCCAGCTATAGAGTTTGGCAGCTGCCTTCTGGATGCGTGAGATTGGAGGAAGACACTCCAAGGGGTGCATAATTAACTCATTTTATTCCCCTTCAACACTTACCCTATGGAGATGTTTGTACAAGTATCTCCTCAAGACCATCCACGTCCCTTGCTCTAATTTTATGTTCACTGGGCAGCTTTCTGGACATTAATTCAGCTTCTTAACTATCTTAATATTTGGAAGGAAGTACCCTAAAGAAGTAGGCCTAGGAAGTATAGTTTCTGGAAAGGAATGCCTCCAGTTAATAAATTCATAACATGGTTTATACATTTTTCTCTTATGAGATACACCAGGAAATCTATCACCCCTGGGTGCATACTTCAAAACATCTTTTTGGGGTCTATCAAAGTGACCTGGAGAAGGGAATGCCAGCTTGAGGGGACCTTCTGAGTGGCCAGTTGTAACTCTCTATGACATCTTTTATGTTATTTCTCTATAACATAAGTAGCCTACTCCATTAAAATCCGAAAATCTTGCAGAATGGCTTTCTAACATGGAATTACACACAAGTGAACAATATGAGACAATGTAAAATTAAATTCCAATACACATCACTGCCAAGATGGATGGTTTAAACCAGGGTTAGTAAACACTAGTCACATACTGCACCATTCCCTCCTCCCCTACCATTGTCATTGGCATTGCTTTTTAAAAGGTCATGGCACTTTTGAGCTCAGAGGTGACCTCAGAATCTTTAAGATACAACTCCAAGCCTGCTGGCAGTTAACATTACCTCTCAAGATCAAACCATTTTTTTTATCCCAAGTTTAGATGATAAATGGGAGGGATAGTAAAAGGAAGAGATTGGTGTTAGCTGGTGCCCTTGGGGAAGGCTTCATGGAGAATAAAGCATGAACTGGACCTTGAAGTATTTGGAGAGATGGTGAGTAGGGACAAACACTTCCAGGCATGGGAGCGGTAAGAGTGAAGACAGAAATGATCATAGCCTATGTGTGTTGGGGAGGATTATGCTTGTACTGGGGGAATGTGGGTGTGGTAGGGGAGGATGGAGATGTGACAATGAAATGGTCACTCTGCTGGAGTGAAGGGAATCCATTGGGTGCTAAATTTAGATGGGAAAAGTGGGACCAGATTATTAAAAGCCTGAAGGGCGACTGCCCCATTTCTTCACATTACTGTTGGCTACTTTTCTCATGATGATTAAACATCATGATGATCTCATGATGAAAAACATGATTTTTTGGTTCTAGTTTTAAGAAATTCACTATCTTGGCCATGGAGCAACTTATTAAGAGTGATGATGTGTTCAGTGTCAAGCTAAACTTCCATGATATGCCATCTTGGCTACCATATGATCATCTTACTCTCTAGAATGAAGCCCTTTTTACAGTCAATATCCTGCAAACCTTATACTTTGGAGAGGCAGGTGGAATGCATTAGAAAGCTCTCTTAACTCAAGGCTGGGTCTGTCCTAGTTAACTAGTCAGCTCACTCAGGCGTTTTGATTAGTTTGGATTCTTTTATGTGTCTTGACAGGCAAATCTAAAAGGGGAAAGGAAGTCTATTTTCAAAGTTCTTTCCTTCTAGATCACCACAATGAAAGTTGGCATTCTCAAGGATTCCTCCTGGCAATGAACCTATTGCTAAGACCATAGCTCATGATTCAGGAAAATTACTTTGCCCTGTTTGCTCCCTATGTTTTTTTTTTAATGGCTTATTTGTAGAGTTGTCTAAGATGCTTGAATACCACAACAAAAGCGAATATATGCCATCTGATTTTAATAAAAGGCATTTCTCAAGAAAGTCTCTTTGGCTATATAATTTCTGAAAGTATTCAGCGTTGTGAAATGGAATTGCTGTATACATGCCATCATATTGGCCTCAATTCTTTTTTATTTTTTTAACTAGCTCAGCTCCAAATCTTTCATTGGCTAATTACAAGCACTTAGCAAAATGCAAATGAGCAGAACTCAGAAGGACAATTTTGGAAAATAATAGTAATAATCACAAATATCAGCTGATATAATTGATGCTATCTGGTTCTGTGTATTTGGAAGAGATTTCGGTTCTCTCACAAACACACACCCCATCTGTTGCTTGGTTTGCAGAGAGCTTTGGAGGTACCTTATGGATTTGCAACTTAGGAAAAGATACTTTTCCAATTTGTGTGCCTTGACAGGTAGACAGAGTATTGCAGGAAAATTAGAATTAAGTCAATTATTGAAGATCCCACACATTTTTAAAAGGCTTTACTACACAGATTTGTGACCAGCAATACTCTTCTTTTGTAGAGAAACCTAAATAGAACATAGTAGGGTAGAAAATGGACATCATTATTGCTGTCTCCGTAATTGTTGCAAAGCAACATATTCCACAACCATGAATATCTTTATGTTTCTATGGTCCCCATGTTTGCATAAACCAGGTGCCTTGTTCTCAAGCCATTTTTTGGTGGTAGTTTTCATATTTTGAAGATTGTTTTGTCTTTGTTTCTTTCTTGTAGACTTCTTACATAGACAGTTTAACTGCTCCAATTCCATATATCAAAGATGTAAAATGTCTCTTCTTGTTAACTCTGACCTAATCGTGAAGGCTGCCCCGTCCTTGTAGCTGACCCTCCAGTACTGACCTCCTCAAACTTAGTGACCTTGACCTCTGTCCTCTTGACCACCCATTCTCCTGGGTGATACTTCCATCTCTGAAAATCTTAAACTCCAACATGCTACTCTCTACTATATTTGCAACTATTTGAGTTGTTCACTCCCTTGCTCAAATTTTACCTTCTCTTCTGAATTGATTATGGTCTCTAGTTCCTGGATTCATGGAAAATGCCCAAGGATAACCATCACTTACTGTTTTCATTTCTATCCTCACCAGCCTGGGATCCCACTTCCTTGCCAGCATCCTCAACTTGCCTGTGACCCAGTGAAACCATGCAGCAAGCCTTCTATTTTTCTATAAGCATGAAGAACAGGGTAATTACATATGTATGCTATCCAGTGCCAGCTGAACTTGTCACTCACTTTGACAATCTAATCGATATTCCCTCTCCCCCTCCTTTCAGTGATCATTCCATGCTCAGCTACTTTGCCTCATCTGTCATATGCGGCTCTTCATGATCTGGTCCCTGGCTGCCTGTCAAATCTTATCGACATCTCCTTATCCTTTCCCTACCCTAGTAACCCTATGTTAAGGAGAGCTTCTGCCCCAGATCCCCCATGGTTTCTGCAAGGAAGTAAGCACTAAGCACTTTCAGACCGTGAAGGTGCTTACTCTACTCCTGGAAGTCCCTGTCTCAAATGAGAAGAACAACTGGGCAAGTTCAGTTTTGCTCCTCCCTTTTCTGTCTTGGCAGTGAGCTAGCCAGAATTTTCCTTTGCTGCTCCATGTTCTGAGTCTTTCTTGAGCAGGCTTCTGTTTGGGAGGCTGCCATGCCCTGATCTGTCCAATCTGGATGCCCTTCCAGGTCTTTCTCCTTGTTCCAGACCTTGTTCTCCAATTTAGCTATTGACATTAAAATGCTGATATTGGGGCCTCAGATTTAGTCTTTTAAAATTTTCTAAAATCATCCTGAACCCAGGTGGGGAAGAGAGGTGTTCTGTTTGGGGTCCCCCTCAGAGTTCTAAAAAGCCTGTTTGTAGGTCCCATAACAGCCAGTCTCTCTCACTTCTCAGTTCTTACCCATGCAGCTTCATCCTAACATGTTGTTCATTTATTGGATTGATGTTAAGCACTTTACCTGCGTTATCCCACCAACTATTCACAAAAACCTCATGCGTTAACTCTCCTTAACAAAACCAAGGATAGGAAAAGTCAAGTAACTTGTCCAATGTCCACAGCTACTTACAGGTAGACCTGAGACTCAGGTGCAGGCTGTTAGAAATATTACTCCTCTCTTGGCCTGGGAAACGATCCCATCTTAGGGGATCAGCACAAATGCTATCTCCTTTATGAAACCTTCTGTGACTTCCCCAAGCAGATATTGGAGCCAATTCTGTGCTCTCTATGTTCTCTACTCAGCAGTTATTTTACAGATTGTAGTTTTTAAAAGACTGTTTCCCTTTTAGACTGTAAGCTCCTTGAAGGCAGGAAACATGACTTTCCACATATCTTCAGGACTTTCCCAGAGCTTGGAAGGAACATAGGTTTTTTGATAAATATTAGTTAAAAGAACTAAAAGATGACTATAAGACAAAGGAAGGAATGATGGAATGGAGGGGATTTACATTAAATTATATTCTGAGAATCCCTTCCTTTTCAAGGTCTATACACTCTGGAAGGAAGTTAGCTTTGTCACATTTAATTTTCACAATAATGCCACAGGCTAGATATTCATCATTCATTCACTCACTTATTCAACAGATATATTAAGCACTATCAACATGCTAGCCAACGTCAAAGAAGAAAAGACAATTACTGCCTTAAGGAAATTATAGTCAGTGGAGAAGCAGAATTAAAGACAAAGAAAGTACCAGATGGAAATGAACATAAAGGAAGAGTGTTACAGGTGCAGCTACATGAGTAAGGAAGGCTGGCTTGCTGTTTCCTTATTATTTAAGGGTTCCAAGATGTTAAAAAATACTTGGCCAAGTTCATCCAGCTGGTAAATGACAGAGCTAACATTTGAGAGCAGTTTCACTTAACTTTGGAGACCATAATCTTCCCAGGCCCCACACAGCCTCATTTTGGCCCTGCAGCCATGGAGGGCCAGGCAGAGGAGGAGGCCCATGGGAACAGGAACATTAACAAGCTTCTAGATTGTGTTTGTTTTGCCCCAGAGAACCCTAGACCTCTTACAGCTTTATAATTTGCACAAATGTAGAGGTGGGTTCTCTGAGTGCTTAAAAAGAATACTTTTCAAATGTAGTCTCAGAGTTTCAAACTCATGTAGGGCTGGTTGACACTTTGGGAAGAAAAGAGTAAGAGTAAAAAGAAAAAGATCCATACTCTGTAGGTGACAGTAACATCTGTCAATATTTAGATGAATTTACATTGCTTTAAGGTAGAGCTGTCAGCTCAGTAAACCTTTTTAAAAGATACCCAGCTTAAACGTCATCAGCTTTAAGTGTTGTGTAATTTAAATCCTTTCTGATTTTATTTTCATAAATTCAGTACTCAGTGAAGAACAAATTACATTTCCCATAGAATAACCCTCCAGTACTTGCTGTCTTCAATGCTTCCTATTCTGGTTTGCTAATGCTGCCCTTTTGCAAAACACCAGAAATGGATTGGCTTTTATAAAGGGGGTTTATTTGATTACAAAGTTACAGTCTTAAGGCCATAAAGTGTCCAAGGTAAGGGGGTACTTTCACTGGAGGATTGCCAATGGTGTCTGGAAAACCTCTGTTAGCTGTGAAGGCATGTGGCTGGCGTCTACTCCAGACTTCTGGTTTCAAAATGGCTTTCTCCCAGGACGTTCCTCTCTAGGCTGCAGTGCCTCAAAAATGTCACTCTTAGTTGCTCTTTGGGTGTTTGTCCACTCTTAGCTTCTCTGGAGCAAACGTCTGCTTTCAAAGGCCGCCTTCAAAATGTCTCTGCAAGCTTCAGCTCCTTTCTCAGCTCCTGTGCATTCTTCAAAGTGTCCCTCTTGGCTGTAGCAAGCTTGCTCCTTCTGTTTGAGCTTATATAGGGCTCCAATAAACTAATCAAGGCCCATGCTGAATGATAATCCATAGTAATTATCTAATCAGACTTATTACCTACAGTTGCGTGGGTCACGTCTCCATGGAAACACTCAATCAAAAAATTACAATCTAATCAACACTAATAGGTCTGCCCACACAAGATTGCATCAAAGATAATGGCGTTTTGGCGGACATAATACATTCAAACTGGCATAATTCCTAAAAGAGTTCCTTTTCCGGACCCATGTGCCCCAACGTCTTCAAACTCTTTCTTGAGGTTGTTGAAAATTCCTAATAACTAGTAGCATAAAGTGACTCAAAGACACTTACACAAAATACACTGCAATAGGGAATGGAGTGGAGAGGGTAAAAACAAGAGGGGAATTATGATGCTGGTTGTGATTAGCACTGGAGAAGCCAATGTTATAGGCAAGGAATGTTTTCCTTCCTAGTGAACTTTCTTTACATCCATGAAAGGGCAAGTCCTCACAATCAGGGGTCATTGCCAAGGAGCCCATCCCTTTAGTTCTAAGTCAAAGATGATATAGAAGAATATATCATGAAATCCACTCACCATTAATGGGGAGATGTCATCTTGGTCAGATTCTAACAGAGTCTCAGCAAAGAAAAGTTAATTTGGCTTTTCTCAAATCACAAGCAAGTGAAGATGTTCCTTTTTAACTTGTACACCCATCACTAATCCATGATGAGATACCTGGAGCAAATAAGGTTAGACTTCCTGGTATCCATCAAGCCACAGTGAGGTGGAGTGGTGGACACAGATTCAAGTGATGTGGACAGAGGATGATTCCGTTTCCAACTATGGTAACTCAGGTCCCACCATCAGCCATCTCCTCCCAAGGTCAGCAAGGAAGCTGTACTTCCAGTCCAAAGTTTAGATTATCTCAGAGTAATGAATACTTTCCCTGTCTACTATAATTTGCCAATTGTGAGAATGTGAGGTGTTATTATCATGAACCTTCCCTAGAGTCCCCCATCACAAAGTAGCTCAACTAATCCTAAATTGGAAACATTGACTTCAACTGCAATTGTGGAACAAAAGCATAGGTTAGAGAGCAGGAACTCATTTCTCCTGGGACATCAGAATATCTAAAAACATTCTGATGCAGGCCTGCAGTTCATATTCAAATCCATTCAGCTCAGTTCAATGATGTATGGAAAGTTAAGTTTTAAGAACAGTGTTATTAACCAGTCTGGGTAACAGAACCTCCAGATCTCCAAGTTTCCTGCTTATGCTGTCTTAATTTGAGGCTCTGTCAATATCAGTGCTGGCCATCAGTCAAGGGTGGCTAGACTGGTCCTTCCAGCTCAGGCTGTCCCCCTTAGGCAGTGAGATCCATTTGCAAGAGGAGAAGCTGCCCTTCCACTCCTCCTCAACTTTGTGGAGTCTCCCCAGGAGATGGACTGGAAGCTTGGCTTTGACTAGTCTTTCCATAGGCTTACTCACACCCCCACATTGGGTGACTCTCACTAAAGTGTCTCCCCAGGGTAACCAATCCTTGTAGTTTGTAAGGCTGCACAGTAGCAACACTGTTCATAGTCTATTCACCCACCATAAACTCGCAGCAGTGACTCATGTGTCAGCATGGCAGCAAGTCAGGTGTACCATGGGATGCTTACTCTTCAAGGTCACGTAGCCATGGGGTTTGAGCTAGGTATGCTCCCTCCTCATATCTGCCCCTAGGAGGTGCTGCACACACCAAGTCCTTAGAATTTTAAGTTGAGAGAAGATCTATGAGGGGCTGGTCTACCCTCAACTCATCCAATGCAGCCTGCTCTCCAAGTAGCAGGAACTAGGACAAAGTGGTACCCCTGCCACTTTCCTGTCACCAAGCTTTGACTTGAAGACTGAGTATCCATGTGCCCCTTCACATTTTACTCCCCCCGGTACCACATGCCAGAGGTTACCACAGGTCAGTCCCAAGCTGCCAATCATCTCAAAGCCAAATGATCCATACTAGTTACTGTTGTTATTTCTTCCTGTCTTCCATCCCTCTGCTACGAATTTCCCCACCCTATAGAATCTGTCTCCCCCCTTCACCCCTGCTTAAATTGCTGACTTCTTCTATTAGCACCATTGTCTCCCCTGGAGATGATCATGAGACTTCAGAAAAAATCAAAAGTGGCCCCTCATCAGGAAGCCTTAGAATTCTACTGTGGTGATGGAAAGAGAGCCAGGTTGAGAAATAGAAACCTAGGTCTGTCAAAGTACACTCCCAAAGTAAGGGAAATAAAGTTATCCTCTACAGTGACATGGGGGTGGACCCTCATGTAATGAGGGAGCTCTGCTCTCTGTGGTCTTAATACCACCATAAGGTGTTAATCTGGGTGCTGTGAGAAGAAGACACCAAGAGGAGATTAAATTTGCCTGAATTCTATTGGGAGAAATACCTGCTTGAGGGACAATGAGGAGGGAGCTGAGAAAGGCTGGGAGAGCTGTCAGACCTCAATGTGAGTCTGACCCAAGTGAAGGAGAGGAGGAGGAATGGTTGGATGGAAGCATTCTAGACCAAAGTTGGCCATCAAGGCAATCCTCAGTCTCTCGGCAATAGGCCTGCCTTGGGATCCTTCTGTGCTCAGCCATTGGCTGGGAATAGTATGTGCAAACTGTGTCTCCATGCAAACACAGTGTAGCTTTCACAGTGCTGCCTCTGGGGTCCTTGACCAATTAGACTTTCTGAAATTGGAGGTCTGCAAGGGCATTCCTATGCTCTTCCTGAGTGGTAAGCAATGAGGTGGCTGAGGAGAGAAGGGAATGAATCCACTGGACCCATGTCTGGTGAAGGTAATCAGAATATTGTGTTAAGAAAGGAAAAACAAGTGTTGGATGATAGTGAAAATATTTAAACCTGATCTCTTGTATTGGGCCCTGTGTGAAGGAGGCCAGAAGGTATGTATAGCCATGATTTATAATTTTACTCTATTTTAAAACAATTTTAATACTCCTGAAAACCAACAATGTTGACAGATTTCTTCTTTTTTCAATTTGGTATTAATCAGCACTGCCAGCAGATTTGAAGCTCTGAGACCACTCTTGAGACTAGAAAGGAGAGAATGAAGGACAAAAACTGGTAGGGTCAGTACTACACCACTGATGGGGAAAACAGTAAGTCCAGTGAACAATTCATATCACCTCTCCAGGCCTTAGTTTATCCATCTGTAAAAAGCTCCTTTCCAGATCTAAAATTCTAAAAGCAAATGATATTCTATCAGCAGGGTTCCTAATGACCAAAGAAAGCAGTTTTCTAACTTCTGGGACACCATGATATCCTGGTGGTAAGATAGCGAATGAGTCAGCATGCCAGCTGTGGGGAAGGAAGTATAGGACTCAGAAGCAGTTGTGGGGCCAATTTAGGGTCACAGATTCCCCACTGCATTTGAGGACTTAATCATCTTTGTATTCATGGTTCCCAGTTCATGGAGAAACTCAGTAATTTTGTTGAATGAATGCATTAATGAACAAAGTACAATTTGGAAAGGGGAAGAAAGAAAAGCATTAGAGTACAAAATGATGTGAATCAGTAGAGTTATTACTGGGTTACAGGCAGAGTAGATATTCAGCTGGTTCCCACCGTGTAGCTGTACTGGTTTTTTGCTCCTTGGCATTTGTTGTGCTTGGTTAGGGTCTGTTCTGATTGTATGATGCCACAGCTATACTGATTATTAAATATTTTGAAGACCACCCCCAGTTACATGGGTCATCGTATTGCCTGGAATATGTGGCAATGGTTTCACAAATGGGAAACAATTTATTTCTGATGGTCATTCCACTGCAACATAGGACCACCACACATATTAACAGTTCTTACAGATGGTGGTGGTACAGAAACAAGGGGAGCTGTCAAAATATACTTGTTCTGTGGATTTGATAGAGGGCAATGTATCAAATTAATGGTATATTCATTGCAAGTTGCTGATGCATTGCTGATTTTTGTTCTACCCTTCCTGGGAAATAATTTATATTTCTCTTTTCCCACCACTCCACTAAAAAACGCTGGCAACTAAAGCTGACACACTCCTTATTTGTTCTCTTATCAAAGTCACAGTAGACTCTCCTTGAACCAGAGGTTGTTTGACGCAAAAAATGGACAGAGATCAAATGGAAATTGACCCATCATTAAAGTTCTTATACTCACAAAATGCTTGGAGTAAAGGGAGCACTTGGAGAAAGCTCTCTAAGGTTCACAGCAAGGTAGACAAGAAGAGGAACTAGTGGAACCCCTGCTGATACGGGAGCGTAGAGGCAGAAAGAAACAAGAGGAAGTAGACCAGGAACTCACAGAAATTGCAGCAAGGACTGAATTTTCATGGGCAGTGGAATTGGGGCTCAAGACAAGCTTAGCTAGATATCCAAAAAGGCCTCAAGATGGCACAACTGATATTTGGGATATACTTAGGGTGACTTGATTTGCTTATTTCTTGCAAACAAAAGTGAATTATGAATGTCAGTCCAAAGTCATAGACAGACAAATGTGCTTTTCCTATAATGAACTAGAATGTAAATTCTCCAAGATTAAGAGTTGTGCTCATACCCAGGATGGGGCTGAGTCTCTGAAGTGTGGATAGCAGTTTATGGCCACCCCTTCCATGAAAGAAGAGATGCAAGGACAGGAAACCAGAAAAGATGATGAAGGATTAATCTATGGATGTATAGAATTTCAGAGGAAGTGAAATGATCTAATGATCTCTCATACTCATTTAAGAACCACTTAGAAATTAATAGAGTGGTTAATTTTCTGACACATGGCACAGGACCTTAACTTTAATGTGAGGAGAAATTCAATTTGCAGATCGAGGAGAGAGAGAGAGTGATAGAGAGGAGAGATACTGATTTTAAGCATAAGAAACAACTTACACTCTCCCTGCTCCCCCATTTAGAGTTCAACTAAATCAGTGCAGGGGAAAGTTGTAATTAGCTTGAAATGGAACACTTATAAGGAAGACTCTTTTCTTTGTGCCCTCCAGATCCACTTCCCACCCTATGCACCTACTTGCTTCTTTTTTTCTGTTTGTTCGTTTGTTTGTTTTTTATTTCCTGGCACTTCATAGGTGCTCAGTAAATGTAATTTATTTATACCATTATTACATAACATCAATCATTTGCAAACAAAAAATATTGTTCATAATTTATTATGCTCTACTCCAGTCTTACACTTCTATTTTTTTATTTTTTTATTTTTGTTTTTTAAATTTTTATTTTGAAATAATTTCAAACATATAGGACAGTTGCAAATACAATACAAAACCCATACAGAGAACTCTAACACCCCCCCACCCCCAGATACCCATATCTACCAATTTTACATTTTGTTAGCTTTGCAGTACCTTTCTTTCTCCTTCCTTCCTTCCTTCCTTCCTTCCTTCTTCTCTCCCTCCCTCTCCCTTTTCTTTCAACTATATCTATTGTCTATCAATTATCTATCTAGCCATTTATTATCTTCTGAACATTTGAGAGCAGGTTGCATATATCATACTCCTTGAACTCATAACACTTCCATGTACATTTCCTACAAACAAGGGTATTCACTTATGTCATTAATTTAACTGCAGGTCATTCAAGGAAATTAATATGAATATAAAGCTTAAATTCTATATTCCAATTTTTCCTTATGCCCTCTTTGAGCTTTTCTTCTCCATTCTTAGATCCACTCCAGTATCATATATTGCATTGATTGTCATTAATCTTAATTAACTTTTTTTAATTAACTATATCAAAAAAAGTTTTTTAAAAAAAGATATACAATAAAAAAAAACCTTTCAAACAAACCATACCAAGGGAGTAAGAAAAAGACAACTAACCTAAAATAACTACTTTACTTCTAACATGTTCCTACTCTACCCCAAGAAAGTAACCTAATACAGCAACATTTCTGTGAACTTGTTCCTACCATACCCATCAGAAATTAACAAACCACAGTCATTCCTGGGCATTCTCAGAACGTTAAATTTACCCACAATAGCTTATCTGTTCTTATTGGGTTATCGTTCCCCCTTCATTAATTGCTCTTTATCACTAGTTCCCCTACATTCTACATTATAAACCATTTATTTTAGGAGTGTGTTGTTTAACCTCCAGGTGTTTGTGAATTTTCTAAGTCTCTGATGGTTATTGACTTCTAATTGTATTCCATTGTGGTCAGAGAATGTGCTTTGAATAATTTCAATTTTTTTTAAATTTATTGAGGCTTGTTTTATGTCCCAGCATATGGTCTATTCTGGAGAAAGTTCTGTGATCACTAGAGAAGAATGTGTATCCTGGTGATTTGGGATGTGATATTCCATATATGTCTGTTAAATCAAATTCATTTATCAGATTGTTTAGGTTTTCAGTTTCCTTTTTGGTCTTCTGTCTGGTTGATCTATCTATAGGAGAGAGTGATGTGTTGAAGTCTCCCACAATTATTGTGGAAACTTCCATTGCATCCTTTAGTTTTGCCAGTGTTTGTGTCATGTATTTTGTGGCACCTTGATTGGGTGCATAAACATTTATGATTGTTATTTCTTCTTGTTGAATTGCCCCTTTCATTAGTATGTGTGGCCTTCTTTGTCTCCCCTAACATCCTTGCATTTAAAGTCTATTTTATCTGAGATTAATATTGCTACTCCTGCTTTCTTTTGGCTGTAGCTTGCATCCTTTCATTTTCAATTTCTTTGTGTTGCTGTGTCTAAGATGAGTCTCTTGTATGCAACATATTGATGGTTCATATTTTTTGATCCATTCTGCCAATCTATATCTTTTAATTGAGGAGTTTAATCCATTTACATTCCATGTTACTACTGTGAAGGCGTTTCTTGAATCAGCCATCCTATCCCTTGGTTTATGTTTGTCGGATATATTTTTTCCGTCTCTCTCTTAATGTCCTTTAATGAACCAATACTGAATCTCTTTAGTACTGAATATATGATCCTGCAACACTGTTGGTAGGTATATACTTGGAAGAACTGAAAACAGGGACACGAATGGACATTGGCACACTGGTATTTATGGTGTCAGTATTCAGAATTTGAGATGGATGGAGGTGGCCTGAGGGTACATCGACTAATGAATGGAAGGGCAAACTGTGGTGAATGCATACAATGGAATATTGAGCAACTGCAAGAAGGAAGAGATCACTTTCAATTAAAGATATGAATGAAGCTGATCTGGTTAAGACTAAAGCAAATCAGACTAAAGGGTAAAGGATGATATTTATGGTGTTTTAAATCTTTAACTTCTGTGTGAGACCAAAGGAAGAGATGTTTATTTGGTGCCAAATTTGTATCTCCTATAGCAAGCTATCTAATGAGGCATGCAACTATAAGAGTGAACCTTGAGGACAGTATATTGAGTGAAATAAGCCAGAAACGAAAATACTAACATTATAATGCCTCAATAATATGGACTAAATATAATGTGCAAACTCTGAAAATTGAATTTGAGAGCATAGGTTATCAGGGGAAGGCTTATTGTAAGGGTTCTGAGATTGTAAGCTCTTACAGCAGCCACATCTGTTCAAGAGTTGTAATGGTTATTTCTAAATTCTGAGATGCTGAGCTCTTTGTGTACAACCTGGTCATTCCCTGGAACTTCAGGTATTGTTGTGACTCAGAGCTAGAGTTCTTTGGAACAGTTTAAATAGCTGAAAAAGACATCACTTTCAATTAAAGATATGAATGAAGCTGATCTGGTTAAGACTAAGGCAAATCAGACTAAAGGGTAAAGGATGATATTTATGGTGTTTTAAATCTTCAACTTCTGTGTGAGACCAAAGGAAGAGATGTTTATTTGGTGCAAAATTTGTATCTCCTATAGCAAGCTATCTAATTTAACTTGTATGGTCAGTTTATTTGAACACCATAATTACATGGAACCTTGAATAGGGAGTGAGTTCTTGTTGATTTGTACAGGTTAGTGTGATGCCCCAATTCATCCCAGAGTAATTTGGGCAGAGAATAAGAAAGTATTTGCAAAGCCCCCTTAAGGTACTGGGGGAAAATTGGAAATATTAAACTTCCCCACCTGGGGAATTCTTGATATTCTAGCATGCACTAGGGACCCCCAATTTAATAAGCCAAGCCCTTGATCTTGGGGCTTACCCTTATGATACTTCTCCCTGCAAAGGAGAACCTAAGCCTACTTATAATTATGCCTAAGAGTCACACACACCCCCCCCCCAGAGAACCTCTTTTTTTGCTCAGATGTGGCTTCTCTCTCTAAGCCAACTCTACAGGTGAACTCACTGCGCTTCCCTCTATTTGGGACATGACTTCCAGTGCTATAAATCTCCCTGGCAGTGTAGGATATGACTTCTGGGAATGAGCCTGGCCCTGGCATCATGGGATTAAGGAAGTCTTCTTGGACCAAAAGAGGGAAGAGAAATGAAACCAAACAAAGTTTCAGTGGCTGAGACAGTTCAGATATAGTTCAGAGTTCATTCTGGAGGTTATCCTTATGCACTAAATAGATATCCATTTGTAGTTCTTAGTGTTCTGTAGTAGCTAGAAGGAAATACCTGAAAATGTTGAACTGTAATCCAGTAGCCTTGATTCTTGAAGATGATTTTATACTATATAGCACTCAAGAAATGTAGTATTCAGGGTTCTCTAGGGAAATAGAGCCAACAGGATATATTTGTAAATATGAAATTTTATAAAAGTCTCTCACATAACTGTAGGAATGCACACATCCAAATTCTATAGGGCAGGATGCATGAGTCCAAATTCCATAGGGCAGGCTGTGAGCTGGCAACTCTGATGAAGGTCCTCACAAGGAGAGGTTTGGTGGCTGAAGAAGAAATGAATGTTCTCTCTTGTCCCTTAAAAGTGTTCAGCTGATTGGATTAAATGGATTCCCTCCTTGAGGAAGACACTCCCCTAGTTTATCGTATCAATAGACTGATGATTTAACAAACTAGCCTCCTGGTTTATTAACCAGCCATAAAATGTCCTTGCAGTAATGATCAGGCCAGTGCTTGCTTGACCAGACAACTGGGCACTATCACCTGGCCAAGTTGACACATGAACATAACCGTCACAAAGTGTGACTGTACAGTTGTGAAAACCTTGCAACAGACACTCCCTTTATCCAGTGTATGGACAGATGAGTAAGAAAACAAAGACAGAAAATAAATAATAGCAAGGGATAAGGGGTATGGTATATTTTGGGTGTTCTTTTTCGTTTTAATTTTTATTCTTATTTTTATTTTTTGGAGTAATGAAAATGTTCAAATATTGTGGTCATGAATGCACAAGTATATAATGATACCACGAAGCACTGTACACTTTGGATGATTATCTGGTATGTAAATATATCTCAATAAAGTTGCAAAAAATAAATAAAGAGAGAATCTTGAAGGAAGTCAGAGAAAAGACACATTACAGTCAAAGGAACAAAGAAGAAATACAGCAGACTTCTCATCAGAAACAAGACAACCACTAAGCTATGAACAACATCTATACAGGACTAAGGGGGAAGAAGAGAATGACTCTAAACCTAGAATTCTATATCTAATGAAGATACATTTTGAAAGTGAAGGGAGACTACTGGTTGACCAATAGGGTGGAGAAAGATACTCTAGAGTGCTATTCACAGAATCTTTGAACAATTAGAAAAACTTCCAGAGATATCTTCCTGAAAATTCCAGAAAAGACTTAAAAGTGCTTCACTATCAGGTTAAGTGCTGAATCAAGACAACAAAACTTGAAAAACTGTAGGAAAAGCTTGTGGCATGCTTGCTGGAACATCCCACGTCCCTTCTCCTGCAATTTGAAGGCAGCCTTTGCTTCCATTGTGGTTCCCTGATCATGTTCTGGGAAAAGCAGAGTAACCCCCATGCACATACTGGGGTGCCTGTATGTAGGTACCAATCTACCAGTAGCAGTCTGAAATACTGAACCAGGAAACTTGTCCCTGGCTTGCCTCCCAGAACTTGCCCTGCAGGCAGAAGGAAGTTGTTGGCAGATAAAGAAGAGTAAGAAATGATTAAGTCAAAGCAGCCTGGCACAGAAAATGACAGGTTTGAAGACACAAAATAGAAAATCAAGGAGGGGTTGAAATGTATTATATAAGGAGTAAAGAGAATACACATATTCCTGTAAATTGAAGAATTGGGAGATTCCTTAAGACCAAGAAGGAGCATAAGCCGAGGAAAAGACTGAGGCTCAGAAAAGATGGAAAGGAACCCACACTTCACTTATGCTATGGACTTATCTCCTTGATAAAAGAGCTAAACTTTGAAGGAGAGCACCAGCAAAAAAAGAGATAATTGTGGAAAAACTGTGAAGGTTTTTTTTTTGTGTGTTGTGTGTGTTGGTTTTTTTTTTTTTTTTTAGCTAGTGGCACTCAAGGAAGTCACTCTCATTTCACTACCTAAAGGGACAGGTCAGGTACTAAATCACAGGGTTGACACACTGTGCAACAAAAGATGACAAGACAAGCAAAAAAATGGGAAATGATGGACCATCCAAAAGAACAAGATAAAAATTGAGAAACCATCAACAAAGAAAACCAGACTTTAGACATACTGGACAAAGACTTTAAACAAATGATCATCAATATGCTCAAGGAGATAATGAAACATGGAAAAAGAAATAAAGGAAATCTGGAAAATGATGAATGGACAATATGACAATCTCAATAAAGAGAAATGCTACATTGGAAACAAACAACACACTGAAGAAGAGGACCACAAAACTGAAATGAAAAAATTCCCTAGAATGTTTCAACAATCGGAATTAGTAGAAAATGAATCAGTGGACTCAATGACAAGACAACTGAAATGATCCAGGATGAGGAGAAGAAAGAAAAAGGAATGAAAAAAGGTAAACACAACCTGAGACCTGTGAGACACTCTCAGATGTACCAAAAACATATTATAGGAGTGCCAGAAGGAGAAGAAAAAGAAAAATGGGTAGAAGGAATATTCAAAGAAATAATGGCAGGTAACTTCCCAAATTTAACAGCAAACATGAATGCATACATTCAAGAAACCCAACAAATACAAAAGAAGTCACATAGTAGTCAAAATGTTGAATGCCAAGAATAAGGAGAGAGTTCTGAAAGCTGCAAGAGAAAAGCAATGTATTATGTACAAGGGAGTAACAAAAAGAGTAATGATGATTTCTTATTAGAAACATTGGAAATAGGAAAGTAGTGGGACTAAGTGTTTGAAGGGGTGGAAAAAATTTGCCAACTAATAATTTTATATCCAGCAAGACTGACATTCAAAAATGAGGGAGTGATTAAGACATTCCTAAATAAACAAAAGCTAAGGGAGTTTATCACTACTAGACCTGCCCTACCAGTGATGCTAAAGGGAATTCTTCAGGCTGAAAGGAAAAGACAGTAGACACTGAATCAAAGTGGCACAAAGAAAAAAAGACCTCTGGCAAAGGTAATCATATGGGTAATTATAAATCCAGTACCACTGCACTGTATTTTTGGTATGTAACTCCACTTTTTTACTTCTTACAGGTTCTAAAATGCACATGCATAAAAAGTAATGCTAGAGTAGCAACATCAACATAGTGACACAAGACATTCCCTGGAAAAATCTCCCCAGAGATTCAGTGAATAAAAGCACAAATTCCACTTGCTTACAACTCAGAAGGATAGTAGAGAAGGAAGAAGGACTCCACAAATGCCGAATCAAAGAAAAAGAAAAATATCAGATAGGAAGCTTCTGCCCCAGACACATTGCTCATCCTCCCTCCCCCTTATTTGGTCTCATGCAGCTTGGAAGTTGCTCAGAGGCAGTAAACTGGATCTCACTCACCAGAGGCAGACTATATAGAGGTGCTCACTGCAATGAGTTTGAACCCGATGCATATCCAGGGAAATGGACTCAAGTCTACAGAAACCCAGGGCAGAACACACACTGCTGCAGTATGCTGCATAAAAAGGGTCTCTGGGGGGGGATGGGGGGCAGAGAGAGACTGCAGTAGAACCACAGCTGGTGAGTGGTGTGCTTAACCTAGTTTATGTTGGCTGGACCATTTAAATGCAAAACAGACTTCTCTGGAGTGACCTATCTTTCTGGATTGACCCATCTTCCTACCATTAGGGCAGAAAACCCTAATGGGTAAGAAAGTAGAGGCAGAAAAGCCTCATAGAGGGGAAAAAAAGGGGGGGTGTAAACAAAAGTTCACAGAAGTGTTGCTATATTAAATTATTTTCTTCGGGTAGAGTAGGAACATGTTGGACTCCCTTGTTATGGTTTGTTTGAAATGTTTTTTTTATTGTATGTTTTAAAAATTTTTTTTTGATATAGTTGATTAAAAAAATTAATTTAAAAAAATGAAAAATATGCAGAGCCCCCTTGAGGAGCTGGTGGAGAATGCAGGGGTGTTGGGCTCCCCCACCTTGATGGTTGCTATGTGCTAACAGACATAGGTTGCTGGTGGTTTGATGGGCTGAACCCTCTACCACAGGACTTGCCCTTGGGAAGACTGTTGCTGCAAAGGAGAGGCTAGGCCTCCCTATAATTGTGCCTAAGAGCATCCTCCCGAATACCTCTTTGTTACTCAGATGTGGCCCTCTCTCTCTATCTTAGCCAACTTGGCAGAAGAAATCACTGCCCTCCCAGCTACGTGGTCTGACACCCAAGGGAGTAAATCTCCCTGGCAATGTGGAATATGACTCCTGGGGAGGAATCTAGACCTGGCATCATGGGATGGAAAACATCTTCTTGACCAAAAGGGGGTTGTGAGAGGAAATGAAATGAGCTTCAGTGGCAGAGAGATTCCAAAAGGAGCTGAGAGGTCGCTCTGGTGGGCACTCTTATGCACAAAATACAATCCTTTCTAGGTTCTAATTAATTGGAATAGCTAGCAGTAAATATCTGAAACTATCAAACTACAACCCAGAACCCATGAATCTTGAAGATGATTGTATAAAGATGTAGCTTATGAGGGGTGACAATGTGATTGGGAAAGCCATATGGACCACACTCCCCTTTGTCTTGTCTATGGATGGATGAGTAGAAAAATGGGGGAAGGAAAAAAAAAAAAGGTACCCAGTGTTCTTTTTTACTTTAATTGTTCTTTTTCACTTTAATTTTTATTCTTATTATTTTTGTATGCGTGGTAATGAAAATGTTCAAAAATTAATTTTGGTGATGAATACACAACTATATAATAGTACTGTAAACAACTGAATGTATGCTTTGTTTTGTATAACTGCATGGTATGTGAATATATCTCAATTAATATGAATTAAAAGAAAAGACAGGAGGGTCATAGACCTGAAACTGTAACGAAAACTGAGTATTGAGTGAGGGAGAGAATTTACACAAATCCTAGGAGCTGGGGAGAATATTCTGCAAAAAAATGAACAGAACAAATCAAGATTCCAAGCAAAGGGATAGAAAAATGAAAGCTTTATCCTAGAGGTAAAACAATTACACAAAAAGTACAATCTCAAAAATTTTACTGCATATCCAGGGCAAGAATCAGATGAAGAAGACGTGAGAAAATCTGAAGAGTTAAACACAGGCTATTCTAAAGGTCTAGAATAAGTTGGAAAAAGCATAAAGAAGAGACTTAACACAAAGCCAATCAACAATAAAACCCTAGACAAGAGGGAGAAACGGACCGTCAGATTTAACTCATCAAGATAATCAGATGCCTGACATCAGCCAAAAATTACAAGCCATACAAAGAAACAGGAAAATATGGCTCAGTGAAGGCATCAAATTGAAATTTCAGAGGCACAGAATTTGGAAAAACTAATTAAAGAAGTTCAAACAAATCTCCTAAATCAATTCAAGAGATGAAGGAAAATATGCATCAAGAGAGAAAGGAGAGAGAAAAGACATATAATGCCAAGGACAGTGGTTTCAGGGTACAGGGAGCCAGAGAGGGACTTTTACAATATGTGGTGGGGACTTGGATGAAAAGTGGAGAAACTGCATCTCAAAGGACGGAGTGAGTTTATTCAGCCAGGACTGCTACCACAGGCTGGCAGTAGTGAGACAGTCACCAAGAAGGGAAGCAAGCAGCAATCCACTCCCATGCACCCACTCAGCAATTAGCTGGGGAGATAATACTCCTCAGCCCCATGGCTGAGAGTCCCATGAGGGAACCTGGAAAACCAGTTGACCACATTTACTCTCTCTCCATGGAAGTCCATTGTGTGCATGTGTGAGAGATGGTGATAGGTGAGGGTGCCACATGGAAGCACTGGAGCACCTCCCACACCCCAAAGACTCACAGGCACATGGCGAGCAAGAGTGGGGCACATTTGAGCTGCAACGTGAGATATGCAGCCCCACAGCCCAAGAGGGATCCACTTGGAGGCCCAGGAATCACCAGACCCACGATGCCCTTAAACGGACTCTCTGCCAAACTTCACAGGGCCCACACCACACTCCCAGGGCTGGCATTCCCCAGTGGACATGGAGAACTGGTGCATTGATTGGACCTGGCTTGGATCCTACCCAGCACAAAGGTGAATTTTGGGGGAAAGCTGGCTTGAGGGTGAGACATGGATCAAGAGTGACATCTGCTGGGAAGACAGAGAAAGTGCACTCCAGAAAGCTGTGGCTCTGCCAAAAAAAAAGTATATGAATCTTCAAATTATCCTGCATTTCCCAAAATAACCTTATCAAGAAAAGCAAATGCCCCAAAGCCAACAGAAAATCACAAAGCACATAAATACCCAAGAAAATATGGACAAGCAAATGACCAAATTAAAAGGACAGAGGAGACACAGAACTTGGAGCAATTAAACAAAGAAGTACACACAAATCTCCAAAACAATTTCAATGGATTGGCTAAACACATAAAGGACATCAAGAAGACTCTAGAAGAGCATAAAGAAGAATTGGAGAGCATAAATAAAAAAAAAAATAGCAGATCTTATGGAAATAAGATACTGCTGATTAAATCAAAATTAAAAATGTACTAGAGACCAACAACAGTAGATTTGAAGAGGCAGAAGAAAGATTAAGTGAACTACAGGACAGGACAATTGAATGCAAATGCAGAATAGAACAAATGGTGAAAAAAAATAGAAAAATTTGAAATGGCTCACAGGGAAATGATGGACAACATGAAGCACACAAATGTAAGAATCATTGGTGTCCCAGAAAGATAAAAGAAGAGTAAAGGGTTAGGAAGAGTATTTGAAAACATACTTGGGGGAGAACTTCCCAATCCTTCTAAATGATATAAATATGCAAATAAAAGATGCCCAATGAACTTCAAATAGAAAAATCCAAATAAATGTATTTTGAGTCATATACTAATCAGACTGTCAAATGCTGAAGAAAAGAATGAAGTCCTGAAAGCATTGAGAGAGAAGCAATTCACCACATACAAGGTAAACCACATAAAACTAAGTACTGACTACTCAGCAGGTACCATGGAGGCAAAAAGGCAGTGGTATGACATAGCTAAGATTCTGAAAGAGAAAAATTGCCAGCCAAGAATTCTTTATACAGCACAGGTACCCTTCAAAATTGAGGGATAGTTTAAAATTTTCAAAAACAAATGCTGAGAGAATTTGTTAACAAGAGACCTGCCCTGCAAGAAATATTAAAAAGTTCTACTGGCTGGAAATAAAAGACAAGAGATAGAGGTCTGGAGAAGGGCACAGAACTGAAGAGTATTAGCAAGGGAAACTTAAAGGAAAAAAAAAGAGAGAGCAGGGGGAATAGATATCACAAATAAAAACCAAAGAATATGATGGTTAGTTCAAGATCTGCCTTCACAGTAATAACTTTGAATGTGAATTGATTAAACTCCCCAATTAAGAGATAGAGATTGGCAGAATGGACTAAAACAGGCAGAATGGATATGTTGTTTACAAGAGACTCAGACTAAGCAATACAAAGAGACTGAAAGTGAAAGGATGGAAAAAAATATTCCACTCAAGGTACAGCCAAAAGAAAGCTGGGGTAACAATACTAATATCAGACAAAATAGACTTTAAATCCAAAGATGTCATAAGAGACCAAGAAGGACACCATATTTTAATAAAAGAAATAATTCACCAAGAAGGGTATCAGTCATAAATGTTTATGAGACCAATCAAGGTGCTCCAAAGTACATGAGACCAACATTGGAAAAACTGAAAAGAGCAATAGACGTTTCTAGAATAATAGTGGGAGACTTCAATACACCACTCTCTTCTATAGATAGAATAACCTGACAGAGGATCAATAAGGAAACAGAACTTAAACAATATGATAAATGAATTAGAATTAACAGACATATATAGAGTGGTACATCCCAAAATACCAGGATATACATTCTTCTATAGCACTTATGGAATGTTCTCCAGGATAGATCATATGCTGGGGCACAAAGCAAGCCTCAATAAATTTAAAAATATTGAAATTATTCAAAGCACATTCTCTGACCATAATGGAATGCAACTAGAAATCAATAACCACCAAAGATCCGGAACATTAACAAATATGTAGAGGTTAGACAACAAACTCCTAAAAAATCAGTGGGTCAAAGAAGAAATTGCAAGAGAAATTGGTAAATATCTAGAGACAAATGAAAACAAGAACACAACATAACATATCAAAACCTATGGGATGCAACAAAGGCAGTATTGAGGGAGAAAGTTATAGCTCTAAATGCATACATTAAAGAGGAAAAAGAGCTAAAACCAAAGACCTAACTGAATAACAGAAAAAGCTAGAGAATGATCAGCAAACTAACCCTAAAGGAAGTAGAAGAAAAGAAATAACAAGGATTAAAACAGAAATAAATGATAGGGAGACCAAAAAAAAACAGAGAAAATAAATAAAATCAAAAGTTGATTCTTTGAGAAGAACAACAAGATTGACAGACCCTTAGCTAGACTGACAAAGTCAAAATAAACAAAATCAGAAATGGGAATTCCTTAAAAGCAAAAGCTTCTGTACCTCAAAGGACTTTGTCCGAAAGGTGAAGAGGCAGCCAAGTCAGAGGGAGAAAATATGTGGAAACCATTTATCTGATAAGAGACTGATATCCAGCATATATAACAAAATCCGACAACTCAACAACAATAGTACAAACAGCCCAATTATTCTATGGACAAAAGATACGAAAAGACGTATTTTTCTAAAAGGGAAATACAAATGGCTAAAAAGCACATGAAAAAATGTTCATCTTCACTAGCTATTAGGGAAATGCAAATCAAGACCACAGTGAATTATCATCTCACACCAATAAGAATGGCTGCCATTGAACAAACAGGAAACTACAAATGCTGGAGAGGATGTTGAGAAATTGGAACTCTTATTCATTGCTGGTAGGAATGTACAATGGTACAACCACCGTGGAAGACAGTTTGGTGGTTCCTCAGAAAACCAGATATCAAGTTACCCTGCAATCCAGCAATTTTACTTCTCGGTAGATACCCAGAAGATCTGAAAGCAGTGACACAAATAGACATTTGCACACCAATGTTCATGGCGTCATTGTTCACAATTTCCAAGAGATAGAAACAACCCAAGTGACCTTCAACAGATGAGTGGATAAACAAAAGGTGGTATATACATGCAATGGACTACTAGGCAGCATTAAGAAGGAATGAGGTCCTGAAACATATGACAACATGGATGAACTTTGAAGACATAATGTTGAGTGAAGTAAGTCAGACTCAAAAGGAAAGATATTGTATGTCATCACTAATATGTACTTCCTGAACAATGTAAAATCAGTGTCTTACAATGTAGAATATAGGGGAACTAGAGATTGGCAGAAGCTAGTGAGTGGGGAGTGATTACCTAATACGTACAGACATGTTAATGAGGGTGAACTTAAAGGTATGGGAATAGACATAGGTGATGACAGTTCATTAATGGGATTATTAGTATCAGTGCCACAATGAAGGTGAACATGATTGAAAGGGGTAGTTTAAAGGTATGTTTTCCACAGATTAGCACTACCATGAAAATAAAAAAGAGGGAGATAAAGGATATTAAGAAGACAATGTGTGAACATAAAGAAAAATTTGAAAGTATGAAAAGAAACATAACAGAAATTATGGGAATGAAAGGCACAACAATAGAGGTTAAAAATACACTAGAGGCATAACAGCAGATCTAAACAGGCAGAATAAAGAATCAGAGAACTAGAACATAGGACAATTAAAATCACACAATCAGAAGAACAGAAAGAGATAAGAACAGAAAAAATTGAGCTGTGCCACAGCACAAAGCACACAAACATATACATCATAGGTGTCCCAGAAGGAGAAGTGAAAGGAAAAGAGGCACAAAGAATATTTGAGGAAAAAATGGATGAAAATTTCCCAACTCTTATGAAAGACATAAATATACATGTCCAAGAATCACAACGTACTCCAAACAGAATAAATCCTAATAGATCTACTCCAATACACACACCAAGCAGAATGTTAAATGGCAAAGATAAAGAGAAAATTCTGGAAGCAGCAAGAGAAATAAGATTCATCACATACAAGGGATCCTGAATAAAACTATGTGCTGATTTCTCATCTGAAGCCATGGAGGTGAGAAGGCAGTGGTATGATATATTTGAGATAGTGAGAGAGAAAAACTGCTAACCAAAAATTCTTTATCTGGCAAAACTGTCCTTCAAAAATAAGGGAGAGTTTAAAATATTCACAGGTAAACAGAAACTAAGAGAGTTGATCAACAAAAGATGTATCCTACAAGAATTACTAAAAGAAGTCCTGCAGGTTCAAAGGAAATGTCGAGAGTGGCGTGGAGTAGTGTGACAAAATGAAGATTATCAGTAAGGGTAACTAAAAAGGTAAATGCAAAACCCAATAGTACTGTATCCTCAATACAATTGTACTCGATTCCTGTAAGATTCAGAATACAATTGAACAAGAAAAAGGCATATTTCTTGATAATGGACATGTAAAATATAAAGTAGTAAAGTGGGACACAATATAAAGAGGAGAAACAGAGAATTATGGGAGCAGAGAACATGTATGGTATTGAAGCTAAGTGGTTATCTTTCAAATTAGTAGGTTATAGATTAAGTTGTGCAATATAAACCACAACAGTGTTTCTATATGCTGTTAATGAGCAACCTGGGAAGGAAATCAAGAAAAAAATTACACTTACCATGGCAACTAAAAGAATCAAATATCCAGGAATAAATTTAACCTAAAATGTAAAGGACTTCACGCAGAAAACTACAAAACATTTCTAAAAGATATCAAAGACAACCCAAATGAACAGAAGGACATTCCAAATTCATGGATCAGAAAATTAAATATCATTAGGATGTCAAATCTTCCAAAAGCAATTTACAGATTCAATGCACCCCCAATCAAAATTCCAATGACCTTTTTTTGCAGAAATGAAAAAGCCAATCTTAAAATTTATATGGAAGGGGTAAGGGGCCCTATATAGCCAAAGCTATCCTGAAATAGAAGCATGAAGTTGGAGGACTCACACTTCCCAATCTTAAAACTTATTACAATGCTACAGTAATCAAAACAAGGACAGACATATGGACCAATGGAATCATATTGAGAGTTCAGAAATCCACCCTCACCTCCATGGCCCATTGATTTTGACAAGGGTGCCAAGTCCACACAATAGAAAATGAAAACCCTCTTCAACAAGTGGAGCTGGGAAAACTTGTTATCCATATGCTAAGCAATGAAGGTGGACCCCTACCTCACCCCATATAGAAAAATTAACTCAAAATGGATCAAAATCCTAAATATAAGAACCAAAACTATAAAACTCCCTGAAGAAAATATAGGGAAGCCTACTCAGGACCTTGTGTTAGGCAATGATTTCTTACACTTTCCACTCAAAGCACAGGCAACAACAAAAACAGATGAATGGGACTTCATCAAAATTAAAAACTTTTGTGCTTCAAAGGATCCCATCATGAGAGTAAAAAGACAACCTACACAGTGGAAGACAATATTTGTAAATCACATATCTGATAAAGATTTAATATCTAGAATAGATAAAGAAATCCTACCAAAAAACATACAACCCTCTTAAAAACAGGAATAAAACTCAAATAAACATTTCTCCAAAAAAGATATGCAATTGGCCAATAATAACATGAAAAGACTGTCAACATCATTAGGCATTAGGGAAATGCAAATCAAAGCCACAAGGAGATACCGTTTCATACCCACTAGAATAACTATTATTTAAACAAATGCAAAATTACAAGTGTTGGAAGGATGTAGAGCAATAAGAACGCCTGTTCATTGTTGATTGGAATGTAAAATAGTTTCCCCACGATGGAAAACAGTTCCTCAGAAAGTTAAGCATAGAATTACCATATGACCTGGCAATCCCATTTCCAGGTATATACCCAAAGGAATTGAAAGCAGGCACTTGAACAGATATTTGTACTCTGATGTTCACAGTGGCATTGTTCACAATTGTGAAAAGATGGAAGCAACCGAAATGTCCATCAACTGATGAATGGACAAAATGTGGTATACAATGAAATGGAATATTAATCAGCCATCAAAAAGAAGTTGTGATACATGAAACAACATGGAAGAACCTTGAAGACATCATGTTGAGTGAAGTAAGCCAGATACAAAAGAACAGATAGTATATGATCTCATTGACATGAAATAAGTTGAAGTCAGAAACTAGAATACAGATTACCAGGGGCTGGGTAGGGTTAGTGAATGGGAAGTTAATGCGTAATTGGTACACAGTTTCTGTTTGGGGTGATGAAAAACTCTTGGTAATGGATGGTTTTGATGGTAACAGAACGTTGTGAAGGCGATTAACACCACTGAATTATGTGTTGAATGTGGTTAAAAGAGGAAATTTTAGGTTTTATATGCATATATATGTCACTAGAATAAAAAATTACATAAAAACATAGGACTGTGCAACATAAACAGTGAACCCTAATGTAAACTAAGACTATAGTTAATAATATATTGTATAGTTAATAATGTATAATTATGATAAAATCATTTCATCAGTTGTAAGAAAGTTACCATATTAATACAAAATGTTAATAATAGGGAAAACTGTGTGTGCAAGGATGGTATTTGGAAATGTGTATTTTCTGTATGATTTTTTGTAAACATTTAACTTATGTCATTAAAAAACATATAAATTTTTTAAAATGAAGGAAAAGGAAGACTTTTTTAGACAAGGACTGAAAGCATTCCTTACCCAAAGGCATACTCTATAAGAAATGTTAAAGAAAGTTCTTCAGGCAGAAGGAATATGATGTCAGACAGAAACTTGGGTCTACACAAAACAACGAAGAAATGGTAAAACTGTATGGACTGTGGAACAAACATTTAATACCATGTTAGGAGATGTCTCTATTCCAATGTGACTACACAGGCCACCTTAGCTACTTGAACTATTCTGGAGGAAATTTAGCATTCTAGAGTAAAACAGGAATAGTTACATAAGGGTTATTTGGGGCAAAAAGCATCTAGTCAAGGAAGAATGAATTTGGGACCAAGTTTATCAAAGGGCAAGAAACTTGAAGGTGATCTAGTGGGAAAAAAGTGGGGAAGATAAGAAAAATCAAGGAAATAAGATGAGCAATGAAAATCTGAAGAAAAAAAAAAAACTAAAGAAGAGCTAAGTTTTTACATTTGTCACTTTAATAATTTAAAATTCAAATAAAAAGAAAACAGTACCAGAATATTATGTTTTAACCTACAAGTCATCCTCAAAAAACACTAATACACTTATATTTACACAATGTATCTTTGTCACTACTGGGAAGTTCTGTAGAAAGAAAGAAAGAATGACATGAAGGGATTGATTAATACTTTGCAATTATATAGCAATTAATACTTTGCAATTATATAGCAATTAATTGTATGGCATTTGCTATGTGCTAATTTCTTGTCTAAATAGCTTATGAGTATTAAATAATTTAACTCGCACAACAAACCTATTATTCATATATTATAGAGGTGTTCAAGATCACATGGCAAAGTCAAGATTTGGACCCAGGGATATTTTCTGTGAAGTCTTTACTTTAACCCTCTATGTCATGCTGCTTGCCAACACAAATAATGAACAAATATCCAAATTCCCGATATAGAGAATTTTATTATTTTTGACATGTCTGTGGAATATTTACAAAGACTGATCATGTACCTGGCTACAAAGAAATCTTCAGCAAATTCAAACAATAAAGATTTTATAGACTATGTTATCCAATAATAATTCAATAAATAAGAAAATCACAATTAAAAGCTGAACAAAAATTGATTACTTGAAAATTAAGATATATTCTTTTAGAAAATATCTGGCTCAAAGAGGAAATCAAAATGGAAATTACTATCTCAAAAACTGTCAAAGGAACATTGTAACACTCTCCAGGATTCTGAAAGCTGTATCAGGAAAATTTTAAAATGAAAATGCTTCCACTGTTAAAGAGGGAAAATGAGAAATAAAGAAATTGAATTGTCTTTCTAAGAAATTAGAAAAACAGCAATAAAGGATGAATTAATAATTCTATTTCATAAATTAGAATTCATGAATTCTAATTTATGAAATAGAAGAAAAACAAGTAGTATAATATGCAAATAAATTTAAAATCTTGTTATAGAAAAACATCTATACATTGCATAAGCAAGCTTGATTTTTTTTAAAAAAAGGAGAAGAAAAATTATATAAGATCAATAGAAAGGACAGACATCAAAAAAGACTAAAAGTATTAACTGAAGACACAATATGAAACTCCATAGCAAATTTGAAAACTGCAATAAACATTAGAACAGAAGAGTAAAACTATCTTTTTACAGATGACATGTAAACCTAGAAAACCCAAGGGAAACTTGTAGAAATCTCCTAGAGTTAAGAAGAGAATTTGGTAGAGATATCCAAAAAATATGCAAAAAGAAAAAAAAAAGTCACTACCTTTTTTCTATCTATAGTAAGAATAGAAATGAGAAATGAAATACTTTGAAATAGATATATAAACTAACAAAAAATAAGAAAATGAAATAGATATAGCCAAAAAGAAAAGAAAGAAAGAAAGAAAAAGAAACCACAAAGTCATACTAAAACATATGAAATAATAAAAGGAGGCGGGGCAAGATGGCAGACTGGTGAGCTGTATGTTTTAGTTACTCCTCCAGGAAAGTAGGTAGAAAGCCAGGAACTGTGTGGACTGGACACCACAGAGCAATCTGACTTTGGGCATACTTCATACAACACTCATGAAAACGTGGAACTGCTGAGATCAGCGAAATCTGTAAGTTTTTGCGGCCAGGGGACCCGCGCCCCTCCCTGCCAGGCTCAGTCCCGGGGGAGGAGGGGCTGTCAGCTCCGGGAAGGAGAAGGGAGAACTGCAGTGGGGGCCCTTATCGGAAACTCATTCTACTGATCCAAACTCCAACCATAGATAGACTGAGACCAGACACCAGAGAATCTGAGACCAGCCAGCCCAGCAGAGAGGAGACAGGCATAGAAAAAAAACAACACGAAAAACTCCAAAATAAAAGTTAAAAAAAAAAAAAAAAAGAAAAACAAGGAAAAACAAAAAAGATGTAGTGCCCCCTTGAGGAGCCTGTGGAGAATGCAGGGGTAATCGCCTACCCCACCTCCATGGTTGCTAACATGACCACAGACATAGGGGACTGGTGGTTTGATGGGTTGAGCCCTCTACCATAAGTTTTACCCTTGGGAAGACGGTTGCTGCAAAGGAGAGGCTAGGCCTCCCTATGGTTGTGCCTAAGAGTCTCCTCCTGAATGCCTCTTTGTTGCTCAGATGTGGCCCTCTCTCTCTGGCTAAGCCAACTTGAAAGGTGAAATCACTGCCCTCCCCCCTACGTGGGATCAGACACCCAGGGGAGTGAATCTCCCTGGCAACGTGGAATATGACTCCCGGGGAGGAATGTAGACCCGGCATCGTGGGACGGAGAACATCTTCTTGACCAAAAGGGGGATGTGAAAGGAAATGAAATAAGCTTCAGTGGCAGAGAGATTCCAAAACAAGCCGAGAGATCACTCTGGTGGGCACTCTTACGCACACTTTAGACAACCCTTTTTAGGTTCTAAAGAATTGGGGTAGCTGGTGATGGATACCTGAAACTATCAAACTACAAACCAGAACCCATGAATCTCGAAGACAGTTGTATAAAAATGTAGAATATGAGGGGTGACAATGGGATTGGGAAAGCCATAAGGACCAAACTCCACTTTGTCTAGTTTATGGATGGATGTGTAGAAAAGTCGGGGAAGGAAACAAACAGACAAAGGTACCCAGTGTTCTTTTTTACTTCAATTGCTCTTTTTCACTCTAATTATTATTCTTGTTATTTTTGTGTGTGTGCTAATGAAGGTGTCAGGGATTGATTTAGGTGATGAATGTACAACTATGTAATGGTACTGTAAACAATCGAAAGTACAATTTGTTTTGTATGACTGTGTGGTATGTGAATATATCTCAATAAAATGATGATTAAAAAAAAAAAAAAAAAAAAAAAAGGAAGAAAGAGCCAAAATCAAAGAACTAATGGATCAACTGAAGAAGCTAGAAAATGAACAGCAAACCAATCCTAAACCAAGTAGAAGAAAAGAAATAACAAGGATTAAGCAGAAATAAATGACATAGAGAACAAAAAAACAATAGAGAGGATAAATATCACCAAAAGTTGGTTCTTTGAGAAGATCAACAAGATTGACAAGCCCCTAGCTAGACTGACAAAATCAAAAAGAGAGAAGACCCATATAAACAAAATAATGAATGAAAAAGGTGACATAACTGCAGATCCTGAAGAAATTTAAAAAATTATAAGAGGATACTATGAACAACTGTATGGCAACAAACTGGATAATGTAGAGGAAATGGACAATTTCCTGGAAACATATGAACAACCTAGACTGACCAGAGAAGAAATAGAAGACCTCAACCAACCCATCACAAGCAAAGAGATCCAATCAGTCATCAAAAATCTTCCCACAAATAAATGCCCAGGGCCAGATGGCTTCACAGGGGAATTCTACCAAACTTTCCAGAAAGAACTGACACCAATCTTACTCAAACTCTTTCAAAACATTGAAGAAAATGGAACACTACCTAACTCATTTTATGAAGCTAACATCAATCTAATACCAAAACCAGGCAAAGATGCTACAAAAAAGGAAAACTACCGGCCAATCTCCCTAATGAATATAGATGCAAAAATCCTCAACAAAATACTTGCAAATCGAATCCAAAGACACATTAAAAAAATCATACACCATGACCAAGTGGGGTTCATTCCAGGCATGCAAGGATGGTTCAACATAAGAAAATCAATCAATGTATTACAACACATTAACAAGTCAAAAGGGAAAAATCAATTGATCATCTCAATAGATGCTGAAAAAGCATTTGACAAAATCCAACATCCGTTTTTGATAAAAACACTTCAAAAGGTAGGAATTGAAGGAAACTTCCTCAACATGATAAAGAGCATATATGAAAAACCCACAGCCAGCATAGTACTCAATGGTGAGAGACTGAAAGCCTTCCCTCTAAGATCAGGAACAAGACAAGGATGCCCGCTGTCACCACTGTTATTCAACATTGTGCTGGAAGTGCTAGCCAGGGCAATCCGGCAAGACAAAGAAATAAAAGGCATCCAAATTGGAAAAGAAGAAGTAAAACTGTCATTGTTTGCAGATGATATGATCTTATATCTAGAAAACCCTGAGAAATCGACGATACAGCTATTAGAGCTAATAAACAAATTTAGCAAAGTAGCGGGATACAAGGTTAATGCACATAAGTCAGTAATGTTTCTATATGCTAGAAATGAACAAACTGAAGAGACACTCAAGAAAAAGATACCATTTTCAATAGCAACTAAAAAAATCAAGTACCTAGGAATAAACTTAACCAAAGATGTAAAAGACCTATACAAAGAAAACTACATAACTCTACTAAAAGAAATAGAAGGGGACCTTAAAAGATGGAAAAATATTCCATGTTCATGGATAGGAAGACTAAATGTCATTAAGATGTCAATTCTACCCAAACTCATCTACAGATTCAATGCAATCCCAATCAAAATTCCAACAACCTACTTTGCAGACTTGGAAAAGCTAGTTATCAAATTTATTTGGAAAGGGAAGATGCCTCGAATTGCTAAAGACACTCTAAAAAAGAAAAACAAAGTGGGAGGACTTACACTTCCTGACTTTGAAGCTTATTATAAAGCCACAGTTGCCAAAACAGCATGGTACTGGCACAAAGATAGACATATAGATCAATGGAATCGAATTGAGAATTCGGAGATAGACCCTCAGATCTATGGCTGACTGATCTTTGATAAGGCCCCCAAAGTCAGTGAAGTGAGTCATAATGGTCTTTTCAACAAATGGGGCTGGGAGAGTTGGATATCCATATCCAAAAGAATGAAAGAGGACCCCTACCTCACCCCCTACACAAAAATTAACTCAAAATGGACAAAAGATCTCAATATAAAAGAAAGTACCATAAAACTCCTAGAAGATAATGTAGGAAAACATCTTCAAGACCTTGTATTAGGCGGCCACTTCCTCGACTTTACACCCAAAGCACAAGCAACAAAAGAGAAAATAGATAAATGAGAACTCCTCAAGCTTAGAAGTTTCTGCACCTCAAAGGAATTTCTCAAAAAGGTAGAGGCAGCAACTCAATGGAAAAAAATTTTTGGAAACCATGTATCTGACAAAAGACTGATATCTTGCATATATAAAGAAATCCTACAACTCAATGACAATAGTACAGTCGGCCCAATTATAAAATGGGCAAAAGATATGAAAAGACAGTTCTCTGAAGAGGAAATACAAATGGCCAAGAAACACATGAAAAAATGTTCAGCTTCACTAGCTATTAGAGAGATGCAAATTAAGACCACAATGAGATACCATCTCATTAGAATGGCTGCCATTAAACAAACAGGAAACTACAAATGCTGGAGGGGATGTGGAGAAATTGGAACTCTTATTCATTGTTGGTGGGACTGTATAATGGTTCAGCCACTCTGGAAGTCAGTCTGGCAGTTCCTTAGAAAACTAGATATAGAGTTACCATTCGATCCAGCGATTGCACTTCTCGGTATATACCCGGAAGGTCGGAAAGCAGTGACACGAACAGATATCTGCATGCCAATGTTCATAGCAGCATTATTCACAATTGCCAAAAGATGGAAACAACCCAAATGTCCTTCAACAGATGAGTGGATAAATAAAATGTGGTATATACACACGATGGAATACTACGCGGCAGTAAGAAGGAACGATCTCGTGAAACATATGACAACATGGATGAACCTTGAAGACATAATGCTGAGTGAAATAAGCCAGGCACAAAAAGAGAAATATTATATGCTACCACTAATGTGAACTTTGAAAAATGTAAAACAAATGGCTTATAATGTAGAATGTAGGGGAACTAGCAATAGAGAGCAATTAAGGAAGGGGGAACAATAATCCAAGAAGAACAGATAAGCTATTTAACGTTCTGGGGATGCCCAGGAATGACTATGGTCTGTTAATTTCTGATGGATATAGTAGGAGCAAGTTCACAGAAATGTTGCTATATTAGATAACTTTCTTGGGGTAAAGTAGGAACATGTTGGAAGTTAAGCAGTTATCTTAGGTTAGTTGTCGTTTTCTTACTCCCTTGTTATGGTCTCTTTGAAATGTTCTTTTATTGTATGTTTGTGTTCTTTTTAACTTTTTTTTCATACAGTTGATTTAAAAAAGAAGGGAAAGTTAAAAAAAAAAAAAACAAGGAAAAAAATAAGATGCAGTGCCCCCTTGAGGAGCCTGTGGAGAATGCAGGGGTATTCGCCTACCCCACCTCCATGGTTGCTGACATGACCACAGACATAGGGGACTGGTGGTTTGATGGGTTGAGCCCTCTACCACAGGTTTTACCCTTGGGAAGACGGTTGCTGCAAAGGAGAGGCTAGGCCTCCCTATGGTTGTGCCTAAGAGCCTCCTCCCGAATGCCTCTTTGTTGCTCAGATGTGGCCCTGTCTCTCTAGCTAAGCCAACTTGAAAGGTGAAATCACTGCCCTCCCCCCTACGTGGGATCAGACACCCAGGGGAGTGAATCTCCCTGGCCACGTGGAATATGACTCCCGGGGAGGAATGTAGACCTGGCATCGTGGGACGGAGAACATCTTCTTGACCAAAAGGGGGATGTGAAAGGAAATGAAATAAGCTTCAGTGGCAGAGAGAATCCAAAAGGAGCCGAGAGGTCACTCTGGTGGGCACTCTTACGCACACTTTAGACAACCCTTTTTAGGTTCTAAAGAATTGGGGTAGCTGGTGATGGATACCTGAAACTATCAAACTACAACCCAGAACCCATGAATCTCGAAGACAGTTGTATAAAAATGTAGCTTATGAAGGGTGACAAGGGGAGTGGGAAAGCCATAAGGACCACACTCCACTTTGTCTAGTTTATGGATGGATGAGTAGAAAAATAGGGGAAGGAAACAAACAGACAAAGGTACCCAGTGTTCTTTTTTACTTCAATTGCTCTTTTTCACTCTAATTATTATTCTTGTTATTCTTGTGTGTGTGCTAATGAAGGTGTCAGGGATTGATTTGGGTGATGAATGTACAACTATGTAATGGTACTGTGAACAATCGAAAGTACGATTTGTTTTGTATGACTGCGTGGTATATGAATATATCTCAATAAAATGAAGATTAAAAAAAAATAATAATAATAAAAGAAGAAATGGAAAGATACATCATATTCCTAGATGGGAAGACTCAATAACATAAAAATAGTAAATTCTCCCAAATTGTGTGTGTACATTGTGTACATGTGCGTATATTTCATTCAAAATCACAACAAGGTGGGTTTTTTGGCATGTTTGCTTTTGGTAGTTGGGTAAAATGATATTAAAATTTCTATGGAAAAATAAACACCAAAAAAAGACAAGTAATTTTTGAAAAATAAATAGTGAGAGATGTGATAAGGGACTTTCTTACCAGTTATTAGAATCCTCTATAAAGTATTCAATTATTTGTGTTCCATTGGAATGCTATTTTATTATGCATTCAATATATAGTACAAATGGATGCATGAAAGATAGAAAAGGCAAAGTAAGTTCTTTCAAGAAAATCAAGTAGATTATATGTGGTATATGGGTCAAGGAACCTTCCTAATCAATACTGGAAAGCCAAAAGTTATGAGAGAAAAGATAGATTTAACTATAAAATTTCGTAATTTTTAGGCAAAGGTAGCATAAAAATATACTAGACAATGATAAATTTGGGGAAACATATAATGCAGGTAATTTTTATAAAGATTTCTTATAATTTGACAAGAGAAACAAGAATAAACCAATAGGAAAATGGACAAAGGATATGAAAGGTTAATACCCAGAAAAGCAAATCCAAACTGCCAAGAAACATGGATAGATTCTCAATTACATCAAAAGTGAGGGGAACTCAAATTAAACTAACAATTTATTATTTTGTACCTACCAGATTGTCTAAAATTTAGAAGATTCATAACTCTTATTATGTAACATTATCACACAGCATGGATGGAATGTGAAATGTTACAGCCTTTAGAGGAAGCAGTCTTCCAATATCTATTAAAATTTAAGGTACATTTTAAGTAAATGTATAGATACAAATTTAAAATTTAAATTGTCTCTTCAGATCAGCAATCCCTTTACTGAGCCTCTCTTACAGAAATAAAATCACCCGAACCTAAGGACTCATACATACAGTATTTTTTGTTTTGCAAATTATCTGTGAATGCTATGATATATTTCCAACAATATGGGACTGGCTGAGTAAATTATATCCATAAGGTATAATATTATATAAATGAATTTGAGTTGTGCGTGTTGACAGGAAGAAGTCCAGAAGGTAGCATTAACTGAGAAAAGCATGATGCAGGAAAAAAATGATCAATGTAAAGCAATGATCCAAAAGTCCCTATGTGTGTATCTCTATATTATTGTAAAGCCATGGGCAAAAATAGGAAAGATACATACAAGATTAGTAATATTTATGAACATGCATGAGTGTGTGCTGTTTATATGTAAAGAAATCACCCAGGCAGTAGGAGGGACTCTGTTTCATATAACTTCTTCCTTTCCAGGAAAATTTGCTATTCCATTTGTACCCCTACCCCAACACATTCTCCAAGAAGAAATTTCTGACCCTGGAATTCCCATACTGATTCTAAGACTTCTCTTTCCATGGCATAGCCCTTCACCTCAGAGACAACACTCAGAAAGCGTTCAACATCCTTCTGGAAATCAACCCCTTTGGGGTTTCTATCTCAACTCCTTCTCATCCACACTACCTTTCTTGAAGTGCTCCCCAGGGCCTAGGGAAAACAAATCAGGCCATTTGGGGTCATGGCCCATCTCTTCCCACACCAGATAAGTCCAGAAGGTGAAGGGTTCCACTACAGGTACCTGAGAGAATGACCAATTGCCCTTTATGTCACAGATTTTAAAATTTTAGAGCTGGTAATCTCATTAGTTCAACTTGAACTATTCATTCAATGCAAGCACTCTCCAGATAGATGGCCACTTAGGGAGTATCTTGGGTGCTGTGAAACTTTCCTTCCTCCAAAGCTGGTGGCTCAAGGACATTTTTCTTTCAGCCATTCACTTCCTCATATCGTCCTTGTCTTTCTCAACACCCACCAATCCTAAAAGCTTAGAAGATTCTTTTCCCTGTTACTCTTTAGTTGTCTAAATCATGAATTCCTTCAGAGTCAAATATGAAGTAAAATACAAGAAGCCAAGAAAACTAACACAAGTTACCTTTCACCAGCCCACACTATTTACTGCTCATGATTCCATTACTTTCTTGATGTTTACAGAATTTTTGCTAGTTTTACATTCCAGGCTCACATCTGTCTGCCTCCTCCAGCCTCCTTTTTGTGGAGCAATTTCCGTCACTTCAAAGGAGGCTCCAGGTGCAGAGAAGACTTTAGGGGTGTGGTCCAGCCTCAGAGTCTGGCTCCTTTTCTTTACTAAATCATGTCTTCTCTTCATCTCTCTCCCAAGTCGACTTTTGGAGCCACTCCTAAATTCATTCATATGCTTTTGAACTCAGAGTGTGAGAAAGACTTGTTTTTTTTCCTCTTTCCCTAAATCATTTGACCCTAGTTTTGTCATAATGTTTCAAACTGATTAACTGTAGACAGAAACAAAAGAGAGAATTATATATAGCACTAAAGAGAAAATGCCACAATTTAAAGTGTGGTAAATAGGCTTTGGGATATTAGTATCATCATAGCCTCCAATGAATCATGGAGAAATAAAAAATAGTTGAGTTAAGCCATTAACTTTTGGGGTGTTTTGTTATGCAGCAATAGCTAACTGATGCTGTGCCCACCCTCCTTTGCAATGTGATGCTGTCTCTTCCTTCAAGAGGAAGGGGCCATTTCTCCATCCCCATGCATCTACTTGGACTGGTCTTGGGATGTCGTGAGAGTTCCAGAGCCTAGGCATTAAGAGTTTGCAGATTCCTTACCTTACCCTCTTGGAACCTTGGGCCTACCATACTGTAAAGAAACTCAGGCTAGCTTTGTGGTGAACAAGAAATCTTTGGAAGAGAATTAAGCCCTAGCCAACAGCCAGCACCAACTGCCAGACCCATCAGTGAGCCCATCTTGGACCTTCCAGCTGAAGGCAGCCTCATGGGTGATCCCAGAGGAAACCAGCAGGGGACCAGCATAGCCACCCCACAGCATGGTGAGAAATAATAAACGGTTCCTGTTGTAGCCACTGAGTTTTGGAGTGGTTTATAATGCAGCAATAACTGACTGATGCAGATGCTTTGACATTTTAATTCAGTAGTTACTCTTTTTGAGTTTTCTGTGTATAATGAGGCTCCTTTACTATTTTTCCCTTGGCAAATCTGGAAAACACATTCTCTACATGGACACAAATAACCCCCATATACTGTATACTTAAATGCTAATAGGAGACATAAGATTGCAAAGGCAGGCACTAGATACTATTTCTACTCTTCAGTATCCTGCACTCACGACAGCATCACTTAGTCAGTGGGTGGTCAGCATATGGTGACCAAATTATCTCATTTTGACACCTGTTGCCACTTTCATCTCATTTTCTTAGTACTTGGATGTGTCACAATATGAATGGTTTGGTTGATTTAGCTTACCTGGCTAGCAGATGTTCCCTGCTGCCTCAATTTCCTACATAGATTATTCCCAAAGGTACCAGCCTGGAAGAGGAGAGTGTCCTTCTAGCTGGTGGAAACCTGAGCTCATTGCTCAAAGGTGTAGTAGCAATAGTAGCAGTTAGCAGTAGCAGTAGCAGCAGCTAATAGCTGACATCTTATTAATGTGTCAATCATTATGCCAGTCACTTTACATGAATTAATTAATTTAGTTAATTAGTTCTGAAGCAGGTCCCATTATTTTTCATTTCCACTTTACAGATAAGGAAACTGAGAAACAGAGGAGTTAATTGATTTGCCCAATTTAACAGTTAGTTAAATGGCAGAGGCCTAACTCTTGGCAAACACCTTGGTTCTAAATGTGGCTCTGTATAGTTACCACTGTAACTTTAAACTAAGCAATATTGAATATAGTCATCTATAAAAGTTCCCTAACTAGAAGTTATCTGTAATTTACAATCTCCAAAACTTTGAGTTATCATTTGTACTTCTCATTAGTCAATAAGCAAGCATTACTGAAAGCATAATACATATATATATATATATATATATATATATATGAGCTTGTTCTAGGTAATAGGGAATTGTAAAATATAAAAGCTATAACACAAGAAATAACATTATATAAGAATCTTAGCTCTAAAAGTACTTACAGTATCATGAAGAGACCAGACTTACACAATGAAATGACCAAAGAGTAAAACAGGATGTGATAATAATAACAATAAAAGAGCAAAGTTCTGAGACCTCACCTACTTGCAGGGAAGAATCTGAGTCATATTTCAAACCTTCCTTTCTCCTTCTTGGAGCAAAACCACAGCTTTTCAGTTTTTGGGTTCACAGCACTAAAAGATGCTGCAACAGGCCAGACTAACCTGTGTTAGCAACTAGAATAATCTCCAGAAAAGAAAATTTACTTTGGGATTTAAGATGGTCAAAACTGATTACTTCTCAAGAGGCTTAGAAACCCAATGCTGTAAACACAGCTGGGGAAGCACTTGAATCTGGGTCCGTAAAAACTTCAGTGAATAAGCCATCCTTCTGCTTCATGACATGAACATTACACCATATACATGAATCTATACGAAAGCAGTAAATATTTTTATACATCTTTGTTCGGGAAGAGAAAAGAAGAATGGATAGAGACATGCCCACCCACATCATCTGCATGTGTAATGTAAATATCTTTCTTGTTTTGTTGAGGTAAGGGAGAAAGGCTTACATTCAGCCCAGCCACTAAATGGGAACACTGGGCTGTTATGTAACCAAACCTATAAAAATTACATTTATCTTCTCAAAATTTAGAACCCCAACAGAAGTGAATTTAATTGGATAAAAAATAAATGTTCTATTTGTTGACAGACTTGGACCAATTTCCTTTATATAGAATAATTTTGACTTATCAAGACCTTCTTATTTCTGGAAAGATGGAAACTATACTTTCACAGCTATTATCTCTGGTAGTGGGATCGAGTGTTGATTATTTATTCCTTTTGCCTATTCCTGTTTTTGAAGTTTTTCCAAATAAATATATTGTTTCATAATAAAAAAAATTATGATTTTTAAAGCAATCAACCTATTTTACTTTCCAAATGATAGACATCCCTATACCATTTAAATAAATTGCCCTTAACTTTGTCTACCAAATAAATCCTTGTCTTCTGTTCATTTTGAAACAAATTTTTCTTCCAAGAGAATTCTTATGATCAGTTTTCACTGGTTTCTAAAAATACATGTCAATGTTAAGAATTTTTGATGCAGGGCTCAAGTTGTGGAAAAACATTACTCTGAGGAGAAAAGAAATTATGCCCTAAAAATTTCTTTTTCAGATGACTTGCTGTGTAGTTAATTAGCAAGAGACACAAAAAGTACTTTCTAAAATAATAATGGCCCAGATACTTGCTCTTTGAGATAACAAGGCTCTGTTTTTGCAGGTGGCCTTCTACTCAAAGAACAAAAACTGGAAACATCCATTGAATTGCCCTGTTTACATGTGTTGAGTCATGCTAATGGAACAGAGCTAATCAAGCCTTGGGTACAGAGCCTTTTATGTAAAGGAAAAGGCCTAGGCTCAGCTTTGCTAAGCCTCATGCATACGCTTTTCATATATCAGTACAAAGGCACACAACTTCTTAAGGAGAACATCTAAGGCAGAGCTGGCCAATAGCAAGATAATGTAAGCCACAAATGCAAGCCACATGAGGAATTTTATGTTTTCTGGAAGCCACATAAAAAAAGTTAAAGGAAATAAGTAAATAATTTCGATTCCACATTTTATTTAGCTAAATATATTCAAAGTATTCAATGTTAAAAATATTGAACATTTATTTGGATATTTTCATTCCTTTTTTTTTTTTTAACTAAGTCTTTGAAATCCTGTATGTATTTTACATTTAATAGCACATCTCACTTTGGACATGTTTCAAGAGTGTAAGAACCATATGTATTTAGTGGCTACTTTATGGACAGTGCAACTCTTAAGAAGAAAATGTTATCACCAAATAAGATTATATCGTCTTCATTCTCTTTAAAGTATACAATGCAGTGGTTTTTAGTATATTCACAAGATTGTACAACTATCACCTCTATCTAATTCCAGAACATTTTCATCACTCCAAAAAGAAATCCATATCTATTAGCAGTCACTCCCTATTCTCCCCTTTCTCCAGCTCTAGCAACTATGAATCTATTTTCTATCTCTATGAATTTCTGTCTCTATGAATTTTAGACATTTCACATAAATGGAATCATGCAATCTGTGGCCTTTTGGGCAGACATCTCTCACTTAGCACAATACTTTCAAGGTTCATCCGTGTTGTAGCATGCATCTGTACTTCATTACATTTTATTGTTGAATAATATTCTACTATATGGATAAATCACATTTTGTTTATCCATTCATCTGATGGAGATTTGGGTTGTTTCCATTTTTTGGCTATTATGAATAATACTGCCATGAACATTTGTGTACTTTTTTTTTTTTGGTGGATGTCTGTTTTCAATTCTCTTGGGTATATACCTAGGAGAATTGCTGGGTCACATGGTAACTCTATGTTGAACATTTTGAGGAAGTGTCAAACTGTTTTCCAAAGTGACCGTACCATTTTACATCCCCACAGGCAATGTACAAAGGTTCCAATTTCTCCACATCCTTGCTAACATTTATTATTGTCTGTCTGCTTGGTTAGAGCCATCCTAGTATGTATGAAGTATAGGCCTTTTTTTTTTTTTTTAAACAAACTCAGAGTCAGCTGGTCTTCCCACTGATTAAGAAAATATAAAAACTGTGTTTAAAAAATGCAACAGATTTATGATATGTCTACAGATGTAAAAGATTAGAGTGTTAGCAGACACTTGTCCAGTTCACTTGTGATGAGACATATTGTGCCTTTGTTAAAAAGCAGCTTTATTTTGTCTGTATCACCAGCAAGTGGGGAAAGTTCCTTTAGTAATAATAATTAATACCTATTTGCAATTACTGAGTCATTTATATATATGTATATATATAGCTCATTTAATCTTCACCTTGGCCCTATTATTATTTTCATCTCCATTTTATAGATGAGGACTCTGAAGTATGGAGAAGAAATTTGAACCCAATTCCACAGCTTAGAATCCATGCTTTTAACTGCTGCATTAGTGAGGGTTCTCCAGAGTGACAGAACGAACAGGGACTACATATATGGAGAGGGAGAGGAAAAGAGAGAGAAGGGGTGGTGGGAGGTTGATTGGTTTATTATAAGGAATTGGCTCACATGATTCTAGGGCTGGCAAGACCAAACTCTGCAGGGTAGGCCACAAGCTGGAAACTGCAATATTGCAGTCCTTAGTCTGAATTCACCAGGGGAAGCTTGGGCTCTAGAAATTCCAGCAAGAGCCAATGTTGATGTTGAGGCAAAAATTCTTCCAACCAAACCTTGTGGATCACACTCCCTTTATCCAGTGTATGGATGAATGAGTAGAAGAATGGGGACAAAAACTAAATGAAAAATAGGGTGGGATGGGGGGATGATTTGAGTGTTCTTTTTTACTTTTATTTTTTATTCTTATTCTGATTCTTTCTGATGTAAGGAAAATGTTCAAAATTAGATTGGGGTGATGAATGCATAACTATATGATGGTACTATGAACAGTTGATCGTACATCATGGATGAATGTATGATATGTGAATATATCGCAATAAAACTGAATTTAATAAAAAAAAATTCTTCTGGCCTCTGAAACCTTCAGTTCTGGCTTTTAAGGCCTCCAATTGATTGCTTGAAATTGCCCACATTGTTGAGGGAATTCTCATTTGTAAGTTGTACATGCAACCAACTGATTGTAGATGCCATCAACTGATTGTACACACAAATCCCATACCCAAAATACCCTCACCATAGCAAACAGGCCAGTGCATGACCAAACTACTGCACACCATAACCTAGGCAAGTTGACAAAGGAAATTAACCATCACAACCATCAGAGCGTTTCCTCATTATTTGTTAATACCCTGACAGGAAAGTGATTAGTGCTCTCCTTTAGGTCAGCGATTCTCAAGGTGTGGTCCCAAAATCAGCAACATCTGCATCATCTGGGATTGTGTTAGAAATACAAACTCTTGGATTCAATACGAGATTTACTGAATCCCAAACTCAAGCTGTGGGGCGCAGCAATCTGTATTTTAATGAGCCCTTCAGGTGATTCTGATGCACCTTAAAGTTTCAGACTCTAGAGCAAACATATCATATGACCAAAGTTTATCAGAAAAACTCTTATGGGTCAGACACTGCTAGGTGTTGAGTGTGTTCAGTTTGAGGACCCAAACAGAAAAAGACATAACTCTCCTCCTAGTGCTTATAATAGAGTAAACATGATGATGGATGAGTCAGCATTACCCTTTAGTATAACACACTTCAAGTCAAAGTATGCATGTGATGCTCCACCCAGGGAGGCCAGAAAAGGGAAACCCAGTGGAAATGACTTGAGATCCCAATAAATGTAGAAAACCAATGTTAGTTTAAAGATATTCAAGTACATTTGCTGCTCCATGTTGTTTTCAAGAGAGAATCCAAATTCCATTGCATGGTCTACAAAACACCTTATTAAATGGTGTCTGCTTATGTCCCCAGGTTATTTCTCCTTCAACTCCTTGCTACTCAAAATGTGGCCCCAAAAGCATATTGATACCACCTGGGAGATTGTTAGCAATGCAGAATTTCAGTGCCCATTCCTGAACAATGGAATCAGAATCTGCATTTTAACAGGTGATATATTAAAGTTTGAGAAGCGCTGCTGTAGCAACTATGAAGGACTTGGAATTCTCCTAACCTGCTACATTCTGTTTTCTCTGCAGTGCCCTTCTTGGAATTCTTTCTTCTTTGTCTTGGCTGACCCCCAAACATTCTTGCTGTTTGCCTACTTTAATGCATATTCTGACTGTGGGCTACTGTTTGTTTGTTTTATATGTTTGTCTTTGGTACTAGATTGTGAGCTTTCAATGGCAGAGGGACTTTTATTTTCTCTATAAATTGCAAGTATTCAGGACCTATTCATTTCCTTGCATATAATGCATGCTCAATCAATGTTCACTTGATGAAACAGTAGATGGATGAATGAGATGTACCCCATATGCCATGTAGGTAAGACTTCAGTGAATTTTACCTAAGGACTTCCATTCTACTCTGTCACAGTCACCTAACTCTAGTCAGTTATCTAGTTAGTCAAACAGGATCGGATGGACAATTGGGGAAGGAGATTGGGATGTGGCTAGGGTTTTAAAAAGAAATGTAGTTTGTGCTTTTGAAAAGTTTAAATAATTTCTCATTGTATTTTGGTTTACTGGCTCCCACTATAAAAAGAAAGAGGCAGTGACATGGAGTGAGCACTGAGTTGAGAGCTGGGTTCTAAGTCTGGCGCCAATCAGCAGTGACTTGCTTTGGGGTTTTCATTTCACTTCTCTGGCCCTCTAGTCTCCTCATCAATCAGTGAGGGAGTTGGACCAAGCATTCCCATAGATCCTTGGAAATGGGCCCCTTTGAAAATGAAGAGTTTATTTGGACAGGCTTCAGGAGGTTAATAATCAGTTTTCATAATCTATTTTATAGCGAAATTATACTAAGTTATATGTTTCCTCCTATTTCCCTAGATATTTAGGAAAATATTTACTTTATTGTATGTTTAGTTTTTCAAGAGGAGGAAAACATTTAATGGAATCTGCTTTGGAAAGATGTCATGCAGGTGGTAAGCCAGGAAGAGTGGATGTCAATCAAGAAAGCTGGCATTTGTGATAAATCCAACTTTGTTCTAAGTGATTAAGTTCTTTGGAAAATCTATTGACTTTTCAAAGAGTGCATGGATTAGAAAATACTGACGATTTTCAGAACACTGGCCTTGCATTTTAATGCCCCGGTGTGGTGGGAGTGAACAGTAAACCACTGTTGGCATACACTGGGCCACTCATCACATATGAAGTATGTTGACCTGACCGGCCTGGGGAGACTACAGCTCCCCTTGTTTCCTGCATCACTCCCCCTGCCGAAGGGCGAGCAATGGACCATTATCTCTGTCTCTGACATCTGAAGAGAGAATCTGAATACCAGGAAGGAAGTTTTCCAAATCAGTATAAAAACAAAATCCTCTTATTACAACAGGATACAGTAAAGAAAACAAAAGAGGAAGCTCATGAGAGGGAAAAGGTTTAAAGTGTAAATGAAAAATACTTCCGAGAAAAACAAGAGACCCCTAATGCAGTGAAGTGACTTGTATTTACTGGAAAAAACCTCATTGCTGGAGCAACTGGACTACAGGAGAAGGGCTGACACATATGTAAAGCTGAGATGATTGCTCACCCTTATCTATGTCTCAGGGCTTTAAAATCTAACCGATGTAACTGGAAGTCAACAGCATTTTCTTTCACAATTTCTTGTCTCTTAGACACGAATAATAATGCCCTTCTTGCGGAGGGGAGTTTTAATGAGTTTTGCTTAGAGTGAATATAGTTGCACAAGAAAGGTGGAAACAACTTGGCTTTTCATAACCCAGAGATTAGAGCAAATGTTTTAGGGCAATATTCAGCCATAAAGAGCTTTACAAACTTATCCTAGCTCAGGGCTAGAAACGATTTTAAAACGGTGTGCTACTATCATCACTTGGAATTCATCAGCCTAGCTTGAGCACACTGTGTGAGTGGAATATATTAAAGTTGGCCAATGTGAATAGCTTGACTAAAATGTGGGCTAACTTCATCTCCATTACACACGAGAATGGGAGGGGAAAGAGGTCTGACTCCATATACCATGTATGGCTATGAGTCAAGAGTAATTCTTATACAAATCATATGTGCTTCCTAGATTTTTATCAAGAGTATTGTAACATAATTTTAACCAACTGAATTTGCAATTGAAATAGTAAGGATGTGTTTTATTTCTGTTTAAGTTCCTGCAAAATTATTATAGGTATCAACAGATTTCTATGTAGTCTTCATATAATCTTCACCCAAACAACTTGATGTGGTGGGTCTACTATTATCCCATTTTACAGAAGGGCAAACTGAAGCCTAGAACAGTTAGATAGCTTACCCAAGGTTGTATAGTTAATGGGTGGCAAAGCCAGAATTTAAAACCAGGTCTGTCTGCTCTCCCTAGAGCTCAATTTCAAGGTTTTGAACTTCATCTAGTTCAAAAATACAATCTTGCATTGAAAGATCTATAGATAGGCAGTTATTCCTCAAGGAATACAGATTTTTTTCAAATCCCAAATTATTCCTGTAACACGTTTTTAAGCATTCCTTTCTACTTGCCTCTAAAAGCTGGGCAGATGAGCTCCTCCAGGCTCTATCTCTCACGCACCCTTTTCTCCGTTACAGATAGGCTTAGGTTTCCCTTATTTTTAATAGTCCTTTACCTGAATCTTTCACACTTGTTAACCATTATCCTATTTGTCTCCTCTCTTTCAGGATAAATAGTATTTTTAGATGTGCGGTCATGGCCTTCACTACCCACTCTCCAACTCGAATGAAACTATACTCTCAGGGTGCTCATGATCTCCAACTACCAAATCTCCAAGTCTTCCAAGTTGCCTCTCACCTTGACCTTCCTGCAGCATTTAGCACTACAGATCATCCACCTCTTAGAGAATTACATGTGCATATTAGGCACTCAAAAATGTATCAGGTGATTGATTAAATGAACTATTCAAATATTTTCTGAGTTCTTAAACATGATGCATATGTGGCTAAAGAGCAGGGAAAATTTTTACATAAAAACGCATTTATGAATTTTTAAGGAAATCATAGAAAGATTATTTGAGTTAAGGAAAACAACCCAACATTGCAGCATTAGCCCTTCTTAACAGAGTAAGAATAACTTTAATTGTTTTTAAAAGAATTATATATTTTCAAGATAAGTATTTTTAAAATATATAGGCAGGCCATATGCAAAATTTAACTCAAAACGGATCAACTAAGTGTAAGAGCTAAAACTGTAAAACTCTAGAAGAAAACAATGGAGTAAATCTTCATAACCTTGTATTAGGCAACAATTTCTTGGATATGACTTCACTAGCACAAATGACAAATGAAAAAATAAGTTGAGCTTCATCAAAATTAAAACTTTTATGCTTCAAAGGAAACCACCAAGAAAATGAAAAGACAATCTGAGGATGTGAGAAAATATTTGCAAATCATATATCAGATATGCATTTGCCTGTATTCAGAATATATAAAAAACTTGTACAACTTAACAATAAAAAGACAAATAAAATGATTTAAAAATGGGCAACAGATTTAAACAGACATTTCTCCAATGAAGATATACAAATGGCAAGTTCATGGAAAGATATTAGGGAAATGCAAATCAAAGCCACTAGAAGATACCACGTCACACCCACTGGGACAGCTAAAATACAAAAGACAGACAATAAGTGTTGGCAAGGTTGGGGAGAAATTGGAACCCTCGTAGGTTACTGGTGGAAATGTAAAATGGCATGGCCACTTTGGAAAACAGTTTGGCTCTTCCTCAAAATATTCAACATAGAGTTACCATGTGACACAGCAATTCCTCTTCAAGGTATATACCCAACAGAATGGAAAACTTGTATACAAATGTTCATAGTAGCATTATTCATGATCGCCAAAAGGTGGAAACAACCCAAATGTCCATCAACTGATACATGTATAAACAAAATGTTGTATATCCATACAATGGAATATTATTTGGCAAAAAATAGGAATAAAGTACTGACATATACTACAATGTGGGTGAACCTTGAAAACATTGTGCTACGTCAAAGAAGCCTGACACAAAAGGCCACACATTGCTTGATTACATTTATATGAAATTCCAGCATTGGAAAATCCTCAGAGACAGAAAACAGATTCGAGGTTATGAGTGGGTGGAGAGAGGGAGGAATAGGGAGTGACTACTAATGGGTATGGGATTTTTCTGGGAGATGATGAAACTCTTCTGAAATTGATAGTGGTGATGGTTGCACAACCTTGTGAATACACTAAAAACCACTGACTTGTACACTTCAAAGGGAGAATTATATAGTATGTGATTTATGTCACAATAAAGCTCTTAAAAAGAAAATAATAATAAGTAGGCATTAGCTATCTTCAAACTGGTATTCAGCTGGGAGTTTTTCCCTGGGCTGTCTGTTCCTTCCCTTTGTATCCAGCTAGTGATATGACAGATTTTCATGAATGCCAGGAACTGACCCAAACAAACCAAAGCAAAAAAGCACCTTTCACAGTCTTTGCGAATTGGCTCTGTTTTGGTTGGTGGCCCCCTTCAGAGCTCAGCCTCCCATCAAGAAGATCGACCGGAGGCAAATGCCAAGTCCAGGGTCCTGTCTGTCTTACCTGTGCAGCCTGGTACCACAGAGCCTGCTTCTTTCCCTTGGCTGGTGCTTGTCAGTAGTCTTAGGAAGAACCGTGTTCAGAGTTTATAGGAGTTTGAATGGAAGCCCTCTCTACTCCCTTTGAAATAGATTTTTACCCCTTCCTGGGAGCTATCTAGTGTGACTTAATACAGGTAGTCCTCTGCCCCAGGCCAGTTTGATTTGTTTTTTTTTACTATTTTAATGTCTGCAGTGTGCTTCCCTGCCTTCAGGACAAATTCTGGGAGGGTAAGCCCCAGGCAAGTTTTCCACTGTAGTTTTTCAGACTTCCTCCCAACGGATTGGCACTGACATACAGGCACCCCAGTATGCATGTAGGGTTACTCTGCTCCCCCCGGAACTCAGCCAGGAACCTACAATGGAGCACAGGCTGGCTCCAGCCAATGTTGTGGAGGGGTGGGGGAGGGGCCAGCAAGGGCACCAGGAGCTGCTTCTATGGCATCTGAAACAGCGTTTTCTTGATTCCACATTTGCCCAGTTAATGCAGCCCTTTTTGTCTTAACAGCTCTGTTAAGAAAAACCCTGTAGTTTTGAGGAATGTTACTGTCTTTTAGATTCCTCTGCTGCATTTGCCTGAAGGAGATTGGAACAAGGGCCACCTCAGAGATGGGCCCCAGCAATCTGAAATAGCTGATCAAAAAGTGATTAGCAATCAGACACACATCCTCAGAGTTCGGAGGACTAAGTCTTTATGTCCCACCCTGGCAGTACATGCTATGAGGGGCCTGGGCTGTAGTCCCCACTGCTGCCTGACATGAGGCTGGCGGATGGGGGATGGTAGCCACAATGTGGAGGGTGAAACTCACCAGAATTTACCAGCCTCTTCCTCCCGCTGTTCTTGGTTGCTGCACCATGTTTCTCTAGACTGCAGAGTTTTGAAATAGTTGATTCAGACAGTTCCTATTAGTTCAATAGTTGTTTTGGTAGAGGGACTGGTTGCTGGAGCTTTTACTCCACCATCTTCCCACAATCCCCTCCTCATCTCTAGATTTTGAAGCTTTGCTCCGGCCCCACACCCACCTCTTTTACTTCCTGCGGGAGGATTTGATAATGGGCATTCAATAGGAGTGCCTAGTTCTGGGTCAAGTGGACACAGGATTTACATAATTCTGACTTCACAAGTCTCAGGAAAACTGCCTTTACAAAGCAACCAAAAGAGAAGATCCCTGAGTATCAGTTCACAACACTCCAACTCGAAGGCAGTTTTCTTAAGTGCCTGTTCACATTGTCAAGTGGGAGTGAAAATTAAATTTTTTTAGAAACAGAATCATCTCCAGAATTTCTATATAGACACAGTTTAGAGGCAGCAGTTTGGTTGGAAGGGTGGTGGCCTTTCAAGAAAAGTAGAAGACTTTTCTTGAAGCTGTGTTTACTCACTTGCTTCTCAAGGTTTATCTGAGCTGACTTGGGAGCTATTTGAGACGGAGGTGGGGGTGGGAGTTGCTGAAGCCCCTCCTCCCTGACCCCAGCCATCCCTTGGTGCAGCCATGGACAACAACCAGGACTTGAAGCTGTCCTTAACAGAAGCCAGAATAATGACTACAAGCTCCTGGCAACCAAGAGGCAGACTGAGTTCAGGCCAACTCCAGCAAAGGGGCTGAGGTCAGTGCTAAAAGCTCATTTTGGTTCCTTCTCCCTTCGCTTTAGGCTCTCTTTTCAAAAACGTCCCAGGCAGTGCCAAAGCTTGGCTTCATTCCAAGACCTGGAAATAAAGTGTGTTGTAAAAGAGGCAGTCTGCTCTCCAAATGGTTCAGCTGCCCTGCAAGGCTGCTGTGAACCAGCGGCAAAGTCATTCACCCCATCCATGAAGCAGCCGAGCTGAACTGGAGGCGAGGGACAGGCTCAGACCTGGGAGATGGGGAAAAAGACATAAACTCTCTGGGTTTGCTCAATCTTTGGAGGCAGTTGGGGACAGGGATGGTCGGTCTGTGCCTCTCCCTAGTGGACAACAGTGAGGACCACACTCCTGACTTGGATAGAGACCTTTGTGTTTGTTCGTTTGTTTGTTTGTTTGTTTTTTACATTACAGGTGCACCTTGGCTTGATTTTTCAAACAGATGTTACTGTTTTGGAAAAAAAAAAAGAGATCTTCTCTAAGTATCCACAATAAACACCATAAATATCTGTTTCCCTCATTCCTCCAAAATACTGTTCCATTGAAAAGCCCAAATCTACACAATGTATTTATACTGTTTCTATTATGTTTGTTGGTCCAGGAAAAAAAAAAAAAAAAAAAACTTCAATCATTTTTGGAAATATGAATGTTTTCCCATGAAAATAACCTAATTAAAAATAAATTAAAAGGTAATACTCTGAGGGGTTTCCCTTTTCCCTGAAACTGTGTATTAGTTCAGTAGCTTCTGTTTAAAACACAGGCTTTTAAATTAATAACAAGACTCTAAAACCTCTTGTAACTCAGACTTGGATGTTTCTATCAGCCTTTAGCAGTTTGGAGAGGGAGTCAGGATCCGGCATCAGAACCATACACCAAGCTGGGTCAGGTCTCAGTGGCCATAGAGACTGGCTTGGTGGAGTGATTGGGTGGACAACAAGACAACTGGACAGAACCAGAACTATGTGGTAAGGACCAGTGGGCCATAGTCTAGGTCAACATGGAGATATGTACATGTGTGTGTGCACACATATGTGCCTGTGTGTGTGATGGGTGGGAAGGGAGTGCAGAAGGCCATGGATGTGAGGATGCTACTACTTGGAGACAATTTCAGAATCCAGTAGATGGTCCTCACTGGGGCCAGTGTACCCAGTAGGGGAGGGAGAAGAGGAGTGGGTGAGATAAAGCAGGAGCCTAAATTGTCTTGCCTGGGTAAATTAATCCTGGGTCTAATTTCAGGAAAAAACAATCCCCTTCTCTAGCCACCATTTTTTGGGAGGAGAATGGAGCCTCCTTGTGGACCTCCAACAGAAAGCTGCTAAGGAAGACCTGAAGAAACAAAATAACTCCTAAACAATCTGGTTTAACTTCACATTTTATAAGAAATGTGAGCAAACTGGATATTTGCTGCCAAACTAATAGTGAGTATCTCTTCTTTTCACCTCTGCTTCTACTGTCCATGGAGGCCTCTTTTCTGAACACTGTTCCAAATCTCCCCAACCTGACATGCTTCCCCTTGGTATGATTTAAAAACTCACTGAACCAGTGGTTCTCCACCTAGGGTGCACGTTAAAAGCATCTGGGGAGCTTTAAGAAAAACAGCTCATGTCAGGCCCCCACCCAAGACCAATCAAATCAGAATCCCTGGGGGGTGGGATCCAAGTGTGGGTATTTTTTCAAATGCTCCAGATGATTCTAATGTATAGGCCCAAACTGATAAATGAATGTCCGATGCAGTGATTCACAATCCTGGCTGCAATGAGTATCACCAAGGGACTTCAGAAAAAATCCCCAGCTAATCAATTCAGAATCTCCCTGGAAGTGGAGCCCAGGAATTGGCCATTTTTTAAGTCCTTGAGAATCTTTGGCTTAGTGCAATTCCACAGTTCTTGCCTATTTGAAAGTTTTTAATAAAGCCTGCTGGAGTAAAGAAAAAGAAAAGAGAGTGGAGAAAGAGATGGTGATTATTTGGTTTGCTAAAGCTGACAAAAATGCAATATACCCTTTACAATGGGGATTTATTAACTTACAAGTTTGCAATTCTTAGGCCATGAAAACGTACACATCAAGGCATCAGCCTGGACTCTGAAGATAGGACGGCAGCATCTGGGACAGCTCTGTCATATGGGAAGGCACCTGACACATCTGCTGGTCTCTCCTGGATTCCATTGCTTCCAGCTTCTGGCTTCAGTGTCTTTCTCTCTGAGCTTCTGTGTGTTTTCTCTTTTAGCTTCTGTCTCTCTTAGCTTCTGTGTGTCCTTCTCTCCAAACTTCTCTGGGTCTTTATTCTGTACTTTATTCCCTTATAAAGGATTCCAGTATGAGGATTAAGATCCACCTTGAATGAGGTGGATCACAACTCAATTGAAATGATCTAATCAAAAGTTCCCATCTATACTGCAAAGGAGAGGCTAAACCTGCCTATAATTGTGCCTAAGTGCCTCCTCCCAAATGCCTCTTTGTTGCTCAGATGTGGCCCTCTCTCTCTAGCTAAGCCAACTTGGCAGGTGAAATCACTGCCCTCCCCACTGCGTAGGATCTGACTCCCAGGGGTGTAAATCCCCTTAGCAACATGGAATATGACTCCCGGGGAGGAATGTAGACCCAGCATCGTGGGATGGAGAACATCTTCTTGACCAAAAGGGGGATGTGAAAGGAAATGAAATGAGCTTCAGTGGCAGAGAGATTCCAAAAGCAGCCGAGAGGTCACTCTTACGCACAATATAAACCACCCTTTTTAGGTTCTAATGACTTGGAATAGCTAGCAGTAAATACCTGAAACTATCAAACTGCAAGCCAGAACCCCTGAATCTTGAAGACAACTGTATCAAAATATAGCTTATGAGGGATGATAATGTGATTGGGAAAGCCATGTGGATCACACTCCCCTTTGTCCAGTGTATGGATGGATGAGTAGAAAAATGGGGGCAAAAAAAAAAAAAAAGGTCACATCTACAGTTGGTCTACACCCACAGGAATGGATTAAAAGAACATGATCTTTTCTTGGGTATATACAGCTTCAAACCATCACAGTGATATATATAAGAATGCTGTGAAGTTGAAGCCAAAGATCCTGAGACCTCTGGTTCTTCTAATCCATTGAATCTTGACCTGGAGGGGAGGCAGGAGAGCACTGAGGGGAGCAGGACAGTGTTGGTGGCGGACTTAGGGTGGCGTTATCACAGGGCTTCCCCCAGTGTGACATCTGCAAGCTGAGGTTGGTGACTACAGTGGCCTCATGCTTTGCACCTGACACTGGGGCTCAGAATTGGGTCTTCAGTGACCTTCTCCCTTCCCTCTCACCAGAATCTGCCAGAGGCTGGAAGCTGAGTGTGTAGTGGATACCACTGTCCTGCTCAGATCCCCTTTGCTGGGCTCAGAACCCCTCTCTGGCTGCTGCAAGTGTCGCTATTAATGGCTTACAACTGCCTCCTTCTCCAGAGAACTGCCTTCTGCTAAGCAGCTGCCCTGAGATGTTACTACCCCCCTTCAAGTCCCCCCCTCACCCCCCCCACAACATCCTTCACCCTGGCCAAGTGGGACAGCCCACAACCAATGACTGACTGACATGAGGGTCCAAATGTCCAGGTGCCCTATCACAAGGCAGGATGAATTCTGAGGTGCAATTCATGTTCCCTGTTGGATCAGGCTAAAGCTAGAGTCCAGCTGAGTCTACATCCTTGCTTAGCATTTTCCCGTGCCCTATCTTTCTTCCCTCCCTCCCCTTCTGATAACACTCCCTCAAGAAACCCTTTTTACAAGAATTTTCTTCTCAAGCTCTGCTTCCAGATAACACGTCCCCAGACAAGTAGTGATTAGATAATATGAGGGTGTTGGGGAGGGTGGGGTGGAAAAAATATGGACTTTGGAGTCAGCTATATCTGGATTCAGTCCCAACTTCATCATGTACTAGCTGTGTGAAACCAGCTAGTTTCCCAAATACTGTGATACTCATTTTTTTCCTCTATGTAATGTAGGATGATTGCCCATCTCTTGCAGGATTGTTGTGGTGATTAAATTAAACACCCTTGGCACATAGTAGGGATTCAGTAATGTCAACTTCCCTTGCCTACAGAAACTTTCATACCACCTCCCTCCAAGCTTGGTCCCCCACTGTTCTCTTTGGTCCCCCATCCGCTATGATGTTCTTAACCTCCCCATTCTCTTTCTCTGTCTTTCGTTTTGTATCTTTGTTTTGGTTTGTTAAAGCTGATGAAATGCAATATGCCAGAAATGGGTTGGATTTTACAATGGGAATTCTTAACTTACAATTTACAGTTCTTAGGCTGTGAAAATGCCCAAATTAAGTCATCAACAGGATTACCTGGACTCAGGAGACAGGCTTCTGGTATCCGGGACAGCTTTGTCACATGGGAAGGCACATGGCCCGTGTCTGCTGGTTTCTCTACCAGGTTTCATTGCTTCAGCTTCTGACTTCAGTGGCTTCCTTTCTGAGCTTCTGTGTGCTTTTTCTGTCTTTTTTCTGCTTATAGAGGACTCCAGTAAGAGGATTAAGACCAACCCTGAATGAGATGGGTCACGTCTCAACTGAAATAGCCTATTCAAAGGGTCCCACCCATGGTAGTTCTACACCCACAGGAATGGATTAAAAGAACACAGTCTTTTCTAAGGTACTTAACAGCTTCAAACCATCACAATCTTCTTCTTCTGTTTTCTTTAAACAGTTTTATTCACATACCATGAAATCCATCCAAAGTGTACAATCAATGGGTCTTGGTATAATCACAGAGTTGTGCATTCATCACCACAATCAATTTGAGAACATGCCGATTGCTCCAAAAAGAAAACTTTCATACTCCTTAATATCCCCTTATTATTGAACTTAGCATTGTTATAGTACCTTTGTTATAATTGATGAAAGAATACCACAGTATTATTGTTAACTATAGTCCATAGTTTGCATTAGTTGTATTTTTCCCATATACCACCTATTATTAACACCTTGTACTAGTGACGTACATTTGCTCTAATTCATGTAAGAACATTCTTATATTCATACTATTAATCACAGTCATCTTCCACTACAAGGTTCACTGTGTTATGCTGTCCCATGTTTTAGTCTCTAACTTTCCTTTTAATGACATATACGACTCTAAGTTTCCCCTTTCAACCACAATCACACTCATAATTCAGCACTGTTAATTATATTTACAGTAGTATGCTACTATCACCTCTATCCATTTCCAAACATTTACAATCAACATTGTTAAAAATTCTGTACAAATTGAGCATCAGCTCCCTACTCTACCCTCATTTTATCTACTTGTAATCTATACTCTAGATTTTAACTCTAAAATTTGCTCATTATAATTAGTTCATACTAATAAAATAATACAATATATGTCCTTTTGTGACTGGCTTATTTCACTCAACCTAATGTCCTCTTATATTTTCTTTCTTACTATCACCTCTTCCCCAGGATATTTTCATCTCATTTTTTGAGTATTTTTCATTTCCTAAGACCATGATAAACTAATATGAATGTAAAGCAATACCCAGAAATACAAATCCTGTTCTGAGGGCTATAGCCAGGGAAGTTGCTGTGAGATTATCAGTTTTTGTCAGCTCAGCAGAGTTGGGTTGGGTTCATTTTTGTAAACAGGACTCTTGAGGGGCTGGTTTGTGGCTTTTCCTGAACTGGTGTTTAGCCAGGGAAGGGTGTACTATTTTCCTAGCAAGATTAAAATAAAGGCCATTAAAAACCAGTCATACTAGTACTTGACATAAGAACCCTCCTCAGTCTTCCTCACGGAGGCCAAATGCCCTGCAGTCAGGACATTAGACAGGAGTTTACTGGCCCAGCCACATACTGGTTGTGGGACTTTGGGACCATTGCATAACACTTGGAGGCAGTTTCTCCATCACCAGAAAGGCTCTTCAGCAAAATATTTGCCAGCTACATCTCAAGGGTCCTCTGAAAATTCATAAAGTATTATTTGGGAAGCACTGAAACCCTGTGTAGAAAGTGATTGAGAACAATGTATTTTGTCACTGATATTTTCATTAATAATACAGTGAAACCGTGCAGATCATGTATTTCTCTGATACACTGCATTGAAGAGGGTGGACATCTGAAAGTCACACATTAGCCTTGAGCACCCAATACCAGCCTTGTATTGACACTCCCCTGGATTTTTATACTACTTATTATTATCATAAACCCAGTATAACAGACTGAGATAATCATCACTTTTTTGCCTGCTCAGCTCAGTTTTCCATCCTTCTTCTAGCAGGGGCGTTCTCTTTCCTTTGGGGAGTTCCTTCTCCACTCCCTGGGTGCTCCTGGAGCTGTAGTCACTGCCCAAGCAACCCACCATCACACCAGCTAGGACGGTGGGCACATTGTCCAGCCATGGCTGACAATGGTCTTCTTCTCTTGGGTCACAGGGATTGGTGCAAGGGGTGGCCAAGTAGTCAAGTCAACCATAATCCTTCCCTAGTGTTTTGGAATTGGATGTTGTGGTAGATTGAAATATGTACTCCATCATAGACGTATCCACATCTCTGTGGGTATGAACCCCTTGTAAATAGGACTTTTTGAGGATGTTGTTTTTAGTTAAGGTGTGGTGAACCGAAACAAGGTGGGCCTGAATCAGATTACCGGAGGCCTTATAAAGAGAAGGCCATGGGGAGAAGCCATTAGTCAGCAGAAATGGGAGGAGCACACACAGAGAGGAGAGGACAATGCCAGGTGATGGGAAGCAGAAATATAAGCCAAGGAACCCCAAGGATTGCCAGCAGCCAGCACCAGAAGGCTATAGATATCAGAGGTAAAGCAAGCCCTGCCAATATCTTGATTTTGGACTTCTTCTAATCTCAAAACTATGAGCTAATAAATGCTTTAAGCCAAAAGCAGTTTATGGTATTTGTGGTAACAACCCAGGCAAACTAAGACAAAAATAGAAGGGGAGCATTCTCTGCCTTTTTGAAAGTAAGCAGCAGTTAGGAGGAGGCCCACATCTTTCCTGCCACATGAGGGGGTGTCAGTGGGAGGAGAATGTTCCTGACACACAATGAGAAAGCAACGTAGGATAGAGTCAAAACGTGGAGAGAGAGAGAGCACCAATGTTGCTTAATCTCCTAGCCAGATTTAGCCCTCTGGACCACCCAGTTATGTGGGTCAATGAAATCCCTCTTTTCCTTAACTTGTTTGAATTGGAGGTAGATTGTGTCATATAACTGACTACAAAGTTTAAATGAATCACATTTTTAAAAATATAAATTTCCGTTCAGATAGATGTTCTCCTTCCTCAAATATCTTATAAAGAATAGGTGTGATTAAAATAGGAGTCACCTCTATTTTAATATATTGTAATTATTTAAGTATTATAATAAAGAGGAATAGGACTAATATCTTGTAAGTTATACATGGTTTAATGTAAAAGTGTCTTTTGGGAAGTAAGGGCATGATTTGCTCAATATTCTCTCTAACTCAATCTTTTATCCAAACAAACTATCCCATTATGAGCTTCTACTATCTTTTCCAAAGTATGTTTTAAAGCATCATGAAGTTGGAAAAGTTGCAAGACAGTAAACATTTTCCTCATCCTTACCATTAGTGAACTTTTCTTCCTCAAGTGTCTTTTCTACATTTACTTGCAATTTTGATTTTTTTAATGTAAGGCTTGTTTATTACTTCTGCCTCTTTTCTTTATGGTCCTTTTATTTGTAGGGGTTTGTATATTCTGGATATGAATCCTTTAAATGTGCTGTCAGTATCTTATGCTTTGCATCTTTTCTTTCCACTTGTTCTATGATGCCTTTTTTTTTATTTTTAAACTTTTTATTTTGAAATAACTTCAACTTACAGGAAAGTTGCAAAAATAATACAAAAACTCCACTATATCCCCTTACCCAGATACCCAGATTTACCAGCTTCTAACATTTGCTACATTCATTATATCATTCTCTCTCTCTCTCTCTCCCCCCATTTCTATCTCTACCTCTATCTCTAATCTATCTCTCATCTAAAAATTTGAGTGTAGGTTGCATACATCATCCTCCTCTAACACTTAACACTTGCAGGTACATTTCCCAAGAGTAAGGGCACTCCCCAAGTAATCACCTTAAGTACAGCTATCAAGTTCGAGAAATTTAACATTAATATAAAGTACAAAGTTCATAGTCCAATTTTTTCAGTTGTCCCAATAATGTACTTTTTTTTCTAGGTTGGAAGATTTTTTTTTTTAATTTTTATTTTAGTAACATACATACAACCTAAAATTTCCCCCATCAACCATATTCAGGTATATAATTCAGTGGTGTTAATTACATTCACAATGTTGGGCTATCATCACCACTGTTCATTCCCAAACGTTTCCATCAATCCCAACAGAAATTCTGTACCAATTAAGCTTTAACTCCCCATTCCCTACTCCCTCCCCAGATCCTGGTAACCTGTATTCTAGTTTCTGACTCAATGAAATTGCTTATTTTAATTATTTCATATCAGTGAGATTATGCAATATCTGTTCTCTTGTGTCTGGCTTATTTCACTCAACATGATGTCTTCAAAGTTCATCCATGCTATTGCATACATCAGAATTTAGTTTCTTTCCATGGCTGCATAATACTCCATTGTACGTGTATACCACATTTTGCTTATCCATTCAGTTGTTGATGAACACTTGGATTGCGTCCATCTTTTGGCAATTGTGAATAATTCCTCTATGAAAATTGGTGTACTTTCAATTCTTTTGAGTATATACCTAGAAGAGGATTGCTGGATGTGCCAGTTTGGATATATTATGTCCCCTCCAAAGCCATATTCTTTAATGCAATCTTGTGAGGGCAGATTTATTAATCTTTTTGATTAGCGTGTTCCCCTTGACTGAATGTTTCCATGAAGATTGGGCCCTGCCCATTCAGGATGGGTCTTGATTGGTTTACTGGAGTCCTTAAAGAGAGCTCCAGGCCCAGACACTTGCTGACGCTTTGGAGATGCTAGCCCAGAGTTTGCTCTGGAGAAGCTAAGAGAGACAAGTCCAGAGACGTTTTGGAAAAAGCCATTTTGAAACCAGAACCCTGGAGCAGATGCCAGCCATGTGCCTTCCCAGCTAAGAGAGGTTTTCCAGATGCTATCAGCTGTTCTTCAGTGAAGGTATCATCTGGTTGATGCCTTAATTTGGACACTTTTATGGCCTTAGAACTGTAAATTTGTAACCTAATAAACCCCCTTTAGAAAGCCAATCCATTTCTGGTATTTTGCATAACAGCAGCATTAGCAGACCAGAACACTGGGTCATAAGGTAATTCTATTCTTAACTTTTTGAGGAACCCAGAACTGTTTCCACAGTGGCTGCACCATTTTATATTCCCAGTAACAATGAATGAGTATTCCTGTTTCTTGATATTATCTCCAATACTTGTTATTTTTCCTTGTTTTAACAGTTGTCACTCTAGTGTGTGAAATGGTATCTCACTGTGGTTTTGTTTTGCATTTTTCTAGTGACTAATGATCTTGAGCAATCTCTAATGTGTGTTTTGGCCATTTGTATATCTTCTTTGGAGAAATGTTACTCAAGTCTTTTGTCCACTTTTTAGTTGGGTTTTTTGTCTTTTTGCTGTCAAGTTGTAGGATTTCTTTATAAATTCTGGGTATTAAATCCTTATCAGATATGTGGTTTCCAAATATTTTCTCCCATTGTGTAGGTTGACTTCTTACTTTACTGATGAAGTCCTTTGATGCAAAAAGTTTTTAACTTTGGTGAGGTCCTTGCTTGTGCTTGTGTTTTTGGTGTAATACCCAAGCAACCATTGCCTAATATAAGATGCTGAAGATGCTTCCCTACATTTTCTTCTAGGAGTTTTATTGTCCTCACTCTTATATTTAGGTCTTTGATCCATTTTGAGTTAATTTTTGTATACAGTGTGAGGTAGGGATCCACTTTCATTCTTTTGCATATGGATATCTCATTTTCCAAGCACCATTTTTTGAAGAGACTATTTTTTCCCTATTGAGTGGATTTGGCACCCTTGTCAAAAATCAATTGACCATAGATGTGAGGGTCTATTTCTGAACTCTCAATTTGATTCCATTTGTTTATATGTCTGTCTTTGTGCCAGTACCATGCTGTTTTGACCACTGTAGCTTTATAATAAGTTTTAAAATACAGATTTAAAACTTTGGTTTTTTTTAAAGATGTTTTTGTTCTTTTTAAAGATGTTTTTGGCTAATCTGGGCCCGATATCCTTCCAAATAAATTTTGATGACTGGTTTTTCCATTTCTGCAAAGAAGGCTGTAGGAATTTTAATTGGTCTTGCACTGAATCTGTAAAGCACTTTGGGTAGAATTGACATGTTGACAATATTTAATCTTCCAGTCCATGAACATGGAATGTCCTTTATTTAGGACTTCTTTGACTTCTTTTAGCAATCTTTTGTAGTATTCCATGTATGAATTATTTAATCTTTGGTTAAATTTATACCTAGATATTTGATTCTTTTAGTTGCTATTGTAAATGGAATTTTGTTCTTAATTTCCTCTTCAGATTGTTCATTGCTGGTATATGGAAACATCACTGTTTTTTTACTTGTTGGTCCTGTACTCCAAAACTTTGCTGAATTCGTTTATTAGCTCAATTAGCTTTGTTGTAGATTTCTCAGGACTTTCTCTATATAGCATAATCATCTGCAAGTAGGGAAAGTTTTATTTCTTCCTTTCCAATTTTGACACCTTTTATTTGTTTTTTTATTGCCTAATTGCTCTGACTAGAACTTCCACTACTGTACAATATTGAATAACTGTGGTGACAGTGGGCATCCTTGTCATGTATGAGATCTTAGAGGGAAAGCTTTCAGTCTTTCACCACATAGTATATAAATATCAGTACATTTTACGTAGTTACAGATTTGAAATCTTAGTCAAAATTTGTACTCTACCTGGAACATGAAGGCACAACCAAGAGACTGAAAGGGACAAGGTACTAGTCTTACATCTGGGAACTCCCAGGATTTAGCCCAGGACTTTCAATATCATGGGTATTATGTTCATTAATTCAAGCTTATATTTTCTCACATCTGTTTTATTTATATATATATATATATATATATATATATATATATTTAAATGGGTGAAAGTGCTTCAAGTACTTCTTGTCCTAACTACAGCTGTGGAGATATTTAGAGCTGTAAATATTTACTAACTGTGCATAGAACACCAGTGTGTGCTGATAAGGCCAATGGCGGAATTAGGAGCATTAGACCTCACGTCTCGCCCCATTGTTAATTCCTTTGTGTGACCTTGGACAGGTCAATTAAAATCTCTGTGTTCCAGTGCTGCATTTACAAAAGGGAGATACTAATCTTTGCTGGCCAGCAATCAGAAAGTAATAACCACTGAGAACAATATCTGCTACTCATAGCTGAAATCAAAGAGGCATCTCATGGAGAATGCACATCTATTGCTTTTTTTGTGTGGGTGGGGGGAACAGTGGTGCAAAAGGGATGCTTCCATTCCTGGCTTGAGGGAAAATGAGACTTCATTGTCTGAAGAGTATTAATAAGCACCTGCTTATGCATATCACTGTGGTGAGAAGACTATATACAATGTGAATATGTAGCCAGGTCTTAAATGCATCTCAGAGAAGATGATAGAAGTGCATGGCAAAGGAATTATAGCAGCATCTCTGGGACACTGGTTAGGATTTCTTGTCCTTAGAGTAGAAAGAACAGTACTTTAAGATAGAAGGACTTTGATGCTCTTACACAAATCATTTGACTTTCGGGTGCAAGTTTCTATAACTGTAAAATGGAGATGATAAAGCCTAAACTGAGGTATGTTGAAACAGCTATACACAAAGCACCTGTCACAGGTTTCACAGTGACTGGCACACATAAGCAGCCCAGTAAACTCTGGTTTTCTATTTCCTTCAATTTATTCACTTATTTTGATATTAATTTGGCTTTAGGACAGCAGATATAGTAACCTCCATATTTTGCCATCAGAGTTTTCAGCCCTATACACCCAATTAGCTGATCCCATCACATGTGCATATTTACACTCCAGCAAAAGTTCCTGACTTAATATTTTCCCTTTATATCAAGAATGAACAAATGCATACAAGGAAACATAATCAAGGTTTGTAGTTTAAAACACCTGTTGAGTGAAGGTGTTGTGAGTTCTCTCTTTCATACAGCTTCCAACCACCCTCCACCCCCACTCCAAAGAAGAAGAAAAAGCAGCAACTGAGGTGATAATCTGGATGTCATAGATGGAAGACTCTTGAGTTATATTAATAACTTAGGGCTGAATTATTGCCTCAACTCTTTCACTTTCCTTTGACCACAGAGAAGACATCACACAGGCAGAAGCAGTTCTATGAGAGGGAACCCAATTTGCACTGGCAAAGAATCTCATCAAACAAATAATCGAATCCCAATAACTGGATCATGCGCAACCTCCTGGTCAGAGCATCATGAGCATGGAGAAAGGATTACCCTGAAACCCAAGAAAATTGTATCTATCTTGCTTTCCCAAATCAGTTGAATCTCTTCCCAATGATACAATATTTATGATGCACTAAATTAAACTGTTGGTACCAACCATTGCATGAAAAATCTAATCAGAGCCATAGGGGGTCATGATGCAGTTTTTATGAAATTTCCTGAGTAATTACAAAAGTAAAAGGTGGAGATATTCCAGGAGCAAGAAAATACTCACAATTATGTCAATAATTCCTTAATTTTCAAGTGCTTTTCAATATACTGTACATATCTTTTCACATATTGCCTAATTTTCACAACAACCTTGTGAGGTTGTAGCATTGCTCAATCCTCACAACACCACTAGGCTAGGATCAGTATTATTGTATCTCATCACTTCTAAGATACCAAGGAGTGTAATATGCACCTTTATTTTATGTACCATTCAGAAGAAAATGCAAAATGTGGCCAATTAAATCATGACACATCATTAATTATGAAAATAATTCCAGTTTCAGAGAGTTAAAATGTAACAGAATGAGTGTCTTAGAATTGATGGACTATGGACTTTCCCCGTAACAGATAAGGAAACTTATGCCTTGTTCAAGATCTGGCTGTTGATGGAGACTGAACCATCACTCAAACTCAGGCCATCTGACTTCAACCCAAATGGGCTCCACTCAACCAAACCTAGCAATTCTGAAGATGATCTTGGAAACAAGCTAGAAGTCTCCCACCAGGTATTCCTGGAACTACCATTTTGGAAGAAAATGATTGATTATTGATGGTGGCAGCCATCATGGTAGCATTTGTAGCAAGAAACAACAGACTTTTTTCCAAGGGAAACATGATGACCACCCACCTCCTATCTTCATGATGTATTGCATTAATATAATATAGGCATTTGGGTGTTGAAGTGTCAAAAGCTCTATTTGTTCCTTCATGCAATTAACCAGCCATTCATTTCTCATGACCGCAAACCCAGTAGAGAAGTCAAGTCAGAGGAACAGTCAGAAGATTTACATATATACTATAATTAAGTAGACAAAAATATGCCCAATAATAAGATCTGGAATAAGAACCTGACAGAGGAGGGAATATAGGTTTTTATTTTTTTTCTTTAAATTTCCCATTTGGACCACTTACAAGTATAAATTCAGAGGTATTAATTCACAATGTTGTGCTATCATCACCACCACTCATTACCAAAACTTTTCCATCACTCCAAACAGAAACTCTGTACCCATTAAGCATTAATTCCCATTATCTTTCCACCCCACCCCTGATAACCTGTAATCCATTTTCTGTCTCTGTGACATTGCATTCCATATTCTAGTTATTTTGTATAAGTGATATCATCATGTCTGTCCTTTTGTGTGTGGCTTATTCACTCAGCATGATGTCTTCAAGATTCATTCATGTTGTTGCATGTATGAGAACCTCATTCCTTTTTACAGCTGAATAACATTCCATTGCTGCTCATCCATTCATCTGTTGATGGGTACTCAGTTGCTTCCACCTTTTGGCTATTGTGAATAGCTCTTCTATGAACCTTGGTGTACAAATATCTGTTTTGAGTCCCTGCCTTAAGTTCTTTTGTGTATATAACTAGAAGTGGGATTGCAGAAATATAGGCTTCTAACATTCTTTTGTTAATATTTCTGGTTGTTGGCACTTCTTTGGAAGTTTCGATATTAGAAACAAGGGATCATCAGGGAGGGAGAAAGCAGTGACTTACAGAGGGTGGTGGTGGTGGAACGGCAGCCAGAGGGCCCATGACGAGGTCACTCAGGCACACCGAAGTTCTCCTTTCCTGGAAGCACTTCCTCAGCTGTGGAACATGCTGACTGGAGTTTAGAGGAAGATAGCTTCTTGAACTTGCTAGCCTTCTCTTTGAAAAGCCAATGAAAGAAACGTGAGGGAGCGGAGACCGGAGGTGGAGTGGAGAAAATGAGTCTGCGTCCTTAGTGCTTGTCTGTTGAGGATAGAGCTTTGGCACACACATCAAACGCACTCATCTTTGCTAAAAATAAATGGTCACAAGTGCTTTCATTTTAAGCCCTGATGGGATATTAATGATAAAGAGCCACCAGTTGCGGAAGGACCACCCTGCATCTATAACCCTGAAAAATACATCGGTTTAAGGGGATGTGTTGTCAACTGTGGAAACAACCAATGAGACTGGCCATTGTAGAAATACCGCGCCTCATTGGTTTGCAAAAGAAGGCTCCCCACGATAACGTGTGGAGAAAGTGGGGGACCTTGGAGGGCGGTTTGTTTCCTTTTGCCCTAGGACTGCTTTGCCACTAACTGTGCACTGGCAAATTCTAACAAGAGCTTTTGAAAATGAAGCTCGAGTTTCAGGTTCGACTCATACGAGCTGCACTTTATCAGTCTTTGTTTCCCTCCAGTCTGGTCGGCAGTCCTTCCGGGCTTTCCTCAATCCCTGGCTGGGGCTGAGGCCCGGCTGTTGTTCCGGATTAAAAGGTATTGGAAGCCCGGCTGCTGTAATTGGGGCTTGCACCTGCAGACCCTGAGCCTCCGAGGCGGCTCAGCTCTGGTTGCTGCACTGTGTGTGTGTTTGTGTGTGCATTTTATTTCCTCAATGAACACTAGGACGCTGCACAGTTATTTGGCCTGAATATGCTGGAGGGGATCCAAGATGCTCAGTCACTCTGAGAGAGCCACCCTCTTTACCCCACTCTCCAGGAAGGAGAGGTTTTTAGCCTTGCAAATATATCCAGTGTATTTTGATCTAACTGTTGCTGTCCCCAAGAGGGGACTTAACCCAGATATAATGTGCCCTTCAGGGAGTCTGATGAGATGCCCACAGCAGAGTTTTCACCCACCAGCAAACTGATGCATTTTTTATGAGTTTCTCACAGTTCATTCTAGTAACACTATCCAGTGGATGCTGAAGAGGGATAGCTACCAACTCTGTGCTCAGCCCAAGAAGAGGGAAATAGAGAAATCCCCCAAGGGTTCCTAATGACCTTGCATTTGCCCCACCCCATACAACACAAAGGGGTGCATTCAATGTGCATATTTAAAGTGTACAATTTGATAAGTTTTGGCGTAGGTACATACCCATGAAACCATCACCACAATCAGGAAAATGAAGATATCCATCACCTCCAAAAACCTCCTTGTGACTCTTGTAATCCCTCCTCCTGCCAAATCTTCCTGCCCCCATCCCTAGGCAACCACTGATCTGTCTTCTATCACTAAAGATTAGTTTGCATTTTCTAGAATTCTGTATATGCACTTGTATTCTTTTTTGTCTGGCTTCTCTCACTCAGCATGACAATTTTGAGAGTCCTCCATTGTGCCAGGTTGAGTGTACTGTGTACCCCAAATGCCATTATCTTTGTGGTCTTGTGTGGGGCAGAAGTTTTGGTGCTGGTTGGATTTGCTTGGAGTGTGCCCCACCCAGCTGTGGGAGATGATTCTGATGAGATGTTCCCATGGAGGTGTGGCCCCGCCCATTTGGGGTGGGCCTTGATCGGTGGAGCTATATAAATGAGCTGCCTCGGGGGGAGAAAACAAGTGCAGCTGGGAGTGATGTTTTGAAGAGAAGCAAGCTTGCTAGAGAGGAATGTCCTGGGAGAAAGCCGTTTTGAGGCCGGAGCTTTGGAGCAGATGCCAGCTGCCTTCCTAGCTAGCAGAGGTTTTCCGGACGCCATTGGCCATCCTCCAGTGAAGGTACCTGATTGCTGAGGTGTTACCTTGGATGCTTTGTGGCCTTAAGACTGTAACTGTGTAGTGAAATAAACCCCCGTTTTATAAAAGCCTATCCATCTCTGGTGTTTTGCATTCTGCAGCATTAGTAAACTAGGACATCCATGTTGTTGTGTGAATCAACAGTTCTTTCCTGTTTATTGCTGAGTTGTATCCCATTGTATGGACATTCCATAGTCCATTTTATTCACTTACCTATTGATGGGCATTTGGGTTGTTTTGAGCTTGGAACCATTACTAATAAAGCTGCTATGAAAATTCATGTACAAGTCTTTGTATAGACATATGCTTTCATTTCTTTGGGGTAAATATTTAGAAATTCAAAGCCTGGATCTTATGGTAGATTTGCATTTAACTTTTGAAGAAACTGTCAAATAGCTTTCCAAAGTGTTGTACCATTTTACTTTCCCATCAGCAGTTCTCACTCCTTCATATCTTACCAACACTTGATATGGTCAGTCATTTTAATTTTAGAAATTCCAAAAGTTTTGTAATGGTATCTCATTGTGGTTTTAGTTTGCTTTTCCCTAATGACTAATGATGTAGAGCATTTTTTAATGTGCTTATATGTTTTCTGTATATCCTCTTTGGTGAAGAAACTGTTCACACCTTTCAACTATTTCTTGAATTGGGTGGTTTTCTTATTATCAAGTTTCAAGAATTTGTTATACATTCTCCCAGGGATATTTTTACTTAAAGAATTATCCTGGAATGTAAGACTTTGTCTTTTTCCATGGAACCTCCAGCATCAGGAGAGCAGGTGGGGAGCAATTTAGGGGCATGAGGCCTTCCAGCCCTGGGAGATCACACTCCCCATGCCTCACTTTGACTTATGATGATGAAAGCAGAGCAACCCATGTCATGAACAGCCAAGGCCTTCACCACCTTTTGAGGCTCTTGGAATATTAAAAATTAAAGAAATCCCAAAATACACTTAGGAAAAGTATGATATGTTTTAAGTGTATATATTTAAAAAGTTAGTGCTTTTGAACATAGGTAAAAATGCAACATGTATATAGCATTGGAGATGATGTCAAGACACCAAATTTGAGACCAATGTATAAACTGGGCCAAAGGGCTCTTCTGGCCACTGGCCTCTGGCTACCTTGTGATAAATCATAAGAGGCCCTAAAGTGATAACTGGCATGATTATCCTTTACCCTTTAGGCTTGAGGTCAAATAAGATAACAACAGGAGAAAGGGCCATTTGCCAGATATCCACAAGATTCCCCACAAGAATGGTGTCACTGGGGGACCAGTCACGGTTCTTGGGTCCTTCTGGAGGGGCCCCTTTGCTCCACCCACCTGCAAGTTATGTGGATACAAGCAGCCCCCATAGGTGCTGACCAGCTTGTGGAACCTGAAGTTCCTTTGGTCTGGTTAAAGTCTTGGGCTTTTCTGCTTAGTTTGAGGCCAGGGTAGAGCTGACTGTGAGAGGGCTTGCTCCAAATAAAGAATTCCGAGACCTCCCAGCTATGCTCATGGAAGCAAGCATCTGTAGGTGCTTCATCTCTGTGGAACTTAAACCTTTTCTCACTTTGGTTATATCTAGCACAGCAACTATCCATGGGGGCACTTTTGCCCCTTCCCCACACCCCACTCCTAAGAGGAGACATTTGACAATGTCTAGAGACGTTTTTGGTTGTCACAACTAGGAACGGGGTGCTACTAGAAGCTAGTGGGTAGAGACAGGGATGCTGCTCAATATCCTACAATGTGTAGGAAAGCTCCCAAACAAAGAATTGTCTGGCTCCACATGCCAGTAATGCCGAGGTTGAAAAATCCCAATATTGTATGATTTAATCAGGTTTCAACCAGAATGGGCAGAGATTGTGACTGATGTAGATTCCGAAAAAAGTAGTTCTTTGTTCATTAATCGAAGTGCCACAGATGCAGGGAGTGGGTCAGAAAACTCGTGGAGACTTGAAGAACTGGTGGCCCAAGACCTCTTCCCCTCTCACTTCCCTCCTCCTTCCTGTTGAGAACTTGGGTGCTTGAGACCTGGTTTCAAACCCAGGTCCTGCTGCTTTTTCTTTGGTGACTTTGGGCAAGTTACTTAATCTCTTTAAACCTCAGTTTCTGTGCCTGAAAAAATGGAGCTAACAGTAATATTTTTCAGAATTCTGAGAATTAAACAAGATAAGCCAAATCATGTAAAGAGTTTAACAGTACCTGGCACATGTTGGAACTCAGTTAGTGACAATGATTATTATTGTTCCATGAATTAATCACCTATCGAACCCAAAGCACCAGGGCAAGCATGTTTCCTACTCAGCACTAGCTGGTGGTGGGTTTTTATCAGTCTACCAAGACATTTTCTCTAAAAATCTTCTTAATAACTACCCTTCACCCCAACCCAAAATCCTATGGGTAGATTGATCTCACTGTGTTCAGTAGTTCATTTTAGCGATAAAAGCAATGAATGAACAGTAATTTGAGCTAAAAGTGTATAGTATATATTGAAGTATTTAATATACACATCCAATTTATGTCTATAAATTTGTTTACAGTCCATGATAAGAAATTTACACAATTGTCAGAAAATGCAGCACTAGCTGGGTAGCTGGTAGCAAATCCCTGGGAACTCATAAGCTGTCCCACTAATAGACCAAGCAGGATTCCATGTCAAGTGACTTGGATAACATCTTGGGTAGGGTAGGTTACCTCAGTGCCAGAAGGGCCTCTTGGCCAGGGACGGCCAAGCAGAGATGGTAAGGCTTGTGCCAGGCGAGCTCAGGACATTTGTGGAAGGTCTTTGTTGCAAATCCAGAGAACCAGTTCTGTGAGGTTGACTCAAAGAGCATATTTAGTCAGAGTCACAGAGAGGTGTGGTAAGGCGCTGGAAGTCTGGGTAAGAATTACCACCAGCACAGTCAAAATACTCTTCTTGGTTTTCAAAAGAGGGAGGGAGAAGTAATGCTTTGCTCCTGGCCCTCAGACAGCTCCTTGATTCTTGCCAGCGGCAGGAAAGTGAATCCACAAAATCTTCAGTGAGCCAAAAGATAATCCAGATGATAAGGGATCAGCCAGGTGGTATCCAGGCCAAAAAATGAGAGAAAATTTGCCTTAACTCTATTTTTGCTTGTGTGTTTTCTCCTGGGGTAGGAGACACATTTGGAAGCATAGATATGCTCTGTACCTGTGATACACAATGGCGCTAGGACAAACCAAGAATCCAGGGGAGGGGCTCCCCAGGAACATTCCAGAAGACAGCCTACATTTCCCAGCCCAGGTGTGTGGCAGAGCCTCTTATGCATGTGGTGAAAAAATAGATTTAGGAATTTCCTTCCCTCAGGTGGGTGTCCTCAGCATTAAAGAGTCAGCATATACAACCATTGGTGTTTTCCCACTGGAAAGGGAAGGTGGATTTGTCCACTTAAAAGGTCAAGAGCCTTTTAGGAATAGGAGTGGTTCACACTGAGTCTTGCCCATTCTATGCGATTACAAAGAACTGCTAATTATAATCTTTACTTTCTATCTACCAACTGAGAGTAGATAGATTTATGGAAGGAAAATATATTGAGTGGTAGACACTGTCCATTCTTCTTCATACTCTGGGAATTAAGATCAGTAGGAGCAATGAGTCTACATTACATTTTTTGACCTCTTGCAAAGCAGCATTCAAGTTTAGTTTACATGAGGGATGCTCTCATCTCTTATCTATAGATTCTAGATAAAAACTAATGGACTTTTAAAAAAATATCTAGTGCTTATTTTAGTGTCTCAATAAAGTTTTTTTGAATGAATGACTGAAACATTGGGAATTCCCATACTACATTTGCTGTGCATGTATGTATTGGTGAGGAGTTGATCACTACTTCACTCAACAATGGTCAATTTATGTTTCAGGTTCAGATAAGGAAAACATTGTACCTCTTAAGGAATGGTTTTGTTTCTTCCTTTCTGGAGTGAGCCTGATGTCACTGAGCATATCTCCCTTTTGCTTTGGTTGCCAGGAAGCTCCGAGTTAAATCTGATGCCCAACTGTATTAACCATGAAGGCTCCTGTGGCTCCAAACTTCATTCTTATTTTCTCTGGTCTTTTCATTCTATCCTTTCTAGTATTTCCCCTGTTTCTAATTTAAGTTCTTGTTTATATTTCCTTTCATTCTATTGCAGCGCTCATAAGCTCAAATGCCTCTAATGGCCAGGCCTGTAGCAGTAAATGATTGAAGTAAGTGGGTAACGTTGTCATTTTCTATCCCCCAACCCTGTTTTGTTCATATCACTTATTATTTCCTGTAATTGTCTTATTTCTCTGTCTACTTGGCTGTTGCCTGCCTCTCTTCTGCTATATCCCCAGAATCCAGAACAATTTCTATCAAGAAACTGTCACCCAATCCACATTTGTTGAGTGAGTAAATGAGTGAATGAATGTGGGACCAGGATTTTTATGTGAAATCCCCTGATTGTTAAATGTTGGTGGCTCATATAAAAATTGAAAAACACCATGCTGACCAGAAACTGACCATGCAGTTTGTGACCACTGTTGTAGTTTCTATATTCTAGTTGCAGCCACCACAATTTCTCTGTGGAATGAAATAGTCTAAAAATAAATACAAATAAACATCTGTGTTATGGTTTAGAAAACACTGTCACTCACTATGTGATTTCTTTATCGTTCCAATTTTACAGATGAGTAAATTAAGACCCCCATGGAGATGAAGTGAACCCGTGTGTTCAGCAGTGGAGGAAGCTATAAAGGCAGGAACTGTCCCAGCAGCAGCACTGGCTTCCTGGGCAGGTACTCAGGAAAGAGGGAGGAAAGGCCTCCTTGCTTCATTTCCTCTCTTTTTCCTGTGCCAGAACCAGAGGTTAGGCGGCTGCTTCACCTGACACAGGTTGTGACCTTGAATTCAGATTCAGTCTCTTGCTGCGTCTGTTTTTATGCCTTTTGGTGCAGAACTAGAATATCACTGTTCATGCCTCTTAAAATCCTCTCACATACCACCTGTGGCTCACCTGCCACCTGTCAGGAGCCACACTATTAAAAGGTAGCACAAAAAGTAATAATAATTGGATATTATGTAATGGGTATAGAGTTTCCGTTTGGGGTGATGAAACAATTTTGGTAATGGGTGGTGGTGATGGTAGTACAACACTGTAGATGTAATTAATGTCACTGAATTGTACACTTAAAAATGGTTAAAATGGCAAATTTCGTGTTCGATATATGTTACCAGAATATAAAATTATTGAACAATTAAACATATTGCATTGTGTCTCTTTATTTCATTTCTGTAACTTCAATATGATATCTTTACGGAAGCAATTTCCTTATACGGTTGGTAGAGATACAGGTTTTTGCAATTTAGCAGAGAATGTCTCAGCCAATCTTTGAGAGCTTGACCAAGCTCTGACCAAGGCTTATTTTCTCATTTATTTATTTTCCCAAGCAAGAGCCTTAAAAGAAAATCCAAGTGTTGAAATTTGGGTCTCCAGCATTTCTAGGAAACTCTGAGATGTGCAAATTTTCTTATAAGCCATAGGACCTTTATCCCCCTTCTACAGTTCTCTTAACCATTTTGCCCCAGAATCCGTGGTCCAATGTGTGGAATAATAAAAGCCAGGCTTCATTGTTATTTCTGAGCTTCCATTTTTGATTCCCCTGGCTCTGTGGGGATGTGGTGGTAGGGGAGAGAGGAAGGCCTCCCCACTGTGGAAAGGTGGCCAGTTCCCATTTCAAACAGTCTTTTAGAACAGCCTCAACATCCCCCCACATTCCACTCCACACACACAGTCAGGGGACAGAATTGCTTTAGAGATTATTGAATTTCTTTAATTCTGGGGTTGGAGGTTGGTTTGGAGCTGGGTTTGTCAGGACAATTGTGACAATTACTCATGACTGGGAAATCGATGAGTGCATACAGAGGCTAACTGGTCATGGTGGTGGGAAGCCAGTAGAAAAGAGATGGTCTCCTCACAATACAGGGCAATGTTAGGAACTTTAGAAACTGAAACAATGAAAGAGTTCCCACCTCCAAATCAGAAGAAAACCAACATTAAACCAAAAACCGAGCTTACGGAAGTCCAAGTTCTGAGTTTTCTCAAGATAATGATTTCTGAGTTTCTTTTGAAATGCTAAAATCTTTTTTTAAATTTCAATTTCTTTCTTCTAACTGATTAATTATGTTTTTGGGTGCTTCTACTTTGCCCTAGCCCCCTGTTTTTTTAAAAGGCAATTTTATTGAGATATACTCACACACCATATAATCCATCCAAATTATATAATCAGTGGCTCACAGTATCATCGTATAGTTGTACATTCATTGCCACTATTAATTTTCAAACATTTTCATTATTCCGAAATAAAGAAGAACATATATGTAAAAAAAAAAGAAATAAAAAACACCCAAACCATACCATACCCCTTATCCCCCTCTATTATTATATATCTATGTCATTATTTTATTATTCATCTGCCCATACACTGGTTAAAGGGTGTGTCAGTCACCAGGTTTTCACTGTCACATGGCCACACAATAAAAGCTATATGGTTATACAATTATCATCAAGAATCAAGTCTACTGGATTACCGTTCAATAGATTCAAATATTTCCTTCTAGCTGTTCTAATACATGATAAAGTAAAAAGGAGTATCTATATAATGCCTAATAACCCTCCAGATTGACCTCTTGACTCTATTTGAAATCTCTCAGCCACTGAAGCTTTATTTTGTTTCATTTCTCTTCCTCCTTTTTGTCAAGAAGCCTTTCTCAATCCCACGATGCTGGGTCCAGACTCATCCCTGGAAGTCCAGTCCTTTGTGTCAGGGAGACTTATACCCCTATAAGTCATGTCCCATGTAGTGAGGAGGGTAATTTGTGGAAATTTGCAGAAATTTGGCTTAGAGAGAGAGAGAGGCCACATCTGAGCTAAAAAAGAGGTTCTCTGGGTATGACTCTTAGGTGTGTTTATAAGGAGGCTTATAAGTAGGTTTAGACTTACACCCCTGAAAGTCATGTCCCATGTCAGGTGTGGGGTGTGGGTAGTGAGTTTATTTGCAGAGTTCCTGGCCCCTTTTTGATTGGCCTATTGGGAAATAATAATGACTCCTAGTATTTATTATATGCTTATTACATGCTATGGATTTTTCTGTGCACCATATAAAAGAATTAATATAATCAATCCTATGAGATAAGTATTATTATAATTCCATTTTTACAGACAAGGAAACTGAGTCATAGAGCAGTAACTTACCTAAGATTGTACAGCTAAGATATCGGGGAGCCAAGATTTGAACACAGAAAATCTGACTCCAGAATCTCTTGTCTTAACATAAAAAAAGCCCTCCCTATTTGGCATGGCATGAGTAGCCCACCTTGAACAGCCTTGACTGTCTTTCATTTTTGCTTGCCTTTTCAAGCTTTGGCCTTGCCTCCAGCTCTGGCACTGACTACACTGAGTTAGTTCCTGAAATTTAACACCCATTTCACCCTTCTGGCCTTTGAAATAAACCATTCCCTTTGTCTCCCTTCTAGCCCTTCTTTGCCTTAATTACTCCTCATTCAAGATTCCCCTCAGCATCTACCCTCTGAGTAGCCTTCTCCGATCATCCCACTGGGTTAGGTGCCCTCCCATGTGGGCTGTTGAAACAGCTATCACTGCACTTGCCATAAGGAACTGTAACTGCTTGGCTGTTTGTCTGCTTCCACAGTGGGCTGAGAGTTCCTTGAGGGCAGAGGCCAAGGTCTTAAACATCCATGATCTCCATAATAGCATTAGTCACAATTGCCAAAAGATGGTAGCAACCCAAGTGTCCATCATCTGATGAGTACATAAATAAATTGTGGTATATACATTTGTGATGGTTAACTTCGTGTGTCAGCTTGGCCAGATGATGGTGCCCAGATGTCTGGTCAAGCAAGCGCTGGCCTAACCGTTACTTCAAGGACATTTCATGGCTGATTAATAAACCAGAAGGCTGGTTTATTAAATCATCAGTCAATTGATTGTGTCTGTGGCTGATTACATCTGTAATCAACTAAAGGAGTGTCCTCCACAATGAGAGAATTCAATCAGATGGATTTAATCCAATGAGTAGAAAGCTTTTAAGGGAGAAGAGAGAGAACCTTCACTTCTTCAGCTAGCTAGCATTTCCTGAAGAATTCATCGAACACCTTCACCGGAGTTGCCAGTTTGCTACCTTCCCTATGGAATTTGGACTTGCATTCCTGCCCTATGGAATTTGTACTCATGCATCTTGCCCTATGGAATTTGGACTCATGCATCCCCACAGTTGCATGAGGCACTTTTATAAAATCTTTTTTTTTTTTTAAATTCAGTTTTATTGAAATATATTCACAAACCATACAGTCATCCATGGTATACATTCAACTGCTCACAGTATGATCATATAGTTATGCGTTCATCACCACAATATATTTCTGAACATTTTCCTTACATCAGAAAGAATCAGAATAAGAATAAAAAATAAAAGTGAAAAGAGAATACCCAAACCATCCCCCCATCCCACCCTATTTGTCATTTAGTTTTTACTCCCATTTTTCTACTGATTTTTTTTCATTTTTTTAACTTTGTTTATCAAAAAATTAAAAACAAACAGGCAAACAACAACCAAAAAAACCCCACAACATTTCAAACAAAGCAATGGATTAAGGAAAACAAATAACCTAAAATAACTACTTTGCTTCCAATATGTTCCTACCATACCCCAAGAAAATTAATAAACCATGTCCAAACAGAGGAGTAAGAAAAACAAATAATCTAAAATAACTACATTGCTTCCAACATGTTCCTACCATACCCCAAGAAAATTAACAACCCCTAAGAAAACAAAGGAATAAGAGGAAAAAAAAAACCTAAAATAACTCTATTGCTTCCAACATGATCTTACTATATCCAAGAAAGTTTACAAACCCTAATCATTCCTGAGCATTCCCATAACATTGAGATTACCCTCCATAGTTTATCTGTTCTTATTAGATTATCATTCCCCCTCCACTAATTGGTATCTCTAGGTCCCCTACATTCTACAGTATAAAACATTGTACATTTTTATAAAATCTTATATGTACGGATATCTCTTGTTGGTTCTGTTTCCCTAGAGAGCCCTAACTAATACAACATACAACGGAAGATTATTCAGCTGTAAAAAGTAATGTAGTTCTGATACATGCAACAACATGGATGAGCCTTCATGACATCATGTTGAATGAAATGTCAGAACCAAAAGGATAAATATTGTAGAATAGGAAGACTCATGTTGCCAGAATCTAGAATATAGATTGCCAGGGGATGGGGTATGGGCAGAGAATGGGGAGTTAATGCTTAAATTATACAGAGTTTCTATTTGGGTTGATCATAAACGTTTGGTAATGGATGGTGGTGATGGTTGTGCAACATTGTGAACATAATTAACAGCACTGAAATACATTTGAATGTGGTTAAAGGGAAAGTTTTAGGTTGTATATGTTACTAAGATAAAAATTGCAAAGAAAAACAAAAACAAAAATACATAGGACTGTATAACACAAAGAATGAGCCCTATCATAAACGATGGACTATAATGGTACAATTATGGGTACTCTATGTTTTATGCATGATTTTTCTGTAAATCTACAACTTCTCTAATAAAAAATTTCTATGTTCCCAACCTAGTCCAGTATCCGGTACATAGTAAGGGCTTAGTACATGTTTTTGAATAAATGACTGAGGGAGAACTTGGCCTAGAACTGGGCAAAGTGGAAAAAGGAGCAGCGATTTCCCCAACAGTACTTTTCTCCCTGGAAATGTTAGTATCCTGAGCAGCCCATGTCCACGTAGACAAGAGCAGCATTGAGTGTAATATAATAAATGGTTTGAACCCCACTTGTTTAGGCCCAGGTACAGGGCTTTTCTGCCCTATCTGTAAGGAGGAGGCTTCTCTGCTCCCCAACAAATCAAAGACAGTGATGGCACATACACCTACACACATGCCCACCATGGGTCACAGAGTAACATTTGAGTTTCTAAGAATTCCAACATTGAATACATGTCCTCTTCCCCGCCCCCCACCTTCTCTTTCCCTTCCCTCTCTTAAATAATTCAATCTTTAAAGCCACTATGTGGAGCTGACCAAGGTAGGGCATCCATGCAGGGTAGGGGATGGGAGGCGGTGGAGAGGATTTAGGGGACCAGAGCAGGATGTCAGGGCCAAAGCAGAGTGAGGACAGCTTCTGTGCAGGAGGCTGCCAGCTGCCCGGTGCAGAATGTCTGAGACCTGGTGGGGTGAGGAGGACGTCCGTGTGGGGAGTGGGGTGGGGCCTGGCAGGGTAGGGCAGAGCCTGATGGGCAGAGAAAGGCATCCCTAAGCAGGAGCAGCCTGCATGGTGCATCAGAATCCAAGCAGGATGAGGAAGGCATCTATGTGGGGAAGGAGGCAGCAGAAGCGCTGGCAGGTGGTTGCATCCAGGGGGTTGATCAAACAGGGGGTTGATACAAACATATATATGTTTGTATATATATAAATATACAAACAAGCCAGTATATAAATGGAGACAGGTTTCTCAATGTCTGAGAGGGGAGTTACAAATATGGAAAGAGAAAACTAGCATGAACCCTGTAGTTTGGATAGGAATTAGAAGTAACAGTATGAACTTAAGGTTATCAACATACATACATAGATCGATACAGAACTATAGATGTGTGTACACACACACACATACACACACAAACACAGCATACTCACGTATGCCTTCGTTCTGTCCATTGAAAGGGCCCAGGGGCAGCAAAACCCCAATTAAAATGAGCATGCCTAGCACCCATGTCTTGGCTTCTAAATAATTCTCCACTAAAATGAACCAGAGCTCTTTGGAGAAATGGCTGATTCTAGAACTGGAACATCTCATCGTACCAGGAATTAAGGAAGTTCTCAAAGATTGATGGGGACATGCTAAAAGCACACAGAAGCCAGCTTGAAGGGGCACCCACTGGCCAAATCTGGGACAAAGTATCAAAATCAATAATGATAGTAACAGATTATACACCATTGAATAAAAAGGAAATCCATGAGTCTATACTGATGTAAATTGATCAATGGATACTTTCAAAGTTTGATTAGGAATGAGTGATTTATGTAATTTCAAAGGGCTTCTCTACAGAACACCAATAATTGTGAAATGAAAAGGAGTAATTTTACCATGGAGAACTGTAGCAGATACCAGCTTAATCAAGGGATCTAAGTGAAATTTGATTCATTTTCTACCTGCTGGGATGCAATGAGGAAAACACAGCATCTTTTCTGTGATATTCTTGTCGAAAGTTGCATAACGTGGATCTAAGCATGAAGAAATTCAGATAAACCCAAATTGAAGGACACTCTGCAAAACTGTAATCTTCAAAAGTGTCAAGGTCGTGAAACTGAAGGAAAGAACACAGGAATTTTTCCACACCAGAGCAGACTAAAGGAACATGACATCTAAATGCAACACTTGGTTCTGAAATGCACCCTTTTGCTCTAAAGGATATTATTGGGACAATTAGCAAAAACTTGAATTGGTCTGAGGATTAGATGACAGTTTATGGAAATTTAGTAGTAATGTATCAATGTGTAGCAATGTTAATTTCCTGATTTTGATGGTTGTATTGTAGTTGTGTAGGAGAATGTCCTTGTTTATAGAAAATGCACACTTGTGTTGGGGGATCTTGGAGCAACTTGTTGGCAGCTAACTCTCAAATGGTTAGGATATAGTGCAAAAGTTCTTTTATTATACTTTGCACTGTACTGTACTTGCAACTTTTCTCTAAGTTTGTGAAATTTTCCCAAATAATAGATCTATATATCTATCATATATATATATAGCTATAGCTCTATGTCTGCATCTATGTGTCAATGTCCACCTGTAATGGACATGTTAGGTCAGGAATTATAATGCTTTCCAGACTGCCAAGATACAGGTAGTCAGCTTTGGGTGGAGAAAGCTTGGGGAAAGCTTGCCCTGGAGGCAGAATCAGGGTCTCTCTGCTACCCCTGCATGCTCTGCCAAGGTGTGGGAAGGAGGGTAGTCTCATTCCACACATTTACTTAAGATTGGATTCCTGAACAACGGAAAGAGAGAAGACACGGTATCTGCAGGGCTGATTATGCAGTCCATCCAACTTATCTGGCAACAGGCTCATCTGCCAGAACCAAAATTGGAAACATCAAGGTCTCCTTTGTCATCTTAGAATAGTCTGTGCAATAAATAACTAAGGGGCAGTTCTTCAATGTTCACCTGTAACCCATGTTCATTTGAGACTTGGTCTAAAGTGCTAATAACCACAATTGCCAATTGTGCACCTCGTAAGGGTTGGAAACTGGGATAGATCTTTTACATATTCTGTTTCTAATCATCACAATGGTTTTCCAAGTTATGGCTCATCCCCATTTTACAGATGAGGAGACAGAGGCTCAGAGAAGTTTAATATATTGGTCATGTTATGCATCTAGCAGGGTATGACGCTGGGATATGAAAACCACTCTGCAGAGCCCTTTTCACTGTTCTGTGCCACCTCCCTACACACAGGGCCTCTGTTGTGCAGCCTCCTCCCATTTCACCACCACCCCCACACACTTCATCCTGACAGGTGGCCCAGAGTCCCCGCAGACCAAGCAGATCCCACCCTTGTGATCCCAGAGCATTTGTCACACAGCACACAGTTAATTGTGTACAACTAACTTATACAGGCTTGAGAAAATTGAGGACAGGGCCCCTCTTATCTGTGTTCTCAGCATCTTTCATGGAACCAGGCACATGGTAATCATAATAGCATTAACAGAGCACTTATTATGTGCCAGCAAACCTTTATATGCATTATCTCATTTAAACCTTAAGACAACCCTATAAAGTAGGCATTCCCATTATTCCCATTTTACATATAAGAAACTGGGGTCACAGGGATTAACTAATTTTCCCCAGAAACAGTGCAAATAGGAGGTGGAAGCAAGATTCAAGGCTAGACAATGTAATCCTCCAGTCCGGCTCTTCACCCCTCTGCCCTCCTGCCACAGACTTACTGGACAAATTCCTACTTTGGGAGCTCTGCTGATGGGAAATGCTCTCCCCACAATGCAAGCCCTCACTGTATGCCCAGCCCAAGTGTGAAGCTCACCTCCTTGGGCGAATATTCTCACACACGACATCTGCCTCCCACTCCCTGGGCATACAGCTGGCACCACGCCCTGACACGTGACTCAGGTTTGGGCCCAGGGGACATAATTTATCAGCATTTGTCAAACTGGATTCAATTCCCAGGAATGGAAGTAAGCAGGAATCAACAACAAGGGGGTATATTGTACCGAGTGCTATGACCATCTATTTCAGGATTTTCCAGGAGAGTCCCAACTTCTAAAATTCCATCCTTTCCTCAGACCATTGGTCAGAATATATGCCAGAGAATGTTGCCTGATATTCATTTAAAAAGTACAGTCATCATTCTACTGAAAAGAGGCAGGAATGGGGGCAGGAGGTGCTGCCAGTGACCACCTACCTACATGCCCTTGGGAAAGTCACAGTTTCTCTGGAGCTGAGTTTCTCCCTGGGTAAAACTGCGATGACAATACCCATTCCTACCACAGAAATGAAACAAAATATATGTGTGAATGTGTCATGAGCAGGAATGAAGTATAATGCAATCCAATTACCATGAATAGGATGCCTGACATTTTTCTTGGCCTGCATGGCAAGTGGTTTCCATCTTTCAAAAAAAAAGGAAGAATGAGGTTTACATGAAGATGTAAGAAGAGCAAATATCCTGGGGCCTTTGTGGGTTTTGAAAAAGACAAAACTAGACATTTGTGTCCCCTAGGCTCTCCTCAAGAACTTGGTTATGTGTGTGTGTGTGTGTGTGTGTGTGTGCATGTATGTGTGTGTGTGTTCATCTTGGGTAAGCACAGGAAGTGTGAGACTGGGGTCATCGGGGTCAGTGTTCTGAAATTGTGTGAGATTCTACCCAGTGGAGGAGGCAGGCAGTCTTCTTACCTGTGCTATGTTGGGGATCAGTTGCCAGATACGTGAAGATTCAGGTGACAGTCCGCTTGGAAACTCAGCTTTTCTGCCAAGGAACATTTTCTTTCTCATCTTCTAGACACGCATGCAAACCATCCATCTTTCTACACTCAGGGATTAATCAGCACATCCCCTGCCCTTTCTGCAAGGCTTTGAGCAGAGCAGACCCATATACCCGAGAGCAGCCTGTGGCGGGCTGTGAGGGAGATCGGACACCCTCCCTCCCCCAAAACAGCCACTCATTAGAATTAGTGACAAATCTGCTCTGGTTTGGATGGGGCTGAGGCTCCCTGGAACTTCCTCCTGCTCACGCCAAAAACCCAGATCCTTTTGTTCACCTTTAAGGCTGCCAAGTCAGGCCCACCGCACCCCTGGATGTTGTTTTCCTGCAGGCAATGGGAAAATGAGCTTGGAGCCAGGGAAGGGAAATCAACAAGGAAACAAACACAGCGTCACTGCACCTTCAGGTCACCATTAGGCCTGGGACATTCACATGCTTCAGATGAGTTTCTAAATAGGCAGGGGCTCAGTAGCCCCTGCACCCATCTCAGAATCCTGGGCATCTTTTTATTTTTAATTGTGCAAAGAAACACACAAAATTTTATATCAGACAAATCAAGCAATCCTGATTTTTTTTTCCAAAGCTATGCCAAAACTTGCAAAGATTTTCTATAAGCAGTACTACTCATAAGTGAACACTGCCTAGTGTTCACAGAGAAAGAAAAAGAATAGGCAAGTTTGTGGCTGACACTATTTAAGATTTTTTAACTCTAAGGATATAGGATTCTGCTCACTCTGTCATCACCATCATCCTCATCTTCATCATCCTCAGGAGCATAGTATCTATGCAAATGTTTATTGAGTATTTACTGTGTGCCAGGCCCTGTGCTAATTCCCTGACCTGCATTATTTCATTTAATTCTCACCATAGACCTATAATTTTCATTTCCATTTTGCAGATGAAGAAATTGAGGACCAGAGAGGTTAAGGCACTCACACAAAGTGACCCAGCCAGTTCAAAATTTAAGAATTGCATTGCTGAAACTGCTTTTCTCAGTCTTGCTTTTCCCACCAGATAGGCTTAAATATTCTGTGAACTGACAGCTCCAGTGAGGGCCAAAGACTTTGCTTAAATAAACTGTTAGCTATGGAAATAGAATTCTAGGCAGAAACATGGATCATCCGTTAGTTCAGTGGTCTCTCTCCAGAGAAGCGAGTTGGTGATACCTTATGTTCAACAAGCACATAGGACACGTATAATCCAGGCACCCACTGCCCTCTCTGACCAGCTGGTGCAACTGGCTGCTGGTTCTCTGACTTTTCAGCATCCTTTTGATTTACAAACAAGGAAGTGCACTATAAATCTTTTGGCCTCTGTGTGTGTGTCATGGCTCAGTCTCTAGTTTATTCTTTTGAATTCAGGAGCCTAACGGTTACAGGCTTCTTTTAATCAACAATTCATGCAAGGAATGAAACTAAGTTCCCAGCCAGGAAACTTCTGCTGGTGAGAAGAAATCAGCACACGCATTTTCAGACCTCAGGTCACACTGCGACTTTTTTGGGTTTTATTGTCCTAATCTTTACCTTGGATTGTTAGCAATTACCTCTCTTGTACCATGGTGTTTACCCCAGGGCAGCCAGCAGTTGGTCAAAGGAAAGTAAAACTGTTAATTAGGAGACATGGAGATGGCTCCCAGAGAGGTCCAAGTTGTCTGTTTTTGCAAATATATGCATTGCAACACTAGGGCCGTTGCTCGCCCTTGTCTTCCTTGGATTTGGTTTTAAGGAACTTTGGGGTATTTGGCCTTAGGGACAAAGAAGCCTTTAAACTTGAAGTTGGTCAGCTTTTTCATTCTTAACAGAGACAAAAGACAAATTCACTTGAGCTGCAGCAATAAAGAGCAAGACTGGAAAGAGTCTGGGCATTTAGTTTAGATATTTCATTTTCTTTCCCAGTGGTTTACAATTAAGTGCAGCATCCAGATATGTTTACAGACTCTGGTCTTGGAGTTCTTTGATGAAGAAAGGCAATTTATAACCGTCAAATGGGCCTTTCAACCTTATCATCTGAAAGGAAAATCCAAAATGTTGGAAAGGAGCTGATGTCATGGAAGCTTTCATGTTCCTCACCTGCTCCCCAGCAGATTTGGGGACTGCCAGGAGCTTTGGGGTTTTCCATTCAGAAAGGTAAGGGAGATGGATTTTATTTCTCCTTCCTCTCTGCTGAGCATATGGATCAGTACTGATTGATTCAGTTCCAAGAGTAGAGTCCATTCTGGGATTGATAATAAACACACACACACCCCTCCAAAAACTTTTTTTGCATGGTCATGTAACCAAGGCAGCTGATTGTTTAAAACTGGAAACAGAGAGAAGTCACGGATGAAAACAGGACGTATTAATTTAGCTTTACAAGTGTGCCCTTTCCAAAGCCAGAATTACTCACTGCCTGGCAGCCTACAGCATGGAGACCTGAGCCTGCTCAAACTCCATGGCTTTAGAGTGTCATTTCCATTTGGTGTGGGAGATCCTAGGCAAGTGACAGATTCTAACTCAGCAGAAATGTCCAGATGTAATTAAATTCTAATAATTATGGGAAAGCAAACATGCCTTCACCAAAGAAGGAAAAATGGCTTATTTTTAGAGTGTTCCAGAAAATTAATATTCCCAGTTATGTGCAGAGAAGATTGCCTCATCTTTGGTGCATTTTTGGGGAGGGATATTAAATCTGAGAAATGTAAAATGATGGAGCAGCCATTTCAATCTCTAACTGTGACAAAGAAATCACTTGAGCTAGCTTTCACTCAGGCCCATTTTCAGCCTTACAAGATGCTCAGTATGAAAATGGATTTATCATATAAGGAGGTAGAAAATTTTTTCTTTAAACTGTTACAGACTGATTGCTTTCCTCTCCCTCCTCATAAGCATGTAACTTATAGATTACCCATCTTATCTTCACAAATTGTTGGGGCAGTGAGGTGAGGCTTTAAGTACCATGATAAAATTATATAGAGAAAGCCTCATAGAGCCAACAAAACAAAACAAAACAAAACAAAACAAAACAAAAACGAAAACAACAAACAAACAAAAACAAAAATCCTTCCTCTTTGAATTCCCTCTTGGGTTTCCTCCTGATAGCTTTTGAAATATGAAATCAACACCAAGGAGGCCAACCCAGATCAAGCCCCTAGTTCATTATGTTTGACCCAATACAAAATAAAGCCCACCTGCCCTAAACCCACCTTTGTAAGATCAACAAACTTCTATCCAATCAATAGGAGTCAAACTAACTTTTTTTTTATGTCTATAAAAATTGCTTACCTTCCCTAAACTCAAAGCTGCTTCATTTTTGCAAGTGATCTGGCTTCCTTGCTGCAGCAAAACTTTTGGTGTCCTGAATAAAATGCTATAATCTGCAGACGCGACTGATTCGTCTTTCAACAACCATCTCTATGCCAACAAATCTCTCATCCATATCTCTGGCCCAGACCTCTCTTCTGAGTTTCCAACTGCTTATTCGGTATCTCACAGACATCTCAAACTTCACACATCCAAAGCCAACTCTTGATCTTCTCCCCTTTCTCCTCCTATTTCCCCATCCCAGTAAATGAACATTTCATCCACCCAAGTGTTTCACTGAAAGTCGTTCTCCTTCAAGCCCCTCATCCAATCCATGAGTGTGTTCTGTGAATTCCACCTCCAAAATTTATATCAACATCAGCCATTGCCCCTGTTTCTGCCACCACAACAGTGTAACCATTCATCATTTCTCACCCGGATTACTGCAATTAGCCTCCTAACAGGTTCCCTTGCTTCATATCTTGGTCCCAGTACCTCTACAAATCTACACTCTACAGCACAGCCAAGCTATACTTTTTTTTTTTTTATCTTCATTTTATTGAGATATATTCACATACCACGCAGTCATACAAAACAAATCGTACTTTCGATTGTTCACAGGACCATTACATAGTTGTACATTCATCACCTAAATCAATCCCTGACACCTTCATTAGCACACACACAAAAATAATAAGAATAATAATTAGAGTGAAAAAGAGCAATTGAAGTAAAAAAGAACACTGGGTACCTTTGTCTGTTTGTTTCCTTCCCCTATTTTTCTACTCATCCATCCATAAACTAGACAAAGTGGAGTGTGGTCCTTATGGCTTTCCCAATCCCATTGTCACCCCTCATAAGCTACATTTTTATACAACTGTCTTCAAGATTCGTGGGTTCTGGGTTGTAGTTTGATAGTTTCAGGTATCCACCACCAGCTACCCCAATTCTTTAGAACCTAAAAAGGGTTGTCTAAAGTGTGCGTAAGAGTGCCCACCAGAGTGACCTCTCGGCTCCTTTTGGAATCTCTCTGCTACTGAAGCTTATTTCATTTCCTTTCACATCCCCCTTTTGGTCAAGAAGATGTTCTCCATCCCACGATGCCAGGTCTACATTCCTCCCCAGGAGTCATATTCCACGTTGCCAGGGAGATTCACTCCCCTGGGTGTCTGATCCCACGTAGAGGGGAGGGCAGTGATTTCACCTTTCAAGTTGGCTTAGCCAGAGAGAGAGGGCCACATTTGAGCAACAAAGAGGCATTCGGGAGGAGGCTCTTAGGCACAACCATAGGGAGGCCTAGCCTCTCATTTGCAGCAACTGTCTTCCCAAGGGTAAAACCTATGGTAGAGGGCTCAACCCATCAAACCACCAATCCCTATGTCTGTGGTCATGTTAGCAACCATCGAGGCGGGGTAGGCCAATACCCCTGCATTCTCCACAGGCTCCTCAAGGGGGCACTACATCTTTTTTTCCTTATTTTTCTTTTTTTTTTTTTTAACTTTCCCTTCTTTTTTAAATCAACTGTATGAAAAAAAAGTTAAAAAGAAAACAAACATACAATAAAAGAACATTTCAAAGAGACCATAACAAGGGAGTAAGAAAAAGACAACTAACCTAAGATAACTGCTTAACTTCCAACATGTTCCTACTTTACCCCAAGAAAGTTACCTAATATAGCAACATTTCTGTGAACTTGTTCCTACTATATCCATCAGAAATTAACAGACCATAGTCATTCCTGGGCATCCCCAGAACGTTAAATAGCTTATTTGTTCTTCTTGGATTATTGTTCCCCTTTCCTTAATTGCTCTCTATTGCTAGTTCCCCTACATTCTACATTATAAACCATTTGTTTTACATTTTTCAAAGTTCACATTAGTGGTAGCATATAATATTTCTCTTTTTGTGCCTGGCTTATTTCGCTCAGCACTATGTCTTCAAGGTTCATCCATGTTGTCATATGTTTCACGAGATCGTTCCTTCTTACTGCCGCGTAGTATTCCATCGTGTGTATATACCACATTTTATTTATCCACTCATCTGTTGAAGGACATTTGGGTTGTTTCCATCTCTTGGCAATTGTGAATAATGCTGCTATGAACATTGGCGTGCAGATATCTGTTCGTGTCACTGCTCTCCGATCTTCCGGGTATATACCGAGAAGTGCAATCGCTGGATCGAATGGTAACTCTATATCTAGTTTTCTAAGGAACTGCCAGACTGACTTCCAGAGTGGCTGAACCATTATACAGTCCCACCAACAATGAATAAGAGTTCCAATTTCTCCACATCCCCTCCAGCATTTGTAGTTTCTAATGGCAGCCATTCTAATCGGTGTTAGATGGTATCTCATTTTGGTCTTAATTTGCATCTCTCTAATAGCTAGTGAAGCTGAACATTTTTTCATGTGTTTCTTGGCCATTTGTGTTTCCTCTTCAGAGAAGTGTCTTTTCATATCTTTTGCCCATTTTATAATTGGGCTGTCTGTACTATTGTCATTGAGTTGTAGGATTTCTTTATATATGCAAGATATCAGTCTTTTGTCAGATACATGGTTTCCAAAATTTTTTTCCCATTGAGTTGGCTGCCTCTTTACCTTTTTGAGAAATTCCTTTGAGGTGCAGAAACTTCTAAGCTTGAAGAGTTCTCATTTATCTATTTTTTCTTTTGTTGCTTGTGCTTTGGGTGTAAAGTCTAGGAAGTGGCCGCCTAATACAAGGTCTTGAAGATGTTTTCCTACATTATCTTCTAGGAGTTTTATGGTACTTTCTTTTATATTGAGATCTTTCGTCCATTTTGAGTTAATTTTTGTGTAGGAGATGAGGTAGGGGTCCTCTTTCATTCTTTTGGATATGGATATCCAACTCTCCCAGCCCCATTTGTTGAAAAGACCATTATGACTCAGTTCAGTGACTTTGGGGGCCTTATCAAAGATCAGTCGGCCATAGATCTGAGGGTCTATCTCTGAATTCTCAATTCGATTCCATTGATCTATAAGTCTATCTTTGTGCCAGTACCATGCTGTTTTGGCAACTGTGGCTTTATAATAAGCTTCAAAGTCAGGGAGTGTAAGTCCTCCCACTTCGTTTTTCTTTTTTAGTGTCTTTAGCAATTCGAGGCATCTTCCCTTTCCAAATAAATTTGATAACGAGCTTTTCCAAGTCTGCAAAGTAGGTTGTTGGAATTTTGATTGGGATTGCATTGAATCTGTACATGAGTTTGGGTAGAATTGACATCTTAATGACATTTAGCCTTCCTATCCATGAACATGGAATATTTTTCCATCTTTTAAGGTCCCCTTCTATTTCTTTTAGTAGAGTTATGTAGTTTTCTTTGTATAGGTCTTTTACATCTTTGGTTAAGTTTATTCCTAGGTACTTGATTTTTTTAGTTGCTATTGAAAATGGTATCTTTTTCTTGAGTGTCTCTTCAGTTTGTTCATTTCTAGTATATAGAAACATTACTGACTTATGTGCATTAATCTTGTATCCCGCTACTTTGCTAAATTTGTTTATTAGCTCTAGTAGCTGTATCGTCGATTTCTCAGGGTTTTCTAGATATAAGATCATATCATCTGCAAACAATGACAGTTTTACTTCTTCTTTTCCAATTTGGATGCCTTTTATTTCTTTGTCTTGCCGGATTGCCCTGGCTAGCACTTCCAGCACAATGTTGAGTAACAGTGGTGACAGCGGGCATCCTTGTCTTGTTCCTGATCTTAGGGGGAAGGCTTTCAGTCTCTCACCATTGAGTACTATGCTGGCTGTGGGTTTTTCATATATGCTCTTTATCATGTTGAGGAAGTTTCCTTCAATTCCTACCTTTTGAAGTGTTTTTATCAAAAACGGATGTTGGATTTTGTCAAATGCTTTTTCAGCATCTACTGAGATGATCAATTGATTTTTCCCTTTTGACTCGTTAATGTGTTGTAATACATTGATTGATTTTCTTATGATGAACCATCCTTGCATGCCTGGAATGAACCCCACTTGGTCATGGTGTATGATTTTTTTAATGTGTCTTTGGATTCGATTTGCAAGTATTTTGTTGAGGATTTTTGCATCTATATTCATTAGGGAGATTAGCCGGTAGTTTTCCTTTTTTGTAGCATCTTTGCCTGGTTTTGGTATTAGATTGATGTTAGCTTCATAAAATGAGTTAAGTAGTGTTCCATTTTCTTCAATGTTTTGAAAGAGTTTGAGTAAGATTGGTGTCAGTTCTTTCTGGAAAGTTTGGTAGAATTCCCCTGTGAAGCCATCTGGCCCTGGGCATTTATTTGTGGGAAGATTTTTGATGACTGATTGGATCTCTTTGCTTGTGATGGATTGGTTGAGGTCTTCTATTTCTTCTCTGGTCAGTATAGGTTGTTCATATGTTTCCAGGAAATTGTCCATTTCTTCTACATTATCCAGTTTGTTGCCATACAGTTGTTCATAATATCCTCTTATAATTTTTTTAATTTCTTCAGGATCTGCAGTTATGTCACCTTTCTCATTCATTATTTTGTTTATATGGGTCTTCTCTCTTTTTGATTTTGTCAGTCTAGCTAGGGGCTTGTCAATCTTGTTGATCTTCTCAAAGAACCAACTTTTGGTTATATTTATCCTCTCTATTGTTTTTTTGTTCTCTATGTCATTTATTTCTGCTTTAATCCTTGTTATTTCTTTTCTTGTACTTGGTTTAGGATTGGTTTGCTGTTCATTTTCTAGCTTCTTCAGTTGATCCATTAGTTCTTTGATTTTGGCTCTTTCTTCCTTTTTAATATATGCGTTTAGTGCTATAAATTTCCCCCTTAGCACTGCTTTTGCTGCATCCCATCGGTTTTGGTATGTTGTGTTCTCATTTTCCTTCGTCTCTATATATTTAGCAATTTCTCTTGCTATTTCTTCGTTCACCCACCGATTGTTTAGGAGTGTGTTGTTTAGCCTCCAGGTATTTGTGAATTTTCTAAGTCTCTGATGGTTATTGACTTCTAATTATATTCCATTGTGGTCAGAGAATGTGCTTTGAATAATTTCAATTTTTTTTAAATTTATTGAGGCTTGTTTTATGTCCCAGCATATGATCTATTCTGGAGAAAGTTCCATGAGCCCTAGAAAAGTATGTGTATCCTGGTGATTTGGGATGTAATGTCCTGTATATGTCTGTTAAATCTAATTCATTTATCAGATTGTTTAGGTTTTCAATTTCCTTATTGGTCTTCTGTCTGGTTGATCTATCTATAGGAGAGAGTGATGTGTTGAAGTCTCCCACAATTATTGCAGAAACATCAATTGCTTCCTTTAGTTTTGCCAGTGTTTCTCTCATGTATTTTGTGGCACCTTGATTGGGTGCATAGACATTTACAATTGTTATTTCTTCTTGTTGAATTGCCCCTTTTATTAGTATGTAGTGGCCTTCTTTGTCTCTCAAAACATCCCTGCATTTGAAGTCTATTTTATCTGAGATTAATATTGCTACACCTGCTTTCTTTTGGCTGTAGCTTGCATGAAATATTTTTTTCCATCCTTTCACTTTCAGTTTCTTTGTGTCCCTGTGTCTGAGATGAGTCTCTTGTATGCAACATATTGATGGTTCATTTTTTTTGATCCATTCTGCGAATCTATATCTTTTAATTGGGGAGTTTAATCCATTTACATTCAACATTATAACCGTGAAGGCATTTCTTAAATCAGCCATCTTATCCTTTGGTTTATGTTTGTCATATTTTTCCCCTCTCTCTATTAATATCCTTTATTGTACCCATACCGAATCTCTTTAGTACTGAACCTTTCTCCAAGTCTCTCTGTCCTGTCTTTGTTTCTCTGTCTGTAGGGCTCCCTTTAGTATCTCCAGTAGGGCAGGTCTCTTGTCAGCAAATTCTCTCAGCATTTGTTTGTCTGTGAAAAATTTAAGCTCTCCCTCAAATTTGAAGGAGAGCTTTGCTGGATAAAGTATTCTTGGCTGGAAATTTTTCTCACTCAGAATTTTAAATATATCGTGCCACTGCCTTCTCGCCTCCATGGTGGCTGCTGAGTATTCACTACTTAGTCTTATGCTGTTTCCTTTGTATGTGGTGAATTGCTTTTCTCTTGCTGCTTTCAGAACTTGCTCCTTCTCTTCCGTGTTTGACAGTGTGATCAGAATATGTCTCGGAGTGGGTTTATTTGGATTTATTCTATTTGGAGTTCGCTGAGCATTTATGATTTGTGTATTTATGTTGTTTAGAAGATTTGGGAAGTTTTCCCCAACAATTTCTTTGAATACTCTTCCTAGACCTTTACCCTTTTCTTCCCCTTCTGGAGCACCAATGAGTCTTATATTTGGATGTTTCATATCATCTATTATATCCCTGAGGTCCATTTCGATTTTTTCAATTTTTTTCCCCATTCTTTCTTTTATGCTTTCATTTTCCATTCTGTCATCTTCCAGGTCACTGATTCGTTGTTCAACTTCCTCTAGTCTTGTACTATGAGTGTCCAGAATCTTTTTAATTTGGTCAACAGTTTCTTTAATTTCCATAAGATCATCCATTTTTTTTTATTTAGTCTTGCAATGTCTTCTTTATGCTCTTCTAGGTTCTTCTTGATATCCTTTGTATCCCGTACTATGGTCTCATTGTTCATCTTTAGTTCTTTGAGTAGCTGCTCTAGGTGCTGTGTCTTTTCTGATCTTTTGATTTGGGTGCTTGGGCTTGGGTTATCCTTATCATTTGGTTTTTTCATATGCTTTATAATTTTCTGTTGTTTTTTGGCCTCTTGGCATTTGCTGAACTTGATAGGGTTCTTTTAGGATTTGTAGACCAATTGAAGTCCTTGTCTCTAATTTATCAGATCTACAGCTTCGTGGAGTACACTTTCTCTAACTAACCAGCAGGTGGCGTCCACGAGCCACCTGTTCTCCACAAGCCAGTTCTCCCCTGCTTAGCCTTTTTGGTGAGTGGGGGAGTGAGTCTTGTGGGGTCCAATTGGTGTACCAAGCTTGCATGTGTAGTTGGTGTTGCCTGCCCTGTATATGGGGCGTGTTTCTGGGCAGTCAGGGAGGGGGGGTGGCTCTAACAATCAAATCTCCCTGGTGATCCTAGAGTTTTAAAGCTGCTGCAATAGTCTAATCCTTCAGTTCAGTCCTGCCACAGTTTGTCTCTGCCACTGACCCACAAGTCCTTGGTATTGGCGTATGGCTCCTGAGACTTGCAAGTGGGCCCCTCTTCCAGGCTGTGCACCCCGGGTCCTCTGTTGAGGGATGACTGTGCTATGTCACAGGTGAGTGCCGTCCCCCCAGGGCAGTTCTGGGCTGCTGGGCTGTGTAGGGAGGCTCCCAGTCTGCTGAAATGATGACTGAATGGGGCTTTGTTAATTCACACTGCTCCACCTTCCCAACTCTGGGACAATCAGCTGAGGTTGCAGGGAAGGCTAATGTCCACGCCCAGTTTTGTTGTGTGTGCCTATTATTTGAAGCGCTTCCGTCACACTGGGTTGTCTGGGGCAGCTCTGGGCAGGAGTGTTTCCTGTCCACCAGGATGATGGCTGTGAGTGGACACTCCCCTTTTCTTGGGAAGTTGTGGTGTTTAGTGAATTTTCTCAGCCACTGGATTATTGCCTTTTGTCTCAGAGCTCTCTTAGTTCTGCTCTTGTCTTGACCTGCCCAAATTGCAAGTCTTTGAAGCTTTCTGTATTGGGCTTCTTAGAGTAATTGTTTTAGAAAAAGAAAAAAGGATTAAAAAAAAGGGCCCTCCTCAGAGATCTATTGGGCTATTGAAATGCTAAGAGACAAAGCAATTAGGGCCATTAAGGAAAGGTCCACAGGGCAGAGAGATCAGCTTTTCTTTGGGATTTGCATATGAGCCTCGGGGCCTGAGCTCTGCCCTTCCCCTTTCTATGTTCACCAGAACTCCAAAAATCCTCCGCTTTTATTTTGGAGTTTTTCGTGTTGCTTTTTTCTATGCCTGTCTCCTCTCTGCTGGGCTGGCTGCTCTCAGATTCTCTGGAGTCTGGTCTCAGTCTATCTATGGTTGGAGTTTGGATCAGTAGAATGAGTTTCTGATAAGGGCTGCCACTGCAGTTCTCCCTTCTCCTTCCTGGAGCTGACAGCCCCTCCTCCCACGGGACTGAGCCTGGCAGGGAGGGGTGCAGGTCCCCTGGCCACAAAAACTTACAGAGTTCGCTGATCTCAGCAGTTCCACGTTTTCATGAGTGTTGTATGAAGTATGCCCAAATTCAGATTGCTCTGTGGTGTCCAGTCCACGCAGTTCCTGGCTTTCTACCTACTTTCCTGGAGGAGTAACTAAAACATACAGCTCACCAGTCCGCCATCTTGCCCCACCTCCCCAGGCTATACTTTTAAGAAAGAAGCTCAGATTATGCCATTAGCCTCAAAGTTTTCCATTGCATTCAGGATGAAATACAAAATCCCTTGCATGGCTCCTAGATTTGGCATGATTCAGTCCTTGCTCACCTCTCCAATGTGGCCTCAGCTACACTCTCCTTCATCCAGTTCACTCCAGCCATTTGAGCTTGCTGTCAGTTTCTTGACCCCTCCGAGCTTTTCTTCATCTTACAGCTTTTGCTGTCTCTGGACTGCTCCCTACTGACCATGCCCACAAACATACATGCACAATCTCACTCTATCCTTCTTTCTCTCTCTGCCTGCCTAACGCTTTCTCCTCTTTCAAGTCTCAGCTCAAATGTCATATCTTAGAGACATCTTCCCCCTTTTTCATTGTAGCACTTGATATAATTTTAAAGTATATTATTTATTGGCCTAGTTGTTTAATATATGACTTATAGTTTACTCATCAACACATACCCCATCTCCTACCCCCAGCTAGGTTTCCTTTCATCAGCATTGGAGCTGTGCATATTTTGTTCATGACTATATATCTAGGGCCTAGTATATAATAGGTTCCAAATGAAAAAAAAAAAAAAAAGTTGAATGAAGGAATGAGTAACTGAATGAGAAAATCTTTTTCTCTCAATTCAGATCACTTAAGAGTTTCTTTTTTTTAATTCAATTTTATTGAGATATATTCACATACCATGCAGTCATACAAAGAATATACTCAACTGTTTACAGTAATACCATATAGCTGTGCATTCATCACCAAAATTAATTTTTGAACATTTTCGTTACCACACACACACACAAATAATAAGAATAAAAACTAAAGTGAAAAAGAACAATTAAAGTAAAAAAGAACACTGGGTGCTTTTTTTTTTTTTTGGCCCCCATTTTTCTACTCATCCATCCATACACTGGACAAAGGGGAGTGTGGTCCATATGGCTTTCCCAATCACATTGTCACCCCTCATAAGCTACATTTTTATACAATCGTCTTCAAGATTCATGGGTTCTAGGTTGTAGTTTGATAGTTTCATGTATTTATTGCTAGCTATTCCTAGTCATTAGAACCTAAAAAGGATTATATATATATTGTGCGTAAGAGTGCCCACCAGAGTGACCTCTCAGGTCCTTTTGGAATCTCTCTGCCACTGAAGCTCATTTCGTTTCCTTTCACATCCCCCTTTTGGTCAAGAAGATGTTCTCCATCCCATGATGCTGGGTCTAGATTCCTCCCTGGGAGTCATATTCCACGTTGCCAGGGAGATTCACTCCCCTGGGTGTCAGATCCCATGTAGGGGAGACGGCAGTGATTTCACCTGCCAAGTTGGCTTAGCTAGAGAGGGCCACATCTGAACAACAAAGAGGCATTCAGGGGAAGACTCTTAGGCACAATTATAGGGAGGTCTAGCCTCTCCTTTGCATCAACAGTCTTCCCAAGGGCAAGTCCCATGGTAGAGGGCTCTGCCCATCAAACCACCAGTCCCCTTTGTCCGTGAGCACATCAGCAACCATTGAGGAGAGTTTCTTAAATAGCTATTGAGAGGTACTTATTCTGAGGCAGAGAATTAGCAGATAATTGTGGTCTTCGAGAATCTACCCTGAGTCCTACCTTCCACAGAACCACTTTTTATTGTTTTGGGGGAGTTGCTGTTGGATAGCCCGGGGAAGGAGTGGGGAGAGAACTAGGGGTGGAAGTTGGTGGATGGAGGACTAATGTGTTTCTGGCTTTCCATGTTAGATTTTTTAATTCATTCCCATGAAAACAGTGGAAATTGTACTGTTTTAAAGACTGAAGGAACCAGCTTAGGGAAACCAAACACCATTTAGATTTAGAACAACAGCTTATGGGAAAAAAGTGTTCCAAATTCAAACAACCAACCTACCAAAACCAAAAAAATCTCTCGGAACAAAAACTCTTCTAAGCAGGAGTTTGCCTGTTTTGTGTTTTATATGAATTTGCAAAAATATGGTGACTCATCACCATCCACACCCTCCCTGACCCCTCATCTTAATTTGGGTCCTGGTTAGCATGCGTTGGGCAGTATCAGGAACGTCTATGAGATAACTTATTCATGGAGAGAGTGTATTTATTTGCTTTGAGGCAGAGCCAGGAAACATTTTTTTTCTGTCCATATTGCAGGACTTCAGTCCACACTTCCGGCCTCTCCCAAGCTCGTATCTTGCTCCTCCCAACAGAAGGAGTTATGACCAATCCAATTGGTATGACGAGGAGACCCTAACCAATCTGATTGGTGAGATGGGGAGAAAAAGGCCTTCCATGAGCTTCCTTATGTAGGGGACTGGGCTGCTGCATTGAAAAAGGAAGGGTTTCCTTCTCTCTGCCTCGCCCGTTTTATGCCAAGACTTGGAGCACCTAGAGGGGGTGCCTGTGCATCGTGTTTTAGGCAGGCCAGCTGAAGAGGGTGTCTGCACTCTTGTTTCCATTTCCAATCCATCACTGGTTGGAGAAGTGGTCAGACTCTTGTAGGTCACCTGGTACGGGGAGGGAAGGATGATGCTGTATGTCTTCTGAGTCCAGCTCCTCAGAAAGCTGACACTATATTAAGATTCCCTTTTGCTCTTTATTTCTGACATCAACAAGAATGCCCCCCCCCCGCTCTCCCCCCCCCCCCCCGCACACCAATTTGCAGTAATTTGGGATTATAATTTAACTTGTTTCTTTCATGCAATGGTTAAATCACTTTATACCTATGCATAAAATGTCCATGAAGATAAGTCTCACTCTGGGATTGGAAAGTATACAAATCAGGTGTTTCCTTTGTCTCCAAAACCAGCGTTAGATTGAAAACTTCCTATATCCTTTATTTTCCAGTGTAACTTGGGCAAACTCCCTGTGAAATTTTCTATTCAGTAGCTTTGCCACTGAGTTGTCAGAAACACACATTCGTGCACCCTGTCTCCATAACTAGGACTTCTGTTCTGTATTTTTGTTGGTCACCTAGATGATAGTTTCTCTATATTTTCCCCACAAATAATTATTCCATCACATCACTGAAGAGAACAAGGCCTAGAAGGATAAAAGAGGCTTGCTCAAAATCACGAATCTTGAAGCTGGGCATATGAGTCAGACATTAAGCTCTGAAACCTGCCCTCTATAAATTCCAAATTGCTTGCAGTAGCTGCACTTTCCTCCTAACAGTTTCCCAGGACATTTCAGTTTGCAATCTCTGGGGAAATGCTAACTTTTTCATATTTATACACTACAGTTGCTCTAGACTACCATCTTAAAGGGGATGTTTGAGCAGAGGTTGGGCTAAAAGCAGTGAGGATAAATAAAATGAGTTGTCACATCAAGAAAAATCAGATTCTATTTGCAATGCCTTTAAGCTTTTAATCAGAGGAGGAAGAGCTCATAGATTTGAACTCTCCCACTAAAGTACAAGTATTAGAAATTGTTGAGCAATTTGTTATAATCCCTGGGGGTTAGGAAAATGTTGACTTTACATATACATTTCTTTATTTCATGACTTTCTTAAAATTAAGCACATTTCCTTTTGAGGTAAAACTACCTCTTCCAAGTATCCATGCAAGGCCAGGAGAGTCAATATCATCTGTTCTGGGACAGTAATAGAGAAAAGACCCAAACTGTCATATATTAGGCAAAGGCTCTAACCTCCTCTAGGATTCTGTTTCCCGCCCTGAGAATACTGTCAACACTTAATAAATAAATAAAAGCAGCAATAATAAATATTACGAATGGAAAGAACAATGTGAGGGGCACTTCTTACAAGCCAAGAAGGAATTCATGGAGTTATCTCAGACTTTGGAAAAAATCCCAGGATACTATGATGACACATTTTCGGGAGACGAAAACCTTTAGAAAACTGATGATTTTGAAAAGGCCTGGTCAATTGCACTGATTAACGGATTGGGTTGGTTGACTTTGAAAACCGCATTGCAATGGAAACACAATTGAAACATATAAGAGCATTTTGTTTTTAAATGTGGAGTTGTCTCAACTGGTTCAGACAGCTGGACCCCATTTTGTGTTTGTTTTTTCAAACGGATTCTTAGTGTTCTAAACCAGATCCAGCTGTATGTACTAATTGCATTTCAGTAACTAGGTTGGATGTTGTCTTTGGGGGAAAAACTTTAAAAGAAAAATGGATTCTTAAATCTCATTGTGTTTATATGATTCAGTCTCAATGTTATACTTTGCCTGAGAGTATCTGTCCAGGTAAACCAAGCCTGTGCTGATGTTCTGAGTGTATGTTTTGCCATTAGTAGAACTTTAAATGTCCAGGACAACTGTGCCAGATGACATCCAAAAGCTCTTAAATGTGGTTGTACCTCCTTCTCCATGCTGGTTGCAGATGTACATGTGTACATACAACCGCTTTGACATGTAAGAAAAATTAGTTTTTAATTGTTTCTAAAATTACAAAAATAGTACATACTCAGGGAAAAAAACTTGAAATCGGTACGGAAAAAAAATGCTGCAAGTAAAGTCTGCCTGCCCCTTAAGCACCCAACAATGACAATTGTGCATGCATGCATGCACAAACACACACTTAATTCCAAGTCTCTAGAAGTAACAATTTATGTATATATATCTCAAGACCACAAAGTATTTGCAGCTTGTATTCATTATCTAATGTTGCATAACAAATCACTCTACAACTTCATGGCTTAAAATAACACTAATCGTTTGCTATCTCTCACAGTTTGTGTGGGTCAGAAATTAGGGAGGGGCTTGATTGAGTGGTTCTAGCTTAGGGCCTTTCAGGAGGCTGCAGTCATAGGAAGATTTGACAGGAGCTGGAGGATCCACTTCCAAGGTGCCTCACCCCCACAGCTGGCAAGTTTGTGCTGGCTGTTGACAGGAGGCCTCCGTTCCTCTTCACGTGGGTCTCTCCCCGGGCTGCTTGTCTGTCCTCATGGAACAGCACCTGGCTTTCCCCAGAGTGAGTGACCCAGGAGAGCAAGGTAGAAGGTGCAAATGGCTGTCATGGCCTAAAGTCAGAAGTCACACACCATCACTTTTTTTTTAAAAAAATGCAATTTTATGGAGATATATTCACATACCATACAATTCTCCAAAGTGTACAATCAACTGTTCACAGTATTATCATACAGCTGTGCATTCATCAGTACAGTTTTTTGAACATTTTCATTAGTCAAAGAAATAAAAATAAAAATAAGAATAAAAATTTTAAAAAAAGTAAAAAAGAGCACTCAAAACATCTCATACTCCTCCCCCCAGCCCCTTATTATTCATTTACTTTTTGTCCCCTTTTTTTCTACTCTTCTGTCCATACACCGGATAAAGGGAGTCTGGGCCACAAGGTTTTCACAATCACACAGTCACACTGTATAAACTATATAATTATATGATCATCTTCAAGAATCAAGGCTAGTGCAACAGTTAAAGGTATTTCCTTCTAGCTATTCTAATACACTAAAAACTAAAAGGGATATCTATATAAGGCATAAGAATAACCTCCAGAATGATCTCTGAACTTCATTTAAAATCTTTCAGCCACTGAAACTTTGTTTCATCTCTCTTCCTCCTTTTGGTCAAGAAGGCTTTCTCAATCCCACTATGCAAGCTCCAGGCTCATCCCCAGGAGTCATGTTTCACGTTGCCAGGGAGATTTACACCCCTGGGAGTCATGTCCCATGTAGCAGGGAGGGCAGTGAGTTTACCTGCAGAGTTGGCTTAGAGAGAGGCCACATCTGAGCAATGAAAGAGGATCTCTGGGGGTGACTCTTAGGCACAATTACAAATAGGCTTAGCCTCTATTTTGCAGTAACAAGCTTCTTAACGGCAAACCCCAAGATTGAGAGATTGACCTGCTACAATGGTAGTCACCAGTGCTTCCCCAGGTGGGGAAGCTTAATATTTCCAATTTCCCTGAAGTCCCTCAAGGGGGCTTTGCAAATTCTTTTTATTCTCTGCCCAAATTACTCTGGGATGTATCAGGGTTTCATGCTAACCTGTACAAACCAACTAGATCTAACCTCCATTCAAGGTTCCATGTAATTACGGACACACCATCACTTCTGTCATATTCTTTTGGTCACGCAGGCCAGCCCTGGTTCAGTTTGGGAGGAGTCTGCACAAAGGCAGGGATACCAGGTTACAAGCATGCACTGGAGCCATTTTGGATGCTGGCTACCACACTGTGACTCTCTTCAAGAGGAAGAGTTTGTTTCTCAGTCCTTGATTCTGGAGTACCCTTCTGGCTTGCTTTGACCAAGAGCAATTGGTGGAAATGACAGTGTGGGAATCCCAAGCCAAGGCCACAAGAGGATTTGTCTTCTCTGCTCTGACCTTCTTGGAATGCGGCTGCCATGTGAACAAGCCTGAACCAGACTTCTTGATATTGAGAGACAAGGTACAGAGAGCTGCCCAGCTTTCTCACTTAGGCTCCTGCTATATGAGTGAGCGCAGTTGACAGCTCATGTTGTAGAGATGAACTGTCCTAGCTGAGCCCAACCCAGATTGCCAACCTGAAGGATCAGGAACAAATACATGATTGTTGTTCCTAGACATGAAAATTTTGGGGACGATTGTTAGGCAGCAATAGAGAACTGATAAAATATGATAAACAGTGCTCTATATTTTGTTGTTTTTAAATAACAATAAATTGCAGGTATCATTTGATGTCAGTATATGCAGCTCTTTCTCATATTTTAAAAATATTCCTGGATGGAAATGCCATAATATGGACATGCCATCATTATTTAACATAGTCACTATTAATGGACGCTTAAGTTGTCTCCAAAATTTTTGCTAACCCAAGCAATGTTTTATGAACCTTATTCTGTTGCTTATATTCATATAGGTGGAAATGCTGGGTCATGGGAATTAATTATGCCTTTAAATATTTGAAGTGCCAAGTTGCACTTCAAATGGTTGTTTAAATTTCCATTCTACTAACAGTGTATGAAATCTTCAAGGGAAATCCTAATAGCTTGTTCATGCCCTCTTTATGAATTTACTTTGGTTCAAAGCCAGGGGATTGGGAAACAGAGCTCAGATGTGGTATAGGACTGTGTGAGACTAGTATTTTCTCTTAATCTTTAGTGAGAACAGACTGAGGAACTCAGCATGAAAATACCAAGGGTCAGTGTGCTGATTTGAATCTGTTATGTTCTTTTAATCCATTCTTGTGGGGGCAGACCTATTATTGTGGGTGGGGACCATTTGGTTAGGCTACTGGAACTGAGATGTGACCCAGACCATTCAGGGGTCTTAATCCTTCACTGGAGTCCTTTATGAGAGGATAAAAGGCAGAGACATTTTGGAGAGAGCTTAGAGATAAACTCCCAGAGACATTTGGGGACAGCCATTGAAACCAGAACCAGGAAAGAACAACTAGCAAGCATCACCATGTGCTTTCCCATGTGACAGAGGAATCCCGGGTGCCAGCAGCCTTTCCCCAGAGAAGGTATCTTCCTCTTGATGCCTTACTTTGGACATTTTCATGGCCTTAGAACTGTGAATTTGTAGCCTAATAAATTCCCCTTAAAAAAGCCAACCCATCTCTGTTATATTGCATTCCAGCAGCTTCAGCAAACCGAAAGTCAGTATATGAGAAAGGAGGAGGTGGAAGTTTGGAAGAAGGAGGTCAGCTCCTCCCCAAAATTCCAAAGATACTTTTTCTATCTCTGTGACTGTTTATGGAAATAACCTTAATAGAAAAGACTGCCAACTAAAAGCATTTTTTTTTTCTTATGACAATAAACGACATTAAGTCTGAAATATTAAAGATAATAATAGCAGTTAGGGTCTTATAAAAACTTGACATTAAGGCTTTAAATCCAGCTCCACATCCAATTATTTTTCCCAGAGTATTTGGATGAACGCCGGTCCCCAGGGGTCCCTCATTGCATGTAGATGTAGAAATAATAGCAATTCCTACCTCTTAACATGCAGCAGATACTATTAAAAGGACTTTACATATATTGTTGTATTTAACTCCCACAGTAGATTAAAAAACTAAGGCATGGAGTAATTAAGTAACTTGCTCAAATTTAAGTGGTAATAAGTAGAGGAGATGACATTTCAACCAGTTTGACTCTAGAAGCTCCAATCGGAGTGACTCTGTGTAGTAGACCCAGTTGGCTGCTGATTCCACATCATTCTTCCCTTCTGGAAGAGGCTAGAGACACAGTCACTTCTCAGTCTCCCTTGCAGGTAGAACATTGTCATGTGACCCAATACTGGCCAATGGGACTTGAGGGGATGTCAGCTGGGTCACCTCTGGGGAGAACTTTCCTTTCTAAGAAAAGAAGATGCCTGGAAAGTTCTCTCTCTCCCTCCCAGCCCCAGCTCTCCCTCCCTTTCTCTCCTCCCTTCCTCTCTCCCACCCTCTCTCTCTCTTTCTCCTCTCTGAGTTTAAATGTGATGTTTAGAAAGTGGCAGCCATTTTGCACCCTACGCTGCCAATCCTTGAAGATGGCAAAGTGGAGACATGAAAGGAGCCTCTGTCCTTGATGATGTTGCTGAACTGCTGATCCAACTCCAGCTTTGCCAGCCTCTCAACTTCCCATTTTGTGAGATCATTAAATTCCTTTTTGCTTAAAATCACTTTTAGTGGAGGTGTTCTGTTACCTGCAGCTGAAAGCAACCTAGTCAAAGTATTAGGTTTTGTTTTCTGCCTCTCAGAAAATGTACATATGTGTAATCTGAGTATTTTGAAATTGTATTTTTAAATGGAAGTCAGAGACCTTCAAAGAACACAAAATGTTTTGATTCCAAAGATAACCAGTCTCCTGCGTGATTCTACTGTTTCAGCTGCAAACACAGGTAAGGTTAATAACTTTTACATTAATAACAAGTTTCATCAATTCAAACTGATTCCTATGAAAAGAAAAGTATAAAGGAAAAGAGGCTAATTTTTAACTGGAGGAACACTAGATTTTAAAAACTCTCTAATAGATATTACAACATGTCTGAACCTCAAAAACATGGTATATGAAAGAAGTCAGATACAAAAGGTCACATATTGTATGATTCCATTTATATGAAATATTCAGAATAGATAAATCCATAGAGACAGAAAGCAGATTGGTGGCTGCCAGGGGCTGAGGATGGGGAGTAGCTGCTCAATGGGTATTGGGTTTTCATTTGGGGTGATGAAGATGTTTTGGAACTTGGTGTTGGTTGTACAACACGGTGAATGTACTGATGCCACTGAATTGAACACTTTAAAATGTTTAATTTTATGTTGGGTGAATTTCATCTCAGCAACAAAAAAAGTGCTCTCTAGCTTACCTGGTTGTGCACAAGCCTAGTGCTCATCGTTGAAATAAGAAAGAAACAGAAATATGAATTGGAAGAGCCCCTCAGTGTGGAACAAGAAACTTCTATTCTTTCCTGCTTTCTTATCATGACTAGTTTTCAAAGGTTTATATAATTATTCATCAAGAAATGGTCATCTATACTTTGAAAGTTTAAAAATTCCAAGTGGCCTCGATTTCTGCATGCCACCACTGGAAAACAGGATTCTCTGATGTTCTCAGAAAGGATAAAATTTAAAGCAGTGGAGGGAATGAAATCTTGCAAACAGTTTTGATGGAGAACAGAACTGTTTTTGCTCCAGATCATACTGCCCTAAATGGGAACCTCACTGAGGGTACAGTATAGGCTAATTTCATACTACCAGGTAAGCCGCCAACCCCTGTGGAGGTGATTACGGAGAGGGGCATGGATTTAGAGGGGATAGCGATGGAGAGAGGTGATGAGTACCAGTTGCTGCCTTGAGGCTAATTGTAGTTTGTCCCAGTAACTTCCCCCTTGCTAGTTTCCCCTCAGAGAGAGAAGGCAGTGGGGAACGTGGAGGAGCTGCTCACCCATCATGCCTGTGGAATTGGAGCTTTGCAGTGCAATGGTGGACTGTGGCAGCCATGGAGGTGAACCACTCAGATGCCCCTCAGGAGAACCTCCTGTGGGGAGTGCAGTTGATGGACAGCAGAGCTGGGCCATTCCTGCCCAATGTGGGCCTCCTCTAACCAGCAGTCTTTGCTCAAGACTCCCCCACGGGCTTGGTAGAGACGTTCTCAGAGCTGCACTGCGGGCTGAAACTCTTCCCGCCCAATCCTCCTACCTTCTAGCTCTTCTCTCACAGGTTTGAAACCTCAGTTGCTATCTAAGACTTTCCACTGGCTCCTGCTCCCTTCCCCTTTATCCTTCACAGGGTACATAGGCATGTATCATTTATATACATTATATACATATTTCCTTTATGCATTACATGTATAGTATATGTTATATATAATGTATAACTGTATCCACTACCAAAATCTTTTTAACTGGCAAATAGTTTTCCCAGCGAGTTAGTATGGAACATTACAATTCATCAAAATCCAAATGCAGGAGGAAGTTAACTCATAGTTGAGAAAAATATTTCAGAATATCATTTTCTGTGGATTTTGTTTAAATATAAGAAATGAAAATTGAAAACGTGACCAAGGAAATGATTAAACCTTATTGGCATAGAGCTAGAAGTTAGTGTTAAGTACTTGTAGGCAGCAGAATGGACTGGCTATGACTGACAGCTCAGTTTCTACTTGACCATATTCATAAGGAGCAAACTCAGTAGTTCAGTGAATTTGACCCCTAAATAAGACACAGTCGGTCTGTAAATGCCATGAAGGTCACCAAGTGAAACAAAGAACTTTAAGAACTATGAATCTCTGTCCCTCCCTAGCACTGAAGGTGAAGGAAGGGAAACTTCCCAGGCTAAGTTTAGAATAGCAGAGCCCAGGACATGAAGCCAACCGAAGTCAGGCAAACACTGCAGGTGTAAACAGTGCCACACCAGCTGCTCTCCAGCAAGCCAAACATAAGGCAGGTGAAAGCTGACAAGATTTCCTCACAAATATTTGATTAGAGAAGAAAAATGAGATTGGCTAGAATTTGGATCAGCGTGTTTATTTGCTTGAGTATTTTTTTTCCAGTTTCTTTATTAGTTTCCCCACATTAAAAATTAAAGCATCCTCACGGAAGAAAACATCAACCATCTGGAAGTGGATAGAGGAAAGGTGAATGTCTCCAGTCTCCTCTTCCTTCTCCTCCTACCCCACGGCCCTCTTGTCCTACTCCAGAGTTAACCACTGATGGTCATTTGAAGTGTAGCCGTCCAAACTTTTTTCCATGCACCTGAGATGAGAACAGAATATTTTTAAAGAAAAATCCACCTTCCCATGTTCTGGAGGTGACTAATACTTTCTGCTATGGCTCTTGAACATCTCAGAAAGGGGAACAGCAGGAGGGAGTATTACATTCAGGACTGTTTGTGTTCATGTGTTCTCCTGAGACTTCACATGCCTCCAAAGTCTAATTCATTTACATTTAAATTTACATAGTCATGTGTAGCTAGTGGCTAGCATATTTCATAGTGTAGCTCTAGCGAAATAAATCTTTCTCCGAGAATACCCCACTGAAGGCATCCTCTGAGGAGGAGAGCTGCTTCTCCACCCTCATTCAACTAGGGGCTGCTTCTCAGCAATCCAGCCCCGATCCATTGCAGCACTTGGATGCTGCAGACTGCAGAGCTGCTGAATATAAAAAGGCCACACTCACCGGAAGTCGGGATGGAAACTGAGAATCGAGTCGGTCACCAGTTGCTGATTCTCTTTTGGAATAAAATAAGATACAAGGTTTATGTAACCACAGATTAGGAAATTGGATGTGTCTATTTCTTTGTCTTTGTAAAGACAATCATACAAACCCATGTTCGTGTGTTTATTGCTAGGCAACCTCTAAGGAAGGAAATTCCCAGCCTGCCTTGGTACCCCAGGCCAATATTTAATTGGCTGCACTCTAAATTACTCTGGAGGCTTTTGCGTTTTTGTCTCTTTCCTTGGTTCTCACTGTGAAGCAGCTGGCTGTCATCATTTCTCTTCTTGGATTCTGAATTAGAAAAACCTCACTCATTTTCCATATTTGTTTTATGAGCTTCTCACACTAGATCCCAGGCAATCATAATCAGTTGTAAAATGCTTGGCCCTGAGGGGCAGTGAAAACTGGCTAGAAAGATTGAAGATGATGGTGTGGGATGACATGAGATATCAGATGGCCTGTTCTTGGAATCAGAAAGGATATGATTTTTGACGGGTATAACACAGGCACACCCTCAGATCCCGGTCTGGATATATATACCTCATTTTCCTCCATCTTCTCCAATTGTTTGCGGTGGGCAGAGGATACCATATTGTACCATTTTGAAACCTCCAAACATCCTTGTGGCGGCAATCACATTTGATGCCAGTGGATATATACAGTGGTTTCTTTGCTTCCTAAATGAAAATGGAAAAAAAAAAAAATCCTATTTTTTCCTGTGATTAAAAAATAATTCTAGTTCATTATTATTTCTTTTAATAAATTCAGAATAATGCAGAAAAATTGAAGGAAGAAAGTAAAAGTCAACCAAACCCTTCCACCCAAATTTTGCAACTGGTAGTGTTCTTTTGTGAATATTATTCCAGACATTTCTCTATGCACATACACACAAATATAGAATTCCATTCTTATGCCTGCAACCTTTGGAAGGGTAGGAAGGCAAAACCCATTTCCAGAAAGGAAGCAACCATCCAGTGGATGATTTCTAATTTACCTGGGCCCAGGGGATGTTACAAAACAAGGCCTTTTCCCATGGAATCAAGAGTTTGGGTTGGAAGTTAATTCAGATAGGGTCCTTAGGTGGGGGTGAGTGTTGGGGGGGAGGGTAGGAATGTGCTGGGTCATCTTATAGGTTAATGTCATCAAACTGTAACCTGTGGCAGTCATCGCCCCTATGGGGATAGTGCTGCCACATGGATCAGATGCTGAAATTTGTGACCTGAGGCAGACTTTTCCCCACATAGCACCTGGATAAGCAGAGCCTGCCTCTCCAGCTCACCCCTCTCTCTGCACCACTGCTGACCAGCAGTGCTCAGACTTGGATATATCAGCATTTCTCATGAGGGAGCAATGGTGATTCTCCTTACATTTCCTTAGGTAGAACACTAGTTCCATGGGAAATTAATCAGTGTACTATAAAATGAAGATTGCCATAGTCAAAAAGTTTGGGGAATACCTAATTAGGCTAAATACTTAAAAACCTTGAGGGTGAACCTTGTTAAGCCTTCCATTTTAGCTCCTTCAAAAGAGCACTCAATAAATCCCTGCTGAATGAATAAAGGGAACTCCCAGAAAATCTTTCTGTGTGATCTTGGGCAAATTACTTAACATCTCTGTGTCTAGTTTCCTTATCTGCAAAATGGGGATAATAACAGTATCTACCTCATAGGGTTGTTATGAGGCATAAATGAGTTAATATATATGAAGTGTTTAAAATAGTGCTTTTTGGGGGGCAGTTAGGTTGTTTCTAGTTTTTTTTCTATTATAAATAATTATATTGATTATTTTGTGTGTGTCTCCTTGTGGACTTTGCATATATCTGCACAGATAAATGAAATTTTCTTTTTGTTAGTTGAATTCACACCGAGTAATTGTGTTAAGTCCTTAAGTGGATAACACAAATCACATAACATACTGAAAACACAATGCCCAGCTCAGAGAAGGTGCCCTATTATTCCATACACTTTCTGTTCCGGTTTCTAATGCTGCCATTATGCAAAATACCAAAAATGGATTGGCTTTTATAAAGGGGGTTTATTTGGTTACAAAGTTACAGTCTTAAGGCCATGAAGTGTCCAAGGTAAGGCATTAACAGTAGGGTACCTTCACTGGAGAAAGGCCATAGGCATCCAGAAAACCTCTGTTAGCTGGGAAGGCCCATGGCTGGCATCTGCTTGCTCCCAGGTTGTGTTTCAAAATGGCATTCTCCAAAATGTCTGCATCAGCTTTCAACAGCTGTCTTCAAAATGTCTCTCTAAGTCACTCTCAGTTCCTTCTGTTTGTCAGCTCCTTATTATGGCTCCAGTGATTTAATTCAGACCCACCCTGAATGGGTGGGGTAACACCTCCATGGAAATTATCCAATCAAAGGTCTTGCCCACAGTTGATTGAGTCACATCTCCATGGAAACACTGAATCAATAGGTTCCAACCTAATCAACACTAATACATCTGCCCCCACAAGATTGCATTAAAGAGCATGGCGTTTTGGGGGACATAATACATCCAAACCGGTATGCTTTATTTCATCTTCCCAACCAAAGTACAAACCTCAATAACAGGACATGGGAAAACTAAGCAGGTCACTGTTCTAAACAGCCTATGATCCTGGGGCAACTTGTTTATTCTTTCAGGACCTCAGTTTCCTTTTTTGAAAAATGAATGGGTATCTCTAAGTTCCTTCCAAGACCTCAGAATCTTGAATGTCTATATTCTGCAGGATGAAGAAAGCATTAGACTGAAGAAGGTGCTCAATATATACTTATTGACTGAAGTGGAGCCAAAGTAACAAGATGCACTTTTAAAAAGCCTGTTTGGTGAATGCCAGAACAAATTGTTCCCACAAAGGAGTAGAAGAGTACAAGACTAATATGAAGCTTTTGGGAAACTTTAAAGCAAAAGGGGAAAGTCCCCTAAAGTAGAAATTGGCTAGATTACCATGGGGGAAATTGCACAATTCTGCAGGAACCAGATTTTTAAAAATGCTAACAGAAGGAGATATTCCATTTCCAAGAGACAGGAAACAGGAGGCAAGAGTCAGTTGTTGCTCTGAGAGAAATGATGTAGGAAGTCACTATGAAAGGTCTGCTTCTTGTTGGACTATTTAAAAATAGGACAGAGGGTTATCATTCCCACCAGCAAACAAATCACTCTAATGTCTCCATCTACAAGTTCCCTCCCTTGATCCTGCATTCTCCTCTAATTGCCCTCACATGGAGAGTTGTGTCTAGCCCTTCAATATTTATCTCCTCATCCTTTATGGGAAAGTGGTCTTCTGGTATACCAATGCATCCAAGTCCCCATGGAAGCCTTAGGTTGTAACACAGGGGTTCAAAAGCAAAGAGGAAAGGGGAGAGAAAGGCCAAAATCAAAACACTCACATGATCATACCAGACTATAGAGCATCTTCAACTGTGGCTGAGACTGCTAGCTATCTCCTAACATCTATTCTCTCTTCTGAGTAGAAGTTTAAGCCAGGCACAGGGCTGCCCAGCTAAAAACTCTATTTCCCAGGCTGCTTTTCAATTAGGTATAGTCATGTGACTATGTTCTGGCCAATGGAATGTGAGTGGAAGTGATGTGTGCAAACTTCTGGCATTGCCCTTAGAGGGAATAACTGTGCCTTCCCCCCCTTTTATTCTCTGCTTTCTGGCTAGAATGTAAACATTACGGTGAGAGAGTGAGCAGGCATTTTAGTCATGAGATCGAAGTCACATGTCGAGGAGATAGAAGGAGTGGCTGTGAAGCTGCCATACCAGCCTCAACTGCTTCCTGAATTTTACATGAGGGTGCACAAACTGAATTTATTCTTATTTTGGGGTCTTGATTAAACTGTCAAAACTTGTATCCAAATTAATACAGTAACCCTGTTATGTAAAGAAGGATTGGTGATCAAAGTGAAACATGATATGTTTGTGACTAATGATAATGTTTAATATACCTGTACAGTAATGTCAGTTAATATTCCATTTAGAGGGATGCAATCATTTTAAAACATATCTTTTTTTATCTTACAAACTGAGTAAGAGCCCTGACTGGTACCAACTGCATAAACAATAATTTGAACCAAGATGATTTCCACTGAATATATGCTCTTCAAACTGGTTTCACTTGGGGGAGGTCCTGGTTCTTCTTTGTAGCTACCTGCTCCTCTGTCTTCCATTAGATAGAAAAGGAGATGTTGCTGGGGATTCAGAATGTCTGCCTGGAAAGGGAACTGGTGCCCATTGTGATTGTGGTGCTTCTGATTTGCAGGTTTATGCACCCTCAAGAAATTAAGCAGAGAGATGAAAATAATGATCTGCAACTGTCAGAAAAGGAATTTATTATTAGGGAAAGGATTTTTTGGGGTGAGCTTAAATTCATTGTACTAGCTAGTTATCACTGATAATGAATTCAAGGTTTAAATCAGTTCCTCTCTTTGCTGAGTCTGCAAAGATACAGACTCTAAAATTTATCTTTAACGTTTCTTAAAAGCAACAAAGTTAATAGCATTGAAATAACTTTTTGTAGTTGATAGAAGGTACAGGCTGAGATAATTTATGTTTGGGTGCATGGAAAGCTCTCCTATCTCATGAGTGTGAGGAATGGCTTGGCAGCCTGTGGAGTATTTATACAGTGCACATGTGTGTATATGTAATACACTTACAGACTCCGTACGCTATTTGTCTTCCACCTCTCAAAAATCCTCTTCAGAATTGGGGCTACCTCTGTGTTTGCTTATTTCCTGTGACATTTGCTATTTCTCTGCATCTGGACCTCTCCTTTCCTCTTGATTTACAATAACCATCCCACCCAGTAAGGATATATGGCTAGCCACCCCCTTCAATTGTTAATACTACTCTTAAAATGGATGGCAGTGTCTTTGCTGAGTATTTTAAGGACTCAAGAAATCATGTATAAACTTTCAATTTTGTCAGTCCTGTAGCGTGGGAATCTAACCTCCGAAATACAGGTCAGCTTTTATTCCTCCATCTCAGCGAAGTTCCCTTTCTTCAGCTTTTTAAAAAACTGTGCCAGATCTGGTTTTGGCTTCTTTGGCACACTCTGTATCCGTTAATGCTCATGGAGCAGACTCTGTTGGTATTTTCTATACAGTGCCACATACTCCCTTATTTTCACTAACAGAACCTGGTTTTTGTTTGTGAAGCAAATGGACCCAGATAAATACTTGTTTTCCCACCTTCCCTTGCTGCTAGAGGTAGCTGTGTGATGAGCTGTCCAAAGAAGTTTACTGATGGAGAGGGGTGATTTTGGAATGCATCTGCCTTCCTGATAAAGGGGATGGAGACAGCTGGCATCCTCCTCTCCTTTCCCCCTTCATCCTGCCTGAGACCCAGATACAATGGCTAGAGCTGTGGCAACCATCTTGCAAAGGTGAAGATACAAGCCCTAACATCATTGAGCGGCTGAATCTATTTCAGCAACTGTTTACTTCCAGGCTTCAAGTTAAATAAGAAAAATAAATTCCTTCTTATTTAAGTCACAACAGTGTAATTTTCTGTTATTTGGAAACAACTCACAATGATAGTGAGTTGGTTTTCATCCCAATCAGTCTCCTCTTTTTCCCTCTTTTCCTCACCTTTACCATATATCACTTTATTTGTTTTCCCTCTCAGTTCTGTTTATCCTGCTCCCTTTCCCATCTAGTGTTTCTGCTTGATTTCATTTCCTTTTTGAGTCTTTTCATCTACTTTCATTTCTTCCTGGAGTCCCCTGAGGTCAGTAAATCCATTGTTTGGTGATACCTAAATTGGCCCAGGGAAAACAGTGATGTGGCTTTTATGTCATTGAGGGCATCTCTTTTTATATTCTCCTACACACTCTCTCTCTCTCTCACACACACACACACACAACTAGACAACTAGAAGGTTGTGGGGAGATAAGAACACAGGGTTTGCCTTAGGTCTTTGAAACATATCCTAAAGAGCAGTGATTTCCAAGCTCTATAAGTACCTTTGCAGCATTGCTTCTGGTTACCTATAAGATAACTATTTCCTCATTCTTTGATAGCAGAACCCTGATATTTGTCAATCTACAGGCAGGGCAGTTTGTGCTTATAGGATGAGGGCCCCTCCACCAGCTACAAGGAATAACTTGTAACTGGTCAAAGGATCATGCTAATTCCATTCCCCTTGCCTATGAGTGGTCCATTCTCCATCTATTCCTGCATGCAGCTCACCTTTTACACTAGTTCCTTTATCATAGTTATTTCAAAGACCCTTTCTAACAATTTCAGTCTCTGAGCCTGGTTCTGTTGATTGCTTTATCTCTTCACAATGGGGTTATTCTTTTTCTTGCTTTTTTGAGTGTCTCATAATTTTTTATTATGTGCTGGGCATTGTGTTTGAAGAAGAGTAGAGACAGACGTAAATGGTTTTCACTCTCAGAAATGGGCATGTGTCTTCTTCTGTCAGGCCATTAGTGTGGGGGAGTTGATTCATTCCAGTCAGTAGCTGAGCTAGGTGTGGGTTTGGTTGTGGCTGTCATTACCTTCAGAATATCACAGGCTTCAAATTCCTTCTGTGGTGTGCTGTCTTTACCTTTTGCTTTGTGAGATTCATTGGGTCCTGGGAGGATTTGTTTTCTGTGTTTCTGCTTTATCCTCAGACTTCAGTGGTCCCTGTGTGCCTGCACCACAGAGGGGTTATCTTTCCCTGTTTTTGCCCCTTCTCCTGCAATAGACTATGGTGGCTTATTATTTTGTGCTAGATTCCTGCAGGAGGGTATTCTCAAATCTTCCCGTCCAGTCTCAGTCTTAGGCAGACTGTGTGCCTTGGCCTTGGAGGTAGGACCTCTCACCATTCCTGCTCCCCCCACCCCACTCCCCCATCTTTCCCCCGGCAGCAGAACTCTGTTTTGTGTTGGTGGGCTCTCTTGGGCAGGATTGCTTTTTGTGATCCTCCTTCCGGGGTACTAGACCTCTGCTTTTTATTGGTGCAGGATCCTTGGCCCAAGAAGTTTTCTTGCCCCACCTCTAGGAGCAGATGGTTTTCTTTCCACCCTTCTCCCAGAAGCAGTGAATCTTTGCCTGGTTCTTGCAGGGAGGGATGAGGCACCTCTATACCTCATCCAAAAGGCAGATGGGCTTTCCTTTTACCCTTCCCGCAGGAGCTCTGGGGTTGAGACATTTTCTACACTTTTCCCAGTGACAAAGGCTTTTGCTTTGTAGACAGAAGGGTTGGGGTGTGCAGTGCTTTTACCTGTCCCCCAATGGCATCTGATCACTTCCTACAAACCTGGACCACTAGAGAAACTCTCTTTGGTCTTCTGCCCTTTCCTCAATCTTCATGAATACCTGTTGAGGCCCATGGAGGGGAATTTGCCAGTGAGAACCTTCCTATACATAGAGCTCCTGGTTATACTAAACTGGTACACTAGTTGTTCTAGTTTGCTAATGCTGCTGGAATGCAAAACACCAGAAATGGATTGGCTTTTATAAAGGGGGTTTATTTGGTTGCACAGTTACAGTCTTAAGGCCTTAAAGTGTCCAAGGTAACACATTAGCAATCAGATACCTTCACTGGAGGATGGCCAGTGGTGTCTGGAAACCTCTGTTAGCTGGGAAGGCACGTGGCTGGTATCTGCTCCAGAGTTCTGGTTTCAAAATGGCTTTCTCCCAGGATGTTCCTCTCTTGGCTTCAGCTTCTCTCCAAAATGTCACTCTCAGTTGCTCTTGGGGTATTTGTCCTCTCTTAGCTTCTCTGGAGCAAAAGTCTGCTTTCAAAGGCTGTCTCCAAAATGTCTCTGTAAACTGCAGTTCCTCTCTCAGCTCCTGTGTATTCTTCAAAGTGTCCCTGTTGGCTGTAGCAAGATCGCTCCTTATGTCTGAGCTTATATAGTGCTCTAGTAAACTAACCAAGGCCTATAATGAATGAGTGGGACCACATCTCCATGGAAATTATCCAATCAGAGTCATCACCCACAGTTGGGTGGGGTGCATCTCCACGGAAACACTCAAAGAGTTACAATCTAAGCAACACTGATACGTCTGCCCACACAAGATTGCATTAAAGATAATGGCATTTGGGGGGACATAATACATTCAAACTGGCACACTAGCCCTCACTAAGCCTCTTAGGAATTTGTTACAACTTTAGTTCATTTCTTCTTACCCACTTCTATGTCAGCCACCTCTTCCACTTCCTCCTTGCTAAAAATTAAACGGTCTGTGTATCTTGTTTCTTCTCAAAGGGTCTTGTCACTTTTTGGCAGCTAGTTTCCTTGGTTGTCTTGAGCCTTTAGCTCTCTGATAGGCTCAATGAAAGTTTGTAGATCTGGATTTTTCCCATCATTAGTATGGGAGCAATGTACTCTTGTGGTTTTCTACATCCTAAGTAAAAGCAGAATTTTGAGAAATCATATTGGTTTAAAATTTAAAGACCTGTCCAAAATCTGACCACTTCTCACCATCTTTACTGCTCCCACCCTGGTTGCATCCATCACCATTTCTCACCTGTATTGCTATTATTTATGCATATATAATACAGAGGAAGTGGTGGGGGGGGGTCCAAGGACTTGGCTCATGGACTCCCATGATTCTGAAGGCTGGCAAGCCCAAAATCCACAAGGTGGTCCAGCAGTTTGGGAACTCAGGCAGGAGTTGTTGCTGTGGTCTTGAGGCAGAAATTCTTCTCTGAGATATTTTAGTTTTTGCTCTTCAAATGAGTAGAAGAGGCCCACCCACATTATCCAGAGTGATCTCTTTCATATAAATTCAACCAATCATAGATAGTAACCACATCTACAAAATACCTTCACAGCAAAACCTAGATTAGTCTTTGATTAAATAGCTCGGGTACTATAGCCTAGCCAAGATGACACATTAAACTAACCCTCACACTTTCTAACAACAATCCCTGCTTTTACCTTTGCCTTTTGTTTAGTATTTTCTCAATATGTTTGCCAGAGTGGCCCTTTTAAAACATAACTAAGAACATTACAGTCTTTTGCTCAAACCCACCAATGATGACCCATCTTACCTGAAGTAAAAATTGAAGTCCTTTATTGTTGGTGGGACTGTATAATGGTTCAGCCACTCTGGAAGTCAGTCTGGCAGTTCCTTAGAAAAATAGATATAGAGTTACCCTTCGATTCAGCAATTGTACTTCTTGGTATATACCCAGAAGATCTAAAAGCAGCGACGTGAATAGATATCTGCACGTCAGTGTTCATAGCAGCATTATTCACAATTGTCAAGAGATGGAAACAACCCAAATGTCCTTCAACAGATGAGTGGAAAAATAAAATGTGGTATATACACACAATGGAATACTACACGGCAGTAAGAAGGAACAATGTCATGAAACATCCAACATTAATTGTTGGATGAACCTTGAAGACATAATTCTGAGCGAAATAAACCAGGCACAAAAAGAGATATATTATATGTTGCCACTAATGTGAGCATTGCTGGGGGAGAATGCAGGGGTGTTGGGCTTCCCCACCTCGATGGTTGCTGATGTGCTGACAGACATTGGGGACTCGTGGTTTGATGGGCTGAGCCCTCAATCACAGGACTTGCCCTTGGGAAGACTGTTACTGCAAAGGAGAGGCTAGGCCTCCCTATAATTGTGCCTAAGTGTTTCCTCCTGAATGCCTCTTTGTTGCTCAGATGTGGCCCTCTGTCTTTGACTAGGCCAACTTGGCAGGTGAAATCACTGCCCTCCCCTCTATGTGGGATCTGACACCCAGGGGTGTAAATACTCCCGGCAACGTGGAATATGACTCCTGGGGGGGACTCTGGACCTGACATCATGGGATGGAGAACATCTTGACAAAAGGGGGATGTGAAATGAAGTGAAATAAATTTCAGTGGCTGAGAGATTCCAAAAGGAGTCAAGAGGCCACTCTGGTGGGCACTCTTATGCACAATATAGATAACTGTTTTTAGGTTCCAATGACTTGGAATAGTTGGCAGTAAATACCTGAAACTATCAAACTACAACCCAGAACCCTTGAATCTTGAACGCGATTGTATAAAAATGTAGCTTATGAGGGGTGACAATGTGATTGGGAAAGCCATGTGGATCACACTCCTGCTTGTCCAGTGTATGGATGAATGAGTAGAAAAACGGGGGCAAAAAAAAAAAAAGGGCACCCAGTTTTCTTTTTCACTTTAATTGTTCTTTTTCACTTTAATTTTTATTCTTATTACTTTTGTGTGTGTAGTAATGAAAATGTTCAAAAATTAATTTGGGGGATGAACACACAACTATATAATGGTACTGTGAACAATTGATTGTACACTTTGTATGACTGCATGGTATGTGAATATATCTCAATAAAATTGAATTATTAAAAAAAAATCAAAGTCCTTTAAATGAGCCACAAGGCCTTAGATAATCTGTCCTCATTTCCAATGCTGTCTCCCTTATTCCTTCTGCCCAATGCTCCAGGCCTGATTGCTGTACTTTGAATGTGTCAGACATGTTCCAGACTGAAGGCTTTTGCAGTGTCTGTTCCCTCTCCTGGGACTCTCTTCCCCCAGTTACCTGCATGATCATCCCCTCACCACCTTCAAGGCTATACTCCAATGACTACTCTGACAACCCTATTTAAAATTGCTGCCCATCCCTTTGTCCTCCCTCCCCCCACAATTCCAATCCTGCTTCTTCTGATCTACTTTTTCTTTTTCCACTTATCATCTTCTAACATAGTATGTAATTTACTTGTTTATTACAACTTTCTTTCTTTCTTCTTCTTCTTCTTTTTTTTTTTTTTTACTTTCTATGCCCATCTGGCTAGACTGTAAACTTTAAACTCCAAAAGTAGAGGAATCCTTATCTGTTTTGTTTACTGATCCATCTTAAGTATCTAGAATCACACTAAGTAGACTGTTAAAAAAAGAGGCATGAAGTGTGTATGGTCTGTTGAAGAAAATCTGATTAACTATCACTGGGACAGTCGGTGAGTAAAAAGATTCATATCATGAGCTCTGTAACACAATACAGTATGCAAAAAGTAAAATGCATATTAATAAAGAACATTATTCATATTGCATTTTTGCATGCACATAAAAGTACATATTAAACACACTTGAATGGATGATGTTGGGAGAGGGCAACGGTAGTGTGGAGGGAGGATAAAAGGAGAGAAGTAAGGAAGAAAAAAGGAAGAAGGGGAAAGAATGGAAGGGGCTTCCCAAGGGCAAATGAAAATAACGCATCATGAACTTGGGAATGTGAATTAATTCAACACTAGGCATGTGAGGTTAAAAAAATATTAATGCACTTAGAAAGTTTACTAACTGAGATTGACTTTGCCTTCCTTGAATCAGAACGGAAAAGGTTTACCGTGATTTGATTCCTCCGGTGGGAAATAATATATTCAGGTAGAATAAATGACACGGTTGCTAAGGAGTTGAGGAAAGGACCCAAGACCGCAGTGGTCTGTGCCCCTTTTGAGTGGTGTGATGTTCCTTGTCTGCAAGTGATTTATTGCATAGCTGTACAGTTGAGTCAGCCAGTTCTGCAATTTATTTCTCAAAGTTCTTTAGCTTGTCCCAAGACTGAAAGGTTTTCTGTTCTCTCTAGAATTAACTATTTCTCTCCCTTTTATATCTTCTACCAATAAAAAGGTTTCAATCCAAAGATAAAATTCTCATTTAACTTACTTTCTAGCTGCTTAAGATTGATTATGGGCCTTTGAGTGGTTATGAAATTACCTACACAGATAAAACAATGGACAACTGAGTAAAACAAATCCCAACATAAAGAGGCCAGTCCTAAGAGGCATTGAATGGCAGGGCCTCAGTGCCATGTGATTCCTATATTTTTGAGTTTTCCTGGAAAAGAGCCTCGCATTTCCCTGAACAGGAGGCACGCATGCATTTATCATGAAATTCTCCTACTCTGACTTGCATGTGACAAACATCTTGTTCCTCACAGCACTGAGCAGGTCCTTACCTCATCCAACCGTTTGGGTGTCTGTGTTTTACATTATTGCTTTTTTATACTTGAAAATCTAGAAGAAATAATTTACCACCTTCCAAAAGGAGATGCTTCAAAGGGGAGGTGGTTAGAGAAGGGAAGCAAACCTCTGCTATTTAGGAAATGACAGCCTTGGGCTGGGTCCTTCCAACCTGTGTGTGAGCTTCATCCAAGGCAGGGCTGAGGGATGGGAGACAGGTCTGTGCTCTTAAAGAGAAACAGCCTAAAAAGTCACTTTTAGTGAGCTCTTCCAGTAAACTGGTGTGATGGTTAGGTACACATGTCAATTTAGCCAGGTGATGGTACCCAGCTGTCTGGTCAAGCAAGCACTGGCCTAACTGTTGCCGGGAGGATGTTTGTGGCTGGTTAATAAACCAACAGGCTGGTTTATTAAATCATCAGTCAATTGACTGCAGCTGTGACTGATGATGTCAATGAAGGGCGTGTCTTCCACAATGAGAGAATGCAGTCAGCTAGATTTAATCCAATAAGTTGAAGACTTTTAAGTGAGACAGACAGAGGAACTTCACTTCTTCGGCTGACCAGCGAAGCATTTCCTGAGGAGTTCGTCGAAGTTGCCAGTTCGTTTCCTGAGGAGTTCATCGAACATCTTCATTGGAGTTGCTAGTTTGCTGCCTGCCCTATGGAATTTGGACTCATGCATCCCACAGTTGCGTGAGACACTTTTATAAATCTTATATTTATAGATATCACTTGTTGATTCTGTCTCCCTAGAGAACCCTAACTAATACAACTGGGGAGCTGAGATTAGGGGGGAATCAAAGGACTCTGAGGGTGAAGCTGGCAAAAAGAAACACACTCATTCAAAGAAGATGGGGTTGAAAGCTCTCCCATACTTCTTCTATCTCACATCTTCCCAAGGTCTTCAGGATAAATGGGCCAGAAACATATGGATTGTATTTTCCTGGAAATTCAGAAGTCTTTAACAATGAAGTGGCACACTACTCTGAAAATATATACCAGAGGTTACCCTAGATCCCCAAACCTCCCAAACATACTGTAAGCTATTTTGCAGATTCTAGAAACCAATGAAATTTATATATGTGAATATGTTCTTCACTCTAATAATAAGTAATATTAAATGGCAGGGTTTCAACCTTCTTAGGCTAATTTTGCCAGTCTCAGAAGGCCTGGCCAATACCCGGGCACACTGCCTGGGGAGGATTTCTAGGAAGTGTATGTCAATGCTGGCAGCTTCTTCCTCTGGCTCTCATGACCTCTGCCCTCCTCCCTTGTTCTCCAGTAAGAGAGCAATATGTGCAGTTTATGCCAGGGAGAATTCCTAAAGACAGAGGAAGTATAAATAGAGAGGAGAGGTCATTCAAATGGAATGCAAAACCATTTGTTGCTGCATTCCTTTACTCATCCAACAAATATTTATTGAACACTTAATATGTGCCAGGCACTTGTCTAGGGGCTGGTCGTCTCACCTTCTTTGTAATGTGGACTCAATATCAGACTGGCTGCTGACAATCCAACCGGTGCTTTTCCCTTGTAGCTCTTTTGAACAACCCTGTTCTACCAGTGCTGGGAGCCAGGAGTCTCCAGTAATGCTCTAGGAAGTAGAAATTCTCTCTGGGAGGTATATTTAGGGCCTAGGGATCCCTTTAGTAGCTTCCCCAAAAGACCATGATAAAAAACTTACATACTTTTTTATTTTTAATGCAATAGCTTTTTTTAATTTTATCAAAAAATTAAAAAAATTCAAATAAAACAAAGGGATAAGAAAAACAACCTAAAATAAATGCATTGCTTCCAACATGTCCCTACCATACCCCAAGAAAATTAACAAACCCTAACAAAACAAAGTAATAAGAAAAACAAATACTCTAAAGAAACTACACTGCTTCCAACATGTTCTTAACATACCCCAAGATAATTAACAAACCATAATCAAACAGAGACATAAGAAAAACCAAATAACCTAAAGTAAGTACACTGAAGCTAGTTAAAAACCTACATTCTAATTTGATTCAGAAAATTAACAGGTTGTACCGAGTCCTCATTCTCTCTAAGACAAGGGATATAAACACATAGCCTGACAGCAATATTGCCTCAAGTGTCCCAGGCTACTATATATATATATAGATATAGATATAGATATAGATATATAGATATATAGATATAGATATAGATATATAGATATATAGATATATATACACACACACACACATATTTGAACTAAGTAAAATATGATTTGACCATAATTATCTTTTTCTCTAATAAATGAATTTTTATAATTTGGTCCAGAGGGAGCAAGGTGAGCTCAACAAAATCAATATGTTGCCCAATGGACAGAAATATATTCCAAAATATTACTTTTAGCTGTCTGTAGCCAGTGTTAAACATTGGTATCACACTCATAGAATCAGGGAACTCTAGAGTTGAAACTGTCCTTAGAAATCAACTTGTTGACCTTTACATTTCACCAAGGAAACAGGAGTTTTGAGACGAGGTTATTCAAATTAACAGCCAAGCTAATGCTTGCTGTGTGTTGCCCTGGCATGTGCTAGTAACCTCCATGGTTATTTCGTTTTTACACCTGTCTATGAAGTGGTGGAGCTGAGGTTTGAGGGCAGGGAATCTGACTCCGGAACCTGTGCTCCCAAGTACCATGCCAACGGTTGGTTAGTGGCAGAGTTGGGATTTGCACGCCAGCCTCCTGAGCTCCAGTCCAGTGTTTTTCCACTATCCCACCCAGCTTTCTATCTAGCCTTACTCCGTCCACACTATTGATACAACTGCCAGGACAATCTCTGCAAAGCACAACTGTAATCATAAAATTTCTCTGCGTACAAACCTGTAATCATTTTCTCTTGTCTACCTGCATCAGTATGATAAATTCCTTACCTGGCAGTCAAGAAAAAATTGTCTAGTCTTGTTTCTTATAGCTCCCCTACAGGTACTACTGTACTTCTCAGCCAAACTTTGCTGGAAGCTCTTCTCTAAAAGAGACCCACCCCCTTCTGCATTTGCCCAAGCTGATCCCATACCTGGAGTGCCCTCCCTCCTTGAACCTTAGAATAGTCTAAATACTTCCTCCAGGCATTTTGTTTTTGTTCTTCTAACATATAATTTTATGTACCAGAGGCTCTGGTTGCAGAGCAATATCCATTCTCTCTTTCTTCTTTAAGAAATAGAATCTCTGAACTTACAGCTGGGCACATGGCTGCCTGGGCTGAGAACATTTCCCAGCATCCCTGGGTGTGGCTGTGTGATCAGTTCTGATGGTCTGTGAACAGAAGTAATCTGTGAACCTAAGAAGAAGAGTGGTGTCCACACTTCTTCTTCCTGCAGACCTAGGGTGTTCTTGGTGGGGGGTGACACAATCTTAAGTCATGCAGATAAAGGCAACACCATAATGGATGGTAGAGTCAAGAATTAGAGGAATCTGGTCCCCAGAACAATGGAGCTCTCATATCAGTTTGGACTGCCTGTGATCAATTAAGTAAAAGAGAAAAAAATGTTCCGTCTTTTTTAAACCACCGTATTCTTGGTTCTCTATGTTGTAGCATCCTGGCCTGTATCCTTAGGAATGCATTCTTGCTTCTTTGACTACCCACAGTCCTTTGTGTTTTTCCTAAGGCATTTCTGAATTTTGCCATGTAGTAGAGACAACATGGAGTTTTATGTTAGACAGCCCTGGCTTTGAATTCAGCTCCATCACTTACCTGCTGGGCAACTTAGGCTACTTATTTAGCCTCTCTGAGCTTCAGGGACCTTACCTGAAAATTGTGAAATTAACTGGAGACAATGATACATGGATTAACTTGCCACTATTCTGAGCTGCCTCTCCAGGGTGATACTCATCAGATTCTAGGGACCTGGTGAGTCACTCTTTTCCACTATAGGAAAATACCAACCACAGAAACCAAAATGTTCACATCTGCTATGCAGGCATCCTCTCCCATGAAACAAGCTGGAAATGCTGACACATTTTCATCTCTTTCTTTACTACAATCTGGGCAGACCATCGCCCCTCTGTTTATATCTACAAGGCTATGATTCACCCTTTCTCAATCCAACTCAATGCATAAAGAGATTATTATAATTCCAAGTGCACAGCCCGTTCTTCATATACTCATAGATGTTTAGAGTTAAAAGACACTTGAGGGTTGTGTGGTTCAAGTTTCCCTATCAAATCGGTGGGGCCTCGGCAAGGACTTCCCTCTACCGCCTACTTCACCAACAACCATCTTGCCTTAGCTTGGACTTCTACCTAGTCACATGGTAGCCTGCTCTGTTTTTTAACAGTACAATCATTATAAAGTTCTTCCTGATATTTTTATTTTGTCCAATTTCTGGAATATATATAGGGAATCTCCTCAGTTAGGAATTTTAAATCCCGAGATAGGATGGGATAATTCTTTGCCAGGCAAAGAAATAATCTAATTCCTTATATACCTCCTTGACAGTGTCCGTTTTGGGGGGACTTACAACAGTTCCTTTTCCTCTTCTATTTCAAACATGGCTAGTGATTTCCAAATGTTTGGGATCAAGCACCTTCATCAGTTGATAATTTTTGAGCATGCATCTCCAATCATATACGTATTTCATTAGAAATAATGTGCATGTACTGCTGTATTAACATCTTGTGAAATTAATAATATATATAAAATAGATATTAAAGAAGATCAAAATATAAGTGGAAGTTCAAATATTTTCTACCCACATCCTAAAGGACCATCTTGCACATCTCCAGGGCTGTATCTATCCCTCTTTGGAAACCTCTGAACTATGCACAATGATTTTTCTCACCAGTATACAACCTCTGCATGAGAGAAGAGATTTTTTTCTTTTGTTCACTACTGTATCCCAATGTTTAGAAGAATGTCTGGCACATGGTGCACATTCAGTAAATATTTGTTGAATAAATGAGTGGTTGCTAAATTCTATTTATAGCTAGACTCCTCATTTCCAGCTCTCTACCAGCCAGCTTTACCTAGATCTCTTGACATATTTCAAGCCCAACATATCCTAAGCTGAACACACATCTTCTGAAACCCAGCATCTCCCTACACCAAAGCATCATCATATACTTTTCTCTGCCTACTTCACACCTGCACCCATGTGGCTAAACTGGCTGGACAAAAACACACAACCAGGTGGACCCATCTCACTTTCAGTTAAGGATCATGTATCTCAGGTGGGCACTGGCTCCTGCCTGGCAATCCTAACACATCTCCCTAGTCACCTTGTTCCCCCAATCTTTGGTTGCTGCTTCACAGCTTCTCCCCCCTTCCTCAAACTTCCAACATCCCTTTTTCCTTTCTCATTCTCAGATAAATATTTTGCTGAGAAAATAGAAATAACCAGATTGGACTCTTCCTTTTTCCCGACCCCACCGCCTGCATCTGTGCCCCTACACTCTGCCTTTCTTTCTCTCACCGGGGGTGGGACATTCCTGCTCCTAAGTCCAGCCCCTCCACTTGTGCATATTATCCCATCCCTCCTGCTTACCCAAGGGCATGACTCATACCATTCACCCCTTTTTCTCCTGCTTCATTTCTCTCTCCACTGAATAATTTCCATCCGCCCATAAGCATGCTCTAAAACAAATTAAAATAAAATCCCATTCACCTCTTGTCCCCTGCAGCTCTCACCTCATCTCTCTATCCCCAAAGAAAGCAAAGATATTTGAAAGAGTAGTCAGTAGTTCTGCATTGGTTTCCTAAGCTGCTGTAACAAAGTACTACAAACTGGGTAGTTTAAAGGAACACAAACATTTTGTCTCACAGTTCTGGAGGCTACATGTCTGAAATCAAGGTGTCAGCAGGAGCCATGCTTCCTCTGAGGAATCCTTCCTTGCCTCTTCTTAGTTTCTGGTGGTTTGCTGGCAACCTTGGAGGTCTCTGGCTTGCAGCTGCAGCACTTTGATCTCTGCCTTCGTTGTCATGTGGCCATCTTATTTCTGTGTGTCTGTGTGTCTCTTCTCCCTAGTCATATTGGATCAAGGATCCACCCTGTTAAGTGTGGTCTCCTCTTAACTAATTCTCATCTGCCATGACCCTAGTTCCAAACAAGGTCATTGTGAGGACCCAGGGCCCCATCTCTTCCTCCATTTTCAGTGCACGCAGCCACCTACCTGACCGGGATAGATGCCAAGGTCACAACCTGCCCCCCTCCAAGGGATGGGGGGAAGTAACTCTCCTCCTCTGATCACTATTAATACCCTGCTGAAATTCTGTTGTCACATCTTTGGACCTAAGTCTTTATAAGCCACCCCCCTGGCACTCCGCTTTCTCATTTTGGGTGGTTCACTTTCCATGGCCTGCCACAACCATGAAACCATCATCTCCTATAAGTAATTCCCAATTAAACCTATGTCCACTCTGTGCCTGGTATGTTCTTTGGTCTTAGGGCTAAGATGGGTTGGAACAGTCAAATTCACTAGTATCAGGGGCACGACTTCAATGTATCTAATTGGAGGACACAATTCAAGTCCTTGTCTTCACTTTCTACCTCCCAGTCACTCTTGTGTTGTTGTCACCACTACCCTGCCAAAGCAGCTCTTGTCAAGGTTGTCAGCAATCTCCATCTTGCCATGTCCAATGGCCAATTCTCAGGTCTCATTTTACTGGAGCTCTCAGCAGCTTTTGGCACAGACGATCACTCTCTCCTTCTTGAAACGAGTCTGCCTTGGCATTGGGACACCGCCTTCTTCAAATTTCTACCACCTCACTGGCACCTCCTTCTCAGTCTCCTTTGCTGATTGCTCTTCCCCCTCCACTCAATTATTATATCTTAGAATGGTTAAGGATCAACACAGATGCTGGCTGACACTTGGAGATGCTGGGAGATGCAGACAGAAGGACATGTGGAGATGCTAGGCTAAGAGATCAAGCCCAGAGTTTGCCCCAGAGAAGCTAAGAAAGGACCCCCAGATGCTTAGAAAGAAATGCCCTAGGAGAAAGAGGCAAGGATGCACAGGAGCTGAGATAGAGGAGTGAAGACATTTTGGAGAAAGCAGTTTTGAAACACAACCCAGGAGCAAAGGACCAGCAGACACCAATCACATGCCTTCCCAGTTGACAGAGGTGTTCCAGATGCCATCGGCCTCTTCAGTGAAGGTACCAACTTGCTGATACCTTAGTTTGGACACTTAGAAGTGTAAACTTGTAACTTAATAAATCCCTTTTATAAAAGCCAATCCACTTCTGGTAGTTCGTATAATGGCAGCTCTAGCGAACCAGAACAGGTGTTTAATGTTTTCCAAACATAGTATGTCCAAAACAGAACCTTTGATTCTCTCTCCCACCTCCTTAAATGTATTCCTACTTAACACTTCTCAACCTCAGTAAAAGGTGCCTATGTTTACCTATTTTCTTAGGCAAAGAACCCAGGAGTGATTCTTAATTCCTATTTCCCCCTACATCCAATCCATTAGCAAGTCCTGATTTTTTACCGTCAAAAAATACAGAACAGTTACCCACTTCTCAGCAATTTCACTGCTACCACCCAAGTCCCAGGTACCATTTCCTTTTGTCTGGACTACTATTTTCATTCTTGTGTCTCTGAAATCTGTTGCCACACCACAACCAGAATGATTAAAACCAAACAAAACGTAAGTAAGACCATGTCTCTCCCTTGCTCAAATCCACCCAGTGGCTTCCCATCTACATTCACCATTAGGGTGGAAAAGCTGTAAGACTCCAGCCCCTGCCTCCTCTCCCTCATCCCGTTACCTGTTATTCAGCCATACGGATTTCTCATTGTTCGTCAAACAACCCTCTTTTATTTAATTTTCATATTCTTTTTCCCACTATTACCTCTGCCTGGATATCTTTCCTCCCAGATCTTCCCACAGCTTTCTTCCTCAGTCTCTGTTCTAATATCACTTCCCCAGAAAATCGTTCCCAAACTCTTGCATAAAATAAACACTGTGCTCCTTTTACATGCTTTGTCTTCAGAAGGCTAATCACAGCCTGAAATTATATTATCTCTTTGTTTGTGTATTTACTGATGGTTTCTTGCACTAGAATATAAACTCCCTGAAATTAAGGCTTTTTCTATTTTGTTCGAAGCTTCAAACTATTTGTTCCAAGCTTCATTCCCAGCACCTAAATTAGTGCCTGGTATGTAGTAGGTTTTCAGTAATTATTTGTTGGATAAAATAAAATACTTACCTAAGTTTTCCCCAAGACACTTGGGGGAGTCATTCTAGTTTTCTTCTTCCCCTCCCTCCTCATCATGAGTCATCAAATCTCTTAGTCTGTTACCCCAGTGGCTCGTAAATACATCCTCTCCTGGTCACAGCCATGTCCACAAGCTTGGCCAACTTTCAACAGTTCTATTGCAGCAGCCTCTTAAGCTGTCTCCCTGCCTCCAATTCCCAGCTTCCTCAGGATTATTTTCAGAGTGGTCTTAAAACATAAATCCTATTGTATCCCTCTTCTGCTTAATACCCTCCAAGAGCCCTCATTAACTGAAGAATGAAGTCAAAACTCCCTGACTTGACACAAGCTGGAATCAGTTTACATTTCCGACCTCATTTCATGCCACTCCCTCTCTCCTACATCGCATGCCCCAGTCATATGCAAGCTGATCACTGTCACCAAGTAGGCACGTTCTTTTCCTCACATTGTCCCCTCTATCTGAGTGCCTTTCCCCTTTTCTTCACCTGGCTAAATGCTATTTATTCTGTGAGATTAAATTCAAAGCCACCTCTTAGAATCAGCTTTTCTGCTTTCCATAGCAAATGGGCTTCCTTCTTGGTACTCTTGAAAAACCTGGTGCATCCTGGGTAGCATCTGTTCATTTGCTTGTTTTACATGACTGCCTCATTCAGTCACTTATTTATTTATTCATAACATTTTTATTGAGCAACTACTGTGTGCTTAGCATTATCCTAGGCACTAGGGATATATGTATAGATGGAAACAAAACAGACAAAATATTTTCCTTTAGAAAGCAAGGAGGGCAGAGGCGGGGCAAGATGGCAGACTGGTGAGCTGTATGTTTTAGTTACTCCTCCAGGAAAGTAGGTAAAAAGCCAGGAACTGCGTGGACTGGAAACCACAGAGCAATCTGTCTTTGGGCATACTTCATACAACACCCATGAAAACGTGGAACTGCTGAGATCAGCGAAATCTGTAAGTTTTTGCGGCCAGGGGACCCGCGCCCCTCCCTGCCAGGCTCAGTCCCGGGGGAGGAGGGGCTGTCAGCTCCAGGAAGGAGAAGGGAGAATTGCAGTGGCTGCTCTTATCGGAAACTCATTCTACTGATTCAAACTCCAACCATAGATAGACTGAGACCAGACACCAGAGACTCTGAGAGCAGCCAGCCCAGCAGAGAGGAGACAGGCACAGAAAAAAAACAACACGAAAAACTCCAAAATAAAAGCAGAGGATTTTTGGAGTTCTGGTGAACACAGAAAGGGGAAGGGCGGAGATCAGGCCTTGAGGCGCATGTGCAAATCCCGAAGCAAGGCTGATCTCTCTGCCCTGTGCACCTTTCCTTAATGGCCCTGGTTGCTTTGTCTATTAGCATTTCAATAACCCATTAGATCTCTGAGGAGGGCCGTTTTTTTTTTTTTTTTTTTTTTTTTTTAAATCCTTTTTGCTTTTTCTAAAACAATTACTCTAAGAAGCTCAATACAGAAAGCTTCAAAGAATTGAAATTTGGGCACGTCAAGTCAAGAGCAGAACTAAGAGAGCTCTGAGACAAAAGGCAATAATCCAGTGGCTGAGAAAATTCACTAAACAACACAACTTCCCAAGAAAAGGGGGGTGTCCGCTCACAGCCACCATCCTGGTGGACAGGAAACACTCCTGCCCATCGCCAGCCCCATAGCCCAGAGCTGCCCCAGACACCCCAGTGTGACGGAAGTGCTTCAAATAACAGGCACACACCACAAAACTAGGCGTGGACATTAGCCTTCCCTGCAACCTCAGCTGAATGTCCCAGAGCTGGGAAGGGGGAGCAGTGTGAATTAACAGAGCCCCATTCAGCCATCATTTGAGCAGACTGGGAGCCTCCCAACACAGCCCAGCAGCCCAGAACTGCCCTGGGGGGACGGCACTCACCTGTGACATAGCACAGTCATCCCTCAACAGAGGACCCGGGGTGCACAGCCTGGAAGAGGGTCCCACTTGCAAGTCTCAGGAGCCATACGCCAATACCAAAGACTTGTGGGTCAGTGGCAGAGACAAACTGTGGCAGGACTGAACTGAAGGATTAGACTATTGCAGTAGCTTTAAAACTCTAGGATCATCAGGGAGATTTGATTGTTAGGGCCACCCCCCCTCCCCGACTGCCCAGAAACACGCCCCACATACAGGGCAGGCAACACCAACTACACACGCAAGCTTGGGACACCAATTGGGCCCCACAAGACTCACTCCCCCACTCACCAAAAAGGCTAAGCAGGGGAGATCTGGCTTGTGGAGAACAGGTGGCTCGTGGACGCCACCTGCTGGTTAGTTAGAGAAAGTCTACTCCACGAAGCTGTAGATCTGATAAATTAGAGATAAGGACTTCAATAGGTCTACAAACCCTAAAAGAACCCTATCAAGTTCAGCAAATGCCACGAGGCCAAAAACAACAGAAAATTATAAAGCATATGAAAAAACCAGACGATATGGATAACCCAAGCCCAAGCACCCAAATCAAAAGACCAGAAGAGACACACCTAGAGCAGCTACTCAAAGAACTAAAGATGAACAATGAGACCCTAGTACGGGATATGAAGGAAATCAAGAAGACCCTAGAAGAGCATAAAGAAGACATTGCAAGACTAAATAAAAAAATGGATGATCTTATGGAAATTAAAGAAACTGTTGACCAAATTAAAAAGATTCTGGACACTCATAGTACAAGACTAGAGGAAGTTGAACAACGAATCAGTGACCTGGAAGATGACAGAATGGAAAATGAAAGCATAAAAGAAAGAATGGGGAAAAAAATTGAAAAACTCGAAATGGACCTCAGGGATATGATAGATAATATGAAACATCCGAATATAAGACTCATTGGTGTCCCAGAAGGGGAAGAAAAGGGTAAAGGTCTAGGAAGAGTATTCAAAGAAATTGTTGGGGAAAACTTCCCAAATCTTCTAAACAACATAAATACACAAATCATAAATGCTCAGCGAACTCCAAATAGAATAAATCCAAAAAAACCCACTCCGAGACATATACTGATCACACTGTCAAACATAGAAGAGAAGGAGCAAGTTCTGAAAGCAGCAAGAGAAAAGCAATTCACCACATACAAAGGAAACAGCATAAGACTAAGTAGTGACTACTCAGCAGCCACCATGGAGGCGAGAAGGCAGTGGCACGATATATTTAAAATTCTGAGTGAGAGGAATTTCCAGCCAAGAATACTTTATCCAGCAAAGCTCTCCTTCAAATTTGAGGGAGAGCTTAAATTTTTCACAGACAAAGAAATGCTGAGAGAATTTGCTAACAAGAGACCTGCCCTACTGGAGATACTAAAGGGAGCCCTACAGACAGAGAAACAAAGACAGGACAGAGAGACTTGGAGAAAGGTTCAGTACTAAAGAGATTCGGTATGGGTACAATAAAGGATATTAATAGAGAGAGGGAAAAATATGGCAAACATAATCCAAAGGATAAGATGGCCGATTCAAGAAATGCCTTCACGGTTTTAACGTTGAATGTAAATGGATTAAACTCCCCAATTAAAAGATATAGATTCGCAGAATGGATCAAAAAAAACGAACCATCAATATGTTGCATACAAGAGACTCATCTTAGACACAGGGACACAAAGAAACTGAAAGTGAAAGGATGGAAAAAAATATTTCATGCAAGCCACAGCCAAAAGAAAGCAGGTGTAGCAATATTAATCTCAGATAAAATAGACTTCAAATGCAGGGATGTTTTGAGAGACAAAGAAGGCCACTACATACTAATAAAAGGGGCAATTCAGCAAGAAGAAATAACAATCGTAAATGTCTATGCACCCAATCAAGGTGCCACAAAATACATGAGAGAAACATTGGCAAAACTAAAGGAAGCAATCGATGTTTCCACAATAATTGTGGGAGACTTCAACACATCACTCTCTCCTATAGATAGATCAACCAGACAGAAGACCAATAAGGAAATTGAAAACCTAAACAATCTGATAAATGAATTAGATTTAACAGACATCTACAGGACATTACATCCCAAATCACCAGGATACACATACTTTTCTAGTGCTCACGGAACTTTCTCCAGAATAGATCATATGCTGGGACATAAAACAAGCCTCAATAAATTTAAAAAGATTGAAATTATTCAAAGCACATTCTCTGACCACAATGGAATACAATTAGAAGTCAATAACCATCAGAGACTTAGAAAATTCACAAATACCTGGAGGTTAAACAACACACTCCTAAACAATCAGTGGGTTAAAGAAGAAATAGCAAGAGAAATTGCTAAATATATAGAGACGAATGAAAATGAGAACACAACATACCAAAACCTATGGGATGCAGCAAAAGCAGTGCTAAGGGGGAAATTTATAGCACTAAACGCATATATTAAAAAGGAAGAAAGAGCCAAAATCAAAGAACTAATGGATCAACTGAAGAAGCTAGAAAATGAACAGCAAACCAATCCTAAACCAAGTACAAGAAAAGAAATAACAAGGATTAAAGCAGGAATAAATGACATAGAGAACAAAAAAACAATAGAAAGGATAAATATCACCAAAAGTTGGTTCTTTGAGAAGATCAACAAGATTGACAAGCCCCTAGCTAGACTGACAAAATCAAAAAGAGAGAAGACCCATATAAACAAAATAATGAATGAAAAAGGTGACATAACTGCAGATCCTGAAGAAATTAAAAAAATTATAAGAGGATATTATGAACAACTGTATGGCAACAAACTGGATAATGTAGAAGAAATGGACAATTTCCTGGAAACATATGAACAACCTAGACTGACCAGAGAAGAAATAGAAGACCTCAACCAACCCATCACAAGCAAAGAGATCCAATCAGTCATCAAAAATCTTCCCACAAATAAATGCCCAGGGCCAGATGGCTTCACAGGGGAATTCTACCAAACTTTCCAGAAAGAACTGACACCAATCTTACTCAAACTCTTTCAAAACATTGAAAAAAATGGAACACTACCTAACTCATTTTATGAAGCTAACATCAATCTAATACCAAAACCAGGCAAAGATGCTACAAAAAAGGAAAACTACCGGCCAATCTCCCTAATGAATATAGATGCAAAAATCCTCAACAAAATACTTGCAAATCGAATCCAAAGACACATTAAAAAAATCATACACCATGACCAAGTGGGGTTCATTCCAGGCATGCAAGGATGGTTCAACATAAGAAAAACAATCAATGTATTACAACACATTAAAAACTCGAAAGGGAAAAATCAATTGATCATCTCAATAGATGCTGAAAAAGCATTTGACAAAATCCAACATCCCTTTTTGATAAAAACACTTCAAAAGGTAGGAATTGAAGGAAACTTCCTCAACATAATAAAGAGCATATATGAAAAACCCACAGCCAGCATAGTACTCAATGGTGAGAGACTGAAAGCCTTCCCTCTAAGATCAGGAACAAGACAAGGATGCCCGCTGTCACCACTGTTATTCAACATTGTGCTGGAAGTGCTAGCCAGGGCAATCCGGCAAGACAAAGAAATAAAAGGCATCCAAATTGGAAAAGAAGAAGTAAAACTGTCATTGTTTGCAGATGATATGATCTTATATCTAGAAAACCCTGAGAAATCAACGATACACCTACTAGAGCTAATAAACAAATTTAGCAAAGTAGCGGGATACAAGATTAATGCACATAAGTCAGTAATGTTTCTATATGCTAGAAATGAACAAACTGAAGAGACACTCAAGAAAAAGATACCATTTTCAATAGCAACTAAAAAAATCAAGTACCTAGGAATAAACTTAACCAAAGATGTAAAAGACCTATACAAAGAAAACTACATAACTCTACTAAAAGAAATAGAAGGGGACCTTAAAAGATGGAAAAATATTCCATGTTCATGGATAGGAAGGCTAAATGTCATTAAGATGTCAATTCTACCCAAACTCATCTACAGATTCAATGCAATCCCAATCAAAATTCCAACAACCTACTTTGCAGACTTGGAAAAGCTCGTTATCAAATTTATTTGGAAAGGGAAGATGCCTCGAATTGCTAAAGACACTCTAAAAAAGAAAAACGAAGTGGGAGGACTTACACTCCCTGACTTTGAAGCTTATTATAAAGCCACAGTTGCCAAAACAGCATGGTACTGGCACAAAGATAGACATATAGATCAATGGAATCGAATTGAGAATTCAGAGATAGACCCTCAGATCTATGGCCGACTGATCTTTGATAAGGCCCCCAAAGTCACCGAACTGAGCCATAATGGTCTTTTCAACAAATGGGGCTGGGAGAGTTGGATATCCATATCCAAAAGAATGAAAGAGGACCCCTACCTCACCCCCTACACAAAAATTAACTCAAAATGGACCAAAGATCTCAATATAAAAGAAAGTACCATAAAACTCCTAGAAGATAATGTAGGAAAACATCTTCAAGACCTTGTATTAGGAGGCCACTTCCTAGACTTTACACCCAAAGCACAAGCAACAAAAGAGAAAATAGATAAATGGGAACTCCTCAAGCTTAGAAGTTTCTGCACCTCAAAGGAATTTCTCAAAAAGGTAAAGAGGCAGCCAACTCAATGGGAAAAAATTTTTGGAAACCATGTATCTGACAAAAGACTGATATCTTGCATATACAAAGAAATCCTACAACTCAATGACAATAGTACAGACAGCCCAATTATAAAATGGGCAAAAGATATGAAAAGACAGTTCTCTGAAGAGGAAATACAAATGGCCAAGAAACACATGAAAAAATGTTCAGCTTCACTAGCTATTAGAGAGATGCAAATTAAGACCACAATGAGATACCATCTAACACCGGTTAGAATGGCTGCCATTAAACAAACAGGAAACTACAAATGCTGGAGGGGATGTGGAGAAATTGGAACTCTTATTCATTGTTGGTGGGACTGTATAATGGTTCAGCCACTCTGGAAGTCAGTCTGGCAGTTCCTTAGAAAACTAGATATAGAGCTACCATTCGATCCAGCGATTGCACTTCTCGGTATGTACCCGGAAGATCGGAAAGCAGTGACACGAACAGATATCTGCACGCCAATGTTCATAGCAGCATTATTCACAATTGCCAAGAGATGGAAACAACCCAAATGTCCTTCAACAGATGAGTGGATAAATAAAATGTGGTATATACACACGATGGAATACTACGCGGCAGTAAGAAGGAACGATCTGGTGAAACATATGACAACATGGATGAACCTTGAAGACATAATGCTGAGCGAAATAAGCCAGGCACAAAAAGAGAAATATTATATGCTACCACTAATGTGAACTTTGAAAAATGTAAAACAAATGGTTTATAATGTAGAATGTAGGGGAACTAGCAGTAGAGAGCAATTAAGGAAGGGGGAACAATAATCCAAGAAGAACAGATAAGCTATTTAACGTTCTGGGGATGCCCAGAAATGACTATGGTCTGTTAATTTCTGATGGATGTAGTAGGAACAAGTTCACTGAAATGTTGCTATATTATGTAACTTTCTTGGGGTAAAGTAGGAACATGTTGGAAGTTAAGCAGTTATCTTAGTTTAATTGTCTTTTTCTTACTCCCTTGCTATGGTCTCTTTGAAATGTTCTTTTATTGTATGTTTGTTTTCTTTTTAACTTTTTTTTTCATACAGTTGATTTGAAAAAAGAAGGGAAAGTTAAAAAAAAAAAAAAAAAAAAAAAGAAAAAAGACAAACAAGGAAAAAAAAAAAAAAGATGTAGTGCCCCCTTGAGGAGCCTGTGGAGAATGCAGGGGTATTCGCCTACCCCACCTCCATGGTTGCTAACATGACCACAGACATAGGGGACTGGTGGTTTGATGGGTTGAGCCCTCTACCATAAGTTTTACCCTTGGGAAGACGGTTGCTGCAAAGGAGAGGCTAGGCCTCCCTGTATTTGTGCCTAAGAGTCTCCTCCTGAATGCCTCTTTGTTGCTCAGATGTGGCCCTCTCTCTCTGGCTAAGCCAACTTGAAAGGTGAAATCACTGCCCTCCCCCCTACGTGGGATCAGACACCCAGGGAAGTGAATCTCGCTGGCAACGTGGAATATGACTCCCGGGGAGGAATGTAGACCCGGCATCGTGGGATGGAGAACATCTTCTTGACCAAAAGGGGGATGTGAAAGGAAATGAAATAAGCTTCAGTGGCAGAGAGATTCCAAAACGAGCCGAGAGATCACTCTGGTGGGCACTCTTACGCACACTTTAGACAACCTTTTTTAGGTTCTAAAGAATTGGGGTAGCTGGTGGTGGATACCTGAAACTATTAAACTACAACCCAGAACCCATGAATCTCGAAGACAGTTGTATAAAAATGTAGCTTATGAGGGGTGACAGTGGGATTGGGAATGCCATAAGGACCAAACTCCACTTTGTCTAGTTTATGGATGGATGTGTAGAAAAGTAGGGGAAGCAAACAAACAGACAAAGGTACCTAGTGTTCTTTTTTACTTCAATTGCTCTTTTTCACTCTAATTATTATTCTTGTTATTTTTGTGTGTGTGCTAATGAAGGTGTCAGGGATTGATTTAGGTGATGAATGTACAACTATGTAACGGTACTGTAAACAATCGAAAGTACAATTTGTTTTGTATGACTGCGTGGTATGTGAATATATCTCAATAAAATGATGATAAAAAAAAAAAAAAACATGGGGCATATAGAAGCAAAAAAAAAAAAAAAAAAAAAAAAGAAAGCAAGGAGACAGACCAAAAAAAAAAAAAAATACATAGAATGGGTAGATGATGCTAAGTGCAACGAAATAAAATAATTCAGGGAAGAAGCACAGAGCAGCTTGGGGTGGGAGCTGTGATGCTGAGTAGGTTGGTCATGGAAGGCAGTATGGAGATGGCATTTGAGTTAGGCTTGAAGGAGGTGAGGAGCAAGCCTCCTGGGGGACAAGCATTCCAGGCAGAAGGAATAGCAGGTGCAGAGCCTTTGACTTGGGAGCAGGCTTGGCTCTTACAACAAAAGCAAGAAGAACAGTGTGTCTGCTGCAGAGTGAGAAAGGGGAAAAGATGCAGGTGATGGGGTTAGGGAGTAGTGACAGTCTTAGGGTCATGGCGTGAACTGCAGCTTTTGCTTTGAGCAAGATGGGGAGCTGTTGAAGGGTGCTGGGCAGAGGAGGGATGGGATCTGACATATGTTTTAACGGGATCCCTTTGGCTTCAGTGTGGAGGAGGGAAGACAAGGATGGGAACAGAGAGACCAGTTAAAAGGCTTCTGCAACAATCCAGGCAAGGGGTGATGGTGGCCTGGACCATGATGGTCGACCCCATAGACTTGAGAGCTGGAACTCAGTCCCATTTATGTTTGAATCCTCAGTGTGTCCAACACAGAGCACAACAGGCACTCAAAGTCAGTGAATAAATGAATGAACTGGGTTGTACAATCAAGAAACAAGAGCTTCTGAAAGCCAGCACTATTTGTTTATCTAGGGCCAGATTTTGCAGGATCTCATTTCGAGTGGGCAAGCTTTGTTTTCCATTTTTCCTAATTGAATAGCCCATAGGCCACATTCTGAGGACAGCGTGGGTGTTTGCACACAGACCAACACAACCAAAATCTGATTGTGAAACTGTTCTTCAAATTTCCTTGGGATATTTGAAACACGTTTCCAAAAAACATAAGTCAAAATGACACATTTCTCCAAGGGAGGCTGCCTTAGTTCATCAAGCACCCCAAGACCCCAGGACCCATGCACCTTAGAATCCTATCAAATGCCTTCTGGATCCTAAATCAAGTTTCTAACGGTCAAAACCCATTTTTTTCTGGGTTTAATTAAAAGCTCAAAAATGGAAGGACATTAAAAGAAAAGATTCCAAAACAACATTTGGATGAGTTAACGGGGAGGGTTGAATTAACATGAGGATTAAAGTTTTTTTTTAAGAAAGGGAAAAGCACAGGGGGCCGGGTAGTGGTTCCTTAAACTGTAAACTAGGGGGATTCTGTGGCTTCTCCAGGGTTGTTAGGATGTTTCAAGGAGTTAATGTACCTAAAATGCCACTGAGTGGCACCGTGAAATGTTAGTCCCATTCTGCCCTTTCCCTTAAAAATTCTTTTAGCTGTTTGCCAGGGCCGTGAATGACCCCAGTCCACTAGGCTCTCACTAACGACAAGGTCACTTTTCTCATCTGGCAACAAGCAGTTACAATACAACTGTTGTGGCCTTTAAGCACTTTTGTTTTTGTGGGCCACTCCCTCCAAAATAATATCAATATTGAAAATTGTTTTCGATGTAACTTTAAATGCTTCAACTTCTTTTTTCTGTTTTACTTGATTTTTGTAGGCTCTCTATTTTTCTGATGGGAGGAAAAAAATGAAACTTTTTTTCAACATGAAAAGTTCACTTCTTTTCTTCTGATATTGGACAAAGTAAAACAATTTTGTGGGCCCTTAAAAGTACTGTGAGCTGGAGGCATTGGTCCGAATGGATAAGTTGATCCTGGTGACAAGAGAAACAAAAAGGAGAGGAACAAAGTGCAGCAACTTGAAGCTGCCGTATGAAGGAGACTTGCTTTGATGGGAAGTTTTACTTGTCCCCTGAATTGGTTTTCCTGACTGCCTGCCCCTTCGATCCCTTTCAGAGGACTGACAAGGAGAGGCACAATATAAGATCTGTCCCCTGAAACTGCGGCAGAACACCAAAGCAGTCTGTGGCTGGGTTGGTAAACTTAAGTTAATGTGAAACAGAGCAAAAGACTTGCCTAACAAGGAAATTAAATATTCCGGTCCAAGCAGGCCTCAGCCTGGTGTGAGTCCTGCCCCCAGGTCATCAGTAATGAGTGCTGAGGCAGCCCCTTCTGACTGCTGGAGAAACCACCCTGCATCCCCATGCAACCTCAGGAGCCCCCATGCAAATCAGGAGCAGCAGGTCACTGCTCACCAGGGCCAACTGCAATTACTGGCAAAACAAAACTGAAAGATGGAGTCTGCCTTTGGGGGCAGGTGATTCCTGGGCCATTAGGGAGCATTTAAAAGAGATTAATTGGCCACTGGTGGAACTGCTCCAGCCACTTTTGCTACAAGATTGGGCTCCTTTTAGCATCTCTAGTGAACGCTGTGAATTAGTGCTTCAGTGGTGAGCTTGGACAGAAGTTTCTGGAACAGAGCTAACCAGAATAGCCTTCTTTCCAACCTTCCCAAAGGTTTCTGGAGATCTCTTCTAACCCTGGAGGATGAACCCCGGTGACTTCTTGCTAAAATGCTTCTTAATTAGGCTCTTTTCCCGGTATCCTGAGGATAGAACAGATGAGGAAATGATGAAAATAAGTTGTTTTACTACGACCACATCTTGTCTTTTAATTTAATTTCGTTTGTTTTATTATTAGTTTGTCAGCAACAAACACAGCATTTATTTATTCACTCATTCAGTCATCCAACAAATGTTTATTGGGAATCTACTACATGCCAGAAACTGTTCTAGGTGCTTGGACTATAGCAATGAACAAAAGACTCCTTAAAGACCCCTTAAAGACCCCTTCCCCTTATGGGGCTGACATTTCAGTGGGGAAGACAGACAAGAAATAATAATACAATATTCACCATAGTTCATCACCTCTAAGATGGCAATCATGTAAGTTGCATCATTACTCATGCACCACTAAAGAAAGAGAGAACACTGCCAATTAATTACTGTCAGTTAAAATTAGAAAATGCATCTTGATTTCATATATGTTAAAATGTGAAAAAATTGTGCAACTTAGAATTGATTATCTATGGTAAATAAATTTAGTACATAAGAAAGTGGCTATGGAAAAAAAATAACTGAAAGCAAAGGAGTTGGGGTGGGGAAGTGACATTGAACAAAGACTTGAAGCAGGCATTCAATAAACGTTTTTTGAATGAATGAGCTTCTATATACCAGGCACTTAAACAGACATTATTTCTGAAAACCTGTCAAATGCTGTGAGGTAGGAATTATCATTCCCATTTTATGAATGATGAAATTTGGAAAAGTTAAGTGACTTGCTCTAGGTCACATGGCCAGTCAGGGAGGAGGTGAGACTTGAACCCAGGATTCTGGGATGTCAGCATGTAGGATTTCCCTCCACACCTCTTCGGCTCCTTTGCTTGCAATCATTTTAATATCCTTCCAGTACAAAGGGCTGACTCCAGCCCTTTAAAACTCAAAAGCAAAGTGGGAAATCAGGCCTCTGGATAAAAACCAGATTTGTATAAACCAGAATGAAACCTCTGGGAACAGAAACCCCAATCCACTGCCTGGGAAATGCCACATTTTGCAGAATTGTGAGCATTTGGCTGGTTAACTTGCATCTCAAGTTCTATCTGTCTTCACTTTAAAATCTATTATTTGAATAAATTAGGATGCTATATATATATATAATAAAAACCCTTTCCCCTCTTAAAGGGCTTAACCCAAACTGGAAGCACAACTGTCAAAAATAAACTTACTCCATCATTTGATATTTTTAAAAAGCATAAGGCCAAATAGCGATGGAGTGGAAACTTACCACAATCTTTCTTGGACTTGGTAAGGCATCCTATGTATAGAAAAACATCTTGGGTAAAACCAGCTAAACCAATATTGGTTTAATTCAAAATTAAACCTAATTTGAAACAAATGCTTGTCCTCAGCCAACTGGCGACCCTATTGTTCTTTAATACAAACAACAGAAAAACCAAATTCAAAGTGCATTTCTCTCTCCAGAAAGCGGTTCCACATTAACAAAGCTTTACTGTTGATGGGAACCACTCATGCTATGAGGTAGGGTCTCCATCAGGACCCCCAGAGTGGGAAGATTATCAGCGGTCAGGCAAGTCTCCCTAAAGATGTGAAATTTTGCCTTCATAGTGAGGGGTTAATTAACCTCGGTTCTAATGAACTGATCTGTCCAGGCACAGATCAGAATCGACGAGATCCAGATGCCTTTGTTGTGGCTTCATTTCATTCAAAACCTGCTCGGGTTGGCACAGAACGGATTCCAGGTAGCAGTCATCATCCGTTCATTTATGGCTGCAGAGAATTCTGTTGCATGAACGTACCACAGTTTGCTTATCCATTCTTCTTTTGAAGGACATTTGGACGACTTCCAGGTTGAAGGCATTATGAATAAAGTAGTGGTCACCAGCCAGGGTTTGGGGTGGTGGGGGATGGTGGGTTGTGGGAGAGCATGTTATTGACTGGACAGGGGCAAAAAGGAACTTTCTGGGGTGATGGAAATACTCCGTATCTTGATCTGAGCCATGGTTGCATGAGTGAACACATGGGTAACACATTAACTAAATTCTACACTTACACTTCAGATATGTATGTTTTTCTGTATATAAATTTTACTTACACTTCAAAAAGGCCCTCATGACCCTCACCCTTCCCAGTGGAATCCGTGTTTCAAAAAAAAAAAAAACAAAAAAAAAAACCCCATCTAGTTGGAAGGAAATTAACATATTATTTATATCATATGTATTTATAGACATTTTTGCATGTAATAGCTCACGGAATTAAGTAACTCGGCCAAGATCCTGCAAGCACCAAATGGCAGATCTGGTTTCCGACCCCCCCGGCTGACCTCAGAGCCAGGCTGCCTCCCCTCGGGCACTAGATCTCCAGTGAAGCTGGCTCAGCAAAGGGAGTGTGCAGGAGGCACACCCCTAGGCACACCCTGGGGCCCCCTGAGGCCCCCCAAGGCAGCAGAGCCACCCGGGAGCCCCGGGGTCAGTAGGGCAGCTCTCGGGGGCACATTGCCTGAGCCCCCATCTCCGAGGCACAACTCGGCCCTCGGGTTGTCTTTTACTGCGACAGTTCCTGCCCCACGGGAAGGCAGCTGAAGTGAGGCGCGAGGGTGCAAGTAGCTACAAGAAAGGAGCCACCAAAACAGCCCTGCCGCCCTGCCAAAAACAACAGGAAGCTCGCCGCCGCACCCCCTGCTCGCCGCAGCCCTGGACGGCAGACCCGGGGTTATTTTCTCCAAACGGCTTTCTGCAGATGTTACATAAACAAAACCTCCATTGGCTCCAGTTCTGGGTCTGGCCTCAAATAGCCCACGGGTCCTCCCCCCCCCCCCACCTTCCGACTGACTCCGCAGTTCCCTGCCACCCTCCATGGTCCCCCGGGGTGGACGAGCCATTTCGTTCCTTTGACCCCACGTGCAGGGTCCCCAAGAGGCCTGTTCCCTCGGCGCAGCAGAAAGCAGGGGCTGGTTGCTTTCCCTGGCAAGTCAGAAACAAGGCGTCCTTCCGGAGACCTTTGGTGGCTACCGGCCCAAAGGGGGCATGTCTTCCCCCCAGGAGAGAGGCAGGAAGAAGTAAGGGGCACAGCTGGGGTTGGTCAGCTGTAGGCATGACAGGGGTCATGTATCTCTCTCTCTCTCTCTCTCTCTCTCTCTCTCTCTCTCTCTCTCTCTCTCTCTCTCTCTCCTGTGTAGAATGGGGTTTGAATGAGATCCCAAGAGCAGACTCTCCAGGTAAGCACAGTTGGTTTCCTTGGCAGGTTTTCTTTTCGGGCTTGATTTAGCAATCGAACACACTGCTCCTGACTCTTTCTCTGAGCTCCTTTAAGTTTATCTGGTCCCATTTGGATGTCATCCCCTTCATTTGGCAGAAAACCATTCCCCTGGTGAACATCTGGAGATTTGAGGATCTCTGGCACAGTCTGGGGTCACCCTGGGCTTTACCACTTCACTACAGTCCCTGGAAAGCTATTAGAATCTTTTCCTCTTGGCTGCCTTCACTTACCCAAAACCTGAACTCATAAAAACATCAAAAACAGTATCTACAATTAAAAAATATATATATCAAATAGTTTAATATTTAGTAAATATATTTATTTATAGTGACTTGTAAGTATAATACTATTTAATATAAATTAAATACTCACTATGTGCCTGTGCCAGTTTGAATATATTGTGTCCCCCAAACGCCATTATCTTTGATGTAATCTTGTGTGGGCAGACATTATCAGTGTTGATTAGAGTGTAATTCTTTGAGTGTTTCTGTGGAGATGCGCCCCACCCAGCTGTGGGTGATGACTCTGATTGGATAATTTCCATGGAGTGTTGGCCCGATCATTGGGTGGGCCTTGATCAGTGAAGCCCTATAAATGAGCTGATGGGCAGAGAGAATGTAGTGCAGCTGTGAGTGATGTTTTGAAGAGGAGCTACAGACAAGAGGGACACTTTAAAGAAAGCACAGGAGCTGCAGATGAGAAACATTTTGAAGACGGCAGTTGAAAGCAGACTCTTGCTCCGGAGAAGCTAAGAGAGGACAAAAACTCCAAGAGCAACTAAGAGTGACATTTTTGAGGAACTGCAACCTAGAGGGGAACATCCTGGGAGAAAGCCATTTTGAAACCAGAACTTTGGAGCAGATGCCAGCTAACAGAGGTTTTCCGGTCATCATTGGCCATCCTCCAGTGAAGTTACCCAATTGTTGATGACTTACATTGGACATTTTATGGCCTTAAGACTGTAACTTTGTAACCAAATAAATCCCCTTTATAAAAGCCAATCCGTTTCTGGTGTTTTGCATTCTGGCAGCATTGGCAAACTAGAACAGTGCCTGATACTATGCTAAGGATTTTATTTAATCCTCATTGACCAGCCCTCTGAGATAGATATAGTGATTATTCCCAGATTACAGAGGAATAAACTGTGGTTCAGAAAATATCCAGGACTTGCCAAAGAAGTGGCCAAGGTGGACCATAGACCCAATCTGTCTGACTCATCTCCATGTCTTAACCACTCCATCACATGGCCCAGAAAGAAGACAGCAGGTCTCACAACACCTCTTTCCCATTGTCTTCCTTCATTTCAAAGTCCAACCTACTGCAACTGTGATCAAAGTAATTAAATATATCATTGACGAATTAATTATTGAACCAGTACTTAATGAATATGTCCTCTGGACAAGATGCTATGCAAGCCTGCATCAAGCCCCAAAAAACAAAGTATAATGTGTCACAGGTGAACATGAGCTCATACTTTATCAGCAGTCACACTTTGATTGTGGATAGCTTTAAGTTTCTCCACAATGGAAGTTCCCAAACCAAGCCTCCAGCCAGGAACCAGGGGGAGTATATGTAGAGGCTTCCCGAGGAGACTGTTGGGGAACACCTACTTCCTTCTCTCTCTGTTTCCTTCCATGTGATGAGACCTCCACTAGCATAACCCTGCTGGCCTCTTGTCACCCTTTACTCATCTCCCCAGGGGAGGAAGGATGACTTATCTGATTGGTGAGTTTGGGAAAGGAAATTGGGACAGAGTGACTCAGCTCCTTCCCTCTTCCACTCCTCCGTGCTGTAGGCTTTACCGAGTTAAGCTTTTGCCAGGAAGGTGCTTCTTGTAACTGGGTGAGTAAGCTCGGTACAGGAGGAGATATTGGAAAGAGCAACACAGCCTTTACCAGTAATGTTCTCTTTGACCTGCAATTGTCTTTGTTCTGTGATAGGGAAGAAAAGTGCTATTTATTTCACTCCCTCAAACCCCAACACAGTGGGTGCTTAAGTCTGGGAGGAGAGGAATAAATAATGACAGGGATGGGCTAACCGCCTTGGGTGAACCCAGAGTAATCTACATCCCACGTGCTGAACTGAGACCAGAAAGTCCCTGCGCTCTGTAGAGAAACGAGGCACATTTTCAGGGACTTTCACTGCCTTATTCCCGGCCACCAGTCAACTGCTTTAGAGCTTCCTCCTGACATGGCTCTGCAGCAATAGAGGAAAAAGACCATGCAACATGAAAGAGGCAAATGCGGATTGTCCTTTTTGAAGAGTCTTTAGCAACTCTACAAAAGTGGTCATGAATGCCCTTTGGTCCAAGCCTGGAGCTCCCACTGATACCCCAGATAAGACTTCCGGGATAGCTGCCCACTTTCTTTTCTGCCTTTCTTTATTTTGGAAAGGCCACTTTTAAAAATATGTTTTGGCTTGCCTTTCTGGAACATCTTTTCCCTGTTGTTTCTCATGTTTGTCTATGATAGCTGACTTTGGGATCATATTTGTCCCTAGAAGAATATGCTATAACCATATTACCCTGTACATCTTGGAAGGCAGATCAGGGTCACTGCCTCTTTTTTTCTCAGATGACAAATTATTGAGACACAAAGGGGGAACTAATGTGGAGGACCACCCAAAAAGGATTGGCAAAAACCCAGAGGGGCCCCACTTAAACACCCCTTACTCAGTATATCCACATCAGACAATGTCCTTTCCACATTCATTCTGTTTGCCAGACCTCAGTTGGTAACTGGGGTTTTTTTTTTTTCCTCCTACAACTTAATCTGCCACCAAAAGCTTCATAATAATGAATAATCCAGTAGAGGGAGCTGGACTAAACAAATTTATCAAGCTGAATGGTGAAAGCCTTGCAACTTGCCAAGCAGGTGGCCCCGTGTATACTTTGGAGGCTCCACATATTAATGGGACAATTGCTCTTTTAAAAGCTCTGAGCCAGAGCAAGTCTTTTGCAAGGTGATAAATTGGGTTTTGTGGACTGCCCAAGGCTGCCCCTGAATGTACAACTCGCTTCCATCAGCAGAGCTTGTTTTGGCTCAGCATAACAGTTGCCACAGTTAGACGGGCTTGTAAATTCCACAGGAAGTTCCTGGCTGCAGCTTGGTGAGGGAGGTGGACGTTGCAGCTGCTTGTGCACTAACATATCAGCCAGGGCCGGGGCCACTCACGGTCTCTAGAGGAGGTCCCGTGTCAGAGAAACCTATAACTTAGGGGGCTTATAAATCACAGGCTTTGAGAGCAGTGTTTGGGAAGGAGGTTCAGTAAAAGGAGAAACTTGCAAAAATGTTTGAAGTCTGTGTTCGACTAATCCATCTGTGTCCCTGTGGTGTGGTGGACTGGGCTAACTTCAGCAACTTGGCAGTCATCAATATTATAAAGAGCTTTATTGAGGAAGCCTCTGTGACCAAGACAATTATGAAAGTTGGGGCATACCAAACATAAGCAATGTGTACTGTGTGTTCACACACGTGCACACAGTACATCTTTGTGTGTGTTTGGATTTGTGTGAGAACAGAATTACCAAAGTTGATGCAGGTGATCAAGGAGACCTGTGATGCCTTGAAGCTGTATGTACCCCAGAAAAGATCATGTTCTTAATAAAGCTAATCCATTCCTGTGGGTGCAGACCTATTGTGGATGGGACCTTTTGATTAGGTTATTTCAACTGAGGCGCGCTGCTCCAGGGTGCGTCTTAATCATTTTACTGGAGTCCTTTATAAGAAGATAAAAGACAGAGAGGAGACACAAGAAAAAAAGCCCCAGAGAAGCTAAGAGATGAAATTCAGAAAAACTCATAGAGAAGCCACAGACAGAAAAGACAGAGAAGCTGAGAGACAAGGACACACAGAGAAGCTCAGAGAGGAAGCCACTGAAGTCAAAAGCTGGAAGCAAAGAAACCCTGGAGAGAAGGAAGAGACCAGCCAATCATTCTGGAGGACTAATCTCCAAGTATTAGAGAGTCAAGCAAACATGCTGGAAGATAAAGACATTAGGAGACTCTTGGAAGTTCCCAAAGCCGGGACAAACCTCAGTCTTGAGTGGAGCTCTCCATCGTTTTTCGTGTCATGGCACATGTAGGACATGACAATTCTTGTACTGTGTATGAGACCCTATGAATGAGGCTATTCAAGGCCAGAGATGAGAGTCCAGGAGGCTCCAGCCATTCCAGGGCCACCTGGCCACTGTGAAGGCTGAGGATCGTATACTAATGTTAAGTAAAATAAAATGGCCATCTTCATTGTGCATTGCCAGGAGGGATCCCTTGGTGAGAAAGGATTTTCCTGAAGACAAAAACAATTGACCTGCACGGGCTTTCTGAGAAAATGGAACAATGGAATGCCAATAAACAACACCTGGTGATAATTTCAGTCCAGGAAAAATAGCATATCAGAAGGGACGAGAATACCACACTAATCATGGTAATCTGCTCCCCATTGGGTAAGACACCCCCACCCCCGCCCATGAGAAATGGAAACTTAACACCTGCAATCAGAACATTTCCTCACTTGCTTGTGCATTTGCCCTTTGTAAGCTTCCCCTTTCCAGTCCTGACACAGAGTTCCTTACCACTTTCAGTTTGGCACTGCCCAATTCACAAGTCATTTGTTGCCCAAATAAACTTAAACAACAATTTTTTAATGCCTCAGTTTATCTTTGACACTAATAACCTGTTTGCAACATACTAGCAATGCTACAGCTTACAGGTTAGAAAATTATGGTCTAGAGAATAAAGCAGGAGACATATGGATCAGGTGTGTATTCTGTGAATGCCAAAACCTATTGCCACCCTCATGGGATAAAACCAGAAAGGGAAAGCAGGTGCTGTAAAGACCAGGGAAAACAGTACTATGAGCTGACAAAGTTCCAGAACCACAGAGTAGAGCCCACAGTCCGAATGGGTGGCCACCATCCTTGTGAGCAGGTCTAGTGAGTTGGAGTATTAGTTAAGTTATATTTGTAGCAACTCTTCCTATTCTCTCCTGGAATAATTAACTGGGGGCAATTACAAAAGACACCCAAATGTGGACATTAATACCCATTAGAAGACACAATGAAGGAGAAAAGATAACAAAGGAAAATAGGTTAACATGTCTCAATGTTAAAAACAACTATGTGTTGTCTATGGTTTGGTTAAGTCATCTCCAGTTTCAAATAAGAAAGATTTAGTTCCATCTATAAATAGCTCAGCTGATGATTGCAAACTATAGGAAAATGTTGTTAAATCACAATACAGCAGAAAGGCTGAAGGCCAATTATAAAGCTCATATGCTTTTAACAAATATCCTGCTGAGGTGTTTCTCCTTAAAGGGAAATCAATTTGCACACCTATGATTACTGTACCATCAGAGAATCTTTGGAATGTTATTAATACTGGACATCTTAAATTAAAAATGCTGGGTACCACTTAAAACTGATTTACAGCATATTTTGAAGTTAGAGAATGGTCCTGCTCTTTTACAGATATTATTCTTGCTTTCCACCAAGTTATGAAAAATAAATTGGAGAAAGCTCTTATTAAGATTTTTAAAACAAACAAGTAACTTTCAGGATAATATCCAAACCCTTTGTCATTTCCTTTCTCCATTTTCATCAAATATGGAGAGCATTTAACCACACAGGAAGAAGTTGGTGGATTTGGAAAGTTGCTGACTTTTCTTATTTAAATCAATCCACATTAAACACAAGCTGTAGTTTTATTAACTAGTGAAGGATAAATGTAATTTATGCTGAGTGGAATATGGAAGAGAAGTCAGTTCCCTTTTAGCCCAGTGATCCTTGAACAAATGGATGGTTCCAACAGAAACCCTATGGAAGTAGGATTTCCTAAGCTTGGGTCGGACCAAACCATCCACACGTCAAGTCCCTGCCAACCACAAAATACAGCCTCAAAGAATCATTGATTTCTTAGACCTATGAACTTCTGGGGGTGCACAAGGTGATTTTAGGTGATATAAAGATAAATACTTTAATTTTAACACTAATGTACCTGAATTAATATATATTAGACAAAATATATCCAGCACAATGAAACCGTGATTTCATCAATAATATTACTTTGAATGAAGGTGGAGTAAATATTTAAATTATAAGGGAGTCAGTTAAAAAACTGTTAAGTACAAGTAGTAGCAGTGGTTGTGGTAGACATGGAGATGTGCTACCAGATTTCCCTAGAGGGAAGGCTTGCTGCTTAGCTGCAGGGAGTGTGGTCAGCAAGGCAGCCGCCCGCTGGCAGCTCTGCTAGGGTCTGCCTCTGCTGCAGAAAGTAACATCACCCAAGATAATAAATCCTCTGGTCAGTGCACATTTGATGGGGGTATGGAGGCTGAGCTGTCTCAGCCAACCATGGACAACCTGTTGGACAATAACTTGCTCCAGAGGCCCATCCTCTTGTTGGCTGAGGCTTTGTTGGGTCTGTGCAGCAGTTTGGTATCTCCCTCTTATATTACAGGTGTAGGTCCCCAATAAACATCTTATATCCCAACTTCCATTCAGTTTCTGTTCCTCAACCACCTAACTACTATGGCAGTTTGTAGAGATGGCAAAATATAGGGAAGCACTTTGTTAAAGTCCTTCCTCCTTCCTCTCTTGCCCTCCACAGATATTAGCCTACTTGCTTTTATCTTGCTGGTTCTGAACTCTTGGTTCCATATCCAAACTCAGATACTGATCCCTAAGCCCAGGGCCACTGCTTAAGGATGTGCAGTCTGGGTCCTGCTCACTGGTGACCATCTTAGTTTCTCATTTGCTAAAACGAGTACCATACAATGGATGGGTTTAACCACAGGAATTTATTGGCTCAGAGTTTCAGACTCTAGAAGGCTTATTTACTCCCGGGGTTGGTATCTTCTGACTGGCCAGCAATCTTTGGGGTTCCTTGGCTTTCCCATCACATGGCAATGCACATGTCACCATGGGTTCCATTGACATCCAGCTTCTGGCTGCTCACCGTGGCTTCTCTTTGTCTAATTTCCTTTGTTTCTAAGGACTTCAGCCATATTGGATTAAGATCCAGTCTCATTCAGCTTGGGCACATCTTCACTAATAACATCTTCAAAGGTCCTATTTACAAATGGTTTTACGCCCACAGGACCGGTGGTTGGGACATGAACATGCCTTTTTTTTTTTTTTTTTTAATTAAATTCAGTTTTATTGAAATACATTCACACACCATACAATCATCCATGATATACAATCCACTGTCCACAGTATAATAACATAGTTATGCGTTCATCACCACAATCTATCTCTGAACATTTTCCTTACATCAGAAAGAACCAGAAAAAGAATAACAAATAAAAGTGAAAAAAGAACACCCAAGTCATCCCCCCATCCCACCCAATTCATCCTTTAGTTTTTATCCCCATTCCTCCACTCATCCATAAACTAGATAAAGGGGGCGTGATCCACAAGGTCTTCACAATCACACTGTCACCCCTTGTAATCTACATTATTATATAATTGTCTTCATGAGTCCAGACTGCTGGGTTGGAGTTTGGTAGTTTCAGGTATTTACTTCTAGCTATTCCAATACATTAAAGCCTAAGAGGTGTTATCTATATAGTGCATAAGAATGTCCACCAGAGTGACCTCTCGACTCTATTTGGAATCTCTCAGCCATTGAAACTATTTCGTCTCATTTTGCATCCCCCTTTTGGTCAAGAAGATACTCTCAGTCCCACGATCCTGGGTCCACATTCATCCCCGGGAGTCATACTCTGCGTTGCCAGGGAGATTTACACCCCTGGGAGTCAGGTCCCATGTAGGGGGGAGGGCAGCGAGTTCACCTGTCGAGATGGCTCAGTTAGAGAGAGAGAGGGCCACATCTGAGCAACAAAGAGGTACTCAGGGGGAGACTCTTAGGCACCATTACATACAACTTTAGACTCTCCTTTGTGGTAATGAGCTTCACAAGGGCAAGTCCCATGCTCGAGGGCTCAGCATATCAAACCGCCAGTCCCAATGTTTGTGACAACATCAACACCAGTCCAGGTGAGGATGTCCAACACATCCACACCTTCCCCCAGATCCTCAGGGCTGGGGAGGGGGAGGCTGTAAATATATTTTTTATTATCTGCCCAAATTACTCTAGGATGTGTCACTATTTCACTCCAGCCTATACTAATCTACCATATCTCACTTCCTATTCAAAGTTCCATGCAATTGTGGTGTTTGAACAAATTGACTGTAGAGTTGTACCGTTTAGAAAATTTAGATCCTGTACCAAATAGATATCTATTCCCTTGGTCTCATATGAAAGTTGAAGTTTTAAAACACAATCAGTTTCCACCTTTATCCTTTGGCCTGGCTTGCCCTGGTCTTAACCAGACCTGCTTCATTCATATCATTAATTGAAGTCTGGGCTCTTTTTCAGCTTTTTTTTTTTTTTTTTTTTTTTTTTTTTTGACAGTGGCTGTATGCACTAATACTGACATTCATATCTGCCGAGCTGTAGCTCTGAGTTTCAGGTGTCTCAGAGATATGCATTGCTCCAGAGACCAATCAGGTTATACACTAGGGGATCAGCATCTCAAAGTTTAGAGATAGGCCTTACAATTCAGGGACAGAGTTAACTGCTGTAAGAGCTTATAATCTAGGGACTATTACAATTATTGTGTCCACGTTAGGCTATGTTCTAAGATTCAATTCTGAGTTTACACATTGTAGTTAGTCCATATTGGTGAGGCATCATCCCTCTCACCATGTTTTCTCCAACACTTTTACTCCTATATATATACTTTCCTACAATTTTATAGAGTTATATTCACATACCATACATTTATCCACAGTGTACAATCAGTTGTTCATGGTATCATCATAAAGTTGTACATTTATCACCACAATCAGCACTTGAACATACTGATTACTACAAGAAAAATTTTTTTTTTTTTTTAGCAATAAGAAAAAATGATAAGAAGAAAAATAACATGTCATACAATACAATATACTACTAAGGACAGCAAATAACACCACTACCAAGAATCCCACATTACTTCCCTACATCCCCCTCTCATATACATTTAGCATTGGCATATTGCCTTTGTTACATTTAATGGAGGTATATTACAATGTTACTGTTGACCATAGACTCCAGTTTGCTTTGATTATGTTTTTTCCTGAATACCATCCTTTTTTCAAATTTCTACATGGTTGACATTCATTTGCTTTCCCACATGCAAAAACATTTTTATATTTGTATATTTAGTAACAGTCATTGGCCACTCCAGTTTTTGCCACGTTATACAGTCCCAGTCTTTATCATCTATCTTTACCTCTGGTGTCATACATTCTCCTATCCCACCTCTTTCAGCTTTACTCACAGACATCTTTGTTCAGTGTACTTACAATACCGTGCTACCATCACACAGTATTATGCTGTCTATTTCTGGATCTATGCAATCAATCCTAAACATTCTGTAGTCCTTCAGCATCAAATGGCTGATCTCTGCCCTCTTTCTATCTCCTGGTCACCTGTGTTGTCAGCTTTTAACTCCCAAAGTTTGTTCATTAATGTCTGTTCATATTAGTGAGACCATACAGAATCTGTCCTTTTGTTTCTGGCTAATGTCCTCAAGGTTCATCCACATTATTACATGATCCATGTCTTTGATGAACATGCCTTTTATGGGGGACATGATTCAGTCACCAACAGTGACCATTACCAAATCATGGGTCCTGGTGAGTATATGTTATTTGGGAAAAGGGGCACCTGTCCTAAATTGTTCTCTGAAGCCTTATGGCTAGCAGTGGCCCCACCTGTCTCTCTCCCTATCCTACCACACACCAATGTTGTCTACCCCCAACCCCCAGCTTTCTGGACCTTGGCTGTCCTGAGGGGTGTGGCCCTTTGCCTTGTACTCTTGCCTGAGCATCTTCCACTGTTCTGGGGTCTCCACTTGGGCTATCTAATCCTTTCCAGCGTCAAGAGGGAGAGATCTCCTGAGGCCTTCACTGACAGGTTTTTAGAACCTAGGACAAAAACATTTCACTAAGTCTTCTGAACTATTTCCCCTTCAGATACAGTGCCTGTACCAGAAATCACCTGCTAGAGATAACCCACATTTTTCATCTCCTCCTCACCCTCCGTAAATTATATGCTCTGCACTCTAAAATCAAGACAGTGTAACACTTCACAGGGGTGCAATTCCAAATATCCAAGAGAGTAATTTATAAAAACAATAGCTAATGTTTACTGATGCTTACCTTGTGTCAAACACTCTGCTAAGTGCTTTACATATTTTATCACATTTGAGCCTTACAACACCCCTAAGTGGTTGGCATTAATATTCCTATTAATATACACACAACCAGGAAGTGGCAGAGCCATAATTCTGGCCCGCATTATTCTCACTCCAGAATTGGAGTGTAACGTCCAAGAACACTCAGCTCAGGCTGAAGCTAAGGCTCCTGCTGCCAGAAACAGCGGGAAAGATAGTAAGAGCCAGACAGACAAGACACTCCACTCTTTGCAGTGAGGGGAGAGTGATGCACTTCTCTCCCCACTTAAAGGATTCAAATCAAGCCTAAAATTGAATCAGATTGAAGATACAAGTATTTGAGGTTGGATGGCTTTATTTTAGCCTGTGCCTAAAAATTTGTCATCATTTAAAGACCATTTCTTCTGCACCTGCATCCAAAATACTTCTAGTGTCCAGTGTTTTAAGGAAGAATTACTCAGACCCTGGTTTTCTCCTTCTCAACCCTTGCAGCCCGCTTCTGAATCCTGTCACAATTTTTGAATATCATGGTCTCTAGGGCTTGGGAGGGGAGAAATAAGAAGTGAGGCCAAGGCTCCCTGACCATTCGGCTTCTCAAAATTTCATGATAGGAGGTAAAGCAAATGGTTGAAACAAGGTTAAAGACTGGACTTTAGATTCATTTATAATTTATGTCATTTCTTCTGGGAGAAACATGAAAATTTACTGCTTTAGATAGATCTCTGCTTAGACGTTTTGTCACTCTTTGAAGAATGTACAGAATCCAGTTGAATCTCATCCCCAGATTCTTAGGGTCAAACCTTGCTATGGAGGCATAGTGATGGGCAAGATGACTCCGTTTTGCATTTCTCTAAGATTTCTTAAGAAGCCCAGTTTCTGTTGGTAAATAACACAATTTATGGGCCCATCAACTGCAGACCAAAACAGAGATCTCTGTAGCATTCCAAACTTAAACCAGATTCCCCAAGCTTTCTGTTTGCCTGTCTGGTATGCTGGGTGTTAAAGCATGGGATTCCTGGGATCTTAAATTCCCAACTACCATTCTCTGATGCCAGCTCATGGATCTGGCTATGCTGCATTTCACTGACACATCCCACTGAAGTCCAGCCCCAAGGGAACTGCCTTAAAAGAAGAGACTAGAAAAGACAGTAAAACCCAAAAGCAGCTCTAGGAATTCTGACATCTCTCAAGAATTCTCTCAAGGTTAATATTATGGGCTTTGGAGTCAAACAGATCTGGCTTGAAATCCTGCCTCTATTGCTTGTTAGCTATTTGACCTTGGACAAGTTTCTTAACTTCTCTGTATGCTTCAATTCCTCATCTGTACAATGGAGACACTAGTACAGAACTCATTCACCATTGTGAGGATAAAGTGAGATTATACACGTAAAGCACTTCAGCATGGCAAGACACTCAATACATGGTAACTATTAATGCCATTAGAAGAGAAGTTCAACATATCAAAAATTCCCAACTAGAACTTTGAAAGCATGCTAAGTGAAAGAAGTCAGACACAAAAGGCCACATATTGTATGATTCCACTTACATGAAATGTCCAGAACAGGCAAATTCATAGACAGAAAGTAGATTGGAGATTGCCAGGGGCTAGGGGAAGGGAGAAAAAGCAGTAACAGCTAGCACATATAGAGTGTCTTTTTGGGGTGATGAAAATATTCTGGAATTAGATAGTGGTTATTGCTGTACAATCTTGTGAATATACTAAAAACCACCGACTTGTACGGTTTAGAGGGATGAATTTTATGGTATGTGAATTCGAACTATATCACAATTTAAAACAAGTTAAAAAAAAACGTTAAACCTACAATTTAGTATGCTGTTAAAATTCATGGACTTCTAAGCCAGTTTGTTCCATGGGTTAGTCTCTCTACCTCTATCCCTGGAAGAAGAATTAACTGTCTTCTCACTGGAAGTCTGTATCTCTTTCTAAGTAGATCATTTATTATACACTGCTGCACAATAAAAATGTAAACTCATGGCAATTTTAGCATTTGGGAGATCCGTAATGCAGTTCTCTTGGCATTCCATAAGAGACTGCTAGGCAGCCTGAATTTATGGGCAAGAAGAACCAAACTACCAATCTTCATCCAGAGGTTCCATGCATCTCAATTCATCTGGGAGATATTCTGAGTAGTGAGATGCCTGCCTTCCATCTGAGATGGAAAAACAGAGATAGGGAACAGAAATGAAAGTCTATTGGATTAACTGTGAATATTTTGATGCATCATAGTCATAGGTTCTAACTGACGATGGGGGTGTGTGTGACAAGGAGGGAGACTGCTATACGGAAAGAGGGGAGGAGTTTTGGATGAGTCATTGTGTATTTCAAAACTGGAGTGGATTAATTCTGGAATTTCATTGAGCACATTCAATGCTTCCAAAGTATAATTTAAAAAACACAGTGTTTTCAGATTCACATCTCAGACAGGGTTGTCAGCACTGCTTAGGGACAATATCTTTCAGCATGAGTAAGGTTACAAGATTTTGATAAAAATTATTTCTTCACCGTTCAGAATGTCTAAATAGATTTGTGGTCTTTCATTCTATTTTAAGATATGATTAAGTAGGTTTTAAAAATCAAAGTCTTCTGTCTGATTTTTAAATTTCTTCCAGATTTATAGCTGGTTAATATTATATATGTCATGCTGATCTTTTTATTTTTTATTTTTTTGGGGTTATTTAAAGCCAACTGAAAGTCTTTCAAAGAAAAAAATATTTATTAAAAACAGAATCATTTGTCCTCCACATTTAGACATAAAAAAAGTTACCAAAATTTTTATTTTTAAAACTCTTTGTTGCAAAGGCTAAATGTAGTATATAGTCAGTGAGAGCAGCTGTGGGAATCTCAGGGCAGGAAGGGAATCAAAGTGAAGGTAAAATTGAATAGATTCTTCTGGGCATAGCCTGGACACACTGAGCTCTTTTATTACCTTCGTTTTTTTTTTTTGTTTTTTTTTTGATCTAGAATATACTGTCCAATGAGACTTAGCAAGGTACTACATGCTGTGTTGTGCATTAAAAACCTTTAAGGGACTAAGCAGGGAGAGGAAAAATACTCCCCAATAGATGAACAGAATATTTAACAAGCAGCAAATAGCAACAGTTTCCACTTATTGAGCCTACTCTACTGGGAATTTCATTTATTCTTCACAAAACCCAGTAGTGTATTTGTGATCATGTCCACTTTATAGATGAAGGAACTGAAGGACTGGGAGGTTAAATAACTTGGCCCAAGATCAAGCAACTAGGGCATGGCTTAGCTAAAATTTGAACTAGTTGTTTGGTTCATGCTTTTGATTATGCCAAAAAATCTGACAGATGGACTAGCAATCTTGAAACTGAGTTAGCACTCTTTTCCCAGAATCTTCCACTCCTTAGCTTACCTGTCCTTAGAGGTGGTCTCCTTTAGGCATCCTGGTAAGCCAGCTCCTCGTGATGTCTTCCACTCAAGAGCGATGCAGTTACCCAGAACCTGAAAGTTATTCCAAGTGTGTGATGGTTAGGTTCATGTGTCTACTTGGCCACATGGTGGTCAGGGAATCACTGGCCTAACCACTACTGCAAGGACATTTATGGCTGGTAAAGAGCCAGAGAGTAAATATTTCTGGCTTTGTGGGCCTTACAGTCTCAGCCACAACTACTCAACTCTGCCATGCAGCACAAAAGCAGTCAATAAGTAAACAAACAAGCATGGCTGTGTTCCAATACAACTTTATTTACAAAAACAGGCTCGGGTGGAAGCCATAGTTTTCCCACTCCTGATCTAGAAAATGAATGAATAAACAATCTCTGCCTTTAAAGAGTTTAAAATCAATTCAGGAGGACAGAAGAAGATGGCAGCATAGAGGGGAGTGGAAGCTAGTTTGTCCCCTGGAACAACTAATAAACAGTGAGGAACAACTAGTAAATAATCTGGAATAACAGCAGGGGAACAAACATGACAGTCCACTCATCATACACCAACCGGAAGTGGGAGGAATGCCCAAGATTGCAGTATAAAATCTGTAGGTAAAAACTGTGGATCCAAGCTGGGAGCCCCCTCCCCCCATGGCCTGAACTGCAAAGCCTCATGGTGCTAGAGAGAAGCACTCTCCCAGCAAGTGAATACTGCTCAGCTGAGCTCCATCTGGGGTTTTAATTAACAAACTTGGGCTGCTCAATACAAGCTATGGATCACCAATAAGCAGAGAGGCTTTGCGGTCGCAGTTGATTTATCTGGGGGGGGGGGGCGGCCGGTTGCTGAACCCTCGGCTCTCGGCGTTGCTCGGAGGGTACCGGCGGCGGGGGCTCTTTCCTGGAGGCGAGGGCGAGGCGGGGGACTGGGCCCGGTCCCCGGCGGAGGCGTGCAAGGTGTGGAGGGCGGCGAGAAGGAACAGGCAGGACACGGTTCTTTGAGGGTGAAGAAGCCAAGAGAGTTTATTAGGGGTGAGCACAGGTTATATAGGCTGGCATAGAGGGCGGGGGTTGTTACAAGTCAATGCTGAGGGGATAAAGGCTAGGATTGGTTCTGAGAGGGTGCGGAGGTTAGGATTGGTTCTAAGAGAGCACGGAGGTTGTTTGAAAAGGGGCGGGAGTTGCTTTGGCAACGGTGTCTGGCAACAATGTATGCGCACTGGTGGTGATGGGAGTTGCGCTGGCAACGGGGAGTGTCCGGGCAAGATAAGGGGGTGGGGAAAAGGCGGTTCCCTCCGGCAAGCCTCCCCTAACGGTGGTATTTTGGGAGAGGAAATGGGGCCTGCTTCCGGCCTCACTTTCCCAGGCCTGGGGGGCTGTGGAGGGCGCTGTCGCCCGTGCCCACCACCCTCCCCAGGGGCTGATCAGGTCCCCCAGCCCAGGCCCGCCAAGTTGAAGCACGTAATCAGTGTCCCGCAAGGCTTTTGGTGATGACTGACCTTGGAGAGCCAGAGAGTGGCCGCAGACTGGCCCTGAAGGGGGCTTTCTGTACCTTTTTTGGCTCAGTGGAGAAAGCCTCAGACATTTTCAGTTCCCAGTGCTCTGACCCAGACAAGGGTGAAGATAGCACAGGCAGAGAGCCTATTCAAATGCTAATGACCTCTCCCTAAGGGTCGTATCTTCTCTAAGAGGAAGAAGGTGGTGCCAAGCTCTACTACCCGCTTTCCATTCAGAACCAGACCCCAGAGCCTGGGGAAAAACAGCCAAGGGCCACACCCCCCTTACACCAGTCTGGAGCTACAGGCTGACAGGTGCCACCTGTTGAGCAGAAAAGCACAGTGACTTGAGGCCTCACAGGGTGTACCAATCTTCTAAGACACACCCTCAGGGAAACTGGATACTGAACAGCTGTTCATTCTGGGACCTGAGCCCGTTCTGGTCTGGGAAAACCCAATTGGGGTAACCAAGGAAACCAGATGCCTAGGCAACATAAAACTACCCTACAATAAGAAAAATGAAGTTATAGTTCAGTCAAAGGGACAAACTTACACTTCAACTGAGATATAGGAATTTAAACAACTACTGCTAAATCAATTAAAAAAGTTTAGGGAAGATACGGCAAAATAGATGAAGCGTATAATGAAAACACTGGGCATACATAAGGTAGAAATCAAAACTTTAAAAACCAACTGTCAGAATCTATGGAAATGAAAGGCAAAATGCAAGAGATGAAAGACACAATGGAAACATACAACAGCAGATATCAAGAGGCAGAAGAAAACACTCAGGAACTGGAGAGCAAGGCAACTGAAAGCCTACCACAAAAGAACAAAGAAAAGAATGGAAAAATATGAGCAATGTCTCCAGGAACTTAAGGACAAAATGAAATGTAGGAATGTATGTGTCATTGGTGTCCCAGAAGGAGAAGAGAAGGGAAAAGGGGCAGAAGCAATAATAGAGAAAATAATCAATGAAAATTTCCCATCTCTTCTGAAAGACATAAACTTATGGATCCAAGAAGTGCAGCATACCCCAAACAGAATAGATCTGAATAGGCCTACTCCAAGGCACTTAATAATCAGATTATCAAACATCAAAGATAAAGAGAGACTCTTGAAAGCAGCAAGAGAAAAGTGATCCATCATATACAAAGAAAGCTTGATAAGACTATGTGTGGATTTCTCAGTAGAAACCACGGAGGCAAAAAGGAAGTGGTGTGATATATTTAGGATTCTGAAAGAGAAAAACCACCAACCAAAAATTCTATATCTGTCAAAACTGTCCTTCAGATATGAGGGAGAGCTTAAAATATTCTCTGACAAACAGACAATGACAGAGTTTGTGAACAAGATACCTGCTCTACAGGAAACACTAAAGGGAGCACTGCAGACAGAAAGGAAAAGACAGGAGTGAGAGGTCTGGAAAACAATTCTGGGTGATGGTAGCACAGCAATGTAAGTACACTGAATAAATATGACTGTGAGTATGGTTGAAAGAGGAAGGTTAGGGCCATGTGGGACACCAGAACAAGGATAAAGACTGAGACTGTACAAATCAGTGAAACCTAGGGTGCTCAACAATTGTAATAGAAGGTACAAATATGTTTTTACACGAGGTAGAACAAACAAATGTTGACATTGCAAGGTGTTAAAAACAGGGTGGGTTTGGGGGGAAGATACAATCCATGCAAACTAGAGACTATAATTAACAGAAGCATTGTATTATGCTTCCTTTAATATAACAAAGGCAATATACCAAAACTAAATGCATATGGGGTGGGGGTGGGGGGACATAGGGGAGGGTTATGGGACTCCTGACATTGGTGATGTTGTCTGACTCTTTACTTTAGGTTAATGCTATCTTTCCTTTTGTTGCTTTTTAGCTGTCATTTTTTTTTCCTCTCTCTTTCTTTTCTCTTTTTCTTTTGTCCCTCTACCTTCTTTGACTCTTCCTCCTTCTTTGTGGAAGAAATGAAGAGGTCCTTATATAGATAGTGGTGATGGTGTTGAATACATAAATATGTGACTATACAGGAAACCAATGATTGTTTACCTAGATGGAATGTATGGTCTGTGAACAAAACCATCTTAAAAAAAATGGGCTGATGAAGACAACTTGAGGGCACTATCTTGAGTGAAGTAAGACAGACACATAAAGGCAAATATTGCAGGGTCTCACTGCTATGAACTAATTATAATATGTAAACTCAGAAATGAAATGTAAGTCACCAGGATATAGAATAAGGCTAAAGAATGGGGGAATGGTTGCTTATTATGAGCAGAATGTTTAACTAGGGTGAACTTAAACATTTGGAAATGGACAGAGGTGTCGGTAGCAAGATGTGAGAATAACTAACAGTGCTGAATGGTGCATGAATGTGGTGGAAGGGGGAAGCTCAGAGTCATGTATGTCACCAGAAGGAAAGTTGGAGGTTAAAAGACGGGAATGTATAAAACAGTGAATCTTGTGGTGGACGATGTCTGTGATTAACTGTACAAATATTAGAAATCTCTCTCATGAATGTATATGTATGACACTATAACTAAAAGTTAATAGAGGGGCACATAGAAAAAAATATATATTGCAAACTATATACTACAGTTAGTAGTATTTTAACATTCTTTCATCAACAGTAACAAATGTACTATACCAAAACTATGAATCAATAATGGAGAGGGGTTGGTTAGGGGTATGGGAGGATTTGAGTTTCCTTTTTTTGTCTTTATTTCTTTTCTGGAGTAAGGAAAATGTTCTAAAAATTGAAAAAAAATTAATTGTGGTGATGGATGCACAACTTTATAATGGTACCATGGGCAATTCATTGTACACTTTGGATCCTTGGATACTTGTATGGTATGTGAATAATCTCAATAAAATATTAAAAAAGAAAAAAAATCAAGTCAGGGGAAAAATTTTATCATATTTTAAGGATAAAAATATGAAAGATCACTAATATTTTAAGAGCTATAAGAAATTATAAGTCCCAAATGAGTGATTCAGATAATCCATGTTGACATTTCTAAAAGAATTTCTTATATCCAATATGGATGAAGCACTAATAACTTTTGGGTAGTATTGTGGGGGGACTTATTTTTAAATCAAGTTAATTTGCTATATTCTAAGGGCAGTAGTCATCTAAGACAGGTGTCAGCAAATTACAGCCTTTGGGCCAATACTGCTACCATTTGTTTTTGTAAATAAGTTTTATTGGAAGACAGCCACACCTGTTTATTTACGTATTTTCTATGGCTGCTTGTGCTCTATGTGGCAAAGTTGAGGAGGTTAGACAGAGACTGTATGTGGCCCACAAAGTTGAAAATATTTGCAGTCTGGCTCTTTAGAGAACAAGCTTGCTGACCCCCGATGTAAGACATTTGCAATGTGGAGACGTGGAAGAGAACAGATTTTGGAGCCCAATAGACCTAGATCCAAGCTCCAGGTCTATCACTTTCCAAGCATGGCCTTGGGCAAGCTACTTAACCTCCTGGGGTCGAGTTTTCTTATAAAACAGGGTCAGTGCATATTTCACAGAGCTTTGTGACTATTAAGACAACATACAAAACACCTATACTGTGCCTGACACACAAAACTACTATTTTCCTTTCTCGTATTTTCCCCTCTGTGGAGCAACTGATTATAAAATAATATTGCATTCATTTGGTTTTAACTGAGTAATTTCTGAACAATAGTTATTGCAGTTCAGATAATTTTAAGGCATGTAGAAAATCACATATAAAAGATTTAGAAATTCCTTTTAAGTGAGCTTCAAGCAAATTGCTAAGTTTGCATGTTGTATTAAGTCTCTTGTTTACAAGTGGCATAAAATCAAGGCAAACTGGCTTTTACAAAGAGAAGAAAATTTATTGTTTCACATAACTAGAAATCCCTGGGTTTGATTTTTGTACACGGAGGGTCCAGATACTCAAGCAATGACACTGGGAATCTGTGTTGTCTTTATCCTCCTCCTGGCAAGCTTTCCTCTGTGCTGGTTTCACTCTCATGCAGACTCTCCCCCATGCAGTGGGGAAATGGCCATGGGCAGCCACAGATTTATAGCTAAGCACAAGGGTCCACAACTTACAGCCCTCAGGCCATATCCCAAGACCCGTTTTTTGTAAGCTCTGTGCTCTAAGCGTACATTTTTATATATTTTTAAGGACTGTCAAAACAAGATGCAAGAAAGAATATATGACAGATGTATGGCTGGCAAAGTCAAAAACAATTATTTTCTGATGCTTTACAGAAAACATTTTCCAACATTGTATCTCCTGTGCAAAAATAGCTGTGCAAAAATGTTCGTGCCCATTGCTTCCAGTAAAAGACCCAAGATTGCTTTCCAGGGACCATCTCCAGTTGTCTCCCTGAGCTGCCTTCTAGAAAATGTCCTCTGCCTATCTGTCTCAGGCATCAGAGAGAGCTAGATCAAGGGTCTCCCTTCACCTGCCCATTGAGTTTTCTGTTTGTTTGTTTGTTTGTTTGTTTTGTGGAACATAACACATTTACATAGAAGTGAAAACTTTCCAAGTACAATTTAACAAGTAGTTAGCAAATTTCAAAGAATGTTATGGGTTACAGTTCCATAGTTTCAGTTATTTCCTTATTGTGAAATATAACATATATGCAAAAAGGTGATAACTTTCAAAGTACGATTTATCAAGCAGTTATACAGGAAATTTCCAAGAATGTTATGGGTTACAGAACCATAGTTTCAGTTATTTCCTTATTGTGAAATATATAACATATATGCAAAAAAGGTGATAACTTTCAAATTACAATTTAACAAGTAGCTATACAGCAAATTTCAAAGAATTGTATGGGATGCAGTTCCAACATTTCAGTTCTTTCCTTTGAGCTATTCTAATACTCCAACAACTAAGCAAAATAAAATTATGTAGAGATTCAGTATTCATAATCCTTTGTTAGATTATATCTTGTCTGTTGCTACCCCTTCCTCTAGTTTAATCACCTTCCCAATCTTCAGAGATGTCTAGGCAGTGACCACCCTAACTTGTTCATATTTAAAAGGGGTATCAACGTTATGGGAAAAGGGGATGCAACTGGTTCATGTTCTTGAAGAGGCTGTTGCCTCTGTGTTTTGGGACTTTGCTGGAATAGGAGGGTTTAAGTTTCTGGAGAATAAACTTAGTGAGTGAAACATTTGTAGAGTCTCAGATAGGGACCCGGGTATTCTTTGGGGTTTTCGGGACTGCTGTTGACTTGGGCTTATCATGCTGTGGCCATTTGGGATATCTAGTTGAAACTTGCATAGGAATAACCTCCAGGGCAGTCTCTTGACTATTTGAAATCTCTTAGCCACTGAAACTAAGTGACATATTGCTCCTCTCTCAAAGTCTAATTTAGTTCTTTTTATAATTTGGTTAGTCTTTCTGATAGTTTATTTTTCATTCATTACTTCTTTCTTATCTTAAATCAGTTTAAACATTCTTAACTTTACAGTCACTATCCTATAACTAAGTTTCAGAGAGATATCTTTGATTGTTGCATATGCTGACATTGGTTTAGGTATCTGGGATTTTTACAAAAAGAATCCATCTTAAATGGTTTAATCCATGGGAATCCTGGGTCTCCAGGGTTGAGGGGGTCTCTCCAGAGAGTCTTGAGGTTGCTTTTGGAACTTCATGAGTATCTAAGGACCCTTCGTATGCTAATTTAACATCTGGAGGTCTCCAGCACCATATAGGGAGTGCAACTTTGAACCTCAAAGCTAGTGTTTCAAATTCTCAGATGAAAAATTTTCCCTTACTCAGAGCTCCCTCCAAAGAATGCAAGCTTGCCTGCCATTTCCCTTGGGGAGCCATTTTCTCCACCACCCTTTCACTAAGGATAGCAGCTTTATGAGGCATTCTCAATTTTTCTGCTTATTCCAGACTTACCATTAAAACCTAAGTTTCTGAGATCATCAAATAGCCCCAGGGCAGCCCTAGCTTCAGTTTGCACTTAGTACTCTGGTGTTTTGTTTCCATTTCATTTTTGGCGTCTGGGATTTCTTTTTCTTCCTTTTGAGCTCAGTTGGACATTGAATGGGGTGTTAATTTTTTTCTTACTGTATTTCCAGGTGTTTCATAGCAGGAGAGTTTTCAGGTAATGCAATCTACCACATTGTTGGAAATGGAAATCCCATTGGCCCGTGAGACCCAGTGTAAGCACTACACACAGAAATCTTTCTCTGCCATTTTTATCACCTAGAATAGCACCTCATGGGGGGCTCACAAGATGTTTATTGGAGATGATAATTTGAGTGAATTACCAGGACAGCACATAAGCCCTGTGGGTCATGTGTTTTTTGTGTCTGTACTTGATACTCTCATATACTCCTGGTTTATAACAGCATTGTGTAGCATTTAAGAGTATAATCTCTAGACTCATATGCCTCAATTCAAATTCTAGTTCTTCTACTTCCTAGATAGGTAACACTGAGCAAGTGATTTAACCTCCATGAACCTTATTTCTCAATGTGCAAAGGAGGGATAATGATAGGACCCACTTGAAAGGATCCAATGAGGTACTATATGCAACTTGCCTGGCACATAGTATGCCCTCAATAGATGTCAGCCTTCCTTAATTAATTCAAGGGAAAATGTGGGCTGGAGAAGAGAGCTGTCTTCTCTAAGCTCTCACAACCAAAGCTCCTCAGGATACACCTCCCTTGTGTGATGGTTAATTTCATGTGTCAACTTGGCCAGTTATGGTGTCTAGTTGTTTGGTCAAGTAAGCACTGGCTTGATGGCTACTATGAAGGTATTTCATAAATGGATGTAAATCATTTGCCAAATGATGGCATCTGTGGTTGGTTGCATCTATAATCAACAGAGGAGATGTCCTTCAGCAATAAGAGGAGTCTCCTCATCCAATCATGTGGAGGTTTTAAAGAGAGAACAGGATTTCAGCAACCAAAAAGAAGAATTTCTATCTGTGCTTTGGCCAGCCAGTTTCTCCTGGGAATTCATCACCACCATCATCATTTCCAACTTGCTGTTTGCTCCAAGGAATTTGAACTTGCCAATCCTCAGAGTTGGGTGAGCTAATTCTTATGATAGATAGATAGATAGATAGATAGATAGATAGATAGATAGATAGAATCTCTTTTGGTTCTGTTTCTCTGGAGAACCCTGACTAATACATTCTTCCCAGAAGGAAAGGAGAGAAAAAGAATGAGGAAAAAGCCTGAGGTCATCATCTTCACAACAGAAGAGAATTTTGACCCAGTCCCCAGAAAAAAGCATATTGAAGATCCTAAGAAAGGCTCTTTGTAAATGTGGAATCAGTTCATGTGAGCTGATCTAAAAAGGAAACCCCACAGAAGAGTCTCAAGGGCTCTGCCAGGTCTAAAGAGGCCCCCTTCATTATGGAGGCTGTGGGACAAATGAACAGAGTACAGTGGCCTTTAATAGCGGCTGAGGTGGGCCTAGGAAGGAGTCAGAAATCCCTTACCCTTTACCACAGAGGATCTCTACAGGTCCCTGTACGCCACCATCTGCCTCTCATCTGGTTCCCACGTGGTCAGCATTGAAGTGAGATGATACACATTCCTTAGGAACTTCTGATGTCAGAACATTTACTCTCAAAAATGAGAACAAAAGACACCAGAAGCTCCTAGGCAATTTCAAGGGAAACTTGAGATGATGCAAAATGCAAAGCAAGCAAAATATCTGTAAAAATGCAAATGTATTTCTGCTACAGGCTAGAATCGGCATTGTTGATACATTTTTTAAATGTATTTTTAAATGGCTATGAGAACAGTTATTTGTCCAAACAATATTTCCAAATCAGTTGTTTGGCACTGTAAAGCAGGAGTGTGTAGAATAGGAAGTGGTCCTTGGGCTATTTCTTCCTGAGAAGTGGCTTGAACACTGGGGAATGTGTTTCTTACTTAACAAGCACTTATTCAGCAGCCTGAGAGGCAGAGAGTGGCAAAATGGGCAAACATAAGCAAGACTCCTTTTAATTTTTTAAAAAGACTTTCAACATTTATAGGAGCATCCCTCTAGGAAATTTGAATAAGAATTTCATAGATTCAGTGAAACTCAGATAAAAAAAAATTGTCGCAAGGCTAATCTGGCATTTTTACAGTCAAAATCATTTTTTCTGTTGCGTGTTTCTGGATGCAAATGAAAAACAGGTCATAGAAATCATTGTGATGTCTATTGTTCCTATATAAGCACACTAAATATTTCTTATACAAGCACACAATATCTCTGCATGGGGGCAACTTCAGATGCTACCCGTTATGCCACCTGCTAAGCAGAGCAGAAGAAGAATCCGTAGACTGAAGTTCAGGGAACACATTTCCCTTAATATTTAATTACTAATTCTGAGAGCTGTCTACCCACAGAATGATATGCTTTGCCAAGGAAGGAGTTTCTGTCACAGAGAACAGCTGAAGTCATCACCAGGAATGCTGTACAGGATTTCTGAATTGAGAAGGGGCTTAAAACACCAAGATCCTAGGTTGATTCCAACCTCAAGATTCTGTAATTTCATCTTTTTAAAATAATGCTTGTATAGTTCCTCAAAGTTTTTAATGAACCTCATGTATAGTATTTCATTGATTTTTTTAATGGTGTTTCATTTTGGGGGGAGGGATTCTATAATAAGTGTAAATAACTATATATAACATAGACTTCTGAAGTTAGATGGAAAAATGAAAACAAAATAGAAAATCCCCTCACCCAGTATCTAAAACATTAACAACAAAACAATAATGAACAGCAACAAACAAACAAGGAAATGGGTACAACCTAATGTTTTTTACTTTAAAAAGTGGTGGACACGAAAAGAAATGAGAGGTTTTACGGATGCAGCTTCTAACCCTGTTTCCATCCCTGGAAGCCTTGAGTGGACAAAAATTTCAAGTACTTTCATCAAAAACTTCAAGTCTGGAATGAAGCAAATTAGCAATGTGTATTGTTTTCCCTGAGTTTTTTGGGCTATAAAACAGATCAATAAGAAAATGAAAGCAACACACTGAAGACTAAAGATGAAATGATGAAACAAGAGAATAATCTGAAAAAAAAATGGACATTTCAGTCCTGTAGAAACAAACTAAAGACCAAAACAACATTATTATGACACGAATGAATAGATAAAAACAGCAAGAAACCAAATAGACACAGCTAAAAATAAAATTCCAGACACAGGAAAAATGCTTGAGATAAACACCGGGAGTGCAGGTGACAAGCTGGAAGCAATTTGAGCCTAGTTTTTGTTCCTGAAGTAGAGAATCCACAAATAGGAGAGACTAAATAGACAAAGATATAAAAGAAGAAAATTGTTCTGACAAACAAAGAAATGAATCTGCAAATTGACAGGGCATAGCAAGACCCAGAAGTGAATGACCAACACTGAGACAAATTTGCATCGACCTACTGAACTTCAAGGACTTAAAAATAAAAATGTCTTTGCATGCAGACATGAAATGTAAGGGAAGCCAATTAAGTGGGTGTGCTGGTTTGGATGTATTATGTCCCCCAAAATTCCATTATCTTTGATGGAGTCTTGTGTGGGCAGGAAACTTATTGGTGTTGATTGGGTTGGAGACTTTTGATTGGATGTTTCCATGGAGATGTGATCACTGAACTGTGGGTGAGATCTTTCATTGGATAATTTCCATGGAGGTGTGGCCCCACCCATTCAGTATGGGCCTTGATTGGTTTACTGGAGCACCATATTAGCTCAGATAGAAGGAGTGAGCTTGCTACAGCCAAGAGGGAAACTTTGAAGAATGCACAGAAGCTGAGAGAGTAGCTGCAGATGAGAGACACTTTGAAGACAGCATTGAAAGCAGACTCTTGCTGCAGAGAAGCTAAGAGAGGACAAACACCCCAAGACCAACTAAGAGTGACATTTTTGAGGAACTGCAGCCTAGAGAGGAACGTCCTGGGAGAAAGACATTTTGAAACCAGAACTTTGGAGCAGACGCCAGCCATGTGCCTTCCCAGCTAACAGGTTTTCTGGACACCATTGGTCATCTTCCAGTGAAGGTACCCGATTGTTGATAACTTACCTTGAAAACTTTATGGCCCTAAAACTGTAACTTTGTAATCAAGTAAACCCCCTTTATAAAAGCTGATCCATTTCTGGTGTTTTGCATTCCAGCAGCATTAGCAAACCAGAACAGTGGGCCACTGAATTCTATAGTCAATACTCAATGCCTGAATATAAGCACCATCTAAAATTTGTAAGGGAAGGTGTGACTCAAGAATATTTCATGCAGACAAGAGGAGTTCTGGTATTAAAGCCACAGACAAATATCCTGATACATGAGGCAACTTAGAGGCTATGCACCCATTGGTCCTCCTTGATAAAACTAATTCAGAGATGAAACCCATTCAATTTAGAGATGAATCAAAATAAAATATGTGGGAATGGTTGGGCTGTGGTAAAAGGATGTATAATGAACGTTCAATGCATTTGAACATGGAACTGATGATATTAAATGATTATGTTTCCACAACAGAGTGAATGTAATAAACTATGAAGTTGTAAAAATAATAATAGAGCCAAAATAAGGAGTTGAAGGGTGGGGAGGCAGGAGGAAATATGAGTATAAAGATTTACTCATTTTTCATATCCATGAGTCATTCAATACTATCTAAAATGGAAAAGTATTGTTAAAAAAACTGACTCCAAATTCTTAACGTTTTTCATAATTGTTTTTTTTAACCTTATTTCCTCAGGAGGGAATTTTAAGGAAATAATATCTCTTGTGGTAGTGATTCACTTAACTAAAGGGAGCAATTCCTTCAGTTTTACTTTAGCTTTGATATTCTAATGTTAAATTCAAGTAATTTTGAGTCTATTATTTTATTTAAAAATGCCTGTATAATATGATCATACTTCTGTAAAAATATTTCTATCCTATGTCTGTCTGTTTCTCTGTCTTTAATCTCTCTTTAGCATAAATTCCACTTTCCTGCCAAATACTAATCTAATTTTCTTTCCGATATCCATTTCTTTCCGATGTCCATTTCTCCACCTGGCAACCTCTTTTACTACAGAGGACTCTGAACCCAGCTCCAGCTCTGGAGTCCACCGATAATACCATTTTACCTAATCCCGGTGAACTCAAGTCACAGAACCTGGAATGGGCTTGTGACCCAACTAGAGCTGATGAAATTTGATGCAAGGTTTGCTGGGGACATCTGAGGAAAGAGGTTTCCTGGCTTTTAAAAGAAGTCCTCCCAGGAGACCCTCTTTCTTCGCACACTTGGTGGTACAGAGATGGCAAAGATGGAGCTACTCAGCCATTTTTACAAGTGAAGGCAGTCGAGATTTAAGCCCCAATGTACAGAAGGATAGAAAATCAGAGAAATGGAGCTGGACCAAGCTAACTCTGAAGGCTGTCCAGTCTCTGAAATTGGTTACACTAATCTATGCATTTCTGTATGTGTTAAACCAGTATGAATCAGATTTTATGTATCTTTTTTGCATCTGAAAACATTGCAGTTGGTACATGTACTTAGAAAGGTGTCTGAAATATCATCCACCTAATAATAAACACTTTGGGTTATTTTAAAATCTTATTTTCACTTTTGTCTATTGTTTACATGATTTATAATGCACGTTTCATTTTTTAAAAAATACACAAGAACTATTATTTTTTTCAATTTTTAATTGAGATGTATTCACATACCATATAATCATCCAATGTGTACAATCAACAATCAGTTATTCAGAATGTCATCATATAGTTGTGCATTCATCACCACAATCTGTGTTTGAAATTTTCATTACTCCAAAAAAAAAAAATAAAAATAAGGATAAAAATTAAAGTAAAAAATAACACCCAAAATATCCCATCCTCCCCATTATTCTTTTAATTTTTGTCCCCATTTTTCTATTCATCTGTCCATACACTGGATGAAGGGACTGTGAGCCACAATCACATGGTCACACCATGTAAGCTATGTAAGCTATATAATTATACAATCATCTTCAAGAATCAAGGCTACTGGTTTGCAGTTCAACAGTTTCAGGTATTTCCTTCTAGGTATTCCAATACACTAAAAACTACAAAGGGATATCTATATAAATGCATAAAAATAACCTCCAGAATGACCTCTTGACTCCATTTGAAATCTCTCAGCCACTGAAACTTTATTTTGTTTCATGTCTCTTCCCTCTTTTGGTCAAGAAGGCTTTCTCAATCCCATGATGCTGGGAACCAGTTCATCCCAAGAGTCATGTCCCACATCGCCAGGGAGATTGACACCACTGGGAGTCATGTCTCACGTGGGGGAAAAGGCAGTGAGCTCACCTGCAGAGTTGGCTTAGAAAGAAAAGTCACATCTGAGCAACAAAAGAGGTTCTCTGGGGGTGACTTTTAGGCACAATTATAAGTAGGTTTAGCTTCTCTTTTGCAGTAACCAGCTTCATAAGGTCAAGCCTCAAAATTGAGGGCTTGGCCTTCTAAATTGGTAGTTCCCAGTGCTTGTAAGAATATCAGTAATTTCTGAGGTGTGGAGGTTTATTATTTCCACATTTTTCCCCAGTCCCTCAAGGGGCTTTGTGAATACACTTTTATTCTCTGTCCAAATTACTCTAGGATGTATCAGGTTTTCACACTAACCTGTACAAAACCAACCAGATCCCACTCCTTATTCAAAGTTCTATGTAATTATGGTGTTTGAAGAAACTGACCACACAAGTTAAATTGTATAGTGTGCTACAGAAAATAAAGATTTTGTAGTGAATAAATATCTCTTCCTTTGGTCTCACATAGAAGCTGAAGTTTTAAAACACCATCAATATCATCCTTTACCCTTTAGCCTGGTTTACCTTAGTCCTAAACAAGTCCATTTCATTCATATCTCTAATTGAAGTCTGAACTCTTTTTCAGCCTCTTTGACATTTGCTGTATGGCATAATGCTGACATTCATAGCTGCTGAACTCTGGCTCTGAGACTCAGGTTTCAAACATATACTTGAAGTTCCAGGAACTGACCAGGTTATACACAAAGAGTTCAGCATCTCAGAATTTAGAAATAACCATTGCAACTCAGGAATCAAAGCAACTTCGGTAAGAGCTTACAATCTAGGAAACTTTACCATAAGCCTCCCCTGATACTCTATGCTCTCAGATTCAATTCTCAGAGTTTGCACATTATAGTTAGTCCATACCATTGAGGCATTAGAAAATTTGTCTTTTAATTTCTGGTTTATTTCACTTAACACACTGTTCTCAAGTTTCATTCACCTAGTTTCATACCTCACAACTTCATTCCTTCTAGTAGCCACTCAATATTCCATTGTATATATACCATAGTACACCATCAGTTGATGTACCCTTAGGCTTCCTCCATCCATTGTGAATCACGAATACTGCCACCATAACCACTTTTGTGCAAATGTCCATGGATGTCCCTGCTCTCAGTGCTTCCAAGTATATACTCAATAACTGGTTGCAGGACCATATGGCAACCCCATACTTAGTTTCCTGTGGAACCACCAAACTGCCCTCCAGATGGGCTGCCCCATTCTACTTCCCTACCAACAGTGAATAGGTACATCCCTCTCTCTATATTTTCTGCAGAACTTGAATCTCTCTGTTTATTTTTTAAACAGATTTATTCACACACCATATATTCCCTCCTAAGTTAACAATCAATCATTCCCAGAATAGTCACATAGTTATGCATTCACCACCACAATCTATATAAGGACATTTCTATTTCTTCTGCAAAGAAGGAGGAAGAGGAAGGGGAAAAAAAAAGAAAAAGAAAAAAATGATGAATGAAAAATAAAATAAAATAATTTAAATAAAAAAATAAAATACAATAAGCAGTTCAGATGACAACACCATCACCAAGAATCCCACACCTCTCCCTGATATCCTCCTCTTATAGACATTTAGCACTGGTATTTTGCCTTTGTTAAAATTAATGGAAACATATTACAATATTACCATTAACTATAGACTCTAGTTTGCATTGATTTCATTTTTCCCCAATACCATCGCATTTTCAACACCTCACAAAAGTTTGTTTGTTCTCCCTCAGGGAAAAACATTCTTATATTTATACATTTAAGCACAATCATTGACCATTCTAGGCTTCACTAAGTTATATCATCTCAGTCTTTATCTTCTATCTTTCCTTCTGGTGTCCTACATGCCCCTAACCCTCCTCTTCCAACCATACTCACAGCCATTTTTGTTCAGTGTACTTACTGTATTGTGCTACCACCATACAGTATTGTGTTATCCATTTCTGGATCTATACAATCAATCCTGTTGAACATTCCATATTCCTTCATCATCAAATGCCGAATCTCCACACTCTTTCTATCTCCTGATAACCTGTGTATCCTTTCAGTTACCATTACTGCTAATCTTCGTTTCTACACCTTTCTCAAAACCTCTCTCTCCTGTCTTTTCCTATCTGTCTGTAGCATTGCCTTTAGTATTTCTTGTAGAGGCAGTCTCCTATTCACAAACTCTCTCAGTGCCTGTTTATTTGTAAATATTTTAAACTTTCCCTCATTTTTGAAGAACAGTTTTGCCAGATATAGGATTCTTGGTTGGGAGTTTTTCTGTTTCAGTATTTGAATATATCATATGACTGTCTTCTCCTTTCCATGATTTCTGCTGAGAGATTTGCACTTAGTCTTAGAGAGCTTCCCTTGTATTTGATGATCACCTTTCTCTTGCTGCTGTCAGAATTCTCTTTTTGTTTTTGACATTTGACAATTTGATTAGTAAGTGTCTTGGAGTAGTTCTATTTGGATCAATTCTGTTTGGGGTACGCTGCATTTCTTGGACTTGTAATTTTATGCCTTTTGTAAAAGTTGGGAAATTTGCATTGATTATTGCCTCTATTATTCTTTCTGCCCCTTTTACCTTCTATTATCCTTCTGGGACATCCATAACACGTATATTTGTGCACTTCATGTTGTCATTCAATTCCCTGAGACCCTGCTCATATTTTTCCATTTTTTTCCCTATCTGTTCCTTTGTGTGTAGCATGTCAGATGTCTTGCCCTCTAGTTCATGAATCCTTTCTTCTGCCTCTTCAAGTCTGCTATTGTATGTCTCCATTGTGTTTTTCATTCCTTCTACTGTGTCTTTCATTCCCATAAGTTCTGCCATTCATGTTTTTCAAACTTTCCAGTGCTTCCTTATGTTTGCCCAATGTTTTCTTTTTATCATTACAGTTTATGTATTTTAGATCCTGTAGGAAGTAAATAGTGGAGTTACAAGTAAAAAATACACTAGTATTGGTATTTATATTTACCATGTGATCTTTACCGGAAATCTTTATTTCTTCATGTGGTTTCAGTCAATTGTTTAGTGTCTCTTCCTTTCAGCCTGCTCAACTCCCTTTAGCATTTCTTATAGGACTGATCTGCTGGTGATGAAGTCCCTAAGCTTTTGATTATCCGGGAATGTTTTCATCTCCCTCTTATTTTTACCCTCCAGGTGTTTGTGAATTCTCCAAGTCTCTGATGTTTATTGACTTCTATTTGTATTCCATTGTGGTCAGAGAATGTGCTTTGAACAAATTCAAATTTTTTTTTTAAATTTATTGAGGCTTGTTTTATGTTCCAGCATACGGTCCATTCTGGAGAAAGATCTGTGATCACTAGAGAAGAATGTGTGTCCCAGTGACCTGGGATGTAATGTTCTATATATGTCTGTTAAATTTCTCTACATCTCTCTCTCCTTTCTTTGTTTCTCTGTCAGTAGGGCTCCCTTTAATATCTGAAGTAAGGCAGGTCTTTTATTAGCAAAATCTCTCAGGATTTGTCTGTGAAAAATTTAAGCTCTCCCTCAAATTTGAAGGAGAGTTCTGCTGGATAAAGTATTCTTGGTTGAAAATGTTTCTCTCTCAGAATTTTAAATATGTCATGCCACTGCCTTCTTGCCTCCATGGTGGCCGCTGAGTAGTCACTACTTAGTCTTATGTTGTTTCCTGTGTATGTGGTGAATTGCTTTTCTCTTGCTGCTTTCAGAACTTGCTCCTTCTCTTCAGTATTTGACAGCCTGATCAGAATATGTCTTGGAGTAGGTTTATTTGGATTTATTCTATTTGGAGTTCACTGGGCATTTATGCTTTGTGTAATTATATTGTGTAGAAGGTTTTGGAAGTTTTCCCCCAAAATTTCTTTGAATACTCTTTCTAGACCTTTGCCCTTCTCTTCCCCTTCTGGGACACCAATGAGTTTTAAATTTGGACATTTTATTTTATCTATCATATCCCTGAGATCCATTTCAATTTTTTTGATTTTTTCCCCATTCTTTCTTTTGTTCTTTCATTTTTCATTCTGTGGTCCTCAAGGATGCTGAGTCATTATTCAGCTTCCTCTAGTCTTGTATTATAAGTATCCAGAGTCTTTTTAATCTGGCCAACAGTTTCTTTTATTTCCATAAGATCTTCCTTTTTTTATTTACTCTTGCAATGTCTTCTTTATGCTCTTCTAGGGTCTTCTTTATGTCCTTTATATCCTATGCCATGCTCTCGTTGTTTGTCTTTAGTTCTTTGATTAATTGCACTAAGTACTGTGTCTCTTCAGATCTTTTGATTTGGGTGTTTGGGTTTGGGTTCTCCCTATCATCTGGTTTTATCATATGCTTTAAGATTTTCTGTTGTTTTTGGCCTCTTGGCATTTGCTTTACTTGATAGGGTTCTTTCAGGTTATAAAAAATACCAATCTCTAATTTGTCAGATCTACAGCTTGGTGGTGTACACTTTCTCTAACTAACCAGCAGATGGCATATGCAAGTCACCTATTCCCCTCAAGTCAGTTCTCCCCAACTTTGTCTTTGTGGTGTGTGGGGATCTGACTCTTGTGGGGTTCAATTGGTGCATTCACTTTGGGTGTGTTGTTGGTGCTGTCCACCCTGAATGTGGGGCTTGTGTCTGGGTGGTTAGAGAGGCAGAGCAGCTTTAATGATCAAACCTCCCAGGTGTTCCTGGAGACTTAAGGCTGTTGCAAGGGTCTAAGCCTTCATTTCAGTCTTGCCACAGATTATCTCTGCTGCTGACCCACAAGTACTTGGTATTGGTGTAGGGTCCCTGGGATTTCCAAGTGGGTCCCTCTTCCCAGCCATGCTCTTCCAGGACCTCTGCTGAGGGAAGGCTATGCCATGTCACAAGTGCATGCTGGCTCTCCAGGGAAGCCCTGGGCTGCCGGGCCATGCAAGGGCTTTCCCAGCCTGCTTTAAAGATGGTTGAATGGGGCATGTTATTTTCCCCTTTTTCACACAGCTCCGCCTTCCCAGCTCCAGGACAATTAGCTGTGGGTGCACTAAAGGCCACTGTCCACAGCCGATATTGTGGTGCGTGCGTGGTGCTGTGGGAAACACTCCCCGTTGCATTGGGTTTCTTGGCGTGGCTCTGGGCTGTGGGTCCGGCCCCGGGCAGGAGCTTCCCCAGGCCACCAGGGAGATGGCTGCAATAGGAGTGGTTTCTTTCTCCTTTTGGCTCCCCTCTGCCCGCCTGGCCCCAAGACAATCAGTAGTGGGTGTGGGAAGGGCTATCCTCCATGCCAGACACCAAGGCTTACAGCCTGCTCCTGCTGTGCTTCACTGTATGGTTCTCCCCATGGTATCCGCAGCCACTCCTGGATTTTTTTTTTTTTTTTTTTTAAAGAACTAGTCCATCTCCAAACGCCAACCCATGGTTTCCCCACACTGCAGTGGGGCTGCCAGACTTTCTGCTGGCTCACTCACTTGTTTCAGAATGCAGACTCCCGGTTTCACCAAATGCATGGTCTCTGTGGTTTTAGCAGACCTTGTCTGGCTAGTGCATCGCTGGAACTGGTGTTCTGGGTCACTTTCTGGTTTTTATCTAGTATTTTTCACAGAGGTGTTTTTTCGCCCTGTCTCACCTAGCCGCCATCTTAGGTTCCCCCTCAGGCACCTATTGACTTCCCAGCAGCCACTGCCTCACCTCCAATGTTTTCTTTATGTCCTTAATGTCTTTTGCCATATCTTCCCTCAACTCATTGATCTGATTTTTGAATTGATTTACCATGTTTGTTTGAACATCTTAATTAGTTGTTTCAACCCTTGAATTTCAGTTGAGGTATTGGGTTTTTCCTTTGACTGGGTCATATTTTCATGTTTCCTGGTATGACTCATGATTTATTGCTCTCTAGGCATCTGACTTTCTTGATTGGTGTATTCTGGAGGCCATTTTCTCTCTTTTTACTAGGGTTTTCTTCTTGGTTGTCTTTTATCTCTATCTGTTCTTTGTTTCTCTCTCTGACCAGTTGTCAGATTGGCTCTGTTCCCCAGTCTTCTCCCCAAAAAGTCAGGTGCCCATGTTGGCCTGTGTGCCAATTTGGATGTATTACGTCCCCCAAAATGACATTATCTTTGATGCAATCTTCTGTGGGCAGGTGTATTAGTGTTGATTAGATTGTAATTCTTTGAGTGTTTCCATGGAAATGTGACCCACCCAACTGTAGGTGATACCTCTGATTAGACAATTTCCATGGAAGTGTGGCCCCATCCATTCAGTGTGGGCCTTGATTGGTTTACTAGAGCACTATATAAGCTCAGACAGAAGCAGAAAGCTTGCTACAGCCAAGAGGGGCACTTTGAAGAATGCATATAAGCTGAGAGAGGAACTGAAGCTTACAGAAACATTTTGGAGACAGCCTTTGAAAGTAGACTTTTGCTCCAGAGAAGCTAAGAGAGGAAAAACTCCCAAGAGCAACTGAGAGTGACATTTTGGAGAGAAGCTGAAGCCTAGAGAGGAACATCCTGGGAGAAAGCCATTTTGAAACCAGAACTCTGGAGCAGATGCTAGCCATGTGCATTCCCAGCTAACAGAGGTTTTCTGGACACCCTTGGCCATCCTCCAGTGAAGGCACCCAAGTGTTGATGACTTACCTTGGACACTTTATGGCCTTAAGACTGTAACTTTGTAACCAAATAAACCCGCTTTATAAAAGCCAATCCATTTCTGCTGTTTTGCTTAATGGCAGTGTTAGCAAACTGGAACAGCCTGCCACAAGGATGGGAGGTAGGCGCTAGGCACCTCTGCAAGTTCCCTGTGTGTGGTAAAACAAATCTTCTGGCTTCCAGTGGTGCTCTGTTTTTTGGTGGCCAAAAAGACCTGGGTTTGTTTTAGAGCCCTGCTTTAACAGTTGTGGTGTCTGTATTTCTCAGCCAAAACAGGGCCAGGTTTCCACACAGATCATGTAGACCAGCTCCTGTGGTCCTGAGAAAGGGTATGGAGCTTATTTCTATAAGTGTTTTAATTCCCTTACACCTTCCAGACCATCCAGAAAATGGTGCTGTTTGGTTGTCCCGGCCCGCGGGACGTTCAACGGAGGCTCCGAGTCCTGTGAGGGAGGAATGGTATGGGACAAGAGACACGAGGAATGACAGCAAGACAGGTTTCTGATCAAGCTGCAAAACTTTATTGAAGAGGCAGAGCATATATACTCTAGGAGAAGGGGAAGTGGCTAGCAAGGGCTCGTGGCGGTCTAGGATTGGTGGCTGCTGTTGCTAGGGCGGATGGCAGATGTAGGGTTAGCATTTTTGGCACGAACTAGCACTTTTGGTGCGAACTACTTCCGTAAAGAAGGCTGAGGGTAACTTAAGCTATTGTTGTATCAGCCCTGGCGGCCATGTTGCACATCTCTGGCATAGCTGAAGGTGGACTTCATGCATGCTACCTTAATCGCCCTCTACATCTCCTCCCTTTGTTTTTCAAAAGGATGGAGGAAGAATGCTGATCGAGCATTCTTTTGGCATTAACCTGCTGGGGGAAGTAGAGGCCTCATTCCCCAAGTTGTTTGTGGCTCTGTTTTTCTGGGGAGGGGAATTTGTGCAGAGCGAACCCCTATGCTAATGAGGCATACTTCTCAAGGAGCTCGAAAATGGCCTTTAATTGTTTTGACCCTCCTTTGCAGTGCTTTGCCTCGCACCCAGCGGTACCAATCATAGCATAAGCTAGAAGCATACTTTCGAGTTATATGCTGCTCCCGTAGGAGGGGGCTTTCTTACCCGAAAGGGTGGGTAGCAGGCAGATTTTCTGGATCCACACCTTGGTCAGCGAGGTGAAGCCGGTGATAATGCACTTGAATAGGCTTGCCTAGGGCAGAATCAACTTGGTCCTTAACTAGCTGTATTATTCTTTTTATGGCCCAAGGTGCAAAAGATATTATAAGGAGTATGGTTATAAAGGGGCCTAATATAGGGAGAAGGTAAGGGAGAATTCCGTTGAGCCCCTAGGAGGTACCTCCTTGGGTTTCTCGCTCACGTTTGCGGTTTTCAATTCCCTCCCTAAGTTTGGTCATGGAATCTTTAACTATGCCAGAATGGTCAGCGTAAAAGCAACATTCTTCACCTGGTGCAGCACAAAGCCCTCCCTGCTTAAGGAAAAGCAGATCCAAACCTCTCCTGTTTTGGAGAACAACCTCCGATAGGGACGTAAGGGATTTTTCAAGATGGGTGATGGAGGTTTCAATGCGGGCTAAATCTTCATCTATAGCAGCTCTTAGGTGGGAGAAGCCTTGGCGTTGGAGGATGATAGAGGCGGTTCCGGTGCTTAGGCCAGCAACACCTGTAAGTTGGGCTTCTCTTGGTTGCCGGCTGCACGTAGGTTGGGCATTTTCTGGGCAGGCTACAGCAAAGTTGGCGACGTGCTGGAAGAGAAAAAGAAAAAATTTTTTCTCAGGGAGGGGTTTGTTCCCTGGAAAGGTTATTGTTAAAGGGAAGGGGGGATTTTGGGGCTTGTTCTGACAGTGGAGGATTAACATGTCTAATTAGTCTTTCTGGAAGCCAGCGAGGATCCTCTTTTTCTTGGTCATATATGCAAGCAGAACCTCATCCCCAGATGATAACGGGGTCAGGTCCATTACATTTTGACGTTAAGGGGTCACGCCACATAACAGTGGCTTGTTGCATCTGTGTTTTGGGATGCCAATGTCTGTCAGCTGCAGATTGCCCTTTATCATCCAGAGTTAGGAAGTTAAGAACAAAAAGAGCATGATGTAAAAGGTCTCGGGGACGTTGTTTTGTGAGGTTGGGAGTGCTTTCGGCTAGGCGACACAAAGCATTTTTTAGGGTGCGATGTGCTCGTTCTACTATTCCCTGCCCTGGGGGTTATATGGTATTCCCGTAATATGCTTAATTTGTAATTGCTGACAAAAGGTTTGAAAATTTTTGCCAGTATATCCAGGCCCATTGTCTGTTTTAATGAGTTTAGGCTGGCCTAAAATGGTGAAACAATGCAGCAAGTGAGAAATAACATGTTTTGAAGCTTCTCCTGTTTGCAAACTAGCTTGAATAAATCCACTATATGTGTCAACACAAACATGAATATATTTGAGTTGCCCAAAGCTGGCAAAGTGGGTGACATCCATTTGCCAGATTTCATTTGGGATAAGCCCTTTTGGGTTAACTCCCAAATGAGGGACTGGCAGTTGGGTTACACAGTTTTTGCAGGCTTTAACAATTTCCCTTGCTTGTTCCCTTGTAATATTGAATTTTAGGCGGAGGGTGTTTGCATTTGGGTGGTGTTGGGCATGGGCTTGGGAAGCTAAGGTTAGAGAATTAGAAAGATTGGGACATATTAATTGGGTGGCAGCATCTGCTAGCGCATTGCCTTCCGCTAGAGGGCCTGGCAGGTTCTGATGGGCACGGAGGTGTCCTATGAAGAAAGGGAGCTGTTGTTTGAGAATTAATTTTTGTAGCTTTGAGAATACGGGGACTGCACTGGTGGACGGTTTGATAAATGGAGTTGTTTCTAATAGCGGTATGGACTGAGCTATATATGCACTATCCGTGTATAAATTAAAAGGTTGGTTTTGAAGGTGGGAAAAAACCTGTAAGACTGCATAGAGCTCGACAAGTTGAGCTGAAGTATAGGGAGAATGCACGGAAAATGCTTGACCCTGGATGACGTATGCTGCGGTCCCATTTGCTGAACCATCAGTAAAGACTAAGGTAGCAGAGTCTATGGGTTTTGCTTTAGAGATTTTTGGGAAGGTGAATTGATGGATTTTGGCGAACTGAATTAATGGATCGCTTGGGTAATGATTATCAATATCGCCTAGGAGTGAAGAGCATGCGATAGCCCATTCGTCATCGGTTTGAAAAAGCCAATGGATTTGATCTTGGGTGTACGGGACGATAAGGGAATCAGGGTCTTTTCCAAACAATTGGCAACTAGTTTGTCGGCCTTTAGTTATGAGGGCAGCTATAAGAGAAATATACGGTGAGAGCACCTTTGTTGGAGTAGCTGGGAGATGAACCCAGAGTAGTGGGTGGCCTCGCCCCTTTGGTTGTTTTAAATTGGATTGCCAGAATACACCTGTAGGTGTGTGGGTTGTAGCAAGAATTATAAAAATTAAGGGTTGGTGGTAATTTATTTGATAGCAAGTTTGATTTTGAATAGCTTGGTTTACGATGGTAAGTGCCTGCATTGTCTCTGGAGTTACGCTTCGGGGAGAGGAGGGGTTTGTGTCTCCTTTTAAGATATTATTGAGTGGCAGAAGAGCTTCAGTGGGTAGCTTTAGGTAGGGGTGAAGCCATTGAATGTCCCCTAAAAGTTTTTGGAAGTCATTTAACGTTAGTAGATGGGAGGTTCGCAGTTGAATGCGGGGTGTTAAAACTTGCTGGTGCCAAAGCTCGAACCCTAGATAAGAAAAGGGGTCTGAAGTTTGTACTTTGTCGGGGGCTATTTGAAGACCTCTTGCTGTTAAAATTTTAAGGAGGTTTTGAAAACAAGAATGTAGTTTGGACATGTCTTGACCTGCTAATAGGATATCATCCATGTAATGGAGAATGTAGATTTGTGGTCATAGTTGTCTGACAGGGTTAACGGCGTCAGCAACAAATTTTTGGCATAAAGTCGGACTGTTGGCCATGCCTTGTGGCAAGACTTTCCATTGAAATCAGGGCATAGGGCCTTGAAAATTAATTTGAGGAACACTAAAGGCAAAATGTTGTCTATCTTCCGGGTGAAGGGGTATGGAGAAAAAACAATCTTTTAAATCTATAACTATTTTGTGAAAATTAATAGGGATAGCAACTGGCGAAGGGAGGCCAGGTTGCAGTGCTCCCATAGGTACCATAGCTTTGTTTACGGCTCGCAAATCTTGCAACAGTCTCCATTTGCCTGATTTCTTTTTTATAACAAAAATAGGAGTGTTCCAAGGGGACTGAGTAGGTTCAATATGTCCGGCATTAAGTTGTTCCTGTACTAACTTTATAGCCGCTAGGGTCTTTTCTTGAGTTAGAGGCCATTGATCAACCCACACTGGTTCTATGGATTTCCAGGAAATTTTTTCAGCATGGGGTACAGGGATGTCAATGGCCGTTAGGGTAAATTTTGTAGGTGCCCAAGTCCTGTTCTAGCTGTATTAGGTGTTATAGAGATGGGCAGTTTTATCCCTTGATTAGTTTTGCCTAGGCCTTTGCCAGGGAGAAAATTCATTTTGAGCATTTGAGCAGTAACTGTATTACTAGGGCTGCACATAAAAACTTTCATTTGAGTTAAGATATCTCTGCCCCATAGATTGACGGGGAGATGGGGGATAACATATGGTATAACTGTACCAGTGTTTCCTTCCTCATCCTCCCATTTAAGGGTTTGTGAACTCTGTAGGGGATTTGTGGTTTCGCCTATTCCTTGTAAGTGGGTGGCAGCGGCCGTGAGAGGCCAGGATTTAGGCCAGTGATTTGAGGATATAATTGTGGCATCAGCCCCTGTGTCTAAAATTCCTTCAAACGGTTTACCATTTAACTTTAATCGTAAGATGGGCCGATTATGGGATATTGGTTGTGCCCAAAAAATATCGGAGGATCCAGGGGCCTCTGTAGGGCGCTGGAGTTTTTTGAAGTTTGAGTTGATATGCTGAATGGGGAGTATTATAAGTTGGGCTATTCGAGAGCCAGAAGGAATAGGGATAATATTGTTTGAGGTGGCTGCAATTATTTGTATTTCACCTTTGAAGTCATCATCTAGCACACCTGGGGTGATTTGAATCCCGTGAAGGGCGGTACTGGCTCTTCCTAAGATGAGGCCAAAGGTATTTGGGGGCAGTGGTCCATAAACTCCCATTGGTATGAGGAGAGGACTGTTTTCTGGGGTTAATATTGATTTGGAGGTGGTACAGAGGTCCATCCCTGTGCTTCCTGCTGTTGCTCTCCATAAGTCTGCGACACGGCAGCATGCTTTATGGTGCGGAGAGCTGGTATTGTGACTGAGGATGGTCGAACGAACCGTACTGCCCCTGGGTTCATTCTGGTTGGGGCCTGGGGCCGGCCCCATTGGAAGTTTCCCTGGGGCTTAGGCTTAAGGGGTTGGCCATTTATGTCTGCTCGAGAATGGCATTCAGACGCCCAATGGAACCCCTTTTTACAGCGGGGACAAATAGAGGGCGGCAATGGGGGTTTATTAGTAATGGGTAAGGAGGAACTGGTTTGTGGCACGGGGACAATTTTTTGAAAAATGGCCAGGTTGTTTACAGTTATAGCATGTTGGAGGCTTTGCTTGTGCCGTAAAATTTTTATACTGTGCTGCAAAATTTTGAAGGGCAGCACCAATGGCTGTTCCAAGAGTTTGAGTGGGCCCAATGCCAGAACAGAGCTTTATGTAATTATTAAGATTGGTATTACGAAAGGGGCGGATTGCTGCTTGGCAGGCAGCGTTAGCATTTTCATAGGCCAGGTGTTTAATAAAATCACTTTCGTTTTCGCTGGCCCCAAATAGACGCTCAGCCATGTTTTGCAGGCGGCTAAGGAATTCGCTATAGGGTTCATCGGGCCCCTGTCTTAATTTAGCAAGAGAGGCAGTGGCGGCGCCCTTTTGCGGAAGTTTTTTCCATGCTCTTGAGCGCAGCCATTTGTATTTGCGCTAAGAGACCTGGGGGGAATTGAGCCTGCTTATTATTCTGATGGTAGGGGCTTTGACCTAAAAATTTGTTTAATGTCCAGGTTTTAGAGGTGGCTTTACGGGCATTACGGGTGGCATACTTTTTACAATGCTCTTCATAATCGGATTTCCACAACAGGAAATCGCCGCCGGACAGGGCAGCTCTGGCTAATTGGGACCAATCGTTAGGAGTGAGTTCTTTTTCACTGAGACTCTCTAATAGGGTGAGCGTGAAGGGGGCGGTAGCGCCATAATCACTCACTGCCTTTTTTAATTTTTCTAAATATTTTAAACTGAGTTTTTTATATTTAACTGTTGAGGTAGTACTAGCTTCTTCCTGCTCTTCTTCGTTAGAACTAGGGGGATTTGATTGTTCTTCTTCCTCGCTTTCGCTACTAGAATCGCCATTTTGGGAGCCGGCGGCGCCATTTTGAGGGTCTTGGGTCTGACTACGCATAACCGGAAAAGCCGAGACTTTGCAATGGGGACGTGATGAGTGGGCGTTTTCTGGGAGCGCAAGGGCTGCAATGCTTTGAGTTGCCGATTGGAGGTCGGTGAGTAAATTGGCAGCTCGCAGTACGTGTAGCCGGAGGTTTTCTGTGGCCTCTTCCAAAGCGCGAAACTGAGGTAAGGACGTGACTGGATAAAAATGAGAATATGGTTTGGGAAAATTGGGTGCGTAAGGGGGTGGCCGAAAGGGAGGCAGGGAGTTGATCTCCAAAGAGGGAGAGATTTTAGCCTCCGGTTCCTCCAAAGAGGGAGAAATTTTAGCCTCTGGTTCGATACTGTGCTGATCGGGCGATAGACTAGCTTGACTGGTTGGGGTATTTGGCCTATCCCTGTTGGGGTTTTTGTTTAGGGGGTTTTCAGGTATGTTAATAATTACTGAGCTGCATGCTGAAGCGGGACGAGAGTGCTCTCTTAAAGCTTCCTCTCCTTTTTTGCAGAGGTTTTGAATGTCTGGAGCTAAAGAATGGACTCTTAGGATTTCATTAATTAGATTCCAATAAGAAAAGGCAGTTACCGGGACCTTTTCAGGACCAAAGGTCCGGGAATAATCTTTTAAACAGTCGCCGACTCTTAGCCAGCATTGGTGGTCTATAGTACCTTCTTGAGGGAACCAAGGGAAGGTTTTTAACAAAAAATCAAAAAAGCGCATGAGATCTTTTTTCTTAACTCTAGTTCCTCGTGCCTTGAGCGATTGTTTGACCTGACTAATATATAATTCATGTTGGGAGATTGCTTGTCCCATGTTGGGGATGGGGGCTTACCTTTCGTTGCTTTCTTTTCTTCTTTCCGTTTCTTCCTTTCGCCGGCACTGATCGACTGGTGAACGGATCTGTCTCGCGAGTGTGCTTCCTCGCGGCGATCCCGGGTGCAGTGAGTGTGAGGTACCTCTCTCCTTGAGTGCGGCGTTCAGTCTCTCACAGAATTCAGGGCCCCACGTTGGGCGCCAGTTTGTCCCGGCCTGCGAGACGATCAACGGAGGCTCCGAGACCTGTGAGGGAGGAATGGTATGGGACAAGAGACACGAGGAATGACAGCAAGACAGGTTTCTGATCAAGCTGCAAAACTTTATTGAAGAGGCAGAGCATATATACTCTAGGAGAAGGGGAAGTGGCTAGCAAGGGCTCGTGGCGGTCTAGGATTGGTGGCTGCTGTTGCTAGGGCGGATGGCAGATGTAGGGTTAGCATTTTTGGCGTGAACTAGCACTTTTGGTGCGAACTACTTCCGTAAAGAAGGCTGAGGGGTAACTTAAGCTATTGTTGTATCAGCCCTGGCGGCCATGTTGCACATCTCCGGCATAGCTGAAGGTGGACTTCATGCATGCTACCTTAATCGCCCTCTACATTTGGTAACTTAATAGACGTCAGACATTGCTTTACCTTTGAGCACAGTCTGTATCTACACAGGTGTGCTGAAACTGTGGGATTCCTATGCCCTCACTTTGCTGCCCAAAATCTGGCTTGATGTGGGGCTACACCTGTGGCAGAGGACTCCCTCAGCTGACCCAGTTACTCCAACTGTCCCCCAGGCGAGGAAACGACCACCAGCTGCTGCTTCCCTCAAGGGTGGGGGAAGGGTCTTCAGACCCAGGGCTGGAAACAGTCTCTGTCCATGTTCCCTTAGCCTCTTTGTCCCTCACTGACCTGGGCCTTGAAATGTCCTCCCCTGTACCCCAGGTCTTCAAACAGTGGGGGTATGTCTTACTTCTGTGACAGATTCTAAAATCTGTGTCCCTGGTGGGAGGGTCCCCGTCTGTTGATTCTGTTCCTTTCCCACATGGAGACCAAGGGAGGGGGAGGGGCGAGGACTGACTGGTCTGAGACAGAAGATTCCTACCTGATATTTCTTTTCTTTCTTCAATTTGGGATTTGCAGGGTCTTTTTCCAGTCTATAACCGCCTCCAGAGTTGCAAACAATTCAGAATTGTCCTTTTTTTCATTGAATCTCTGGAGAGATGTTTTTAGTTGCTGTTTACATCATCATGTTGATAATGTCACCCCAAAAATTATTATTCTTGAACATTAAATTGTTAAACATGAAAGTGATATATAGTTATTACAAAAAAATTCCAGAGACCTCTGCCAGATGACCTAAATAGAGTTATGGAGATTCTGGGTCATTAATAGATACAATTTTAGAGACAGAAAGATGGTTCTCAGTTCAAAAATATATAATAAAAATTATTTAAGAAATAGTTAACATGCTAAGCAGTTTATATGTATTATCTCATTTAATTTTCACAACAAATCTGTGAAATAGGTGTTATTATTATTATCTCTATTTTATAGACAAAGAGGTACCTTTTTTATCCTTGTACAATTTGCCTTCAATTCCTCTGAAAAGAGACAAAGTCTTTAAAGATCAAAAGTTTATAACATACATGTGATGGAGAGATCAAAATGAAAATGGGAGATACCTCTTGACACACACCAGAATGCCTATTATTTAAAAAATGGAAAATAACAGATGTCCACAAGGAGTGGAGAAATTAGAACCCTTGTGCATTGCTGGTGGGAACATAAAATGGTGCAGCTGCTGTGCAAGACAGTTTGGCATTTCCTCAAAAAGTTAAACATAGAATTACCATAGGACCTGAAAATTTCTCTCCTAGATACATATTCCAAAGAAGGAAAGCAGGGACTCACACAACCATTTGCACACCAATGTTCATAGCAGCATTATTCACAATAGACAAAATGTGGAAGCAACTCAAATGTCCATAAAGAGACAAATGGATAATCAAAATGTGGTATACATGTGCAGTGGAATATTATTTAGTCATAAAAAGGAATGATGTGTTGGTACATGCTACAACATGAATGAACCTTGAAAACAGTATGCTAAGTGAAATGTCAGACACAAAAGTATAAATGCTGTATGAGTCCACTTATATGAAATGTATAGAATAAGCAAATTCATAGAGATAAAAATAGATTGGAGGATATTAGAGGTTCAAGGTAGGAGGGAAGGGGAGTTATTGCTTAACGGGTACAGATTTTCTGTTTTGGGTGATGAAGAAGTTCTGGTAATGGAGGGTGCCGATGGTAACACAACATTGTAAACGTAATTAGTGCCACTGAATAGTAAGCCTAAAAATGGTTAAAATGAAAAATTTTCTGGTGTATATGTGTGTGTTACCACAATAAAAATACATAAATAAATGAAAAGTGAACAGTGAGGGAAACAAGGCCAGAGCCCGAGGCAACAGCAGCAGAGTTTCTTTTTCTCTCTTATTGTGGCAGCCAGTGCTCCCTGGACCCTAGCTGGCACAGTGTCCCTTGGAAAACTAGCGCCTCTTCCTGGCATTACCAAGTGCAACCTGCCAAGGCTGGGATAGACTCCCATGGACTCCTTCTCAGAAGGCTGGACCTCCAGAGGTGCTGGTGGGGTCAGACGCCTTCTTTCTTCAGCAGCCACATAGCCTGGCCTCGCCTCCAGCCCTGCCCTTCTCAGTTGGTGAGTGTAATTCCCCAAGAAGCTGTGCTTTCGTAGGCAGGGAGCGAAAGCCTGCCTCTGTCATTGAAAAGTCTCAGACCCACTACACAAGGGCTACTAAAAGTAAGATCCACAAAGCAGTGATGCCAACTGTTCATCACAACTGTTACTGGCCCATGGTAAATATAGAAAGTGACTGTATAAGGAGACAGAGTGATTTTATGTCTGTTGAATCTAATAATAAAAATACGGGCTTGTAAAAAATGTAAATGGAGATAACAGATCTTTTCCTGGTTTGGTAAGCCTGGGAGTCAGAAGACTGGAAGCCCCAGGGTTCTTGGAATTTGAGAGGGTCTGGGATTTCCCAATCCTGTAAAAAGGCAGGCCCAGTGCCCACCCTGAGAGCTTCCACCACCTCTAACTTTTTAAATATTCAACCAGAATTATAAGCTCAAGGAAGGTAAAAACTAAGTCTGCCTTATTCAGTGTTGTAGCCCCAGCACTCAACACAGTGCCTAGTACATGATAAATGCTCCATGAATGTTTGTTGGAAGGAAGGAAGGAAGGAAGGAAGGAAGGAAGGAAGGATGGAAGGAAAGAAGGAAGGAAGGAAAGAAGGAAGAGAAGAAGGAAAGAAGGAAGGGAGGAAGCAATGAAGAGAAGGAAGGATGGAAAGAAGAGCGGGAGGGAGAGAGAGAGGGGTATAGAAAATGTTATTCTTGGCTTCTCTTCTGGCCCACCTACCTAGATCTTTCTTCCAGTTGGTCATAGCTTTAAAGGGAACGTGCCTGTCTTCCTCCACCCATAAATACCACCTCTTCCCACCCTTTTCTGTTTATACTGGGAATAAAATGATGGTAGGGGCTGCAATGGCCCTCTTGGACGATGAGAAGGAAATCACATTTTGAGGATGTCAAAGTAACAAGATAGAACCCCAATTAAGTCACTATTAAAGCTCTGGACAGCCTCCCAGACTTCTGCAGGAGGGAAAAAAAAGTCTATCTTAAATTTTTGCATTTTGGGGTCCCTTTGAAACTGCAGCTTGATTTCTGATTAGTGCTACCCCTCATTGACATACCATGGTAGAAACTATAATTGCCAGGAAGGCAAAATCATTGACATTTCCTTGATTCAGTCCTTTGTTTTATTTTAAAAAAAAACATTAGATTTCTAGAAACCCAGCTAGCTTAAGAAAATTTATTGGGTCATATGAGTAAAAGTCCAGTGATTTTGGGTCCCAGATATAGTGAGATCCAAAGATTAAACAAGGTAGGTAGGACTCAGACTGTCTATCATATGGCTCTGCTTTTCTGTGTATTGGGTTGACTACCAGCCAGGACCTTTTCTCAGAGGTGAACCCCCCAAACTCCTGGCTTATGGTATTTTAGAGATAGCAGTTCCAACAGGAAAAAATTCCTTATGCCAATGGTTCTCATAAGAGTCTCAAGATTTGCTCTCATTGGCTATATCTTGATCATGTACCAATCTCTGAACCCACATAGAGGACATGTACCTGCAGCTGGGGATAGGTCAGCTCTACCCAAACCACATGTGCTAAGAGTAGGAAAGGGTAGTTTCCCCAAAACTCCAGGTGCTCTTATCAGAGGAAAAGGAATGAGTGTGCGCAGGCAACAACTACAGATGTCCACTGTAATTTATTTATTCTTTGATTCAACAAATATTTATTGAGCACCAAGCATGTGCCTGGCCCTGTCTCAGGTGATGCAGATACAAAATGAAAAAACAGACAAGAATTCCTGCTCTCCCAGAAAGGTTCTTTGCATTCAATAATAATGAAGCCATTTCTTGAATGCTGTTAAAAAGTTTATGTTGATCCCTGTGCCCCACCCTGATGTAGATGCTGGAGAGAGATGTTTCAGGGCTTCATCCCTCTACAGAAGCTGTGATCAACCACCAAGAACTGGTGAAACAACTTTCTAAAAGCTCCAGAAAACAGTTAAAGGATTACAGTAACAAGGTGAGAACTGAATCAAGAAAAATGCAGTAGGATCTCCCGGTGCCATGTCTTGCCCTTCCTCTGCCCCTCATTGGCTCATAATGCAGCTGCCCTGCTCCCTGAGTGTGGATCCCTGGTCCTGGTTCCAGAAGGAGAAGAGTAACCCTTGTGCACATACTGAAGGCATGTTTGTGTGGCCCAATCTGTCTGATGGTGGCCTGAGGGACTTGTTGTCCTAGAATTTGCCCTGTGTGTAGAAGGTGGTTCACCAAACTCTCCACTAGAATGCTGTGGGAGAACAGTCAAGTCATGCTACTGGGGGAAGAGATTGCTGGCTGTAGGACATAGTGTGTAGTACCCAGGACTGTGCAAAAAGTGTTTCCTAGGGAAGAGGAGACATTCCGAAGTGTGTAAATGGGGGAATTCTTAGGGCCACATGGACATGCCCAAGACAAGACACATGCACAGAAAGGATCAGGGAGGCCCCTATGCTTTGGCCTGGAACTATTCTCCAAACTCATTGTATGTATAAGCCCTGAAGGAGAATATTCAAAGTCTGGGAAAATGTTCTCTGCTTTTCCTTCTTCTTCTTCTGTTTGTTTTGTTGTTGTTTCTGTTGTTTGTTAGGTCCTGGCATTCAAAGAGAGCTCTTTCATAACACTCACTGAATACAAGTCTTAAGGAACAGATGCATCAGAGTCTAAATCCCAGTGATAGCATATTAAAATAACAAAATGTCCAATTTTCAACAAAAGATTACCAAACAAGCACAGGAATAGGAAGTGATGGCCCAGACAAAGGAAAAGTTTAAATCATTAGAAACCACCAATGAGGATCAGACCTGGGATATTCCAGACAAAGACTTTAAAAAATGGTTCTAAATATGCTCAAAGAGCTAAAGGAAAACATAGACATACAATTAAAGAATATCAGAAAATTGATAGATGAACACAAAAAGAATATCAATCGAGAGATGAAAATTATGTAAAGGAACCAGACAGCTGAAGATCACAATAACAGAAATTAAAAATTCTCTAGAGGGGTTCAACAGCAGATTGGAGCTTGCATAAAAAAGAATCAGTGAATTTGAAGATAAGATGGTTAAAATTATCCAGTCTGAAGAGCAGAAACGGGAAATAATGACAAAAAGTGAGAGAGCCTGAGGAACCGTGGAACATTGTTAATGGTACAAATATACACATCACAGGAGTGTGGGGACCCAGGGCCCAGGCCCCCTCCCCTCCATGGTGAAAATGAGTTATTTCGCATAGCCGTCTACTTGACCGGGCCAGGCCAGATGTTAAAAGTCATCAGACCTCCCCAGGGGAGTAAAAAAATGTATGCTAAATGAATGTCCCTCCTCTGATCACCGTTGATAACAAATCTCCACACCCTTATGTCACAAGACCCTGCCGAAACTCTGTTCTCACACCCAATGGAATGTCCTTGTCCTAACCCTTATAAACCATCCCCTGGCACCCTCCACTCTTGGCGGAACGCTAACTTCCATCTTGGGTGTCTGGCCACTGCTGGGAAGAAACCATCTCTCCTGTCCATAAGCCCCATTCACCTCATGTCTAATACCATGCCTGGCATGATCTTCAGTCTTGGGGCTAAGCTGGGTTGGAACAGGGAGTCCCAGAAGGAGCAGAAACAGAGAAAGAGGTGAGAGAATATCCAAATAATACCTGAAAACTTCCCAAATTTAACAAAAGGCAAGAATATACACATCCAAGATGCTCAACAAACTCCAAATAGGATGAACCCAAATAGAACCACACCGCACCATGTATAATCAAACTGTTGAATGCCAAAGATAAAAAGAAAATTCTGAAAGCCTCAAGAAAGAAGCAATGTTTCACATACAGGGAGCTTCAATAAAAGTGTCAATTTCTCTACTGAAACCATGGAAGCAAGAGGGCATATTCAAAGTGCTGAAAGCAAAAATTGCCAACCAAGTATTCTGTATCCAGCAAAACTGTTTTCAAAAATGAGGGAGGAATTAAGACATTCCCAGATAAATAAAAGCTGCAGGACCACTTCACCACTAGACTGGTGCTACAAGTAATGTTGAAGAGGTTGAAAGGAAAATACATCAAAAATTGACTGAAGCCACATGAAGAATTAAAGATGGTAAAGGCAATGACATGGTTATATATAAATGCCAATACTATTTTACATTTGGTTTGTAACTCCATTTTTTACTTCCAACAGGATCTAAAAGGCAAAAGCATAAAATGTAATGATAAATAATTGGTTTTGTACTCGTAAGTATAAATATATAATTTGTGATAAGAACTACATTAAGGTGGGGGGCAGAGGAGTACAGGAACATAGTTTATGTATGCTTTTGAAATTAAGTTGGGATCAAGGCAAACTGAGACTGTTATAGATTTAGGATTTTAAATTTAAACCCCATGGAAATTACAAAGAAGAAATCAGAGAATATGCAAACTCATAGAGACAGAAAGTAGAGTACAGGTCAGCAGGAATGGAGTGCAGGGACAACGTGTAGTGAATACAGAATAAGTGTAGGGTTTCTGTTTGGGCTGCAGAGAAAGTTCTAGAAATGGATGGTAGTGAGATACTGAAAAAAATTGTGAATGTGGTTAATCCACTGAATGGCATACTTGGGAGAGGTTGGGGTAGGAAGATCCATATTGTATATATGGTTCCACAATTTAAAAAAAAAAAGAGACACTAAAGAGATAATGACAATTGAATGCAATACATGACACTAGATGGGATCTAAGAATGGAGGAGAAAAGGCTCAAGAGGACATTACTGGGACACAGGAAAAAATTGGACTATAGAATGTAAGCTTTATATCAATATTTAATTTCTTGAAATTATAACTGTGCGTAAGGTGTTACATAAGTGAATATCCTTGTTTGTAGGAAATGCCCATGAAAGTATTACATATTCAAGGAGTATGATAGGTGAAGCCTACTCTCCAATGTTTAGAAAATGATAGGTGGTAGATAGATGATACATAGACAGATGATAGACATAGATATAGATAGAGATAGGTAGATAGATAGATAGATAGATAGATAGACAGACAAAGGTGGCAAAATGTTAAAATCTGGATATATGTGTGTGGGGGGAGGTACTTTGGAGTTCTCTGTATGGGGTTTGTATTATTTTTGCAAATATCCTGTAAGTTTGAAATTATTTCAAAATAAAAAGTTAAAAATAAAAGTTTATTTGTATCCTCTTCTGAGATGTTACAAAACTAACCAGGGACTCTGGGATATAATTAACCAGGGGGCTCTAGAATAATAGTTAGGCTTACAAGGGATTTAGGAGTTTTCCATTGCAGGGTGGGGTGTTGGTTAGTGAGGATGAGCAGGTCTTTAGGAGGAACCAGAAAAAAGCAAAGGTAATATCCAAACAGCTTTTATGTGGAGTCTGGGCATTCTTACATAGAGTCATTTAAAGAGAATGCAACTATTCTTTTCTTCCCATCCCAATCTTGCAGCTGACTTTAAAGAGCTGGAAGAGATATTATAGTCTGACATATGGGCACCAATTAGGCTTTTTATAGTTCCAGGAAATAAAATACTAAGCTTCTATACTCGTTCCTAGTGAAAAATGCAAAGCAATTTGTCTTCTAGAGAACTGTGGAAGCACTTACGATGGTTTCCTGTTTTGCACACTGCCCTCCCAATGCCAGTTTGTTGTCTCGAAAAATTTATTTTCAATGGCAGTAGGACATATGCTTATAATTTTAGGAATGGAGGCACTTGAGATAAGGTGGGACTTGTCCCTGAAAAATGAGCCCCAATGAAGTTATTTCCTAGACCCATATTTCAAGGCATGTTGGTTGTCCTCCAAAAAGTGCCCAGATCAACAAAAGTGACCCAGAGATTTGGGCAAAGTTCTGACACAGACACAGACCATATTTTAAATGACAGTTAGGTATTTGCTCTGTGCTCCTTCTCCTTAGTGCTGGCCTTCCTCTCTCCCACCCAGCCACCAGAACTTGGCAAGTACTGCCAACAATATGGTTTTTATTTATTTAAACAAATATCTGGGCAAGAATGAAAATGGGAATAATGACATTTTGATGGTAGGGGAGAAGAATTGAGAAAAGATCAACAATGAATTTCATTCTCATCCAATATTCACTAGGATGTTTTGGGCTACATGTTATATACATGCTTTCCAAAAGCAAAGGAAAAGGCAGACTTTATATAAATGAAAAAAGTGTTTGTATATATCCTTTGATTCATCTTGTTTAAACCAAACCGGTCTCCTGTAAGTGTGTTTACAAGTTATTTTATCTCTGTGTGTCTCTGTTTTCTCTGTCTGTGAAATGGGGTTAATAACACATGCTTCCTAGAGTTATTGGGGGATGAGAAGATACATCCTATGTAAAGCACACTTGCAGGCACAGAGGGAGTACTCAATAAAAGGCACACACAAGCAAACACATGCCCAAATGCACATGTGAACACGAAATGTCCTGTCACTATAGGTAGTGGTTAGGCCTGAGAGTACAGTCCTTCCACAGACAGATGTCCCAACGTGCAATGTCTTTAGGCTCAATTCAGCAGTCACCCAGGTGTTTGAGTGACAGATTTGTCCAGAGAAACTCACTTTGAACCTAAACAAGGATGGGGATACACTCCTTGATGGTTCAATTATCTGCTTCCCAGCCCCAAATAGGCCATTTAAACAACAAGCACAAGTCTGAGATGTGAAATGGCTGATAGCAGACTCCAAATAGAGCAGATCTGAGGTGTAATAAAAGCTCTCTGTTGTCCATCAGTGTCAGCAGCACCGACGTGTGAAAGATGGGAGCTGGGAGCTTCCCATATAAGGCAGGAGATGGTTCCCCAGAAGACAAGGGATGGGGCTGGAAAGCAGCTGAACAGGAATCAGTCATTGCTAAAGCCACCCAACTGGTATAGAACTATGAAGAAGCCTGGCCCAACAGCCTCATTTCACAAATGAAGAGGTAGAGGCTTAGAGAGGTTAAGCAAATTACCAGAGATCACACTGTTAGAGGGAATAAAAAATAAGAGTGAGAACTCATGTCTTTTGACTCTCAGTCTAGTCCCTTCTGCAGTATTTCCTGGTTGGAGCCGGAGAGCCGTTCTTCTGGGCAGGACCCGGAGCAGAGGAGAAGGCTTCCATGAAGCAGAGAAGCACCAAAGGAGAGAGCAAAAAGAAGAGGCTTTTAAAAAGAAAGGAGAGATGTGGAGAGAAATAATTTTTTTAAGATAAAATTGATACATGCTCAATAAAAAAAGTTGAACAGCCCAGAACTATATAAAATAAAAAGTTAAACTCCCACACCCCTTATCAAGCATGGTCTCCCCATATCCCACTCCCCAAAGATAGAAGCTGTCAGCAATCTGTAGTGTGTCATTCCAGATTTTTTTCTACGTATATGTGTAAATGTTTTTTTGTTTAACACAAATGAGATTGTACTGTATATACTGTTTGGCAACTTGCTTTCTTCACTGTATACATCTTACCATGTCAGTGCTTAGATCTACCTCATTTTTTAAGTGGCTCTAGAGTATTTCATCATTTGGGTGTAATGGTATTTAATAAACCAGTCCTCCAGTGTTGGACTATCAGATTGTTGCAAGTGTTTTTTCATTAATACAAACAAGTCAGTAATAAACATCTTATTCAAATACCTTGGTGTAGCTGTGTGAGCATAATTTTTAGTAAATATTTTTAGAGTTGGGTCAAAAGGTATACACATTTAAAATTGATAGATTTTAGCCATCTACATATGTATCAACACTGGATATCACCAGTCATTATATTCTTTTCCTTGTGTTACTAGGTCTATTCTGTAATTCTCAGTAGAGTCAAGCATTCATTTGTACTGTGAACACTCTGTGATATGAGTGACAGTTACATTGCCCAGTTTGTTGTTTGTCTTTTGGCTGTGTTTGTTTGAAATCTATTCTTTATAGCTTCTGGGTCATGTGTTATGCTTTGAATTATCTTCACTATTCCAAGAGAATAAAGCACTACCTTTAAAATTACAATACTTTTTAGCTTTTTTATCTGTTTCAAATAGTAGACCAAAATGGGATTTATTCTAGGTAAGGAATGGGGTAGGGATTTGGCTTTCTCTTTCTTCCTTCACTCTCACTTTCCCCACTTTCTCTTTTTTTCCCCCAGATGGCTAGCCCACTGTCTCAACATTGTTTATTGATTTATTCACTTTTTCTTTGACCATTTTTTGGAAATGCCACTGCTTTCATAAATCATATTCCTATTCTTATTTAGGTGTTTCTCTAGACCCTATTTTGTTTAATTGATCATTCTGTCATTCTGCTTTGAATACTGTTGCTTTATAATTAATTATGAGTTTCAAAATAAGAATAATCTCCCTATTGCTCTACCATAAAAGACTTTTTTAAAAAGGAACCTTGATTATTTCCTCAAAGAAAAGCTTAGCAGTAATGATCTAGTGTCAGATTTCACAGAATTTACTCCTGTACATATTCCTTAGGTTTCAACCAAAATACATTAGCAAAATCTTATAATTATTTTGGGATACAATCTATTTCCTGGTAGGTTATAATGTATGACTGGCCCCTAGAGCATAATGAGGTTTGACCCTAGTTATCGGTCTAGTGACAGCAAAGATTAGTTGTGGTGAGTCTGTCCCATGTAAGGTTATCCCAGGGTTTTCAGCCACAGAAAAGCTGGTTTCCTCATAGCAGGAGGAGGCTCAGAGTGACTGGGGGATGGGGTGGGGTGAGGGTGTCAGTTCCATCCTGCTCTCCCCACTCCAAGTTTCCATGTCCCATTCTTTCCCAGTCAATTCTCTAATGTTTTCATGAGACACTTGGGAATGCTGTGAATTCAACTAACATTGTGACTATGCAACTCTCACAATTAAATTTTGCGTTTGACTTTTAGCTATTTCAGCCTTTGGTGACAAAAATCAAAGATTCTTTTAAGGCTGCCACAGAAACTTTCCAGTTCTCAGACCGTGACTTGAGCTGAGAATGAAAGGACCTTAACTTGTCATTTGCTTTCTATAAATGCTCCAGTGCATTCAAGAAAACCCATCTGTTCTGGTTAGCTAATGCTGCCATTAAGCAAAACACCAGAAATGAATTGGCTTTTATAAAAGGGGTTTATTTGGTTACACAGTTACAGTCTTAAGGCCAAAAAGTGTCCAAGGTAACACACTGACAATCAGGTACCTTCACTGGAGGATGGCCAATGGCATCCAGAAAACCTCTGTTAGCTGGGAAGGCACATGGCTGGTGTCTGCCCCAAAGTTCTGGTTTTCAAAATGGCTTTCTCCCAGCATGTTCCTCTCTATGCTGAAGCTCCTCTTCAAAATGTCACTCTCAGTTGCTCTTGAGGCGTTTGTCCTCCCTTAGCTTCTCTGGAGCAAGAGTCTGCTTTCAATGGCCATCTCCAAACTGTCTCTCATCTGCAGCTCCTCTCTCAGCTCCTGTGCATTATTGAAAGTGTCCCTCTTGGCTGTGGCAAGCTCGCTCCTTCTCTCTGAGCTTATATAGGGCTCCAGTGAACTAATCAAGGCCCACACTGAATGGGTGGGGCCACACCTCCATGGAAATCATACAATCAGAGTTATCACCCACAGTTGGGCAGGTCACATCTCCATGGAAATGCTCAAAGAATTACAATCTAATCAACACTAATACGTTTGCCCAAACAAGATTGCCTCAAAGATAATGGCATCTTGGGGGACACAATACATTCAAACTGGCACACCATCCAAGACCACAATCCTGGCTTCAGTTCAAACTTCACTGCAATCACGGTAGCTTAATTAATTGTGAAGCCTCTGCAGGTCATGGCTATTCCCCCCAGCAAGGAGCTCAGCACTGCACTCAGACCTAAAGGCATGTCCAAACCAACCCCAATCTCATGTTTGAGGTTTTGTCTCCTGGGACCACTCCTGATACCAATGCTGTGTCTAGTCAGGAGACACCAGTAATTTGAACAGGAAAACTAATATATGGAATTATTAGCTAATGGGATGTAATTAACTACGGAAGAGGTAAAAGAGGACTAAGGAGTATAAGAGAATCAAATACAGGAAGGAGCTACTACCTCTAGAGCTGATAGAGAGCATAAAAAGGTACTAAGAATGTGAAAGAGGGCCCCTCCTCCAAGGCTGAAATTCAGACGTCAAAGGGGAGGGTATGCCTTCACAGAAGCATATAGCCTGCAAGCGATGAAGAAAAATGCCAGAGGGCACAGGCCAGAACTAGTCTGTAGGAGCAGCCTGCCAGATGGCTGAGAAACTTACTAGTAGGTACAGACAAGCTGGAGCTGGTCTGTAGGATGTGTAAGCCGGGTGGCTAAGAAGTTTACTGGAGAGTCCCGATGGGCCAGAGCTAGAGAACAGGATGTGGCCACTTGAAACACCAGTGGACTGGAGCCGATCTGCAGGGAGCAGCCTGTTGGTGTACGGGCAGACTAGAGTGGGTCTACAGGAAGAGGCTTGCTGAGTGGGTGATGCTCTGAAGCTGTATGTACCCTAGAAAAGATTGTGTTCTTTTAATCCATTCCTGTGGGTGTAGACCTACTGTGGGTATAGACCTACTGTGGGTGGGACCTTTTGATTAGGTTATTTCAGTTGGGACCTGACCAAGGTGAGTCCTAATCCTCTTACTGGAGTCCTTTATAAGAAGATAAAAGAGAGAACAGACAGAAAAAGGCCCCAGAGAAGCTAAGAGATGAAATTCGGAGAAGCACACAGAGAGCCTAACAGAGACAAAACCCAGAGAAGTCAAGAGACAGGGACACACACACACAAGCTGAGAGAGGAAGCCACTGAAGCTAGAAGCTGGAAGCAACAAAACCCCGGGAGAGAAAGGAGGGAGCAGCAGACGTCGCCATGTGCCTGGCCATGTGACAGAGGAGCTGAGGATCACCGATAGCCAGAGTTCTAGGAGAAGGTATTGTGTTGATGCCTTAATTTGGACATTTTTCACAGCCTCAGAACTGTAAGCTTGTAAGTTAATAAATCCACATTGTAAAAGGCAGCCCATTTCTGGTATGTTGTATTTCATCAGCTTTAGCAAACTAAAACAGCGGGAGAGCCACTCTGGACCTCCTGCATGCCAATCTCCTGGCACCTGAGCCTTAGGAGGAAAAGCAGCACACCATAACTGGGAAGTCAACCTCTTCCTCTGCTATGACCTTGCAGTGTCACCTCAGCTACCCTCTTTTGATGAAGACTAACTGAGGGCAGCCAGAAAAGGAGACGTTTAGAGTCCAGCTCTAGTATCACAAAGCAGAGCAAAGATGGGTGGATTCGGAGCTGAAAGGAAATAAGCTGATAACTGGCACATCTTGTATGGATGGCATTTTCCAGTTTCAGGATTTCTAGTCTCTTGTCCTAAAGATCTCCTAGGTTTGACACTTATCTGGTATTAACAAGTGTAATACCCTAACTCCTTCGCTAACCTGGTGCTCAATTTTTTCATGTCTCCTGAGCCTCTTCATATGTGTGAGTTTGAAATCTACAATGTCAGAAACTCTAGTGCTCCGATTATTGGTTCTTTTGCAGGAAAACTTCCTGACATCAATAGTTTCTTGATGGTAAAAGACTGTAAATAAGACAAATCTAAACAAGGAGAGCAGCATAATCGGAACATAAGACCTAAGTGCGAGTCTCTGTTTCCTTGAACACTTAATGATAGCTACCTTGTAGCCTTGTTGTTCTGATTAAATAATAAACCTGGCTTAGGGAACTTATAAAAGAGCCTGTCACATAGTCATCACTCAGAAACTGTGAGGTTTTTCTTCAACTAACTGTTAGGGTTGAAATGAGGATTATAAAAAGCTTAGGGTTAAAATGAGGATTGTAAAAAGTTAGGACATACCAGACATATGATAAATAGCATGTGCTCAGGAAATGTAAGCCTGAGTAATATCAGCAGTAGTAGTAATAGTAGTAGTTATTACTGTTAGTATTATTACTAGTAGTAATAGTAATAATATAATAAAATAATACATATTAAAATAATATAATACCCTATGAGGTACATGTAGCATAATTCTCAATACTTTAGGGATGAGGGAACCAAGGTTCAGAGAGGTTAAATTTCTTTCCAAGATTACACAGTACTGTACATAGCTATTAAGTGATGGTGCAAGGATCAAATATGAGCTTGTTTGGTTCTGGAGTCTACACTTTTAGATACTAATCTGGGAAGATTTGGAAGAAATACCCTGGGCATGTGTGGTGGTGGGAGAATAAACCATTATAAAAGGAAGTCTTTTTTTTTTTTTCTGAAAATGGAAACCATCTTTTTGCAGCCAAATGAATAATGTTACCTTCAGCCTGGGTTCCAAGGAGGGGAAGAAAAATGTTCCGCAGGAGCTCCCAGGGTCGGGGGTCAGTCTGTTCTGGGTTTACATCTTTTTTTCACTGGTAATGATCTGGGAACCAGAAAAACATTACATGTCAGTGTCTCTGGGGTTGGTCCTATTGGGAAATGCCCCAGCAGGACATAGAAAAGAATCTGATAGGGAGAAATGAGAAATCCTGGCAAACTCAGGTCAAGACTTCCGTAAAAAAAGAATCCCAAGCAGACTTGGAGGAGGAGAGCAGGGGAGAAACAGGTCAAAGCACACGTTCCTATTAGTCCGCTGTCACCCTGTGATTTTTCTCCAAAGAGCTGAAGCCACAGTGAGTGGAAGTTGAAGAAGAGGTGCCTGGAAGGTGGGGTAAGGGGCAGGCCCCCTTCTCCTCCTTCCCTCTCAGCCTGCAGGGGCACACCTGGAGTTTGGCCTTTTGCAGGTGCAGAGAGACTTCAAAGATAACTACACAGTTTCTAAAGATGTCAGTGAAGCATAACCACAAGTGACTGAGAAACAGAAGAAAGGAAATCTTAGGTGTGAGAAATGTTTAGGCTGGTAATGACTGGAGGGCAATGAGTCCCATTCGCTAGTGTATGAAAAGGTGAACAGGAGAGTTTCGATTCAGTTGATCTGGTATTTACTGCATGCCTACTGTGTTCTGGTGATGTAGAGATGAATGAAACACAGTCCTGCCCTTGAGAAGTTCCCAGTCTAATGCAGGACAAGGGTAAACAGATAATTACACAAAGTGTAACAAGGGCATAAGAGCACCAAGATGGCTTGAGAATATAACCCAATCTAGGTACCAGAGGTAGGGGGTTTCAGGGAAGACTTCTTGGAGGAGGTGATGCTTGAGTTGAGTCTTAAATGATAAGGAATATATCAGTTACAATGTTTCTATAACAAAGCCAAAACATAAATGATAAGGGAAGTTATTCATATCCCATTATAGAATCTAGAGATAGTCCAGCTTAGCTAATCCAACATCTTGCCAGTGTTATCAAGGACCCAGATTCTTTCCATATCTCTGCTTTGCTTTTCTCAATGTGTTAGCTGTGTTCTCAGATCACTATCCCTCATGGTCACAGGTTGGCGTAGAAGCTCCAGGCATCAGGTTTGGACACATTCATGTCAAGAGTGAGAAAAGGGACCTTCTCTTCATGTTTGTCATTCTTTGAAGGAAGTAAATATTTCCCTGAAGCCTCCTCACTCTCATATCTCATTGTCTAGAATGGCTATTCCTGTCCACTCCTAATCCAATCCCTGGTAAAAAGGGAATAAAACCACCATAACTGACTTAGACCATTTGACTTAGATCTTCCACCTTGGAGAAGAGTGGCTACATGAACAAAGGCAGAGGGGCCCAGGTCATGGAGGCTGCTGTATGAATTTTATTTGGCAGGAGAGGTATTCTGAACCCTATCAGACACCACAGCCCCTTTTTTCTTTAACTTGTTTATTCAGATGTAACTGATATAAACAACTGCACATACCTAGAGGGTACAATTTGATAAAATTTGGCATATTTATATATTTGTGAAACTATCACCATAATCAAGAAAATGAACATAACCATTACACCCAAAAGTTTCCATCTGCCCTTTATATTCTCTCCCTGAGGCTCCTTGCTGCCTCCCCGTCTTACCCAGGCAACCGCTAATCAACTTTCCATCCCTATAGATTCATTTGCACTTTCTAGAATTTATAAAAATAGAATCATACCATATGTACTTTGTTTTGTCTAGCTTCTTTCACTCAGAAAAATTATTTTGAGATTCAATCATGTTTTTTGCATTTATCAATAGTCCATTCCTTCTTATTGCTTAGTAGTATTCCATTGTATGGATATACCACAGTTTGGTTATCCATTCATCTGTTGATGGACATTTGAATTGTTTCCAGTTTGAGGATATTATAAAGTTGCTATGAACATTTGTGTACAGGTCACTATATAAATAAATACTTTCATTTATCTCAAGTAAATGTCTTAGAAGGGAATAACTGGATCATAGAGTAGATTTATGTTAAATGTTTAATGAAACAGTCTTCCTGTTTTTCAAAGTGTGCCATATTTCACTCATGCCTGCAGTGTACCAGTGTTCCAGTTGCTCCTGACGTGAAGCAGTCAGTCTTTTTAATTTTAGACATCCCAATAAGGGTCAACAGCCCTTTTTAAAACTAATAAATGCTTTATTTATAACACCTCTTAACAGAGAGGCAAGTATGTAGCCTCTGAATTGAGACAGCTAAAAGCTGTTGTGTATTATCTCTTTTCCTGCCACAGTGACCTTGAAAACCCCATGTTGAGATGGTGTCATCACAAGAAGTAGAGATCCTGGATCCCTGAGTCACAGCTGGCAGAGAGCACCTACTGAGCCACATCAAACTTCGTGTAAAGGTGGATCAAACTTTTTCATCAAAAGGCACTGAAATTTGGGGGATTGTCTCTTGTCTCCCATTAATTGTCCAAACAATTAATTCTCTCCCATTAATTATCCAAATGCACCTAGTGATTAACGTACACCTATACTTTCCCTCAAATCATCAAACCCCTTTTTGTTTTTTTTTAATCAGGGGCTCGTTTTCATGGTGCTAAGTCAGTCTTTCCAGGTCACTCATAAATTGTCTCTTCCTCACCAGCAAAAGCAGAAGCCTATTTTAAGGGTATGAAATTGAGATCCAGAGAAGTTATGTGACTTGCTAACACACGCACAATGCATTTGAGAGAAAATCAGGACTCACATTCAGCACTTCTGACCCCGAGCACAGTGCTCTTTCCACAGATTCTGGGCTTGTTTTTGTCAGCACAGTGAGAGGCTGTACTGGGTAATCACTGCTATCTCCAAACACCAACAACCCATGGCTGGTCGTCAGCCTGTGTAGGATGCAAGCCTAAGTATTGAGAAAGTTTGTTCAGGGCCTACTTGCTTAACCAATACTGAATCCTGCTTCCCACTTACTGGCTGAGAGACCTTGACCAGGTCATGTCGCCAGTTTAAGCCTCAGTATTCTTGCCTGGGAAATGGGCTTGTAATACATGACTGACATGCAGGAGGATGGTCAAGCAGGAAGGGATGGTGGGGAAGCTACTTGCAGGAGCTCAAGGCAGGCCCAGGCAGCTGGAACAGCCTCAGATTCAGCAGCCAATAAGTAAGTCTCTTATGTTTCCAATCCTGACATTTAGCCAAACATCTTATCAGGTCTTCAGAGCCTCTGGGGTTGTTCTGCTCCATGGCCTCAAAACTGGGTCTGGAAGGTGGAAGTGAAGTGTAGTTTTGGTCGTCCCAGAATTTCTGGCCCCATTTCCATGGAAGGGTCAGATTATAAGAATCAAAGTGAGCCCCTCCCATGGCTGATGCTGTTAAGAGCCAGGAGAACAAAGCTTTAATGGCAGAAGTTGAGGAATTGTAGGGCAGCATGTGAGCTAACTTGGTGGCATTGCAGATAGGTTTATCAGTCACTGTGACTTATTTTCTTCAAGACACACCTATATAGCCCTTACCATGTGCCAGGCATGTGCTAAGCATTTTATAAACATTGCCTCATATAAACCCCATAAGAGCTCTATGAGGAAACCAGGGCAGAGAAAGTTTAAGAGTCTACGATGAGCATAAATCAGCCTCAGGCAATGAGCAGCAAGAAAGTGATTGCTACCTGAGGCCCTAAGTCAGAACGGCATGTTCTTTCTCTCTGGTGCTGCAGGCGGGTACACCTGGGGAAGACAGGTAGACTCAACGATTGGAAAGCAAGTCCCTCCGGGTGTCTTCTTGTGGTTGCAGGCCCTCACCACCTTGCTGACCCAGCCGTCAGCCTCTGGAGCCTGCTGGATGAGGGCAAGGCTGCTGGGAAGGTTCTGGGGAGGCAGCACAGGTAACAGCCTGGGCTCTGCTTCCCTGCTGCAAGCTGGTCAAAGGACCCTGTAGCATAGCTGAGCCCCTGGCCTGGCAGGTTCTGCCCCTCCTTTGTTTTCCATACTCTCCCGCTGGTAGACTTCTGGGCCTTTGTTGGTTACTTGTCATGCTGGCCAGGAACTCTAAAGGCTTCTGTTGGAACCCCGTCTCACCATCTCCTCAACACCACCCCAAAATAGTCCCCCCATCCCTACCTAAACCCTGCACTGGTCAAAAGAAGCAGTCTTTCTAATCTAGACTGGAATTAGCTCCAGGAATCTGAGATTGATTTCCTAAATTACTTATAGTAATACATGAGGGTTGTCATTGTGGATGTTATTCCCAGTTGTTGTACCTCCCAAGGGCTGTCTGAGACATTTTGCCTGCCTGGGTCTTTGCAAATTATCATCTGTCTCTTCGGCAAGCCGTCTTTATTAATTCATGATCTGAGGCATTATTAATTTATTACTTAGCTTTGTGTAGTGACTTGTCTTTAAAAGGCCAGCAATTAATAATATTTCCCTGCTCCAGGAGTCTTGATTTAACTACTTTTTATGTTTTTACATATTTGCATGAGTTTCAAACAGTGAAATGGCCATAAAAGATATATGAAACCCTAAATTGGTCTTTTACATGTTCAAGAGTGAGCAAAAACAATTTAAAATGAAATATTTTCATCTAATTGGAAATTATTATGGCCCAGATTCTCATTTATTTGGAGGGCTGGAAGTGTGCCCCTTAGTAAAGATATGAATCAACCCCTCAAACTAAATTAGTAGACTGATCCAGTTTTCCAGTTCTAGCTGACTGATACACACAAGCAAAACCAAACCATAAAAGTTGAAAGAAAACTGGGCACTGAATATTTCTTTGCTTTTAAATTTTCAATTATTGTTTACTAACTTGGGGAAAAGAAACCATTGAAAAGCCAACTCACATTTCTATCTTAAAATGACTTTTTAAACTCTATACTCTTTGACCTGGCTCTATCTACGTCAGAGATCAATCTTGAGACCATTCAATTAGCTAAATTAAGAAATGTGTGGATCGACCAACTGCTTCTGCTTTATAATTGGTTCCAAGAATCTCTCTATTGGGCCATAAAATATCCATTCACTTTTCCCACCAGTCCCTGTCTTAGAGCCATCCCACCAGGCTCAAGTCAAAGAGCTCCAATGTTTCCACTTCCTTTCTTCCTGAAATGCCAGCTTTCATTCATGTCTTAAATTTATGAGTTAAGCTAAAAAATTACTACATTTTATCACGGAAAGTGATATGTACTTGTGATGAGTAGAAACCAGCTGAGAAGAAAATTTGGAAATCTTGGAGGGCCACACGTCAAACTCATAGACGTCAGGTGGCCAGTTTCTTCCCAGTGCCTTGGTTACTGGGTGGGAGGAAGTCAGACCCTTAAAACAGGCTGCTGCTTTTGCAGTTGAAGAGGAGACAATTCATGAGAGACTGGAAAGATTTCTCTGAGAAACTGACTTAGCAAAATGAAAACGGGTCCCTGGGTTTAAAAGAAAAAATAATTTGAATGAGAAGTATAGGTGTCTCTCAATTACTAGGTGCATTAGGATAATTACTATGATAATTGAGCTAGCACAATAGACAATCCCCCAAATTTCAATGCCTGAAAGATTTTGATGCACCCTTACACGAAGTTCAATGTGGCTTAGTGGGAGCTCTCCACCAGCTGGTGACTCAAGGATCCTGGATCCCTCCATCTTGTGATGCTGTCATCTCAACATGGGACATTTGAGGTCACTATGGCAGGGAAAGAGAGAATACACGTCAGCTTTAACAGCCTCAGTCTAATGTGGCATACATGCTCACAGTCCACAGTCCATTGGTTCCAGCTAACAACCAGGGATGCTGGGAAACGCAGGGAAGTGCATAGAATATGGAAACTTCAAATGATCTGTGCAACATTTTCTTAAAAAAATTTTATTGTGATAACATATATACAACACAAATTTTTCCATTTTAACCACTTTCATGTGTACAGTTCCATGCTATTAGCTGCGTTTACAATATTGTGCTACCATCACCACCATTCATTGCCAAAACTTTTCATCACCCAAAACAGAAACCCTATACTCATTAAGCAATAACCCTCCCCCATACTACCCAACCCCAGCCTAGTAATCTGTAATCTAATTTCTGGCTTCATGAGTTTTCTGAGTCTAGGTATTTTATAAAAGTGAACTCATATAATATTTGTCCTTTTGTGCCTGGCTTATTTCACTCAGCAGTTTTCAAGTTTCCTTCATGTTGTAGCATGTGTCAGAACTTCATTCCTCTTTATGGCTGAATAATATTCCTTTGCATGTTTATACCACATTTTGTTTATCCACTCATCTGTTGACAGACTCTTGGGTTGCTTCCCCCTTTCAGCTATTGTAAATAATGCTTCTGCTGCATTTTTTTTTTTTTTAACTTTCACTATGCATTAGCCACAGTGCTAAGAACTTTTCATATAGTATCCTGCTTCATCCCCTTTTTACACATGAGGAAACTGAGGCTTACAGAGGTTAAGTTACCCAAGGTCATATAGTACAACCCACATGGGGATTCAGATATGTCTATTTCCAGAGGTCCATGACCTTTACCACTAGGCTACACTGATGGGAAAGTTTTTACTAAAAACTACAAAGCCCTTATCTTTATTTTTATTTCTCTTTTAAATCATTCTGAAAACTGAGAGGGAAGTGAAAGGTCAAAATCCTGAAATATTTGAAATGACTGTCTACACTGTTCAAATTATCTGGGTGACTTGCAGAAACGAGATTTGATTTAGGACTGATTATTCTCCCACTGATCTTTTAAGTGTATCAAGTGCAACATTTTATTAAAAGATTTCACCGAGGTAATATTTCCTCACAGTGTGCTTCACTTTATTTAAAAAGGAAGATGTTAAGACATTTCACACATATTTGATCAACTTGTCCCCAAAATGCCAAAGAAATAAATGATGAAGTAAGGTGATGACACATAGCTTACCTGCTTGCATTTTCGTAGACAACCCCCCCAAAAAAAGAGACGTTGCCCTCAAGATAACCTGCAACTCATAAACTAAGAAGAACTGTGTAATGTCTAATTGTCAAAAAAAAAAAAAAAAAGGCCTGAAAAAATACCAGAGCAGGAAAAGGTCACTGGCCCCAAACAATTCAGATGCACCCAAACATTGATCAGAGTGTGCCTTCGACTCACGGCCAGAGCTGATTCTCTTTGCCCGTGTGCACTGTGATGGATTATCATTTTTAAATCACTGGTCATCTTTAAAATATGCTCTTTGGTTTTGGCCCAAGACCCATTCACCCATTTAGTTTGAACACTCAATAACTTCAGTAACACGGTGATTTATCTGTTTAAAAAAAATTATTTAGAGACACATTCATATGGCACAGAATAGAATACTTCTGACCTATGAGACTTGCCCTTGATTTGACCTTGTCTCCAAACCCTTACTGGAGACAATAGGGAAACCTCAAATATTCAGTCTAATTGTGTGGTGGGGGAGGATAGAAACCAGATGAAGTGGGCAGACAGTCTGAGTTATAAAAGAGTACAAAAAAATACCATCCTATTTTTTTTCTAGAGATACTGAAAATCAAAGTGTTGCTAATAAAAGGATAGATGCTCCCAAAGATCAGTTCTTGCACTGAAGTTGGTCAGTGGTTTGGGTTTTCATTGGTTTGAAGCAAAATGAGAAAAACAAGAACAATGTAGTGATTTGTCTGTGAGGTTAAATTTATTCATCTTTCAAATTCTGAAATTCTTTAATTCTTACATGTTTTGGTTTTTAAGTTATTCTTTCTTTAATGAAATGATGACCATAGACTTTTTTTTTTTTTTTAAATAAAAGCATTCATTTAGCAAAGTAAGAACTCGGCAACCCTCTGCCAGATTCCCAAACATTTTTGAAAATTTTACTCATCTATAAATTCTAACAATGTTGAGCTCACTGTCTTTAGGGACCTACCTTTTTTAATTAAAGTGTAATAGGTTAATAATTATTTGGGAATCGATCTCTTATGGAGATTGTGGAGAACAGTATTTAAGAGCATGTGCTTTGTTATCAATCAGACCTCAAATCCAATCTGGTTCTGCTACTTACAGTGATGAGATCTTGAGCAAATCTGGTGACATCTCTAAACCTCCATTTCTCATCTGTAAAATGGGGATAGTGGCAGCACAGTATCTGTATCTTAGAGCTAATGTGAGGATTAAAGGAGAAAGGGAATGTGAAGCAATTAGCACATAGTAAGTAAGCACATAATGAATGTTAACTATTATTATTATTAATTGCATCAATAAATGAATAACTGCTTGAAAAGTGTACCAATTACAGTTATTTGGATTGCACTCTTCTTTATATTATGAATTTGTCAGGCAAACAAATGTTTTATTCTGAAATGTTTCCAAAGAAAACTCATTGGACCCCTGTTAGATGAGCCCAGATTTCAGATTACAGCATATAAAGTATTGCCTGCTATTCCCACTCCAGGACCAGTGTTCTCTCCATTCTTCCTGCCTAAATCTCTGAGACCCAATGCCTTTGCCCCCTACTGCTCACTGATGCCTTCACGTAACCACACAGCACAAAAGCCCTCTGGATTCTTACCATAGCTTCACACAGATTGTCAAGACAGCTTAGAGACACAGTTCCCCTGACCTTATCATTTGCCAATGAAGCAACTAAAGTTGAGAAGGTTGACATGGCAGATAGCAGGAGTCAAGGATGAGTGCATGTTCAAAGTTGTTATTTCCTCATGTCTAACTAACAGCATGCTGTATCACCACAGTAACTTACTTACGCGGCCAGAGCAGTTTGCACACATACATATTGTCCATCACCAGTCACCAAGGGAGAGTTAAACTTGGGGATCCAGTTGAGTTTTATTGAGCATTCATCACCATGGACCACACTGAGCCCCCTTCCCACCCTTCCTTTTGGCATCTATTTCTCCTCCCTCCAAAATACCCAGTGCCCACAGAACACTCTGATTCCCTGTTATCTGTTCTTATGGCACCTTGTACATCTCTTTCAAAGATCATATCATGGTTCAAATTTTACTTCTCTCCTTCCAGACTTTAAGTGCTCAGAAGGACTCAGTCTCATTTTGCTCAACACTGTATCCCAGCTCTTGGCCTGACACCTAGAACATCATAGACCCTCAATAAATATCTCTTGAATGAATGGATGGATGGGTAGATGGGTGGTAGAAGAGTAGATAGGTAGGTGAGTGGATGGATGGATAGATGGATGGATGAATGGGTGGGGGAGAGGATAGATAAGGTACCCCATGAAGCCCTACTATCATCATCCCATGGAATCCTGGGATTAGGGTCTTTCACTCCCTTCTAATCCCATCAAAATGCATTGGTCTTGTTTTCCATGTTTTCATTTCCCTGCTCCTGAGTTTTTTAAATTTATTAAACATGTCTGAATAAATACCCTTCAAGGTAACACATGTGCATTTTAACCTTTGTTAAATCAAGTGCCTGTGGAGAAATTCTAATGAGACTTCAGGCCTTATGTCTATGTAAAGTAACAAATAGAACCAGGAAGTTCCTTTTGTAACCCCTCAATTCATCAATTTATAAGCCACTCAAGTCAATCAGGGAGGCAGTATAGTGAATGGCTAAGAGTGTAGTCTCTGGAATCAGGCTACGTGGATTAACCAATGCCAGCACTTATTAGCTGTGTAACACTGGGCACATTATGCAACTTCCCTGTATCTCAGTTTCTCTCTCTTTAAAATCAGGATCATCCTATCCACCCCATGGGGTTATTGTGAGAATCAGATAAATAAGATAATCCATCCATGACACTTAGAACAGTATCTGGCATGCCTCAGTAAACATTAGCTATTGCTAATTTGTACCTTGATTTTCCACCCCAAACCATAATATTGGGTCAATCAGATTTCTCAAAATCCAAGCCGATGTTTGATTTGCCACCACTGAGAAAATTCACAAGGCTTTGCCTTGGCTTGGAGGTCCGTTCTCCAGAGCAGTATGCCAGCGCAGCACTAGCAGATGAGATGACGGCTTCTTCAGTGTGACTATTTTGAGGACGGCCATCATTATTTGGAAGTGGAAATTCTGGAATGTGTGTTCAAAGAAAAGGCAGCTATACAAAGGAGAAGGGCTTTGCTGAGCTGAGAGAATATCTAGGGAGCCCATATGTGTAGCAGATGAGGACATACAGACCCCTTATTCATTCCAGGTTTTCCCAATCCCTCTCCACCCAGAGGCCCAGGTCAGGCTCTGGGCTTATTCCTGAGGCAACCCTAACATTACGTCTTCTGTCTGTTGGCACCGGAATAACTGACGATCTGTTTCTTTGGCCTCTACCCCTGCTGATAAGCCTCCCTCAGGGCCCTCTTTCCAATTTTTCTATCTCAGAATGTGTGTTTACCTCTGCGACAAATGCATGTCTCGTTAATTTAGGCCAAGAGTGGATGAGCAGCTGCGGTTCCTCACTTTGCTTTACAAGGCCTCAAAAGCCTCCATTAAACTCACTGGGCGAAGGTTTCCAAGGTGCCGCTGCTCACACGCCACCCGGCCCCCTTCCCCACAAAGGCCTTGTTTATGCGCAAAATGGATGCAAATGGAGAGCAGGCAGAAAAGGGGAAACCTGGGGAATCCGATGCTGCTGCTTTGATCAGGAGACAGAAGAAACACAGAGTGGCGCTTTCTACCTTTTAACTGAAGCCTGGATGCTGTTGAAAACCTAGAGAGAGAGAACTTGTAATAAACTGGAGGGCCTAGGAGAGGTAGGGGGAAGAATGAGCCAGATTCTGAATTTCCAAGGACAATTAATCTCAGATCTTTTCCAAAAAGTTCTGCTCCTTGGAGAGCTGCCTGCATGAAATCAGAGCCATGGGTGTGATGTGGAAGTTGCTTCTCTTCCAAGCTGTTTAGAAACATGTACTCAACTTAACTTCAACTGGGGTTGGCTTGAAGGATGGACTATCTCAGAGCAGGCTCTGGGCTGGCCACATTCAGAAAGGTTCTGGAAAACTCTGCGGGGTTAACCTGTTGCAAAATTGTGAAGAAGTTAAGGTTGGTCTTTCCTTTTCAACCTGCTTTCATGCTGTCTGCTGAATTTCTTCCACCACAGAGCAGGATTGACCAGATTTGCTTGAAGATAAAACTTTATTTTGGTTCTTGCACCTGGTAGGTACGTGGTAAATATTTATTAATGGATAAACAATTTTCCCCTGATAGTGCCAATTATTTATAAAATCTCTTTACTCTTTCCAAAGCTCTTTCATATCCATTACCTCATTTTATCCCCAAAACGCCTTTCTCAGGTTTGCCACCACTGGGAGCTGGGCACCAGGAGCAGCTGTATTGCCATTTATCAGGTAAGGAAAGTGGAGGCACACTTGTTTAATGCCACTCAGTCGGTGCTTGGAGAAGCAGGCTCAGCACTAGGGTTCCTGGCTGGTCTCTCAAGGCTCTTTGCACAAAGCCAGGATGCTGTACTCTCAAGATAAGAGCTGACATTCATTCATAACTCACCATGTGCTAGAGCCATGCTAAGATCCACCCATTAGGTCTTTAATCCCACAACAACCCTGTGGCATAGATATTATTATTATTCCCATTTTACAGGGGAGGAAAACAAGGTACACAAAGAGACAGGTAAAATAATTGCCCAGGCACATCTCTAGTAAATGGCCCAGCCAGGATTTGATCCTAGGCTGTTTGGCGCAAATTCATGCACTTATCTACTCTAAAATCACTTTCTTAAAGTGAAAGTGACATAATATTACCCTGACAAAGGATTTTTTTTTTTTTTTTAAAGAGAACCAGGGAAAGAGGGAATGCTTAGTCCAAAAGAATGGCTATCTAAAGGTGAACCCCAGGTACTATGGAATGAAGGGGGCTACATTGGGGCCAATAGGACTCTATGTAAACTTCTAGGCCCCAGAGCCCCCAGTCTTTAAGGTCTATTTGAATGGAATAGATTTGTGGTAAAATGCACAAACACAGTCTAGTTTAAAGGGGAAATTCTGGAATGTTGTCCTGATTTTAACTGATCCTGGTTAATCCTTTGTGTTACCCAAGGAAATCATCTACAAAGAGCTATATCAAATCTCTTTTTATTGCCCCGTCTGATAGAATTCACCAGTTGTCTCCAGTTCATGTCTCTGTCCTCATTTGGTTCTGTTTTGATTACCACAGAGTGGATAATTGTGGTCTTTTAATTCCTATTTTCTTCTCAATACCACATATCTATGGTAGGAGTCAACTTATATTAAATAGAACAATATTCTCGCTATTAGTACCCTTCATAATATTGTAGGTATAATGCTGCTGATTAAAAGTAAATTTGGAGTCAATATGGTTTAATATTTTACAAAATAGGAAACAGAGTATTTTCTATATGGTCAGGACTTTTAAGGTTGCAAATAAAAGAAACTGAAACAAAACTGCCTTAAGAAGTGAAGGGAGTTTATTGGTACATATAACTACAAAATTCATGGGTGAAGTGGGACCTGAGAAATTCCTGAACTTAAATAATACTATTTGCTCCTTCTTTCTGTCACTTCCTCTCTGTCCCCATCACCTGCCTCTGCTTCTCTTGGTATCTGGGCCTCAGTTTCTCCTAGTTTGAATTAGCCTCCTCCATGTGCCAGGGGCAGGGTAAAAAGGAACATGGCCTCAAACATCTTCAACCTTAATCATTCCTAAAGAAAAGTTCCAGGGAAAATGGAGAGGTTTTCTCTCTGAGCATGGAAATATATAACCCTAAAGGAGGACACCAATCGGTTCCCATTTGGTTAAATGCTTAACACTGGGCCAATCACTGTGGCCTCTGGGGAGCTTTTAGATTGGCCAGGCAGAGGACACATGTCCATTCCTGTGGTCAATGGCTGCACATTGCAGTTAACAGCCCTTCTAGGACCACGGGGCATGGGAGAAGGCTCAGTTCCCTGAAGGACAATGGAATCCATTAGTGGAAAGAAAGGAATGGATGCTGGACCATGGTTTTTTATGACACAGTCTTTAGTATATAAAAGTCATGATATTGCACTTAGAGTGCTTTTTTATTTTCATATATTGTTGAAGAACCTGCAATAAGTTATCTACTCTTCACCAAGCTTCATTCCCTCCTATTTTGAGACCCGCATGTGTTTGTGAAACTGGTTTGTGTCATATGGGGCTCTGGGTCTCCAGCAGAGCACAAACCTATGTCAGGGTCAAATCTAATCTAGCCTTAATAGTCTAAGCTAAATAAGGATTCCTTATTTGTAAATAGACAACATAATTTTGTTGCTGGGACCTACTCTTCCAATCATACACACACACACACACACACACATACACACACACACGGTTCCTACAATGTTCTAGAAAGACTCACAATGTTGTGTGTAGTGGGGCAAGATTCTGCCACTTATCAAATGTATGATCTTGGGCAAGTTACCTTTCTTCTTACTTCAGTTGCCTTGTCTTTAATGGGGAAAACGGCATTCCCTAACTCACAGGGTTAATGTGAAGATGAAATGCGTCAATACATGTTAGGCAATTGGTATACATATTAAATAGCACATAGTAAATTCTATATAGTTGTTTGCTGTACAATATTAGCATTAGCACTAGAGTTAGAATTATGTGGCCTGTACCTCGGGTTCCTTCCCTGTAAAGTGGGAAAGATACACATATTTTAGGACAGAGGTTTAGGTTAAAATAGCACATGTAGAGCACCAAGCATGTTGATTGCAAATAAACAAGCCTGACCATCATCAGGTGCAACATGTTTTCACAAAAGCAAGCCAGGATGTGAGGATGGAGCAGAGCCCTGCTGGTGATTCTCTTCCCAGCTCATCTTCCCTGCAGGGTTACTATTGAATACTTAGTCACTATGAGTCCCCAGTTGACCTGTTCCCTGTCTCCAAACAGTTTTAATATGTGATCTAAGTAAATTAGCAAAATTAGTGTTCTTTTGATAGTGAAATAGAAAAGGCAATTTCTCACCATTTAAATGATAGTTAACTCTTCTTTTTTCTTGCTTCCTGTTCCAATCCATAGAGACTTGTTTGAAATTTTAGCCTTATAATTGACCAATAAATACTGCCTAAATCACAGGGCCTGAGAACTGGTGACAAGGTAACCATATGATAACAATTAAGATGGTGCCCAAGCTCGGGCTAAAAATGTTAAAGGCTGTTCGATGGGCTCCCAGCTGTCTCCTTTATACAGCTTTGTCTTAAATAATATCTGGCAGAACTTGATCACTTTGCCTTCTTTCTGATGGCAAGCTATACCTAATCCCTTTTTCTAGATGCAAAATCTGGCTTTAAGTTCTCTTAGATTCTGAAAGTCGGCAAAATAGTTGGAAAAAACAAGACACTGGGACACTTAGAAAGTTTTGCCTGTGTCAACATTATTTCCTTATGGAGGTTTTTTTGTTATTGTTAGTTTCTAAACTTAAAGAGGCAGTACAGGAGACTCTTGGCCCCAGGCAGGGGAATGTTAAATATAGGTTTTTGTTTCATTTTTTGTTTTGTTTTAACAGCTTTATGAGCCATGATTGGCATACAATAATCTATATACATTTAAAGCATCCAGTTTAATATGTTTTGGCATATGTATGTAACTGTGAAACCATCACCAGAATTAAGAAAAAGAACATATCCATCCTCCCCAAATTTCCTTATGGAGTTGTGCTCTTTCTTGCCTACTTCTGTGTCCAACTTCTTTTCAAGGAAAAGAAAAACACTATTTCTTTATAGCTTGAAGCAAAGATTTTAATACATATGGGAAACCCTAGAGAAAAGCTGGGAGTGGGGTGACATCTCCAGTAAAAACTGACTTTTAGAATTGGGAGAGGAACTAATTACTCCATTATGTAGAATATCTGTTTTCCTAGCTTCAGGTCTGCTAACTATGAAAATATTTTTGGGGGGTTGAGCGTCCTTCAAGGATTTCTAAGCACTCCATAAACTAGACTCATCCAGCCTGATGGGACTCTCTGAGGTCTTATTGTAAACAGATGGGGGAGCAAAGTACACTGACTTTCTGTAACCTTTTTGGAGTTGCTGGGAGAGTCTCTAGTGAAATGTACGGCCGTGAAGACATAGTTCCCTGATTCTGAAGCAGAATGCAACCCATAAGACCTAACAGTCCCAGATGAAGCTCAAGACATGTACTTAGGAACTAAAAAAAAGAGAGAAAAACGAGATAAAACCAAAGGAAACATTTATCCTTTTCTGAGTCATTGCAGCTTCTGAGCTGGAACCCCTTAAGAAGGACTGAAGAATTATGAAACATTTTGGCTTAGTGGGAAGGAAGGAGTGTTCACCAGATTGTCTTGCAATGTGCCGTGCAGGAAATTATCCATCAGGTGGGAGAGGATAACACTGCAATTCCATCCAGATGAGACATGATCAGAAAAATGAAGCATCTGAGTTAAAAAATGAAATGAAATGAGATGCAATGAGATGAGATTGGGGTGGGGAGTTAGGAACTATAGGAGCATTTGAAAATATGACAGTCCCATAAATTCCAGGACCTTCGTGGTTCTTTGTTGTTTTTGTTGTTTTTTATTTATCATTACAACCCAGAGCTCAAAATCAAGTCTCTTAAATTCCTTGGGAGGCCAGGATCGGGCCTAAGGGGAGGTAGAAAGGGGACACCGATTGATCAGGGGACTGGGGTATAATATGTAATTGTTGAAATGGGCTCAATATGACTGAATCTAAATAAACATAGAGTTTTATCAGTTAGAGATGAAAGCAGCCTTGACCAGTTCTGAGTCTCATTCCCTGAAAAGCATAGAGATTCCAGAAGGGAATCTTATCAACAGATTTTAGAATTCAGAAGTAGATATGAAGTCCAGACTTAAAACATACACGAGATAAGATCTGGAGACAAATTAGGCTGACCGAATTCTTTCTGTCAGTCCTTCCATTTTTTTCTTCATTCTTAAAAACTGATAAGCATCTGTGTGCAAAGACAGTGGGGAATTCAAAGAAATATAATTCTAGAATAAAAGAGAAACCTACCCCACATCAGAAAAGACGTGCTTTTGTTCTTAACTTGAGCGTAGTGTGGAGGCCTCAAGTAAGTCACAGAATCTTTTGTCTAGGCATCAAGATCAAAAGGGATATGTACAAACAACCCAAAAAGGAGACAGAAGTATCCTTCCTTCCCCAGCACAGGGAGGTAATGGTAGAGATGCCTAGGGGAGAGTCCCTATTTCACTTACTCTTTCCCTTTTTTTTCTTAAAGTTATAATTTCTGTTTATGTTCTCTATTATACAAGGACTCCGTGTTCATTTAAGATAAATTAGAAAATACAAAAAAACCACTCAACATTTTCTTGACTATCCTTCAAAGACTTTATATGTAGAACAAATGTAATATTACACTAACTTCTGTTGTATAATCTACTTTCTAAATATCTATATACAAAGAATGTGCCCTAATATGTTTAGTGCCCCTGTATTGGATAGCTGGGTTGTTTCCATTATTTTGTTACTATAAACAAAGTGTAGCTAAATCTTTGGGCAAATCCTTAGATTTTTTCCTTAGGATAAATTCCTAGAGGTGTTGAATCAAAGAAAATGCATGTTTTGTGATTTTCTAGAATGGTTGTTGACAAATCGCAACCTTCCCTACGCCCACTCCCCCAACTCCAAGTTTTATCTGTCTACACTCTCGTCAATTATATCGTGGGTTACACCTCATATTGTCAATCTTTTATTCTGCCAATCTGAGAGTTTAAAAGTGGTGTCTCATTATTTCACTACTAGTGAGATCAAATGATTGAATGATTTTTCATATGCTTACTGTCTGTCTGTTTTTCCTTTATTAATTTCCCATTCACAACTTCAGCTCATTTTTCTATTGTGGTGTTCATCCTTTTCTTCATAAGAACCCTTTATATATAAAAGATATTCTTTATCAGCTTTTCATTAAAAAGTTTATATATTTCTTCAAAGTTTATCATTTGCCATTTAACTTTTTAATAGTGTTTTTACCATAAAGTGTTTGTTATTTTTTAATTTTCAGATTTTAAAAATAGTTTCTGCCTTTGAAATCAATCTTGCTTATAATCATGCTTGTAATCATCATTTATCTCTGTTCTCCCTGAAAAGTTTAAAAAAAAACTACTGTGAACATTCTTTGCTGACACATCCACAGCTATTCTTTATGTATTTTTGAACTAAAAGAACGGAAACAGTGAATAGCCACAGTAAGACTTAAAGGCAATGAAATAAAATACTTTGTATTTTCTCTTACTGAAGTTTGCTGGGTTTTGCTAATTTGTCACAGAGCACGAGAAGCTCCTAAATATACAATGTTGCCTAAATGCATGCATCTTCATTTTTTTTAAATTCATTTATATTGAGATATATTCACATACCATGCAGTCATACAAAGCATACATTCAGTTGTTCACAGTACCATTATATAGTTGTGCATTCATCAAAATTAATTTTTGAACATTTTCATTACCACACACACAAAAATAATAAGAATAAAAATTAAAGTGGAAAAGAACAATTAAAGTAAAAAAGAATACTGGGTGCCTTTTTTTTTTTTTTTTTTGCCCCCATTTTTCTACTCATCCATCCATACACTGGACAAAGGGGAGTGTGGTCCATATGGCTTTCCTAATCACATTGTCTCCCCGCATAAGCTACACTGTTATATGATTGTCATCAAGATTCAAGGGTTCTGGGTTGTAGTTTGATAGTTTCAGGTATTTACTGCTAGTTATTCCAATTCATTAGAACCTAAAAAGGGTTATCTATATTGTGTGTAAGAGTGCCCACCAGAGTGACCTCTCGGCTCCTTTTGGAATCTCTCTGCCACTGAAGCTTATTTCGTTTCATTTCACATCCCCCTTTTGGCCAAGAAGATGTTCTCCATCCCAGTATGCCAGGTCTAGATTCCTCCCCGGGAGTCATATTCCACATTGCCAGGGAGATTCACTCCCCTGGGTGTCAGATCCCACGTAATGGGGAGGGCAGTGATTTCACCTACCAAGTTGGCTTAGCTAGAGAGAGAGGGCCACATCTGAGCGACAAAGAGGCATTCGGGAGGAGGCTCTTAGGCACAATTACAGGGAGGCCTAGCCTCTCCTTTGCAGCAACCGTCTTCCCAAGGGCAAGTCCTGTGGTAGAGGGCTCAGCCCATCAAACCAGCAGTCCCCTATGCCTGTGAGCAGATCAGCAACCATCGAGGTGGGGAAGCCCAACACCCCTGCATTCTCCAGCATCTTCATTTGAATAATCATATTCATTTGGAATGTTGTTTCTTTGGGGGGAGTTCTGAGCAGACACATTCACCTAACCTCAAGCTCTTTCCTTACCCCCAAGCACCTTATCTGCTAAATGCTCAGTTTCTTAAACTAGCCAGAGAGACTGTCTCTACAGCAGAGTGGAAACAAGACCCTCTTTGTTAATGGAGTGTTTCCCAGAAAACTGCTTAGGATGCAAAGGCCATCAATCCACTGGAGCTGGGGAGAGGGGAGTGAGGAGGCGTCCATCTTTCCACTAACTAGAAGTCCCAGGACAATTCCATGGTGGGGTCATGTGCTTCACACATAAGGAGTTCCTCTTACATACAGGGGACTATTTCCTACAACAGGACAATAGCCAGCAGAAAAACCTCACCAAACATTATTATCCAGATATCCACTGTTATTTGGCAAAAATGTCTGTAGTGGATCTCAGTCATTTGTGTCTGTCCAGTACTCATTGTCCCTTCTTGGGTTGATGGAACCTCAATTTTCCTTTGGAAAATCTTATTGCCCTCACTCTCCAAATATAAAATTTGGCAATGGAATTGCCGATTCTGTCCCTGACACCATTATAGAACTATGAGCCAGATTTGGCCAATCAGAGTGCTCTATTACTTGAGGTACATGACTAAGCTAAACCAATAAAATTCAATTCCTAGACTTTCGTTGGTATTATTGGGAACGAGATGCATTCTTTCCCCCTAGGGATACTGAACAGACAGGATGTGAGCCTGAGGCTTTTGGTTACCAGCTTGCCACATCATGGGAGGAGCCTGCTTCATTGAACCAGGCACAGAGGAAAGCAGATCCAAGAAACAGAAAGCTGCAGTGTACTGATGAAAACAGTGAGCTCCTACGCCAAGCCATGCGTGAAGTTGGTATTCCCTCCCCCCACACTGTCTCCTGAGCCAATAACCCCCTTTTTTCTGCTTAAGTCTGTTTGAGATGAGAATTTTGCCACCTGAGCAATATTCCTGGAAATGACCGCTTCTTATTAACTCTGGACACTTTGGCAATGAACGTCTTGGAGTCAGGGTTTTAGCTCTACCATTGCTAACTACTTTCGTATCCTTGGGCTAGTCACTTTATCTGTGTGGGCTCACTTTTCTCATCTGTAGAAGAGGTTGTTGGGAGAGAGGAGCTCTAATGTCTCGTCTAGGGCCATCAATCTTGGCTCTGTGATAACACTGTTTCAACACTTTCAGTTAATCTGAGGTGCTGTCTCCAACTGTTACCTCCAAAACCCAATGACGAATGACACTATTTTTTTCCTTAAGATTGGAAACCAAATCAAAAGGACCCTGATATGCTTGAAGGGACTAGCAGATAGAGCAAGACTATCTTTAAAACATTGCTAGGATGTGGGTTCCTCCGGAAGCGTGTTAATGAGGTGAGTAATATATTAATACAGTAACTATTGTGACTATTGTATAGACCTAGTAATAAATATTTTGCTTTAAAAGGATCTGTTGTTGCAGTTTTGCTGAGCTAAAGTAAACGAAGATTGTAGTTATGTCAACAGATGACACAAGTGTGCAGACATGATGCTGTCTGCTTCTACTAAGGAACAGAAAAGGCGGGAAGAGAAGCTGGTCACACATTTCTTTGTGGTTAGAGCTTAATTTTTTTTCTTTTTTTTTTTTTTTTTTGATGAATTGACAATTCTCAGAACTTCTAACATGGTCATGGAATCATCTTTCAAAAATGCAACTCTGTATAATTCGTATACTTCCAATCCTTCACTGATTCTCCAGCACCTTCAGGACAAAGTCCAAACCCCCTGGTATGGAATACAAGTCTCTATGATGTGAGCCTTGCCTATAATTTCACAGTGCAACATCATCTCCTGTCACTGCTCCCTATGTTCTTATCTACACTAAAAAAAAAAAAATAGATTAATACCTGTAAAACATTAAACATGTAGAATATTCCCTGGCATTTAGTAAATGCTTACAGATGTTAGCTATCATTATTACACATTAGTTATAGTCATAGCTCCCTGAAGATATAGTATTAGTCATGGGTCTATTTGTTCTCAAATCCATCCTCACCTTGCCCTGCTCAATTTTCATCCACAGCCACTAGACCTGCAGACCGGGTTTCACAGGCTCCTATGTCACAGGCTTCCAGCTTATTGAGTCAGGCTAGTGGGAAGAAATAGTAAAATAATGGAGGGCAGGACAAAGAGAGAAGCCAAAGTATTTCTCTCCTCTCTGTGCTGAGTGGCTTCTACAATAGCAATATATCTCCTCTGTGGTTCCAGCATTTGCCAAGCAGGTCCAGTTTGGTTTAGCTTCTGGGCCCCTCTTTTTTCCCTCCAGTAGAGGTGGTAGAGGCTTCTTGCTAATCTCTGCCACAGAGCCAATACCCTGCATTAAAATCCCTCTGTTGTAAATACTTGAAGAGGTGTGTTTTCCTAGAGAGACCCTGACTTGGTCACATGACATGCTCTCACACCTCAGACATTTGCTTATTTTTATCCACAGCCACTGACCCTGCAGGCTGGGTTTCATAGGCTCATCCTCAAGGCAAACTCCTCTTCATCCTTTAAGACTTTGTTCAAGCATCACATCTTCTTTGAAGCTCTCCTCTATTCATTCTGAAGGGTGAATTAGGTGTCCCTCTTCCACACACCTCTTCCATAGTAAGTATTTTATTCTTAGAAAACTCCACTACAGACTTGATTTTCTTAAGAGCAAGCACACAATCATGTTCAATGTGATATCTAAAACTTGCACTTTGAAGACATTTATCAAATGTTTGTTGAATAAATGTCTAAATGCATAATTAAATAAATAGTTTTCTAATACAGATAAAAATAATTGTAGATTTTATTTGTGGCAGACACTATAAGTTGCCCACTCAATAGTCACTCCCCATGTTTCTTGCTAGAAGAACCATAATTCTGTTTGGAGCAGCAGAGTGCCCTGCCCCAGAAAGTACTTGTTTTTCCAACCTCCTTTGCTGTTCTCAGTAGCCATGTGTCAGTTCTATCCAATGAAACAAGTGAAAACTTCTGGGATGGTTTCTGGGAAAGTTTGTTTTCCTTATAAAAGGAGAAAGCCATGGCTGCTGCCACTTTTTCTTTCCTCCCAACTTTTCTGTGCCTTGAATGTTCACATGATATCTGGAGCTACTACAGCTAATATAAAACTGGGAATAATAAGCATAAGGCAGAAATTTAGCACGTTTAGGATGACAATGCAAATGATAAAAAGAGTACGGATGTCTTATAGTATTCCTGGATTTCCTGATATGGGAGAAAAGTAAACTTTTCTTTTTAAGCTGTTTTTCTTTCCATTTTCTGTAACTTGCAGTTAAATGTATACCTAATGGATATAAACTGTCATTTAGGGATTATTTATTGTTATTCCTTTTTATCATCCTGAATAAAGGATGGCACAATCATGATTAGATTATCTAGTAACTGTGGCTAATTTGGGTCCCAAAGAAAAACAGTAGATGTTAGATATAAAGAAAACTCAGGGAAAGAATGAATTTTAGTGGAGAAAAAAAAAAAAAGCCTCTTGAGATATATGCCTCAATGGAAACCATTAAAAATTGTCATTCCAAATTTTGTTGGGCATGTTTATATACATATTGCTTTGGATAAAGAAAAACTTGATCTATTGCCATTTCCTCTTTTGATCAGGGAGTAGCTGACTTTCCTTCCAGGCCTTAATTTGATTAACCTTCAGAACTTTCCTTTTCTCCTCTGTGAAGTTGTCTGCATTAGAACCCGACCCAGTGGCCAGTTTTTCACAAGCCAGTTTTCTACAAAGTGCAGATGGGAGTCTCCCAACCGTAAGGTTTGCATTTCTATCATCCATGGAGCTTCTTTGTTGTCAGAGTTAAACTGCAGCCCTGTCTTCTGCTGCTTGGAAGGAAGCTTGTGGAATGGGGAGGACCTATCAACAGGAGTAAATTATTTATGAAATAGGATTTTAGCATTTTAACTTCTGTATGGGTGGATTACTGAAAAATGACAGCACTTCTGAGTAGTGGAATGAAAGCCATATTGAAGTACAGATGTTAGTCTGGCTCTCACCTGTTCTTCACTAATGGCTCATTACTCTAAAATGGGCTGACCTTGGGCAGAATTGTGCAGTGTGGGATTTGACTCAGTCATCCAGGAAGATTTTTTGTCCTCTGGCCATTTAATTCCTTTAACAGAAAACCCTCTTCTCTCTCAGATGCCTCCCCAAACCTTCCTTTATGCAGCTGGGTAATCTGATCAGAAAAGCTCAGTGTCTCTAAATTTTCATCTAGCGTGGGTTGGCAAACTATGGTGCTTAGCCATTTCTGGCCTGCACAACACTCTTGAGCTAAAAATGTTTTTTATATTTTTTAAATGTTGTCAAAAAAAAAGAAGGGGAAGAGTCATAAGAAGAAACAGGGGAAGAGGAGGAAAAAGAAGCAGCAGCAACAGCAAGCAGGAACAACAGAGAGCAAATGTGGCCCGGAAAGCCTAGAACATTTGCTATCTGGCCCTTTACAGATAAAGTTTGCTGACACCCCCCCCCCCCCCCCCCAGATTCTAGGGGAGTGAAGCCTTAGCAGTGGGATTGTAGGCATGAATAAGGGAATGAAGGAAACTGATGGTATGAGGCTTGGCCAATTCTGTTTAAAAAAAAAATACAAAGACATGTTCTTGAAAGTTAAAGGTTAAATAACTTGGTCCACAGGAAGCAGATGCATTGTTGATGGGCTCCCATGGCTGGGGGAAAGCTAGTGTCTTTATCATCATGGATTCTGTTAAAACAAAACAGCTGTTTCTGTTAATAATAATACTTATCATTTATAGAACAGTTTCCTATACCAGGTGCTGCCCGAAGCACTTTCCATGCATTGATCCACCTTGATCCTCACAACAACTTTAAGAAATAGGTATAGTTACTGTACCCATTTTGTGAATAAGGCAAGTAAATCTTACAGATTTAATTGTTCAAGGATACACAGCTGGTTAGAGGAAGAACCAGGACACAAATTCATGACTGACACCACCACATATCCACCACCCTGTGTGGCTTTCCAGTTCTGACAAAGATAATTGACAGGTTTTCTTTCCACAACCTAGTGGAAGATTCTTGAACGTGCTTACCTATGTTTTCTGCCCTCCTAGTGGAGGACTTTTGAACATGCTTGCCCATGCTTTCTGCCCTTCTAGTGACAAATCCTTGAACGTGTTTCCCCATGCTTTTTGCCCTCCTTGTGGAAGATTCTTGAGCACACGCTTACGCATGCTTTCTGCCCTCCTGTTTCCCATCCTCCATCTCCAGTCCTCTTCACCCCACTTCCTCTCCTAACATTGGTGCCAGTCTGGGGGTGGAGTGAGAAGAGTCAGTCACTTAGCTGCATTATGCAACCACATAATATATCCCAGTCCTTCAGGAAGTTTGACAAACTGGAAAATGTAATTAGATTTCTAAACTTGGAGACATTTAGGAGAAAGGGAGATCTGGCTGTGCTTTCCAGATGGGTTACAAGTGATTATACTCATCTGTGTATAGTAGGGTTGTAGCTGCTGCTGGACCACAGCTGTTTACAGAATCCGTGAAGGAGAACATGCAGGGAATGTCAGTGCCGTGGGCTTGCTGCTTGCTTTCTTGGGAAGGGATTGCAGCGTGGCCTGCTAGTTTCTGACATGAGAACATGCCCATTTGGTTCAGAAAGAATTTATTGAGGAGTCACAGAGGGTTCAAAGCCCCAACCCTGCATTCTGCAAGCCTCAGAGGCAGTGTGCCAATGATATGTATTAGTTTCCTATGGCTGCTATAACAAATTACCAAAAACTGGGTGGCTTAAAACAGCAGAAATGTATTCAATCACGGTTATGGAGGCTAGAAGTCAAAAATCACCTCTTCCAGCTTCTGGTGGCTGTAAGCATTCTGTATCACTTCAGTCTTTGCCTTCATGGCCACATTGCCTCCTCATTCTATACTCTTGTTCTCTTCTGTGCACCTCTTATAAGGGCATGTCATTGGATTTAGGGCCCACCCAGAAAATCCATGGTGATCTGCTTAAGATCCTTCTCTGAAGAAACTTAGTTATATCTGCAAAGACCTGTTTTGCAAATACGGTAAGATGCACAGGTTCTAAGGATTAGGACATGGACATATCTTTTTGTGGAGACTACCATTCAGCCCAGCATTGGATAGAGAAAGAAAGAGAGGCCAGAGTAGGGAAGGAACTAGTTACCTACCCAGGGATTCTGCCATTAATCCAACCAGTGCCAGCCCCTGATCACATTTTTTTGGTCAAGGGAAATGCATTAATTAGAATTTGCAATAAGTGGTGACTATCCAAGATTCAAAAAAATATTGACTTAGAATAGGTGCTTTATGCTTATCATGTGATGAGACATTAAGAGGTTGGCAGCCCAGGACTAGTGTGCTGTTCCATCATCATCTGAGATGCAGGCAACATCTATCCTTCTGCTTATTGCCTATCCATCTCTTAATGCAAGGCTTCCAACCTTAAGATCACTACAGTGTTCAATCAGGAGGCCAACATTTCAACCATCCTTTCTATATATCAGGCAAGAAAAAGGAAGTGGAAGGTGTAAATAACATAAGTATCAAATATAGTCCACTGACTTAAGAAGCATCCCAGAGGGCATACTGAATGCTTACATCTCATTGGCCAGAACACAATAACCCTTAGCTGCAAGGAAAATTTGTGTGTGCATGTGCATGTGTTTTTAATTTGGGCACAGTGCTACATTGAAGAAAATCAAAGCTCAATTGATAAGAGAGAAGGGAATGGACTTGGCAGCCTTATCAAATATCAGCTGGCCATAGATGTGAGTCTTTTCCTGAATTCTCAATTTGATTCTGTTGGTCAATATATATATGTATATCTTTATGCCAGTACCATGCTGTTTTGACCACCATAGCTTCGTAATATGCTTTAAAGTCAGGTGTTAGTCCTCCAACTTTGTTCTTTTTTAAGATGTTTTGCATAGTTGCTGCCCCTTAGCCTTCCAAATAAATTTGCTAATTGGCTTTTCCATTTCTGCAAAACAGGCTGTTGTAATTTTGATTGGTATTGCATTGAATCTGTAAATCTGTTTGAGTAGAATTGAAATCTTAACAATATTTAGTCTTCCAATCCATGAACATGGCATGTCCTTCAATTTATTTAGGTGTTCTTTGATTTCTTTTAGCTATGTTTTACAGTTTTCTGTGTAAAACTCCTTTTCATCCTTGGTTAAGCTTATTTCTATATATTTGATTCTTGCAGTTCCTATTGTAAATGGAACTTTTTTCTTGATTTCCTCCTCAGATTGCTCATTAATACAGTATAGAAATGCTACTGATTTTTATATGTTAATCTTGTATCCTACCACTCTGCTGAATTTATTTATTAGCTAGTAGCTTTTCTGTAGATTTTGGGGGGACTTTTTATTTATAGGGTCATGTCATCTGCAAACAATGAAAGTTTTACTTCTTCCTTTCCTATTTGGATGCTTTTTATTTCTTTTTCTTGCCTAATTGTTCTAGCTAGAACTTCTAGCACAATGTTGAATAACAATGGTGACAGTTGGCATCCCTGTCTTGTTCCTGATAGTAGAGGGAAAGCTTTCAGTCTTTCATCGAGTATGATGTTAGCTGTGGGTTTTTCATATATACCCTTTATCATGTTGCTCTATTCCTATCTTTCAAAATGTTTTTATCAAGAAGAGGTGCTGGATTTTGTCAAATGCCTTTTCTGCATCAATCAAGATGATCATGTGGTTTTTCCCTTTTAATTTGTTAATGTGGTTTATTACATTAATTGACTTTTTTGTGTTGAACTACCCTTGCAGACCTGGGCTAAAACCCACTTGATCATGGTGTGTAATTCTTTTAATGTGCTATTGGATTTGCTTTGCAAGTATTTTGTTGAGTACTTTTGCATCTATATTCATTAGAGAGATTGGTCTATAATTTTCTTTTCTTGTAGTATCTTTATTTGGCTTTGATATTAGGGTGATATTGGCTTCATAGAATTAGTACTGTTCCCTTCTCTTCAATTTTTTGGAAGAGTTTGAGCAGTATTGGTATTAATTCTTCTTGGAGTGATTGGTAGAATTCACCTGTGAAGCCATCTGGTCCTGGGCTTTTCTTTGTTGGGGTGTTTTTGGATGACTGATTCAATCTCTTTACTTCAAAGTGGTCTGTTCAATTGTATAAAAATGTAGCTTATGAGGGGTGACAATGGGATTGGGAAATCCATAAGGACCACACTCCCCTTTGTCTAGTTTATGGATGGATGAGTAGAAAAATAGGGGAAGGAAACAAACAAACAAACAGACAAATGTACCCAGTGTTCTTTTTTACTTCAATTGCTCTTTTTCACTTTAATTATTATTTTTGTTATTTGTGTGTGTGTGCTAATGAAGGTGTCAGAGATTGATTTAGGTGATGAATGTACAACTATGTAATGGTACCCTGAACAATCAAATGTACGATTTGTTTTGTATGACTGCGTGGTATGTGAATATATCTCAATAAAATGAATATTTAAAAACAACAACAACAACAAAAAACAAAGTGGTCTGTTGAGGTCTTCTATTTCTTCTAGAGCCACTGTAGGCTGTTTGTGTGAATTTGTCCATTTCATCTAAGTTGTCTAATTTGTTGGTGTACAGTTGTTCATAGTATCATCTTATCATCCTTTTTGTTTCTGTAGGGTCAGTAGTAATGTCTCCCATCTCATTTCTGATTTTATTTGTATCTTCTCTATTTTTTTCTTTGTCAGTATAATAAGGGCTTGTCAATCTTATAGATCCTCTCAAAGAATCAGTTTTTGGTTTTGTTAATTCTTTATTATTTTTATTCTCCATTTCATTTATTTCTGTTCTAATCTTTGTTATTTCTTTCCTTCTGCTTGCTTTAGGAAGATTGCTGTTCTTTTTCTGGTTCCTACAGGTGTGCAGTTAGGTCTTTGATTTTGGCTCGTTATTCTTTTTTATTTTTAATTTTTTAAATTGAGATTGTTCACATACCATACAATTATCCAAAGATCCAAAGTGTACAATCAGTTGCCCCTGGTACCATCATACAGTTGTGCATCTGTCACAATTAATGCTTTTTTTTCAAATTTTTAGAACATTTTCATTACTCCAGAAAAGAAATTAAGACAAAAAAAAAAAAAAAAAAAAAAAAAGGAAACTTGAATCCTCCCATACCCCTAACCACCCTCCTCCACTCTTGACTCATAGTATTGGTATAGTACATTTGTTACTGTTGGTGAAAGAATGCTAAAATACTACTAACTATAGTATATAGTTTGCAATAGGTATATTTTTTCCCTATGTGCTCCTCTATTATTAACTTCTAATTATAGTGTCATACATTTGTTCTGGTTCATGAAAGAGATTTCTAATATTTGTACAGTTATTCATGGACATTGCATACTACAAGGTTCACTGTTTTATTCATTCCCATCTTTTAATCTCCAACCTTCCTTCTGGTGACATACGTGACTCTGAGCTTACCCTTTCCACCACATTCACGCACCATTCAGCACTGCTAGTTGTTTTCACAATGTGCTACCATCACCTCTGTTCATTTACAAACATTTAAGTTCAACCTAGTTGAATATTCTGTTCATAATAAGCAACCACTCCCCATTCTTTAGCCTCATTCTATATCCCGGTAATTATATTTCATGTCTATGAGTTTACATATTATAATTAGTTCATATCAGTGAGACCATACAATATTTGTCTTTTTGTGTCTGACTTATTTCACTCATTATAGTGCCCTCAAAGTTTCTTCATCAACCCTGTTTTTTGTTTTTTTTTAAAGATGGGTTTGTTCACACACCATACATTCCTTCCTAATTGATGGTTCCCTATATAGCCACATATTTATGTATTCACCACCATCACCAGTATCTATATAAGGACAACTACATTTCTTCCACAAAGCAGGAGGAAGAGTCAAAGAAGGTAGAGAGACAAAAGAAAAGGAAAAGAGAGAGAGAGAGAGAGAGAGAGAGAGAGAGAGAGAGAGAGAGAGAGAAACATGACAGCTAGAAAGCAACAAAAGGAAAGATAGCATTAACCTAAAGTAGAATAAAGAGTCAGACAACATTACCAATGCCAAGAGTACCATATCCCTCCCTTATGTCCCCCTCTTATATGCATTTAGCCTTGGTATACTGCCTTTGCCACATTAAAGGAAGCATAATACAATGTTTTTGTTAATTATAGTCTCTAGTTTGCATTGATAGTATTTTTCACCCAATATCTCCCTATTTTTAACACTTTGTAAAGTGGTATTCATTAGTTTTCCCTCATGAAAAAACATATTTGTACATTTTATCACAATTGATGAGCACTCTAGGTATCCCTGAATTATACAGTCTCAGTCCTTATCTTTCCTCTTTCCTTCTGGTGTCCCATATGCTCCTAACCTTCTTCTTTCAACCATAGTCACAGTCATCTTTTTTCAGTGTACTTACATTGCAGTGCTACCATCACCCAAAACTGTGTTCCAAACATCTCGCTCCTGTCTTTTCCTGTCTGTCTGTAGTCCTCCCTTTAGTATTTCCTGTAGCACAGGTATCTGGTTCATAAACTCTGTCATTGTCTATTTGTCAGAGAATATTTTAAACTCTCCCTCATATTTGAAGGACAGTTTTGCTGGATATAAGATTTTGGGTTGGGGGGTTTTCTCTTTTAGTATCTTAAATATATCACCCCACTTCTTTCTTGTCTCCATGGTTTCTGCTGAGAAATCCACACATAGTCTTATCAAGCTTCCTTTGTATGTGATGGGTCACTTCTCTCTTGCTGCTTTCAGGATTCTCTCTTTGTCTGTGACATTTGATAATCTAATTATTAAGTGTCTTGGCATAGGCCTATCAGATCTATTCTGTTTGGGGTACACTGCACTTCTTTGATATATAATTTTATGTCTTTCATAAGAGATAGGAAATTTTCATTGATTATTTCCTCTATTATTGCTTCTGCCCCTTTTCCCTTCTCTTCTCCTTCTGGGACACTGATGACATATACATTTTTTCATTTCATATTGTCTTTCAGTTCCCTGAGATGTTGCTTATATTTCTCCATTCTTTTCCCTATCTGTTCTTTTGTGTATAGGCTTTCAGGTGTCTTGTTCTCCAGTTCCTGAATGTTTTCTTCTGCCTCTTGAGATCTGCTATTGTATGTCTCCATTGTGTCTTTCATCTCTTGTGTTGTGCCTTTCATTCCCATAGGTTCTGCCAGTTGTTTTTTTGTACTTTCAATTTCTACCTTATGTATGTCCCGTGTTTGCTTTATCTCTTTGCAATATCTTCCCTAACCTTTTTGAATTGATTTAGCATTAGTTGTTTAAATTCCTGTATCTCAGTTGACGTGTAAGTTTGTTCCTTTGACTGGGCCATAACTTCATTTTTCTTAGTGTAGGTTTTAGTTTTCTGTTGTCTAGGCATCTGGTTTCCTTGATTAACCCAATCAGGTTTTCCCAGACCAGAAGGGGCTCAGATCTCAGAATGAAGCAATATTCATTACCCAGTTTCCCTGAGGGTGCATCTTAGAAGCTTGTCATACTCCGTGACACCTCAAGCAGCTGTGCTTTTCTGCCCTGCAGGTGGCACCGGTCAGCCTGTCACTCCCGACTGATGTAATGAGGTATGGCTCATTGCTGTTTTGCCCCAGGCTCTGGAGTCTGGTTCTGAATGGAAGGTGGGTAGTAGGGCTGGGCACCACCTCTTTCATAGGGAGTTTTAATTTGCATTTAAATAGACTCTTTGTCTCTCTGACTCTGCTATCTCCACCCTTGCCTGGGTCAGAGTGCTACAAACTGAAAATGGCTGAGGCTTTCTCCACTGAACCACTCAGGTTGAGAGAGAGAAAAAGAGACAGAAAGCCCTCTCTCAGGGTCAGTCCATGGCCCTCAGTTTCACCTGTCAGCCAGAGATAGCACCTGTTCCTCTGGGCTTTCCCTCCCAGCACAGAGAACTCCGCCAGCTCTTCAAGGTCAGTCATCACTAAAAGCCTCTGTCTGCTCATTGCGGATTTGCAGCTTGCATTGAACAGTCCATGTTTGCCAATTAAAACCCCAATGGGGCTGGACTGAGGTATATTCACTTGTTCAGAGAGTGCTGCTCTCTATCACAGCGAGGCTTTGCAGTTCAGGCTGTGTGGGGGAGAGGGTTCTCAGCTTGGGTCCACAGTTTCTACTCACAGATTCCACACTGTGATCTCAGGCATTCCTCCCAATCCAAGCTGGTGTGTGATGTGTGGACAGTCATGGTTGTCCCCCAGCAGTTATTCCAGATCATTTACTAGTTGTTCCTGATTGTTTATTAGTAGCTCCAGGGGGACTAACTAACTTCCATGCCTCTCTATGCCACCACCTTCCTCTTTATTATTTTTTAATGTAAGTGTTTAGGGCTATACATTTCCCTTTCAGGAGTGCCTTTGCTGCATCCCATAGCTTTTGCTATGTTGTGTTCTCATTTTCATTAATCTCAAGATATCTACTGAATTCTCTTCCAATTTTTTCTTTGACCCACTGTTTGTGTTGTTTAACCTCCATATATGTGGGAATTTTCCAGTTATTGATTTTCAGCTTCATTCCATTATGGTCAGAGAAAGTGCTTTGTGTACTTTCCATCTTTTTAAATTTATTCAGACTAGTTTGTGACCCAGCATGTGGTCTATCCTGGAGTATGATCCATGAGCAGTTCATGGTGCTTGGAGAACTGAATAGCCATATGCAAAACAATGAAAGAAGACCCCTATTTCACACCATATACAAGAGTTAACTCAAAATGGAATAAAGGTTTAAATATTAGAACCAGGACTATAGAACTCCTAGAAGAAAATGTAGGGAAGCATGTCTAAGATCTTGTGGTAGGCAGTGATTTCTTAGACTTTACACCCAAAGCACAAGCAAAGAAAGAAAAAATAGATAAATGGGACCTCCTCAAATTTAAAAACATTCATGCCTCAAAAGACTTTGTCTTGAAAGTGAAAAGACAACCTACTCAGTGGGAGAAAATATTTGGAAACCACGTATCTGATATCTGAATATATAAATAAATCCTACAACTCAACAATAAAAAGATAAACAGCCCAATTAAAAAATGGGCCAAAGACTTGAATAGACACTTTTCCAAATTGGATAGGCAAATGTCTAAAAAGCACATAATAAGATGCTCATGATCACTAGGTACTCAGGAAATGCAAATCACAATTACAATGAGATATCATTTCACACCCACTAGAATGGTAACTGTTAAAAAAAACAGAAAACTACAAATGGTGGCGAGGATCTGGAGAAATAGGAACACTCATTCATTGCTGGTGGGAAGGTAAAATGGTGCAGCTGCTGTGGAAGACAGTTTGGCAGCTCCTCAGTACCATATGACCTGGCAATCCTGCTACTAGATATATACCCAGACTAACTGAAAGCAGGGACTTGAACAAACATTTTCACATCAATGTTCATAGCAGCATTATTCACAATTGCCAAAAGATGGAAGCAACCCAAGTGTCGATCAACCAATGAATGGATAAGCAAAATGTGGTATATACATACAATAGAATATTATTCAGCCATAAAAAGGAATGGTGTCCTGATGCACATGAGAACAAGGATGAAATTTGAGGACATTATGTTGAGTGAAATAAGCCAGACACAAAAGGACAAATATTATATAATTTCACTGATATGAACTAATTACAATAAGCAAACTCATAGAGTTAGAATCAAGAATATCTCTTACCAGGGAATAGTATGGCAGTAAAGAAAGGGGAATTGACACTTAATTTGTACAGAATTTCTTTTTAGATTGATTTGTTTGGAAATGGGTAGTGGTGATAGTAACACATTATTGTGGATAATTAACAGTGCTAGAGTATGTTGGTGAATGTTGCTGAAAGGGGAAGTCTGGGTTGTGTGTGCTATTAAAATGAAAGTTAGAAGATAAAACATGGGAAGAATAACATAATGAACCCTGCTGTGGACAATGGACTAGGGTTAATAGCCCAAGAATAGAAATGTCTTTTCATAAATTATAATAAATGTATGATACTTTTACAAGGTGGTAATAATGGGGTGGTGTATGGGAAAAAATACACCTAACATAAACTATGGACTATAGTTAACAGTAATATTTTAATATTCTTTCATCAACTGTAACAAAGTACCACAGTAATGCAAAGTGGCAACAATAAGGGGTATATGGAAACATATTTTTTACATGACTTTCCTTTAAACCTACAACTTCTCTAATTAAAAAAAAGATTATGCTAAGTACTATATGTTGTATGATTCCATTTATATAAAATTTAAATATAAATAATTTTATAGAGATGGAATTAGATTAGTGGTTATGTAGTGCTGAAGAAGGATAGAGGGATTGAGAGGTGACTATGAAGGGATATGGGGTTTTTCTTTTTGGAGTAATGAAAATGTTCTAAAAGATTGTGGTGATGAATGCACAATTCTGTGAATAGAATAAAAGCCATTGATTGTAAACTTTGGATGAATTATATCTCAATAAAACTGCTCAGAAAAAAAAAGAGAGAAGGGGAAAATGGATATTGGGTAGGCAACTGGCAGTCTCCACCACAGGAGCCTTACAAGTCAAGCAGGTCTTAATTCCCATGTGGCAGAGGTGGATAGCATCACCTCTTGTCTCTTATAATCATCATAATAATCGCACAAAGTGCTCACCACATGCCAGGCACTGGAATTGGTTCATTAAATACATTACTGCTTGAAACCTTGCAACATCAACCTAAGTTAATACTATTACAGTATTTCCATTTACAGATGAGTAAACTGAGGTTCAGGGAGTCAGATAATTTGCCTAAGGTCACATGGTTAGAAAGTGGCAGAACCAGCATTTGAACCAGCTCTTCTGTCTGTAGTTCGAGCTCCATGGTTGCCACACCACACAGCCAAGCTGTTGTAATACCTTGAAGAGGCCTGAGGGAAGGCTTTAGCTCATTCCATAAGCACGGAGACTTTGTGAGCATGGCGGTAGGGCTGCCTCATCTTTCTTTTTACTACATTAACTAGCTATATGGTACTGACTTGGCAACTCTCTGTATTGTGTTTTATTACTCTTTTCATACCTAAGCAAGTAAAAATGTTTTCTTAACCTTCCCATCTCCTGCTTAGCTCACAGTCTCCCAAGTACATACGAGACATGTTATTCTTCGTTGATTACTGATTGACACATGGGGTGATAAGTGGGCTTTCCCAGACACAGCTAATGGGTCATGGAGCCACTCCCAGCACATAAAATCCTTGCTCTCTATGCCGGAACATTCTATACACTTCCCCACCTTCATGCCTTTGCACATACCAGTCCTTTTTTCTGGAATGCCCTCCTTTCTCCTCTCTGCTTACGTTAAACCTAAGCTTCCTCCAGGATCCAGATCAAATGTCCTTGAGTCATGATGCCTTCCTTCTTAGGCTGCTCTTGCCAATAACACTCTCTCTCTCCCCACTCCCCTTCCCCCCTCCCCCAATTCTCAGGACCTCTTTTCTGTACCCCTCACTTGGCATTGGGTGTTGTCTCATGCTCCTGCATATCCCAAGTCCACCCAAACCACCATCACCTTCACCCCCACCACCCTCCGCAGCCTGTAATGTGGTCACAGGGTGTTGCAGCACTGGTTCAGTGAGTTATGGACTTACTAAAGAGATTGTACACACAAACATGGTGCATGCGTGTTTATACACTACAATCCAGGATATTTAGCCAGGTTACGAAGCTTAAAGCAGGGGCAGTGGTCACACCAAGCAGTAGCAAGTGAAATGTATCTTGCTGGGGTTTCTACTTTGCTCCTGGTTTCCCTTACAATATACAACTGCCAGCAACACTCTCTACCCACATAGGATTCTGCCAGAGTTGAGAAAACAGTCCAGGATTTGTTCCATGACTGCCCTTTTAGTCTTAGGTTCGCCCCACTGTGCAGGAAGAACGTACACTAACATGTACTTCCATTTGTGAGACTGTTTATAAACATCAAGCTTCCCTGGTCCTTTCCTGGGCTTAGCAGCAGTACAACCACATCCTCATCAGGGGTCAGAAAGCAGGGTCAGTGCACAGTGGACATTGGATACCATCTCTACCTCCAGCTCTCCAGCATCCTGGAAAGCCCATTTTGTTGAACTTGCCTGGGAGGCTGATATTTCTGCATCTCATTATCTCCTATAAGTGGAACTCCAGGTGCCTTAGGAAGACCATGAAGCCAACAATAGGGCATGGTCAAGTGAACTGTGCTTCCCTGGACTCCTCTGATGTGACCAGGAGAGGTGACATGGAGCCCGCAGTGGGCTTGCTGCCTCTTCCAACTGGATTCCCAGATCAGTGTTGGGAGGAGCAGGCTCGTTGTTATCGGCACTTTGTTAACCCATTGAATAGGGCCTCTTAATTCAGAGTGGCATTGGGCTCCGTTGGGAGTGACTGCATTTTTTGGAATTGGGGCAAGTTGTAAGTCCCAAATCCCACCCCATTCAGCCTCATCCAAGTATAAAACAGAGGGATGACATTCAAATGAAGGCTTCCCTGAGATACTGCTGGTGATTCAGCAAGAACCAGCAGCTAAACAAAGTCCATACTAGTTCAGACTGAGCCACATGAGTTAGATCATGCATTCAAGTTCCCCAAAAGGGGAAGGTGGGTTGATGACTGTCCTGTGGATCTGACAGTTGTTTCAGGCATTCACTGAAGTGCTGGACCTCAGAAGCATCTTACTCTACCTGCTCTTTTTTGGAGGCCACACCCAAGCTCCACACTCAGTTACCAAGTCCTGTGGATGATGCCTTTGTGGAAGCCATGCCTACCTTCTATCCCCATCACCACCTCCCCTCGGGCTAAGGCCCTTCCCTCCTCACACCCAGATAGTAAAGGAGTCAAAGGCAATGCTGCCATTTTTTCCCCATTACCTCAAAATCCCTACGTATTTGCACCTTCCTTCTTCTCTTCTCTTGACAGGAGAAATAATGCTCTCTGCTCTGCCTAATTTTTCCTGTCCGTCTCTCAATATCGCTCATTCTTTCTCTTTTGAGGGATAAATTACACTCAGTAAAGTGCACAAATCTTAAGTGTGCAGCTCAGTGAATTTCTACACTTGAACACATCCATACTGCCAGCACCCAGATCAAGACATGGAATATTTCCAGCACCCCAGCAGTCTCCTCTGTGGACCCTCCGTGGCCCTCTAGCTAGCACCCTCTTAAGGGTAACCACTGTTCTGACCTCTATCACCACAAATTAGTAATCATGATTTTTGCACTTCATATAAACAGACTCATATAGTGTGTAGTCTTTTCTGTCTGTTCTATTTTGATTTTATACTTCTTTCACTAAGCATTATGTCTGAGATTCATTCATGTTGTTCATAAAATATCAGCATTTCACTCTTTTTCTTTGCTGTGTAGCATTCCATTGTATTAACATACCACAATTTATTTAACCATTTGCCTGTTTTGGGGCATTTGAGTTGTTTCCAGTTTGGGGATATTACAAATAGTATTATTTTACAAGTCTTTTGGAGCACGTAAGCTCCACCCATGCTCTCAGTCCTACTTCCTATTAATACTCCACTCTCATTTTCAATCCTTTCCTTTCCCCTTGTTTCTTCCTCTCAGCCTACATGCATCACCAGAACTCTTCCTACTTTAAAAAAAAAACAGCAGCAACAACAACAACAGAAAAAAAACAGAACCAAACAATAAAAAACCTTCCTCCAATCAGGGTCCACCTATCTACCACCATTCCTGTCTCCTTCCTTTGTTCACCCCTGTCGTGCCCTTTTCTGCAGTGCTTACTTACGGTGTAAGTCCTTGTGGGGCTAGTTCTGACTAGGGATTGGCCACTAATATTGCTTCCTCTCTGAAGCCTCCCCTAGTTCCCTCAGCAGGAAGTAACCCCTCCTCCTCTGGCCCCCTGCTGTTCTTCATTTGCACACTTTTCCTGGCATTTACCAAGCTCTTTCTTAGGTTAGGGTTACATGGGAGCATATCCCACAGCGTGACTGGGCCTGGAGCCTCTGAGTGCGTGTTCTGTGTCTGAGTCACCTCTGATTTGTCCCAATACCTAGCACAGGGGCCAGCACTAATTTATGTATATTATGAAGAGTCTACTTTGGAAAGACATCTGAAAAGTTTAAAGCTAAAGAACAGGAAGAGAAAACCTATTTTTTTGTTTGTTGCAATTATCAGAATTTTCAGGGTAGGGGCTTTTCAGTTGGCATACACATCAGTCTCTGAGTGTGTGGGGACTGTTTTGAGACCACTCAGACCACACAGGGACAGGCTATTCTCAAGCATTCTGGTGGTCTCAAAGAGCCGATCAGCACTCAGTCGACCTTACTAAGGACCCCAGGACTTAAAAGAGTACAAGACGGAAATGCTCAAAGGCATTTAGCAGACCTAACTGCAGCTATCTCAGTCTTGCAGAGCTTTCTTGTAATGTCTCATGGTCTATTTTTTATCCCAATATTTTCACTACTTGATGACACTGGTTCTTCTATTTGATTTCTGTCTGTGTACACCAGGGTGTGATCAAAAGAAACCTGCTTTATCCTCCAATTTTCCTCTTGGTCTTGAAATGCAACCAATCAAATCAAACACATGATTTACTGAAAGTTAGGTGGATCTGATGTCATTTTTGGATGCCAGGGAAATTACACTCCGTAGGTGAACACGGCCTTCTTTGTAAAACCCAAGTACAGGCATTTTCATTCCCTCACTGGGATGCCCTCAAAAGATGGGCTATGAAATTACCCTCTCCTTTCCAATGAATGGGCAGCAATTTCAGTTTGTCCAGAACAAACATTTTAGAAGAAATGCTGGTTCAATGATTTCTTAGTTTCAGGTTTTAATCCAGAGATATTATTTATTGAATTGTCTGAATATGAATCCTGGTTTTTATCCTCCTGGTGGCAAGCAACTATGGTAAAACTCTCCTTATGAAGTAGTCCCCAAGATAAAACTTGTACTGATGAATGATTGACATTTGAGAGGAGAAAAATGATGATTGTGTTTTTAAAACAAACTTGACAGACACCACCTCTGACCTCAACCATATAGACAAAAGTTAATCACAATTTGGAGGTTCACGTACTCGGTAGAGGATTATTCTATGTGCTGTAGGGGAGAGTATGGTAGTGAATAGGGTGTTTCTGCCCTTATTTCTCAGTATGGGCAAGAAGGTCAGCATGTAAACTCACTGAGAAACATGACAACATGAAGTATGTGCTAAGAGAAGAATTCTAAAATGGAGACACAGAAGTCAAAAACCTACAAATAATTAAAACACACCCATAACAATGGAGAAAGAAAGAATAAGGAAAAGTGGGACCCACTTTGAAAGGTAGTATTCGTTTCTCAAATATACTGAGCGATACTGTAAGTCAGTTGTGGATATCTTTATCCCCCTACCCCACCCTCTTCCGTGGCTCTTTTTTCCCCCTCAGCCTTCTCTGCCCTTAGACACACACCGTCAACCCCCCGAGCAGAGCTACCAGAAACAGTGGAAATGTCCTGATAAACCAGTTCACATGGAAGAGTCAATGAAATTATGTCTAAATGAAGGTGTTGGCCTCTCTACTGGGTTGACTGCTGACTCCCATAAAGATATGCCCCTGTCTTAATCCCTGGAACCTATGAATCTTACTCTATTTGGAAAAAGGGTCTTTGTAGATGTGATTAGGTTAAGGATTTTGAGATGAAGAGATGATCCTGGATGATCCTGATGGTATAAAAATCCAACAACCAATGTCCTTATAAGAGGTACACAGAGAAGAACCTAGGCAGAAGACGAGGAGGCAGTGTGGCCACAGAGGCTGTGACTATACTGATACGGCCACAGGTCAAGGAATGCCAGCAAGCACCAGAAGCTGGAAGAGGCAAAGAAATGGATTCATCCCTAGAGCTTCTAAAGGCAGTGCAGCCCTGCCAACACCTTCATTTCGGACTTCTGGCCTCCAGCACTGTGAGAGAACACATTTATGTTGTTTTAAGTCACCTGGTTCTTGGTAATTTGTTACAGCAGCTTCAGGAAACTAATACACCCTCCTAAGGACATTTTTATTTTAAGAGACACAATGTGTTGATTGATAATAATTGCACTGGATGTTGTCATTCTTTCTGGCCATCCAGCACCTGAGTCACCTTATGTTTAATGATGTATCAGACAAAACATGTAGCATAGAGTTTCATTTAAGTACAATAATTCAGTCTGTACAATTTTAGCCTTTCACATTTGATTGAGGATCTGAGTGAGCTCCAGAATTTATACTTACTCCATTCTTTAGCATCTGTCCTGTCTCCTCCCATTAAACTGAAAGTTCCTGGAGTATAGAGATGAAATTGTAGCTTCTTTATTTTTATTGCCCTATCACACTCCATCACATGCTGGACACATAGATGCTGAATGCAGATTTGTGCATGGAGAGAGACACCTGCAGTGTGAAATGTTCAAAATGATGTCTCGACCTTCATAATGTTTGAGCATATTCAACTTAGTGCTTTGCATCCACGATAATAGAACTGTCCCTTTCCTGGATTTTCTATTACCACCAATCCAAGAAGGCTTCTTCTATCTCCATGATTATCAACCATGGCTGCCCACCAGAGTTACCTGGAGAATTAAAAAGAAGAAAAAAGGAAAGAAACCTCATTCCTGGGACGTACTTCCAGGCCAACTAAGTCAAAAGCTTCAATATTTTTGAAAGCTCCCTGGTGATATTAATGTGCAGCCAGGATTGAAAACCACAGAAGAGGCTGAGATGTTTGAAGGAGGACCAGGTGAGAAGCACTGGAAGGTGTCTCTTCTAGTTGGCAGGAAAGATAGCTGTGTGAATTCTATGCTTCTCTTATATGTAAATAGCACACATTCACTGAGGTTCTTACCTTACAGAGAGGGATAATGATGTGGGAAATTCCCAGAGTCAACATTTGATGGAGAATATTATTCATTGTAGAAACTTAGTCTAACATTGATAGCTACACTCAAATGGAAGTTCCATGAGGGCAAGGACTTTGTTTTGTTTACTATTGTGTCTCCAGAGCCTAGTGTCATCCACGGGGTTGTTTGGTCCAGCACTCAGCCCATCCTGACCAATCTCCTCCTTAATTTTCATGAAACCTTCTCCAACTCTCCTAGAAATAAATGAAACCCATAAACAATGTATTGCTAGTATGATGGTTAGGTTTATGTGTCAACGTGGCCAGGTGATGGTGTCCAGGTATCTAGTCAAGCAAGCACTGGCCTAGCCATTATTGCAAGGACACTTGTGGCTGGTTAATAAACCAGAAGGCTGGTTTATTAAATCATCACTCAATTGACTGCACCTGTGACTGATTACATCAGCAAAGGGCGTGTCTTCCTCAATGAGAGAATTCAATCAGCTGGATTTAATCCAATCAGTTGAAGACTTTTAAGGAAGAGAGAGAGAGAGAGGACCTTCACTGCTCCTTCAGCTAGCCAGCGAAGAGTTTCCTGAGGAGTTCATCGAACACCTTCATCAGAGTTGCCAGTTTGCTGCCTGCTCTACGGAATCTGGACCCCTGCATACCCACAGCTGCATGAGATATTTTTATAAAATCTTATATTTACAGATATCTCTTGTTGATTCTGTTTCCCTAGAGAACCCTAACTAATACAGCTAGCATGAGCTATTCCCAGAAACAAGAGAAAGTGTGGTGACCCGTGGCAGTCACCGGCGTGGACTCTCTCCTGGGGTTACTTTGGGCAGGCTGGCATTAGCGGACAGCAGTGCAGCAGCAGAAGGGCTCCTGCAGGCTGGCAGCAGAAGCAAGCAGGCAGCCCTGCCACTTCGAGGAGGCTGATCTCACACCAATAACTGCCAAAGAGGAAATGAAGGCTTTCTGTATGGCCCCACTTAATGCAAAGTGGTTTAGAATGGGGTCTATTTTAAATGGACCATCTGGTATGAATTCACTTACTAAAAAAGTATAAATACCAAATATCTCCTTTCCTCCTCAGAACATCAAAGCCATCATCTTTCTTTCCACCCCTAGATAATGTAAATACCAAAGCAAAGTTCTTTTGTTCTCCATCCCCAGAAATATTTAGACCAGGAGGCTGGAAGAAAAGCAATTATTACTTGAAAACCTGAAATACCATCTATATAAGTCAATCACTCTGTGTCCTTGTAAATTGTGACTGCTTGCTTAGTTATACTCCCTAGAAATTAAACCTGAAAAACAAAAGTGTAATGTGCAAATGACAAATGCTTTGGAATTTTATGGTAGTTTAGTTTGGAATGAGTTTCCTACTGCCTTATTTCTCTACCATCTGGTAAATAGGAAATGCTTCTTACAGTTTTTTTTTTTTTTAATATTCATTTTATTGAGATATATTCACATACCCTGCAGTCATATGAAACAAATTCTAAATTTGATTGTTCACAGTGCCATTACATAGTTGTGCATTCATCACCAAAATCAATCCCTGACACCTTCATTACCACACACACAAAAATAACAAGAATAATGATTAAAGTGAGAAAGAGCGATTAAAGTAAAAAAGAATACTGGGTGCCTTTGTTTGTTTGTTTTTTTCTTCCCCCATTTTTCTACTCATCCATCCATAAACTAGACAAAGGGGAGTGTGGTCCTTATGACTTTCCCAATCCCATTGTCACTCCTCATAAGCTACATTTTTATAAAATCGTCTTCAAGATGCATGGGTTCTGGGTTGCAGTTTGATAGTTTCAGGTATCCACCACCAGCTACCCCAATTCATTAGAACCTAAAAAGGGTTGTCTAAAGTGTGCATAAGAGTGCCCACCAGAGTGACCTCTCGGCTCCTTTTGGAATCTCTCTGCCACTGAAGCTTATTTCATTTCCTTTCACATCCCCCTTTTGATCAAGAAGATGTTCTCCATCCCACGATGCCGGGTCTACATTCCTCCCCGGGAGTCATATTCCATGTTTCCAGGGAGATTTACTCCCCTCAGTGTCAGATCCCACGTAGGGGGGAGGGCAGTGATTTCACCTGCCAAGTTGGCTTAGCTAGAGAGAGAGGGCCACATCTGAGCAACAAAGAGGCATTCGGGAGGAGGCTCTTAGGCACAATTATAGGGAGGCCTAGCCTCTCCTTTGCAGCAACAGTCTTTCCAAGGGCAAGTCCTGTGGTAGAGGGCTCAGCCCATCAAACCACCAGTCCCCTATGTCTGTGAGCACATTAGCAACCATCTTATAGTTTTTTTAACACTCAGTCATAAAAATAAAAGTTACAGCGATGCATTAGGCAATCAAGGGGTTATTTTGTTGTTTGACTGTAATAAAGAGATGTTCACTACTATTGGTATCTTTCTCCCTGGGGAATCATCCCTTGAAAGCAAGAAGAAACCTGGCTCTTGAGGAGGACCAGGGAGAAGTCAGATGTCATCTCACTCGTTTCCATAAGGACACGGACCCATATCTGTTTGCCCTGCAGGCTTGCCCTACACATTTGGGTAACCTTCTTAGTTTCTCCTAGGGAAACAGTGCCCAGACAAACTACCATCCTTTCTAATTTTGTTTCAAGCACTTTCCAGAATCCCTATAATGAGGAAGGTCAAGCAGGGAGTGCATCCTTTAATTCTTGGTTAGATATAATAAGATTTATCCCCCAAATGTTTATGTTCTAATTCACCAGTTTTAGGGGCAAGAGAAGTTTCCACAACCTGAAAGTATCTTGCAGAACTTTGGGTCATTAGATCTAATAATTTCTCCATGAAAGCCCAGAATCAGTTGATGTCTTCCAATATACTCTAAGTGAATGTCAAGCTTTTCTGACTTAACTGAGCGACATTTAAAAGGGGTATTTCTGTAGAACATGATAGGATGTGGTAAATAGCTTTAGAAAAGAGTCAGGGTTATCTTGGATTTATAGGTCTTGCAAATATTTATGCAAGGTGCTAAAAAGTATCATCTCTCCTTTTTAAAATTATTGAACAAAGTGGGCTTATGTTTTTACTTTGTAAGTAAACACTGCTGCAACATTCTAAACAGATTTATTAGGCCTGTCACCAGCAGCCAAATATTTATGTAAGCTCCATGGGCTGAAAAGGTAGTCTAAGAAGGCTGTTTTAACCACAGCTTTGTAAATGTTTAAGGTAATATCCTGTCACTTTGAAACCATCCCACCTAGCCATATCATCATATTTATAAGAAAAAGACAAGATGTTCAAAGTGATGCATTATTTCCTGCCATCCAAAGTTAGGCTTCTGCCATTTTATCATAGCTAAACTGAAAAAAGAAATAATTTCAGAAAGTTCCTTCTCTGCACTACCTGGGAGGAAGCCACTGAAAACATTACTAGTGAGAGTTGGGAGAGAGAAAATGTAACTGTTGTGGACAATTTAATTAAGGAGAAAAATTTTAAATAGTGAGATTAAGTCTTCTTTAGGATAGAGGGATATATGTGGTTTAAAGGGGAAATTTTAGGTTATATACATGTTATTAGAATAATTTTTTTTTTATAAAAAGAATATACAGATACGTTTAATGCCTGGATTAAGTTTTAAATTAATCTATTTTCCTTTCAAAGTGCCTCAGTAATTACTAATGAAGTGTGGTCCCCAAGTCTGGTTGCTGGAATAAATTCTATATATGTATGTATATGTGAGTGTGTATGTGAAAAAGAGGGAAAGGGAGAGGGAGAGGGAGAGAGACTAGATGAGTGAATTCTGTGTTTCTCTAAGCTCTGGCAGGTCTCATTGTTTTGTAGTCCTTGTGCCAGTCTGAATGTATTATGTCCCTCAAACGCCATTATCTTTGATGCAATCTTGTGTTGGCAGATGTTATCAGTGTTGATTAGATTGTAATTCTTTGAGTGTTTCTGTGGAGATGTGCCCCACCCAGCTGTGGGTGATAACTCCGATGAGATAATTTCCATGGAGGTGTGGCCCACCCATTCAGGGTGGGTCTTGATTACTGGAGCAGTATATAAGCTCAGACAGAAGGATCCAGCTTGAGACAGCTAAGAGGGACACTTTGAAGAACACACAGGAGCTGCAGATGAGAGACAGTTTGAGGATGGCCGTTAAAAGCAGACTTTTGCTCCAGAGAAGCTAAGAGAGGAAAAACGCTCCAAGAGCAGCTAAGAGTGACATTTTTGAGGAACTGCAGCGTAGAGAGGAACATCCTGGGAGAAAGCCATTTTGAAACCAGAACTTTGGAGCAGATGCCAGCCATGTGCCTTCCCAGCTAACAGAGGTTTTCCAGACACCATTGGCCATCCTTCAGTGAAGGTACTCAATTGCTGATGTGTTACCTTGGACACTGTATGGCCTTAAGACTGTAACTGTGTAACCAAATATACCCCCTTTTATAAAAGCCAATCCATCTCTGGTGTTTTGCATTCTGGCAGCATTAGCAAACTAGAACAGTCCATTTGGTCTCAATATCCAACTGTGATGTATCAGTCATGACTCTTTCAGTTACAAGCTAAAAAAGACAAACTCAAACTAGTTTAAACAAAGACACTATATTGCAAAGGTCCAGGGAATACATCTTCAGGCACAGCTGGATTCAGGTGCTCAGAGCTCTTGCCAAAATCCTTTGCTCTGCTTTCCTTTGCACTGGCTTCATTCTCAAGCAGGCTTATGCTATTGTGATGGCCAAGATGGCCAAATTCCAGACTTTCATTCTACCAGCTTAGCAAACACTACAGAAGAGGCTTGGTCCAGACTCAATAATCATTGAATCAAGTCCCCCTTTCCAAAAATTATTCAGAATTTCAAGATGGTGCCACGGAGAATTAAACAAAGCATGGGCCCACCGAGCACCAGGTCCCTGAAGGTGCATATCCATGGAGCTGGCCTTATTGCCACCTGAAGGGTAGCTCCAATGGCCAATGCCTACACATGTGTTACAGGAACCAACAAATCTGATCCTGGGTAGAACTGAGAAGATAACCCTGCAGACATTCACCCAACAAGCATTTACCCTGTGGTGAACCACCCCCAGCCCTCACATCATGCAGAGAGTTTCAATCAAGAGTTAGAATCAATCCCATGAAGAAACCAGCTTCTGCTTTCCATTCTGCCAACTCTGGGTGCCAAATGGGGAGGATGGGTGCAGCAGCGACTGGCAACCATTCTGGAATCCAAGCACACTTCGGGCTGGTCTTTTCCCCACAATCTATCAGATTGTGAGACCCACATTGTGTTTCAAATGCAATCCAGACTTGCCCATGGATTTGATGATCTCAGTTGTATCATAAAGGATGCATAGGTGGAGTGCAGTGGCTTTTCTACTGCTGCATGGGGTTCTTCCCAGGACTCAGAAGAGCATGGAAATGCTAGTGCCAGACTCCTCCAGGGTGCAAGAATTGCCCTAAAGCCATGGGAACTCCAGGGGGTCCCTGGCACACTGTAATTCCTCCTCACGTGCAGACATTTGGTCAACAGGCCTTCCTTTGAAGTCTAGGCAAGACTGGGGCAAGCTCTCCTGCTGGGGGACATGTGGCTGTCAGTGGGAGGAAGGAGGCCCCATCTCTCCTTCTCGAATGCTCAGGAGTCGGTACTTCTTTTCCTGCAGAGTCAGAGTGTCTGCTGCTCTTACAAAGCTCTAAATGTTGATCTACCCCTTTGTCATCTTTGACAGCGTTTTGAGGGAAGGTGGAAGTGCCTAGCTGGTGTGCTTTTGATTTCCTTGAAAGCAATGAGAAAGGGATGATATGACTAAGGGCATATGTAGTCTAAATCAGTAGTTTTCCAAGTGTGGTCCTCAGATCAACAGCATCAGCATAATCCAGGAACTAATAGAAATGCAAATTCTCAGGCCCCACCCCAGACCTCCTGAATAAGGAACTCTGAGAGTGGGTTCCAGCAGTGTCTGTGTGTGTGTGTGTGTGTGTGTGTGTGTGTATGTGTGTGTGTGTTATGCAATTTTATTGAGATAAAATCACATAACATACAATCATTCAAAATGTACAGTCAGTTGTTCACAGTATTGTCGTATAGTTGTGCTTTCATCACCACAATCAAACTTTGAACATTTTCATTATTCCAAAAAATAAAATGAAAATTAAAATAAAAAAGAACAGTCAAACATCCCATTCCTCTCCTTCCCCCACTGTACATTTACTTTTTAAATACAGTTTAATTGAGATATATTCACACACCCTACAGTCATCCACAGCATGCAATTATTCACAGCACCATCATACAGCTGTGTGTTCATCCCAGAATCAATTTTTTAACTTTTTCCTTACTACAAAATAAATATAAAAATCAAAAAAGAACACCTAAATCTTTCCATCCTCTCCATCCCACCCTATTCCTCATCTAATTTTTGTCCCATTTTTCAACTCATCTGTCCATACACTGGATAAAGGGAGTACGAGCTACAAGGTTTTCAGTCACATAGTCACACTATGCAATCTTCATAGTTGTACAACCATCTTCAAGAATCAAGGTCACTGGACTGCCGTTTGACAGCTTCAGGTATTTCCCTGTAGCCATTCCAACACACTAAAGACTAAAAGGTTACATCTATATAGTGCATAAGAATACCCTCCAGAGTGATCTCTCGACTCCATTTGAAATCTCTCAGCCACTGGAACCTTACTTTGGTTCATCTCTCTTCCCCCTTTTGGTCAGGAAGATCCTCTCAATCCCACAGTGCTGGGTCCAGGCTCTTCTCCAGGAGTATCCCGCATTGCCAGGGGGATTCACACCCCGGGAGTCATGCCCCACATGGGGAGGAGGGTAGTGAGTTCACCTGCTGAGTGGGCTTGGGGGGGCCATATCTGAGCAACAAAAAGGCTCTCTGGGGCAGGGGGACTCCTAGGCACAATTAAAAGTGGGCTTAGCCTCTCCCTTCAGTGTGTGTTTTAACAAGGCCTCCAGGTGATTCTTACAGCTAATATCAGCACGGCACTGGTTTTTATCATTAAACATTTTAAGGACTATAATAATGATAACCAACATTAATTAAGCATTTCTATTTGCCAGGTACTGTGCTAAGTGCTTTTACATGCATTATTATATTGATTATTATCCCTACGTTGCCATTTAGGAAGTGAGCTCAGAGCGTTAAGTAACCTGCACTCTCAGTGGCAAAACCCGACCCTACACCCAGGCAGTCTGGCTCCATAACTAGGTTCTTGACCACTAGTCAGGGTAGTAGCCCCAGGTATCTGCCCTTCCCCCTGTTTTTCACCAATCACATGGGGCTCTCACATGACTTAATGCCCTTGGGCTTTTGCAGGGATGAAACATGGATGGGAGTTGAAAAGAATGGAGTGGAAAGAGAAATGCAATGCTTAATATTCATGGATACTCACTGAGTGCCTACTAGGTGCAGTTCATGGCCTCCATTTACAAAACTTGAGCAGATTCTGCTACAGGGGCTCTGTTCTGTCCTCAGCAGGAAAATCTTGGAGACCATAGATGTTCCACTGAGAGAACTTTGAAATGTCAGAGCAACCTTTACACCAGTGGACCTTAACCTCCATGAAAGGCAGAGAGAGTGAATGTCACTAACCCCCTGAATTCCACACACCTGGTGCAATTCTGACTCTCGTGGACACTCAGTAAATAGGTGTGGGAGGAATTATGAGTCAGGCTGCCTGCACTTTTATCCTTTCTGGGTGGACAAGGGTCTTCATTCTCATGGTTCAGAACATTGTCTCATAGATGTCATTGTCTAATCCTCAAGTTGAGAAAACCTTAATACATTTGTCACCAATTCAAGATGCTGGAGAAAATTTACCAGGAGTGCTTTGACTGCTTATTGGTTTTGAGAACTTGGAAAAATTTTAGGAACTAAAACTCAAACTAAGATTGATAGCACAGATTTATTATTAGCTTTTGAGTCAAGTCTTTGTTTACTCCTGACCTAATCACAAGGTAGCCGTGTTTGTTTTATCCATAGCATGGGAAAAGGTAAGAAAGGAACTACCTTTGCCTCTTGACTTTCTGTAACATAAAGTAAAAGGCAATACCAATTAATTTTCAAAAGCGATGATTTGTTTTAGCTGTAGAGAAACTAGCTGCGAAGAGTCTGAGTGGAAAATACCCTGAAAATCAGTTGAATTATGGTAAACTTTCAAGACAGACACAAAGAAAAGCTGAGCAAAGGTGTTTCCTAGGCGTAAGAATTCAGCTCCATGGATTGGCAGGGGTCACAGCTCATGTCCTCAGCTCCAGCAAACCCACTAGGGAGCTGTGATGGAAGGACAAAAGCTGGGATTTCTCCAAAACAGGTTCTTGCAGCCCTACTACTGGGGATCCTTAAAATAAGGCTGCCAGACAACACTGTGAATGTGATTAATGCCACTGAATTGTAGGACTGGGAGTGGTTGAGATAGGAAATTTAATGTTATATATATGCTACTACAATTGAAAAAGAAAGGAAGAGAGATAAAAGAGGCCTGGGCCTAATAATAGAGGAGAAAATGCCCCAAAGGACATTATTGAGACAATAGAAAAAATTGGAATATGGACTGAAGCTTTATATCGGTGTTAAATTTCTTGAACTTGATAATTGGTACTTAATGTGGTTACACATGTGAATATCTTTGTTCTCAGGAAATATACATGGAAATATTAAGTGATAAAGGAGCATTATGTTTGCAACCTATGCTCAGATGTTTAGCAAATAGGTAGACAGAGAGAGAGAAGGAAGGAGGGAGGGAGAGGGAGACATATAACAAATGTGACAAAATGTTAAAGATTGGCAAATCTAGGTATCTGATTGGGGGTATACTGGAGTTCTCCATATTATTTTTGTATTATGTTTGCAACTTTCCTGTAAGTTTGAAATTCTTTAAAAATAAAAAGTTTTAAAATAAGGCTGCTGGGTTTTTATAGGGTACATTGAGATGTAGCATGGGCCACAGTCAGCATCAGTGTTCAGCGTAGCACTGACCACACACTTACAACATGTCAGCAACTATGCCGGACCCTAGACATCTTTATCCAAGCAAGCTGGATACAAAACCACAGTATACTCTGACACATTAAAAATACGGTATAACTATGAAATATGGAAGCATCTCCTGTCTTATAATGACAGCTAACATGAACTGAGAACTTACTGTATGCCAGGCCCTGCTCTGAACACTTTACAAGTACTTAATTCATTTAATCCTCACAGCTAGCCCAGGAGGTAAACACTGTTCCATCCCTTACTGAACATGAAGGGAAAATGGAATGCCTCTTGATTAATGCATATCTTGTTTGCTCCAAGCTTGTCACTGAAGGTACCAGAATTCCAATTCAGGTAGAGCCTGAGCTCTTAACCACAGCTCTACCTCCTTTCAAATGCAATCTGAAATAGTGTTTTGCTAAGTGGGGAAAGCGTGTCCAGTGTCCTCCTGGCCTCAATCAACAACAGAAACCAGGATCTGAAAGGAGCTACAGAGCTTCACCTGGTTTGGCCCCCAGAACCCAAGAAGGTATTATCAATAGAAGAAATAACCAAGGTTCTTAGGTTAAACGAATTTTTTTAAAACCTGCCCAGATTTATTGAACCAATAAGTGATGGCTAAATCAACAAACATTTGTTAAGTGTGTGTTCAGTTTGGCAGGAGCAGAGGTGGACCATAAATCAGAAGAAGCCTGGGTGGCTTAATGGGGAGTCCTCAGTTTGGGCTTTGTTTGTGCCACCTCGGTGCTAGGGCCACACTTCTGTGTGAGCCTGGCTTTACCACGAAGAACCCCCAGGGCTGGCACACGACTTGTTTGCTGGTGGTTGTGCTGACATGCTGGCCTGCACTGATGGGCAGCAGAAGGGCTTCACTGTACACATGACCAGCCCTGCCCGTGACTCCCTGCAGCTGAGGATGAGACTACTGCCAATATCCTGTTTGAAAAACTGCCAAAAAAAAGAAGGGCTTTGGGGGAATGGTCCTTGTGGATCTGGCTGGGTTATGGGAACTCCTGCAGAGAGGAGGTCGGTCAGAAATCACCAGCACTCAACACGACCTCTAAGCCAAGTCCTCCACTTGTATGGCATGATGAGAACAAGGCTGGTGGGCATTCCACTGTGGGGTGCTGAAGGTGACCGACTAGAGGAACTGACCTGTATTCCACGGAATTTGGGGGACTGGCATTCCCACCTAAAATGCCTAAAAGTGAAAGGCCAGCTGGAGCAGCCTGTGGAATAGCAGCTGCCTGGGAAAGATCAGCACTTTCAGAGTTTGAATTGGGAGAGCAAGGATACATGCAAAGGTGGACCCTGAGGAAGGGAGCTGGTCATGGGACATGTCCAAAGGGATCTTGCATAAGAGGGCCTTCTGGAAGGGTGAGATGACCCAACAGAGAGGGAAATCAACCCAAAGCCAGGGACTGGGTCAGGGAGCAATTGCAGCTAGTCAGAGGAGATATATCCTCAAACTAATTTCAGATAAGAGATCCTAAGTGATTGGAATTCCAAGGAACCCAGAAGAAAAGCAAACTTTCAGGCAGGCAGTACAGAGAGGGCCCTAATGCTAAATCGCAGAAACAGCTTTGCCCCTTTCCTCTAATTTCCCCACATTCCCACCCTCTTACCCCATCCTGACCCCAGTGGGTCCAAAACAAAACCTAGAATGAAGGAGGAGGTATAGCGAGGAGGGACAAGAAAACAGCTCTGTTCTCTTCTGCTGCAGGCCTATTGTCTGAGGCAGGCCAAAGTTGGAGGAGGAGAAAAAGTTCTAACTGGATGACAGTTTAGAGTTTTAATATTAAATAGGACTGCAGTTTAAATATCTTAAAATGACAAAAAAAAAAAAACACTATGAAATTAAACATAGAATTACCATATGACCCAGAAATTCCACTCCCAAGTATATATGCAAAGAACTGAAAACAGATACAGAAACAGATAATTGTACACCAATGTTCATAGCAACAATTATCCACACAGGCAAAAAGTGAGAATAACCCATGTCCATCAACAGATAACTTGATAAACAAATGCGGTATGTACATGCAATGGAATATTATCCAGCCATAAAAAGGAATGAAGTTCTGATACATTCAATAACACTGATGAAAATTAAAGACATCAGATTGAGTGAAATAAGCCAGACACACAAAAAACAAATATTGTAAGATATCACTGATATGAAATAATTAGTATAAGCAAATTCCTAGAGTCAGAAACTAGAATACAGGTAACCAGGGGCCAGGGTAGGGATAGAGAATGGGGAGTTAATGCTTAATAGGTTCAGAATTTCTGTTTGCAGTGATAAAAGAGTTTAGGTAATGGATGATGGTGATGGAATTAATAACACTGAATTGTATATTTGAAAGTGGTTAAAGTGGGAAATTCTAGGTTGTATATATATTGTCAGAATAAAAATTTTAAAAGCTCATAGAATTGTACAACACAAACAGTGAACCCTAGTGTGAACTATGGACTACAGTTAATAGTATAATTATAATAGTATTGTTTCACCAATGGTAACAAAGTTACCACACTCATGCAAAATGTTACTAATAGGGCAAGCTGTGTGTGTGACAGGGCATACATGGAAACTCTAATTTATGCATGATTTAAAAAAAGATTAAAGAAAACAGTAGGAGAAGATCATGGCACCCTTGCTAGGGCCTCCCCTAACCCCACCACAGGTGGTGTGGAACCAACTTGTGCTCCCTGTGCACATACTTCAGTGCATATATGTCAGTGCTAATCAGTAGGGTAGCAGCCTGAAAGACTAAACTGGGAAACTCATCACTGTCTTGCTCACTGAGAACTTTCCCTACAGGCAGAAGCAGCTTGAAGGCAGCTAAAGCAGTATAAGAAAAAAAATAACTCAAAGTGACCAAGGGCAAAGGATTCCCTGCTTTAAGTCATACAACAGAGCACACAGGTTAGGGAGATAGTCAATTTCATAGGTGGTAGAGAAGGAATTCTAAATCCTGTAAATGAAGGAATTCCTAAAGCTACAAGCAAGCAAAAGTCCAGAACAAGACTCAGGCTCAGAAAAGATGGAGAGGACCCTGCACTCCACATTCACCTTGGACTGGTCTTCTTGATGGGAGGACCACACCCTGATAGTCCAGGCAGCACGAAGTCAACATGCAAAGACTGTGAAAGGTATTTTTTTGCATTGGTTTGCTTGTTTTCATAGGTCCTGGCACCCAAGGGAATCTCTGTCATATCACTAGCTGGATACAAACTTAAGGAACAGATAGCTCATGTACTAAATCCCAGAAATAACATTTTAAAATAATAGAAGGTACAGTGAAAAACAGAAGATTGTAGGACAAATGAAGAAATAAGAAATGATGTTCCATCCAAAGGAATAGGATAAAAATCCAGAAACCATCAATGAGATGACAGACTTTGGACATACTGACAAAGATTTTTTTTAAACAATCCTCAATATGCCCAAGGAGATAAAGGAAAACAGAGAAAGGACTAAAGGATATTAGGAAAAAAAAAATGAATGAGCAATATGAGAATATCAAGGAAGAGATAGAAATTTTTAAAAGGAACCAAGAGAAATACTGAACTTGAAGTCCACAATAACTGAAATGTAAAATTCCCTGGAGGGTTTCAACAGCAAATTGGACCTGGCAGAAGAAAGAATCAGTGAACTCAAAGACAAAACAATTGAAATAATTCAAGCAGAAGAGCAAAAGATAAAAAGATTTTTAAAAAGTGAACAGAATGCAAAAGACAGTGAGAAACTAGCAAGCATACCCATATATATGCTTTTTCTCCCAGAAGAAGAAAAAACAGAGAAAGGGACAGAAGGAACATTCAAAGAAATAATGGTAGAAAACTTCCCAAATATAACAAAAGATATGAACATGCACATTCAAGAATCCCAATGATCTCCAAACAGGATAAACACAAAGACAACCATACCCAGACACACAGTAGTCAAACTGTCCAAAGCCAAGGACAAGGAGAGAGTTTTGAAAGCTGCAAGAGAAAAGCCAGGTGTTACGTATGAGGGAGTCCCTATAAGATAAAGTGCTCATTTCCCATCAGAAACCATGGCAGCAAGAAGGCAGAGGGAATAAATATTTAAAGTCTGAAAGGAAACAATTGCCAATCAGAAATTTTACATCTGGTGAGACTGTCTTTCAAAAATGAGGGAAAGATTAAGATATTCCTAGATAAACAAAAGCTAATGGAGTACATCACAATTAAACTGCCCTACAAGCAATGCTAATGGGAGTTCTTCAGGCAGAAAGGAAAGAACACTAGAAAGTGGATCAAAGTCACATAAAGAAATAAAGACTTCTGATGAAAGTAATCATGTGGGTGATGATAAATGCCAGCACTATTGTATTGTGTTTTTCTGGTATGCAACTCCACTCTTTACTTCTTATGGGTTCTGAAATGCAAATGATAAAGACTAATGATAAATCTATGGTTTCAGACATACAATGTATGAAGATATCATTTGTAGCAAGCACAACAAAAAGTGGGGAACACAGGGGTATAGGAACAGTGGATGTGTATGCTGTTGAAGTTAAGTTACTATCAAACCGAAAGTGATTGTTACAGATCTAGAATGTTAAATTTTAGCTCCATTGTAACCACAAAGAAAGTATATTAAAATATACGTATTAAAGAAATTAGAAGGGACTCAAAATGATACAATACACAAAATCAAATAAATATGAGAGTAGGCATTGAAAGAACTGATGAACAAAAAAGGTAAGACTCATAAAGAGAAAGAAAAATTGCAGATGAAAGTTCTGCATTATCAGTAGTTGTTTTAAATGTAAATAAATTAAACTCTCTAGTAAAAAGGCAAAAACTGGCAGAATGATTATAAAAGCATGACCCAACCATATGTTGTTTACAAGAAGAGCACCTTAAATTCAAAGGCACAGTTAGGCTGAAGGTGAAAGAAAGAAAAAATATATACCATTGCAGATAGAAACCAAAAGACATCTGGAGTAACCATACAAATATCAGATAAAACAGACTTTAAATCAAAAACCGTTATGAGAGACAATGAAGGATCACAATATACTGATAAAGTGGTCAATTTGACAAAAGACATAATAATTATAAACATACACACACTTATATATTTGGCAGAGTCCCTAAATATATGAAGCAAATATCGACAGATTTGAAGTCTCCTACGTTAAGTAGGAGACTTTGATACACTACTTTTATATAATACACTACTTTCAATAATGGATCTAGATAGCAGATCAATAAGGAAATAGAAGTCTTGCACAATACTCTAAACCAGCTAAACCTAACAGACATGTCTAGAATGTTTCTCCCAACAGCAGCAGAAAGCACATCCTTCTCCAGTATACATGGACCGTTCTCCAGGATAGATCATGTGTTAGGTCACAAAACAAGTCTTGATAAATTCAGAAATATTGAAATAACACAATGTATTTTCTCTGATCACAACTGATTGAAGGCAGAAATCAATAACAGAGGGAGAACTGGAAAATTTACAAATATGTGGAAATTAAACGTCCACTCTTAAATAGCCAATGGCTTAAAGAAAAAATCACAAGGGAAATTAGGAAATATCTTGAGTTGAATGAAACGAATACACAACATGCCAAAACTTATGAGATGCAGCAAAGTCAGTGCTGAGAGGGAAAATTATAGCCCTAAATGATTACGTTAAATAATAAGAAATATCTCAAATCAGAGACCTAACCTCACAACAGGAGGATCTAAAAAAAAAAGAAGAGAAAATCAAACCCAAAGTGAGCAGAAGGAAGGAAATAATGGATTATAGCAGAGATTAATGAAATAGAGAATAAAAAAAAGCAGTAGAGAGAATCAATGAAACCAATGGCTGGTTCTTTGAAAAGGACAATAAAATCAACAAGCTTTTAACTAGATAGACAAAGAAAAAAAGAGAGAGTACACAAATAACTAAAATCAGAAATGAGAGGGGAACATTACTATCAACCATGCAAAGATAAAAAGGATTGTAATAGGATACTGTGAACAACTGTACACCAACAAATTAGGTAACCTAACTCCCTAACTCATTCTACGGGGCTACCATCACCTAACAATAAAGCCAAATGAAGATACTGCAAGAAAAGAAAATTACAGACCAATACCCTTATGAATATAGATGCAAAAATCCTTAATAAAATACTAGCCAACCAAACCCAACAACACATTAAAAGAATTATACACCATTACCAAGTGGGATTTATCCCAGGTATGCAAAAGTAGTTCCACATAAGAAAATCAACTAATGTACTACACCACATAATAGAATGAAGGAAAAAACTACATGATCATCTCAATGGATACAGTAAAGGCATTTGACAAAATCCAGCACCTCTTCTTGACAAAAACACTCAGAAAACTTGGAATAGGGCATATATGAAAAACACACAGCTAACATCATACTCAATGAAGAAAGACTGAAAGCTTTCCCTCTAAGATATAGAACAAGACAAGGATGTGCACTGTCACCACTGTTACTCAATATTGTACTGGACAGTCTAATCAGAGCAATTAGACAAAATAAAGAAAGAAAAGACATCCAAATTGGAAAGTAAGAAGCAAAACTTTCCTATTTGCAAATGACAGGATCCTATATATATAGAAAATCTTGAAAAGAGATTCAAGAAAGCTACTAGAGCTAATAAACAAATTCAGCAAAATGACAGAGTATGAGAACATGCAAAAATCATTAGTTTCTATATACTAGTGACAAAAAATATGAAGAAGAAATTCATTTAAAAAAAATCCATTTACAATAGCAACTAAGAGAATCAAATATCTAGGAATAAATTTAACCAAGGACACAAAAGACTTGTACACAGAAAACCACGGAACACTACTAAAAGAAATCAAAGAAATCAAATAAATGAATGGATATTACATGTTCATGGATTGGAAGACTAAATATTTTTAAGACGTTGATTCTACCTGAAGCAATTTACACATTCAACACAATTCCAGTCAAAAGTCCAATAGCTTTCTTGGCAGAAATGGAAAAACCAATTATCACTTTTATATGGCAGGGTATAGCCAAAATCATCCTGAAAAAGAAAGAAGTGGTAGAACACACACTTCCTGATTTTAAAACTTACTACAAAGCTACAATAATCAAACAGCATAGTACTGACACAAGACAGACATATAGACCAATGAAATCAACTTGAAAGTTCAGAAATAGACCTTAACATCTATGACCAGCTGATTTTTGACAAGAGTGCCAATTACACTCAGTGGGGAAAGAATAATCTGTTCAACAAATGGTGCTGGGAAAACTGGATATCCATATGAAAAAGAATGAAGGAGGATCACTGGCTCACACTATATACAAAAAATTAACTCAAAATGGATCAAAGACCTAAAATAAGAACCAGGACTATAACACTCCTAGGAGAAAGCATAGCAAGGCATCTTCAGAACCTTGTGTTAGGCAATAGTTTCTTAGACTTTACACCAAAAGCATGATTAACAAAAGAAAAAGTACATAAATGGGATTTCATCAAAATTAAAACTTTTATGCATCAAAAGAATTTATCAAGAAAGTAAAAAGACAACCTACAGAATGGGATAAAATATTTGGAAACCATTTATCCGATGAAGATTTAATACCCAGAATATATAAAGAAATCCTACAACTCAAAAACACTAAAACAAACAACGCAATTTAAAAATGGGCAAAAGTCTTGAAGAGACATGTCTCCCAAAAAGATAAATAAATGGTCAATAAGCACATGGAATGATGCTTGATATCATTAGCCATCATGGAAATGCAAATCAAAACAACAATGAGAAATCATTTCCCACACACTAGAATGGCTGCAATTTAAAAATCGGAAGGAAAAAAATATCATGTATTAGAGGGTATAGTGGTTTGAAGCTGTTATGTACCCCATAAAAGACTATGTTCTTTTCATCCATTCCTGTGGATGCAGACCTATTGTGGATGGGATCTTTTGATTAGGTTATTTCAATTGAGATGTAAACCACCTCATTCAAGGTGGGTCTTAATCCTCTGACTGGAGTCCTGTATAAGAGAACAGAACACAAACAAAAGCTAAGAAATGAATTTAAGAGAAGCTCATAAAGAAAAGTCCCAGAGAAGGACCTACAGAAGTTCAGAGAAGAAGCCACTAAAACCAGAAGCTGAAAGCAACAAAACCCAGGAGAGAAGGACCAGGAGACACCGGCATGTGCCTTCCCATGTGACACAGGTGTCCTGAATGCCATAAGTCTGTCTTCAGAGTCCAGGTATCATCCTATTGATGCCTTCAGTTGGACATTTTCTTGGCCTAAGAACTGTAAATTTTAAGTTAATAAATTCTGGCAGCTTTACCAAACCAAAACAGAGAGGATGCATAGAAATGGGAACTTTTGTTGATTGTTGGTGTGTATGTAAAATAGTGCAGTTGCTGTGGAAGACAGTTTGGCAGTTCCCAGAAAGTTAAGAATAAAATTACCATATGATCCAGCAATCTCACTTCTAGGTATATGCTCAAAAGAATCAAAAGCAGGTAACTGAAAATATATTTATACACAGATGTTCATAACAGCATTATTCAGTTGCCAAAAAATGGAAGCAACTCAAGTGTCCATCAACAGATAAATGGATAGACAAAATGTGGTATATACATACAATGGAATATTATTGAGTCATGAAAAAGGATGAAGTTCTGGTTCTTGCATCAGCAGGGATGAACCTTGAAGACATCGTGTTGAGTGAAATAATCAAGACATGATAGGACAAATATTATGTCATCTCACTAAAATGAAATAATTAGAATAAGCAAAATCATAGAGATAGAAACTAGAATATAGGTTATCAGGTGCTGGGGTTAGGGTGGAGAATGGGGAATTTCTGTGTGGGGTGATGGAAAAGTTTTGGTAATGGATGGTGGTGATGGTAGCACAATATTGAGAATGCAATTTACACCAATGAATTACATATTTGAATGTGGATAATGCAGGAAATTTTAGGTTGTATATGTGCTACTAGAATAAACATGAAAAATAAAACTGTAGAACACAAATAGTGAAGCCTAAGGTAAGTTGTGGACAGCAGTTAATAACGCAATTATAATAAATTTCTTTCGTCAATTTTAACAAAATTCCCACACTAAAGCAAAGTGTCAATAATGGTGGAGGTCAGTTATAGGATCTCTGTATTTTCTGCATGATTTCTCTGTAAACTTCTCTAATAAAATATTCTTTTAAAAAAAGAATTTGTCATAAAAAGTCAAAGTCAACACAAGCACACAAAAGATGGTGGATGGGATTTGAGGAGAAGTGCCCAAGCTGAAATCTCAATGTGGTCAATGCAGGCTGTTCCGGTTTGCTAATGCTGCCATTATGCAAAACACCAGAAAAGGATTGGCTTTTATAAAGGGGGTTATTTGGTTACACAGTTACTGTCTTAAGGCCATAAAGTGTCCAAGGTAAGGCATCAGCAATAGGTACTTTCACTGGGGGATGGCCAATGGCATTTGGAAAACTTCTGTTAGGTGGGAAGGCACATGGCTGTAGTCTGCTCTGGAGATCTACTTTCAAAATGGCTTTCTCCCAGGACGTTGCTTTCCAGGCTGCTGCTGCTCTGAGGTCCTGCTGTCTGTGAATTCCTTTACACGACTCCAGTGATCCAATTAACACCCACCCTGAATGGGCAGGGTAACACCTCCATGGTAATTATCCAATCAAACGTTTCACTCACAGTTGATTTAATCACATCTCCATGGAAACACTCAATCAAAGGATTCCAGTCTAATCAACACTAATACATCTGCCCCCACAAGAGTACATCAAAGAACATGGCGTTTGGGGGACATAATACATCCAAACCGGCACACAGGCCAACTGTTCATTTTGTAACAGATGATCAAGTATTTCATTTCTTTTAGTGGAGATTTTGTGTGTGTGTGTGTGCTCTCACAGTCCCTGTAAACAACATGATATAAATATTGTCTTTTCAAATAATAAGCATTTCCATCATGTAAGTGGAATTTCTTATTCTCTTGACTCAAAAAATAATCAGGTTGCCTTTTCTTAAAAGACTTTATCGTTCACAAAACAGGTATTTTATAGTAGTCATAGAATCCTAATTTTCTAACAGAGCCTGTTTTCTGGTAAAATCCTTATTTTGATTAAGTAGAAAGATGTATGTAATGAAGCAAGTTATATGTCATAATTTGTGGAAGAGAAGCAAACTAGCAGATCTCTAAAGGGTCGATAGCTATACTTCACGCTGTTCAGGGATTGCCTAAAGAAGTTTCAGTAGCCATCTCTTAAAACACTTTATACATCTTAGATTAAACCTTAAGTTTTTTTAGGTAGCACATGCAGACCTAGAGGAAAGGAAAACTTATTGCTATAAGTTTATTGCTATAAACAATATCTCAAGCTTAATGTATTATTTAAGGTACAAACAGAAAGACCCCAAATAGAGATCCTTAAATAAATGGAAGTTTGTTTCTCTTTTTCAAAAGCCCAGAATGAAGCAGGTGATCTTGGGCAACTAGATGGTCCTTATTTAGGAACCCAGGCTTGAGACTGATACCCTTTTCAACGTGTAGCAGCACTGGAGACCGCTGCTCCAGATGCCGCTGCCATCCTTTCTCAGGGATTAGGAGATGACCTGGACAGTGCACACATCACTTCTCTTCAACCTATTGGCCCACTGTGGTCACATGGCCACATCTAGCCCAAAATCAGGCTGGATAATGTGAGCTGAGATGCAGGCGTTCTGTGACTAAATGGAAAATGTCAGAATAGATACAGGAAGTGGCAGGAGGTGACAAAAGCTTTCTATATATCTTAGTAATAATTAGAAAGAAATTGAATCCATAATTCTACTTAACAAACATTCATTGAGTGCTGCCTGTGATCAGAATTCTGTTTTACCCTGGAGGTAATCTTCCAAGAAAATATGCTTCATTAGTTTAATACCCTTTAAAGGGAAATCCCAACATATTTTAAGTAAACTAAACTCACAAGACCATCCCTTGCATATTCTTTTCCTTGGAGGAAATTAGCAGACATTACTGTGCAAAACCCTATCTCTTGGTTTTTCACCTGGAATTAAAGAGTTTTGAACAAACAGGGTGATATGGCACCATAGTAATACTATGGCAAAAAGAGCTGGCATCATGTTCACTCAGTGCTAGAAATCAGTGTTTGTCTGGCAGGAGAAATAATACCAAGACTACAAATGACTGTTATGAAGCCCTTTGATGTGTGTCATTTTCTCCTCATTTTCTTATTTCACATTTACTCTTACCCAGAATAATTACTGTAAAGTTGTCCTTTAGAAATATTAAGAACTCTGGGCTGAGAGGCAGAAGCCCTGGGGTTGATAACAGTTCTAATACTAAATAGTTATGCCACCCCAAAGAATGGTAACAGACAGGATCAAGTTTTCTGGTTCATTGATTCATCCACCAACCATGTATCTGTTGTCTGCTATGCAGGCTCTAGGCTAGGCCTGTGGAGATATCCTTCCTCTCTAAATTTCTTGGATTCTTGATGTTCTAAGTGCCCCAGGATGTACAGATCATAGAGATGTTACTGTAGCTTCCTCACATCAACAAAGTAGCAAGCATTTGGGACACTGATGTCTGTGGCAGAGACTACTAATTATCCATCACTATCAATTCTACCATCTTTCCATTGTAATAGAACTCCCAATTTTCAAGTGGGCCAACACCTATTCCTTACATCCTTCCTTGCAGCTAAAGGTGGCCATGCAACTGAGTTCTCGCCAATGGGACAGGAGTGGAAGCAATGTGTGCAACTTCTGAGTTATGCCCTGAAAAATGAGGCATGCCTTTCCATTCCTTCCCCCACCTCCTTCCTGCTGGAGGCATACAAGCATGACTATGACTCATTTTGGACCATGTGGATGAGGGTGATGTCCTAGGGGTAGCAAAGAAACAAGATGGATGAGCCCAAGACTGTATTAGTTATCTATTTCTGTGTAATACGTGGCTCAAACAACAAACATGTATGATATCCCAGTTTCTGTGGGTCAGGAATCTGGGCATGGCTTACCTGGGTGCCTTGGCTCCATGGTGTCTCACAAAGTTGAGATCATGGTGTAGGCCAGGGTGGCGGCATCTCAAAGCTCGACTCGGGGAGGATCCACCTCCAAGCTCACTCACACAGCTGTTGGGAGCCCTCAGGTCCAACCCGACTGTAGATCCAAGACCTCACTCAGTTCCTTGCCAAAGGGCAGCTCACAGCATGGCACCTGGCATCCCCCAGAGTGAGCAAGAAAGTGAGAAAGAGTGGGAGAGGGTGAGAGAGTAAGAGAGAGCAAGAGAGTGAAGGAAGGAAAGAGAAAACCAACATGATGGAAGCCAGTCTCATTGAAACCTAATCTCAAAAGTGACATCCCTTCACTTCTGCCATATACTATTTGTTAGAAAGGAGTCACCAGGTCCAGTCCATAGTCATGGGGAGGAAATAATGCAAGGGTGTGAATACCAGGAGGAAGGGATCATTGGGGACCATCTTGGAGGCTGCCTATCTCAGATACTTACGCTAGGGAGTTGCCTTCTCATTTCTGATCTGCTTATGCTCCAACCATCACTGGGAAGAAAAACAGATGCCCATCTTTAAAGCAGAGTCTTCATGAAAGCAGCCAAACTTGTATTCTAATTGATTTCGGCGTTAGAATTGTTTCACTCCATGAAACATTTCCGTGATTAGTGAGGCTCTGCAGTAGGTATTTCCTGGAATATCTGCCTCACTAGACCACTTTCTCTGAGAATTTCCCCTCCTCCACTGTCACCTTGCTTCCCCATTCTAGGGACTTCTATAACCACTTTTGTCAAAAATAGCCTTGTCCCTCCCTGGCCCCATCTAATTAGGGCAAAGTTGGACACCTGACATAAGGTAGGCTAAATCTGTCTCCCAGGAATTTAGAATTGGGACCCAGAGACCCTGCTCAGTGTCTGTTGAGAGCTGGAAATCATGAGAAGCTGGGACTGGGACTGTCTGTGCAAGGTGGGGCTTGAGAGCCAGTTCTCAGAGAGAAAAGGAAGAGGCCGATGTTTAGAGAGAAGCAGCGTTGAAAGTAGGCTCAGAGCGTAGCTGCCCCTTCCAGCCCGTCTGAAGGCTGCTTCTTCCCTCATCCCCCAGGAATGTGAGACATCTCTGCACTATCCCAAAAATGTGTCCTCACCTCCCTTTTATTTTCTCTTAAACGAGTTTGTGTGGGCTTCAGTTCTGAAGCAACCTCTGACTGAGCAAGGCCCTAAGCTGTGCGTTTTCAACATCTATCCTGAACGTTGTCTAAACTGACTCCTGATGCACTCTTCTACATCTCCTCCCTGAAAAAATAATGAAATCTAACTGTTTACTGCAGAAAACACACGGGGTGGGGGTCAGCATGGCCCACTGGGAAACAACAGTGCACTGAGGATACTTAATTGATAAATGTCTGTGATCTGACTTGTTACTTTGTTGGAGGTCAGGAGAAGGAGAGGTTTTAGTGTCTTGGGGTTCCATTGCAGTTGGGCGATGCATCCACTAGTGACACAGGATCAAGGAAATCATTCTCTCTTGCCTTAAACTCCTGTGCCTTCACATGCTGCTTATGTAGAACAAGAACAACGTACTCCATGTCCATGTCATTGAGTTGTTAGAAAGAAACCCCCCACTCTGTGGGCTTCACCCCCTCACCCTTCCCTGGAGCCCAGGAGTGGCTTTGCTCACATTAATTTTGAATCCCCTAATGGCACCGAGGAGACAGAGTCTCTCCTCTAAGACAAGGTCTTTCTGCACACATCCCCACAGCGTGCCACTCCCTGTCTAAAATGGTTTACTGTGGAATCCAGGCCAGGGTGCTGGAGATGAATTATATTTCTTTAGTGGAATTCTTCATTCCTCTTCTGAGTCACACTCTGCATTCCTTTTACGCCTCCTCTGAGCTGGCAGGTCATTTTGCAGCAAAGCTATTGGCTGCACAAGCCCATGGAGGGCTTGTACCCAGTCTTGTTCTAGTAGCTGACCCTCTGGTGTGAAAGGAGGCAAGTGGGATATGGTAAACAGGAAGACGGCAAGCTCTGGCTTGCCCTGAGGAACAGGAAGCGTCATCAACCACACTCAGCCTGGAGCACAACCTTCTGGGCTTGCAGTGCCTCCCAGGCAGTTTCCAGGATTGCTCTCAGCAGCCTGGGATTGTCAGTGCAGCAAGTAGGATGTGTCTGACAGTGCAAGGAAGAACCTCATGGTTTCCAAGGCTGGTGTGAGAGAGGAAGAGAAGGATGAAAGCAGAAGAAGAGGGAGATGGAGAGAGAGATTAAATATTGGGCTTACTCCATACCATCCTATTTTAAACTGCTCCCTGGCCCCACCCTACCTCACTCTCCTAATCCCTCCTTACTCTGTTGCATTTTTCTATTTCTATGCCATACTTCACGTGTATCGTCTTTGACCCCATGCTAGAATATGAACTCCAGAAGGCAGGGATCTTCTCTGATGGATCAGTGAACTGTTCAGGCCTGAACAGTGCCTGATACACAGTATGTGTCCAACAAGTATATGTTGAATAAATGAATGAATGAATAAATGAATGGGTGGGTGGGTCCCCTACAGACGCTTTTAAGGATTTTCTTACTACATTTCTTTCATTGTTCTGCTATTCTTCAAACCAGGAATGTCCTCTTCCAATCACACTTATCGTAATTCCATTCATCTTCCAGGACCAGCTCCAAGGCCACTTCTGCAGCATGACATTGCGGCTCAAATCCCTGCCTGACCATTTGATCACTATGTAACCTTGATGGATTGCTTCATATTTCTAAGCCTCAGTTTCCTTACCTAATGGGATCACTGTGAAATGAAATAACAGAATGTTGAAGACATGCTTAGTTATCACGAGTCTTCCCTGAGGCTCCCCAGTTGGGTGTCTTCTCTCCCTCCTTTGTGCACCCACATTATGTTGAGTCTTTTGTATTCTAGTGATTCTTGCATATGCAGTATTTTCCTTGACAGAAGGGTCCTTCCGACAGTGGTTTGCAGATACACATCCTTACCTTCCCTCCTTGAATATGTATATGCAGCACTTGAGCAAGGAAGCACCTGTGCACAGGAGTGAACACTGAAGGGAAAGAATTGGGGAGGGATTAGTATCCACAGAATGGGCAAGACAGTGTCTGGAAGGGCTTGCTTGGAGGACAGGATGTTGTGATGCAGAAGTACATAATTAAAAACCAAAACAAAACAAAAAAAAGCATTCAACCGACACAGGCCTTTCACATCATGAGCTGCAACTTCATAAAAGTTCTCGGGCCAGGGCACATGAATAGTAATCAGCCGTCTCCTCTGAATCAGAAGCCCCCAGTTCAAAGTGAGCTGGTGAAGGAGCAGGAGTCAGAAGCAGACATGAGGCAGCAAAGGCTTGGCTTCTGGAGAAAAGGACCCGCCCCTTTCTGTTACAGGGATCCCCTGGAAAAGTCATTCATGATAAACACTAGTGTGTTTCTGCAATCTGGCTTTTATCCCTTCAAAGTCCTGAACTGGGGGCAATTAGCAGAGCAGGGGAAGCCAAGAAAATGCACTGTGAGTATAAACAGCTTGACAGGACATTTATACAGCAGCAGCCAGAGTTGAGTGCTCTTTCCCCACTGTGGCAGAGGCCAGAAGTGGGGATTTTAAGAGCAAGGGATGCCTTTTTCTCCTCCTCCTCCTTCTTCTCCTTCTCCTCCTCCTCTTCCTCCTCCTCCTCCTCTTACTTCTCCTTCTCTCCTCCTACTTCTCCTTCTCCCCTCCTTCTTTCCTTCTCCTCCTCCTTTTCCTTCTCTCCTCCTCCTCCTCCTCCTCTTCCTCCTCCTGTTGAGTTTCAGGGGCAGGACGAGGGTCTAGTTGGGGTGGCTAAGGACAGAGGAGCCTGTCCCCTGTTCTCACTCAGAACCACTGAGGCTCTTTGGTAGGAAGCAGAAGGGAAAGCGTCACACTCCAACTTTGGAAAGCTGAATGAACCAATCTGAGTTCCCTGGATTATCCATGGTCGGAATTCAATAATTATAAACCTGATCCTTACTTTTCCCCTTCCCCGTGTGCCAGGCAAGGTTTTTAAAAGCATCAGAACATATGCCTCAGAGGCAGGCAGACTTGACATCCAACCACGGTTCTACCATTTACTGGCAGACCTGGGCAACTACTGACCTCTCTGAAATTTGCTTTCTCTACCAATAAAATGGGAATAAAGTTAGTGCCTACCTCACTTGGATTGTCCTTAGGAATGGCAGAGAAATAAGCACAATTCTGAGCAACTGAACATCCTCAGTTAAGGGTGGTTCTTATGATTATCATTAAAACATGAAATCTGTGTTCTGGGTCGGGGAGGAAGGTGCCCTTATTCAGAGGAGCGAGAGGAATTTTTTTTGGATTTGAGTGATATGATTGTCTTGAGGACACATATCAGGATTGCTTACTTGAAAAGAAGATTAAAACCATTGAGGAGTATGTGATGGTATCTTGACTGTGGTGGTGGTGTCAGAGGGGTATACTTATGTCAAAACTTATCCAGTGACATACTTCATATGTCTGCAGCTTATTGTATTTCAGTTATACCCCAATAAACCCACTAAAAAATAAAAATAATTAACTTTTAGCACAGCAATAAAAGTAGATGATAAATTAATAGTGAATTTTGGGTAGTCATTAAAAGGGGACAAGCAGGTGGGTAAATGAAAAGTCTAATATGAAACAACACTGCTCACACACAACTATCCTTTGTGGTCTTCTTAGCGGTCTTCCTTTTCTCTTCCCCTTCTTCTAGCCTGATCCTTCATCCTTTACGCCCTCTCTCAGAAGCCTTCACAGACCACTCCATCTCATTGCAATTGTACCCACCTATGAAAGTCTTAACCCATACACACTATAATCTCTCATATAATCCCTTGCATTTCTTTTGCACTATTGCCTGGTTCTCTTATTTAAATCATTACTCAACCTCATAATTGTTTGTGCTGATATTAGACTTGTGAAGAATAAAAGACAAAAGATTTCCTTACTGAATGATAAAATTGAGAGTTCTACCTCTTGGGCTTGACTCTCATCACTGTGAGTTCCAAGATGACCCCCAGACTTCTACTTGACAGCAATTTTATGGTAGGAAATAATTCTTGACGTGAACAGGTCATGAGCTGGGCCTTGATTGTTTATCATTTGTTTTCATAGAAGGATTGTTTTAATCCTATTGGTTGTATGAATTCATCCATGATGACTTTTTCACTCACAACTAAAGGCTGGTATACTGGCTTGTGAACCCAAAAGCCTGGTTTGAATGCAGCGGAGTTTAAAATATTCGTTCCAGCCCCTTGGACACACGAGCAGCGTGGTTCTAAATCCCAGCCCGGCTTGGATCCAGCAGAGTATAGCTGGGGGCAGCTACCCAACACCACCAGTGACAGACCTGATCCTGGTCCATTATCCTAAGCCCTTTCATTTTCTGTTTGTTTGTTTTTAGCTCTCCTGAAAGTCTAATGGAGTCAGATACCACATTCTCCCAGAAAAGGAAAGACATTTATAACCCCCTACTGCTCCTGCAAATGGAGGGGTTATCTTGGGATTTCTCTGATATCTTGGGCCCCTTCTTAGGCTGGTACCCCCGGAGCCAGCTCCAAGGCTGGTGGTTAGGCAGCGGTGAGACTCAGGCCTGAGCCTCAGGCCCACGTTTGAGAGTTAGCAGGACAGCTCTAAGTATTCTCTTCCTGTTTCGGAGGGTTGCTGGCAGGTTTCTGAAAACCTGCAGCTTATTTATGTCTTTAAGGCTAGGATCCTCGCCACCACTCACTTGGGGCCTGGAAGTAGCCCTGTTCAATATTAGGCTGCTCCCCCACCCCCAACGCCATCCGAATGAGGAAGCATGGGCTCCATCATGCTTGGTGACTGCCAAGGAAGGGGAATGACTGGGGATCATCACAGGGATGGGCTCTCAGGAAGCAGCAGGGAGCGGTTTGTGTCTGTGGAGTCTAAAAATACGGGAATATTTAGGAGGAAATGCTCTCTCCCCAAAAGAGATTTTTTTGTGGTTTTGCCTTTAAATAATAATTCATTGCTGAATGAATTGTTGACATTAGCATTTCCTAAACTGGTGTCAATAGATATTTCTTTAAAAAGAAATGGAGGTGGGGAGTTCCATGATCAAAGTAGTGTGGGAGCTGAGGTGTGGAGACTGAGGGCTCTAGGGCCATAGGAACCGGGTGAGAGAGAGATTACTGTGGTCAGGGATGAAGTAGCTCCTGAGCAAGGACTGATTTAGATCAGACAGATTTGTTCCAAGCAAAAGGGACCAACAAATGACAAAATGTTTAGGAAGAAAAGAGAGAACTCTGACTTGGAGAGTTGGGTGCTGACTGATTTTTATTTTTATTTTTGTAATTCCAGGAATGTCCTCTCCCTCTCATTGCTTTCAGGGGAGACATTGCAAGCAGCTGCTTGTGGCAGACCCTGTCGATGGCCTCTATGAGAGCTCACATTTGCACACACATGTATGCATGCAAATAGACACAAATATACACACAGACTTCTTCCTTGCTGGAGGCTGGATTCTGTCTGGGTGCCCACCCTCCCCACCAAGTGATCAGGGAAAGGAACCCCTCACCCTGGTCCCAGAAGGTGCTTATTGGTTAGTCTAAACTGATCATAGTAATTCCTTCCCCCTTGCCATGGATTGGTTTGGGCATGGCCATGTGACCAAATCCTAACAAATGGAACCTAAGAAGTAGTCCTTTTGGGGGCTTCTAGAAAGATTCTTTTTCCCCATAATAAAAAGAGATAGACACATGGAGGAAATGCTTTCTCTTCTTTGCTAGGTGTGGATTTTCTACATGAGATGTCAGGAACTACTGCAACCATCATGCAACTTGACGGGGGTGGGGAATGGGCAATCGTTGGCCTTCTGGGAAGGACGGAATGAACAGAAGGATGCAAAGCATTTGGGTCCTTGATAAATTAGTCAAATGGCTGAATTAGCTCTGCAACCACTCTACCTCTGGGCTTTGTATTAAGTGAGATGATAAATTCCATTCTGCTTAGGCCACTTTTACTTTCTTGCAGCTATATGCTTCAGGATGAGTTTTCCCCCTTGACCAAATGCTTCTGAAAACTTGACTCTACTCCACCCACCCAATTCTCTAGCCAAACTTTTCACATAGCCTTTTCAGAATATAAAGTTTGGCTTTTCAGGCTGACACTAGCCAATGCCCTCCTCCGCTCTCCAGCTGTCCACTCTTCTGTATATGTCCTGGTCCCCAAATCCCACCAACTCCAATCCCCAAGATTTACCTGGCATCCTTTGATAATTCAGACCACAGGCTTTAGAACCAGGCAGGCCTGGTTTTAGTCCCGGCTCTACCACATGTTCAGTGTAGCCTTCATAAAAATAATTTGACTTCTCTGAACCTTAGTTTCCTCTTATATAAAACAGGAAAAATGCCTCATCTCTTAGGTCTATTTTAAGAATTAAATGAGATTATGATAAATAGAGCTTAACATGATGCCTGATGTGCATTAAGTGGTCTATGATTTATAGTCTTAACAATGAAGATAATGATTATTTTTAATTAAAATCACTAATTTCTCTGATTGACTAAGCCTACCTCATTCAGATTAGGCCATTCAAATAGTTTTTTGTTTGTTTTAGCTAATGCAAAATAACATCAAGGAAAGATAACTAACATTAGTACGCTGCCTGCCTTATAATTTGATATTTTATTAAACATGTTTAAATGGTTAACTTATTAAAAAAAAAAAAAAGTTTACCTTATTTACTACCAAAAATAATCTTTTAAAATGTCCGTATCCGATGCAACCATGGTGCCAGGAGCGCGAGCCCTCTGCTGCCGCCGCCTCGCGCTGGGGACCCATTGAGCCCGCGTTGAGCGTGGGAAGGAGCCCTCGCCGCCATCACATTTGGCCTCCACCGCCGAGCCGCGGTCTTTTTGACTACCACGGAAAGAGAAACTAGAAATATTTATTTTTTAACTGGTCATTTGACTTGATCACAGAGTTATTGTGGCCTTCTGAACTAGTATGACAGATACCTAGCATCTAGCAAAATAATGGCAGCTTCCTTGACCCCAACTGAAATCATCCACCAGATTCCAGTATTCAGACTCACCTGAGTTCTGGTATGAAACGTTCCCATGGAGTGAGTAATAAAGGTGTTTTATTATTTTGAAAACAGTAGTGAGCCAACTACATGGGCCAGTATTATCAGACATGGAGATGCCACTGATGTCAGAACATGAATTGAGAATTTGTTATCTGCCAAAAGGATTTCTAAACCAGTTTGCCAAAAACAAGCCAACTCTGAATTTCTTCTATCAGCAGGTGAAGAGTGATTAGATGCTAGAAATAGCTGATGACATGGACGAGGAAATTGCCTTGAAGTTGGGTTGTCTAGAAATATGAAGATCATACTGGGAGATGCCGGGCAATGCACTGGAAAAGAAGTCCAACTCTGAAGTATTAGAAAAAGACGTTGGTTTTTTTCCTAAGACACTGGATTCTGTCAGGGCAAAAACACTAAGAAAACAGGTCCAACAAACATTTAGACAATTTGCCAACCTTAATAGAGAAGAAAGTATTCTGAAATTCTTTGAGCTTCTCTCCCAAGTGTACAGATTTGATAAAGAAGGCTTCAGCTGTGCTCTTGGTTCGAGCTGGATTATTTCTTTGGAGCTGGCGATTGGCCCAGAAGAAGGGATCAGTTACCTGGCCGACGAAGCCTGCAGTCCTACACATCTGGAAGACTTGAATCAAGTGCAGACCATTCAGTACTCAAACAGCGAAGAAAAGGACAGGAAAGGAATGCTGCAACTGAAAATAGCAGGAGAACCCATGCCTCTGATATGACGACACCATCCTTAACCATCACAGATAACATAGCTGACTTAATAGACGGATATTGCTGGCTGGTGAATGGAGCTGCACAGTCTTTTATCATCAGACCCAAGAAAGAAAGTGAGCAGGCTTTACCATCAATACCAAAGCTGGCCAACAGTGAAAAGCAAGGCACGCAGACACACACGGTCTCCATGTCAGAAACAGACAACTATGCTGAGATCATAGATGAAGAAGATACTTATACCATGCCCTCAAGCAGGGATCATGAAATTCCAAGAGAAAAAGTAGAGCTTGGACGATGTACCACTGGAGATCAATTTGGAGATGTACATCAAGGAGTTTGCATGAGTCCAGAGAATCCAGCTTTGGTCATTGCAATTAAAACATGTAAAAACTGTACTTCGGATGGTGTGAGAGAGAAATTCCTTCAAGAAGCCTTGACAATGCTTCAGTTTAACCATCCTCATATCATGAAGCCGATTGGCATCATCACTGAGGACCCTGTCTGGATAATCATGGAGCTGCACATGCTGGGGGAGCTGAGGTCATTTTTGCAAGTAAGGAAATACAGTCTGGATCTAGCCTCTTTGATCCTGTACGCCTATCATCTTTGTACAGCTCTCATCTGTCTAGAGTGCTATACTTAGGGACATATTCTGGTTTCCTCAGCTGACTGTGTAAAATTAGGAGACTTTGGATTATCCCGATATATGGAAGACAGTACTTCCAAAGGAAAATTGCCCATTAAATGGATGGCCCCAGAATTCATCAGTTGTTGACACTTTACCTCAGCTAGTGACATATGGATGTTTGGTGTGTGTATGTGGGAGATACTGAGTCATGGTGTGAAGCCTTTTCAAGGGGTGAAGAACAACAACATAATCGGATGCATTGAAAATGGATAAAGATTACCAGTGCCTCCCAACTGTCCTCCTACTCTCTACAGCCTTATGATGAAATGCTGGGCCTATGCCCCCAGTCGGCAGCCCAGGTTCACTGATGTTAAAGCCCAACTCAGCACAATCCTAGAGGAGAAGGTTCAGCAAGAACAACAGCTGCGAATGGAATCAAGAAGACAGGGCACAGTGTCCTGGGTCTCAGGATGGTCTGATGAAGCACCTCCCAAGTCCAGCAGACCTGGTTATCCTAGCTCAAGGTCCAGTGCCAGCTCCCAGCTCCTGGTACAGACCAACCAGATCTCAACTACCCTGGTTCACATGAGTCACCGCCATGGCTGGCAGCATCTACCGGGGTCAGGCATCTCTTTTAGACCAAACAGATATATGGAATAATAGGTACCAGGAAATAGCAAATAGACTTACATGTTAATATCCCTTGCAAATGTTCAGTGGTTCCAAGAGTGTTTCTGTGTTGGGGGAATGAGAGGAGTAGTACAGGGTAGGGGAGAAGAGAGAAATGGGAAACAGCCCAATGTTCTAGCATCCTCTATAAAAGACTGGATTTGCTGCTGCACTTTGTATAAGCAGCTCCTGTTTTTGGCAATAAGTTGAGTATTCACACTAGTTCTTAGCCTTTCTTTGTTTACCCAGGGGGTGAGACTCTGTGATAAGGAATCCCTAATGAGGTTTATGTGACTAGGAGTGGACATGTTCTGTTATAATTGTTTACTGTTTACTGAGTGTCAACAGGGTTCACTGTGTAGCTGTCAAGAGATGCTTATTCAAACAGAGAAGACAGTAGCCAATGACAGGTGGGGGGAGGGAGTGAGGAATATTTCAAGCAGGGAAAATAGGGATGGGTTAGTAACTACAGGAGAAAATCCTTCAGAAATGCAATACCAATGAAACAGCTGAGTTTAATGATAGGCTTAATGACTTAGGAATGTTTATCAAAATCAGTTCTTACTGCTATCCTCTGTATAGCAGTCTAGATTGTTCTTTCCCAATAACCACCCATGCATTTTGGAGCCCCTATGTTATCTTTCTTCTTTTCTGGAAGTCCACCCAAGGTAGGCACTTAAACATGAAGGGTTGGATTTCTTTGGGTAGTTTCTTTTGTCTTTGCAGTATTTGAACTGCCTGGGGTGATTGCTGGTCAGGGGTGGGTAGAATGAGTGGCTCTAGTTCCAGGTAGAAGGTTGAACTAAATTACCATTTGTGAGACTTAATTGTGTAAAGCAGCCTTAGCATCGGTTAGATATTGGGTTATTCTAAGGTTCTTTGTGTCTAAGGAAGTGGTCCTGTATATATCTTGAGTTCATTTTACTTGGTCTGGGTTTCCCCAGAAGCAGACTCTCTATTTGCTTTGAGAGCAAATAGTTTATTGAGGAGGTGACCATGGGGAGAACCCATAGCAAAGTGAAGTGGCACAGAAAAGGGAAGGACGCCAATAAAGTGTGAATTACTAAGCAGGTCTCCACTGTGGGCAACTGGATTTCAATCCTGTTGGAGAACTCTGAGAAACATGCCTCAGAGTTATCCCAACTGAGAGACTAGAAATCTGGGGTATTTATCCACCAATAACACTCTCCCCCCACCCAACTCCATCTCATTGATTGAGGGCCGATTCCCAAAGGTGTTGACTCTGGTATTTCTGGCCTTCCAGAAAGCTGAGCTGGTCCTGGCAGGTAAAAAGCACTCAGAAATAGAGTTGCAACCATTTGCCGCAGACAGCTTTAGGTGTATAGGGGTGAATGCCAAGGAAAAGTGGGTGGGGAAGGGACAGTATATGTTAGAAGGTTGTCTTTGTAGCTCTCAGTGGTTAAGAGATTTCAAATAGAGTCTAGAGCTATCCTGGAGCTTACTCTTATGCAAGTTCCAGCTAGATATTCTAAATGCCCACAGTATGCCAAGCCCTAATCAACAGTAGTCCCAAAAATACTAAAGAATACCTAGGTCCCTATCTGAGACTCTATAAAAGTTTCACTCACTAAGTTTACTTTTCAGAAACTTAAATTCCCCATAGTGATCTTAAGCCAGATAAGTCCCAAAACCCAGAGGCAACAGTCTCTCCAAGAATATCAACCAGCCATCCCCCTTCCCCATAATGTCAACACCTCTTTTTAATATGAACAATTTAGGTTGGTCACTGCCCAGGTATCCCTGAAGATTGAGACAGTGATCAAATGAGAGAGAGGGGTAGCAACTGACAGAATAGGATTTAACAAATGATTATGAATACTCAATCTTTAAAGAAATAATTTTTTTTTTTTTAGTTTCTAGGGTACTAGAATAGCTAGAAGAAAATAACTGGCATGGTGGAACTGTAACATGAAATGTGTGGTGGTTAGGTTCATGTGTCGACTTGGCCAGGTGATGGTGCCCAGTTGTCTGGTCAGGCAAGCACTGGCCTAACCATTACTGCAAGGACATTTGTGGCTGGTTCATAAACCAGAAGGCTGGTTTATTAAATCATCAGTTAATTGATGGCATCTGTGGCTGATTACATCTGTAATCAACTAAAGGAGCGTCTTCTGTAATGAGAGACTACAATCAGGTAGATTTAATCCAAATAGCTGAAGAATTTTAAGGGAGAAGAGAGAACTTGCATCTCTGCTTCAGCCAGCCAGCCTCTTCTGGGAGTTCATCAGAGATCTTCATTGGAGTTGCCAGCTCATAGCCTGCCCTACAGAATTTGGACCCATGCATCCCCACAGTTGCATGAGAGACTTTTATAAAATCTCATATTTACAGATATCTCCTGCTAGTCTGTTTCCCTAGAGAAACCTAACTAATACAACATGCTTCAAAATTTGCTTTATAGCTACTTGTTTAATTATACTTGGAAGGTTATCACATTTCTGTGTATATGTTATATATATTCATAATAAGGAGATAACTGAAATTGTGGAACTGTAACCCATAACATTTTTGAAATTTGCTTTCTAACTACTTGTTAAATTGTACTTTGAAAGTTATCACTTTTCTGTATTTATATTTCACAATAAAAAATATAAAAAAAAATTTGGAGGGAGGAAATGGAAGATGTACAAACAAGGCCATTAGATACCTTTTAGCATAGTTCAACATAAATAAAGCCAAAATAAACTCTATATTTTTATATTATTAATAAATAAATAAATAAATATTGTCTTTGTAGTTTTCAATCTTCTGGTCTTTCTTTCTCCTGATCATAGACACTGTTTTTTTTTTTCATGACCTTGGAGGTAGGGAAAAGGAGGATAAAGAGGAGGCGACCAGCTTTGCATTCCATCACCACAGCTATTTCTGTTGCTACAGATACCACCAGCTCCTTGACATTGGAGCAAACCATAAAAGCATATGGTGAAAACACCTCTCATAAAGTGTTTGTGGATTAAGGGAACATAGATTATGAATATGAAATCTTAGTGAATGTTAATGTGGAGTTTTGAATATACTATTTAATTTTTTTGCTGCAGAATCTATAAATGGATTACTGATTTTTTAACATATAGGACAACTCCTTTGTTGTATTGTGTATGTTTCATTTATCCAACTACATAAGCTCTTTGAGGGCCTAGTACAATGTTGTGTACACAATGAAGTATAAATATTTAACAAAAAATTAAATGATTATTATGTACCTGATTGAAGTCAAACTAGGAAAGGAGTTTGGGTTGTGCTAGGGGCAAGACTGAGGACAATCATTACCGATGAATTAAGGTAGGTTCAGCAGTGAAAATGAATAATAAGGGTCTGAGTGTCCACTCCTGAAAGGAAGATTAGAAGATTCCACTGAGTATTTCAATTAAAAATATTGGATTGAACACATGTCTTAACCTCTACTGCCTCCTGAATATTCACCCAAATGACAGTAAAATGATGAAAAAAAAGAACATAGACACAGAAGACAAAGAATACTGGAGACAAAACTCTAGAAGTTAGAAAGTAGATAGATGAGTAGGAACTGATTAGTAGATCCCAAAAAGCTGAATCTTAAGTGGGGTAAGTAGAGACATAATTTTCCATGCAGAATCCACAAAAGCACAGGAATTGGAGGTGTCAGGTACCTCTGGAAGGTGAGGAAAATGTAGAACTAAAACAGGTGCTATTGAATGACAGTCTCTTTAAGAAGTAGACTCCTCGTATCTCTTTCGCTGTCCCATGGAGCCAGAAGACAGCTCTCCCTGCCCAGGAAAAAGATAAAGGGTTGGTCTTTGCATAAGGTAAATCATAGTATCTGGAATGGAGGACAACAGCCACTGCTGAAGGTGGCGATAGTGTAACAAAAATAGGGGTATCAATGAATGCTTATATTCAATGTTGAAACTCAGCCAGTTGGCTCCCCCTAATTAGCTCCCCAAACACTGAAAATCAGGTTTACATCCTCCATGCAGAAGATTAGAAGACCTTCGATGAGGAATCTAATCAACTCACAAGAAAAAGACCTAAAGATCTTAGGTTCCCCCCAAAAATGACCCAGCCATCTCATTCTACCATGAAGTCCATAGTTGATAACCCCACCAACTCAGAGTTTCTAGTCAGCTTTTAAGAATACAGTCAAGCAGACATGTTAGAGAAAAGCTTCAATTATGAAAGATGAGTGACAAAACTAACAAACATAAGAAAGCAATGTGGAGGAAACAGACTAGGAAGGGAGAGAAAAACAGTGGTGAGGCTGGGAGGAGCCATTATTGATATCCTCAAAGAAAGAAGGTATCCAACCATGAAACAGAAGAAAAATACTATTAAAATAAAGACTATTGAAAGCAAAGAAGAGGTCTTCGGAATTAAAAATGAGATAAAAATTAAAAACTCAAAAAAAGTGTAGAAAGTTAAAGAAAGAGCATAATGGCAAAGAGAAGGAAAATAGAAGAGGATGGATAAGAAAGAATTAGAGAAAAGTCCAGGAGATCCAACATCTGAATAATAGGAGTCCCAGAGAAGATGACATCATCAACAAAATAACTGAATAAAATTTCCCGGAACTGTAGTATATGAGTTTCCAGAGTAAAGAGGCCCCATTCCCAAGACATTCATCATGAAATTTCAGAACATATGTATAGAGGATGTTGCTGGCACCCTGTCCAGATCCCCTTTAATGGGCCAGTGTATCCACCTGCTGGGATGTTGGCTGCTAATGGCTCACAGCCCTCTTCCCTGGAGAACTACCCTCAGCCAAGCAAGACCTGTGTCTCCTGGGCAGTTATACCCACCACACCAGCTTCCACACAGGAAAGCTCACAATCAATGACTAACTATCTTGAAAGTTCAAAAGTTCACTCCCTTTGCCTCAAGGGGTGACCAACTCTGTGGAACATTTCATGCTCCAGAGCACCCCATGGGATCAGGCTGAAGTTAGACTCCAGCTGAGACCACATCCTTGCTTTGCTCTTTCTCTAGGCCCTCACTCGCCTTCTGAGATTAATCCCTCAATTAATCACATGCACTAAAACCCCTTTCTCAAACTCTGCTTTTAGAGAACACAACCTAAAGCAACAGAGACAAAGGGAGGATCCTAAAAGCTTTCAGAGGGAAAAGGGAGTTTTTATACAAAGAGTCAAGAATCAGAATAGCATCAGTTTTCTCAACACTGGCAGCCAGAAGGCAGTGGAACAATTGGTTAAAAATTCTGAAGGAAAATGTTTTCCACCATAGGATTCTATGTTGAGTACATGAGATAGATGAAGAGGAAGGGCATATCAAGGACATTTTCAGAACCCAAAGTCTCAAAAAATTTACCTCCCATACACTCATTCTCAGGAAGCTATTAGAAAAGGTACTTCACCAAAACAAGACAGTAAATCAAGAAATAAGAAGACAGAATGCAGGAAAGAGGATATCCAGCAAAGGGAGGAGGTGAAGAGAATCTCCAGGAAAATGATGAGGTGAGGACCCAAGATGACAGCTGTGAATAAGTCTACAGGGTCAGGCTCCAGGAGAGAACATTTCAGGCCCATGAAATTGGTAGAATATCTAATGCACATAAAGACACTGAAAGAGTTAACAACTGGGGACAGTTTAGGATTATAGTAGTGACAGTTGCATAGAAAATTAAGCAAATGAAAAGCAAGACAATTATTGACTTCAAAGAAAACAAAACAAAATTGTTCAGAGAAAGTAATCATAGCAAAATACCTAACTCAGTAACAGAGTTTTTATCATCATCATAATAAAAGTGCTACATATCAAAATAACCAAAATTATGAAATATTGGGAAAACAGCAGGAAAAAAAAATATGAGTAAGTATGGCAGAGCTGGGTGGGGGTTGTGAAAGAGGAATACATCTTCATCTTCTACAGTTGGAAGTCAATAGATAAGGCTTAACTGAAAAAATCAAGAAGTTGCAGTAGAAACATGTTATTTCAGGATATACAGATAAAGACTACAAGAAAGAGCCAAAAGGTTGAAAGTAGGGATTTCGGGGAAGTAATAAATGGGTGGGGGCAGCTGTATTTTCTATGAGTCATGCAAGTATATTTGATGTTTTAAATGATGTGCAATATAACTTTGATTTTAAAAAAATAAATGGAAAATTAAAATGCCTTTGGGAACAGAGGTCAGAGGACACTGACTAGGTTCTTGAATAAAATTCTGTGAAAAGAGCACTTCTGATCAGGTGCAGGATTGGAGTCCAGGTTGGGGAGAAAAGTTCTCAAGGGACCTAAGCTGCTGACAGAAAAAGCTGACTAGAGACCTAGAGGGTGGAGATAGAATGAAGATGTGGAAGGAGGTATAAAGACCCTGATCCCAGGGTCATAGTTGGAGCCTGCTGATTGAGAGGAAATGGAGAACATGCTGGATTTAGCATGGGCTTTAGCAACTTGTGAACACAAATATGGTCACATCAATATTACACCAATATAGGGGTCCACACTTGCCCATTTTCAGGACAATAGTTCTCATACCTTTTAAAAGTCCCTCAGTTAATTGTGGGAGTCTCCAAAAGGGTTTCTCATGCATCCTCACAAATCTGACAACTTCAATCAACATATTAAGGCCCCCATGGTCTTCTTTTCTTGCCCCATCCTCTCTTGACCAGGTTTGATGGAGGCAAAGGAGATTCTCCATCGGGGCTCACCCAGTCTCATCCTCAGCCTAACCTAGGGATCCTGTTCCTGAGTCTTGCCTCAGCTCTAGCTACCTATTCTGTGGTCCTGGACTCTCTCCCACTGGATTAGATGATAACAAGGGTGATACTGGGTGTCATGGTAACAGCTTTGAAGTGGGAAATTGAAAGTAAACCATAGCTGCAAATCTCCAGCCTGATTTTTGGAGGCAATTGCCCTGTTTTCCCAGAGGGTGGCCAAGGAAGTTACCTCAAAGTAAGTAAATTGGGGAGACCCACTGAGGAGTCTCATGCCTACAGGTGCATCATTCAAGAATACTCGGGGAGGAAGAGAATCCCCTAGCTGACAAACCCACAGTTTCTCATTTTAAATAAGACCAGGGCAGAAAATTCATTTATATAATTGTTTCAATAATCAAAGAAAGATCCACTGGATTTACCACATGCATTGCCAGGAGATTAGCTGAAGTGGTGAGTTCCCCTCCCTTATTTAGAAATTGAATTAAATTACCAGTGTGATGGATATACTGCTTCTCAGAGCTGTAAAGTGGAGCTCCTTGCTACAGCCTCCAAAGGCCTGGAAAGAACTTCACAGAATCGGCTCCTGGAGAATTGAATTTCTCTTCACTTTGATAAAAGCCATGACTCAGAGAAGTTAAGCAATATGCCCAAAGTCATACAGCAAATGTAATGGGTTGAATTGTGTCCCCCAAAAGATATGTTAAGCCCTAATCCCCAGTACCTGTGAATCTGACCTTATTTGGAAATAAGCTTATAGTGGATTAGGGTGAGCCCTAAATCCAATGACTGGTGTCTTTATAAGAGAAAGGAGAGGGAGATTCAGACACAGATAGACACAGAGGAGACACACAGGCAGCAAAACCGTATCACCATATCAAAACAAAGGCAGAGCCCTTATGAAGATTGTTACTGCAAAAGAGAGGCTAAGCCTACTTATAATTGTGCCTAACAGTCACCCCCAGGAAACCTCTTTTGTTGCCCAGATATGGCCTTTCTCTCTCTAAGCCAACTGGGCAGGTAGACTTGCTGCCCTCCCCTCTACATGAAACATGACTCCCAGGGGTGTAAGTTTCCCTCAATGTGGGACATGACTCCTGGGGATGAGCCTGGACTCAGCATTGCGGGATTGAGAAAGCCTTCTTGGACCAAAATGGGAAAGAGAAATGAAAGAAAATAAAGTTTCAGTGACAGAGAGATTTCAAATGAAGTCAAGAGGTCATTCTGGAGGTTATTCTTATGCCTTATATATATATGTATATCCCTTGTAGTTTTTAGTGTATTAGAATAGCTAGAAGGAAATACCTGAAACTGTTGAACTACAACGAAGTAGCCTTGATTCTTGAAGACAGTCGTGTAACTATATAGCTTATGTGGTGTGACTGTGTGATTGTGAAAACCTTGTGGCTCACACTCCCTTTATCCAGTATTTGGACAGATGAGTAGGAAAATGGGGAAAAATAAATAAATTAATAATATGGAGGAGGAGGGGTGTGGTATGTTTTGGGTGTTCTTTTTTACTTTTATTTTTATTGTAATTTTTAATTTTTGGAGCTATAAAAATGTTCAAAAATTGTGATGATGAATGCACAACTATATGATGATAGTGTGAACAACTGCACACTTTGGATGATGGTATGGTATGTGAATATACTTCAGTAAAATTACATTTAAAAAAAAGCAGAGATTGGTGTTAGGCTGCCAAAAGTCAAGGAACAACAAGGTTTGCCAGCAATTACCAGGAACTAGAAGTAAGGAAGTAGTCTTCCCTTCAGAGGGAGCACAGTCCTTTTGACACTTTGATTTTGTACTTGTTAGTCTCTAGAACTGTGAAAAAATAAATGCCTGTTGTTTTAAGCCAGTCAGTTTGTGGTAACTTGTTACAGCAGCCGTAGGAAAGTAATACAGCAAATAAATAGTGAATCTACACATTCCAAGTCTAGACATATTTTAGGACAATTTGTCCTTTCAAGTTGGGCAACTGTAGCAAAGATTTAAAGATAAGTGTATTCCCACATATTCCTAAATCCGATATTGTAGGGGCTGATGGCCATTGAAGACTTAGCTTATATCATCAGACATTTATATCATCAGACGTTTAAATCATCAGGCATTGATATAAACCAGCAGCCCCAGACCCTGTCTGTTTTAGAATCTTTCTATCCCAGGCAGAAGGGAGTGGTGGGTGGGCAGCAGCAGGAACAACAAAAAACAATGGGGCCAACAGGCTGTCTGGCTTTATGCACAGAGAGCAAATGAAGAGCTCTGTCAAGGAGCATAAACATGACCTCTACAACCAGGACAGCTCATCAAGATAGATGGCCAACATTATATTACAAATGACACCTGAGACTTCCAATCTCCTCTTTTCCCTCAAGTAAAGCCACCAGCCTCCATTCACCTTTCTAATGTCCTCCACCCACCCATATATAAATTTCTCCTCCCTTATGGCAGACCCATCTCATTTTCATTGCTCGAACCTGCCAAGATACCGAAGCAGTCAAATTACCTTCCACTCCTTCCACCCTCAGTTACTTTTGCAGCATGCCTTTAAACACCTCTCCCACAGGTAGGCCAGCCCTGTACAAGGGGAAGTTGTCAGACTTCATAGAGAAGGGGGATCTGCCCTTTACTTTGTCCAGGCACCAAACAGGGTAAGGAAAGGCTCTTGAGCTTTGGATCCAAGGTCACAAGGGAAACGCCAACTCTAATAGTGAGGTTGAGAGGGAGACATGGGATCAGCCTATGGGTCCCTCCTTGGAAAAGTAACTTCCTTGCAACTATACAGGGATTAATCCTGAGAAAACCCTCCCCTCTCCTTCTCCTAGACTGGTTTCATTTATAAAGAGTAAGTGAAAATAACAACACATCATTTAATTGAGAAAATCAGAGAGAAATAAAATGTTTCTGGACCTATGCAGAGTAAATGCATATCCGAGGGATCTTGGAGTTGTTAGAGAAACCATCCTCCTATTAAAACAAATGCAGTTCTTCCAAGGTTTAGCACTGGGAGCAAATCCCCAGGAGTGAAAGGAGAAATGACCTAGTGCCCCACTCGTGCTGCCAAGTTCAGTGTCATGGTTAGAACTCATATTCTAGGGTCTGACAGATTTGTATTCAAATCCCAGCAACTTTATATGCCAGCCATGTTAGGTTAAGAAAATTTTCTAAGCCCTCTGACCCTCAGTTTCCTCTTTAGTAAAATAGGTTAATAGGGTGTTCCTCAAGGAGCTGTAGTGAATAGCCATGAGCTTGGCGGGTAAAGCGCAGACGCAGTGTCGGCATAAGGCAAGTAGTCATTGAAAGTCAGCTGCATTGTCAGGGAGGGATCACCTTCCTCTTGGGGTTTGATCACTATCGCTGATGCAACCTCATTAATTCCCAGGAGGGCAATGCTTCCTCCACCCCTTAATGATTTACAGTGCCCCTTTCCTATGAACATATATGTAGGTGTAGAAATATATGTATAGAGGTGCAATCTTATTACATGGTAGAGCTAGGATTTGAACTGTATCCATTTGACTCCAAAGCCATAATGAAGAAGACTCTTACAAGGGGATACTATGCTCACAATACTCAAGTGCCAACCACACAAAAGGGAGAGGAGATCTTTATCCCCTTCTCCCCACCACCCTACTCATTTCCTTCCCATCCTCTCTCTAAACAAAGGAGGATGATCTGCTAATAGGTTTGGTGAGAAACCAAGACAATGCTTGGCTCACACTGACTGGTAGGTACCCTTGTTGCACTATTTTTCACTTATTCCCCTTGCTCTTGCTTTCTCTCTACAAGCAAGTGGACAACTTGAACAAGCTTACTACACCCCTCCCAAATTCTTTACTCCATGGGCCTGGCTAGAGGGTGGAAAGGATGTGGATGGGTAAAGATGCAAGCAGAGAAAGTGAATTTTTCTTAAGTCTTTTCTTAATCAACTGTGATCATGTTCAGAAGCTCAGGCAATGCCTATCAATGTCAGATTTGACCTGGCATTTCTGATGTTCTACCAGCTGATGGAAGATCAGTCCCACTAGCACATGATTTTTGATAAGGACGAAAATTCCAAATCAACATTCCAGCCCTCCTGATTGTGCCATAAATTCCAAGACTACAATGACTGTAACTACAGATGCAACAGAAATATTTGTACTGAATTATCCCTCTACTTTAAGTACCCATCTGACCTTTAACATCTCTAAAAGCTACTCAAGAGCAAAAACTACATCTTCTACTTATTCTGTATCTTTAAGGTCTTGAACATAGTGAGTGTTGAATAATCCTTCACAGACTTTCTTCCATGGTTGCCTGATATTTGCAAATAGTATTATATGGTAGTTAAACATTTAAAATGTTACCCCATGAATCAAAATCAATTCCAGATGAAGAGAAATTCAATGTAAAAATCCAAACACCTACTAATGAAGATAGTGTAATATTTATCAAATCTCTAGGATAGGAATAATCTTCCCAGCTTAGAAGTAATAGAATAAATAACAGAGGAAAGTAGTGACTGGTTTCACTGTAGTTTAGAGATTAGAACTAATGTTAAAAACAATGTGAAAGATGAAGATAAACAACTGTTGAAAGTATGTTTGAGAAAGAGTTAAAATTTTAATTCAATGATGAGCTTATAAAAATAGATAACAAAAACTCTAAGACACCAGAAAAGCAAATTACATGGACAAAAAAAATCCCAAAAGATGATGAGAATTCACATAAAAATCTGTTTGCAAAAATGTATAGCTACTTTATTCAGAATCGCCAAAAACTGGAAACAACCCAAAAGTCCATCAACTAGTTAATGGATAAACAAATTGTGAATTCATACGTAGAATACCACTCTGCTAGAAAAGAAACAAACTACTAATTCATGCAACCACGTGGCTGAATCTCAAAAGCATTATGCTAAGTGACAGAAGCCAAACATTTATATGGCATTCTGGAAAAGGAAAAACTATAGGAACAGAGAGATCAGAAGATACCAAGGCTAGGAGTATGGGGAGGAAATTAACTACAAAGGGGGATAAGAGTACTTTTGGAGGTAAGGTAAATATTTTATATCTTGACTAAGCTGGTGATGGCTACATGGACTATAAACATTTGTCAAAACTGTATAACTAAAAATGATTAATTTTACTGTATATAAACTATACCTCAATAAACCTGACTTACAAAAAAGACAAATGAAAAATGTTTCATGTCACCCATAATCAAATAAATGAAAATTAACACAGGGAGACATTTTTTAACCTATCAAATTTACAAAAATAAATAACATTCAATTCTGGCTAGGGTTCGATGAATCTGCTGTTCACTACAGTGATGCTGGTGTTGTGAATTAGAACGGCCCTTTTGGAAATCATCATTGAAATATGTATCAAGAGTCATAAAAATGTTTACCCGTTGACCCAGCAAACAGATCAAAATCTATGCCAAGGAATTCTGATAAATGGTTTGAAAACAATCATGTTTGTGGAAAAATTTATTGCAGACTATTAAGAAACAATTTAAACTGCAGCATCAGCTGAAGTATACTAATTCTCTTTAAGGACCCACGGGATAATTACCAAAATTGAAAGATGCTGGGAAATGAAGTAAGACTATTTTGTCTAACCAATGTGAAATTAAGACAGACAATAATAAAACAAAAGATAATTAGAAACTACCAAATATTTGAAAGTTAAGTAGAATGTCTTCTATATAATCAATAGTTTAAACATATAAAAATGAAAATCATAGAATATTTTGAACTCTGTGAAAACAAACATATGGCATTTAAAAACTTTTTGTATTCAAACACTGCTGCCCTTAGAGGAAAACTACATAACCTAAAATTAAACATAAAGAAATGATAATCATTTATAATCAGAATTTATATTAAGAGCTTGGTAAAAGGACAATAATTTAAATAAAAATAATGGAATCAAGGAGGGGGAAGCAATTGGCACTTGAGAGCAAATTGACAACCTTTGTGTAAATGGAATCTGCAAAGCAGAAAACACAGAAAGAAACATGAGGAACTGTTGCATAGCTATTACAGATACCTCTGCTGTTTATTCACAAATGTCAAAATGCCCTATAACTTGCAGGAAATGTGTGCTATTGGTTGGTTCCATAACACCAAATCCTTCTTTGAATACTAGAACCCAGTATCCTTTGGTGGAATTCCCTGGGTACCACTGGAAACAGCTTGGTTGTACTGTCATGCAAGGAACCCCGTACTTCCCTCATCCAAGGGACAGTCATGGGGCCCAAGTTCCCTCCCTGATATGTAAATCACGAGCTGAATGACAGAGAATGAACATATTTGAATGTGATTCATTCCTGCAATAGTGTCTGGAGGGGACTGTCGTGCAATTCATGTAGTGATACTCTCGAGCCCCCTTGAAGCTACCTGGATCCTGCCCTTTCTCTGCCTGGTTTCCAGACTCTTGTACAGGTCTGAAAGTTTCCCATCATCTTGCAGTAAATGCCCTTTTCTTCTTAAAATAGCCAGATTTTGCTGTCTGTTGCTTCCATCCATAAACTCCAACTGACAAAATTTTCTGTATTTTTGGTTAGTTTGTGGATGAAGAATATAAAGAAAAAAGCTACAGTTTAGTGACTACTCTGTGGTAACGTAATTAATCAGTGGTCTAGGAAGTAAAAGAGAGATCTATCCAAAGGAATAAAACAAGAGGTGTCATCCTTTCAAATACTGGGTCCTTCATCATAATTGATGGTGCTAAACTTTGGTCAGTTAGTCAGCTCAAAATACCAAGAGTATTTTCAACCAACATTTGTTTATTTTTGTGACATTGACTGGTGTCTTCATATTAGATTGGAAGCATCTCAAGAGTTGCTGTGCCACAGGGAAATCTATAGAGAAAATAGATTAGTGGTTGCTTAGGGAAGGCGTTGCCAATGAGGGGGCTAGGGACGTAATAGCTAAAGGGTACAAGGTTTCTTTTTGAGGTCATGAAAATGTTCTAAAATTGACTGTGGTGATGATTGCCCATATCTGTAAATATACGAAAAACCATTGAATTGTATACTCTAAGAGGGTGAATTGTATGGTATGTGAATTATATCTCAACAAAGCTGTATTTAAAAAGCAAACTTTCAGTTTCCTTTCCCATAAATTCTTCCCTCCACCATATCTAATCTTCCTAAAAATATGTCAGCAGGTGGAAGAACTAGGGTGAGAGGCCTCTCCACTTAGGGATCTACAATATCTATTCATTTTTCATTTCACCTTAAGTTCTCCTCCTTCCCCACTGGGATAATTTGTTTCAAGTCTTGGCAGTTGTGAGGGAAGGATGCATGTGAAGTCTTGAATTTTCCCATCATATATTCATCCAAAAGTTTGCTTAAGTACACAAAACCTTCCTATTTGCTTGAGACTTAAGATTCTGAACCTCAGGACCCAGGTGTCACGATGTACCCTAAAAATAAGCTTTAGTTAACATTTCAAAGTAAAAAAAGAAGAAACAATTGGAGGAGCTTCAGTGGCAGAGAGATTCCAAAAGGAGCCGAGAGGTCACTCTGGTGGGCACTCTTACGCACACTTTAGACAACCCTTTTTAGGTTCTAAAGAATTGGGGTAGCTGGTGGTGGATACCTGAAACTATCAAACTACAACCCAGAACCCATGAATCTCGAAGACAGTTGTATAAAAATGTAGCTTATGAGGGGTGACAATGGGATTGGGAAAGCCATAAGGACCACACTCCCCTTTGTCTAGTTTATGGATGGATGAGGAGAAAAATAGGGGAAGGAAACAAACAAACAAACAGACAAAGAAAGGTACCCAGTGTTCTTTTTTACTTCAATTGCTCTTTTTCACTTTAATTATTATTCTTGTTATTTTTGTGTGTGTGCTAATGAAGGTGTCAGGGATTGATTTAGGTGATGAATGTACAACTATGTAATGGTACTGTGAACAATCGAATGTACGATTTGTTGTTTTGTATGACTGCCTGGTATGTGAATATATCTCAATAAAATGAAGATTAAAAAAAAAATTTCCAATAGTTTGGAGTTGGGAATGGTTAATTAAATCATTATGGGAAATTATATGGAAATATTATGCAAATGTTAAAATGGTTGTTATAAAGTCTACATAATGACACATACAGACGGAAGTATGTGTATGATATAATATTAGTGAAAAGTCAAATATAGATTTATGTGCATTCTGGAAAGGCAGTAAGTGTGGTGATTGAGAGCATAGATTCCAGAAACAAACTGCCTGCTTCATATTCCAACACCACCATCTGCTAGTTGCGACCTGGGCAACTCACTTAACCTCTCTGCAGCTCAGTTTCCTCACTTGTAAATTAGAAAAGAAAAATAAGTGTAGCTCTGTCATGGGCTTTTAGGGTTGAGTTAATATATCACGTAAAACACATAGAGAACTAACTTGCACAGGGTAAGCACTTTACATAAAATGTTTGTTGTGCTTTTTTATTGATGAAAATGAAAAATATTGGACAAAAATAGCATAACAATGTTATTTTGGTATATGTGGTTCTGGCATTATTGTGTTACAATGGAAAGATTGTGAACAATTTTGTCTGATTTTTTATTTTTGTATTTTAAAAAGTCATTTCAATTTTTACAGGCCTGCATAGTCTCATTACAGATTTATATTACAAATTTCATTAGCTGGACATTTTCTCAATCTTTTTTCTTTTTTTTGCTTGCTTGTTAATGGATTTCCAAGTGATGGTGTGACTAAAAGGCTAAAGGGGCATGCACACCAGTGATGCCCACACCAGTAAATACCACAGAAAAGAGGCAGTCAGGAAAATAGGAAATACTGCAAAATGGTTTGAAGAAAATCATGTTCATGATAACATTAACTAAAATTATTATTTTAAATTATTAGAAGGTAGTCTATTTCCTATTTCCAAATGCAGGGGAACGGTTAATTAAGTTGCAGGATAGCTGCTTAAGAGAATTTTATGCAATAATTAAAATTATGATTATAAAGGCTAGACACGTCTATACATGGAAATATGTGTAGAATACAGTGTTAGTGAAGAAAGCTAAGTACTGCTGTGTGTCTTGAAACAAAGCTTAAGATGCATGAGTTGGGGACAGATACCCTCTGGAAGTTCTCCCTCACACCTCAGTTTCTTGGTCCGTCTTCTGGTGCTGGTGGTAAGTAGAGTCTGCTCCAAAGCAGCAAGTACGTAGCTCTGCTTTGTCTCTTTAGAGCTGGCTTCAACACTGGGTGGACACAAGAAAAGGCCTTTTGCACGAGAAGGTTGGTCAGTATGTTGGCGCCTTCTCCATGTGTGTTCCAGGCAGCAGTGCTAGCCAAGCGCAAACTCAAAACGAATTTGGGGGGATTTATGCTGACATTTGGTTCCGCATCTGGAAACGCTGAGGGTCAGTTATGATTCCTAGCATTGTGGTCATTCTCTTCTTGAGCAAAACTTCAACATACCTCACAGACAAGTGCCCTTTCTTCCCAGACGCTCAAGGCATTCCAGCAATCTCCTTCCCGAAATCTGAAAGGGTATAAATGTTCAGGCCGCAAGGCAGCTAAATTTTCCAGTGCTTTCAGTTGGAAAAATCCAGACCTGGGTGGATCTGCTACCTGTTAGGTTCTGGCCACAAGGAGACATATTTCAAATAATACTCCCTAACATTTAGAAATTTTTTTCTTCAAAAACTTCACATGTCTTTTAGGTACTGATTAAACTTGGCAATTAAGATCCCATGCTTTAGGCCTTTCTAAGGGGAAAAATATTCAGAAAAATAAACAAATGGAAATTTTTGTAAATTTAGAAGACCAATGGAAAACAGCAATAATTGAAGGAAATTTTACTGTTTTGTTTGACATAAAAGAAAACAGTCAACAAAAGGAAATAGAAGTGTCTACTTATCTACCCTTCATAATTCAAAGAGAATTTTATCTATTTTTCCCTATCTTTTGCTTCATAGAAAAGTGCAGCTTGCATAGCTTATATGATTTGTCTTTTCACTAAAAGAAGAAAAACGTTGTTTATTTTTGCGTTGACCTAGATCATGGAAAGTGAATTCAGTGAGAATTTTTTTAACATCATGAAGTACTTTTTCAATTAATGAACTGCTATTCAAAAGTGCTAAGCTGTATTTTTCCCCCTTATTTTTCAATGTCATAATTATTTATAGGGCCAGTTGCAGTCTCAACTCTGCTAAAACCATTTCTGCAACAGCTCCCAACCCTTATCCCAAGCACAACACTGCCCCATTAGACCTCTGCACAAATGTCTGTCCATATGGATCCTGATTCAGCATACGCATGTCTGTGTGTGTATGTGTGTGTGTTAGGAATGGCAAGACCTTCTAGAATATCTTAATGGATATTATAGCTGAGCACTATGAAAAATTCAGGAGCACAGGGTGAGATTGTCTTCATTAACCTATGCCAATAAGCTCATCCTGACACTGTGGGAGAGACAGACCCCCCACCCACTGTCCACCAAAATGGGAAGCGGTGGGAATTTGATTCACCATGGCCAATGAAATTAGACCACCCCTGAGAAGAGCACATGTGGGCTGGACAGGGTCAGGAGAGCCTCAGCACATGTAGACATCCAGTCTTCATTGGCCTTAACATGGTGGCTTTCAGGGAGAGCTTTAAAAATCAGCTTTGCCTAAAGTACACTTGACACTAGGCAAGTAAACACTATAAAACCTGAATATCTGACCCGGTTCCCTAATGTGGCATTTCCTTAGACCTCAAATAGTCTGATCAAAGAAATAACATAGAGGTTAAAAACATGACTCTTGAGGCTGACTGTCTGGGTTTGAATCCCTGTTCTGCCTCTTATTAGCTGTGTAATCTTGGGCAAGTTTCTTGACCCCCTGTTTATTTTTCTGTAAAAGGGAGACGTTAATAGCACTTAACTCATAAAGTTGTTAGGAGGATCCATATTTGCAAAGTGCTTGAACCAATGCCTGGTCAAGTGCTACTTAAGTGTTTACTGAATAAAATTCATAGGTGTGCAGAAAATGATTCCATACTGGGCTACACCTATTTTCATCCAGGGATTCTTTGTTTTATTGAATCCATAGTTGAACCATAGTTGAAGGTTTCCTGTTTGTCTGAGGTCTTTTGCCCTTGCCTTTCAAATTACATTGATTTGGGTGGGAACAACTTTGCCATTGCAAAAAGGAGCATTAAACAGAAAAGTGCATGGTAAATCTGGGTTAAAACATGAACTCAATAGCAATAGGTTGAGAAAGTTTCTTCATTTCTCTAAACTCAATTTATTCATCAGTTAATTGGGAATAACATGAGTCCCTCAGGGCTGTTATGAAGATTAATTAAATTTATGCATGGAAAGTGTTTGGCACACAATCAGTTGGAAAAAAAATAGTTCTCTTTTTGCTTTACCGCCCCTGCATCCAACTGGTTCTCCTTACAATTTTTTAAAGCCTGGCTTAATGATTCTTAATAGATTTGGGGGTCATCTTCTGATCTAAACAGTTGAAACTTTCTATCCTTTGGGTCTTCTTGCTATTAATATTTTTAACATATGTTCTTCTGTTCAATTGATCTGAATCACCTTCCTATGATACTGCAGAGACCCAAAACGCTGATAAAAATTCTATCAATTCAGAAGATTATTTTGAGAACAGTAAATTTCAGAAAATCCTCTGGATCTGGGCTGTTGCCCTTTAAGATCCATCAGCAAATATTTTCTGGGGATTCTCTCACACTGGTCTGTGTTATTTTCAAAACTCCGTGCTGTCAGGCAGATGTCACCCAGAACTGTTTGTCTTTCTCAACAGAACTCATTTGGCACGTGAGATTTTTAAGAGATAGCATTTCTATTTTATTGTTTCAAAATTAAAAATGCATCACAATTATCCACAATGTTCTGCCCAACATTTGTCTCACACATGTTTTTTCTTAATGTAGGTTAATTTTTTCTCCCCAATGTCAAGTTTAAGGCCCCAAATCCAACTTTAAATCTTATTTAAAATATTGAGCAAGTTACTCTCCATGGGGTTTGCTGACACAGAGATGTCTGCGTTTGTTTTTACTAACGAATGGCTGATCCTCTGGTCCTGTTACTTCACTTTCTGAATGTTTCTCTGGAGAATTCACCAAACCTACCAGCACTCTCTCCTGGAGAAAGAAATCCAATAGCTGTTAGTGTTTTGCCATGATGTGCTTCTGCCACAGACACACAGGTAAACCACAAGCCTCCACGGTCTCTGGGACCCCCCACTCCCACCCCTCCTCTGCATGAGACACTCCAGCCATGGAGGCACTCAGCTTCTTCCAAAATGGCTGATACTTCAGAATGTGCCGCAAAAAATTTAAAGTTTTCTGTGGTCAAGCAGCCTAGGAGACTCTTTGGAAAATAGTTTAAGATGTGTTGCAAACTATGTTCCTTTCTTGGAGTCATCATGTATATAGCATATTTAAGTCACACTACCTGAAATTATGTGACCTAGAGCCCCTTTCCTTGATATTATCTATTGAAAGCTGAGAACTTGGTGTTCCATGGAACATACTTTGGGAAACACACCACTTTACATTAAAGAATGTTCTGTCTCTGAAAGCTGGGATCAGGGTAATGTGCCAGGAAATGGCCCCGGGTGCCCACTTTCCTGTCTTATTCACAACTCCTCTCCATCCCCCTGGAGCTAGCATGGAGAATCCGACTCCTTTAAGCCTTGTGCCATGATGGCTCACGAGTGTGTGCACGTGTGCAAGCATGCCTGTGTCTGCTTACTTGTTTCAGCCTGGATAGGTTGCGGTGTTCAGTTGTTTTGCCAAGCACTGATCTGCTAGTTATGTGAGGGTATTTTGAGATGGGATTTTGCATCTGTTATCAATTGATTGCATCTATAATCAACAAAGGAGATTGCCCTCAGCAGTGTGGGGAGTCTCCTCATCCAATCTGTTGTAGGTCTTAAAAGCCAGCACTGAGGATTTCAGAGGTCAGAAGGGGAATTTGGACTCAATGTCAATATTAGTTCTTGCCAGAATTTCCAACCAGCCAGCTTCCCCTGGGGAATTCAGACCAAGGACTTGAGTCTCACCTTTATCAGAGTTTCTGTCTTGCAACCTGTCCTATGGCATTCAGACTTGCCAGCCCCCAGGGCCATGTGAGCCAATTCCTAACAATAAATCAGATGAGATGGTGATAGAGATCGAGCCTGTTGGCTCTGTTTCTTTGAAGAACCCTGAAAAATTCTGCAGTCTAAAATCAAGTATAAAATCAACAGATGACTTAGGGTATATTAGATATCTGGAGGGAATATCACTAAGAAAATGGGACTAAACTGGCACATAGCAGTGGCATGGAAGAAAAGGCATTCCAGGAAACCAGTCATGAGGAGCAATTAGTCCTGAGGCTCTTCTGCTGAAACTGCTACCACCAAACTCCCCATGGTGTGGATTTGGTTAGGCATCCTGGCTTCCCTTTACCACCCTCTTTCATTTTCCTTTGCAAAAATAGGACTAACTGAGAATTCAAACAATGTTTAGGCTTGTTCAATAGTTCCCATCTCTCTTGGGAAAAAGCCCAGCATCCGTCATATGTTCCGCGTGGCCTGACCTCTACCTTCACTCAGTTTTGCCCTTCAACATTTCCTGCTCACGTGTTAGAATCTTGTCGTTTGTAATTTTCTCCCAGGTCCCACAATACGCCATGCATTCTCTGCTTTCTGGGAGTCCCTTTGCTTACAACTTTCTACCCCATTCCCTCCTCTTGCCAAGTTCTCCCTGGCCGCTGCTCCCAGTCTTATGCCTAGCTGATTCCCCCTCATATTCTATGTCTCAGTCTAGACATCATTTCTTCCAAGAAGCCTTCTCTGTCCCGTCCAACAAACTGGGTTGGCTGACACTTCCTGGCCTCCATTAGCAACTACACTACCGATTTCACAGCATTCACTACACTCAACTATAAGGGAATCTGTTTATTGATCTGTACCCTTCACTGGACTGCAACCCCCAAAGGGGCAGAAATGCTCTCTATATTGTTCAACATTGTATGTCTAGGACCTAGCCCAGAATTTCTAACATGACAGCTGTTCAATAAATACATCTTGAATGAATGAATCAATTAGTCAGCGGATCAATCTTAGTCTTCTTGCAAAATATAACAATAATAGTTTCTATCAATAATTCTCAAATCTCAAACTCTAAATCCCAATCAGGTGAATAGTTCTAAAAATGGATACTGCAACCTAACTGCACAGTCTCTCTGAAGTTATATTCCTCAAATATATAGAAAGAGGCAGGGAAGGAACCGCCCTCTGATTGAAGAAAACAAAATGTTGATGTTGCCTGTGGCTCCTGTGTCTGAAAGTCAACCAGGTAAGGGTTATGCTTTATTCTTCCTCCTCATCAGACTTTATATCCAAATCAGCAGATGCAAAGCAGATTTAAACTGGGCCTATACTCAGCCTTGCCAGAAAACCTCTCTCCTGTTTCATGACAAATCATGCATGTTCTAGGGCTCTGAGAATCTTGCTTATATTTTTTAGTCTAATTGCACAATAAAAGACAGATATGCATAGTCACACACAGGCTCCACACCACCCATGTTCTCCGCTGTTCTTTTGCAAACTGAACTGAAATCTTACCCAGCTGCCAAATTCATATTCTAATAGTATGACAAGAAATGACTTCCCTAATGCAATAATGAATCAGTCTGTGTCAGACAGGACTGTTCACCACAACGCCCTTCCTGGTTGGAAAGCAAAACGTGTAAGCTGTATGGTTTCAGAGAAACTAATTACTCCTGGCTGCAGAATGAGATGACTGTGTAGTTGACCAAGAAAAACACAGAAACACACAAAAACACCCTTAGGAGATGAATTATTTGAAATTAGGAGGCCCCACATTCCTGGGGCTAGATAGCAAAGTTATTTCACCCCCTTAAGACATGATGCTCCAGTTAGTCAGACATTTCCAGGATTTGTGCTTTGTGGAGAAATATGTTGACCCCATTGCAGAAAACCACTCTAAAAGGGACATGTTGTAAGCATATCTACTGCATAATACAGCTTTTGAATAGTAGTAAACGAAGGCTGTCTCCACTGCCCCTGCCATTAACTCAATGACTAGATTGTGGAAATTGAAGGCAGTAAGGGGTGCCTCGGGAATAGGGTTGTAAAAGGACTGTGTCCAATGGCTTAGGAATGCTTGGCAACCATATGCTTTGCCATTTTCAATTCTCTGGGATGTCCAAATCCCAGCAAGGCAATCTACTTTTTTTCTGTACTACAGGTTGCCCAGCTGTCAAAGCTCAGGCGTTGTGCTCTGTATCACAGGAGTGCGACATAAGTTAGAGGGTGCCAAGGAATATAGGAAATGACTTGTGGGGAAGGCTAGTAAATTGATTGTAGTCATACTAGCTGCTGAAACAGACAAACTCCAAAATCTCTGCCACTTAATACAATGGAATTTTCTAAAGGACATTCAGCTGGGGATGGGGACATGAGGAGATTCCACACAATCATTCAGAAACCCAGGTTGATTAAGGTCCTCCTGTCTTCAACACAGGGCTTCCAAAGCCATCCTAGCAATGACATCCAATTGGCATATGGATAGAGACAGAATCTGGAAGATCATGTGGGAGGCTTACATGGGTCAGACCTGCAAGTAGCATAAAGCACTTTTACCCACAGAACTCAGGCCCTTGGCCCCCTGTAGCTTCAAGACAAGCTAAGAAAGTAGTCTGGTTATAGGTACCAGAGGTAGAAGGGATAGGTTTTGGTGAACCCATACCTTATCTGGCAATGTCCATCACTTCAGTCATCAAACATTTATTTCACTCTTCCCCTTCTGAAGGAAGAGAACCCAAATTTCCATTTAGTTACTGCCAAGTGCAAGACCTCCAGAGGATCCTCTCTCCTCTCTATCACATCCAGATGTGTCTCCTTGTGATCCAATCACCTGTGAAGTAAAAATCACACACACACAATATACAGTGAGAAGCAGCCACAGTAAAACTCCCATTCATAAATAGGAAGCATGGGGAACATTCAGCAGTCACTAGGACATAGCAATGATAGAATCCTGCTGGGCAGATATTATGAAAAACCCTACTAGGGAAATAGGAAAGGTTTCTTATTAGACCCTGATTCTGCTGTCTATTGTTTTCCATGACTCATGGCTCCACCCTCTGGGACAATCTTCCTTGTCCATTATCCTTGGCTACATCTAAAATGGGCATTGAAAGTATGCCCTCTTTAGGGATTGCACAGTTACAAAAGTTTGTTCCTGCAGGTTCAAATTTGGGGGCCCAAATCTGTCAATTTAAGCCTCAAACAAGAAAAAGCTTTTTCTGTCCAGGTTCATGATTTCTTTGGTAATAAAATTTCCTCAAAACTATATGATGTTTCCCATCTATCTGCATCGAGTCATTCCATATGTCAGTTCTTACATAAAATTCTGAAGCCTGATAGATTTCTTTGTTCAATTGCCATCATGCCTCTCTCTTAATTTAATGGCAGCCAACTTGAAGTCATCTGGAATGGATAGAAAAGGCTACACATAATCTGATCTTTGCTGGAAATCTGAATCTTAAGACTTTTGTTGCTCAACGTGTTTTTCAGTCTTATTTCCTACTATTTGGGATCTAGGAGCAGATAGATTTTTGAATTTTTCAATGTCCAAATTTCTGGACATTCTGTATTCTTTTTTCTTTCTGCTTTCAAATTATCAAATTTCTTGTGTGAACTAGTCTCTTCTGATGCTTTGGTAATTGCAGCTAGTCATAACTAATGCACACTAATCTCTGTCCTTAAAGTTATAGGATTGATAGATACTTGGTCTTCCTGCTGCATGAGCTTAGTCAGTTTTAACAAATATTTTACCACTGCAAGGCATGGATCACTATCTTCTCAACCATGAATATCACTGCCTACAATCTGATTATGAAAACAATTTCATTTAATTTAATGGGAGTCTTTAGTCCATTTATATTTAGTGGATTTAGAGGTTGGGGTATTATCTACCATCTTATTCTTTATTTTATATTTCACCTACTTTTTCCTTTTTTGCCTACTTTCAATTAATCAAATATTTTATTATTCCATTTTCCCTTTTACTTGCTAGTTACACACATTTTACTATTCATTTAGTGATTTTTTAAAGATGAAAAATTGCATCCTTGACCTATTATGATCTAATACAAATTTTTTACAACTCCCATGCTAAAGCTTTCAAAAACTTTTAACTCCATTTATACCCTTCCAATCTTTTGCATTAATGTTATCCTGCATTTTAATTCTATACATATTTTAAACCCCACCAAACATTACTACTATTGTTTCACACTATTAATATTTAGACTATATTCATTTATATTTACCCATGTATGGACAGCAACATTTATATTGCTCTTTTTTCTTCTTGCAATTCTTTCTACCTCAGAAATTCTTTTTAGTATTTCTCTCATTGAAATTTTGCTGGCAATGAATTTTGTCTGTTTTTTTTCGCTTGTCTGAAAATGTCTTCTCTTCTGATTTTAGAAGGATGTTTTCACTAGACGTAGAACTCTGACTTGACAGTTATTTTCTTTTGGCACTTTAAAGATGTCTGAAGTTGTCTTTTTTATTTTCTCTACCTTCTGTTTTCTTAAATATCATGTTCATAGCTATTTTTAAATTGTTAGCAAACTCCAATATCTACATCATCTATGGGTCTGTTCTTATTGTCTGATTTTTCTCTTGCTTTTTATTTGTCATCCTGTCTTTTAACATAACCAGTAATTTTTTATTTAATGATTAACATTAGATATAAAAGAGGCTTCAGATGATGTTATTTTCTTTCAAAAAGGGTGCATCTTTCCTTCCATTAGGCCAATAGATTCTGTATTATATCAAAGCTATGTTGTAGTCTGGTGGCTTCAACCTACCTCTAGCTTCCCTTTCACTCTTTAGGATCTTTACTTAGAGCCTGGTATATTCAACACAGTGCCTCCACATGGCAGGTCCTGAACACTTGACAGGTCTTTGCTTTGCAAGATTGTCAAACTTCTGCTCTGACTTTCAGAGGCTCTCTACTTATGACTGTGGTCTCTCATCCAGTACAGCTCCAAATTATGCAAAAGTCCTGAAGGAAAAACTGATCATGTTTTTGAGGCTTTCCATTCTCTTTCAAAAGATGCATCTTTCTTCAATGAAAACCCAAGATTCTTAGTCTTCAGCCTGAACCCAAAAATAACAAATGTTTGATGGTGGTTTAAAGTGTTATGTCCCCTAAAAAGACCATGTTCTTTCAGTCCATTTTTGTGAGTTTAGACTTATTATAGGTGGGACTTTTTGATTAGGTTATTTCAATTAAGATGTGACCCACACCATTCAAGGTGGGTCGTAATCCCCCTACTGGAGTCCTTTATAAGAGGGCAAAGGACACACAGAATAAAACCAGAGAGCTCAAAGAAGCCCCAGAGAAGCTAAGAGATGAAAGTAAGAGCTCACAGAGAAGCGCACAAGAGAAGCTGAGAGAGGAGACCACTGAAACCAGAAGCCAAAGCAATGAAACCAGGGAAAGAAAGACCATCAGACATTGCCATATGCCTTGCTATCTGACGGAGGAGGCCAAGCTGGGGGTAACTGATCTTCAGAGAAGGAATCATCCTGTTGGTGCCTTAATTGGGATTTTTCACAGCCTTAGAACTGTGAATTTGTAAGCTAATAAATCACCATTGTAAAAATCAACCCATTTCTGGTATATTGCATTTCATCAGCTTTAGCAAACCAAAACATACTCCTAGGGTTAAATCTGATGCAGAAGTCAGTTTACGTTTCTGAAATCATGCCTCCCTGGAATCTTAGCCCTCCACTTCTTGTTGCATCATCAGCTCTCTATGCCTTCAAATCCCTTGGGAGATCTTGATTAAAATGTTTATTCTCAGGCCATATCCCCAAAGGATTCTGAGAAAGTAGGTTTGGTGGCATAAGGCCCAGAAGTTTGCCTAGGTAATTTGATGAACTTGTCCAGGAATTACATGTTGACAAATACTGGCCTGGATCTTTGCCAAGTATCCCCTCATGGTACTGTCTCTGTCTGGATCCCAATGTAGGGAAATTACTTTGCACTTGCTGCAATTGCTGCTGTGAAGACAGATACTATTCTACCCTACAGGGCACCTCGATGCCCCCAGGAATCCTCCCCCAGAAAGGGTCTGACACCATGTGCCAGCCATTGCTCCAGATACTAGATCCTAGAACAGCACAACATAGGGCATCTTGCTGCATCCCTGACTTATCCAGTTGCCATCCCACTGCATAGTAGCCAGAAATCTCAGGTGACATCTGTTGCATTACACAAGCTCACGGATACTCCCTGACAACTAACTCTCAGCATGACTTTTCTTCTACCTTTGCAGGGAGAAGTGTTTAAATGAGGCCCCAATGGAATTCATCCACCAACCATCAGCTCTTTCTCAAAACATGATTGTATCTATGACACAGAAGAGAACATCAATGTAACAGTATTTCCTTTTTAATCCTGGAATTTTATTCTGGGTCTTCCCTATGGTAAATGTAGCTCAATCATCTGCAAATTCTTGAGCTGAGTTGGTGGAAAAGAATTGGATGGCAGAGGTAATAAAATATCTTTATCAAGTATCTTTATCTATTTGTTACTTGCAGCCAAAAGCATTCTAGCTCATACAAACTTAAGCACACTATGTATAGCTCTTTCTAGTCAGGGACTAATGTGGGGAAAATTTAAAAAGAATTGGCGGCATCCTTAGTGTGGACCAGATTCCAATCTAGCCAATGTGTTCCTTGCATCCAAGTGAGGGTTCATGGCCATAAGCAGGATTGCCAGTAACTATATGTCAAATTATACCAAGAACCATCACCTCTGGCATCCCATGAAATAGGTAATGGCCTGGGAAGAACTGCAAGAGGAATTAAAAAATAAGGAAGATGAACAGGACGTTTGCCAGAAGTCAATGGTTTGAGACCACATGTGTCTCGTTATGGGTCCATGACTCATTAGACCAACTGCTCTCCCTTTCTCATTTTTTCCACAGGAGAATAGAAAAACAGCAGCCCAAATGATGCTGGAAAATATCTTCACAAACTGTCTTTATAGAATGTTTTTTTCTTCTCGCATATCTTTTCATTCTTAGCCTGACACATTTCCTCTTAGACCAATACCAATTTACCCTGAAGTGATAAGGTATTCAGTGCTCCCTAAATTCCCACCTCAGAGGATGGAATATTTGAAATCAGTGTTCTCAAAGAATTCTTTAAAATTCCAGTATCTAGGCTGTTTGGGAATACCGTTGGACCTCAGGTGGGTCTTCGTGGGTAAAATAAGGAAACCCTTTCTCTAAAGCATCTATTTAATTAGTCTAACTGCAAAACCAACAAGAGGCCACAGAGTACTTTCAATTAGTGGGAGGCCTAAATTCATGACTAAAATAATAATAATCTCTACCATATATTGGACACTTTTAACGTGCCAGGCACTAGGCTAAGCACTTTGCTTAGGGTATCTCCTCTAAACATCACAACAACCCTATTAGGTTAGTTTGGGTATCCTCATTTTACTGAAAAACTGAGATAGAAAGAATCTGGATTAAATAACTCACCCAAAGAGTTTAGATAAGTAATTCACCAAGGAAGGGTAGGGAGAGCACTAGAAAATAAATAAAGCAGCTGCTCAAGCACAGTGATGAATGCCAACAGACACACAACATCATCTCAGGGAGATATTGGGAGGAAACCCTGCCTCAATGAAAGGAAGCGACCTCTCTTAGGTTTTAGCTGTTTTTGCCACCAGGCAACAAAGGCGCGGGGCTTCCAGATCGCCAGGTTTTTTGTTTCTGTTTTTTGTTTTTAAAGCAGAAATCCTAATTTTTATGTGAAATTGAAATCTTATTGTTAAATGTTGGCAGCTGGTAAAGAGTTTTTAAGCTCTCTGTAGGCCAAACAAAATACAGCTGTGGGCTGGATCCAGCTTGTAGTCAGCCTGTTTGCAAACCCTGTCCTCTGTCCTGAGCAATTGGGAATCATTTTGGGTTCTTTTGTTCTTAAAGAAACATGGCTCCTTCAACCAGAGACCAGAGTGTTTAAACTATCATTAATGGTTCATTCCTGTGGCTGAATCCTTGCCCACCCCACTCTCCCCCGTCCCTGCAGCCACACTGCCCTTCTCCCCAACACTTGCAAAGTTTAATCAAAAAGTGCTTCTTTCACATCTTCACATGTCTGGCTCCTTTATCTCCTCTTCTGAGAGGCCTTTCCCCAGCGTCCCCCCATTTTCCCAGTCCCCCTCGGTTACCTCACTCTGATATATTTTCTTCGGAGGGCTTTACTATCTGACATCTTTTGTCCCTTTGTTTGTTTATTTGCCTGTTGCCTGTCTTCCTCCTCCAGAAAGTAACCTTGATTGAGCAGGAAGCTGTGTGCTTGGTTTCCTGCTGTATTCCCATTGCTAAAATGCTCCCTGGCACATAGCAAAAGTTTAATAAATATTCATTGAATCAATTGGTTAGTGAAATGCCTACTCCATGCCAAACATTATGCTAGGCTCTTTCCATACATATGACATCACATTTAATCCTCATGACAGTGCTGCAAGGCAGGTATCGCCATGCTCATTTTACAGACTAGGAAATGGAGCCCAGAAATGCTAATTAACTTACTCAACCTCACATAGCTAATAAGCAACTACTAAATGCATATCTGTCTAACCCTGAAGTCTATGTGTTTTCTACTTTACTACTTTCTTTCTATAGGGAAACTAAGAAGTGAAATGAAGAACATAAAGGATCCATAAAAGTTGAGATTGACGTGCCAGTCAGAGACCCAGGAAAGTTGGTCCAATTGTCAAGTGAAGATCAGGAACACCAGGGATGGTCAAGAGCAGCACAAGCAGAGTGCCCCTGTTCATACTCACCTGCAGGGACAGGGCAGGGCTTGGCAAGGAGGTCACCAACAGAAGGAAGAGCGATGGGACTCTAAATACGTAGCTGTACCAAGAGGTGTACAGTTAAGTGTGCCTCTGAGTACACCTGGACTTGTTGCCTTCTGTGGTAGCTCGGAGCTGAATGGACCCAAGAAGATCAGGTTCTTAAAGCTAATCCATTTCTGTGGGTGTAGATCTGTTGCGGGTGGGACACTTGATTAGGTTATTTCAGTTGAGGCGTGCCCCAAGGGGGTCTTAGTCCTCTTACTGGAGCCCTTTATAAATGGGATGAATACAGAGAGAGACAGAGAGAAAGACACAGAATCTGAAAGAGAAAGCCCCAGAAAGCAGAAGCTGAAAGCAACAAAACCCAGAAGAGAAAGGAGAGACCAGCAGACACCACCATATGCCTTGCCGTCTGCCAGAAGAGTCCAGAATTGCAGGCAGTATCTTGCAGGTATGGTCTTAATGATGCCTTGATATGGGCATTTCCATGCCCTCAGAACTGTAAGCTTGTAAACTGATAAAATCCCATTGTTAAAAGCCAGCCTATTTCTGATACGTCGCATTTCGGCAGCCTAGCAGACTAAAACACCATTCTAATGCCATTTACTCCACAGGGCTCCAACAAATAGAGAATAAGCAAAGAGCTTTCTAATTGGGGCAATAGCTTATACAGTACATGGCATTTGGAATCACCATATAGTTTCGGGGGGTGATGACTTGCCTTGGGAGCAGAAAAAGAGAATTAAAATCATATATGATATACAGTCTTGTAAAGCAAGTTTGACCTGTTCTGGCCTAGACCAAGATATCCAAAAGAGATTCCAAAAGGCAAATAAACCCCACTCACTGCTGGTGGAACTCCAATCAATGAAAATGGCTATGGAGAAAGTCTCAGAGGGTCAGGCAGTCCTGGCAACAAACAGTGAAATAATGTCCAAGGGAAAGGTGGTGGTTGGTGGGGAGGCCCCATGTGCTGTGTATTTGCTATCCTTGCTGTAAATTACACTTGGCTTCCACGTGAATTTGCTGCCGTGAAATAACAGCATTCAGGCTTGGGGCCAGCCACCTGCATGCTGTGCAGAAGTTCCTAACACCCCAAACATATAGTAGGAGGGGATCTAGCATCTGCTGAATACTTATTATGTGCCTGGTATTATAAAGTAGTTTATGTTATCTCCAGTTCACAAGTAGGCATTATTATTTCCATTTACAGATGTGAAAAGTGAGGCTCAAAGAGTTAAAAAAAATTGTCCGAGGTCCTAAAGGGTGAACCAGGATTAAAAGCCAGTGCTCTTTCTACCACAACAGTAATTCCCAGACATGAGTCCACAAACCTGACAAAGCTTGCACCAATTCATGGCAAAATGAGAAAAAACAAGGACAATAGAGTATATTTCCTTAACTCTACATTATCTATTGTAAGACAAATGATTAGTTTAATAATATATCGGAGGAGAGGAAAAATACTATTGTAAATGCACTTGTTGATTAAAAAATAAGATATATGCTGATTTCACAATTCTTAGAACATGACAAAGGCATGTCTTAGAATTGAGGAAAAAAGGAACGTGTTGCTGTAAGATTCCAACTGTGCTATACATTTATTCTGAACTTATGATCTTTTTAGTTTGGGATTTTAATGCTTTCGTTTATAAATTCTGATTAAAAAGCCATAGTTGACAAAAATAAATCCTTTCTGATTTGTTTTGCATTTTTACTTTTACTATTTGAAAAATCCAAATGTTTGAGGACCTCTCCTCTGATATATTATTGAACTAATCATTTGTCTTACAATAGATAATGTACAGTTAAGGAAATATACTCTACTGTCCTTGTTTTTCTCATTTTGCCATGAATTGGTGCAAGCTTTGTCAGGTTTGTGGACTCATGTCTGGGAATTATTGATGTGGTAGAAAGAGCACTGTCTTAGGGGTCTCCTTCCCTAAGACAGAGATTGCAAATTGGGTGGTTTCTGAGTCAAATTCAGTCCACAGAGCTACTTTGGCTTGGCCACTGTGGATATTAAAAATTCGTATTGACTGATAGTATTTTAACTAGGAGAATTTATATGCTTCTCTGGATGTTTGGCTTCTCGTTAAAATTCAGAAGGTCTGGCTACACTGGGCCTACATTCCCTCATGAAACATACAGCAGGGTGGTAACTGCTCCCTGTTGAAGAGACTTACTGTCTAGTTGATCATAGTCTCTGCCTCTTCCTCCCATATGGTTTCTGGGTGGATTGTTGCAGTAATGGCCCCAGTGTGTCTATGCCTCTCTAAATCCACACACTTGGCTTGTTCTCTCTCACTCTGACTCTGGGCTTTCCCGCATGAATGAATTGTCAATGGGAAGATAGCAAATGTAGAGAGGAGCAAAAGCTTGGAAAGTGCTTGCACATGGGGGCTTGTCTCCTCTGGCTGCTGAGAATTCCAAGGCCATCGTGTGAACAAACCCAAGCTAGCCTGCTGGAGAGAACATGAATAAGAATACTGAAGCACCCTGGCCAACAGCCTAGGATCACTCCAGTGAGGCCATCCTAGCTCTCCAGCCCAACCAAGTCACATGAATGAGCCCAGGTGAGACCAGCAGAAGAACCACCTAACTGAGCCCAGCCCAAATTGCTGATCCACAGAATCATGCACTAATAAATGATGGTTGCTTTAAGCCACTAAGTTTTGAGATATTTCTTTATGCAACAAAGGCTAACTGATAGCACATTCATGGCCTTGCTCATTTACCTTAACTCTTGGATCATGAAGGCATTTAAATTTGTGAACTTCTGTCTTAAGATATCTAAGACATGTTCCACCTACATACATATAACTGCACACACTTACACAGACACACACACACATAAAGGCACTTGATCATTAAATGAGAGCAAGGAATATATATTGTTCACTGCTGCTCCTCCTGACCGTAGAACAGCAACTAGCACACAATCAGCACTTAATAAATATTTTTCAAATGAATAAATGAATTCACAGATGTTTAGCAAAGTAGCTTAATTTAAGAGTAGCCTGGAGGTGGTTACCACTCCCTAGGACCTAGGCACCATTGGGATCTCTGAGAAAATCTCCAGGTGCGGTTAAGGATCACTGAAAACCCATTCCAGCCAGGCCCACTGCCTTTCCAGACACCATGCTGTATCTGCTAGACTAGTTTCTGGAAAGTCAGCACATGTGAACCAACTCAATTGGAATTGAGGTTTGACAAGTCTGGTAATAACAACCTATTTGTCATTTGTGCTTAGCTTTCTGTAGGTGTTGACAGAGGTCTAAATGGCAAGGGGGCTCTTATATGATGGCTGAAGGAAATATGATGGAGCTGTGGGTGTCAGCTGAAAAACAGCCAAAACAAAGAGCTGGATCGTATTTACCTACTGAGTGAATGCGACGGTTATTTTTCAAGGGATTGCAAAAAGGAATGCCACATGAAGGAAAACATGAAATACTCTAAACACCCTGAAATGAACACATATCAGTGTGTTACCTTAAGAAATAAATGTTCAGCAGAATAAGCTCCACACCACCCCCAACATGTATCACTTCCTTGTTCATTCTCTTTCTTTTCTCAAAAGTAAGAGGATATTCATTAAATTATTCATTCTTGGGAGAGGCATAGCAACCTGGAAGCCATAAAAATTGAAGAAGTGGGAAGCAACTTGGAATGGCAAAGCTGGAAGTCGTAGATTGCAGTACAATAGCCTGCTTCTTAATTGCTTTGTGACTGGGCCAGGGAGTCTGTCTAGACCTCAGCTTCCTCATTTACAAGTTGGTGGAAATATTATCTGCTCTGCCTACTTCATAGGATTATTGAGAAGATTAAATAAGATGGCATAAGTGAAAATGCCATTCAAATGTTAATGATTATAGAATAAAAATGGCAACAATCGATAGGAACACACACAGGGAGAGAATAAAATTGGTGCAAGGCCCTCCTACAAAGGCCCTTTGGCTGAACTGCACATAAGCAGTGTGAGCAGGGACTAGGAATACCAAGGCCAAAGTATCAAGGCAGGAAACAGGGAAGAATCGGGGCCAATGTAGCAGGATGGGACCAGAAACAGAAAGATGTGGGTCCGGACAGAAATCGATGCATGAAACAGGAGTGGATGCTGAGACAGTGGGGCCAGCAGCAGAAGGCACTGGGCATTGAGTGGACAGCCGCTACCGCTGCCTGTCTGCCAGCCTTCTTTTGGTTACACCACTGGGCTTTCCTGTGAAGCTCTCTCCCTTCCTGCATTCCACATGCCCAAACCACAGCCTGACCAAGAGCTCCCCCTGTGACAAGATCTCTTCCACCAGATTCACTTCTCTGGGAATGGAAATCTTTATTGGTGTGACACATGAATGGAAAATTGTTGGAGCAGGTATGCTCCTTAGCAGCCTCCTCGAGAGACCATTCATGAGTCCTGTACCAAAATCTCCAAGTCTGCTCTGATTTCAGTCCTTTTGGAGATCTAATTGGTCAAGGCTTCCTTGATTCTATAAGCCACCCAATATTCTCCTTTTATGTCTCTTAGTTAATCAAAGACCAATACTTATAAACAAGGAAACACAATGCAACTGACCAAGGCATCTACCTAAGTTTTTGGTCCATACTCTGGGAAAAGTGTCTTACGCACCTCGTTGCTCTTGGTGGTGTTGCCCCCTCCCCTTGTTTCTGTGAGGTTGTCAGACATGATCTGAGCAAATCGTTGGGTCGTTGAACAGGACATAGGAGCATGGAAAACTGAAGCTGCCTTGGAGAGGCAGCTTAAAGCAAAGCTGCTACCAGAATATGAGAACAAAAATGGGGATGAGCAATGACTCTCCCTCATATTTCATACAGGCCAAGTGGTCATTGGGCCACCATAAACTAATTTTACATTCTACAACATTAAGAGAGTGTGAGGAAAGCCACAGAGAAAGAAATGAGGCAGCAAACTGATGTGGCTAAGACCATGGACTGCCTGGGCTGAGAGCCTCATTCTGCCATGTGGAAGCCATGTGATCTTGGAAAAGTTACTAAGCCTCTCTGATCCCCTTTACCATTTTGGTATTTGTAATGCACCTAGAATAGTGCTTGGCACATAGCAAGGTCTATGTAAGGGCTTGTTAAGATGAATAATAAATGTTTCCCCTAAGAAAATGTTGGGAACCTGAGGTGGTTTAGCCTGGAGAGGGGAAGTCTTAAAAAAAAATCTGTCGATAACAAATATGAACTTTGCTGAGCTGACCACATAGCATTTGACACTGAGAAGAGAATCAAAGGAAATCAGCGAACAGGAAAGGAAATCAGCGAACAGGGCCCTTGTGACATGGCTGTTTGTGGTCAGTTATATCAATTGAACCTTATTTATTTAGTCTGAGAAGATGAGGATTAGGCTTCCCCAAGGGGGTAATGAGGCATTGGCCCAGTGATCCATGTAATGACAAACAATCTTAAAACACAGACAGAAAGAATGCCCCTGATCACCTCAATATCCTGGGAATTTTTTCTTGTTACTTGGTAGTTTGTTACTTTGCCATTTCAGCCACTGACTTCCTGTCTCACCCAATGGCAGGAAGCCCTTTTCCTGGTGATGGCAGGAAGAGGAAATCCAGGTGGCAAATGTGAGATGTGGACAGCTGCCACCCACCTACCCCACTGCCAGGGCAATCCCCCTGGCTCAGGGTTAAGGTTTCCTTCCCCTGCTCCAACCATCACCCAAGGGCAAGAAGGCCACTGACAGCTCAATCTCCCTGGTTTTGGGTTGGCATATTCTAGTCCTCTAGATGTGGCACATGAACAGGAGAAGATCAAGACAGGGAATGAAACATGGAAATATTAATGATAATTTGAGAGAGGACAAGTGAATTATTAGAGCAAGAATTGCTCTTGGCATCAGCTCCAATTTAATTGTTCCTATTTAGGTAGAAGTATCTGCCAACAGTTACTCCTTGTATGTCCTTCTGATGGTTACCCCTGAGCCACTTGATGCAAAATGCTCAGGCAGAAAGTCTTTTTCTCCATTGACTTACATGCTCAAGTGGAGAACCTGCTGGTGGTAGAACCTCTAGAGGGTTTCTATCATTCCACCTCTGTCCACACTGTATCCCTAGAAACTTCGCAGTTCCCAGGCACTCACCAGCCCCATTGGCCACGGCCTTGCACACAGAGACAGACCCCAATTCTCCCCGTATTCCTCTTTCAAAATGTCTTCCATTTGCTTTCCATTTCTTGCCATTCACATTCCTGTCTTTATTAGGGCTACTATAAGACCTGCATAGGCCCTAACCATTCTTACCTTCAGTGGCCCCACTCTGCCTTAAAGCAGATATCTTAAACTGCATCTACATCCACCATCACATATAATTTACTTATAATAATGGATGAGTTAAGTTGCAGTTGACTGGTTGTCATACTATTACTTTTTATAGATATTTATAAATAAATATGTGGCTGCTTTCAGTTTAGTCAAACAGAGAAGTGCAAAGCTAAGGGTAAGAGGAATGAGCTCAGAATGCGTAGAGAACAGAGGGCTGGTCTTAGCAACTTCACACGTCTCAGAAGCAGCAAGTGCTGACACCCCTTTAATGCCAGGGTGCATGTGTGCTCCAGAGGAAGGACGATTCTGGTCTTTATTCTCAGCAGATAGCGCTGGGTTAGCACCTAAGACAGTATAGTTTGGTCTAGTGACCAGGGTTATGCTCCTAGATTTCCTACCATGAAACAAAACAACAAAAGAAAATAAAATTTTAAAAAATACAAAATAAATCTAAAGGCAAAGAAAAGAAAGAAGGCATCTTGTCCAAAGTCACCCAAGTGATGAGGAGGAGGAGGAGAGAGAAGAGGAGAAGGAAGGAAGAGAACCATTTTACTAACCCCTGCTCTATAAGAGGGATCTTGCATCTATGTACTATTCCTACTCCTCACAATAACCCTGCAATGTACATGTCATCATCCTCCTTTTATGGATGAGAAAACCGAGGCTCAGAATGATTGATTGATTTGATCCTAATCACAACTTCTAGTGGTTGAGATGGGATTTGAATCCATACGTGTTTAATTCCAAAGTCATGCTTCCCATTTTGGTGCAGTTTTTTTCTTTTCTTTTATTTCCTTAATAATAATAAATGAAATGGCTAAGCCAATCAGACCGACTATCTGACAGCCAACCTCTCTTTGGTGGAACACTGGACTTCATTATCCCTGAGTTACCAGCCAGTGGAAAAGCATATTTTATAGGCTTCTGTTTTTCATTGTGACATGTCCCCAGGCTGATATAACGCAGTTCTATGTTGTTTTAATTGTTGGGAGCCTTAAAGTTACCCTCTGCTCTTCTCTAAGCCCATATACCATGTCCTCCAAATTGAAGTTGGGTTGTTTTATCTCATGTCCTTGCAGGCATGACTGCCCCATTTCTGGCTGGGGAAGACTATGTTTTTAAATAAACTTTTGCCCTCTAACTGCCTCTTGTCTTGCCCAGTCTGATCAGACCAACCTATGGCCACAGTTGTATATAATTAGTTAACTTCACTCACCGTCTCCTGTGTTTATGGTTCCCTGCCCAATTCCAAGTGACAAATAGATAGCTAAAGCCATGGGCTTGACCCCAAATGACCTCATGCTTGATTGCCTCCATCCCAGTGCACAGATCAGCACTCAGCAACTCACAGAGCTCTTGCTCAGCTGGTAATTGATTTCCTTGTGAACTCATGGGCCGGTTGGTAGAACTGGGGTATTGGGCGCACTCAGAGAACTGGTAAGAGACAGCCTATGGTAACCACCATTTTAGAGCAGGACCACCAAACTGTTCATTTCAAATAAAGTCTTGGAATTAAGAAACCCTGCTCACCCAATGCTAGGAAGGTACAATGACTTCAGTGAAGGATAGCTATCTCAAGGCTCCCAGACATCTCCTGAAAGCAGGAATTCGAAGGGCAATTCCCAAGTCACAGGACAGGAGGTTCCCCAATAGCAATTTCTTTGCAGCCTTTTGTTTAGCTTCTGGGCTGCTTGATGCCCATCACCCATCAACAAATGAGGAATTGTGTCTAGATCATACTTCTGTTTTCTACCTAGCTGTCTGTTTATTTATGTATCATTAATACCTTCACTTTAAAAGTTGTTATTGTATCAAGGCAAAGACCTGGGTGTTAGACCCAGCTCTGCTTCTCAGTGGATGTACACCTCTACCATCACTACCTCTCTGGTCTTTGTTTCCTCATTTATAAAAGAAGAAAGAGGAGGAGAGGAAGGAGGAGGAGAAGGAAGAAGAAGAGGAGAAAGAGAAAAGAGAAAGAAAGAGAGAGAAAGAGATTGGACTAGATAAATTATTTCAAAGGAACCCTCCAGCTTTCTACTTCATGTATTTTGAGGCTATGTTTTAGATATATAAACATTTAGAATTGTTATATCGTCTTAATAAACTGACCCCTTTTTCTTTATGAAATGACCTTCTTTATTACTGGAAATATTATTTGCTGTGTAATCTACTTTGTCTGATAATTAATATAACCATTCCAGCTTGTCTTTTGATTCACGTTAGCATGGTATACCTTTTCCCGTATTTTTACTTATAACTTATTTCTGTCCCATTTTTGAAATGCATGTCTTCAAGGCAGCATATATGTGGGTCTTGTTTTATTCTCTGCCTTTTAACTGGAATATTTAAACCATTTAAAACATTTACATTTAATGTGATTATCAATATGATTACTGACAATCACATTATCAATCTATCATCTTACTCTTTATTTCCTATTTGTTTTCTATTTTCTTTGTTCTCTGTTCTCTTTTTGCTCCTTTTCTAACTTTTTTATTAAATATTTACTGTGATTCCATTTTATTTCCACTGTTAGCATATTAACTATAACTCTTTGTGGTGTTATTATACAATGGTTGTGTTAGAGATAATAGAATACATCTTTCTTTAACTGATCATAGTCTACCTTAAGTGATATTGTTCCACTTCATGTATAGTATAAAAACTTTACAACAGTATACTTCCATTTCTCCCCTCCCAAACTTTATACTATTGTCATACATTCTGCTTTCATACACCTTGTTATTAGTTTTTAAACAGTATATTTGTCTTTTAAACAGATCTAAGTAAGAAAATTTTCTTATATATGTACCCATGAATTTGCCATTTCCAGTCCTGTTTATTCCTTTGTGCATATCCTTTTTTTCCATCTGGTTTAATTTTCCGTCTTCCTGAAGGATGTCCTTTAACTTTTCTTGTAGTGCAGTTCTGTTGCTGATAAATGTTTTTCAACTTTTGTAATTCTGAAACAGTCTGTATTCTGCCTCCGTTTCTGAAAGACTTTTTGCTAAGTATAGAATCCTGAGTCGACAATTTTTTTTCAGTTATTTAAAAACATTTCTCCACTATCATCTCACTTGGAATGCTTCTGACAAGAAATCTGCTGTCATTCTCATCTTTCTCATCGGAATATAACACTTCATTTTTTTCCCTCTGGCTGCTTTTAATGCTTTATCTTTAATGTTAGTTTTGAATGATTTGATTATGATGCCACTTGGGATAGATTTTTTTATGTTTTTCTTGTGCTTTGGATTCATTGAGATTCTTGGATCTGTGGGTTTATAGTTTTCATCAAGTTTGAAAATGTTCTCTCATTATTTCTTCAAATAATCTTCTCCCATTCCTCTGTAGACCCTAATTATACATATCTTAGGCCACTTATAGTTGTTCATTGATGCTTATTGCATTTTTTAAATTATTTTTTCAGCATTTCACTTTGGATAGTTTCTATTGCTATGTCTTCAAGTTCACAAATATTTTCTCCCTTAACATCTAATCTGCTATTAATCACACAGTATATTTTTCCTCATACATTGTAGTTTTCATCTCTGAAAGATCTAAATGGATCTTCCTTATATCTTCTATGTCTCTAACTTTTTGAATATAGGAAATACAGTGTTAATAACTATTTTAATATCTTTATTTGCTCATTCCAACATCTGTATCATCTAGGTCAATTTCAATTGACTGATTTTCTACTCACACATTGGGTCATATTTTCCTGCTTCTTTGCATGCTGGTAATTTTTGGTTGAATGCCAGACATTATAAATTTTACCTTGTTGGGTGCTGAATATTTTTGTATTCTTATAAATAGGCTTGATCTTTGTTCTGGGGCATAGTTAAGTCACTTGGAAAAGTCTGATCTTTCAGGGTCTTGCTCTAAAAGTTTGTTATTTGGGGAAACAGCAGTGCTCATACTAGGTCTAATTATTCCCCATTATGGAGGCAAGACACTTCTATGTATGAAAGAACTCTCAAAACCCAATAACAAGAAAACAAACAACCCAATTTTAAAAAGAACAAAACATTTTAACAGACTCATCTACAACAAAAACATAGCTGGAAAATAAGCACTTAAAAATATGCTCAACATGATCAGTCATTATGTAAATGCAAACTAAAACCACAATGAGATGCTACTACACATCTATTAGAATGGCTAAAAATATATTTAACTGACCATATCAAGTTCTGGTGAGGATGTGGAGGAACTGGATCTTTCACATACTGCTGGTGGAATGCAAAATGGTACAACAACTTTGGAATTCAGTTGACAGTTTCTTTAAGAGTTAATCATGCACAGTCCATGTGATCTAGCCATTCCACTCCTGGACAGTTATCAAAGAGAAATGAGCACATTAGTCCCACAAAGACTTGTAATGAATGTTCATAGCAGCTTTATTTGTAATATTTGTAAGAGCCCCAAACTGGAAACAACTCAAATGTCCATCTACGTATGAATAAACAACCTGTGATATAGCCATATAATTAAACACTATTCAGCAATAAAAAGGAATGAACTATGAATACACTCAATAACTTGAATGAATTTCAAAATAATATGCTGCATGAAAGAAGCCAGGAAAAAATTAGTAAATACTGTATCATATTGCTATTTACATTATATTCTAGAATATGCAAACCATGCTATTGTAAAAGAAAGCAGATCAGTCATTCCCTGAGGACTGAGGAGATGAGAAGCAGGGAGGAAAAGAAGGAAGGAACTACAGAGGAGCACAAGGAAATTTCTGGGAGTGATGGTATATTCATTGTCTTGACTGCAATGATGGCTTTATGGATGTATAAATAGGTCAAAGATTATCAAACTGGAAACTTTAAATACGTGTAGCTTATTGTATTTCAGTTATCCCCAAAATAACTGTTGGAAAAAAACAAAAAAGAAGATGATGATGAAGAAGAAGAGGAGGAGGAGGAAAAAAGAACATGGAAACTGGCCTTAAAGGAGACTCTCACTAGCTATATTTAGGACAATTTGTGCATCAAAGGAAATAATGGTGGCAATGGATTACAAAATATTGAATAAGGGAAATAATCCATGAATTGATAGTAACAATAAAAAGAGAGGGAGAAAGGGGAAAAAAAGAGAGAGGGGAGGAAGTAAGTGTCATGGGGCTGCTTTTGTTTACAAAAGAATGCCAGCCAACAAAGGTAGTTGAAATGATAAAATTAGAAAATCACTGTTTTCCACCCCCAATTCAATAATGGATTCAGGAAAGGATGAACAATAGAGGATAGATTTTAGGGTGGAAGCATAAATATTAGCCTACTCATCAAGACAAGGTTAAATTATACTCAATATATACGGTTTTTTAAAAGCAGAAAAATACATATTGCATAAGGAAGATTACCATCAAAATATTTTTTGAATGTGGGGGAGGGGTATGAAACTTTGGCACATAGAGATCAGTTCTAAGTATCTGGAAAAGTTGTTACGTGAAACATAATTCCCAGACCATACTGGTTAAATAAAAATTGTTGCATGTCCCAAAACCCCTGAAAGTCTTTGATTTAGGGCTGCTGAGGGGGTCAAGGAAGGAGATGCAGGTACTGGTAGTTGGGAGGTGCTGGGAGGAATGTATCAGTAGAGTCCCACAGATGTGTGTGTAGCAAGGAAACTTACCTCAGTTTGTAATTATAGATTCATTAACACGATTACTTGATTCATGGCTGAATTCCCCATTACACTGTAAGTACCAAGAGAGAAGGTATCCTGTCTTGTTTTGCTCACCAGAATTTAGCAAAGTAACTGGTGTAAAGTAGGAGTTTGATAACTACTTTTCAAATGAATGAATGACTGAGTGAATATAGCAGATTGTTCCAGTTTGCTAATGCTGCTTTTTCACAAAACACCAGAAATGGATCAGCTTTTATAAAGGAGGTTTATTTGGTTACACAGTTACAGTCTTAAGGCCATAAAGTGTCCAAGGTAATGCATCGACAATCAGATACCTTCACTGGAGGATGGCCAGTGGCATCCAGAAAACCTCTGTTAGCTGAGAAGGCACGTGGCTGGTGTCTGCTTGCTCCCAGGTTGCATTTCAAAATGGCGTTCTCCAAAATGTCTGTATCAGCTTCCAACGGCCATCTTTGAAATGTCTCTCTAAGCTACAGCTCCTCTCTCAGCTCCTGTGCATTCTTCAAAGTGTCCCTCTTGGCTGTAGCAAATGTCTGGGCCTATGTGGCTCTTTTTAAAGTACTCCAGTGATCCAATTAACACCCACACTGAATGGGCAGGGTAACACCTCCATGGAAATTATCCAATCAGATGTTTCACACACAGTTGATTGAGTCACATCTCCATGGAAACACTCAATCAAAGGATTCCAATCTAATCAACACTAAATACATCTGCCCCCACAAGATTGCATCAAAGAACATGGTGTTTTGGGGGACATAATACATTCAAACTGGCACACAGATGCTCAGTTGATACTCTTTTTGAACTGAATGACTAGTGTTAAAATTAGTTATTAGTTGCACTATCTTGCCCATGAAGACAGAAATCTGGCTTGTTTTCTTCAGTGCTTAACCCTAACACCTAAAACAGTATCTGGAACATTGTAGGCATTCAATAAATATTTGCTGAATTCATAAATTAGAATAGCTGTCTCCACCAGATTGTAAGCTATATGAGTACAAACACAAACTTTGTAATCCCTCAGGTGGCAAGCAGAGAACCCTGCACATAGTAGGGGCTCATTAAATATCTGAAAAGGAACATAAATGAATGACAAATGCCTGAATCCCAACCACACTTCAACTAAACTGTGAGTGAAGTCTGCAAATGTATTGAGAAGTGGCTCTAAGAAGGCAAAAGTGCCTTGGAAAGGACTGCTGAAAGATGGCTCAGCAGTGGGGAAAGGAGGCCAGGTTGGTGGGGGGCTGGAAGGGAGACAGGAGAGTGGACCCCCGTGAGATCCCACCTGCAGTGGCTCCATCCTCCCTGGAGCCCCTGGAACTGGATTCACCCTGACTTTGCCAGGAAAGTGCCACCACTAACCACCACTTCCTGCTCCAAGGAATGCCCATAGTCAAGGTTTCCTGTTCAGCGGCCAGGTTGGCTGAGTCCTTAGCCAAATGGCTCCTCCAGGAGGGCCCTCTGGAGTCTGGGCAGGCAGTGGGGATGCCTTCATCTGGTCTGTGAGAGGAAATGGTCCAGGAGAAGGAAAATCACCATCCAAAGAAACAGATATCAGCATCGCAAGATTATTTTTGGAACTCTAGGTCTGAAAGTGGAGATTTCGTTTAAGTACCAACCAAATTTAAAGAAAAAAATAAAACAAGTAAAATAAAGCAAAAGATGCCAGATTAACCTCCCAGCTAATAAATTTATAATTTAAGGGAATATTGTAAACTCATACCAGGCCTTATCTGAGGGAATCTCAGAATCTTACTGTGCATATGCTCTGATCTGTTTTGAACTCCTTAGTCCCACCTGCCACTCATATTTCAAATGCCATTACAGCAAATGCTACCTAGATAAAAGTTTCTCTATAATCAGAGATCCAGACGAGGGCTCACTCTTTTAAGTTACAATTTCAACAACCAAACAACTAAATTCTAGAATGTCAAAGCATCTGTTTCCTGGAGTTTGTAGCACTGGCTTTGAACTGATCCAAGATCTTAAATCTAGAGCTTCAAAAAGCAGGGGGTGAGAGGGAGAGCAGCCCACCTCCATCCCTGGCCCCACCTGGAACCCTGTGGCAGAGTCCTGGCAGACTAAGAAAATTTCCAATTGACTCGGGCCAGATATGAATTGATTACCAAGCAAGCAAAAGGAGAAAAGCTGTTTCTATTCTGTCTGGTTGTTGAAAAGAAAAAAATTCCTACAGCTCCTCACTACTCAAAATGTGGATATAGAACCAACAGCATCAGCATCACCTGGCAATTTTTAGAAATGAAAAACCATTGTGATTTCTTAAATACAACCCAAAAGCACAACAGAAAAAAAAAAAAATAGATAAATTGGAAATCACCAAAATTAAGAACTTTTGTGCTTCAAAGGACACTAAGAAAGTGAACAGACAACCCACAGAATGGAAGAACACATTTGCAAATCATAATTCTGATAATGGTCTAGAATCCAGATTATAGAATCCTCTTATAACTCAACAATAAAAAGACTAACAACCCAATTAAGAATGGACCAAGGACTTGAATAGATATTTCTCCAAAAAAGATATGCAAATGGCAATAAACACATGAAAAGATGCTCAACATTAGGAAAATGCAAACCAAGACCACAATGAGGTATCATTTCACCCCTACTAGGTTGGCTATAATCAAAAAGACAGACAGTAAAAAGTGTTAGCAAAGATGTGAAAAAATGGAACCCTCATACATTGCTGGTGAGAATGTCAAATGGTGCAGCCCCTGTGGAAAACAGTTTGGTCATTTCTCAAAAAGTCAACATAAAGTTACCACATGATCCAGCAATTCCAAGAAAATAAAAAAACATATGTGCACATAAAAACTTGTACACATTCATAGCAGCATTTTTCATGATAACCAAAAAAATGGAAGCAACACAAATGTCCACCAACTGATAAATGAATAAACAAAATGTGGTATATCCATACAATGGCATATTATTCAGCCATAAGAAGGAATGAAGTACTGACACACTCTATAACATGGATGAACCTTGACAACATTGTGCTACATGAAAGAAACCAGACATAAAACGTCACATATTGTGTGACCTCACTTAAATGAAACATCCAGAATAGGCAACTCCATAAAGATGGAAAGTAGATTAGTGATTGTCAGAGGCTGGGGGCAAAAGGAATGGGAAGTGATTGCCAGTGAGTACAAGGTGTCTTTTTTGGGGGCGAAGAAAATGTGCTGGAATTAGATGGTGGTGATGGTTGCACAATTTTGTGCATGTACCAAAACCACTGTACACTTTAGGATGAATTTATGGTGTATGAATATAAATATAAATAAACAAATCAGAAGGAAGGAAGCAAGGGAGGGAGGGAGGGAGGAAGGGAGGGGAAAGGGCCCCAACTCAGACGTGCTATATCAGCATCTGCACTTGAACAAGATCTTCATATGATTGAATGCCCATTAAAATGTGAGAAGCACTTATCTAGAACACTAACCTCAAACCTGGCTGCAAATTGGAATCACCTGGGAAGATTTCACAAGTACTCCTTGATGTCCTTAGTCATTTGCCTAACTTGCCCATAAGCTCCAGGATGTTTGGACTGAAACTTATAATCCCGGGAGGGACAGGATCCCTGGAAAAGCACTTCTTGGTCCCCACCCCTCCCCCCAAAAAAACACATATTGCTTGATGTAAGAACATCTGGGCCAAATCACCTTATTCAAATTACAGCTGTCCCGCTGACTACCTGTGGGACATTGAACAAATGACTTAACCTCTCATGCCTCAGTTTCCTCATTTGGAAAATGGTAATAATAATAGTACCTATTCCATAGGGTTGTGGAGAGGAATAAATGACTTAATATATATACATACATATAAAGCACTTAGAACAATACATGGCATACAGTAAGCATTATATGTGTTAGATATTATTACATGTGAATATTATCATTTTATATTATTCATTATATAGTAGGTTATAAGTATACGTTAGATATTATTGTATAAGAGTAGCTATTTATTGAACTTTCACCATTTGCCAGGCACCAGGCTGGTGTTCTACATTATTTCATATAACTCTCCCAATAAGCCTAAGATAAAAATTCATTCAACATTTATTTATTAAACATCTGTCAACCACATGCCTGACCCAGATGAGAAACTGAAATCTCGGGAATTTAAGTGACCTGCCCATATCACATCACAGTGAGCAGAGGAGTCTGGGCTCCTACCCACCACCCTCTGCAGCCTCCCTCCTAAGGGATACAGACAGGCAGTATCCAATTGGGTGCGTGGGGTGGGGGTGGGGGGTCTAGAGATTTCTAGCAAGGGTGTGGCCCTTTGGACCAAAAAGGCTTTGTTCACCTAGCAGGGGTTGGTGGGCTGGGGGAAGGAGGGTACAGGGTCTGCTGTGATCTGCTGGTGCTTTCAGGGTGGGGAGCGCTCCCAGGAATTCGAAGGCGAGCCTGAAGACATTTCCTTGAGCTGATTCTCTGGAAGGCCCCACCTCATAAATGGGACAACAGCAGCTCCTATGTTTAGGGCTAGGCTCAGCTGACAGACACACATAGCTCAGTATCCAGCCATCTCACCGCCTCTGCCTCCAAAGCAGAAATCCACAAATCCTCCCCTAAGCACCAACCTCTGTGCTGGTTGATTTGCCTACTCCCTTGGACACTTTATACTTTAAAGCTGCCGGCTGCAGAAGGAGAGAGAAATTTAAAGAGGCCCCAGAGTGACTGTAAATGAATCGCTCCAACCCAAGCTGCCCCGTGTCCTCACCAGGCTCCTGCCCTCAACTCCAAGCTGTCTCAAACTGTCAGACATTTTCTACTCCCACTTCCAAGAGACTGGAAAACAAAGTCCCTCATGGGCTCTACTCTTGCCATTATTCAAACAGAAACGATGTTTAAATAAGCACTGTTATTGTATATTCGGATTTCAAAGTGGGGTTTTCCCCATCCAGATGTTACTTCTTATGCGACTGTCTTCATTCAGACAACACTGCAGTGCCCTAGCCTGTGAGCCCCTCTCTGTAACTCGTTCCAAAAAAAAAAAAGACTGTTTTTGATGTAAAACACTAGCTCGTTTCAGAATTGTGGCTTTTCTCCCTGCTAAACTTTCTCCTCATTTACCCTTCCCAGCCAGAAGTCTCTCTCCTAATGGAAATGCTGGAACCACTTACTCCCCATTAAGATGCTAACTTGTTTCAAAGAGGGGGGAAGAAAGAGAGAGAGATCTAAGTGAACAAATGGACTCAGAATGAAAGCGCAATAACTTCCCGAGTGTGTGTGAGTGTGTGTGTGTTTGCATGCACACGTGGAAGACAGGGTGAGGAAGCGGGGTTTAGACTCCCAGAATCACATTTGGAGCCTGTGTTCACAAAGCAAGGAATTGTCCTGCAAGCTACTTAATTAAATCATAATCACATTTGGTTTCAATTTAATTTCGACTTTTAACAATTTTGGCTAAGTACCAGGACTGGAAGTCTCTGCGACATGAGTCAGTGTATCTTTTCTTGTTTTAAGTTTGTTATGATTAGATCAGCTCTGGACCTTTATAAATCTACAAATTTTTAAATGATCTCATCACCTTACTTCAGCCATGCTTCTGACGTCCTTGCCTCCTTTTCATGTTTTTGACCATGATACTTGATTTGGTCTCATTCCAGAACATAGAGACTCAGGCCTGGTTAGTCCATGGGGAGGGACACTGATGACAGAAGCCCTGGGAGACTGTCCTTTTCTAAGGCAGGCTGCACAGTGGGAAGTCATGGACATTGGAGTCAAAATAGCTGGCTTCATAGCCTGACTCATTCATTTACCAGGCTGACTCTATCATTTGGACAGTCACGTAATTTTGTGACCCTAAGCAGAATTAGTGTTAATACGTAAAAAGCATGCTAACTATTATTATAATATATCATCTTCCCCTAGTTAGTGTTCAGTCGAGATACAGAGAAAATGTGCTTGCTTTCCTTGTTTCGCCTAGGTGTAAAGTTAGTGGCACATGTGCAGTTTTTCCAACAATGTTGGTGCCTTTGAGTAGCATTCTTGTGTCTTGGCTCAAGAGGCTAAAATAAATCTTCTTTCGAAAAGTAATAGGAAGCACATCCATTGCCCTGTCAGGGGAGCAGCTGCATATAAGAGCAAAAAATAACAACAATGACAACAGGGATATTTCTTGTGCATGCAGCTGAGCACTTCTCGTGACTTACAGCAGGGTTTCTCAACCTCGGCACTATTGACATTTTGGTCCGGATAATTTCTCTACTGTGTGAGGTTCTCCTGTGCATTGTAGGATGTTTAGCCACCTGCCTGCCCTCTCCTCAGCAGATGACAACTGCAACTCGCCCCTCACCCCCACTGCTGTTGTGACACCAAAAATATCTCCAGACACTGACAAACTCTTGGGGGACAAAATCTCTCCCCATTGAGAAACACTGCCTTAGAGCATTTAATCTCACAATGCAAGGGGAGGTTAAATGATTTTTATTCCCATTTTACACAGGAAGAAACCAAGGGTCCCAGCAGTTAAGTGGCCTAATGGAGAGATACTCCTGTGTAACTGCTCAGTCCACAAAGCCCATCTCAGAGATGGAGTAAGTCAAGGCGTGGGGGTGGGGAGGGAGCAGGAGGACTGCTTTCAGGAAATGGGGCAACTGCTTCCAAAGTCACTGCCTTCCCATGGTCAGCCACATGGAGCAGGCCGCCCCTCCTGCCCAGCAGGGAGAGACCAAGAGAGAAGGGAGTCCTGGAAGCCAAGTGAAGAAAGTGCGTCAAAGAGTGAGTCATCAATTGTCAACTGCTGCTAAGAAATCAGGCCAGCTTTGCCCAGAGAACTGGGCAGTGGGGAGGTCCTGGGTGGCCTTGACAAGAGTTGGTCAAGAGGTTCAAATTATTTACTGTTACAAAAACTATGTTATATGCTATCTTTTAGATAAACACACATGAAGAACATGTTTACCACCATTAAAAGCATTTCTAATACCAAATGCAGCATTAACTATAGCAGCATCTTATGAAGAATGTTCTACAAAAAGAACCATAGGTCCCAGGCCCTCCTTCTTTGGCACAAGTTTGAGAATCTGGGAACCCTTACTTAGGCAATGAGGGAAGAGGCTCAAATGAACTCGTCTTTGCCTCTCATGTGAGAAGGGGTACAGCCTTCAATATCAAATCTCCAGAACCAGAAATCGGAATGTGAGTCCTAACAGAAACGCAAGTCCATAACAGGGACACCAGAACAGAGGATTCAAAATCAGGATGGCCTGGAAAATTAGGAATGTGAGAGAGGCCCACTTTCCACAAATGACAGGATGGAACTGTTACCTCGAGCCAATTATAAAACACAAATATAAAGGTAAAATGCTCAGTGTTGCTTTATTAAATTGTGAGGTAACTTCCTTTTTGGTTGCATAATGAAACTTGGAATTGCAATGACTTTATGAGCTCTGTGATACAGACTGTCCCTTGCAATAAACAATGAAATAAAATAAGTTTAGGATAGAAATTGACCAGGAAAGCCAATGACCTTGGATGTACTGCCGATTGCTGCCTGGAGCACAGTGACACTGTCACCATCACAATGAGTACCTTCTTCCTGTCCCTTTTGTCCTAAATGGCTCCCTAGGGGTTATTTATCTGCCTTTGTTATTTAGCACCAAAATTTTGACTCAGAAATTCTCCATTCCCCTAACAACTAAAAGTGACAGTCTCGCTAGGGAAAGAAGGGCAACACTTAGGACTAATTTTCCTCTGTTGCTTTTGCTTCACCAATACTGCTTGCAATTGAAGTTGCCAGAGAGAGATGCCACTGGTGGGGCCCACTCCCCAGAATTTCCCTGGTCAGTCTCAAACTCTCTCTCCTTCATCATCCCCCAAAGGAACAACCCAATTCTTCCCTCCTACATTTTACTTCAATGCTTTCAGAGTGGTTTATAGTTTATGAGGTGCTTTGGCAAGTGGGGTTTCCCGAAAGTCAGGAGACCAATACCACTTCCTTTGACTGAGGCTGCCAGTATACTCAAAATGAAAAAAAAAAAAAAATGCCGAAAGATGCTTGCAAAATTGTGATACAGTTAAAAACATCTATACTCAGCAAACTGTTACTTTTAACACCCATTCACAAATGCAATGCAATGCAATTTAATTGATTCATGTTTGCACGTTTGTGTGTGTATACTCTTTAAAAATCTAAATTTGAGACAGTTTGTGTATACAAGGCCAAGCGACTTCCTCTCTTCACCCCACCACACTCCTGCTACCTGTTGCTCTGCTCACCTCCATAGGATGTTTGCTCCTGAAGGTAACACTTTGTACATAAAAAGAATGTGCATTATTATTGTTATTATTATTATTATTATTATTCCCATTTGATAAAGGAGGAAACTTAGGCCTGGGAGGTTGTATAATTTGCCTAAAATCCCAAAGCTGAGCAGCTGAGCAGGAACCAAACACAAGTCTTTGGATTCCAAATCCAGAGTTCTTTCCACTAAGTGGCTTCAAGCCACCTCTTCCAAAATGCTTTCTGGAATAATGAGAATTAACCATGGCCCTAGCCTTTAGAAAGATGTACTTAACACCTACCAGCCCATAATTAAAGAGTAAGTGTCTATTAAGCTACATGGTACTGGGGGAAATTTAAACAGGAGCAGGGAGGTGGGGTGGGGAGCAGATTTAGATTTAACCCCAGGACTATAGCTCCCTCAAGGCCAACAACTCTCATAAACTCTCTACTGTCAGGTATAGTGTCTCTCAGCTTATCAGAGCTCAATAACAATTCATCCAAATTGGTACAAAATTTCTGTTGGGGGTGATGGAAACGTTTTGGTAATAGGGGATGGTGTTGGTAGCATCCATTGTGAGCATAACTAACACCACTGAATTCTATATCTGAATGTGATCAAAGGGGGGAAATTTTAGGTTGCATATATGTTACTAACATTCAAATTAAAAAAAAGAATTAATTTATCCAGCAATCATTTGCAAAGTATCTACCATATATGGGCACTGAGCAACAGGCTGGGGATTTAAAGGGGAATCAGGGATTCTTTCTGACCTAAAGACACTCATAGCTCATGGAAGAGACAAGAAGACAGCAGATACTATCATGATACATTGGGCTGTTAGGCAGCAGTTTAAAACTAAGTCCAACACTAAAATTAAGTGTCCAATGATTCAGAACTGTTTAAGTAAAAGTCATCCAGAAGATGGAATTCTATGCAAACATTTGTAGAATTTTAGGTCTTGATTTAAAAAGACAGGCCAATAAATTTTTAAATGAATAATGCAGCTTAAAATGGTATGTAGAATATGCTTTCTATTTAGATCTAGAATACAGATAATCTAAATATAGAAGGAAATGCCCAGAAATATTAGCAAAGGTTGCCTCTGGGTGGTGGGATGATGCTTGGCTTTAAAGAGCTTTTAGTTTGTGCTTATCTGCATTTTCTAATTTTAATAAATAACATGGTTTACTCTTGTAATAAGTAAAAAACCAGTAAAGGTTATATTTACTTTTATCAATAAAGAACATCTCAGATCATAGAGGAATGCATGTTATAATGTCCAACAAAAGGAACAGTAAAGAAATTGTGTAAGCAGTGTGCTTTCTACTTTGTATTGAAAGAAAGATAAGGAAGAAAGGGACGGAGGGAGGAAGAAAGAGAGGGAAGGGAAGGGAAGGGAAGGGAGGGGAGGGGAGGGAAGGGAAGGGTAGGGAAGGGAAGGGAAGAAGTCCTGAAGGCCTGAAAGTCAAGATGCTGAAATGACATGTGCTGTCTTTACGGAGTGATTTTTTATCTCAATTTTTCCTGCATCATTTCAAGTTTTCTGCTGTAAGCATGAACTGTGTGCATGGTACTGGAAATTAAACAGTGAGTAAGCAAGCAGACACAACCTGAGCTACAGGAGTGAGGGGAGGTTAAGATGAATGTCGATTTGTGTTTTGGGGAAGTGTAATGAACCACCCACGGGGAGAATAATTTGGCCTCCGATTCCCAAAAAAAGTGGATTTTTCCACCCAAAAGAGTTTTAAATGCCTCTCTCATTGCCAGTGCACACCAAAAAATGCTCTTTTAAAATTATCTTGGCAGAGGCGAGTAGCCCAAGAATGCACAGATACGGGGACAGCCAGGGTAGAGAGACAGCTCTAACAACACACAGCTATTTCTTCTCAACTGCTAAGGCAAGGGGATAGCTGTTAATAAAGTATGATGGGGGAACCAGACCAAGAACCACTGGTTAAAACTTAGTACTTGAGGACTATTCATTCAACAAATAAAAAATAAAAGTCTAAGTACTTTCTACAGTGTGCATTTAAAACCCTGGTGTAAGAAGAGGGAATCTCAATAGTGCTAATAGAACAAGATAAAATGGTATCTGCCAGCAAGTCCCCAAAACTGACACAAGGTTAACCTAGTCTGGCCCAGAACCAGCCTTGTGGGGTGGGGAGGCTCTCATTTGTTCCTTGGGGAAGAGCAAAGCGAGATGGTGAACTCTTTAAACATCAATGATTTTCACCAAAATTTTTGTTAGCTTCATAAAGTTATTGCATTAAGTAAAGAATCCCTTTAGGAAAAGTTAGTTATAGTTGCCTTACTTAGTTTGGACTGTCCCTGACAATTATTGTCAAATTCTAATACCAAAGTAAGGAAAACTAAATAATAATAGCTACCATCTATTAAGCTATGACTTTGTTCTGTGCCCTTTGCATATATTATCTCATTTGACTCTCAAAACAATTCAATATTTATAAACCCTGTTTTATAGACAATCAGATGCTTAAAATAATTAAGTAGTTTGCACAGGGTTACTCAGCTAATATGTAAGAAAACTGGAACTTGAATCCAAATCTCTGACCCCCAAGTCTACATTTTAACCATCAAACTATGCTATAAGGAATTTTTTAAAACTGTAACTTTTTACAGAAGTTAGCCTCAAGATTATTTCTGTCTGGATATACTATGTTATATATTTATTTTATCATTGGAAAAAAAATTTATACCAAAAACTATTACCTATATGTTAACTTTTAAGGTACATTCTAAGCACTTTGTAAAAATTAACTCCTTTAATCATCACAACAATTGAATAAAATCCTATTATTAACCCCATTAACAGATGAGAAAACTAAAGCACATAGAAGCTAAATAACATGAGAAAATCATATGGAAAGAAGCAGAACCAGGATTTGAAACTGAGTCTGCCCAATTCCAGAGCCCATGATCTTAGATGCTCTAACAGTATATATACAACAATATACACACGAACAGAGATGTAAACACTCTGTTTACTGCTCGCTGAGTGAGCAGTGAAGTCATTTTCTCATCTCATCATTAAGTCAAGCACTTCATAGGCAACAGTTCAATAGTTTACTAATATCCACCTATCTTTCCAAAGCCTAGTGGGTAGAAGGCTCATGTATGAGAAATTGCTGTGTATTTACTTTTCAATAGCTTATTCAGGTTGGACACATGTTAGCAAAGTATTTTTGTTCTGCTTCCAAATCCTATTTCTCCTTTACTGAATTTCTTTCAAAAAATTCCATTTTTATAGCTTTTCCTTTTTTTGTTTGTTTGTTTGTTTTACCTTGCTTTACACTATTGACATCACCAGGAAGATGATTAAAGATAAAAATTAAAGAGAAATGACAGTAAGAGATTCTATGTTTCACCTTATTGAAGTGAAAAAGCAAAATTAGAGTGAACTGAGGCAGTCGTCTCAGATAACAAGCAACCCCTCAGTAACAGAAAAGCCACAAGCCAAGCCACAGTAGCTAATGAAACTTGAGAAACAAAATTCTTTCCGTTTCCTCTGCACATGTCTAAGCACCTTGGAGGCCTGGGCCAAATCTCAGTGTATCTCATACCTTCAGTTTACCAAACTAAGAATGGTCCTGAAAGCTTCTTGAAATTACTCTTTAAATTTGTTATGTCAGTGATTCCATCACATGATGACAGGTCTTCAAATTGACCTCTGTGATAGAGCAAATGACATTATAAAACCATAACATTTTGAAGTTGGAAGGAAGTTGAAATTGTCTTCTCTATATCAGTTCACCCATTGGACTATCAAAACACTGAAAAGAGGAATAATTTCCATTGCTGGTAAAAATGCAGGGAAACAGTCTCATATATTGCTGGCAGAAGTGTAAATTACTAGAGCTTTTTACAGGTGAATTTGGCAATATCTTTTAAATTAAAAATATGCACTCCTTCATCAGCATTTCCTCTTCTGGAAATGCATCCTCTAAAAACAAATGTATATAATAAGTATATAAGGGTATATATATGTAACATTTATACCATGGAATACTAAGTAGCAATTTTTAAAGAGTGAGTTAGATTTGTATCTATTGACCCCAAAAAAGTGTCCATAATGTATTTACTAGGAGATAAAAACATGGTGCAGAAAAATATACATAATATAAGGAGGTGGGGAGTAGAGTAGAAAGGGAGTAAAAAGGACCAGACAAAAATAAAAATTTAAGAAAATATTACAGGGGGAACTAAGATGGCGGCTAGCTGAGACAGGGTGAAAAAAACGCCTCCGTGAAAAACACTAGCTAAAAACCAGAAAGTGACCTAGAATACTAGTTACAGCTATGCGCCAACTGGATGAGGGCTCCTAGCTCCAGAGGGGCCATATACTTGGTGAAACCAGGAGTCTGCATTCTGAAACGAGTGAGTAAGCTGGCTGGAAGACCCGCAGCCATGCGGCAGACTGGGGAAGCCAGGGTTCAGCGTCTGGAGACCAGCTGGCTGTTTTTTTTTTTTTTAAAAAAAGGAGCAGCTCCAGTAGCAATTGTGGGAACCACGCAGTAAAACACAGCAAGGGGGGCTGCGCCAGCCTCTTGCTGTCTGGCCGGGAAGATAGCCCGCAGCAGATACCCTTGGGTTCGGGGGAACAGAGGGGAGAGCCGGAAGAAGAAAGAAAACCCGGGGCTCGCAGCTGGCCCCCAGAGGGCTGGATAAACTCCTGCCCGGGGCCGTGCCCACAGCCCAGAGCCCCACCAGTTGTCCCGGAGCTGGGAAGGAGGAACGGTGCGAGGAGGAGGGTGCTGAGACGCCCCGCTCGGCCATTTTTGTTTCGGGCTGGGAGTGCGCCACCGCACCGCATGGCCCAGCTTCCGTTGTGAGACGGCGCACACTGATAAAGTAGCACAGCCTTCCCTTGGCTGAGCTCCTGGAGGAGTGTGGCTGGGAGGGTGGATCCGCTCAGAGAACCCAGGGACGCTCTGCCAAGTCCAGTGGTTTATGGATCAGCTAGAGAGAGGGTCTGGGGCTGAACTGAAATGAAGGCTTAGACTCTTGGGGTGGCCTTGAATCTCTGGGAACCTGGGGGATTTGAATATTAGAACTGCCCATCCTCCCTGGCTACCCATACACATGCCCCACATTCAGGGTGGACAGCTCCAGCAACACACCCAAACTGAGTTCTCCAACTGAACCCACAAGAATCATTTGCCCACACAAAGCAGAAAAAAGGTTGAGAACTGACTCGAGGGATATAGGTGACTCACAGACGCCATCTGCTGGTGAGTTAGAGAAAGTGTATGTCACCAAACTGTGTTTCTGAAAAATTAGATCAATATCCCTTTTTCTTTACAACTTGAAAGAGCCCTATCAAGCAAAACAAATGCCAAGAGGCCAAAAACAACAGAAAATCTTAATGCATATGATAAAACCAGAAGATATGGAGAATCCAACTCCAAACACACAAACCAAAATATCGGAAGATACAGTATACCTTGCAAAATTAATCAAAGATCTACAATTGAGGAACAAAAACATGGCAAAGGATTTAAAGGACATCAAGAAGACCATGGCCCAGGATATAAGCTACATAAAGAAGACCCTAGAAGAGCATAAAGAAAACATAGCAAGAGTAAATAAAAAAATAGAAGATCTTATGGAAATAGAAGAAACTGTTGGCCAAATTAAAAAGACTCTGGATATTCACAATACAAGACTAGAGGAAGCCGAACAACGTCTCAGTGTCCTAAAAGCCCACAGAACAGAAAATGAAAGAACAAAAGGAAGAATGGAGAAAAAAATCAAAAAAATCGAAATGGATCTCAGGGATACGATAGATAAAATAAAATGTCCAGACTTAAGACTCATTGGTGTCCCAGAAGGGGAAGAGAAGGGTAAAGGTCTAGAAAGAGCATTCAAAGAAATTGTTGGGGAAAACTTCCCCAACCTTCTACACAATATAAATACACAAAGCATAAATGCCCAGTGAACTCCAAATAGAATAAATCCAAATAAACCCACTCCAAGACATATTCTGATCAGACTCTCAAATACTGAAGAGAAGGAGCAAGTTCTGAAAGCAGCGAGAGAAAAGCAATTCACCACATACAAAGGAAACAACACAAGATTAAGTAGTGACTACTCAGCAGCAACCATGGAGGTGAGAAGGCAGTGGCATGACATATTTAAAATTCTGAGAGAGAAAAATTTCCAACCAAGAATACTTTATCCAGCAAAACTCTCCTTCAAATTTGAGGGAGAGCTTAAATTTTTCACAGACAAACAAATGCTGAGACTTTGCCGATGAAAGACCTGCCCTACTTCAGATTCTGAGGGGAGCCCTGCTGGTGGAGAGACAGGGAAAGGAGAAAGAGATATAGAGAATTTTAACAGACATATATAGTACCTTACATCCCAAATCACCAGGACACTCACTTTTCTCTAGTGATCACAGATCTTTCTCAAGAAGGGACCATAAGCTGGAACATAAAACAAGCCTCAAGAAATTAAAAAAAAAAACATTGAATATACTCAAAGCACATTCTCCAACCACAATGGAATACAAATAGAAGTCAATAATTTTTGAACTGTAATTCCACTAGTTACTTCCTACATGATGTAAAATACACAAACTCTAAGGACAAATCAGTGGTTTTGAACTCAATGTAAAATATGTAATTTTAGACAACTATATGAGGGTGGGGGAATGAAGGAGCATAGGAACATAGTTTCTGCGTCCTATTGAAGTGAAGGTGGTATCAAAGAAAAACAAGATTGATATGGATTTAAGAGGTTAATTTTAAGCCCCACAGTAAACACAAAGAAATTATCAGAGAATATAACCATAGAGACAAAAAGCAGAGTTTGGGTTAAGAGAAATGGGGGAAGGGGCAATGGGGAGTTAAGAAATGAGTATAGGGTTGCTGTTTGAGGTAAAGGGAAATTTCTAGTAATAGATGGTGGGAAAGAGCATTACAACATTCTAAATGTGATTAATCCCACTAATGAAAGGCTAGGGAGGGAGTGGAATGGGAAGATTTAGGCTGTATATATGTTTCCACAACTGAAAAAAAAAAAAAAAGTCAGTCTAACTAGATGACAATTGAATACTAAGGATGAACTTGGATGGGACAGGAGGATAGAGGACAGGTGGCTCAAAGGGACACAGTTGAGACATAAGGAAAAGGAAGCATAGAATGTAAGCTTTTTATCATTGTTGAATCTATTGTACTTCTTAGCTGCGCTTAATGGGGTTGCATGAAAGAATGTTCTTGTTCATGGAAAGTGTATATGTGAATTATAGTGAAGGCTCAAGGATGTGTGCAGCTAACTCTCATATGTTCAGATGACAGAGCAATAGATGATGGATGATAGGGAGGGAGGGAAAGAAATAGCAATGTGACAGCAAGTTAAAGTTGGTGGATTGAGCTACCAGGGGAGGAGGGTCAGGGTATGATGGAATTCTGTGTATGGGGCTAGTATTGTTTTTGCAACTGTTCATATAACTTTGAATTTATTTCAAAAGAAAAAAAAAAGAAAAAAAGAAAAAAAAAAGGAAAATATTACAACCTGTGCTGGTTAATTCCATGGGTCAACTTGGCTAAGTTATGGTGTCCAGTTGTTCGGTCAAGCAAGCACTAGCCTGACTGTTACCATGCAATTATTTCATTGATGCATTTGTATCTGCAGTCAGGTGATTTCATCTATGGTGGATTGCATCTACAATCAACAAAGAAGATTGTCCTCAGCAATGAGAGGACTCTCTTCATTCAATCAATTGGAGGTCATAAAAACCAGAACTGGCTGTTTCAGAAGTCAGAAAGTATTTTTGCCTCTACTTCAGACACCCAGCTTCTCCTGGGAATTCAAGGTTACCTTCATTGGAGTTTCCAATTTGCTGCCTGCCCTATTCAATTCAGATTTACCAATCCCAGGGGTCACATGAGCCAATTCCTCTTGGATTCCTACTGATACCTGTCAGTTCCATTTCTCTAGAGAATCCTGACTAATACACAACCTAAAGCCAAAATATAGACTAGATAGAAAATATTCCCTCAGTTTCTTCAGATGTAAAATGGAAGTAATAATATCTGTCTCAGAAGGTTACTGTGGGTGTTAAATGAATTAAGGCATTTAAAGGGCTTAGAACAGTGCCTGGCACATCATATTTTGTATGATACTACACAAGTGGTTTTGTACTTTTAACTTCTATCTGTAATTTTACTGCAACTATTCACATATTAAATGCACACATAGATATAAATGCTAGAAGGTAACCTGAGCAAATGAAGAATAGCTTTAATTAGGTCACAGGATGGTCAGCAATCCTTATCTGGGATTTTTCTTTTTTTTTTTTTTTACTATTGCTTCTGTCATAAATTCTTGTTGGGGTGGGGTGGATAATTTCATCTCTAACCACACCTCTAGTAATAAAGGCAAGACTGCATCTCCACCATGGAAGTGTAGGGGTATGTTTTCCTATCCAATTTTTTAAAAACATTGTCACATATCAGTATCATACAATTGCCTTTAGTATTGTATTCTGGAGTTTAATCCACCTTAGAATGCTCCCTTTTTGACATTAATGATCATATATTTAGACTCTAACAAGGAGACACTTTATATGACAGAAGATTTTTGAAAACTCTTGCAAAATGGCATAAAAGTTAAATCACACTTATTTATACATTAAATAAATGAATGACTTAAATGACTTTATTGAAAAGAATCAACATGCATGAAATCAAGAACAGTGCTGGGCAGCCAAGATAAAGAATCTCTGTCTGTCTGGGCAAATCACACTTGGAGTTCACATCCTCTTGTTGTGGTCTCGGTGGAGACACTCAGCCTCTTCCTTTAAATAAATCTTAATTTATTTGAGGACACCCTCAGCTTTATCTTTAGATAGAGTGGCCACATTCTGCTAGACGTGGCCCAGCCTCTCCAGAAACCAACCATGGACGTATTTTGAAAAGGGCCTGGCAGATGCCAAGTCTAGAGAAGGATCATTTCCTGAGGCTTATGTGTTATGTTCCTATTAATATAAATCATCGTCTCCATTTCAGCAGAGGAGCTCAAACTCATCTGGTCCTCTCTTAAAGGAATCTCTACACTCTGAAAAGCAGAAGGAACTAAAGAGTTAAGAGTGTTTCTGTGCTAGTGGTAGAACTGGCTCTGGAACCAGAAAGGTTAAATTATAAATCTTTGGCAAAACACAGTTTTCTCTACGTCATTTTCCTCTGGGACTAGATGAGAAACAGCTGGATGTTTGGACTTAAGAATCACTGGAAAAAACCCACATTGGTCAACAGCACTTCTCTCAGACCTTCGTGTAGCTGATTCCTCCCCATTTCAGCCTCCTTAGAGTTGCCTTCCCGACCACTCAACCCCATGCCCTCCCCTTCAATGTGTATCACACTCTTCCTATATGGCACTTATTGCTATCACACAAAATCATATTTATCTGTTTATTCTACTGTCTTCCTATCCCACCAGAATGTAAGTGGTATGAGAACAGTGATCCTGTCTGGTTCTTTGCTGCCATGTTCCAGTTCTAGAAACAGTGATGGACAAATGGTGCTCAACAAATGTTTGTCATGTGACCGGAACATGAATGAATGACCATTGTGCTTTTCTACTTCTATTTGTCTTCCAAATTTCCTTTAATAACCATGGATTTAGTTTATGGTTATCACAACAATATTTACTTGAAAATACTTTGGTCTTACCCATTTCTATATCCCTAGCATCCAGCACAAAACTTGACTCATGATAGACATTTGAGTGAATGAATGAATGAATGAATGAATATCAATTATGTGCCTGACACTATGCTAGTCATTTTCACATTCATGATCTATCCCAATCACCACAATAATCCTATGAATCAGATTGTAATTCCCATTTTATAGATGAAAACTTGAAGCTTAGTAACTTTCGTAAGTTAAATAACTTGTTAGGGCAGAGCTAGCGTTTAAATCAGGTCTGTATGACTCCAAAGTCCACCTAATTGCTGTACCTTACAGTCTCCCAGATTACCATAATACAAAATCACTCAGCAAAAGCTTCTTTTTTTAAGGAGGGCAGTAGAATCAATGATGTTGTTTTCTTACAACCTACATACTCTAATTTTAGCCAGATTATGTTTGTATTCAGTACAGGGCCACGCACAGAGCAGGTGTTTGATAAATAGTTGTTGGAAGGAAAGAAGGAAGGAAGGAAGGAGGAAAGGAAGGAAGGGAGGGAGGGAGGGGAGGGAAAAAGAAGGAGGGGGGCTGGAGAATCCTCTCTGAAGACCACCAGAGAATGGCCAACAGCCCTTTGCCTTACGAAGAAGATGACCTAGGCACCATGAAAAGAGGGTCAGCTTCCCGCCTCTGACAAATGCTGCTAGCATGCCAGGGAGCCCAAAATGCCTTCCCTGACAGGAGAGCATTTCTGCTGTAGCTCTAGGTGTGTGGGCATTTCTCCCTGGCATCAGCAATCTCTAAACCGGGGCCAGCCCCCGGCTGGGTTGACACCACGGCCTGCCTGGTAGCTGACATAGACACTCTCTGCACGTTCCACCTGCTTCCTCTGTCAGGGTCCGTGTAACTTACTCACAGGGAGCACCCCTGGCCTCATGTCTGTGGTAGAGCAGAGAGGAGGCTGGCTTCCTGTGCAGTGTTTTGGAGCAGATTCTGCTACCCAGCCCAGGAGAAGCTCAAAATGCAAGTTCTGGGCTGACCTAAAGGCGGGAAAAATAAGAAGCATCTACAGAAGCCTATCCAATTTTCCTTCTGCCCTGACCCCCACTGCCTGACTGCATCATTCTCCAAAGTCTACAGGGAAAATTTCACGCTTTGTGGTAGGGCAGACTGGGATCACCATCAACCAGTGCACTATAGCTCCAACTTTTTGACTGAGGCAAGTCATTTTGACATTCTCAAGCCTCCACTGTCTCACATGGAAAGACCATCCACCTCTTAGTGCTCTTGTGAAGAATAAATGAGACAATGGTCCAACAGTACATAAAACCATGTTAATAAATAGCCACATGAGTCTCCTGGATTCATGGAATCCATGGCACCTTCCTTATCCCACTTCATCCTCCCTGCCTCCCACACTCAATTCCATGAACCAATCCAATCCCTAACTTAAATCTTGCAGTCACAGTTATGACATCTGCTCAAGACCTTTACAAGCCCCTGGTCATGACACCCCTGTCATGCCCCATGGTCTTTGGAACTGCAGGCCCACGCCTTACTCGGGAAGGCAGGTGCCAGGCTGGAGAAGAAACAGGCAATGCTGGCAGCCTTGGCATTAGAAGCACCAGGTACCCTCTTGCAGACTTTACAAAGTACCCCTGAGGAGTCCTAATTGGTCAAGAGGAAAAAAGATACTCATTAAATGAAACTGCCTGCAACCTAAGCCCCTTCTATTTCCCCACACCCCACCCCATCCCTCCCTAGCATCTGCCTGCACAGGTTGCCTCCCTGTGGACAACCCCTGCATACAACAAGCTGGGTGTCAGGCAGCGCCAAGGCGAGGCTGAGCTGTCTGCAGCTGGGTGCCCCTGAGCAGCGACTCTGACCCCCACCAGCCTCTGACAGCATGGCCGGTCAACTCAAGCTCTGGCAAACAGCTGCAGGGGAAACCTCCACAAGAATAGGGAAGGAAGAAAAACACGGAATCTGGGGCCAAAGAGAGAACCAAGGTTTTACTCCCACCACTAGTTCCAACATCACACTAAGGAATACACTTTAGGATCACACTCCAAAAGTCCATGTCCATGTGGGATCTTAATCAACTTTTTTCTTTGATGACTGTGAAAACCATAGGTCCACTCCCCTTAAGCAAAGGCATCTCCTTTGAAGCATTAAATTGTTTATCACCTGTTTTCTCCGCAGCTTGTGCTAGAAAGGATTATATCTGTTTTATTTAAATACTACAGAGCCCATCCTGCCATAGTGTCTGAGCACATAGGAGACGTGAAATCATACGTGTTAATTTATTCATTCAACACATATTAATTGAATGTACAGTCCTGTATTTGCAATTCACAAATCCAAAAAGCTCTGAAAACCGAAAGATTTTCTGTAAGTTGGCTGCAAGCTCCCTTGACAGGGAAGTCTTCGTTGCTCTACTTTAACTTGACTATTCATGCATTCTTCATGTTTCACTGCAGATATGCTCTCCTAGCTTGCTAAAGCTGATGAAATGCAATATACCAGAAATGGGTTGGTTTTTACAATGGGGATTTATTATCTTACAAGTTTATAATTCTTAGACTGTGAAAATGTCCAACTCAAGGCATCAACAGGACGATACCTTCTCCCAGAAGAAGGCTGCTGGAGATCTGGGACACCTCTGTCACATGGGAAGGCACATGGTGACGTCTGATGGTCTCTCCGTTCTCTCCCAGTTTCATTGTTTCCAGCTTCTGGCAATAGTGGCTTCCTCTCTGAGCTTCTGTATGTTTCTCTCTTTCAGATTCTCTTTCTTAGCTTCTCTGGGAAGTTTTTCTATGTTTCTGTTCTTTCTTTAATTCTCTTATAAAAGGCTCTAATAAGAAGATTAAGACCCATCTTTAACTGAAAAAAGCTAATCAAAAGGTCCCATCCACAATAGGTCTACACCCACAGGAGTAGATTAAAAGAACACGATCTCTTCTGGGGGACATACAGCTTGAAGCCATCACATATGCAAATATGTTTTGCTTATAGGAGACTGTTTCAGACACAGTGGGGGTGATATATACCTTAGGGAGATGTACCATATGACCTATCTAAAATCCAACAAACACTGAATTCTCACAACACTTCAAATCCATAGGCTTCAGATAAAGGGTTTGGGGTGTACATCTGCTTGTATCCGGCACTATTTTAGGTGAAATCATCAAGGTCTTTGCTCTCATTGAGTTTACTTTCCAGCCAGCCAGTCAATAACAGGGAAGCAAATAAATAAGAATTTCTCAGAGTGATAAGTGTTCTGAAGAAACTAAGTCGGGGGAATGAGATAAAGATGTGACAAGGGTATCAAAGAAATCCATGTTAAGGAGACCTAAATGAAGAGAAGGAAGCAGCCATGCAAAGATATGGGATACCTCTGTCAAGGTAAAAACTGTATTTTCAATTATTCCCACTTCTCTCTCCTTCATAAGATCACTAAACATAATCCACTGTCTTGCATAGCTGACAGTGTCAAAGCTTCTTTGGTGCTTCTGTCCACTCTTACCTGATGTTCTTACATGCTTTCACTTTCATGAGTTTAGAAAGATGTCAGTACAGCAACTACAGTTTACAAAGTACTTCATGGATTCATTCATTCTTAGAATAGGAACCAACAGGCCCTGCTCGTTCCTACCTCAGGGCCTTGGCATTCGCTGTCTTTTCTCCCTGGAAGAAGCAGCTCATGTAAACTCTTTGAGCCTCAGTTTCTTCCCCTTTGTTTTGCTCAAGTTTTCACATATCTGTTAAGTGTCAGGCCTGGAGGAAAATACCAAGGCTTTCTGACTTAAAGTTACATTTGGAGCTTCCAGGAGAAACACTCACCTCACAAAGAGGTTCTGAGGATTTGGTGGAAGTGTTCTGTGGACTCTAATGTGCCATAAGGGCTGAAGTCACAGCCATTTCCTCTGCCTGGCAATGAAGACTCAGATCAGGGCAGCACCTCTCTGACCCAGGATTGCAGATTGTCCCACAGAAAGCCTGGGGCCTGGCTAGTGTGCCTGCTGAACTGCTCCTTCCAAGTCCTGCAGTCCCTCCACACTGGGTTTGAATTTCCATAGATAAACTTAGCATCAGCACCCCAGAGAATGCTCATCAGTGTTTCTCCAACAACTGTAACACCAGTAAAAAATACTCCTTCCTGGGAGCTAGGACTTTACCCACCCCAGACCGGATCTCCCCAGCCAGAGGTGTTAGTAATGATTGTCCAGTCCTAAATTTTTTATTTTATATTGTTGCTGTGGTTTTTCCCTTGACCTTCCTGTTGAAGAAAAAGTAGAGGCTGCTGGACGGACAATGCTTATGCCTGGAGCTAATGGGCCTTTGTTGTGGGCCAGCGAGTTGAGTAGAAGCCTGCCCTGAGTCTGGTGATAAAAATGGGGTAGGCCAGGCAGGATACAGAAAAGCATGACCAATCACCAGTAGAGGTTTATTGGCCTGTACGTTTTATTGTGCTATCACATCCCTCCTTTCAGCTTCAGATGTCAGCAGCCGGGGACAAGCCTAATGATTGACGATGAGTGGAAGGCTCAGCCATGGACACCACAGCTTAACTCTCCCCCAAACAATGATGGGTCCCCTTTCTTTGGCCAGCTTCTCAAACTCCAGCAAAAGCAGTTGAGAACCTCAGTGGGCCTGGAGAGTCACACCAAAGGGGAGCTGCCAGGTTCCTCTTGGCCGAGAAGATGATTTTTTTTTCTCATTTCAAAGAGGTGTTGGTCTGATGAAGGGAAGAGAGGATTTAGAGAAATGAAATATTCAGGGAAGAATATTTAAAACACTAAGAACTCCTCCTTTATCTTCTATAATTTTGCATTTACCTCCGTCAGGGTAAAAACTGTATCTTCAATTATTCCCACTTCTCTGTCCTTCGTAAGATCTCTAAACATGAATCCACTGTCTTGGGTAGCTGACACTGTCAAAGCTTCTCTGGTGCTTCTGTCCACTCTTACCTGATGTTCTTACATGCTTTCACTTTTGTGAGTTTAGAAAGATGTCAGTATAGCAACTGCAGTTTATGAAGTACTCCACAGTTTACAAAATGCTTTCATATTCATTGTCACATTGGAGCACTCAAAAAAATAATCTACTAATACTCTTGTAAAGAGAAAAAGAGTTAGTAGTTAGCAAAAGAGTCATGGGTCCTCTCAAGTAACTGTATTTCCCACACTTTTTCTGACTTTGTTGACTTAAGTTCAAAGTCAAACTAGAAAATCTGTTTTTTCAGATGGGAATCTCACTGCTAATGGTTCAGAGAGAGGCTACATACACGGCTCACTGCATTCCCCCACTGCACAGAAGAACCTGCTGTCTTCCAGAGACACTAGCAGCTTTGTGTTTTCTGTTTATTTATTCAATACTGCAATGGCTTACACCAGTCCACGGAAAATCTTTCTGAACACTGGGACCTCAGGAATGGAAGGGATTCCTAGACTAGCTCTAAATCAGCAGTTAAGTTTAGCCAACTCCATATTCCCATGGAAAGGCCAACTAAACAGTCGTTACAATTTATAGGCACCTGCTTATTATTTTTTTGACATATCAAGCAGGGCCTGGAAGGGTGGTCCATCTAGAGTCAGCACACAGTAGTGGCTTACAGTCCACCCTGCTGTTTCAATTTTTAAGGAGGCAGTTTCAGGGGAAATACAGTAACTCACTGGTCTACAGCAGCGTTTCCTGGTTGAACCCCTGGGAGGGGTTTTTTGGGGGGTGCTATTAGCAAGTATGTGGCAGCAATGCCCTGCTGGGGCTGCTGGTGATTGAAATGTGTTCAAACTGTGGTCAGAAGAGAAGTGTGGGGGTAAAAAGAAGAGAGGTAAGTCTTCAATCACGTTGCCTGTCCTTCACCTAAATATCTCCCAGGACAGTTTGCCAAACACTGGCCTGTTACTCAAATGAAAAATATCATTCTTTAGTTTCTGTTTCTAGTCTGCTTATAAACTAACACCCTCAATTAGCTTTTCCTCTAGTCTGTCTTTCACCCCCACAGCTCAACTGTACCCCCAGGTGATCTGAACTACCAATAATAAGATCCATGATTACTCTGCCAATAAAGAAATCATCTGATCTACTTTAAAAGTAGAGTGCTACATAAATGTAAGAAATTGGTATTTGGTATTTCATTCACACTTCAAATAAAGAAACTTACAAGGATGTATAAAAACAACATCCTCTTAGCTTTTGAAGCAAATGTATATTTTCTTGTTAATAAACAGAAGCTTCCTTCCCTCTAGGCTGCCTGTGTTGGACCCAAGGACCAAAAGTCTCTATTTCTTAAGGACCGCATATAAACCCAGCACTGCTTTTCCCTTAAGTAGCAGTTATTTAAGTGATATGCTCTCTCATTAATCCCCAAGGACTATAGAATTTTCTATTATTAATTTTAGTCTTCCTCATTGGATAATAATTTTTCAGAATAAAATCTTTTGGTGTCAGTGTTTCCAAATATTTCAATACACTACGCAGTCTGAACAAGGCCACTATGTTGCCCTAGGAAATTAACCTACTGAGGAAAAAACAGGGCCCTTAGTTTCAATTTCAGTTCCGTGTTACTGATCGGAAGGCCTCCCATAGGTGACATATTCTGCCCACTCCCTGGCTGAAAATTCCCCCACTTTAATCTGGCTGATTCTAGACACATAGGTATAACTAAGCTAATGCAAATGTCCCATCAAAGTCACCTAGCAGAAAGAAAACAACTGAATAGATCTCCATTTCCTGACTTCGTACTTTGATAGCTATGTTTCCTACTCTTACATATACTTTACCCCTGGTAATTTAGGGATCTATCACTGGTAGAAGATATCATGGTTAGAAGATTCCAGACATTCCTTTTGTAAAGGTAATATCCCTGGCTCGATGAGACAGGAATTTTGCAATAGCATCCTTGTGAGGCTTTTCAAAGAGTAGTGGGGTGGAAAATGTTCCCTGGGACTCATTCCTTAATTGTTCCTTTTGGGCAGATCAGGACTGTGCTCTCCAAACTGCCAATCAAAGCCCACAGTTTGAAGAGCAGCCTCTTCCTTCTGGACAGAATGGAGCAGAACATCTGTCCCCAGGAGCTGTCCTGGAGAAAGCAAGGACACTAAGTTGTTACTAGGGACAAAAATTAAGAGCAAAATTATGTGATGCAGATTCCAAACTTTCTTTTCTTGAATTAGAATCAATGATTAAATATTCCAACAGTGTCACAATCTCTTTGAAGTCCCATGCACCCTGATGCCTCATTGGATACACTGAAGATACATAGGCACATATGATGATTTATTGATGTAAGAAATCCTCAGAAATGTTACTTTTAATCAAATTAAATCATTTGCATTTGGGCACAGAGCCAAAAAATTTCTAAATTGTATTCCTAAGTCATGCACTTCTCTTCCTCTTCACTTCCTGTACTCTCTGCTCTCCATGCCCCCTCCAAATACATACACACTTTCACAAGAAAGAAATAACTGCAAAGTGTGATTCAGGCCAACCAAGAAAGGAGGTCATATTAATTTTTAATTTCTAGTTATGCCTATAAAAAATTTATAAGTTGTTCCACAAACAGAAATGACCTTCTCTTGCTAGTCTTGCATCATTAGATTCAAACGCTATGGCAATTTATTTGGTTCACAAAGCCCCTTCTTTTATATCACACGAGACACTTATAAGAACATCATTAACAAATTATTTGAGAATTTTTCAAGCTACTAAGACAAAAGCCTACTCTTCCAAATTCTCTTCAAACCAGAGAGGCAATTTTGCTGCCTTACTGCTGACAGGTCGATTTCTGCCTGAGGTTTTATCTTTAGCTCCTTGGTAATCCAAACAGTGCAAGGAAACCTCAAAACAATGGAGCCTCTTTTCTGTTTTATACCCACTTTTTTTGGTTAGCACCAAATAACCATCATTAAATTGTTCCTGGCATAAAGTGGCAGCCTTGGATAAGCTAAAATGTTTGTGACACCAAAATAAAGATGTGCCGCACTGCTGAAACCTCAGAGCCATGCAGAGGAGAACAACCGAAATGGAATCACACGCCAAGGTTTTACTCAGCACGATTTTAACTCTTGACTGGCTGAAACACTCTTGTCAAGCAGAAGCGGTAGAAACCCTGGATGGACAAAAGGGGGCAGTGTTCACTGCATCTTTCATTCCAGTGCTTTGCTCTTTATCGAAATGCAGCTGAGCCAAGAGAAAACTATGCCTAGCATTTCATAACACAGGAAGTGGGGAAGTAGATTAGATACCAGGCTCCACAAAATAAGCAGAGCATTTGTAAAAGTCGCCTTTTTCCCTATACGAAAGCCTGGACAATGAAGATCTTTTTGTTTTTGCTTTTTAGTCCGATGGGCTAAGCCTCTCAAAGAAAATAAAGGAATATGTAACATTTTTCTAATTATGACAGGTCATAAGCATCATTTAGTTCAAACCATTCATTTTTTCAGACAAGGACCAAGTTGTACATGTATTATTTTGCTTCTCTTTGTGCTCAGATTTCATTATCAGCTTGTGGGGAAGAGAGAACCAGATTTTCCTCTTGGATGTACTTAGAGACTTGTCAGGAATTTCAAAATAATGTCCACAACTAATTTAGGCCCTAACAAGAGAATCCCATCCCCAGCCCTGGATGTCATGCTTGATTCACATTCTTTGGGAAGTGTTTGCAGGCATGTGCCATTCTTGTCCAAAAAAAGTGGGCCCAAACACTCAAAAGGTGCACATTTTGCCAAGATACATGTATCTATTGTCTTTTCTTTCAATAGGATAGTACTTTTACTTCTGGATTAATTCCCTCCTGCTTTCTACAAATATTTTTGAGCTCCTGATGAGCACGGCTTTGGGTTAGCCACACACAAGTGAAAAAGGCACGTTCTTGCCTTTAAGGAATTGCCCATCAAGTAAGGAGAATCAGACAAGGCCACAAATAACCGTAATGCTAGGCAGAATCGGGGCTGTTTAGAAGAAAAATACAAACAGAAAAGGAAGAGACTCACTCATCTGGGATGGAGAATGGAAGGGAAGCCTCATGAAGAGAGACTTTCAGTAGGAGCTTGAAGGAAACAGGTTTCTCAGGACAAAGAGGTAGAAGAGAACCCCAGGCACGTGTAAAGTCAAAGAAATGTCAAAGATACAAGAGTGTGGGGCCAGTTCATGAGCAGCGAGCTGTACATTGCTTCTGGTTGTAGAGGTGGGGGAGATAAAAGGAAGTGGGAAACATTAGTAAAAGCCATACTCTGGAGAGATTCAACATCAGGCCAGTGGACTTGATGCCAAAAGGCAATAGGAAACTACTAGAGGTTTTTGAGGCAAGTGGAACTATGACTGGAGCTATGTTTTAGGAAAATCACTCTGAGTTGGGAAAGTAGAACAGATTAAAGGGGAAAAGCTGGAGTTGAGACTAGTGAAGAAGCTATTATTGCAAAAACAGATGTGATAAGGTCTTGTGGTGGCTACAGCACAAGAGGAAAGAAGAAGGGAGATGAAAGAGGCACTCACAGTGATCTTAGATGGTTTGACAACTAAGTGAATGTTGAGAAGTGAGGGTAGGAGAGCAGGTGTAAGAACAGAGTGACTGAGGAGTGCAGATGTCATTAACAGAAGCTGGAAGGGGAGGTTGAGCGGGGCAGCCATCCGGAGCTGGGATCTGGGATTTGACTTGGAGACACCTACAAAATATCAGTGTAGGAATGTCCAAGTGAGTGACAGCTGAAAACCAGGACTGCTGCAAAGAGAGAGGCTAGAGGAAGGGTACATTCCAAACTGAAGCAAACCTGAGTTATGCCTGAAGATTGACATTCTTGACACCTCCAATTATGGCCTAGGAAAGTTTTCAATCCTCCCTTCAAGGCTCTGTGGATTTGGGAATGTTGTTCTCTCAGATCTTGTTTGGTTTCCACTTGGAGTGATATTGATGTACGTTTTCCTAAGCAAGCCACATTTTTAAAAACAAGGATTGATGCAAAAGAAAAATTGGTCCTGGAAGGAGGGAAAGGGAGCTCTTACTTGCTTTTCAAAGAGATTATTCATACAGAAAATGATTTGTCACTAAATCCCACCGAGAGCGCTCTGAAAGCAGTTTCTTAATGATCTGGATTATCTAGAATCAGTTCAAACACAGCTTTCCAGATATTCCTCTATTAAAAATCAAGATATATTCCAATGTTTCAGACAGCCTTGCTAATTCATTCTTGGGACAAATGAAGAAAAAATGTTAATGGCAAAGAAGATGAGCCATTGCAACATTTTGGTATAGTAAAAAGGTTTGGAATCAGGTTTGATTCCAACTTTGCCCCTTATCAGTTGGGTAGGAACGAGCACATTGCTTCACTTCTCTGAGTCACAATTTCCACACCTCTAAAACAAGAAAATAATAGTATCTTCTGCCCAAAGTTATTGTGACTGTTGAATAAGGTACTTGATGTGAAATTGCTTTGCACAGTTCCTGGCACAGAGGAGCTGTTTAATAAAGGTGATCCGGTTGGGAATCCTCTCATCCCAAAATAAATATTCCCCCGCCCTTGTCTCCTTCCCTTCCCATCTTCATGAAGTGACATGAGGTAGCCCCTACCTCACCCCAAGGCCATGATTCCTTTTCAGAGCTTTTCTCTCTTGCAGGTGTTGTTCTTTATCAATATCACACCTGGGTGTTCAGGAAGGTCTTACCCTTAACTAGAAGACAAACACATCAGTCCCGAAACCAGAGTGTGTGGGGACTATTACCTCTAGGAGTTTCAGCACTCCAAATGGTGCTAGATCTTTCTCCCCACCCTCCAGTGCCAACAAAGATGTACTTTCTAGATCCTTCTCGTGGCCTCCAAAAAAAGAGTCAATCCTCAAAACCGTTAGTTATTGTTAAGCATTTACAAGCTGCATAGCGTAATTCTGTGTCCTTGGTCACAATGTGCTTTCCAGACCAGTATTTTCTTTGATCTCTACAACAAGCCTATGAGGGTGACAATGAAGGTTGTAGGAGCTCAGACTGAGTGGGTTCAAATCCCAGCTCCACTACTCACACACTTGTAACCTGGACAGTTACTTATTCTCTCTGCGCCTAAGTTATGTCCTCTGTAAGATGGATATAGTAAGATCACCTACCTCACATGAGTTATTGTGGGCCTTAAGTAAGATAATATATCTGTAAAAACTCCTAGAACAACACCTGGCACACAGCAAGGACTCTAAAAGGAGGTTATTACAATCCACACTCTCCCAATGAGAAAACCGGGGCTCAAAAAGTTTAGGCATGGGGATGTATGCACAACTATGTGATGATAGCGTGAGCCAGTGATGGTATACTTCAGAAGGTTTGTATGGAGTGTGTCTACATCTCAATAAAATTGCATTTTTAAAAAACTGAGATAAAGTTTAGGCAAGAGGATATCTCAGTCACTGGGTCCTGTCTGCACACACCCTGCAAATGCATCCCTCCTGGAAGAGGAGGTCCAGAGGCCAGAATTTCTCCAAGCGATGCATCTGTGAACTTTGGGGGAATTAAAACTGTTTAACTTGAACCGCAGGAGCATTTAAAGTTTTATTTATTTATAGCATCTTCTTTTTAAAAAAAGTATTGAGAATAAATCTTTGGGATATTCATACCAAAAAAATGCTTTGGTGATGGAAAATCTAGTCATAATCATCCTAATTGTTTGTGTCTAGGTCAAGAATGAATGTTCGCAGATGGAATAAACCCTGAAATGGAAAGAAGAAAAAAAAGTCTAGGCAGCCAGCTCAAGATCACACACCTCAAATGACAAAGCTGGAGCTCAGACCCAGAACTCTCGATAACCGGGACCACACATAATTTGATCTCCTTTGTTCCCTCTCATTTATAGAGTATTTCCCTGCTGGAGCTCATTCCTCTCCTTCCCTTCTTTGTCCCCCCAGAAGATTAAAGGTCATGGTTTGGCAGGAAAATTGTGTATTGGAATCAGTCTAAGGTTTACTCCTCTCTCACACCAAAACTAGTCCATTGTCTGGGGCCCCTTCATCTTGAATCAAATTCTGATAATCTCATTATTTCCATTCATCTGTTTAGTAAATACAGACGGAATGATCTATCAGACACTAGACGAAAAGACATGGGTGACAGAGTAGTTAGCTGAGTCATTGTTTATCAGAAGCAACTGAGTTACCAAAGGAAGTTATGGAGTGTCTTCTCTTTAAAAATAGGATAGTTTCTTAATCAACTGCCTGGCTGTCTGGCTTATCCAGAGGACAAGAGAACAAAGGCCTGGGAGAGATCCATATCCAGTACTGGGGAGGTTCCTGCTTTGCAATTTGACTAATAGCCCACAGCAGAGCTGAAAAGTCCCATCTACCTTCTCCAAGGGGCCTCCCGGGAAGGCAACATAGCGAGTCGGTGAAGAGTGCAGGCCTTGGTGAGATAAATGTGATTTGCCTCCCAGTCCTGCCACTTACCAGTTGTGCAGTCTTGGGCAAGAACAAGCTCTCTCAACCTTGGCTTCCACATGCGTTTCTCATGCAGCTGTGGTGAGGAGGAAGGAGATGGGCATGGGAAGGTAGGTCAGGTACAGGGCCTGACACATAGTAGGTGCTTAAGAAATGGTGACTTACAATGTTATGGCAGGGCAAAGGCAAATTTAATGTGCTGGGAGGGCTGTTCTTACACAAACCTGCATAGATTGTGCTTCTAAAGGGAGCTGCAACCTGCTACAACACCATTCCAGAAAAATCTGAGCCAAGCTTGTGGCTGCATAGAGATGGACCAGGCCATCTGCCTCTAGACTGGTACCCAGCTGCTAATGCCATCAGGCGTCCAAGTCACCCTCATTTGCAAAGCCACTTCTATCTTTGCTCCCTACCATCTATTCTCAACACACTTGCCAAAGTATAAGTCAGATTATGGCACTCCTCTGCCCCAAGTCTTCAGGCATATATCTTTCTCTTGCAGAATAAGTCATAGTTATTAAAAAGAGAGTTGTTGCTAGCCCAAAAAGGTGCTCTGTCCTCCAAGCAGACACAGCCTTGCATCAGCGCACAAAGCTTGGTGAATACAGGCATTCTTATACAATGAACAACCTGCACAGCTGTACCCTGCAGTGCTGCTTATAATCCCACAAATGGCTCCATCACCTCTCACTTCATCTCCTATTACTCTTCTCCTCACTCTCTCTTTCTCAAAAGCAATGGAAGTTCTTTGAACATCCCAAACATTCTCCTTCCTCAGGGTCTTTGCACTCACTGTGTTCTCTGTCTGGTAGTCTCATCCCCTAGATATTCACCACCTTTCTCCCTCACTTCATTCCAGTCTCTGCTGTAATATCACCTTCCAGTGAGGTATTCACCCACCTCCTCCATATTTAAAATTGCGATACCCCTCTCCCTGGCACTGCATATTACCCATTCTTGCTTTATATTCTCCACAGCATTCATCATCATCTAGCATATTTTACTTATTTGTTTTACTTATTTGTTTATGGCCTGCCTCCCCCCACTGGAATGTAAGTTACAGGATGACAGGGAATTTTCACTGTTGTTCACGGCTTTATCTCAGTGCCTGGCTCATAGTAGGAGCTCAGTGAATATTGGGGAAATGAATGAAGAGCCCTTAAGACAAGCCCAATAGTCAAGAAAACCTCAGCTCCTGCCTCCTGCCCAGCAGCCTCAACAGTCCTAGCCTTTCCTGGATGTCCCTTGTTTGATTACTGTTCTAGACACAGGAGGGATGGAATCGGCTGCCTCACCAAGGCTCAGGCTTGGGGCTGGTTTTCCCCAGAGGAGCAAGAGACCTGGTCCTTCTAGGCCCAGGAAGCATCACCACAGAGTAGGTGCTCAGTGGACATTGGAATGATTCAATGACCATGTCCTCCTTTAGCAGAACTGAGCTTCTGGCCACAGAACAAACAAGATAGTTCTCCTCCAGCATGGTGTCAGAAGTCCTGGTTTCAAGTTCTGACACTGCTTCTCACTAACTGCTGCTGGATAAGTCCCTCAAGCTCCCTGGGTGTCAATTCTTTCATCAGTAAAATGGAAATTATAACGCAGACACTGCTGGCATCACAGGGCTGTTGTGAGGAGCAAATGAAGTAATGGCAGAGATGCTGAATGCTCCCCCCAAGAATCAGTGTCTCCTTCTTCCACAAGAATACAACTGTGAGTTGGGCAAGTCCTCCTTCCCAATAAAAGAATACATTTCCCAGCATCCTTAGCAACTAGAAGTGGCCATGTGACCAAGTGCTGGCCAATGGGATGTGGGCTGAAGAGATGTGGCCACTTCAAGATCATTCTCTTAGAGGGAGGGATGTGCCCTTCCCCATTCCTGACAGGAAAGCAGACAAGATAGGGACCCACCTTGGGCCACACAGAGGAAGCATAACCTGGGCCCCTAAACATGTCACAAAGCAGAGCCACTCTACAAGCTCACACTTACATATAAGAGAGAAATAGCATTTATTTTCTTGCAGCCACCATTATTTTGGCTCTCTTTCACATGCAGCTTACACTATATCCTCATTCATCTGCGGATACAAAGAGCATTTATTGGGCATCTGTTCTGTGTCAGGCCAATATTAGGTGCTGAGGCAAATGCAAAACTGCTTGGAGAACTAGCAGGAGGATGTGTCATGTACAAGTCATTACAACGTGAAGCAGTGAAAGCTCTAATGGAATGAGCAACAGGGTGCTAGGGGACCCCAGAGGAAAGCTCAAGATGCTTTGTAAACTCTACTCCTCACTATATTTTCATTCATTCAAACATTTATTGAAAATGTACTGTGTGCTTGCACTGTTCTAGATGTTGGGGCACAAGAGCAAACAAGCAGACAAAAAGGCCCTCTCCTCAAGGAGCTTACACACCTTATGAATAAGTCATTTTTTAATTGGATAAACAAGATAACTTCAAAGAGAGTTAAGTGTTAGGGGGACTATGAAGTGGGCTATTTCATAGAGTGGGACTGGTTTGTGGGTGGGAGGGAGGTGCCTACTTCTGACTGGGTGGTCTGGGAGAACCTAGTGGTATTTATGCTGGGGCCTGACATGGGACGAAGTCAGTGTGGCTTGAGTAGAGTGAGAACGGGGCAAGGTCAGTGGGCAGAAAGGCCAGGTGGGCAGCTCTCTCAGGCATGGGAAGTCATAAGGATTTTTCTGAGTGTGGTTTGGAAGCCACTGGAGATCTTTAAGAAGGGAAGTGAGATGACGGGATTCATGTTTTGAACCAACCACTCTGGCTGCTCTGTGGGGAAGAAGAGTAGAAAAGGAGGTGCTGGCTTGGCCTGGGCTGGCAGCAGGGAGGGATAAGGGGTCAGAGGTGAGATCTGTTTTGGGGGTAGAGTTGGCAAAACTTGTTGATAGAACAGACGAAGGTATGATGGGGCAATGGGAATGATCAAAATATGTCTTAAATTTTTGGCCTCAGCAGCCAGCTGGGATAAAGAAGATGGGAAAGGAGGGGCATGTTTGAACTGGGGGTTGGGTCAAGAGTCATGATTTTTACTGGATGAAAGAGCTTTCCTCTGAACAAACTGGAAAGCCTGTGGAGGATTCCCCCTGTCCAAGCCCTCCCAGCTCACCGTCTAACAGCCAAAGTCCTTACCACAAAACGCATGACCCTATGCACTCTTGCTTCAATCACCTCTCTGGCCTCCGCAAACTGAGCTTCTCCTTGCTCCCTAGCAGCCACCTGGCCATGTCTGACACTTCCAGCCTTGCTGCTGCCCCAGAGCAAGGGCATTTGCAGTTCTTTCAGCATGGTCTGCTCTTCCCCTAGATACCTCCCCTGGCTCGCTCCTTCACCACCTTCAATTCTTTGGTCAAATGTCACTTCCTCAAGGAAAGTTATTCTGGCCACACCACTCTGGAAAATTTCAGAACTCCATCCTTCCTCCCTTGCCAGCACATTCGCTCCCTCTCACAAGCTTTATTTTTCTCCAGAATAATTACCACACTCAAATACATTAACACTTTACTAATTTGTTTACATATTATCTATCTCTATGTCACTTGAACACAAACTTCAAGAAAGCAGGGATTTTTGTCTAGGTTGTTCACAGCTGTATTCCCACAGCCTAGAACCATGCCTGCCACGTAGTAGATGCTCAATAAATAGATGCTGAATAAATGAAGTGCATTATGTTATCTGCCTTTTATAAAGATATCATTGTTTCAGTATCTATTTGTTTTTAATGGGAGGTAAGGAGGAGGAAGTCCAGGTCAGAGGTCAGTAAAGAAGCAAACATTAAGACAAAGTGGTGAAGAGATTAAAACAAAAAATAGAGCTACAAAGTGCACCTGGGCCACAAGCTAGAACTGGACCACAAATTGGGCTTCACAGCCAGTGCAAAGAAGAAAACCCATTTTACGTCCTGTGATTCTGAAAAAAAAATCTCTGTGAAGGAAACCAGGGCAAAGGATTGTTATTATTCCCCTTTTACATATAAGGTAACACAAGGTCTGAAAAGTCCAATGATTTATCCTAGATCATGCATCAAGCATGGCCAGAAGTTTCAGCAGCAGTAGCCAAGCTGAGAAGAGGGAAGAGAAGCAGGTTCCTTTAGGCCCCCTCTGGGTCTCTCTCTAGAAAACACGAATCTTCCTGTACAGGTGGACAAAGCACAAAAAAAAATTGCTAGTGGGGCCAGTCAGCAGAAGTCCTTAGGAAAATATCTTGAGTTTAACCCCTCACAGAAGCTTCTGGCTTCTGACATCTGTTCTCTTGTGAGCAATCTCAGAATTACTATACTAACAGTTTTAAGAAAAGAATTTAAAACATTAACAAAATGAAATACCAAGGGATACTGAGTAGGCAGATGTTCTATTGTCAGATCTTCTCTGCACCCCCATTTCCTTAGAGGGAAGGAATGTGGTGTAGTGTGTTAGAATTCAGGCCACCCCTTCTTGCTAGCTGTGTGATATTGTGCAAGTGACTTCGTCTCTCTGGGCCCCATGTCTGCACCTGTAATGGGGACACTAACGGTATCTTCTGTGTGGGCTCCTGAGGAGGTTATTGAAAGGGTTAAATGTGATGCTCCACATCAAGTGCTTGGAACAGTCATTTAGGATCAACTCAGATGGGGAATGAGAAGCACTTTATAAGTGATAAGATGCTCTAGAAACACAAGGTGTTGCTACTCAGGGCAGCAAGAAGCACATAAATACTATTTTTTCTCTCATTTTACTTGAGTAAAACTTGAGGGAAGGAATTAGCTGGTGTGATTCTCCTCGAAATGACGATTACCTAAGACAAGGAGAAGAGAAAACAAGGATCTGGTTTCCATCGCATCCCCTGCCCTTTTCTCTGTTCCCTCAATCTTAGTAAGCCCATTAGGAGTAACCTTTCCCTGTCTCACTAGCTTCCGAGATGCAACCAGCCCCTCTGCCATGCTCTCCATAGCAGCCATGCCAGCAGCAGCAGCATGGAAGAGAGAAGAGCTGGTGCCCCATCCCCTGAGAGAATGACCCTCTGTGCTCAGTGTGTTCTCACATCAGACCAATTCAGCTCAGCCCCAGCTCTCACCCAACAGAAGGTTTTTTTCTCAGGCACATCAAGTCCCACCATCCCATTTCCAGATAAGAAGGAGGTCTTATTCTCAGTGACAGAAATAAATGGTCCATTGCGCACCCACCTGTCTAACAAGATCAGAGTGACGGCCGCTCTGAGACAATTACTAATGCATTAACATTTAGTAAGCACTTACTATGTGCTGACAGAGCACATGGCAATCTTCACAGAATTCAGTGGGATGTATAGCACTGTGAGGGTGACCAACTCGTTCCCTGTTACCTTGGAATTTCCCAGTTTTAGCACTGAAAGTCCCACATCCCAGGAAGCCCTGTTCAGGTAAACCAGGACAGTTGGTCACCCAACTATCACCCAATTTAACAGTTAAGGAAACTAAGGCTTAATGAGAATAAGTTAACTTGCCCACAGCTATATAGCAACTGACAGAGTGATAATTAGGACCCTGATAGTCTTAGTCTGGAACCCCCACTTGTAACCGATAGTCTTCTCAAAGATGGCAGAAGCTCATTCTTCTAGTGCCTTCCAAAACTAACCAAGCCCTGGCCTGTTTAGGTCACCCAGCCAAACAAGTATACCTGAGCAGGACTCGGCATGCTTTTCTCACACTCACGTTCACTTGTAAGGCATCAATGCACGGAGATTAGATCTAATACAGCACAGATCTGAAAAGCCCTGCTACTCATGAGAAATAAAGCTGAGGGTAAACTCTGTGTGGGATCCTGGGCAGGCAAGGACACTTCTAGTCCTCAATACAGGACACTGGACCTTGGTTGGTCCCTTTGACATTTGTTAAGCACTTACTATATTCTAAAGAAGCACATCCACATGAAAGTTCACAGTAACACTATTAACAATAGCCAAAAGGTAGAAACAGCCCAAGTGTCCATCAGTAGATGAATCGATAAACATATTGTGGTGTACACATACAACAGAATATTGTTCAACCATCAGGAGGAATGAAGTCCTGATTCATGTCACAATGTAGGTGAACTTAAAAAACATTTTGCTAAGTGAAGGAAGCCAGACACAAAAGATATTGGATTGTATGAGTCTACTTATATGAAATATTCAGAAAAGGTAAGTCCATAGACAGAGAAAGCAGACTGGTATTTGCCAGGAACTGAGGGGAGGAGAGAATGGGGAGTAATTTCTTAATGAGTGTGAGGTTTCATTTTGGACTGATGAAAACGTTTTGGACCTAGAGAGAGGTGGTAGCTGCATAACATTGTGAATGTACTAAATGTCACCGAATTATTCACTTTAAAATGGTTAGTTTTATATTGTCTGAATTTCACCTCAATAAAAAAGCACATACATAACACATACATGTGTTCACATAATCCTCACAAAATCTCTATAAGATAGACACTTACCATAGATACAGTATTTTTATTATACCACAGATAGATATCTATTGTATATCTATATACAACAGATACAATGCTATTATTCCCCTGAGAAAATTGAACCCAGAGAGGGTAAGAGACTTGACTGAGGTCTCACAGGTATTGGAAGTTGAAGCCGGGGTCAGGTTGACTCGAAAGCCTTGTCTCTTCTGAACCACCAGGCCACCCTGCTTTTCAGAGTCGTGATAGCTTTGGACTGCTCTGAACCCTTGGAGAACAAAGGTCCGGATGGAGGAGTGTCAAGGAGAGAAGAGCTGGAGTAGAGAAGGGGGCAGAGCATAAATTTCCCTCTCTTTAGAGTCCCGGTTTAGTGCCAGCAAAACTCAAAACTTAAAGCTTTTGGGTCCTAGTACTTTTGTCTTCTGTGACTATGAGTTATGTAGAGGTTTTATCGTTCTTCCTCTTGACTTCTCATATCAGAAACAGCCAAGAACAATGGAGGAGTTGCAAGATGGGGCAAAGAGCGAGGTTCGGATGAAAAGTTAGGATACCACAGCATACCAGACCAAAGAACCTAATATCCTATTTCTCTATCCTTCTTCCTTAACGTGTCTTATGACTTTGACTCAGCAATGCAGAACTTGAGTGACATGAACGGTACACATATTTTGAAAGAAGAGCATATTTTAGAGAGTTCCATCTCAGAAGATTTGACTATCTGTATAATCCAGCTTGTGGGGAGGGATGGGGGTGGCTGGTGGGTGGATAGAGAGGGAAGGATGGGAGCTAGTATGGCAGAGTGATACAATAATAGGGCTAATGATTTCAACATTTAACAGCTTAGCAGCTCTTATTGAACCCTGCAGATATGCCTCCAGTGGGAGGCTTTTTAAATAGCCACTTTGACAGCCTCTGCACTTTCTGAGCTTCTCCAGTTGGTTTCCTCTTCAAAGCTTATTAGCACCTCCTCCTTTTCTCGGAGTCTGCCTAGGGAGTTCCTTATGCAAAGTCAGTAAACTTCCAGTTCACAAAGCTGTTAAAGAGCCTTCAAGGAAGTCAAAGTGTCTCCATCAACTCTCCTCTCTAAAGCTCAAAGCAATTGTACCCAAAAGGCAAGGGCTTTCTCTTGGCTCAGGCTACAGCTACATGAACACCCAGAGAGGGTATTTAAGTGCTAGGTTTGTTGACTCTGTCCTTGCTGTTTGTCCCAAGAGAGGAATAACCTGGTATTTCTGGCTGAGTCAGTTGGGTCACGCCAGCTGTCCCACTCATTCACACCCAGGTAGAGAGCAGAATTGCACAGAATCCAAATGTCTTAATTAACGTGAGTAAGCTGGCTGTTGATGAAGATCAAATAGGTCAAAGGGAATGTTTACAAATTTATCAGCTCCCCAGGTTTACAGGTCACTTGGATAGCTCAGATCTCGGTGGGGTTTCTATTGGTATGGAAACACCAAGGATTGATTTAATAAGTTTCTAAAGTAACATCTGGGGGGAAATTATATTCAGCTGCATGAGATAAAGACCACAGTACAAGCACTTTCTTCAGACACCCTCTGTATTTTTCCTTTGGAAGGGCTCTCTTGCGCCTGATGTTTTAAATATACTATTAAAATATGAGTAAAATATTTCTTGGGGGGAAAAAGATGAAAGAATTGAAATCAGATATGTATGTGGAAGAAAATAAAATGGGGAGTGTGGTGAGTGGATAATAAATGGGGAGATGGTCCTCTGGATGTTGTTAACATCCCCAGAAGTTTTCCCTTCAACCTTCATGTGAATTATACAGAGCAGTGGTTAAAAGTTCAGGCTTTGGAGGCAGAATGTCTGGATTCAAATCCCAACTCTGCCACTTAGTTGCTGTGTGACTTTGAGGAAGTACCAAACCTCTCTGTGCCTCATTTTTCTCCTTGGTGAAAAGGGAATATACTACTATGCACTACTTCCAAGCTGATTGCTTGGGAGGTTAAATGAGTTAATATATCTCCTGTGCACAGGAAACAGTTCCTGGTTCAGCATGCAGCCCACAAGGGACTGCTACAATACATTTTCATTGCTTTAAACATATAAAAAATAATAAATGGAGAATTTCTGTATGGAAAGTTTGATTTCTCCCTTAAAGGAATTGTACCTGCCTAGTGGGGTCCTTTCAGCTGTGAAATACATATTTAATGTTCCCTTCTGGGAACAGTGTACCACTTCAAATATGTTTGGGCTGAAATATAAAAATATCGACAGTGTTGTTCTAACCTTTTCTGTGACAGTTTAAATGGTAATGCTTTCTAGATAATTACGTTTTTAGTCCCCAGTGCTGCCACAGGAAAGCTTGTACAGATTCCAATTAGGATGACAGACTGGAAAGGGCTTTAGGTAGCCTGCTGTTAGTTCCTGAGCTCCCAGCAGGAAGGCACCAACATAAAACCTGACAACAATAACACCAGCAATTACTACTCTTTGCTAGGGCCCTTCTATATGCCAGAAACTGTGCTAAGTGCCTTATATACATATCTCTGTACATACCTCTAATCTTCCCATCAGCTCTAGGAGGCAGATGCTTTTGACAGATGAGGAAATAGAATCAGAGTTGTTAAGTGACACCAAAAGTCTGAACCAGGGTCACCCACCAAGCTCCTCTGGTGCCAGAACTGATGCTCGTTCTAGTCCAAAGGGCTGTCCAACAAACTCTTGGTCCTTTTCTTTATAATTTCTGAAAAGGAAAGTAATGCATTCCAGGAACTTACTATCTTCCAGAAAGTTCTTCTCAGTATCCACTGTAAATCTCATCTGCTACAGTTCATGCCTCCACCCCATTCCCCCACCAGTGAGCTTGTGGAATCTTTGCCTTAACTCATTTGTTCTCCACCCAGGGAGATATGGCCACCCAGGGGACACTTGGCCCATGTCTGAAAACATTCTTTTGATGTCACAACTGGCATCTAGTAGGCAGAAGCTAGGGAGGCTGCTAAAAAAAAGTGATCTGGACCAAAATACAAATAGTGCTCTAGTTGAGGAACCCCAGAAATAGAACTTTTGCTTTCTGTGCCCTAAACCCATTACTCCTTAAGTCTTCCATTCTTGGTAAAAACCGAAGAATTTGTCTTGACTTTCCCCTTTCCCTCACCCCTTTATTAACATAAATTTTATCTGTTCAGTGTTAAAGCAAGAGTTTAATTCAGTGATTTTTGACTCATATTTCAACCCCTGTGGTGGTGTGATGAACTCAATATAATGACCATTCAGGCATTCAATCAACAAACATCCCCTGGGAGCCCACCAAGAGCTCAAACAAGCATATCAGCTCTTCCTGAACCTTGTAAGTTCTCCAAACTTTTCAAACTTTTATGTGGATGTGGTTTAGTCCCAATAGGCACCTCGTTTAATAGTGTTTGAAAGATTTTGCCAAAACACTAAAACAAAGATAGGTTAAGGTTAAGACAAATTGTCAATGGCATAAAGTGAAAATAAAACCAGTCAAAGATGATGGAAACTGCCTGGGTCCTTGTCTTCAGATTGCTTAGAGCCTACTCAAATCAGTATGTGTAGTAGGAAGAGGGATTATTTAAACAAACTCCCAGAAATCTTAAGTCTAGTTGAGCACTGGCTGCCCATCAACCTTGAGGAAGGCCTACACCTGACCCAAAGGTACAGGTGCTGCGTTCAGGCAAACATCTAGAACAGCCTGTGTGACAAAGGTCATACCACAAAAAAGAGGGCTAGTGCTCCAGAGATGTGGCTTTCATTTTTCTGAGCAAAGCATCAAGCCATCTGATGCTCAACCTCATCCAATGGACTTAGATGTTCCCAGAAATCCATTGAGAAGGGTTCTGATTGGCCACCACAAAAAGGAAACACAAACAGTTTTGAGGCCAGTAGACAGGACATCCCAGGGAATGAATGAAGGCCTGCCTTCCAGGCCCAGAATAATCATTCCTGTGCACCAGGATGGCTAAGAGGGCACCCCGACATCCACCCCATACCTGGAGACCCACCCAAGGTGGCACAGAGGTCTGGCACCCACCGTGCCCAGCCAAGCCTTGTGGTTCTGCTCCCAGGGACTGAGCTGTTTCTCTGTCTGGTCTCAACGTTTTCCTTCAACTCTGTAGATGTGGAGTCACAGGTTAGAATCCTGGGCTAAGTGACCTTAGACAAGTCACACCACCTCTTCAAGCCTCAGTTGTTTTCATCAGTAAAATGAAGATAGCAATAATGTCTACATCTTAGCATTCTCATGAGGATTAAATGAGCTATCATATGGAAAGTGCTTAAAATAGTACTTTATATGTGTTAGATGTAATTTATTATTATTATTATTATTATTATTATTATTATTATTATTAAAGCTTTTAGCACCAGAGCCTGGCACATAATATACACTCAGTAAATATCAACTACTGTGATTTAGGCCTAGGTTAGACCTGAAAATCTCAGGTGATCTTTTAAAACCCTGAGTTTCTAGATTCACCCAAAAGTTGCATATAATCTTTAGAGAGAAATAGACATAGGAAAAAAACAAAAGCACATATTTAAAAAAAAAAAAAGTAATAAACATTTATTCGGCATCTACTATACGCCAGGTACTGTGCAAGGCACTGAAGAAGCAAAGGTGAATGAGTGATGGTAACTGCTTAGCTTATCTAAGGGTTCTTAGCTATTTTAGGGTCACACACCTCCTTTGAATATTTGACAAATTCTATTGGCCCTTTAATTAGGAAATCAAGGAGGTGTCCTAGTTCTTGGCAATGTCTTCCTTTGGCTCTGTTACATTATAATTTATTTGAATCATGATTATACGCAGACAGTCAACTGGGAGTGAACTGTGAACTTCCTCTGGCAAGGTGACCACTCCTACCTCCCCTGGGATGGTTATCTAGCAGCAAGCAAATACTTTTGATAACCCTGGGAGGATGTGCTAGACTTGGGGAGGATCATGACAGATTTCAACAGAATGAGGTAAATAGATAAGAGAAATACACTGTGCTCTTTGCTTTAAAAAAAATAAGCCAAGGATATGGAAACTAGAGAGTGACAAGTGACCATTGATCTTTACTGTAACTCCTTTTTTAATTATAAAATTCAGTTTTCTTGTTGAGCCAATTCCAAAGGCTCCCCCATGACCATGATCTCTGGAATTGAACCCCTCTCTGCGGACCTTGCTCAGCATAACTCTTTCAACCTACGCCTGGCTCAAAGGGGGCCAGTACTAGGTTGAATTGAAGGCAGGTAGGGCAGCAATTCTTGCCCCATTTCTCATGTTATGAGGGTGTTTGGGGACAGAGGCAGCTGGCCACCCATTCCCCCCACCCACTGAACCAGCACCTCTGAGTTGAAGACTGACCACTGGTCAGCCAGGGTAGACAGTGCAATTCAGTGGACATGGTGAGGCCTCCCTACTCTGGAACTCTGGAGCTTACGTGCACCTGAGCTAACACCTGAGATGGCCCACCACGACCTGGAGCCTCTCCCAGCCTGCCTCCTGACGTTCGCCACTCTCCACCCTACCCCTGTCATGCCTTTGCCCACGATATTTCCTCTGCCAGAAATACCCTTTTCCTTCCTTCCACCTTTAATATCTTTAATATCTTTCCAGACCAAACTGGAATTTTATCTTCTCCTTGCCACCTTTTCTAATGCCCCAGGGCTCAGTGCTCAGTCCAGTATCATGTATGTACACAGTGTTTCTGCCAGTAGAATTTAAGCTCCTAGAGGGCTGAAAATGTGCTTGATTTATTTTTGTAATTTCTGGTACATGGTAACCTCTCAACAAATGTGAAATGAATGGACAATGGAATGAATAGATAAATGATCCTAGTCTGAAATTCCAAATTAAAGTTTCTCTTCTTTAGGGCCATAGAAAGACTTGAGATCATTTTTCCAACAGAGCTCTACCCCTTACTAGCTGTGTGACCTTGGGTAAGTTATTTAACCTCTCTGTGCCTCCATTTCTTCATCTGTAAAATGCAGATAATAATAGAATGATATATCTATCTATAGGATGGCTGTGAGCATCAAATGAGTTAGTGTATGCAACATACTTAGAACAGGGCCTGGCATGTAGTAAACACTCAGTGAATGCCAGTGCTTATTGCTATCATTGCAGTGACAATGCCCCTCCCCCCTCACCCAGCACTGCACCCACCCACCCCACCCACATCCCTTGCTTCTTTGAGAGTTGGCTGCTAATGGCCACACCTTGAACCCCCTCTTTGGAGAATTGCCCTCAGCCAAAGGGATTGGCCTCACGCAGAAAGTTACCCTGTCCCAACCCCCCGGCCAGGAGGGGCAGCTTGTAGCCCATGACTGACTGGCATGGGGCATAAAAGGCTATGCCCCTGGGTCAACTTCATGGTGCAATCTGAGCTCCAGAGCTCCCCATAGGAGAGGCTGAAGCTGGTTTCCACTGAGAGCACATCCTAGTGCAGCTTTGGTACCCTGCTCCATCTTTCTTCCCTCACTCGCATTCTCCTGAGAGCATCCACCAATAAATCACTTAACAAGATTCCCTGTCTCTGGCTCTGTTTCTAGGAAGCCTGGCCCAAGACACTCAGACACCATCATCATCTTCCCTGAGAGAGGGTGACTGGGACCCAGCATGGTTACCTGATTTGTCCAAGACCCAAGGTTAGGAACAGAACTATTTTGAGGTCAGGCTGTGACTGGCAGCTATTTGATTATTTTAGAGGAGTGCAGGTTCCTAGAAGTCCCCAGGAAGCCTTTTCTAAGAGATAACATTTACATGAATTAATTAGCAATGTGCTCAAAAGACACAAAAAGTCCTGAGGTACCTGAGGTAGCTACAGAAAGGCAAATAAGAATCATTGGGAAAAGGGAACATGACAATTACAAGCCTTTTGAGTCAATGAGGAGTTGGGGGTAGCCTTGGTTGAGATCTGATCACCTGTGATGAGTCATGAGGGGATCCCCCCGGGGTCAGTGCCACAAGCAGGAGTAGCAAAATGAAGCAAAACCACATTCCTGCTTCTCTTGGCCTTACTGCAGGTCCCAGTATCTGTCCCAGACACCCCGACCCTCGAAAGTCTCCCAAGTCTATGAACTTTCCATGGGGTACCCTTCCCCACCCCAGCCACCCCACCCCCCAGCTTCAAATCATCCTCACTTCCATGGGCTTGCAATTGATAACCCCATGGTGGTTATCAAATTCTGCACTTGCTCCAGCCAGACTATCACTCTGGATTATGAGGTCATTGAGGACAGGATTGGGAACCTGGATCTTTGCCCTTCCCCACAAGGAAGTGCTGCAGTGAGGGAGAATAGGAGAAGAGAAAGCGACAGACACTTGCTGTTTGGCTTTGTGAGATAGGTATGTTATCACATTTTTCCTTATGACTTAAGGCTGGGAGACATCTTTTAACCATCTTTATGGTGTACAGCTGCTGTCACTGACAAAGCAGGATTCAAATCCAAGTTGGACCAAGAAAAGGAAAATCTACTTCAGGAGAGGCATTAAAGACATTTCATGTAATTAGATGGGTATTCTAATGTGAAAAGTTTCTGGTAGGAAAGCTTTGCAGAGTCTAGTGCAGGGTACCTTTTTTATTTCCTGATTACAAAAGTAACATGTACTTGTAAAAAAACAAAAAAGTATATAAAACAGAAAGTATCAGTGCCCAGTATTTCCTCCCATACTTAGAAATAACTACTATTAAGGGTTTGACTATTCTTCCAGACATTTTTTTTTCTTTAGACATACTAGATAAATAGATAACAGACAGGTAGATAGACAACAGATAAATAAAATACAAACAAATTTGCAGCTGTTTCCCATTCTTTTCCTCATTTAGATATTTCCTCAATTATTACCTCATTCCATTTAACATCTGAAAAATGTCTGTAACTATTCAATAAACATTTATTGTGCACCTACTATATAACAGATAACATGCTAAACACTGGAGATAAAGCAGTTGATTGTTGATAGAATTTTAGTTTTCAATTTTTTGCTATTGCTAACCATACTATACTAAACATCTTTTTACATATATTTTTGGATACTTGTCCAAGAATTAAGTAGGAAAAAACCTAGAGGTGAATTGATGGGTCAAAGCATATGCCCATTACAAATTTGAAAGTTATTGTCAAATTGCTTTCCAAAAAAAGGATATAATAATTTGTATTTCTACCAACAATGCATGAGATATGTGTTTACACACATTAGTAACATCTTGTCCAATAATTAATACCACGCTTCATTCTTTGCCAATCTGATAGATGGAAATTTACATCGTGCTTTTTAAATTCGCATTTTAAAATTACTTTTAAGATAGTAATTTTCATGTATTCAATAGTTACCTGAATTTGTTCCTCAGTGAATTGACTGTTATACATTTTCTACTTTAAAAAAAAAATTCAGTATCTCATTGATTTGTGGGAACTCTTTACATATTATGAACCACAAATCCTGTCATGTATGTTGCAAATATTTTTTCTGATTTTATTATTTTTTAACCTTTAGGGAGGCTTTCTTGAATAAAAGTTTAAATTTTTATATCATCAAATTTATTTTATCATTTACGGTTTCTGATTTTCCTATCATGCTTGGAAAGATTTCTTATTCATGGGTTAACAGGTGGATCAAGAGTTTTGATTTCTGGAGATTTATTCTATTATATGTAGAGCATTGTGCTGCATTTATTTGGCAAATACTTTTCTTAAAGCAAGCTATTTTAAAAACTCTGTAATTATAACTTATTACTATACCAAATAATGGGAAAATTATTATGGAAACATGAATACAAAAAACTACATTCAATTAAAAGTGAGCAACTAATGAATTGTTTTAAAATAAGTATGTTTTTCAATTACAGAAGTAAAATGTATTTATTATGGGAAATTTCACAATAGCACAAGAAACAAAAATTTCCCTTATAATCACATCCCCCTGACTAACCACAGTCTATATTTTTCTGATTTCCTTTCCAGTCTTTTTCTAGAATCAGATTCCTTACTTTCTAATAAAATTGAATTCATACAGTCTTGGAACATGCTTTTTTCCTAGAAATCAGATTGTGTATTTGGAGAAAGGCTGAGTAACTATTGTATCCTCCATTACACAACCTGTGACTAATTGATCAGTATTTGTTTTCTAAGAATCTTTTAACATGATGTGGTAGATGAACAAACACTCTTCTTTAAAAAAATCTCTTCAGACTTTGATCTTTTATCATCTAGTCCACTCTCCCCATCCCACCCCATCCAATTCCCCAGCTGCATTTCTAGGTAATTATTGAGCAGTGTTATCTTGGAAAGGTTTTACTTCCATCTGTTTCCTTTTTCCCGTTATCACTATGCCTTCCTTGAAGACCATCATTTTAAAGACACCTCTGAGTGCCATTTCAATGGAATACTGAAATAGTATTTGCTTTGTGCAAATCCTTGAAGTTTTGTATAAATCCAAAACTAACCTACTTTCCCGTGGACTTCTATCTCATCATAATATCAGTGATCTCCTTCATATCTGATGGTTCTCTAACTTCTTGGTGGTGCCTCCTGACATGTTGATTCTGAATTTCCATCACATCACAATGACCGTCCAATTTCTGACAAATCTAAATACATTTGTTGAGCCGGAACAGCCAGATGAGCTGAACTTCGCCTGGTGGTCAGCAGACCCACAGATGACGCAGCTAGATGGCGCTCACATCCACACTTTTTTTGAGGTGTGAGGTAATAATAAAGATGTTTTTCATTAGCCTCCACTCTTGAGGAGTTTACAGTCTTGGGGGGAAGGGAGTGTTATAATTATGCACATTAAGTTACTGAAGAGAAATTATAATATTTGCATTTTTCAAATACAATTAACCTATATTGAATACAGCATGTCAGATACTGTTCTATCAACTCTTCTCCCAGCAGCCTTAAGAAATAGGTATAATGTTCTTAAATTCCCCTTTTACAAACGAAGCACTAGCAGATTTAGATTTAGTAACTCGTCCAAGGTCACAGAGGCACAAGCAGAAGTCAAACCCAGGCAGCTTGCTCCAAAGCCCACACCTAATGGCAATGTCCTGGCTCAAGAAAAAATGGCTAAGATGTTGGACATCAAATTCTTTTTCTTTTTTTTAATCATGGTAACATATATATATATTACATATATATGTGTTACATATAACATAAATTTTGCCATTTTAACCTCTTTTAACTGTACAATTATGACGGTATTAATTATATTCACAATGTGCCATCATCTGTTACCAAACCTTTTCATCACCCTAAACAAAAACTCTGTACCCATTAGGCAATAACTTCCCATTCCCCCTCCTTTCAGCCCCTGGTAAACTCTAATCTACTTTCTGTTTGCTTAGTCTATATATTTCACAGAAGTGGAATCATACATTATTTGTCCTTTTGTGTCTGACTTATTTCACTCAGCATGTTCTCCAGGTTCATCCATGTTGTCACATGGATATCAAATTCTTAGCAGTGTCTAGTCATGGGAAGCAAGGATTATTGGGGGACTTCACCGTTTTCTGTACAAAATTCTGCATAGTTGAAAATTATTTCCCCAAGCATAAACATTATGATTCCTTTTTCAATTCAACAATTTTCATAAGAATAATATAACAGAATATAAGAAATTGCTCAACTTGCCAACTGTCAAGGTCAGATTCAGATTGTGTGGGTCTTGAAACTTATACGTTGTGAAGGCTCCTTAAGAAAAGGAGTTCAAAATATGAATAAAAAAATCAGATGTGAAAGTGAATATTTATTGTGATTGAAAAAAATACAAATTACAGATATTTAAAAGGTGACCAATACCACAAACATAACAAAACCTTAAGAAATAATATATTATACTTTGATTATACATTTTCCTTTACTTTTTGCTGTGTACTCTTTGATCTTCTCTTCATATGACAACAGTTTTATAATACCATCTTCTATGGAGATAAGAGAAAGCAATTTAAATACATTTTAAATGTCATTATATTGTATTGAGCTACATAATTGTTTCATCAAATTACCCTCATACTATATGCAATAACTTATGCATGAATATATGTGGTGCTTTCTTCCAGGAACACTTGGGTTTCTTTCCTGTGATTTTAGCATTTCTGGATGTCATTTTTTCTGGAATTGCCAGACTTCATCAGGGCAGGGTGTATCAGATATGCTAAGACTGATCCAATACATTAGGAAGCATAAAAATGCAATATGGGATGCATAAAAATGCTACTTTACAGTTTATAATATCGCAGCAGGTTAGTGCCCCCACAAACATAGGAATTCTGATCAATTCTATGTTGCATTGCTTCCCATTAAAAAGGTATTCCATGATTATACACTGCATTATTAAGTATTCTCCTAAAAATAACTTCTATTTTGACTAGGCATAAATGAAAACTAAATATTCTGCTTAAAACATTATACATCTGATGATTGAATGAACTTTCCACAGACTAGCTTCTAATTCTGTGCAATTCAACTCTTGTTCTTCTCCACTTCCAGTGCCACTTCCAGTGTCAGGTGTAATAGGACACCTTTCTATCACAGTAGGACCTAAGAGGCCAGATGAATATGCACAGAGGCCATTAGGAGTATTCCTTGAAGACTTTCCTACCCTAATATGACTCAAATGTCTTAACTCTAAATGGTAGTGACTGTGAATCACATAAATATATCCCACTAAACCCAAACCAAGTAAATCTCCAACTCAGTCTCCCCTTAGCTGGATTCCCCCAAAATGCTCATGGCTTCTCCATCGCCAAACAGCTCCTCAAGGGAAACGTGATGGAAGGCGGAATCAGAATGGAAGGAAACAGCATTTTTTAACCTATTGCAATTAAAATGTCTTACTTTTGCAATTTTACAAAAAGCATATGATCACATTGTAACCAAGAAGTTAGGATTTAGGAAATGATTGTAATTACTGAATCATTAATCATTATATAGATATTTCTTTTTACTTTCTAGTGTATTAGAATAGCCAGAGGGAAATACCTGAAATTGTTGAACTGTAATCCAGCTGCCTTGATCTCTGATAATGATTGTATAACTAGATAGCCTTTGTCCTGTGATTGTAAAAACCTTGTGACTAACCCTCACTTGTATCCCCTTATCCTGTTTTTCAACTTTAGAGTCTTTTGATCACTAAAGACAGTCCCTAATTTTAATAACGAAAAGACTTAAATCATCCCAGAAATAATCTACCCCAATTCCAAAATTATCTTGTTAGACGAAGCCGGATCTAATCAAAATTGGCCCACCTGCCACGCACAGTAACTTAAATTTTAACCTATAAGTGGCCTATTCCTCATTATAATACTAAAAATCATGCCTATCATCATAATAAGGCCACCATTTTGTTACATACATTCTGTGACTAAGCATGTAATTAATCTGTGTATGCTCAATAATTAGATCATCTCTAACCTTGTCATCTCAAGCCATTGTGCCCATTATCCTAAAACCTGCCCATCTTTTGTTACTATAAAACTATCAGGGTTACTGCAATTTAGGGAGAACTATTTTTAGGCCAATATGCTGTCTGATCTCCTGCTTTGCACTTAGCAATAAATTCTTTCTCTCTTTGAAACCCCAGTGTCTCAGGAATTGGTCATTTGAGCTCATCAGGCAGAGAACCCATCACTTTTGATCAGTATCAATGTGAACACATACAAGGGCCCCCTGGAAGTCACCCTTAAAACTAACAGGTCCTAAAGCTGAAGCTTCTTCAAAGTGAACATGATAATTGCAATAAGAATTAAGTTCATGGAGAAATCAGTGTGGACTGGAGTTGTCAAGAAACACTTCATGTAGGGGGCAGGCACTGAGCTAGGCCATGAGCCGTGGGTACTAGTCAACAGACAGTGGAGTTGAAAGGGTCTAAGCCACAAAGTTTCTGTAGTCTGCCAAAAACTAGACATGAATGTATGGAGATGTAAAATGTGTTCTCCAGCCAATGAAAATATTTTTCCCTCACTGGCTTAGAACTACCTAATAAGAGCCAATGCCAATACATTTACACATCATTAAAGAATGAGACTTGAACTTTCTTCCCCACCTCCCCTCCCCCCATCATGATCAGCAAAAATCACTCCCAAGCCAGGATCAACCAAAACTGCAAGCATTTAGCACACATATGTCCACCATCCACCTCGTTCCAACACTGAGATCTAAGAATACGGGCTTGCAAGCTGGCCAAAAAGGAGGGGAGGGGAGAGAAAATGGACAGAGACATAGTTTTCTAGGTAGAAGCAGGAAGCAAATCCTGGTCAACCGAGTGTGGAAGGAAGATCCATGCCCAACTCTCATCATCCTTTTGTTTCAATATCTTTTGTGCCTTGCATCCCTGATGGAAAGGGAAATGTTTCCTTCCAGAGCAGCAGCCGGCCAGTCATTTAGAAGCCTGTGAGTTGATCTTGGCCATGGTCTCCTGCCTGTGTCTTTAACATGGTGCATTTAATCCTCAGTTTTGCTCCTCTTGCTCCCAGGTTCTATTCTGGAATACCAGAGAAATGCTCCCAGGAGGGCCCTGAGTATGAAGACTCTTTAGAGGCTACTTTAAGCAACCCCAAGGTCAGGCAACAGTAGCCATAAACCATGCATGTGCACTAAGGACTGCCCAGTAAAGCATCGAGACACAAATGTTCATTTATTTAATAAGCATTTGTTGAGCATCTGTTGTATGGTAGGTACTGTCTTAGAAGCTAGAGTAATGGATTAGCTTAGGGTTCCCAAAGTCACCCTTTGCTTCCAGATCATACATGTGATTACCCTCTTTTAGCTTCCTGTTGGCTTATGTCTAGTGATTTTGCAGTCTTTTACCCAAACACCACCTGGGCCCTAGAGGAACTCAGCTGAGTCAGTTTTGAGTCAGCCTCAGCCGTGTACACTGGTGATTATTGAAGTGTTTAAAAAAAAAAAAGCAGCCACCCTGCTGACTAGCTAGTTGGGTGTGGAGCCTGAGTGGGACTCTCCCTGAACACTGCCAGATGGAAAGAGAGAAGGTTAAGAAACAATGAACAAGTACCTGGTTAAATTCATTTAGGAATATAGGTTAAAGTAGGAATTTAAAGTGTTTTTCCCTAATTTCAATCTTGACATACAGAATCATTTATTGAATAATTCTTGCCTTCCCTTTTGTGAAGCTCACATAATCATATATTAATTATTATGTATCTTTAGATCTATGTCCAACTCTCTAGGCAGTTTCACTGGCTTACATCTTTATTGTGTCAAAATCACATTGCTTTAAACTGCTCAGGTCCGACTCTCCTAAGCCCCACCTCCTTCCCAATCCCACTCAGCCCCGCACCCCCTTGCCTCTCTCCCTTGCCCCTGTTTTCTAGGGAAAGAAGAAGAAAATTTAATCTCCACCCTCATGTGAGACGTGTGCATTCTACCTAGGAAAACAATATTTATGCATAGGAATAAGTGAAGGGCTCCCAGACAGTGCTCAAAATCGCTGTTGAAACAAGTTCAAATATAATGTAAAGCTATACCAACCAGCTGCTTCTCTATAACACACACACAATCACACACGAATCTCTACTGCTGCATAATCTTGCTCTTTTGTGATTTTTTTTCAGACTTTTGTGAGGTATAACTCAACACGGTGACATCACTCAAGTTTCTTATAAATGAAGAGCTAGTCATTTAAATTATTGCTTTCATTTTATTTTGGAAGGAAAAAATATGAGGTGGCTACCAGGGGTATTACCAGATAAACAATTTGTAGAAATACAAAACTGAGGAGGGGGAAACAATTGGTATTTAGAGAACATTTTTTTTACTTGACACTTTGCTTGTTTACAAGCCCAGAAGTGTATTCTACATAACTGACTCACTTATGAACTTATTATATTTGGCATTTCCAGAGATATAAAAGTTTGATTTAAAAAGCTAAGGCTTTTCTCATCTTTATGCAGATTGAGAGGCAAGATAGACCAAAAAAGAAAAACAGTATTTTTTCCCAATCATGTATTTCTGATTTTATAAAAATCTGCAGATGGTTCTGACCATATTATAGTTAAACACCCTAAAATTCAAATGTTTCCCAGTGACCCAAGGTTAATTCTGGGCCTCCAGACTTTTTCACAAGAATATCCCAACACTTCATCAATCTGTCTTTTGACCCATCCGATCTGTGGCACTACCATCAGGGTGGAGCCTGGTGCGACTCTGAGGAGCTGAATGCAGACTGAGGATCACTGAGTTATCTCTGGGACCTTAGAAGTCCTAGATAATTTTCTCTAAAGCTGGTTTGTGATTGGGGAAGTTACAAGCGGTACTTGCCCTCAACCGGTGAGTCTCAAACATTAAGATACATCAGTATCTCCTACTGAATCAGGCTATGCTGGGTTGGAGCTCAGGCAGGCAGACTTCTAGTAGGATCCCCAGGAGACCAATGAGCCCCAAGTCTAAGGATCCCCTTCTAAGCTGTAGGTTCCTCCAAGGCAGATGAGATCTTTGTTTTTTTCTTTCTTAGAGAAGTTGTAGGTTTACAGAGCAATCACACATAAAATACAGGATTCCCATACACACCCCACCACCAACACTTAAATGGATGTGGAACATTTGTTGCAACTGATGATAGCACATTTTGATACTTGTACTACTAATTAAAGTCCATGGTATAACTTAGGATTCACAGTTCATGTAGTATAGTACCATGGAGTTTTTTAAAAATTTTTTTGTTAACATATATACCATTTAACGTTTCCCCTTTTAACCATATTAAGATATATATTTCAGTGCTGTTAATTACATTCACAATATTGTATTACCATCACCACCATCCATTACCAAAACATTTCCATTACTCTAAATAAGAACATGTACATTTTAAGCTATAACTTCCCATTTCCAATCCCCACCCCATCCCCTTTCATATAAATTTGATGGCTGGATTTTCCATTTCTACAAAGAAGGTTGTTGGAGTTTTTATTGGTATTGCATTGAATCTATAAATTTCTTGGAGTATGTGCCGGTTTGGATATATTATGTCCCCCAAAACACCATGTTCTTTAATGCAATCTTGTGGGGACAGACATGTTTGTTGATTAGGTTGGAATCTTTGGATTAGGTTGTTTCCATGGAGATGTGACCCACCTGACTGTGGGTAACACCTTTGATTAGATTATTTCCATGGAGGGGTGGCCCCATCTGTTCAGTGTGGGTCTTAATTAAATCACTGGAGTCCTATAAGAGTACACCAACAGAAGGAGCTCACTATTGCAGCCAAGAGAGATATTTTTGGAGAGAGCCATTGAAAGCAGATTTTTGCTGATACTTTGCTCTGGAGAAGCTAAGAGAGGACAAAACGCCCCAAGAGCAACATTTTGAAGAATGCGCAGGAGCTGAGATAGGAGCTGGAACACAAACCACGATCAGCAGATGCTAGCCACATGCCTTCCCAGCTGACAGAGATTTTCCAGACAACATTGGCCTTCCTTTGGTGAAGGTATGCTTGTGTTGATGCCTTAATTTGGACATTTTCATGACCTTCAGACTGTAAATTTGTAGCCAAATAAACTCCCTTTACAAAAGCAAATTCATTTCTGGTATTTTGCATAATGGCAGCATTAGCAAACCAGAACAGGGTAGTATTGACATCTTAATGATATTTGGTCTTCCAATCCATGAACATGGAATGTCCTGTCATTTATTTGGGTCTCCTTTTATTTTTTTTTAGCAATATTTTGTAGTTTTCTTTGTACAAGTCCTTTACATCCTTGGTTAGATTTGTTCCTAGAAGTTTGTTTCTTTTAGTTGCTATTATGAATGGAATTCTTTTCTTGAGTTCTTCCAGTTGTTCAGTGCTTGTGTTTAGAAGCACTACTGATTTGGGGGTGTTGATCTTGTACCCTGCCACTTCACTGAATTCATTTATTAGCTCTAGGAGCTTTGTTATGGATTTTTCAGGATTTTCTGTATATAGGATCATGTAATCTATAAATAGGGAAAGTTTTACTTCTTTTCCAGTGTGAATGCCTTTTACTTCTTTTTCATGCCTAATTACTCTGGTGAGAACTTCCAGTAAAACATTGAATAACAGGGTAGCAGTAGGCATCCTTGTCTTGTTCCTGATCTTAGAAGGAAAGCTTTCAGTCTTTCACCATTAAGTAGAATGTTATGAATAATTCATGCAGATTTCTCTCATCTACAAATCTGATTATTGTTATTTTAAGCAAGACATAACTTAACGTATGTACATGTAATAGAAGAAATATTTTTGAACACTCTGCCAAGTGCTTTACATAATTATTAATTAGTGCTCTCAAAATCCTATGAGAGAGGTATCATTACCCCTATTTTGCAGATGAGGAAACTAAAGCTGAGATGGGTTAATTAACTTGCCCAAGTTCCCCTGGCTCATAAGTGGCAGAGCAAATATTTGAGTTTGTCTCACTCCAATTCTTTTTTTAACGCAATTTTTTGAGATATAATCACATAACAAACAATCATTCAAAGTGTACAATCAGTTGTTCACAGTATCATCATATAGTTGTGCTTTCATCACCACAATTAAACTTTGAACATTTTCATTACTCCAAAAAATAAGATTAAAATTAAAATAAAAAAGAACATCAAAAACATCCCATTCCCCTCCTTCCCCCATTGTTCATTTACTTTTTTTAAATACAGTTTAATTGAGATACATTCACACACACCACAGTCATCCACAGTGTACAATCAGTTATTCACAGCACCACAATACAGCTACCCGTTCATCACCAGAATCAATCTTTGAACATTTTCCTCACTCCAAAATAAAAATAAAAGTGGAAAAGAACACCTAAATCTTTCCATCCCCTCCATCCCACCTTATTCTTCATCTAATTTTTGTCCACACCTTTCCACCCATCCATCCACATGCTGGACAAAGGGAGTGTGAGCCACAAGGTCCTCACAGTCACACAGTCACATTGTGCAAGCTATGTAGTTATACAATCGTCTTCAAGAATCAAGGTCACTGGGTTGCAGTTTGACAGCTTCAGGTATTTCCCTCTAGCCATTCCAACACACTAAAGACTAAAAGATGATATCTATATAGCACATAGGAATACCCTCCAGAGTGACCTCTTGACTCCATTTGAAATCTCTCAGCCACTGTAACCTTATTTTGCTTATCTCTCCTCCCCTCCTTGGTCAAGAAGATCCTCTCAATCCCACAGTGCTGGGTCCAGGCTCATCTCCAGGAGTCATTTCCAGCGTTGCCAGGGGGATTTACACCCCTGGGTGTCACATCTCACGTAACGGGGAGGGCAGCATCACTCTAATTCTTAAGCCCTTTTGCTACACCATGAGATGATCAGTGAAAACACTGTTAACCTGCAATTTTAACCCACATTTAAAACTCTTGTTGACCTATAGAATAAATCATTCCCCTGCCAGCTCTCCTCAAAATCCCACTTAGCAGATTGACCAAGAAATTTTAGGAGCAGTGCCATCTGAAAAGGCCACAGAAACACTAGGGAAATCGTGACTGACGATAGTCCTCCTGAGCTAAGTAACAAAGCTCGGGGGGTTGGAGAGCAGGGGGATCAGTAAATCTTTGGCAAATTTGGATCCCTGTTTCCAGGGATTCACAGGAGACTGTTGGCTTCTGGATCATTTCTTGTGTACTTACTAGGCTCCCAAAGATGTCCTCTTGGAGCTACTATTTTCTAGCTAGAGACAAGAATGAATTTGGGGCTAATTCATCTATTTATCAAATATATATTAAGTACCAGTCACTGTAGTAAGCTCTGTGGTTCAGCCTATGTTTGTCTACCAGATTTACACCATTTGGATTTTTTCTCTCCATTGGGTATTTAGAAATGAGAAAGAGTTTTGATGTCTTGATCTGAGCTAGTTTAGTAAGTCCTGTTCCCCAGAAGCATTCAGTGGTGCTTTAGGGCAGAGTGACTGCTCTGTAACCTGAAGAAGCTTGTAGCCAGATTTGGATAATATCCAAGCTCTTACAACTGATCCCCTCCTCTGCTTTTTTTTGGATATCATCAACCAAAGGGTGTTTAGGAATGTGTTAATAATTCCCAGGAGAAATTGGCCAGGATTACCTAGTAATGAATAATGAAGCTGTCATCTGCCATTCCGTCCCGCTGTTTAATAATGCCTTCCAAAGAGTGCTTTATGAAGATGGATTGAATTGTAATGCTGCACCCAAGAAACTGGCACTATGTCAATGAAAACAGAGGCCAGCTTATTTTGCATGCCACTCTATTTTTCATTATACTTCACAATAACTTGTTATTAAATGAAAATGAATTTGCCATTAGGGACTACATACTATTTAATAACTGTTCAGTAATGTTTCATGATTTAAACTTTTTTTTTGAAACTAGAGCAGCAGCCATGTGAATAAATGTCATTCTGGATTAGGTGAAGTTGGAATTCCTGTGAAGAATCTTAAATGTTTCATGGAATGTGTTCACTAAAACTTGATCTGGTTGGCAGCTTGATTGGCAAGATTCTGGCTTTGGACTGGCCATTTTAAAAACAGCAAAAGTGACGTGGATTTTTTCCTTAAATACTCCCGGGAGATGACACAGAACAGGGGTAGGAGAGTCGGTTTATGCACAAGCAAGAGGGCTCTCCCTCTAGGCATAAAGAGGCTGTGATGGTTAGTTTTATATGCTCACTTGAAAGACATTAGTATCCCCTTATTTAGCAAACACTAATCTATGTGTTGTGGTGAAGATATTTTGTAGATGTGGTTAACGCTTGCAATCAGTTGACTTTGGGAAAAAGAGATTATCCTAGATAATGTGGGTGGGCCTCATCGGAGGAGTTGAAGGCCTGAAGAGAAAAACTGAGGTTTCCTCAAGGAAGAGGAAATTCTGCCTCAAGAATGCAACTTTACCTCTTGCCTGAGAATTTCTAGCCTGCCAGCCTGCCCTCCGAATTCAGAAATGCCAACCCCACAATCACATGGGCCAATTCCTTGAAATAAAATATTATTTATATATGTATATATTCACATAAATTTCTCTCTGTATATAGATATAGATATACACACATGCATATATATATATATGTTTATATCCCACTGGTTCTGTTTCTCTGGAGAACCATGACTGATACAGAGGCTTTCCAGGGAAACTGGACATTGGAGGCCAGTCTCCCCGGCTTTCTCTCCAAAGCATGTGCATCAGTCAGGATAGTACATGTTATTTTGTAATAACAAATAACCCACCCAAATTTTATTAGCTTAAAACAAGAAAGGTTTGTTTCTTGCTTGCGCTGCATGTTTGTTAAAGAGTTTCATGTCAGTCATGGTTTATCTTAGATGCCAGCTGACCAAGCATCTACTATCTGGAAAGATGACAGGGGCAAAAAGGGCTCTGGAGGGTTTCAAATCAACAATTAAAAGCTTGATCTTGAACTGGCCGAACGGCCCCAACAAACCATAAGGGGAGCCAAGAATTGCAAACCTAACATGCCCCCAAAAGACAGAAAGATTGTGTTGGTGATCAGCACCAATGAACATTAATGCAAGATCAAAATTAGGATTCCATTACAAGTCCAAAGGTTCAAAAGAACCTGTTGCATTCTGGGAGAAACCTCCCCTTTTGCCAGCCCATCTTTCCACCATGGTCACAGATTTCTAGGTGGCCATGCCCCGCTGATGAAAGCAGACATTGCATCAAGGACATGTCCATGTGTCCCATCTCTCCAAGGGATCAGTCAGCCCAGGACTTGTTGACACCATATGATCTGTAACTCTAATTCATTTCAATTATATTATGCACTTGAAAATTACCAAGGTGTTTATGAATTATAAATTACAGCTAAAGCTCAGATGCATGCAGATAATTAACAACACTTCTCTGCCTATACAAATCCAAAGCTGGCTTTGAGTTTATGTTTCTTAAGGTGAAATTTCTTAGCTTTTTTGAAACAAACTATATCAGGACTGAATTATTTACTGCATTAAGAAGTGCATTTTTTTTTTCAAAATTGGGAACCTCATCATAGATATGATTTTCTAAACAGCTTTGGCAATTGTGTGGTGAATCCAAAAGAAATGTTATAAATTAAGCATTCTCTCAGATGGCCAATTGGGTTTGTGATACTTTGTGTAAAAATCTGTCCTCAATGAGTAATGAAATTCTGGGAGTGTACGTTTAAAGTCTAAATGTTTCCTTAGAGAAGAGCAAATATTTTCCAAACTGCCTTATTGGAGGTTCCCTTGGTGTCTTAGTCTGGATTTATCCAGAAGCACACCCTGAGATAGAGTGCAAGTGGTTGATTTCGGGGGGTGATCCCAGGAAGTCAGGTAGAGTAGTGGGAAAATGAGTTAGAAAAGGGAAGAAAACCAGGGCAGGGTGCATTCATAAGAAAGATATGGTTGTGGACAACAGGAGTTCAGTCCTACTGGGGACTACTGGGTGACATGGTGGTACAAAACTTGTAGTTGTCCCACCCGAGGGCTGAGACAACCAGACAACTGAGACAGACACCCATCTCTGTTCAACGTCAGCTGAGGACTGCAGGCTCACCCATGCAGGCATGAGAGATGCCCACTGTGGATAGTGGACAGTTGCAGATGCTTGTGGAACTAGCATGATCCTGCTCGATGGAAGATGGGTAGGGATGCAGGGAGAATCTGTCACCCTTGGATTGTTGGAGGTATGAAAAAGCACAGGCTTGGGCCTGAGTCTTGGCTCTGCAACTTACTGTGACCTTGACAATTACTTAGCATCTGTTTCTTCACTTATAAAATGGAGATGATAATAGCAGACCTACTGCATTGGATGATTGCAAGGATTAACCAAGAGAATGGGAATGTTTAGTGCATGGCATTGGCAACACACAAGTAGATCAACAAATATCAGCTAATAAGATACTAAACCAGTGCCTCTCACTCAGATTATTGAATCAGCTTCTGAGTCAATCTCTCTCTTTATATGCTTTCCCCCACCAAGCAGAAGACTACTCTTAAAATGAAACTTGAGTTTTTCCAAATCTTCAGATTAATGACCGCTTACAGGGTTTCCGTTACTTTTAATGTTTAATCCGATGGCCTTCCCAGGTCCTCTTCGATGTCTCTAGCTAACATGCTCTGGGCTCAGTGATCTTCTGGAATTTGTCCAGCTCATTTTCCTTCAAGGCCTAAACCTGGGCTGATTACTCCATTCAGAAGATTCATCACCCAAGTCTTTACATGGTTGGCTCTTTCTCTTTTTATAGAGCTCAGCTTGACTGCCAACTCCTCAGAGAACTCTCCCCCGACCACTCCCTCTAAAACGGTTCTTTCCCTTGTTGGATTCCTTCATGGCATGTGGCACATTTGGTCATTTTAACTTGTTTTTTTTGTTAGCTTCTTGCTTTTTATCCAACTCCCTCAGTAGAATTCAAGGTCCGCAAGGCCAGTGATTGTGTCTATCTTGTTGGCCATTGCACTCCCAGTGCCTGGATCTGTGCCTGGTCTATGACTAGAATTCAAGAGACAGTTGGTGAATAAATGAATAAATAAATAAATGCCTGATTTAGATTCTTCCACTAAGTTACTTTCTTAAGATTAGCACTTCTGGGGTAATAGTTGGAAAGCCAGATTATCCTCAGTATTTGAGACTCTCAACCATAGGTTATCAGGCATTGAGGGGATGGAGTTATGAGGTGTTGAGGATTTGCTGCATGGTGCACTCCTGAGGCAAGTGAAGCTACAGGCTGCGCCAGGTGCCACATGATGGGCCAGGTCCCTCTTGGGGGGACTTGCTTTATGCCCAGCTTCTCCGGTTGCACTGAGAGAGAAGCAGCTCTCAGCTCTGGGTCCTTTGGGCATATGCTGTAGACCACAGGTACAATTAATTTTCAAATAGCAAAAACAAGGCTTTGCTATAGCATCTGAGGGGCTAATACAACTTGAGTTGTGCCTACCTGATGACAAAACTAATGAGCTGAAAAATGAGAAAAGCAAGCAATCGCTGTTTGAGCTAGCTGATTGAGGTTTGGGATTGAGTGTGAGCCTGGCTGTTAGGATATAATGCACACTCAGCAGTGAACCAGAGACAAACGTCAGTGGAAGATCTGCTGTTATGTCAAGGGGGGAAGAAGAAATGATGCTGTCATATGCGGTATGAATCCTCATATATATATATGAGGATTTTATGGAAGAAGGATGTGGGACACTACATCAGACTAGTAAAAGCATGACCCAGGATTCGAGTCCCAGCTCTGTCACTAAATAACTTGGGGGAAAAATCACTTAATTCCTTATAAGACTCTATTTCCTTTACTTCAAAATGGGATAATAACAGTATCTTCCTCAAAATGTTATAGGAAGAATTAAATGTCATGTGGCCTGTAGTAAGCAAAACAATGGCCCCCAATGATGTCCAGGCCCTGATCCCCAGAACTTGTGAATATGGAACCTGACATGACAAAAGGGATGTTGCAGATATTATGGTTATGGACCTCAAAATAGGGGAAATTATTCTTGATTATCAAGGTGGGCCCAATCTAATCACACAAGAGCTTAAAAGCTAGAATTTTCTCTGGCTGGAGTCACAAGAAATGCAGCAGAAGATATCAGAGAGATTTGAAGTGTGAGAAAGATTCAACTCTGAGATGGAGGGGTCATGTATGTTCAAAAAATAGAAGTCTCTAGAAGCTAAGGATAGCTTCCTGACAGTCAGGAAGGAAACAGGGACCTTGGTCCTACAACTATAAAGTACTAAACTCTGCCAACAAGCTAAATGAGCTTGGAACCAGATTCTTACCCAAAGCCTCCAGAAAGGAACACAGCCCTGCTGACACCTTGATTTCAGCCTTGTAAGACCCTGAGCAGAGAAACCCAGCCAAGCCACACTGTTTGGACTTCTGACCTACAGAAACTGTGAGATAATGAGTTTGTATTGTTTTAAGTCCCTGCATTTGTGACAATTTTTCATAGCAGCAATAGAAAACTAATACATGACCTATGAGGCACAGTATCTTCAGAGTAAGAAGCTGATAAACATTATCTCTTAATGTTATGTAAATATAAATTGTATTAAGAAAGTATGTTAGGAAAAAGACTGAAAATGTTAATTTCACTGATTCTCTAGGTAGTGGAATTATGAATGACATTTTTATTTTCAAAATTTGTTTTTCATCATTCTGAAAACAACACTATGTTAATTTTTAAAAGATGTTATTTATTATGAAAATGTTCATGTATACCAGAAAGTATAGAGTATGATATATAAAACAATTATATGTTTAACCAGTCTAACCCTGAAGATTGAGGGCTCCAGTTCAACTCCCAGCTCAGCCACTCACTACCTAGGCAAGTTACTAAATGTCTCTGTGCTTCCTTTCTTTAATCTGGAAACTGGGGCTATTGGAAGGGCAAAATAAGTTAATACATGTGAAAGTGCTGAGAACAAGCATTCAGTAAATCTTAGCTTTGATTACTATTATATCCACCCCATCCCCCCAATCTGGCTTTAACAAATCTTGACGTATGGCCATATGTGCTTTGTTTAGTAGTTTGTTTTTAAATAAATAAAATGTTATAGATATAGTTGAAACCCCATGTACCCCTCTCAGTCTGATTTCTCTGTCTTCCTTTGCAGATGTAACCACTAACCTGAAATGTATATAATCTGGTAGGAGTATAAAGGTGTGTATGAGTATGCCATGCCCTTACCGAAAGTAGTTCCCAAATACCTAGGTCCCTACCTGAGATTCTAAAAAAGATTCACCCACTAAGTTTTATTTCTCAGGAACTTAAATCCACCAAAGTGTTCCCATGCCAGACAAGTCCTAAAACCCAGAGGCAACAGCCTCTTTAAGATCAACTATCAGACGCAGCCCCCTTCCCCATACTGTTGACACCGTCTTTCACAAGTTAGGGTGCTCACTGCCTAGATGCCCCTGAACATGGAGAAAGAGATTGAGAGGAAGGGGTAGTAACAAACAAGGTAAGATTTAACAAAGATCTGTGAATACTGAAGCTTTATATAAATGTATATTTTTTTAGATGCTGGGGTGTTGGAATAGCTGGAAGGAGATAAATGACATGGTGGAACTGTAACCTGTAACATTCTTTGAAATTTGCTCTATAGCTATTCGTTGAATCATGCGTTGAAAGTTTTCACCTTTCTGCTTATACTTCATATTTCATAATAAGGAAAGAAATGAAACTGTGGAACTGTAGTCCATAACAATTTTTGAAATTACCTATATAACTTCTTGTTGAGCTGTACATTGAAAATTAACACCTTTCTGTATGTATGTTATATTTTACAATAACGGAAATAGCTGAAGTTGTGGAACTGTGACCCATGACATTCTTTGAAATTTGCTCTCTAACTACTTGTTAAATCGTACTTTGAAAGTTATATGTTATGTATATATGTTAAAGCTCACAATAAAAAATGCATTAAAAAAACTTTTAAAATGCTTGTATGCTTCTAATATATATATATATATATATATATATATATATATATATATATGTATGTATTCATATCCAACATGTTGTTTTGCATGTTCTAAATTTTGTGTAAATAGTGTAATACTATATCACTCTACAGGTTGCTTTTTCACTCAGTATTAGGCTTGGCAATTTGCTATCAGCAAAACAAGTAGCTCTGGTTGCTTTATTTTAATTGCTGATAGTTTTCCATTATATGAAAAAACAACTTAATTATCCTTTCTCCTGAAGATAGGCATTTAAGTTGCTTCAAATTTTCTATTATTACCAACAATACTACAATAAACATTCTTGTTCCTCTCTTCATATGCGTGAAGAATTTCTTTCGCGTTTAAACCTGGAGATGGATTGCAGGATCCTAGAATATGTGCAACTTTGACCTTACCATTGTGCTGAATTGTTGTCCAAAAAGATCATTATAATTCAAACTCCTACCAGTAAAGCATAAGAGCTCCTGTTTCTCTTCATCCTTGCCATATTTGATATTGTCTGGATTTTTAATTTTCACACAGATTTTTAATTTGTGCAGTAGGTGTGAAATGGTATCTTGTTACAGCTGCATTTCCTTGGTTATTAATGAAATGGATCATGTTTTCCTATGGTGATTGTTGACTTACAGTAAATATCTTTTGCCTACTTAGGGGAAGGTATCATATGTATTTAAATGAGCTCTTTACATACTCAGGATTCAAATGTTTTATGGATAATATCTTCTTTGGGAATAATGAAAAATACTTCTTCTAATCTGTGGCTGTCACCCATCTCACTTTGTTTATAAAGTCTTGTGGCCTATAGGGATTTTCCATTTCAATGTAGTCAAAAGTATCAAAAATTTTTCTATTGGTTTATGCTTTTCTATCTTGTGTCAGAAGTATTTTTCTACTCTGATGTCACAAAAGTATTCTATATTTTCTTCTAGTGTTTTGCTTTTCACTTTTAACACCAGGAATTTATCATATATGGTGTGAGGTAGGGATCTAGTTTTATTCTTACCCACGTGAACAACCCATTGTCTAAAATTACTTAATGAATGGCCCATCCTTTCCAAAGATTAAATTTCCATATATGCATGAGACTGTTTGTGAGTGCTCTGTTTGTTCCATGGGTCTATGTTGTCTAGCCTAGTGACAATACCATGCTTTTAAAACTTTTCTCTTTAAATTTACAAGTCTTCAGGCTCACTACATTTATCTAGGTATAGAGTTATTTTTATTTATCCTATTTGGTGTTTGGAAATGTCCTTTCAATCCAAAAGTTAATGGTTTTCTTTAGTTCTAGACAATTCTCATCTAACAGCTAATGCATCAAATACTGTTTCTCTGCCATTCCCTCCACTCTTCTCCTCTGGAACTTGTGTTGGATGTACACTGGTTCCTCTCATTCTAGTCTTCATATTCTTTAACTGTTCTTTCATAATTTTTTCTCAATTTTCCTCTCTGAACTTGTTCTGATTGAATTCCTCAGTAATATCTTCTAATTCTCTAAGTCTCTCTCAACTCTATCCAGTCTAGAGTTAATCTACCTTTTTTTTTTTTATTTCACTGCACTTATTTTTCATTTACAATAAATCTAATCCAATGTTTTTAAAATATCTGTATATGTTTATTTCATTTCTACCTGCTTTCATTTCATAATTTCTTTTTCCTTTATGGGTGTTAGCCTTTCATTCATCTCCGTAAGAATCTTAAACATAGCTAATTTAAAATTTTTCATCTTATTCTCATTTCAATTTCATTTGGACCTAATTGAACTGTCAATTGTTGGTTTTCTTGCCTGGTATTCTTCATGTATTTTGGAATTTTGCTTCATGTGTTCATTTTTAGTGGACAATTCCCTGTTTCTCTCTTTTTTACCCCTCCTTGCTGGGACTATTTGTTTTTCACCCAGCCTCCTAGGCTCTCCAGTATGGAACCCTTCAATTATAGTTCTGGGCTCTTGCACCAGAACATTAGTGAAGGTGATGATCCAATCATGGTGCCAGCCCTTGGTTGTGTTTCATATTGTAAAGCTGATTCCCACATCCCAGCACTTGCAGTTTCATAAAAGCAGAGTCCCCAGCATCAGTCAGCTACAGCATCTTAAAAATATATTTTTTATTTTGATATAATTTTAAAGTATTCTCAAACACTCTTCACCCAGAGTCCCCAACTGCTGACTTTTTGCTATGTTTTCTTTATCCCTTTATCTCTCAGTCTCTCTTTATACATGTATGTATATATGCATAGCATTATTTTGAACCATTTCAAGAGTAAGTTCAGACACAATGCCCCGTTACCCCTAAGTATTCATTGTTTCCTTAAAACAAGGAATTCTCTTGCATACCTCAGTATGATTATCAAAATCAGAAAGTTAATATTGGTACTTATTGTATGATCCATACACCTTATTCAGATTTCATCAATTATCTCAATAATGTCCATCATTACCAATGATCCACTGGGGGATTTTTATGCTTTCCTTTCCAACAACTCTGGGTTCTGCAGGCTTGGAGGTCCTGGTCCCAAATAGGGGTTTGACCAGGGACACATCAAGGGCCCAATGAACTATAAGTTACAGCTGTTACCAAAGCACTTTGGACTCCCAGTGCTCAGATACCAATAGGCAAAAAGAGGAATCACCATACTGCAGTGGTAATTGACCCTAATCAGCAGGAGGAGGTAGGGCTGTTTTTACAATGGGGCGGGAGGAATGCACGTAGGACTCAGGTGATCCACTTCAGTGCTCCCACACTCCATTCTAACTGTGAATAGACATATGCAGCAACAAGGGACTGAGAAGGGTATGACTGTCAAGGTTTCAGACCCCTCAGTAATGAAAATTTGGGCCACACCACCAGCTAAGCCACCAAGAACTCCTGAATGGTAGCTGAGGATATGGGGAATTGAATGAGTATTGGAGGAAGAAGAAGACGTAGACCTCAGTGTGGCCCTGAGATTAACTTCAGTCATGGGGGCTGTAGTTCATCCCACTAAACTCTCTCTTCCAAGTTTCCCCTCAGGAAGAAAACTCACAGGAACCACAGAAAAGTTCCTCTCCAAATCTGTCTGGAGAAATAGGTCTGTGCAGCACAAGGGGTGGATAATGGTGACCATGAAATTGCTCCTTGAAGACCTCCAACTATGGGGTGCATAACTGATCAAGGAACCCAGCTGCTGCTTTCTGAAATCAATTGCTATGTTTGCACCAAGGCCACTCTTCCCACCAGAAGCTTCCAGCCAATGTCTAGGCACAGCAGGACACTAAGATAGAAACTCCTCTAACTTGTCTTCACTCAAAGTCTCCCCAGCAGCCTTGACAACTTAGACTGCAAGTTAGTCTAGAGAGCTTCTACTCAACCTTCCTTCCCTCTCTGTTTCACAGGTGGGTCAGGCTTTCTTTGCAGTGTGAAGGCTCTCTCAGCCTTCTCTAGTTCCTTCCCATTGTCTCTTACACAGGCATTTCCCCTAATAAAATATTTGCATATTTAATTCCATCTTAATGCCTGCCTCTCAGAAAACCCAGACTAACTAATACAATAGATGAGGCAGAATAACAGGACTTCGTAGGTAGTTATATATATATATATATTTATATATATATATATATATGCTAGATTGATGGATGTTTGGATGGATAGATGGATGGATGGGTGGATGGATGGATGGATGGATGGATAAATGGTGGATGAATAGATAGGTGGATGAGTGAAGGGATGGCATAGGAGGGGGAGATATCTGTGGTTTGGGGTTATTGGGGGAAGCTTCTTAGAGGATGAAGGACTTGAGCTTGATGAAGTACAGGAGAAGAAAAGCAGGAGAACTTTAGGGAGTGAGCAGTAGAAGAAAGAAACCAAAGCAAGCAAACAGAGAGGCAGAACAACCCAGAGCATTTGTGGGGTGGCGAATAAGATAGTATGGTTGGACCCAAAGGTCTATAAGTAGGAAGAGTGTGAAGTACATTTAGTGGGACAGAGGTTGAGATTTGGGACCAGTTTGCTTCCCCATAAGGTACAGTGTCACACTATTATCTTAACCTCCAGATGCAAGCCCTTGATTAGGCAAAGAGATATGCCTACTCTTCTCAAAAATACTTCAGAGTGCAATATCTTAAAGAGGCATGAAGCTCACCTCCTCAGAGAAGAATTTCCTAGGCAGCCTATATAATGTAGGAACCCCCATTATGCTCTTAGCATTCCATTTACTTCCTCCCCAGTTTTTATCACGACTTTCAAATATTCATTTGTATGCTTATTTATTGTCTGTTTTCCTCACTAGTATTTAGGTTCCACAAAGACAGGGACCTTTATTATTCACCCCCATGTATCTTCAGTGCCAAGCACAGTGCCTGTTGGACTGAATGAAATAGTGAAGCTAGGAATGTGAGGTTTATAGCTAGACAGAGCTGGGGCATAATTCCGCATCCATAAATTACTAATAGCATGGCCTTGAGCAAGTAACTCAAACTCTTCCAGCCTCAGATTCTTCATCTGTAAAATGGGAGATGTCTTAGTTTCCCAGCTGCTATGACAAGTACCATTCAATGGGTTAGCTTAAACAACAGGACTGTATTGGCTCTTGGTTTCAGAGACTGGAAGGCCTCCATCTTCCTAGGATTGGTAGTGTTTGGCTGCCCAGCAATCCTTGGGTTCCTTGGCTTTCCCATCACAGGGCAATGTCCTCTCCTTTCTCTTCCTGGCTCTATTGACTTCCAGCTTCTGGCTCCTTCCTATGGCTTTCTATTTCTATTTCTGAATTTCTTTTGCTTATAAAGGACTCCAGTAATCCAGATTAAGGCCTATCCTCATTCAGTTGGGCAACAATTTAACTAAAATAACATCTTCAAGTGATTCTATTTTAAATGGGTTAAGAGTCACAGGAATGCAGATCGAGACAAAGAACATGGAAATGACCACATTCCCAGTTCTCCAAGTTATGCTTGTGTGTGTGTATTTGGATACATAACTTAATCTGCCACAAATGAAGATACCTCACAATGCTGTCATGAATATTAAATAGGGTAATTTATGTAAAGCTCATGGTAAACATTCAATAATGGTGGCTGTTGTTTGTTATTACACCCTAAGACTATCATCTTTCTGCAGGGTAGAATAGCTTCTAAATAATTATGATAGAGCATGAGAAAAGAGATTCAGTCATTTAAATCATGATACTTAGATCAATGACTCCTTCTTAGTGACTGCAAATAGCTCTTATCTACCTCAAAAAAATTGTAAGCCCCCCAATATGATAACCGTATATTTTTAAATCAATGATTAAAAATATATAAAAAGTAAAAAGCCTCTTTAAATTCAAAAGTACGTTAAATATACTTTATTGCTCTCAACAACCTTGGCATACATTTTTAAAATAGCAGTGTATCGTATGTGTGACAGCCTTTATTGAATCTAGAGACAATGTTTGGTGAGCATCTGGGTTCAAGACATCATAGCCCAAAATCCAGGGCCATCTGCAGATCTGAGGTCCATGGGATAACAAAAAAAACCCTGATGTGGTTAATTAACTGTACAAGTCAGAGAAAAACCTCACATTTTCCTCCTTATTTTCTTAAAGTAGTTGTAGCTTCCTTCTCTTGCTTCCAACAATGCAGCCCTGCTCAGGCTGTATGCACCAGTCTGAGACTTCCCTCTGCCATCTCCTTTTGAGGAGCTGCCCTTCTGTGAACATTAGCCAGTTGGTAAACTCTTTTATATATTCCAGTACATATATGTGATGAAGAATTATTATTTCATTCTTGAACTATATTTCTGGATGCATTCTATGTAAGATTAAAAGCCTAATGAGATAACACACAAGCATAACTTGGAGAAGTAGGAATATGGTCATTTCCATGGGAAAGGGCTGTCATGAGACCATCATACTGGCTGCTCTGGTTTGCTAATGCTGCCATTTTGGAAAACATCAGAAATGGATAGGCTTTTAAAATGGGGGGTTATTTAGTTACACAATTACAGCCTTAAGACCATAAAGTGTCCAAGGTAAGGTATTAGCAATCAGGTACCTTCAATGGAGGATGGCCAGTGCAGTCTGGAAAACCTCTGATAGCAGGGAAGGCACGTGCTGTCATCTGATTTGAGGTTTTGGTTTCAAAACAGCTTTCACCCAGGACATTCCTCTCTAGGCTGCAACAGTTTTCCAAAGTATCGCTCGTAACTGCTCTCAGGTTGTGTTTCAAAATGGCATTCTCCAAAATGTCTCTGTGTTAGCTTCTTGGGGCAAACTGTGGGCTAGTACTTCCAAAGCATTGGCAAAACTCTGCTTTCAATGGCCATCTTCAAAATGTCTCTGTAAGTTGCAGCAGCAAGCTCCTTCTGTCTGAGCTTATATCGTTCTCTAGTAAACTAATCAAGGCCCACACTGAATGGCGGGGCCACGCCTCCATGGAAATTATCTAATCAGAGTTATCACCTACAGTTGGGTGGGTCACGTCTCCATGGGAACAATCTAATCCAAAGTTTCCAACCTAATCAAGACTAAATACATCTGCCCCCACAAGATTGCATCAAAGAACAAGGCATTTGGGGGGACATAATGCATCCAAACCAGCACACTGGCTATGATCCCAAAGCCCAGAAAGGCCTATCCAAGAGAGACTGCGGGCCCCTGTGCCTTTAAGGCTTTAACCCCACCACTCCCATTGGTAGAAGAGCCTCATTGGAGAAAGGAAGACAGACCTGGCAATAAGATCACAGGCCCACTCATGATCTTGTTCCCTCTTCTAAAAGCTAGGGCAAGAATCTTGCTGTTCTGGAGGGAGTCACTTCCAGAATCTGATGTCTATAAAGGAAGGTAGGCAAGTAGTTTTCCCCAAGTCCTCAACACATGGTCACTCAAGGGAGAAATACCACCAATGCTCCAAACATGTAAAAGGTATGGAGCGCCAAGCGACAGGTGACAGAGACGCCCCCTCCCCCCGCCGCCATGTATGACATGCATGAAAACCAGCAGGCAGAAACAATTCTTCCTGGCCAATACTCATTCATTCATTCAACAAATATTTATCAAACTCATACAATGTCACACACTTTACTAGGCACTTTATTTTTCTTGGAATTTTACTTTTCTTGAACAAGTGAGACAGAGTCTTCATAAGACAGATTATTAGTTAAATAATCACACCAACAAATGCAAAATTGTTGTGACAATTCTGTATAACTAGTGACACAAAGGATAAGCAGGTGGTAACAAGAGAGCCATAATGTGAGGTGTGACCTAAGCAGGGAGGTCAGGGAGGGCTTCCTGAGGAGCAGATGCAGGAATGAAGAGGAGTGGAAAGACGTTTGAAGGTCTGGGGGAACAGCCTGTGCAAAGGCCAGGTGGCGGAAAGAAGTCTGGGGAAGAGAAAGGGTTGAAGGAAGGCAAGCGTGGCTGGAATCAGACAGTGAGGGCACAAGGTAAGGCTGGGGACCGTCAAGGAGCAGACCTTGCAGAACCTTGAAGACCAGGTTAGGGAATTTTTTGACGGCTTTATTGAGATTTAATTCACCTGTTTAAAGTGGACAATTCAACGGTTTTTTGTATATTCTCACATATGTTTAACCATCACCAAAGTCAATTTTAGAACACGTTCATCACCTTAGAAAGAAACCGCATACCTTTTAGCTGCCATCACCATATTCCCCTGCCCCACCACCAGCCCTAAGCAATCATTAATCTATTTTCTGTCTCAATAGATTTCTCTGTACTGGATATTTCATATGAGTGGGTTAATATGACATGTGGTCTTTTGTGTTTGGCTTATTTCACTTAATATAATGTTTTCAAGGTTCATCCATGTTGTAGCATGTATCAGTAATTTATTCCTTTTTATAGCCAAATAATGCTTCATTGTATGGATATGCCAATTTTGTCTCTCGATTCATCAGCTGATAGACTTTTGTGCTGTTTCTATCTTTTGGCTATCATGAATAAAGCTGCTATAAACATTCATGGACAAGTCTTTGTGTGGATATATGTTTTCATTTCTCTTTGCTATATATCTAGAAGTAGAATTGCTGGGTCATACAGTTACTTCATGTTTAATAATTTGAGGAACTACCAGACTGCTTTCTAAAGAAGCTGAACATTTTACATTCCCACCAGCAGTGTATGAGGGTTCTAATTTCTCCACATCCTAATCTGACTTTTTCATTCTACCCATCCAATGGGTGTGAAGTAGTATCTCATCATGGTTTTGATTTGTATTTCCCTGAAGGATAATGATGTTGAGCATCTTTTCATATGCTTATTTGGCCATTTGTATGTCTTTCTTGGAGAAATGCATATTCAGCTATTTAGCTCAGTTTTTAATTTGGTTGTCTTTTTGTTGTTGAGTTGCAAGTGTTCTTTATAAATTCTAGATGCAAGTTCCTTACCAGATATATGATTTGCAAATATTTTTTCCCATTCTTTGGGTTGTCTTTCAGGCTAAGGAATTTTGTCCATATCCTAAGAGCAATGGGAAGGTGGTTGGGAGGTGAAAGATGAGGGAGCTAACATGATCAGATCTGCTGCAGTGTGGAAAACAGATAGAGGAGGGGCCGGAATGTATATAGGGAGGAGACTACTCTTAGTGGTCCAAATGAGAAATAATGGGAGCTTGAACTTCTATGGTGATGAGGGAGTTAAAAGATTTGGATGATTTGAGAGATATTTAACAGGTGTAACTTGTGGGTGATGAAATACATGTGAGGATTGAGTGAAAGAGAGATGTCAAGGATCTCTCCAAGATTTGTGGTTTGTGCAACTAGATCTATGGTGGTGCAATCCACTGACATAAGAAGCACATGGTTTATTGAAAGGGAAGATATTTGTCATCAGTCACTTGTTTTGTCTACATGATGTCAAATTATTGTTGCGATTCTCCAGCCCACTCACTATATTGACAGACTTTGGGGGAACTGATTTTGCCAGTTGTCATGGCATCAGGTAAACAGTCCTCTTGGATGCCACGTGATGACAAGAAGGAACACAGATATTGGGGGACATAGAGATGTGGTCCCAAAGCTCAGTTCCCTAATTTCTATGACACCATAGATCTCACCTTTCTAAACCTGAGACTCCTCATCTAGAATGAGGGAAAGAAAACCTACCTTGCATGGGTGCTTTTTGGATTACAGAAATTATTGCCCATGGTTTGAAGCTGTATGGACCCCAGAAAAGTACGTTCTTAAAGTTAATCCATTCTTGTGGGTATAGACCCAGTTGCAAGTAGAATCTTTTGGTGAGTAATATCTTAATGTAAGATGAGACATACCTTATTCAGGGTTGGTCTTAATCCTCTTTTGGAGTCCTTTATAAGAGAATTAAATTCAGACAAAGAAAGAGAAATCCTCCTAAGCAAAAAGCTGGAAGCAATGAAACCTAAGAGAAGGGAGAGACCAGCAGATGCAGTCATGTGCTTTGCCATGTAACGGATCTCCAGGATCTCCAGCAGCCAGTCTTCAGGAAGAAAGCATTGTCTTAATGATGCCTTGATTTGGACATTTTCACAGTCTCAGAAATGTAACCTTAAAACTAATAAATTCCCTCTGTAAAAGCAAACCCATTTCTGGTATATTGCTTTTGGCAGCCTAGCAGACTAGAACTTGTAAACTACCAAGTCCAGGTTCTCTAGGTGTGAGTCTGAAAAATCTAAGAAATTGTGCTCTGCTTGTTGTCTAAATTCAGTGCTTCTTCACAAGGGCAGCACAGCACCTGTGTGTTATATGGCAAGGAGAAGAATGTGATGTTTTTGGGAACTTGCCTTTTCCAGAGCACCTGTAGGTCTGGGAGTAGGGAATGGAGGAAAGTAGGAGTTTTCTCAATTCATAGCCTTGAAGGGAATATCTTTGAGACCTTAACCACAAAGAGATGAACTAAGTTTATTAATTAGTATTTGCAATTGACACCTGAGGTCTAGAGACTTTTTTTGGTTACTTATCACTTGTTTAGGATTGAGTATGATTTAATTTAAAAATGCCTATATACATTTCCAGGACGGAAAAGGTAGAGAATCCAGAAAATCTTATAGGAGAAAATGTAGAAGTCATGCACAATCTCACCAAATGGAAATAATGCTATTATAATACTATTAACATTATGATACTATTATAATCCCACCAACTAGAAATCATACTATTATTACACTATTAACATTATGCCATGTAACCTACCAGACTAAAACTATTACAAACACTTTCAAAACATAATTGCAATCACACAGTGAAACAATTCTGTAATCTACATTTTCTCTGTATCAATGTCATGAACATTTTTGAATGTTGGATTTGCAAATTTTTCTACAACATGACATTTTAAGGCACATTGTATTTTATCTATATTTTTATCTATAATTTATTTAACCTGCTTTTAGTATTGGACAGTTACATTTTCTAGTACTTGTTGTATGTAAAGCTGTATTTCAAACTATATACAAAAATTCTTGCATACAAAATTTTGCGTACAGCTCTATTGCTTTAAGATAAATTCCTAGAAATAGAATTATCGGGTCAAACTCTATTAATATTTTAAAGGCTTTTTATATGTATTCCTCCAAAATATACCAAATTCACTCCCACCCACAAAGTTTCTGCATCCCTTTTCTCACACACGATTTGATACGAGAGGATATGATCTTGTAATGTTTTGTTTTCTGTTTCTACTGAGGTTATTTTGCATGCATTTACTGACAGTGCTCTCTTCCTTTGTCAAATGTCTTTTTTATGTCCTTTACCCATCTTCTATTGAGGATTTTATCTTTTTCTTATGAGTCAATGCAAGCTCTTTTCAGCAGAGCTTAACGGTTAGCTCTTAGTCTCTAGCATCAGACAGTCTGGGTTTTTATTTAAAAATGTCACTTATTAACAGCATGAATTTACAGCATAACCTTAAGCAGTCACTAAACAGCTCACTGCCTCTGTTTCCTCATCTATACAGTGGGGAGAAGAGTGCAGACCTCATAATTATGAAAATCAAATAAGATGACAATCTGTAAAACACCAATACTGTGTGGTACACAGTAAGTGCTCAATAAATATTCATGTTTTTCATATCAATTCTTTGTCACATTTATGGCAAATACATTTTCCCTATTTAGTTGTTTGATTTTTTGTTATATTTATTGTGTTTTCTGACATGGAGATGTTTTTATTATATATGTAGTCAAAATTAACAGGCTTATTTCTAATAGGTCCTTTATTTGAGGGCTCGGAGATTCTTACCTTCCCTACCCTAAAATCAGATAAATACGCAATTATATTTTCTTCTTCTTCTTTTATGGTTTCATTTTTTTTTTACTTTTCTTTTTTATCCTTCTGGGAAAAAAGTTGGGGTGCACAGTGAGGTAAAGGTCAATAAGAGCCTCTATTCTTTCCTTCACTGATTTGAAATACCCTCTTCTTGTATCTGTTTCTAGCTTTCTTTTCAGTGTCACTGATTTATTTGTGTGCAAAAACTATACTCTTCTAATTATTGTGAATTCAAAATGTCTGGCAGTACAGTCTACTCCTCCCCCTCAGACTTCTTTCTGGAAAAAAAAAATAAACACAGAAAGTCACAGAGAATAATATAACAATACCTACCACATATCATTAGTAAATATTATCAGTTTAACATAGTTGCTGCACGCATGTTTCTTAAGAAAACAAATAAAATGTAACAGAACAATTTAAAATCCCTTATGCACAGTTCCCATCCCACTCTCCTTCCCCCCACCCTAGAATGAAACACAAACATGAATCTGGCATGTAAACTTCCAGTACGTGTTTTTAACTTTAATTTCGTATAGATGTATCCATAGATAAAATGCTGTACTGCTTTGTGAGTTTTCACTCATTTATTCTTTCAGATGAACTTTGGAATTATCTTGCCAGAATCCCTGTAGAAGCTCTTTTTGTATTTTTATTGGAAATGCATCAAAGTCTTGCATTACTTTGGGGAGAAATTACTTCTTTATATTATCAGTTGTTCCCCCCAGAGATAAGGAATGTTTTTCATTTATCCAACCCTTCATTGTGTCCCTCTGTAAATAACAATAGTTATTTCTTCCTTAATGATCTAGCATGTTTCTTAAGTTATTTCTAGATAGTTTATGTTTGTATTGGTGTTGAGAATAGGATTTCATTTTTGTGTTATAGTTTCTAACTCATTTCTACTATTATGGAAAAAAGCAGTTAATTTTTTTATGCTTATTTTGTAACTGGTCATGTGTTTTAGTTTTCTAGGTTTCCCCAGCAAATACCAGGAAATGGGTTGGTTGGGACAATGGGAAGGTATTAGCTAACAGTTTTGAGGCCAGGAAAATGTCCAAATCAAGTCACCATCAACGCTTTCTACCCAAAGACTGGCATTCTGGGGCTGGCTGCAAATGATCCTTGGCTCCTCCACCATGTGGCAAGGCACCCGGTGGCATCTGCTGGTCTCTCCCTTCTCTTCCGGGTTTTGTTGATCTCAGTGTCTTGCTTCCATGGCTTACCTCCTCTCTGCATTTCACTCTCTTGTAAAGCACTCCAGTTATAGGATTGAGATCCATTCTGATTGAAGTGGGTCACACCGTAACAAAAGTAGCCTCATCAAAACGTCTTACTTACAGTGGGTTTACATCCACAGGAATGGATTAAATTTAAGAATATGTTTTCCTGGGATAATACACACAGCTTCAAACCACCACAGCATGCCATTGGATTCTTACTATATCAAATACTATAGGTTTTCAATTGATTCCTTTTTGTTTTCTTGGTTTACAATTACTCATTATATATAATACTAGCGATTAGCAAATAATGATAATTTTATATGCTCCCTACTGACAATTATACTTCATTTATTTTTCAGATCCCAATGAATTAGCTAGGACTTCCAGAACAATGTTAAATAATAATGGTGATAGCAGGTATCCTTATCTCATTCCTGATTTCAAGAGGAGTGCCTCTAATATTTCACATTTATATGGAGTATTGACTGTTGTTTGAGACAGATTTTATTGTGTTTTTCTTTCCTTTTAGAATGCTGAGCGTATTTTTTTTTCCTAGCTAGGTACATTTGCAAGGATAGAGTGATTTAAAAAATTTGGCACTCACTACATTGTTGGTAATATTTTTCAAAATTAATTAAAGGTTCAGCCCTCACTAGCAATCTCCTTGGTTATATGTACTGGAAAGAGCATTAGACTAGTTCTAGTTCAGGATATGATTGAGAATCTACCAGTGAAATCCATTAGCCAAAGACTTGATTTTATTTTTAATTTTTATTGTGGTAACATATATACAATACAGAATTTCCCATTTTACCCTCTTTCATGTGTACAATTCAGTTGTGTTAATTACATTGACAGTATCGTGCCACCATCACCACCATGCATTACCAAAGTTTTTTATCATCCCAAACAGAAACTTGGTACCCATTAAGCAATAACTCCCCATTCACCACCACACCACACCCCACCCCACCCATGATAACCTGTAATCTACTTTCTGTCTCCATGAATTTGCATTTTCTAGCTATTTCATGTGAGTGAAATCATTCACTATTTGTCCTTTTGTGTCTGGCTTATTTCACTTAACATGATGTCTTCAAGGTTCATCCATGCTGCAGCATGTATCAGAACTTCATTCCTTTTTGTGGCTGAATAATATGCCATTGTAGGTATGTACCACATGTTGTTTATCCATTCATTTGTTGATGGACACTTGGGTTTCTTCTACCTTTTGGCTATTATGAATAATGCTATGAACATCAGTGTGCAAATATCTGTTTGACAACCTGTTCTCAATTCTTTGGGGTATATACCTAGAAGTAGAATTGCTGGGTCAGATAGTAACTCTATATTTAACTTTTTGAGGAACTGCCAAACTGTTTTTCCACAGCACTTGTGCCATTTTACATTCCCACCAACAACAGATGAGGCTATGCTTGTTATTGTCTGATTTTTTGTTTTTTTTAATAGTAGCCATCATAGTGTACTGGAAGTAGTATCTCATTGTGGTTTTGATTTGCATTTCCCTAATGGCTAATGATACTGAGCATCTTTTCCTTGTTATTGGACATTTGTATATCTTCTTTGGAGAAATGTCTACTCAAATCCTTTTCCCATTTTTAATTGCATTGTTTGACTTTTTGTTGTTGAGTTGTCAGAGTTTTTTCTGTATTCTATATTAAATCCTTATCAGATATATAATTTCCAAATATTTTCTCTCATTCCGTCAGTTGTCTTTTCACTTTCTTGTTAATGTCCTCTGATGCACGAAAATTTTTAATTTTGATGAAGTCAAATTTATCTATCTATGGGTGTCATATCTAAGAATCCATTGCCAAATACAAGATCCTGAAGATTTTCTCCTATGTTTTCTTCTAAAAATTCTACAATTTTACCTCTTTTATTTATGTCATTGATCCCTTTTGTCTTAATTTTTGTATATGGTGTTTGGTAGAGGTCCAATTTCACTCTTATGCAGATGGATATCCAGTTTTCCCAACACCAATTCTTGAAGAAACTACTATTTCCTCATTGGGTGGACTAAGTACCAAAGACTTGATTTTTTGAATGGAATCAAGGAGGGAAAAGGCAGCATGCAAGTCCCTGTTTTGAAGATCATAGTTGGCATGTGTGGCTCTGGAGCCTATGCTTCCAGAAGTAGCTTCCTGATTCCTGGATCATAGTCAAGGCAGGGGAATCCTGGACCCAGTGGCTGGGATAGCAGCTTCCTGATTCCCCAGGTTCCAGCCCTTCTGTTCCTCCAGCCCTCCCAGCAATGTTGCAAGCACCTGGTTCCCTTATTAAATCCCTTACTGCTTAAACCAACTACAGTGGTTTCTACTATCTGTAGTTGAACTCAGACAATTACAAGAGGTGTAATCTTCCTTTTCTAGTGTGTCTCCCTCAGCTAAATAGGAGAAGCCACATAGTATAACGGACCAGGCATTAAATTTGAATCTGGTGTCCAGGGTTCTTGTCCCACCTCTGTTATTTAGCAGCTGTAACTTTGGATAAGTTCCTTTTCCCTTCTGGGTCTTAGGGAATCGAGTGTCACTCCCGGTTCTAGCATTCCATGATTATCATTGTCCCAGGAGAAAATAAACACCCATGATACAGATTGCCTGTTCGGTAGTTCACAGTAAGCCAATTACAGACCTGAAATTAACAAGGCTGTTTCCCAAGTCTTGGCTCTTCCTTCGTTTAGTCCCTTTCACTGAATCATCTGTTGTGGAATCCAGCTGCCTCCCCAGATAGGACTTGAACCAATGGAGTGTCACACTGAGGGGGTGACACCAGCTTGACTTGGCATCATTAGGAGGCTGCTGAGCAGGCAAGCTTAGGGTCACAAAGCCTGTGGCTGCTGGAGATCAAGCCCAGCAAGAGGTCAGGCAACTGGAAAATCAGAACAGGACCACGGAGAATTCTAGGGGCAGAGGTCAGTCACAAGGCAGGGATAGAAGCCAGGAAGTCTAGCCAGAGGCCAGGGAATCTCGGGTTCATACATTTCTGGAGACAGAGATGTGAAGAAGCAGTCAGGCTTCACCAGTGAGGACAAAGAATTCAAAATCCAGGTTGCCAGGTGAGAGGAGGCTGCTCATCCGTTCACTACCCACAACTTCAGATTCAACTAACACGACACCTAAGGTTGTGGATCTAACAGAGAGTGGAACTCAGAAATTATTGCATTGAATCAACTTGAATGAATTAAGACCTCAGCGGCCATAACTCAGAGTAAACCTAGTGTTGGGGACAGATGTTTCCAGCCTCGGGAATAAGCAGGAAGTGGAGAGAATAGCTCTGGCTCACTGAGGCCAAAATACTGAAGTGCAGTTGAATTCTGGCAAATTGTCTCGGGTGTGGGGAAGGGTAGGAAGGTAACTGAACAGGATGCAGCTCTGGCTACAGGAAAGTGGTCTTCTAGTATTCTGCCATTTTTCAGGGATACTGAAGATGCACACTAATATTTTGGGTGTGCCTTAATAGTTTGCTAACCCTGTGTTTATGGCCCCTTTCCATCCCTTCTAGCCCATATCAACCCTCCAAACACTGTCTTTTCTAAATCTGCTTTCAGATAGGTCCTTTACAGCAAGGAAACTGACAAATAAATTCATAATAAGAAACAATTGACTAATAATAATATACTCTGTTTTCCTTCCAGAAGTCTTTGCCCTTTTACAGGCAAACTGATGAATTTAGAATATTAGGGAAATAATTGTGGAACAGGACAGGGGTTAATGAAATCTTACCCTGAGGGATATATATATACTTGGTCTAGCTCCAGATCCATGCTTGCCCTAACACCATTACTAGGAAATGGATTCCGGGGCTTCCTGTCATCATGGTTGCAAAAAAATAGAAAGACAATATTTGGAAAACGTTTTCAAGGTCTTTCCTTAAGATTTTTACAGGCATGGTCTAAAGTTCTCATTGACAAGTCATGAATGCAATGGCCTATTTAGGACTGGACATGCTGTTCTGGAAACTGAGAAAAAGAAAAAAAAAAAGCAGCTTTGTAGTAATTCTGCCTGAATTTATTTACTGTCCTAAAAAGCTTTGGAGATTTTTCCCCTGAACAGATTTCCTGATGTGAATATAAAATTCTTGAAAGTAGCCCCTAAGTGATAAGTAATTTCACTAAAAAGTTTCCACATAAACTTTCTACGTGGACTCTTAAGAAGGAAACTTGGTCTAGGGCAGATAGTTAGGCAAAAGCTTATAAAGCACGTCCTTACTCCAGCTCAAGCAAATTTTAGAGGGCTTAATTTGGTCACCAACAGAAGGAATCTTTCTTGGCACTTAGTAGGGACTGTTTCTGACCCTTCAAAACTATCTTGACTGGAATTGAAGCTTGACAACCCTCTGACAAGGAGACATTCAGATGATACCAGGAGACTGCCGCCAGTCTAGATGCCTGGAAAATGTTCCTGATTCTTAGTGGACACAGTCTCAGAGAACCCTGTGTTTGTTTTTAGTGATGTCAGGTAAGTCAGCCCCTAAAATTGTTTAAGTATGCTGTGAGGATTTGAGATCAACTGTTAGCTAAATTTTTCCTTTCCTGGAAGGAAAGGCATTTAAATATGACAGGGAATCTCTTTTCTTTGTATTATCAGAGTTAAGTTAAGGTAAATTTCTTGCCTTTGCAATTAAATTCATGGGATAAAAAGGGAGGCTCCCCTCCCCCATCACTCATTGTTCCCCCAGGCTCTTAAATGCTACATATTCTGAACTCCACATCCCCAGACACACATTTCTCACAGAAAAAGAACTGAAAGGATTCTCAGTGAGGGCTGAGCCCAGGGGCCTCCCAGCCAACGGCCCAGCCTCCCTCAGCTGCTCGGAGCAGAGCAGTTTGTGTGGCCGAGGCCAGGAAGGAATTTGTAACTGAGGACTGGGGTCATAAGCCTTCCAGTTTTCTACTTGGTGACACACTTTCTCACACAAAGGTCACGAGTTAGGGCCTCACAAACGCATCCGACAAGATGAGCTGCTAGAAATGTTTTCTTAATAAGAATCCTTTTCTTTTCCCTTGGGACACTGGGAGTTTGAACCCCAGACCTTTCAATCCCTCGACAGAAGCTATAAACCACAAATGTGCTCCATGTTGAAAGGACGCACAAGGGCCCAGCACTTCTGTCTTTCCCTCAGAGATTGCTCTGGCAGGTTGCCCTCACTGGTAGCGGAAGGAGAGGGGAAACGCTTCCTCTGAGAACACCAGAGAGCCGTTGGGACCTCATCACACAGGAGTGCAGGTCTCCAGTGGGCCTTTCCTCAGCCTCTCAGCTGAGGCCTGTGCTGGACTCAGACCTGTGTGCCTTTCTCGGCTTGTTTGCATGGGGCTGCTTGTTTAACATGTCCTCCAAGAAGCCTTTTTGCTAAGTCTCCTATGGCCTGTTGCTGTGAGACAGAAAATCCCCAGCTGCTCCTCCACAGGGAAAACAGGGGAGGGAGCAGAGAGTTATAAAGCAACTGATGAACCAGGGGAGCAACACACTTTGTGCTTGACCCCAAAGTCAACAGATAGAGTTCACTGCGATTTGAAAGAATTTATATTGGTACAGATTTCCTCCCTTCCTCCCTCCCTCCTCCTTCCTTCCTTCCAGTCCTCCCTCCTTCCCTCCTTCTTTCCTTCCCTCTCTCCACCTTCCTTTTTCCCATTCTTTTATATTATTTTTGCAAACATTTCTAACCAGTGTTAAATTTACTGTTGTGCATGTGTGGGTGTGTGTACGCATATGTGTGCCTGTGTTTGTGTCTGTCTGTTGGGGGTGGGGATTTCTTCATTTTGGAAAAGAGAGAAGCCTGAAGAACATTCAGGGAGGGTAAGTGAATATGAAGATGAGGCCACGGCACTCAGCTAAGCAGGTGAAGGCATCCCTGTCAGCTGAGCAAGGCGAGGGTATATCCTTGGTGCAGCCCACTCATGATGAGACTGGACGCAAGAGAATCCCAGAGGTGGGGGAGTAGCAAAGGGGCAGCCCAAGCCCTGAGCAAGAGTCACAAACTCTGCGCTGCTGGTTCTGAAGCACGGCGTCAGGCCTTCCCCCTCGGCCTGGGCCTCTGCACTGACTGTCCCTGACATGCCTCTCACCCTCCCAGCTCTCTGCTCCTTGTCCTTCCCCATCCAAGTGGAAGGAGTCTCTGCCCAAGAGCATTCTCAGGTTGAATCCCGGGTACTTGCAGGGGATCTGCAGAAAGAACACAACTGCACTCCATGTGCTATGGTCCTAGGCTCCAGGAAGAGAGACCTGCCCTCTTCTGGGTCTGAAATTCTCTCCTTAAGGCTTCTGTCTTTTGACTTAAAGGTCACAGACTTTGTCTTCTCTCAAAATGCAAACGTTCTCAGAGATGGCACCTTTTAAATGGTGAATATGGAGACCTTATTATCCAAACACCAAGTCGGGATAGTTTACAAATGTCTTTTCCTATCTTTTTTTCATTCAATTAACTTCATGTTCTAGCATGTTCTTTTTTCTATTATCAAAGCAAGTCATAATTGTTGGGAAAATTTGCCAAACAAAACAAAACTATAAGAAGAAATCTACCTGTACTTACACATCATCCCTGTCCCACTGACTTTCTAGGGAGTGTAACCATCTAACAGTTTGCCCTTCCAGATATTTGTCTGTGCGCAACAGTATGTGTGTACATGTGAGCATGTATGTGCACCTATATATGTAAGCATGTGTGTTGGTTTTAATAAAAATGGCATTCCATTTTACATACTGTTAGGATATCTGACTTTTTTACTAGCTGTATTAGAAACATGTGTCCAGGAAAAACATCTTTTCAGTCTACTAATTTTATGTGAAAAGATCCAAAAGTTACATTTTATTTATTGTGCTTTTAACAGAACACCTCTATTTGGTTTTGTTATTGTTGTTGGTGATAAAAGAAAAATTTGTCATGCAAGTTGGGATCTCACGGCTTTATTGACCAATTCCAAATCAAGCCACATCCCACTCAGAAAGGAGAGGGGAGCTCCACTGAGGGAGTGGAGAGGGGAAGTTCATGCAGGGCAAACACGGAAGCAAGTGAGGAAGTATTCTGATTGGCTGATGTTAGGTTCCCATTATACAAAGTGGGGGTTGATTAGCACATTGATTAGTATGGTATACTTGTCCATTCTGATAAGCTCTCTCTATTGGACTGAAATTAGTTCAATCACCAGGTTTACTTATCTGCAGTTCTGTAGGGTGCGTTCCAATGTTCCGTTTTCTCAGAGAGTGTTTTTGTCTTCCAAAACAGCCCTTCTTGGAAAAGAGTCCCTTCCCGGCAATGCCCAATGAAGGCAGCCATTTCATTTTACTTAACATTGGCCTTTATCAAAACAGAATAAAATTACAGGAATTTGGGGCCTTTCTAGAGCAGAGCTGTCCGTCAGTGCTATCTGTGATAATGGGATGTTCTCCATCTGAGCTGTCCAACACAGTAGCTGCTGTCCACCTGTGGCTACTGAGCTCTTAAATGTGACCAGGGCTACTGAGAACCTTCATTTTAAATGCACTTAATTTTAATTAATTTACATTCTAATTTAAATAGCTCCTTGAGACTGGTGACTTCCATATTGGACAGCACAGTCCTAGAAAATAGGGGATGAATCAATTGAAACCGAGGAGTTAGGATTTAACAAATGATTATTACTGAATCATTATGTAGATATTTCTTTATACTTCTTAGTATATTAGACTATCCAGAGGGAAATAACTGAAATCTCTGAACTGTAATCCACCTGCGTTGGTCCCCTATAATGACTGTATAACTAGGTAGCCTGTATCTTGTGATTGTAAAAACCTTGAAACTGACACTCACTTGTACCCCTTTATTCTGTTTTTCAAGTTTAGAGTCTTGTGATCACTAAAGACAGCCCATAATGTTTATTAATGAGGGGTCTTAACTCAGTCCAGAACTAACCCACCCCAATTCCGAACTATCTTGCCAGACAAAGCTGGATGTAACCAAAATGGGCCCACCTGACATGCTCAGTAGCTTAAACTTTAACCTATAAGTGACCTATACCTCATTACAATACTAAAAATCATGCCCACCATCATATTAAGTCTGCCATTTTCTTACATACATTCTGTGACTAAGCATGGAATCAATCTATGAATGCTCAATTATTAGATCATCTCTAACCTCGTTATCTCAAGTCATTGTGTTCCTTATCCTTAAACCTGCCCAACTTTTGATACTATGAAACTATCAGAATTACTACATTACAGGAGACAGAGTTTTAGGCTGATAGGCTATCTGATCTTCTGCTTCATACCTAGCAATAAACTCCTCTCTTTGAATACCCGGTGTCTCAGGAATTGGTCATTTGAGCACACTGGGCAGAGAACCCACCACTTTTGCTCAGTATCAGTTCCTTAGAAAATGACACTCTAATACAGTTAGTGTTGTTCTGCAAAAGAGAGCAGAAATGGGATGAGATGATGTATGTCCAATGCTTCATTTGTCCCTCTCAAAAGTATAGTTCTGTGTTTCTGTTTTTGTTGTGTGACTGACTTTCTATTTTTGTCTGTCTCCTTCTTCAATGTATATTTTCATTCCTCTGGATGGTAATAGCACATTAAAAAAAAATTCTTAAAGAGTTCTGTTCAAATTGCTTAAAGATAAATAAGTGCATATATATATATTAGTTATATATATGTTATATATATGTATTAGTTATCTATATATATATATATGTTAGTTATATATTTAATTAGTACTCTCAGAGTTCCAGAGAAAAAGGAAAAACCCTCTAGGCACCAGTGTTCACAGCATTGGTATTTGTAATTACTGTAAACAAACCTGGACATTGGAAAGACATTACCGCCTGGAATTTCCCAAAGGCAGCAGAGGGCAGCTTCAGGAAAGGGGAAAGACTTTTCCAATAGTCCAGGTCACCACTTTAAGTGAAATAGATCTCATAACTGGAAACAATTAAAAGAAGGGCATAGGCTCTTTGTTGCTCAGATGTGGCCCTCTCTCTCTGGCTAAGCCAACTTGAAAAGTGAAATCACTGCCCTCCCCCCTACGTGGGATCAGACACCCAGGGGAGTGAATCTCCCTGGCAACGTGGAATATGACTCCCGGGGAGGAATGTAGACCCGGCATCGTGGGATGGAGAACATCTTCTTGACCAAAAGGGGGATGTGAAAGGAAATGAAATAAGCTTCAGTGGCAGAGAGATTCCAAAACGAGCCGAGAGATCACTCTGGTGGGCACTCTTACGCACACTTTAGACAACCCGTTTTAGGTTCTAAAGAATTGGGGTAGCTGGTGGTGGATACCTGAAACTATTAAACTACAACCCAGAACCCACGAATCTCGAAGACAGTTGTATAAAAATGTAGCTTATGAGGGGTGACAGTGGGATTGGGAATGTCATAAGGACCAAACTCCACTTTGTCTAGTTTATGGATGGATGTGTAGAAAAGTAGGGGAAGGAAACAAACAGACAAAGGTACCCAGTGTTCTTTTTTACTTCAATTGCTCTTTTTCACTCTAATTATTATTCTTGTTATTTTTGTGTGTGTTCTAATGAAGGTGTCAGGGATTGATTCAGGTGATGAATGTACAACTATGTAATGGTACTGTAAACAATCGAAAGTACAATTTGTTTTGTATGACTGCGTGGTATGTGAATATATCTCAATAAAATGATGATTAAAAAAAAAAAAAAAAGAAGGGCATAGGAATGCTCATCAACACTAAGGCTCCCTTAGGAGTCTTAAATCCCACTGCCCTCATTTAAATTTTTAATTCCAAGTTCAACAGACCAGGCCTCCTTCTTTCTTTCTCACCTATCCCAGCTCTCAGGGCCTCTTAAACCTTGGCTGAATATGACTGAACCAATTAAGGCAGCTTTGGGGGTACAGAGTTTGGTACAGAAAGATGGGGGAGGTGTGGGCTTGGTTTAGAATTCTTTCTACTGAGCCAAGAGATTAAAAATGGTAGGCACAGAAGAAATGCTGCAGAATAGGCCATGTTTGTGCTGAAAGAATTCCCCAATTAAAATTATTTTTTCCCAATAATATCTTAATAACAGTAACATAGTAAACAAATCATTATTAAAATATAATTAGCCTTGTTATAGGAGTAATTGAGTAAGAGCTAATTGCCAAATTTTAGTAAGAAAAAAATATGTCCTTGAGAACTATGGAAAAGTTTTCCTGAATTTATGCTTGAGATGAATTAATTTTAGTATATTTCCAGAACTTGTAGTCAATATTCTTTTGAAATTGCTCATAATTTGGGGTTATTATAAAAACAGAGAGTTTTTTTAACTTCCAATAGAAGGTATAAAAAAGCAAATACAGCAGGGAAAAATGCAGGGACAAACTCTAGTCCTAGTCCTGTTTTTATGATGACTTTTTGAATCAAATACAATTTTATTCTACTTAGGTATCTTCTCTCTAAATTTATACAAGTTTACTAATAAAATAAGCTAGAATTATCTCTATTAGATTTTCACTATGGAAAAAATGTAAGTTTGTGTTTAATGAAATTAAGTTATTATTTTGACAAACTTTTAAAAATAATTAAGTTTTGTAAGATGTTTAAAAATAGTATCAAAAGTCTTTTTGGTAACTTAAAGTATGCAGGTATGTGAAATACACAAGATGAGCCCTGTTAAAGAAAAGTATGGAGTTTTATCCTTGAGAATGTATAGGACAAAGCCTGAATGAATATGGAAAGATGTAGAAGGTTTGTGAAAGTGAATTTTGTTTGTTGACCTGAATGGATATGGAAAGTTGTAGGTTTATGGATGTGAATTTTGTTTATTGTAGTCAATGCTGACAGAAATTTGGTAAGCTTGTCTAAGGGGATGTGGTTTATCTTAAAGTAAAATGGCTAATTTTAATATGTAAGACAAGACTTGAATAGATATGGAAAATTGAAGAATGTTTGTGAAAGTGAATTCTGTCATAGACAATGCTGACCAAAAATTTGATAGGCCTGTTCATAATATTTTTAAAGAGCTTTTGTATCAAACTGTGTGTTCATACAAAACTGGAGTTCACTTTTCCCTCTAGTAAAATAATGTGGATTATTGGTCTACTCTTAATGAAAGGTTATAAAAAGTTTCTCTTAACCATCTGACTACTCTATCTAGAAGACAAATATTTTATATGATATTGGAATTATGTCCTTGGTGATGTTTTTGTTGACCTTATCATCCTTTGTTTCAGAAGACAAGTCTTATCACTTTTAAAGGAAAACTTTTGCAAAGGATTTGTTCTTTCACCTTGTAAAACTAAAATAGTTTAATATATTACATAGGAAGTATATGGGAAGTATTACAGTAATTAAAAGGGACTTTCTGTCCTTCTATTAGCTAAATTTGTGTGGATGAAATGTTACTCATATACTTAGAGATTGCATAAAATTCCTAAAGGCTTACTCCTAGAGTAGTTACAGGAAAAAACTTTGAAGTCAGCCTGGGTTGGATTTGAACCCCAATTTATTCCACTCATCAGCCTCTCCAAGCCTCAGTTTCTTCACCTGTAAAATGAAGATAACACTAGTACATGCCTTATTGGGTTGCTACAAGGATTCAGTGAGTTAATACATGTAAAGCAGTTGAACTAATGTTAGAGCATGTAATTAGTGCTCAAAAATGGTAGAAATACAATCCTTTCCTAAGATCAAGAACAAAGAAAAAAAAACTCAAGCAAACCAGCAAAAACTTGGGGTGGGGAAGAGAGGAGGCTGGAGAGAGGAACTTCTGAGTGGATCAGAAGGTACTTTCTGTCCTCAGTTGAGGTTGGACAGCAGGGACAGCACACCCAGTAGCCTCAGTATCACTTAGACCTCACCTTGACCACAGTCCTTTCAGAAACAGGGGATGTGAAGCATTGAGCAGGAAGGGTCAGTCTGGAAAGTGAACTTCTTCAGCTGTTTATTAAATCCCTCTTTTCCCCAGAGAATGCCTCTCCTACAGAGCTGCTTACAACCCAGGGCCCACCTTGAACCTGCTGGGGTCCAGGCAAGACAAAGCCTCGCTGAAAGTCAGCTGGAGCAGCCTCTGCCTCTGAGCCCAGTGGCTGCACCAGCCTCCCAGGCCTGCCAGGAGACACAGTACAGGGCTCCCCAGACCCCAGAGTGGTCCCTGTCCCATGGCTGTTTTAAGACCAATTCCAGCAGAAAGTGAGAAAGAAGAATATTTCTTTGTCACAGAAATGGGATCCTTCTTCACAGGGAAAATAGAGCCTGTGGAGTTGGAGTAAATTGATAAAGTGAAGAGAGTAATTTTTCTTGTGAGCTGTTTAAGAGGAGTTTACTGATTCAAATAGATGGTCTGCCCTCCCCCTTCTCCCTCCCACCCCTACCCTAGCTTGTGTTCAGAACGTTTTGGAATGTGTCCCTCTGGTTATTGCTGCCTCCTAAACACCACAGGGGGCAGCCAAGCCAATTGGCCTATTTGTGTCTCTAACCCCTGCCCAGTGCCTCACCCATGGGAGGCACTGAGTGATGCAGGATGAATGAATGAATGAATGAATGAATGAAAGCTGAAGGTGTCCTTGAAACTCATACTCTAAAATATAAATTCACTAAACATTAAGCTTCTTCTGTATTTTGAATAGGATTTGAATCAGGGAGATTCAATATATTATCAGTCTGGGGTCGGTGTGCACTGTAAAGAATGCCAAGAAATACTTCCTGACTTTTGAAAGGACGCCAGACCAGCAGGTCGTCAGAACACCTGGGTCCTAGTTCCAACTCTGCCCTCCGGCGCGAACCTCGATTTCCCCACTTGTAAAATGTGGGCGAGACACAATCTCCCGGATCCCTCAAAGCTCGCCCAGGGTTTACCACCCTGGGTCCTCAGAGGAGAGGTGAACCCTACCCACCTGCCACAATTTTCCCAGCCAGGCAGCCACCAGACAGCCTTTGTCAAGAGTGGTAGGTTATTTCTGCTCCTGCTGCAGCTTCTAAGGGGGCCAGTTATCTCAAGCAACACAACAGAAACCCAACAGTGGTTGCCTTGCGGGGCCAACTCCACCCCTCCAGGCACTAGCTGCAGTTCTGATCACCTCAGTTACTTTTGAGGGGGAGTCTCCATTCACAAACCCCATTCAGAGGCTTTTTGGAAGTCTTCTGTCCTGGTGCAATGAAGCAGGCTGCTTCTTTTTCCACCAAATGTCCCAAAGGGAAATGACATTCACCATGAATTTGGACAAACTGTTTTTTGAAGAAGAAACAGTATGAAAATTGCACAGATCCTGGTTACTTAAAGCATTTGAGAAGGAAACGGCAGGAAGTGGTAGATTCAGGACATAAAGGACATCATTTGCCTGCCTTATTATCTCATTTTTCAGTGGAGCTGACAGGACAGCTGCCTGTTATTACAGGGCACACCAGGAAATGTTTAGCTGCCAAACAGAAAAGAACGAATGAGGGATTAGCAGCCCTGTTCATGCCACACAAATAGAATTCTTGCACCTGGTAGTCATGCAGTTAGATTTATCATCTTCATAGGGTATGTTACTTAAATCCCATTTACAAAGAAACAAAAACAACCCAAAAAGGCATCTTAATGTCATTGTAATTATGATAAGTATTAGTAACCATTTTGCAGTTTTGGGTCTAGATTAAATTAATTGGCGGTGGTTTTCATTTAATTGCACTAATCTTTTATTTGGTCTCTATAATGTTGTAAATTTTCCATTTCTATGTTGCAAATCTAAAGCATTCTTAAAAATGAAAGATCAATAACAGTTTAATCCTTCAGAAGGCTGCTGTCGTTAACGGTGTTGTGTAACAATAGAGATCTCTTTTGCAAGGTGGCAGAACACCTACAGGAGTGAGGTTTCAAAGAAAGTTAATAATTCCATTCTCAGCTTTATTTTCCAATGCAGGGGGGGTGGGGTGGTTGAGCAGCTCACTGAAATTATGAGCCCTTAGCCAGAGAGCCTGCTGGACAATAGGAGGCCCCAAAAGTCTTCCTTACTCCCACCAAGAGTGAATTTGCTTTCCTCGTGCCAAGAGCCTGGGAGGAATCTAGCAATAGGAAAAAGTGAGTCTTAGATCCTGTGAAATTACCCTTTAGCATCACTGATCATGTCTTTTATAAGGTAAGTCTTTGAATGAATACAAAAGCAAACTCTTTGTGGAACCTTGGTGCTTATAGCATAGGGGTTGGAACTTGAGGTTATTAACCCTTCGTTCCTCTGTTTGATGTCTACTAGGAGCCTCTATGTCCAGCCCTAGATATAAGGAAGAATGAGACTAGGTCCTCCCCTGTGGGAGCACCCTCAGTCTGAGAGCACCAACTCCACTCGGAGGCCTCAGGAATGTTTACGTTTTGAGGGGGCTTATTTGATGTCCAGTGGGTAACAGTCAAACATTCCAGACAGAGGGAACCACATCAAAGGGCACACAAAAGGCCCAAGAGGGGGACTGCAAGAACAAGTTGGGTAAGACTAGAATGCAGAGTGGCTGCAGATGAGGCTGGAGCCAGGTGACGGAGAGTCTTAAGTGCCCCTTGAAAGGGGAATGGTCTTTGTCCTCCAGCAAAGAAGTATAAGCAGAAAAGTAAAAGAGCATAAGGGATGTGGGTGAAGCTTACTCCTTCAGCATAAGGAAAGATGGATTTGAAGGAAAAGAGGATGAAGAGAAGACTTAGGAGACTCAGAATAGTCCAAGTGAGAGATGCCAAGACTGCCCAGCAGTGAGAGTGGAGAAGAGGGAACAAGTTCCAGAGATCTTTACCAGGTAGCCTTGACAAGACACCAATTGGATATAGGGAAGAGGGGTTCAATTTCCTGTTTGGGCATTTGTGCGAAGAATGATGACATTAATAAAGATGGGGGGTTCACTAGAAAAAGTGGATTAAAGGATGAGGGAGCATAAACTTGCTCCACTTGGGGCACACTGAGTCTGGGATACTGAGTGACACGGAGGTGGAGATCCTCTGTGAAGAGCACGAGCATTCATCACCAGACCTGGTGCCCCAAGTTCAGGAAATATGGGCATGGTAGTGATTATTTGAGCTATTTTGTACTTTGCAACACAGTCACTCAGGGACAGTGTGTAGTGAGACTAAGAGTAAACCGAGGGCCAAGGGTTAGAAAACACAATTCTTTAACCATGGGCATAGATTAAAAGAGCCAGCAAAGAATAAAAATATTCCAGAAACCAAGAAAGAATAGAGTTTTCATGATTAAGGAGGTTAGCAATGTTACCTGCCAGGCAGATCAAGTGGTCATAGGAGTTGACATCCAGGAAGTCAGTGATCCCCTAGCAAGCAGTTTGCTTTTCGGGGTGAGGGAGGATAGAAGGAGCTTGGTAGGGAAGCATGACAGCCACTATGATGCATGGTGAGGAGAGAAGACCAAATAGATACTGTAGATTTTTTTCAAACTGTGATAGGAAGGAAAGAAACAAATAGCCACAAGGTGATTCAGGATTGAGGGAGTTTTTTTACAGATGGGGAAAACCCGAATATGTGATGTGTTATGGGGACAGAATCAAAGTCAAAGATGGAGGAACCATGAGATGATGCCTCAAAAGCCCAGGTGAGGAGGCTGGCTTGGTAATCCCGGTATACCCTCCCTTTCTCAGAGGTAAGAGAAGGTGGTAGGACTGCACGAGAGAGCCACTGAAGTGCTTGATTTACTTTTTGCAGTTGCATGTGCACTTGCTTGTGCTCTATTCCCTATTGCAAGGGCTCCCCGTTGTCTCTCTGCACCCCATCACCTCCAAACTAGATTATGAGTATTCTTCAAAGCCACTGTGCCAGTTTCAATGTATTGTGTCCCCCAGAAAAGGCCATATTCTTTGATGGAGTCTTGTGGGGCAGACGTTTTGGTGCTGATTAGATTTGTGTGGAAATGCGCCCCACCCAACTGTAGGTGATAACTCTGATGAGATATTTCCATGGAGGCAAGGCCCCACCCATTCAGGGTGGGCCTTGATCAGTGGAGCCATATAAATAAGCTGACAAACAATAGGAACTCAGTGCAGCTGTGAGTGACATTTTGAAGAGCAACTGAGAGTGACATGTTTTTTTTTACTAAATTCAGTTTTATTGAAATACATTCACGTACCATACAATCATCCATGGTATACAATCCACTGTCCACAGTATGATAACAGAGTTATGCATTCATCACCACAATCTATCTCTGAACATTTTCCTTACATCAGAAAGAACCAGAACAAGAATAAAAAATAAAAGTGAAAAAAGAACACCCAAATCATCCCCCCATCCCACCCCATTTGTCCTTTAGTTTTATCCCCATTTTTCTACTCATCCATACACTAGAGAAAGGGGGTGTGATCCACAAGGTCTTCACAATCACACTGTCACCCCTTGTAATCTACATTATTATGTAATTGTCTTCAGGAGTCCAGACTGCTGGGTTGGAGTTTGGTAGTTTCAGGTATTTACTTCTAGCTATTCTAATGCATTAAAACCTAAGACGTGTTATCTATATAGTGCATAGGAATGTCCACCAGAGCGACCTCTGGACTCCATTTGAAATCTCTCAGCCACTGAAACTATTTCGTCTCATTTTGCATCCCCCTTTTGGTCAAGAAGATACTCTCAGTCCCACAATGCCAGGTCCACATTCATCCCCGGGAATCATATTCTGCATTGCCAGGGAGATTTACAAACCTGGGAGTCGGGTCCCACGTAGGGGAGAGGGCAGCGAGTTCACCTGTCGAGATGGCTCAGTTAGAGAGAGAGAGGGCCACATCTGAGCAACAAAGAGGCACTCAGGGGGAGACTCTTAGGCACAACTATATGCAAGTTTAGCCTCTCCTTTGCAGTAATGAGCTTCATAAGGGCAAGTCCCATGATCGAGGGCTCAGCACATCAAACTGCCAGTCCCAATGTTTGTGACAACATCAACACCAGTCCAGGTGAGGATGTCCAACACATCCGCACCTTCCCCCAGATCCTCGGGGCTGGGGAGGGGGAGGCTGTAAATATATTTTTTATTATCTGCCCAAATTAGAGAGTGACATTTTGGAGAGAAACTGAAGCCTAAAGAGGAGCGTCCTGGGAGAAAGCCATTTTGAAACCAGAACTTGGAGCAGATGCCAGCCACGTGCCTTCCCAGCTAACAGAGGTTTTCTGGACACCATTGACAATTCTCCAGTGAAGGTACCCAATTGCTGATGTGTTACCTTGGACACTTTATGGCCTTAAGACTGTAACTGTGTAACCAAATAAACCCTCTTTTATAAAAGCCAATCCATCTCTGGTGTTTTGCATTCTGGCAGCATTAGCAAACTAGAATAACCACCCTAAGTGCCCTTTCTCTGAAGGTCCTCAGATTCCTTCCCTTATCGAAAACTTGGCATTTCATCTGTTCTTTTCTAATGGCCCAACATGATCTGCAGTGTACCATTGTCGTTTGCCATCAGAACCTGTCCCTCTATTACATGTTTATTTCTCTGAAGGGAAGAACCATGTCCTGAATCATTTTTGTGCCTCCCACACCTGCCCACATCACCCAGAACAGTCCGTTACACACTTGAGGTATTCAATAATATACTTTAAAAGAACAAATGCATAACCAGAAACTAACTTTAATTCCCTGCTGGCTTAATTACTTCTGGGCCACTTCCTGCCAACATCAATTTCTATTTTCTAAAAATATAAAATGGTTTTCATTTTAGGTTGAACAAAACGTTTTGGAAAGATAAATCTTCTGTGAACAGTCAGATATAAAAACACTTGAATAATCTTTGCCACCCTGGGCAAGTTACATAATCTCTGGGAGTATGTTTTCTCAATCAGTAAAGTGGAAATAATGCCTACTTTTAGGTTGTTTCAATATTAAATGAGTTAATATATATATGCAGCACTTAGAACAATGTCTGGCAAATAGTAAGTCCTTACTAAATATTATTATTATTATTTTCAGCCATTTAGATAATCTCTGAGACCTAGTTGGTTACATTGTATGATTCTTTCTCTATTAGTACAGACAACAAAGAGTAGACCTTGTATGTAAAATATGCACTTATTTAATGCTGTGCCATAGTTATGAAGTTAGAACTAACCTTCATTTAAAATTTTAAGTAAAAAAAAAAAAAATCAGAACTTGAAGCAAATTGAAAAAATATAACCCTTCCACATTCCGGTCTGTAAAAAATTCAAATGTAATTCATGGCTTTTAGAATTCATTCATTCATTCACTCCACCAATATTTTTGGAGCACTTAGTATGTTCCAATGACTCTGGAAGAAGGCACAGAGCACACAAGAATGAATAAAGTACAGGCTTGCCCGGAGGTAATCTGGGGCAGGGGTAAAGTAAACCAGTATATACAAATTACAGTATTATGTGATAAGGACAAACTAAGAAAGCCTTCAGGAAAGAGAAGATAAAAAAAAAATTGCATCAGTCATGATGATTTAAAAGAAAATCCTTAAGACCTTGCCCTTCAACATAACTAGATTAAGAAAAAACATGCTGTTCATATGGGCTTCCTTCTCTCCTTAACTCAAATTCTTTACAAAGGTGAATAAATACTTTTCAACAGCTGGGACCCAATGGAACTTTGTCAACCAGTTTCACCATGACTTCCATTATGAAACCCAGGGGCAAAGCTATTTCTATAGCAAGAATCGGTGAAGAATCTTTTTTCTTCTTTTTTTTAAGTCTTCAGAAGAGCCAAAAGAATCCAAGTCCTCTGTCTCAAAGAGGTATTTTTTGGCAGTCTGTGGAAGCCAAGTCGTCCTTAAATTCAGGTGTCTGGCTGGCTCCCTAACATAATTGGCGGGGAGTCAGTTTCATGCCTCAAGGAAAATACACTCCTCAGAATGCTAAGCATCATTTTTAAAATAGAATTCTCCAAACCATTTCCAATTTGTAATACAGGCTTTAGCTCTGAGTTTTTGGAGAGAGGAAAGTGAACAAACCATTGTGATGATAATCGATGCCTGAATCAGTAAACATCTTGGATGAACTTCAGCCTATTGGGTTTGCTAGGTGTCTTTCACCTTGTGCCTATGATGAATTTCTGGGGGTGATCACCATCTATTCAGTAGAAGCAGAGGAGACCTTAGATAATTGCTTGATGATGGCAGTGACTAGAAGGGAACTGCTCTAGAGGCCAAGTGTGTAGTCTGCCAGAGTATTTCATCAGTGAACCTAAAGTTTTAGTGGGACAGGAGTGTCCCACACTTTTTTAAAAAAAAATGTCTTTGGCTTTCAAGTATCTCTAAATTTATCAGATTCAGGTGTAATTTGAATTCTCCATGTCAATTTGAGGTTTTGTGTCCTTATAAGGTTTTGTGTCCTTAAACCTGAAGTTACAACTGAGAAATCATGTAAAATTTAACCATCAGTTTCAAGGGGATTAATTTCTTTCAACTAGAGTTGCAGGAATTAAATTCACCTAAACAGTCTCGTACATACTTAGTAAATTAAATTCCATTAAAATGTTAAATTATATTTATATATTTAACATATTGGATCTTTTTTAGCACTTCAAATGCTTCTAACAAGCAAAATATTCTCAAGTACATCAATGACTCTAGTGAAACTTAACTAGAGTACATCTCAAGTTCTCTTAAGCATTCCAAAATGATTTAGAATCTTAGTCAAAAGATTTTTTTAAGTCTCTTTATACTTTTCTTTTTTCTTTAAATTGGGATCGCAATTCTCTAAGAGATCCAATCCTCTTTTTACAAATATTTTTAATACAAACAAATGCACACTATCCTCAAGATCATAAAAATCTCTTCCTGAACTTTCATAAAAATGCCAACCCAATGGGTTTGATTTACTTCCCCACCTCTCTAACTCTCTACATTAGCAGGATGAAAAGATCCATGAAGAAGATGGTTAAACCATGCCAAACAAGTAGGGGTTACTTACTGTTTAGGTTTGCTAAAGCTGCCAGAATGCAACATACCAGAAAAGGATTGGTTTTTACAATGGAGATTTATTAGCTTACAAATTTACAGTTTTAAGGCCATCAAAATGTCCAACAGGACAATACCTTCTCTGCAGAAAGGCTGCTGGTATCTGGGACATCTCTGTCACATGGGAAGGCACAAGGCCAGCATCTGCTTATCCTTCTCTCCCAGGTTTCATTGCTTTCAACTTCTGGTTTCAGTGTCTTCTTCTCTCAGTTTCTGTGAGGGTGTCCTTGTCTCTTAGCTTCTCTGGGGCTTCTCTGAGCTCTCTTGGTTTCATCTCTCAGCTTCTCTGAGCTCTCTGGGTTTTTTCTGTCTTTTATCTCTCAAAAAGGATGCCAATAAGGGGATTAAGACCCACCTTCAATGGGGTGGGTCACATCTCAATTGAAATATCCTAATCAAAAGGTCCCACCCACAATAGATCTACCCCCACAGGGATGGATTAAAAGAACATGGCCTTTTCTGGGGTACATAACAGCTTCAAATTATCACAACTTACCTTAGCAGAATCAGTGTTCCTATTGGCTTTATGTTCTTGGCTAAGGTATGAGATTTGATTCTCTTCATGGCAATGACCAACATGTTGAATTCTGTTTATAGGGACTCCAAGCCCATTCCTTTTAGAGGTTGTTGGTTTCTCCCACCATTACTTGGCACATTTACAACCCAGACCCCACTCCAGTTTGCTTCTACTTTTTTGGATGCAATAATTTATTTATGCCTGAGTCTATTCTGAATGTGTTTCTTATTCTTCTCATCTGACAAGACCATGACTTTTCTAGATCTCTAAATGGCATCCCATAAATTCTGCATATCTCTGTTCCCTATGTCTGACTCTGCCTATCACTTGATCAAAGCTATGTTCCCAGACCAAGCTGATCTCCCCCTTCAGGGGACCCACCTTGTCTCACAAGATGAGACAAGGTTGATGTATTCTCTGCGTTTTTCCATCAGTTCCTACTCAAATGTAAGTAGTTTTATTTATTCCCAAAGGGTCCCACACAAGTCCAGACACAGCAGAGGTAGAAAGTGGCTCTGTTTATAATATTGAGTATCAAAGTTTAATGTGCATATGAATCACCTAGAGATTTTGTTTGAGTGCAGATTCTGATTCAGGAAGTCTGAGCCGGGGCCCAAGACTTGGCATTTCTAACAAACTCACAGGTGATGCTGACGCTCATGGTCCTCAGATCCCACTTAGAGTAGCAAGAGTTTGAATAATTGATAGTATTTGAGCTGTAGGGTCAATGTGGTCCTCAATGCCTATAAATTATGCACAGCAAATATCTAGTTTTTCCTCACTAAAGTCCCCCTATCTCTTTTATCAATCTTCAGTCCTGAGCTCTTTCATCCCCCACCCTCCCATACGTACCCTCTCTATGCTCCCATACGTACCCTCTCTATGCTCCCTTTTCAAATCTGCAATTGAGAACCTAATGCTTTAGTCACTGTAAAAGTATTTTCTACACGAAGTTGGAAAGAAGGCTATAGAGAAAGGACACTGGGGTAATAAATACAAATTTAAATAATATTTACCATTTATTGTGTACTGATTGCATAGCTGTCATCAAAGCTATTTACCTTCAAAATAATGAAAAAGGTATTATTTACATTTTAAAGGAAGAGGAAACTGAGGCTCAGAAAGATTAAGTAACCTGCCCTAGGTCAAACAGCTAGAGCATGGCCGAGTGTGGTAGGTGGCCACATGTTCTTTGAAGCTCATCCTACCAGGCTGGCCTTGTGACTAACTTTGACTGATAGAATGTAGTAGAAGTGATTTCCAAGCTTTAACCTCAGGTGGGCTTGCAGTTTCCACTCTTGCCTGTTTGGACATGGCTGCTTTGTGAACAAACCCAGCTGAGCTTCCTTGAGGATGAGAGACTTCTTGGAGAGAGAGGTCCAGTTATTCCAGTTGTTCCAGCCAAACCAGACATATGACAGGCAGCCCAGAGTTCAGTTCACCAGCTGACTGCAGACATGAGTGAGCCCAGCCAATACCACGTGGAGCAGAGATGAGCCATCCCAGCTGAGCCCTGCCTAAATTGCCAACACATAGAATCATGAGCAAATAAGTGTTTGTTGTTTTAAGCCACTAAGTTGTAGGATGGGTATTAGATGACTGAACTGAGATTTGAATTCCAAGTATGTCCGATTTTAAATTATGGTCTCTCCACTACCTCTCTGTGCTCAAAGTGTGACCCATTATGACCTAACTTTTAATGTTCCATGACTGGTTTTGGTCCAGCTGGTTCCTCTCTGGGTTCCAGCTCTAGACCTGGTATCACCCACATGTCATTGTTGATTTTCCTGCCCTCCCTCCCCTTTAACTGACTACCTTACCTTCTTTCTCTTTTGGTTCCAGTCCCCCTTCAAGACTGCTCCTCTACTCTTCTTTTAGCTGTCTTCCTGGAAATCTGTATGTGAGGTTCATGTTCTGCTCCTCCCTTGGCTCTCTAGGCCAGTGCTTCTTAAATTTTAGTGTGCCTAAAAATCTTCTGAGGATTTGGTGAAAATGCAGATTCTGAGTTAGATGGTTTGGGGTGGGACCTGGGCTTCTGCATTTCAAATTAGCTCCCAGACACTGCTGATGCTGCTTGCTGGAGGCTCATATTTTAAGCAGCAAAACTCTGGGCTACTCTGCCAGGTAACTATCTCCCTGCTGCCCCATTCACATAAATAATTATCATAGCTGATGTGGTCTTGGCTGGACTCTTTAGTCAAACAGGGAGACTTAGCTGTGCACTTACCAATGCCCTTCACTCCTGCATACAAAGAAATTTGATGTCATATACTGCTATGAATTCAGCCAGCTTTACCCAGGAAACAAAGTAAAAGATAAAGATTCGGTTTCTAAGGTATTTATTCAATAATATAATAATTATTTACTAAGCACCTATGTTAAATATGGTCCAGGTAGGGAACCCCAAAACATCCTTTTTTTTTTTTTTTGGTCACCTGGATATCCCAGGCAAATATCCAGTTGCCAGACAGACCTCTGAATTAGTTAAACCATGTTGGTTTTATATATAATGCTGATTGATGCTATTTAATTGTAATACAGCAGCTTGAGTTTAGGAGCCAACATTATGTTTGAAATGTAAAAGTTTGATCAGCTTTCAGCTATCTGTTTTTAATGGAATGGTGTGTCTATAAAAGGGTGCCTGGGCAGCCCAACTCCTTTCTTTCTTTTTCTTTTTTTAATAATTTTTTATTAGAACAGTTGTAGGTTTATAGGAACATCATGCAGGAGGAAAAAAGTTCCCATATACTCCCCTTTCACACACATAGTTTTCCCTATCATTAACATTTTGCATTGGTGTGCTACCTTTGTTACAATTCATGAAACAATATTATTATAATTATGCTATTATCTTTAGCACACTGTTTACATTGTGCTGTACAGTTCTATGGGTTTGTGTGTGAATGTGTGTGGTAACTTCCAGACAACCTAAAATTTCCCTTTTTTTTCCCTTTTTGTGTTAATTACAGACAAACTGGTGTTAATTACATACAAAGTCATGCCTCCACCCCCATTGTCCATTGCCAAAACTCTTCTGTCACCTCAAAGAGAAACTCCACACCTATTAAGCATTAACTCCACATTCTCTTCCCCCTCTTATCCCCTGATAATCTGCATTCTAGTTTCTGACTTCAGAATATGTTTATTTTGCTTATTTCATGTAAGTGAGATCACACAGTTTTTGTTCCTTTGTGTCACATGTTTTCAAGGTCCAGCCGTGTTACAGCATGCATCAGAACTTTATTTTATGGCCAGATAATATTCCATTGTATGAGTATACCACATTTTGTTCATCCATTCATCTGTTGATGGACACTTGAGTGGTTTCCACCTTTTGGAGATTGTGACTAATGCTGTGATGATGGTTGGTGTAAAATGTCTATTCAAGTACCTGCTTCAATTCTCTTGGGTATATAACTAGACGTGATATTACCAGGTCATATGGTTATTCTACGCCCAATTCCTTTCTTAATAAGAATTAGGGATGCACACAGGTGGCCCTATAACTAGGGCCAGATAATCATCTTATTTGATTGGAACCCTTAGAGTCACACCTCTTGAGACCTGCTGAGACTGGACTCATGTTGCTGACTAGATGAAGAGAGACCCAGTTTCCCTAGGGACCATTCACCTGCAAGAACAACTCCACCCTCTGACATCTGCATGCATGCCCCTGCCTGGAATGCCAAGAAACTGGAATTCTTAACTTCTCTCTCTCTCCAGAATCTACCTCCTTTCTTTCCCACTAGGCCTCAGGAAGAGCAAAAGGTGGCAGTCAAGCTTGCTTTGATTTACCCATTCCTGGGTGTGTAGTACAAAGGCCTAACTCTGGGACTATAAACATACCCTTTAACTAGCCTCCCACAGGTAGGCCCTGGAGAAACAATTTGGTGAGACAGACACAGTCCCTCACCTCTTGCTGGCATAGAGATAGACAGAGACCAGGACTCCAGGATTTACAGGGTCACACACTGCAATGGGGAACGGACAGTGTCACTGTAGGACACTCAGAAAGGGAATGGGCACTCATCCTAGTCTTGGGAAAAGGTGTGGGAGTGGAGACAGAAAAGGCTTCCCTAAGGAGTTGTTCCCTAAGCTGGGTATTAAGTGGGTAGTATTTAGCTAAGCAAAAAGGAAAGGAAGGGTGGTAAGAGAGCATTCCAAAGGAGAAAAAAACATTACATAAAAGAAGTTTGAAAGATGATGCGCTTGTTTGGAGCTGTTATGTACCCCAGAAGAGGCCATGTTTTTTTAATCCATTCCTGTGAGTGCAGACCCATTGTGCTTGGGACTTTTTGATTAGGTTGTTTCCATGGAGATGTGACTCAGCCCATTCCAGGTGGATCTTAATCCTTTACTGGAGTCCTTTATGAGAGGAGAAAAGGCAGAGCTATTTGGAGAGAGCATAGAGAGAGATACACCCCAGAAAAGCAAGAAAGAACTCACAGAAACTGAAAGAGCCAGAACCTGAAAGCAACAAAACCCAAGAGAGAAGGACCAGCAGATGTCATCACGTGCCTTCCCATGTGACAGAGGAACCCCTGATGCCAACAGCCTTTCTTCAGAGAAGGTATCCTCTTGTTGATGCCTTAGTTGGGACGTTTTTCACAGCCTTAGAATTGTAACTTGTAACCTAATAAATACTTCCATTGTTAAAAGCCAGTCCATTTCTGGTATACTGCATTTTGGCAGATTTAGCAAACCGAAACAGATGGAGTGGGGATAAGGAAAGGGAGTTAAGGCTTAAAATCTACAGAGTTTCTATTTGGAATGACAGGAATGTTTTGGTAATGGTGATGGTAGCACAACATTGTGAATGTAATTAACAGCACTGAAATAACTGAATGTGGTTTAAAAGGGGAAATGTTAGGTTGTATATATGATAATAGAATAAAACAAAACAAAAAAAAATCCATGAAACTGCACTACACAGTGACCCTAAGTTAAACTATGGACTATATTAATAGCATAATTATAAAAATGTGCATTCATCTGTTATACCTAATGTAAGATATTAATAATAGGGTGGTATATGGCAATCATGTACTTTATGCATGATTCTTCTGTAAACCCACAATTTCTCTAATAAAAAATAATTTTTATAAAAGAAGTTTGAAGACCAAGTTATTGACACAAACTCAAATCCAAGTGACAATGGCAGCTGAATATGTGGGTAAAGCTCAGGGGCGAGATGTGTCTGAAGGTGGATTTGAGGAAGTCCCCAGGCCTTCTTTAGTTTAAACCTGGTATATCCTATTATTATTTATAGGAAAGAAATAGAATGCAGAACTTTCTATTTCTTAGTATTTGGGATTTGCTCCATTCTTTATAATTGTGCTCACTTGCAGAAAGGGAATTCCATATTGGAAAGCTTCCCTGGGGAAATGTGATTTAAAAGCTGTGCTGACATTTATCTTTGCTAAATCTACAAAGAAAGGATTTGCTAAGATAATTAATAGATCAACTGAAAGCAGAAGAAATATCTAATCTACTTTAAGGACACAAATTTTCAACTCTTTGTATACACACTATATGGAAATGGTGTTATGCATTGAATTAAAATCAGCCCCTTCTAGTCACGAGAGCAAGTCTAGGCTTATCATCTACCAGGAAGTACTTAGCCATTACAAAAATAAACTTGAATTTAATTATACAATGCAGGTTTTCAAAATACTTTCATGAAAACTTTGTAGTAATTCCGCATGACCTTCTAACATATCTCACTTCTGAGGTTCTACCCAATTGAATAAATGCTGAATTGCTGAGTTGGCTTATTTTTATTTTTTAGCCTTGAATATGGAAAGTAAAGTTTCTAAATTATTCTGATATTATCAGTTTAATTAAGGCTATAATAATCAATCAAAATAAGCTCATTTATTAATACAAAATTTAGGCCCAGCCTTTTTATCCAATTGTCTGATGGAGAACTTACTATTAAAAATAAAAAATTTAAGTCCTACAATGAATATTAAAGAATCAGAAAATGTTAGAGCTGGAAGGAGCCTCAGAAATTTTCAAATTGAAAGCTCTCTTTTTACATTAAAATAACTTACATGTAGAGAGGTGAAATGATTTCCCCTAAGTTCAAAACTTTTAGTCCAACTGCCGGCACAGATTCACCTTCTCATGTCTGCAATTCGGAAATCCCAAAATTTGTTGTTGTTTTTTTAAGTTTAGTGCCAACACTTATTTAGCAGTAAAACCTGGCCAAAACCACACAAGGCTATTTTTTCCACTTAATATGAAGATTCATACATTTCCCTAAAAAATACTAATGTGTTTTATAATAGAAAGTGTTCCATATGTACACCATATGACCTCTCTGCAATCTGCAGAATTCTAGATTACAAAACATTTGCCTTCAAAGGTTTTTGGATAAGATATTATGGACCCCTAATAATAGCTATTCATTATTAGGCATTTGCTTTGCATCATCAGATGCTGTGCTAAGACTTTATTTATAAACTTTACATAATCTTCATTTCATGCATTCCACTCTGACTCCACCTCCTAACTTGCCAGCTTACTCCTTCAGGTATTCCAATTCCTCCAATGCTTCTAACCTATTGGGATCTCCAATCCATTGGTTCTTCCCTGCTTTTCAACTTGGGGCCCTCTCTTCCCTCCCTCTCTGGCTTAAATTCTTGGGTCAATTATTATGTTGTAATTACTCACTTCAGATCCCCTCAGATCTCTTGCCCTTCTCTCTCTTTGTCATACTTGCTTAGCAAAACCACAACCCTGGTTAAACCCAACTCTTCGCCTTTATCTTAATGGTTGAATATGACCAGTAAAAAATACAACAACCGTTCAAGGTGACTGGCCTCATTTTGAGTTCATGATCATTAACACTGGGCCCTTAATGCTGCCTGGCTATCACACTTTCATTCCCCTAGTCCATTATGGAGAACTTGTTCATTCTCCAGATAACTCTCCTATCCTCCTAGATACCAATTTCATACTTTCTTCTTTCTCCTCAAACCCCCAATACCCCTTCTCTTGCACTTACTCTTAGCTGATTACTTTGCTTCCTATTGCTCTAAGAAATTTGTGAGAATTAGAAGAAAACTTCTACAGATTCCCACAACCACATCTACCCACCTACTACAACTGCACCCACATCGGCAGCCTTCTCGCCTGTCAGCATAGGTGAACTGCTTGTGTGTCTACCGGAGCCACCCCTCTTACCTACTCAAGCGCATCTCCCCAGCAAGTCTTTCTCCTCTTTCCTGCATCATCAGCTTTACTTAGCTGGCTCAGTCCCATCAGCACACAAACGTGTTAGTTTTTATCCCATAGCTACTCCCCACCCCCCAACTCCGCTTTACACACATGGAGTAATTGTTTAAAATATTAATCAGACAGGCTCCCCATTTCACTCCAAGTTCTTACAGTGGCCTCAAAGCCCTATACAACCTGATCTGCAGTTACTTCTCTCTCTCACTTACTTTGTCCAAGCCACCCTGGTGTTTTGCTCTTTGTTCTCAAACTTGCCCTCTTGCCTTTATACTGACTGTTCCCTCAGTCCAGAACATTCTACCTCTAGATATCCACCTGGCTGACTCCCTTACCAACTTCAAATCTTTGCTTAAATGTCACCTTCTCAATGAAGTCTGCTCTGTCCACCCTATTAAGAATTGCAACCCACTCTCACCCTCCCATATCCCTTAATTCTGCCTTTCGAATTCCTACCCTGCACTACTATTTTCTTAGCACATAGAACTTCTAACATATTTCATAATTTGTTTTATTGTATTTGTGATTTTTTTCCCTCTCACCCCTCTCACTTGACTATAACCATCACAAGAATGAGGATCTTTATTTTGTTCACTGATATATCCCAATCACCTAGAACAATGCCTGTCACACAATAGGAATTCCAGTGCACATTGAATGGATGAGTGAATGAATGTGGTATTTTTCTTCAGCCTCACAATCTTTTCAGTTAGATTTTTATATTATCCCTAATTTATATGTGAGGAAACTGAGGCAGAGAGAGATTTTTTTAAAAAATAATGTGCCCATGATCATATCACAAGAAAGGAAAGGCAGTCAGAAATTCAGTGTCCCTAATTCCACAGTCTGCTTGCTAAATGGGCCAAACCATGCAGCCTCCCTACTAATCATGCCTGCCTCTCGGTTTGGAATAACATGCTGAACTACATCCATATAAGTGAACCCCCATCCAGCTTGACTCATATTTTACCCTGGGGCACCTGACAGGTTGGTCATTTTGATCTCACATCTAATGATACTCAATTCACTTCCTCGCTCCAGAAAACAATGGACCAAAAAGTCAGTTCTCTTTCCAATCAAAGGGGTTGATTTCACTGATTCATGCAACATTTATTTATTGAGCACCAACTTGCTAAGGCTTTGCTAAGGACTGTTCATCTGGATGCAGTCAATAAGCCAAATGTCTCCTCTTCCTTAAACCACCAGGAAAAAAAAAGTGCCCACATCAGTTTTGGAACTAAATCCACAAATGAAAGACATCTTTTCTTTAACCTCATCAGATGTAATGCCTCTCCTTCCAACCCAAGTAGAGCCTCGGGAGCGTCCATTCCATAGAAGTAAAAAGGGTATTCAGGGGCAGCAAGCCCTGTGCATCTGTGGTGTTATACGGCTATAGCTTGCTAGTTCTGAATAGCCTTGTGTTGGAATTGGGAAGCAATGTGTGTGGAGCTCAATGTGAAGCTCGGTTTGGCCTGAGGGACCATTTTAATTAAATTAATTATCTCAAGAAGAAACACTTAAATCTGTTTAAGCCTGAACAATAGGTACTTGTTCTCATTTCTAATAGGAGTCCCATTGTTCAGAGAGTTCTCTTGGAGAACAGAGGACAATACAACCACCACATAGTTAAGGAAGTTCCTCCCTCCTGCTCCCCATCCCCCCCTTCTCTTATCTTTTGCTCTCCTGTCACAAATAGTGAAGGGCCTTGCAAAGAAGAGGGATGGAGAGTCTAATGAGACATAAATGTTGACCAAATCTACACAAATGCATTCTACTGCTTTGTTAACTTTCCTGACTCATCTATGTTGTGCATTTCAGCTTGGACCTTAGTCATACTGTGTTGCTCTTTCTGTCTGCATTTCCAGGGACGAGTCCATTCTAATTGGTCCTTAACTGCTCCCCCTGAAGGAAGAGGCATCACCAATTTTGTATTATGTTCTTCCCTTCACCATTTCCTTCTAGTGTTTTCTTGTTTACAAGAGCTCCAGGCTGATATATATATTTAAGATTGTATACCCTACCTCATTGAAAAAAAAGATTCATTCTGGCTCATTTGTACCATTCTATCTGTTCTTTTTTTAAAAAAATATTTCCATGCAAATAGGTGAAATGAGTCAGTAATTCCACAGCCTTAATCTCATCCCCTGCTCCTCACAGCCAGCTGTACTCCTACAGCCTTGTCGGTAGAAGGAGTGTGAGAGAGTTCTGTTTATCCTTTGAATTCACTCCTCAGAGATATCAGTCATCTTTAAGGTGCATCATGCCTTTGTGGGAAAGCCTCGATACCCCTGGGTTTTCCTTACCCCAAATGAAAGTGACAAATCATTTTTAAAGCCTTTCTGTACTACGCTAACATGTCCTTCCTCCCTGAATCTTCCCTCTCAGAATTTGATTAATCTAAATTCCACTGACTCCTTAGCAAAGCTGTAAATGGCCATGAAGAATAGATGGAGCTGAATTCTGTATAAGATTCCTAAAACCACCATAACACAGTCCCACACACTACACGGCATAAAACAACAGAAATCTATTGTCTCAGTTCTGGGAGCTAGAAAGTCCAAAATCAAGGTGTCAGCAGGGTCATGCCCCCTCTGAAACTTGTAGGGGAGAGCTCTTCCTTGCCTCTTCTAGCTTCAAGTGTTTGTAGGCAGTCCTTGGTGGTCCTTAGCTTCTAGATGCCTCTCTCCAGTTTCTGCATCTCCTCCCCTTTCTTATGACACTGACCACACTGGATTAAGGGCCCACCCTGCTCCAGTAGGACCTCATATTAAATGAACTAATTCCATCCGCAGTGACCCTCTTTCCAAACTGGGTCACATTCTGAGGTACTAGAGGTTAGGACTTCAATGAATCTTTAGGAGGACACAATTCACCCATATCTGTCTCTATTCTTTGGTAACCTTCCCAATACTCAGGGGAAACAGACACAGCAGAGAGCCCTGAAGGATGTTACTACTTAGACCGATTGACAATAGCAGTAGTGTCATAAGGGGGTGGGGTTTGCTGCGTTTGGAAAGCACATAAGGACCAGCCTGTCAAGCTAGCTTCAAATAACAGTACTGTGCAACTGAGAGAGACAGCTAAAACCCAGGTCAGGGGCTAAACAAGTCTCTTCCCACTTTTACTGTCTAGTAATTATTTAGTCATCTGTTGCATTTAGTGGTAATTCTATGGTTCTTTAAAGTGGTAAGTAATAATGACACTCAGAGACAGCTATTGTTAACTTGGTTCTGCTATATTCTAGTTCATGTATAATAGGCACATAATTGAGAAAAGCAGGAAAACAGTTTTACTTTATCTTCCATTATTATTTAAAGAGAAAAAAACAGTTTTGTTGTAATTAAAATGTCATGGCTAATTGTTAATCGCTGGTTTTGTGGGGTTTTGTTTTTTGCACATAATTTCTTTTCTTTTCTTTCTTTTTTTTTTTTTTTTTTGATTAAAGAAGTTTACAGAAAAATCATACAGAAAGTAATGGAGTTCCCATATAACCCTCAAGGTTTTAGGTTTTGGGGTTTTGTTTTGTTTTTTATGGAATGACCCAGTAACAGCTCCCAGCCTATTTGGCAAAAACCATTCCACTGTTTTGGAACACACAGTAAAATTCCAAATCTTTTGTTTGGATGATTGGTTGGTTTTCTTTAATAATTTATTTGTTTATTTTTAATTGTGATAACATATACATAACATAAAAATCATTTAAAGTGAACAATTCTTTGACATTAAGTACACTGACAATAATACTGTGAAACTTTCACCACTATTTCCAGACCATTTTCATCATCCTAAATCAAAAATCACACTCATTTAGCAATAACTCCCCCATTCCCTCCCCCCACCACTCCTGGTAACCACAATGTTGCTTTTGTCTCTATGAATTTGCTTATTCTAAGTATTTCACATTAAGAGAAATTGTACAATATTTATTCATGTCTGGCTTATTTCACTCAATATGGTGTTTTCAAGGTTCATCCATGTTGTAGTATATACCAGCATTTCACTTCTTTTTTTTTTAATTCATTTTATTGAGATATATTCACATACCATGCAGTCATACAAAACAAAGCATACATTCAATTGTTTACAGTACCATTATATAGTTGTGCATTCATCACCAAAATTAATTTTTGACATTTTCATTACCACACACACAAAAATACTAAGAATAATAATTAAAGTGAAAAAGAGCAATTAAAGTAAAAAAGAACACTGGGTGCCTTTGTTTGTTTGTTTGTTTGTTTGTTTGTTTCCTTCCTCCATTTTTCTACTCATCCATCCATAAACTAGACAAAGGGGACTGTGGTCCATATGGCTTTCCCAATCACTTTGTCACCCCTCATAGGCTACATTTGTATGCAATCGTCTTCAAGATTCATGGGTTCTGGGTTGTAGTTTGATAGTTTCAGGAATTTACTGCTAGCTATTCCAATTCATCAGAACCTAAAAAGGGTTGTCTATATTGTGCATAAGAGTGCCCACCAGAGTGACCTCTCAGCTCCTTTTGGAATCTCTCTGCCACAGAAGCTTATTTCATTTCCTTTCACATCCCTTTTGGTCAAGAAGATGTTTTCCATCCCACGATGCCAGGTCTAGATTCCTCCCCAGGAGTCATATTCCATGTTGACAGGGAGTTTCACTCCCCTGGGTGTCAGATCCCAGGTAGGGGGGAGGGAAGTTATTTCATCTGCCAAATTGGCTTGGCTAGAGAGAGGGGGCCACATCTGAGCAACAAAGAGGCATTCAGGAGGAGGCTCTTAGGCACAATTATAAGCAGGCCTAGCCTCTCCTTTGCAGTAACAATCTTCCCAAGGGCAAGTCCTGTGATTGAGGGCTCATCCCATCAAACCACCAGTCCCCAATGTCTGTGAGCACATCAGCAACCATCAAGGTGGGGAAACCCAATACCCCTGCATTCTCCACCAGCTTCTCAAGGGGGCTCTGCATATTTTTTTCATTGGTGTTTTTTTTTGTTAAATTAACTCTTTTTTTTAAATCAACTATATATAAAAAAAAATTTTTTTTTAAACATTTCAAACAAACCGTAGCAAGGGAATAAGAAAAAGACAACTAACCGAAGATACCTACTTTACTTCCAACATGTTCCTATTCTACCCTAAGAAAATAACCTAATATAGCAACATTTCTGGGAACTTGTTCCTACCATACTCATCAGAAATTAACAGACCATAGTCATTCCTGGGCATTCCCAGAATGTTAAATTTACCCACGATAGCTTATCTGTTCTTATTGGGTTATCATTCCCCCTTCCTTAATTGCTCTCTATCACTAGTTCCCCTACATTCTACATTATAAACCATTTGTTTTACATTTGTCAATGTTCACATTAGTGGTACCATATAATATTTCTCTTTCTGTGCCTGGCTTATTTCGCTCAGCATTATGTCTTCAAGGTTCAGCCATGTTGTCATACGTTTCATGACATCGTTCCTTCTCACAGCCGCGTAGTACTCCATCGTGCATATATACCACATTTTATTTATCCACTCATCTGTTGAAGGACATTTGGGTTGTTTCCATCTCTTGGCAATTGTGAATAATGCTACAGGTATCTGTTCGTGTCACTGCTTTCATATCTTCCGGGTATATACTGAGAAGTGCAACCGCTGGATCGAAGGGTAACTCTGTATCTAATTTTCTAAGGAACTGCCAGACTAACTTCACAGTGGCTGAACCATTATACAGTCCCACCATCAATGAATAAGAGTTCCAATTTCTCCACATCCTCTCCAGCATTTGTCATTTCCTGTTTGTTTAATGGCAGCCATTCTAATTGGTGTGAGATGGTATCTCATTGTGGTCTTAATTTACATCTCTCTAATAGCTAGTGAAGCTGAACATTTTTTCATATGTTTTTGACCATTTGTATTTCCTCTTCAGAGAACTGTCTTTCATATCTTTTGCCCATTAATTAATTGGGCTGTCTGTACTATTGTCATTGAGTTGTAGGAGTTCTTTATATATGCAAGATATCAGTCTTTTGTCAGATACATGGTTTCCAAAAATTTTTCCCATTGAATTGGCTGCCTCTTCACTTTTTTGACAAATTCCTTTGAGGTACAGAAACTTCTAAGCTTGAGGAGTTCCCATTTATCTATTTTTTCTTTTGTTGCTTGTGCTTTGGGTGTAAAGTCTAGGAAGTGGCCACCTAATACAAGGTCTTGAAGATGTTTCCCTACATTATCTTCTAGGAGTTTTATGGTACTGTCTGTTATATTGAGATCTTTGATCCACTTTGAGTTAATTTTTGTGTAGGGTGTGAGGTAGGGGTCCTCTTTTATTCTTTTGGATATAGATATCCAACTCTCCCAGCCCCATTTGTTGAAAAGACTGTTATGTCCCAGTTCAGTGGCTTTGGGTGCCTTATCAAAGATCAGTCAGCTGTAGATCTGGGGGTCTATCTCCAAATTCTCAATTCAATTCCATTGATCAATATGTCTAGCTTTGTGCCAGTACCATACTGTTTTGACAGCTGTGGCTTCATAATAAGCTTCAAAGTCAGGGAGTATAAGTCCTCCCACTTCATTTTTCTTTTTTAGAGTGTCTTTAGCAATTCAAGGCATCTTCCCTTTCCAAGTAAATTTGATTACTAGCTTTTCTCAGTCTGCAAAGTAGGTTGTTGGAATTTTGATTGGGATTCCACTGAATCTGTAGATGAGTTTGGGTAGAATTGACATCTTAATGACATTTAGCCTTCCTATCCATGAACATGGAATATTTTCCATCTTTTAAGGTCCCTCTCTATTTCTTTTAGTAAAGTTACATGGTTTTCTTTGTATAGGCCTTTTACATCTTTGGTTAAGTTTATTCATAGGTACTTGATTTTTTTAGTTGCTACTGAAAATGGTATCTTTTTCTTGAGCATCTCTTCAATTTGTTCATTTCTAGCATATAGAAACATTTCTGACTTATGTGCATTAATCTTGTATCCTGCTACTTTGCTAAATTTGTTCATTAGCTCTAGTAGCTGTATCATTGATTTTTCAGGGTTTTCCAGATATAAGATCATATCATCTGCAAACAATGACAGTTTTACTTCTTCCTTTCCAATTTGGAGGCCTTTTATTTCTTTGTCTTCCTGGATCACCTTGGCTAGCACTTCCAGCACAATGTTGAATAACAGTGGTGACAGTGGGCATCCTTGTCTTGTTCCTGATCTTAGAGGGAAGGCTTTCAGTCTCTCACTGCTCAGCACTATGCTGGCTGTGGGTTTTTCATATATGCTCTTTATCATATTGAGGAAGTTTCCTTCAATTCCTACCTTTTGAAGTGTTTTTATCAAAAACGGATGTTGGATTTTGTCGAATGCTTTTTCAGCATCTATTGAGATGATCATTCAATTTTTCTCTTTTGATTAGCTAATGTGTTGTAATACATTGATTGATTTTCTTATGTTGAACCATCCTTGCATGCCTGGAATGAACCCCACTTGTTCATGGTGTATGATTTTTTTAATATGTCTTTGGATTTCATTTGCAGGTATTTTGTTGAGAATGTTTGCATCTATATTCATTAGGGAAATAGGCCTGTAGTTTTCCTTTTTTGTAGCATCTTTGCCTGGTTTTGATATTAGATTGATGTTAGCTTCATAAAATGAGTTAGGTAGTGTTCCATTTTCTTCAATGTTTTGGAAGTTTAAGTATGATTGGTGTCAGTTCTTTTTGGGAAGTTTGGTAGATACCCCTGTGAAGCCATCTGGCCCTGGGCATTTATTTGTGGGAAGATTTTTGATGACTGATTGGATCTCTTTGCTTGTGATGGGTTGGTTGAGGTCTTCTATTTCTTCTTTGGTCAGTCTAGGTTGTTCATATGTTTCCAGGAAATTGCCCATTTCCTCTACATTATCCAGTTTGTTGGCATACGGTTGTTCATAGTATCCTCTTATAATTTTTTTTATTTCTTTGGGATCTGCAGTAATGTCACCTTTCTCATTCATTATTTTGTTTATATGGGTCTTCTCTCTTTTTGATTTTGTCAGTCTAGCTAGGGGCTTGTCAATCTTGTTGATCTTCTCAAAGAACCAACTTTCGGTGTTATTTATCCTCTTGATTGTTCTTTTTTTGTGTTCTCTATGTCATTTATTTCTGCTTTAATCCCTGTTATTTCTTTTCTTCTACTTGGTTTAGGATTGGTTTGCTGTTCATTTTCTAGCTTCTTCAGTTGATCCATTAGTTCTTTGATTTTGGCTCTTTTTTTCTTTTTAATGTATTTGTTTAGTGCTATAAATTTCCCCCTCAGTACCACTTTTGCTGCATCCCATAAGTTTTGGTATGTTGTGTACTCATTTTCATTCATCTCCATATATTTAGCAATTTCTCTTGCTATTTCTTCTTTAACCCACTGATTGTTTAGAAGAGTGTTGTTTAACTTCCAGGTATTTGTGAATTTTCTTAGTCTCTGATGGTTATTGACTTCTAATTGTATTCCATTGTGGTCAGAGAATGTGCTTTGAATAATTGCAAATTTTTAAAATTTATTGAGGCTTGTTTTATGTCCCAGCATATGATCTATTCTGGAGAAAGTTCCATGAGCACTAGAGAAGAATGTGTATCCTGGTGATTTGGGATGTAATGTCCTATATATGTCTGTTAATTCCAATTCACTTATCAGATTGTTTAGGTTTTCAATTTCCTTATTGGTATTCTGTCTGGTTGATCTACCTATAGGAGAGAGTAATGTGTTGAAGTCTCCCACAGTTATTGTGGAAACATCAATCGCTCCCTTTAGTTTTGCCAGTATTTGTCTCATGTATTTTCTGGCACCTTGATTGGGTGCATAAACATTTGTGATTGTTATTTCTTCTTGTTGAATTGCCCCTTTTATTAGTATGTAGTGGCCTTCTTTGTCTCTCGTAACATCTTTGGATTTAAAGTCTATTTTATCTGAGATTAATATTGCTACTCCTGCTTTCTTTTGGCTGTAGCTTGCATGAAATGTTTTTTTCCATCCTTTCACTTTCAATTTCTTTGTGTCCCTGTGTCTAAGATCTCTTGTATGCAACATATTGATGGTTGATATTTTTTGATCCATTCTGCCAATCTGTATCTTTGGATTGGGGAGTTCAATCCGTTTACATTCAACATTGTTACTGTGAAGGCATTTCTTGAATCAGCCATCTTATCCGTTGGTTTATGTTTGTCAGATATATTTTTTCCCTCTCTCTCTTAGTGTCCTTTAATGTACCCATACTGAATCTCTTTAGTACTGAATGTTTCTCAATCTCTGTCTCTCCTTTCTTTGTTTCTCTGTCAGTAGGGCTCCTTTTAGTATCTCAAGTAGGGCAGGTCTCTTGTTAGCAAATTCTCTCAGCATGTTTGTCTGTGAAAAATTTAAGCGCTCCCTCAAATTTGAAGGAGAGCTTTGTTGGATAAAGAATTCCTGGTAGGCAATTTTTCTCTCTCAGAATTATATATATGTCATGCCACTGCCTTCTCACCTCCATGGTGGCCACTGAGTAGTCACTACTTAGTCTTATGCTGTTTCTCTGTATGTGGTGAATTGCTTTTCTCTTGCTGTTTTCAGAACATGCTCCTTCTCTTCAGTATTTGACAGTGTGATCAGAATATGTCTCAGAGTGGGTTTATTTGGATTTATTCTATTTTGAGTCTGCTGGGCATTTATGATTTGTGTATTTATGGTGTTTAGAAGATTTGGGAAGTTTTCCCCAACAATTTCTTTGAATACTCTTCCTAGACCTTTACCCTTCTCTTCCTTTTCTGGAACACCAATGAGTCTTATATTTGAATGTTTTATATTATCTATCATATCCCTGAGGTCCATTTTGATTTTTTCAATTTTTTCCCCATTCTTTCTTTTGTTCTTTCATTTTCCATTCTGTCATCCTCCAGGTCACTGATTCACAGTTCAGCTTCCTCTAGTCTTGTACTATGAGTATCCAGAATCTTTTTAATTTGGTCAACAGTTTCTTTTATTTCCATAAGATTGTCTATTTTTTAATTTATCCTCACATTGCCTTCTTTATGCTCTTCTAGGGTCTTCTTCATGTCCTTTATATCCTGTGCCATGGTCTCATTGTTCATCTTTAGTTCTTTGATTAATTGCTCCAAGTACTGTATTTCCTCTGATCTTTTGATTTGGGTATTTGGGCTTGGGTTATCCATAACATCTAGTTTTTTCATTTGCTTTTAAATTTTCTGTTGTTTTTGGCCTCTTGGCATTTGCTTAACTTGATAGGGTTCTTTAGGATATGTAGACTGATTCAAACCCTTATCTCTAATTTGTCAGATCTAGGGCTTCATGGAGTACACTTTCTCTAACTAACCAGCAGGTCGCGTCTGTAAGCCACCTATTCCCCTCAAGTGAGTTCTCCCCAACTTTGTCTTTGTGGTGAGTGGGGGTGTAAGTCTTGTGGGGTCCAATTGGTGCACCAAGCTTATGTGTGTAGTTGGTGTTGCCCACCCTGCATATGGGGTGTGTGTCTGAGCAGTTAGGGAGGGAGGTGTGGCTTTAATAATCAAATCTCCCAGGTATTCCTGGAGATTTAAAACTGTTGCAATAGTCTAATCCTTCAGTTCAGTCTTGCCACAGTTTATCTCTGCCGCTGACCCACAAGTCCTTAGTATTGGCATATGGTCCCTGGGACTTGTGAGTGAGTCCCTCTACCAAGCTGTGCACTCCTAGGTCCTCTGCTGGGGGATGACTGTGCTATGCTACAGGTAAGCACTGTCCCCTAAGGGAGGTTCTGAGCTGCAGGGCTGTGTAGGGGCGTTCCCAGCCTGCTGAAAGGATGGCTGAATGGGGTGTGTTCATTTACCCATTTTCACACAGCTCCACCTTCCCAGCTCTGGGACAATTAGCTGAGGGTGTGGGAAAGTCCATTGTCCATGCCTGATATTGTGGTGTGTGCATGTGTTGTTGGAAACACTTCCTGTCACACTGGGTTGTTTGGGGCAGCTCTGGGCTGTGGCGCTGGTGCCAGACAGGAGCATTCCCTGCCCACTGGGAAGATGGCTGCAAGGGGACGCCCCCCTTTTCTTGGGAAGTTACGGCATTTAGCGAATTTTCTCAGCCACTGGACTCATTGCCTTATGTCTCAGAGCCCTCTTAGCTCTGCTCTTGTCTGGGCCCAAATGGCAAGTCTTTGAGGCTTTCTGTAATGGGCTTCTTAGAGTAATTGTTTTAGAAAAATAGTAAAAGATTAAAAAAAAAAAAAAAAAGAAGAAGGGCCCTCCATGCAGATCTAATGGGCTATTGAAATGCTAAGAGACAAGGAGATTAGGGCCATTAAAGAACAATCGAGAAAGCAGAGAAACCAGCTCTTCAGACAAGGAAACTCACCCTCTGTATTTGCATATGAGCCTGACTGCCTGAGCCCTACCTTTCCCTGCTCTATGTTCACCAGAACTCCAAAAAGTCTCCACTTTTATTTTTGGGTTTTCCTTGTTTTTTGCTAGCCCTATCTCCTCTCCGCTGGGCTGACTGCTCCCAGATTCTCCGGTGTCTGGTCTCAGTCATCTATGTTTGGAGTTTGGATCAGCTGTCAGGTTTCAATAACAGCTGCAACTGCAGTTCTCCCTACTCATTCCCAGCATCAATGGCCCCTCCTCCCATGGGACTGAGCCTGGCAGGGAGGGGTGTGCATCCCCTGGCCACAAGAACTTACAGATTTTGCTGATCTCAGCTGTTCCACGCATTTGTGAGTGTTGTATGAAGTATGCCCAAAGGCAAATTGCTCTCCGGTGTCTGGTCCACACAGTTCCTGGCTTTCTACCTACTACCATGGAAGAGTAACTAAAACCTACACCTCACCACTCTGCCATCTTGCCCCACCCATTTCACTTCTTTTTAGGGCTGAAAATATTCCATCATATGGATATACCACATTTTGTTTATCTTTTCATCTGTTGTGGAAGCACTTGGGTTGCTACCATCTTTTGGCTATTGTGAATAATGCTGCCATGAACATTGGTGTTCAAATATCTGTCCAAGTTCTTGCTTTCAACTCTTTTGGTATATAGCTAGGAGTGGAATTGCCAGGTCATATGGTGATTCTGTGTTTAATTTTCTGAGGAGCCACCAAACTGTTCCCACAGCAGCTGCATCATTTTACATTGCCATCAGCAACGCACAAGGGTTCCTATTTCTCGGCATCCTTACCGGCACCTGTTATCAGTTTTTTTGACAATAGCCATTCTAGTGGTGTGAAGTGGTATCTCACTGTACTTTTAATTTGTATTTCTCTAATGGCTAATGATGTTGAGCATCTTTGAACATACTTATTGGCCATATGAATATCTCCTTTAGAGAAATATCTATTCAAAATCTTGGCCCATTTTTTAATTGTGGTGTTTCTCTTTCTGTTGAGTTCTTTCTATATTCTGAATATTAAACCTTTATCAGATATATAGTTTCCAAATAGTTTCTCTCATTCTGTTTGTTGTCTTTTCCCTTATTTGTGATCATATTCAAGTGGGTAGGCCAAGTGCAAACAATTTTTCAAGTTTTTCTAATCTGCCTTGCTACCATCTATTTGTCCCCTAGCAATATTGACTAAAATACTAATCCCTTCTACAGGTAAGGAAGCAGAGACCTGGTAAAACTTAACAGCAAAAGTGTGCATGGCTTAGTTAATGCCACTGAATTGTACACTTCAAAATGGTTAAAATGGCAAATTTCATGATATTTACTTATAGATATTGTTCCAGTTTGCTAATGCTACCATTATGCAAAATACCAGCAATGGATAGGCTTTTATAAAGAGGGTTTATTTGGTTACAAATTTACAGTCCTGAGGCCATAAAAGTGTCCACAATAAGGCATCAACAAGAAGATACCTTCACTGAATCATGGCCAATGGTGTCAGAAACACCTCTGTCAGCTGGGAAGACACATGGCTGGCATCCGCTGGTTCTGGATTGTTTTCAGCTCCTCTCTCAGTTCTGTGTGTCCTAAGCTTAACATCTCCAAACATCCTTCTGTCCACATCTCCAAGCATCTTTAAGCATCAGCAAACATCTCTCCAGAAGTCTCTCTCGGCTGCTTTTGGGGTGTTTTGTCCTCTCTTAGCTTCTCCGGAGCAAACTCTGGGCTAGCATCTCAAAGCATCAGCAAGCGTCTGGGCCTATGTCAGCTCTTTTTATAGGATTCCAGTAAACTAATCAAGACCTACCCTGAATGGGCAGGGTCAAATCTCCATGGAAACATTCAATCAAGAGGTCACACCCTAATCAAAAAAGATTAATCAATCTGCCTCCACAAAATTGCATTGAAGAATATGGCTTTTTCTGGGGGACATAATATATATAAACTGGCACATTCCACCCCCTGGACCCCAAAAAGACGTATTCTTTCCAAATACAAAATACATTCATCTCATCACAATATCACAAAAACTTAAATCTTTTCAGGAGCAATAGGTAAGTACAAGATCTTATCAAAATCAGTTACAGACATGGTCTATCCTAAGGCAAAATTCCTCTCTAGCTGTGGGCCTGTGAAAATTAGAACAAGTGATCTGCTTCTAATATTCAAAGGAGGGACAGTCATAGGACAAACATTCCCATTGCCATAGGGAGAAATTGGAAGGAAAACAGGGTTCATGGGATCAAAACAATTCCTAAAACCCATAGGGCAAACTTCACTAGATTTCAAAGTCTGAAAGTCATTTATAGACTGATGTTTTATCCTTGGGACTTGAGAGAACAGGAGTCCAACCCTTTCCAAGGGCCTTTGTGGCAGCACTTTTCTCTCCAAACACTGGGGTGAGTTCTCCAACATATCCACACATTGAGGAGACCATCTTCTTCTTGGCCCCACCTCATCAAACATAGAGGCACCACCCAGACTCTACCTCGCCAGAGTAAAGGCCCTACCCTCTCCAAACAGTAGACTGGTGGCCAGGTTCTCCCCAATCCCTGGGGAATGTGCTCCACATTCTCTGAGGCCTGGAGCTGTAGCACTCTACCTGAGCATTGAGGCAAGGCAGAAGGCCCACCCTCTGCCTCCAGGGCAAACTCACTCTTTCCATATACACAGGTTGCTCTGCTCTCCTTGCCCAAGATTTCTTGACTCCAGACCTCAATTTCCATGGTTCTATCTTTGAAGAAATTTTTCCTTCAATTTGTTCCTTCTCTGTCCCCTCCAGTCTAGACTGGCAGTGGCTCTGTTTGTACTGCTCTCACAAAAAATTTGTTGGCTTGGCATGAAGTACACAGGGGTCAAAGCCATCAGACAACAGGCATTTCCACAAATGCTTTCTGGATAACTCTCCAATCCTGGCTGGTACTGAAAGGCTATCAGGATCCAGGTGTGGTTAAATCCTACATGGGGCTGTAGCCTCTGGGGCTCCACCCCCTGGAAGCCCAGAGTTTTCCAGACCATCAATTTCTGGATCCTTTGAACCCAAGAGTTTAGTTCTCAGCCTATCTCTTTCCTCTCACACTTAACTATTTTACTGAAGCCAGGATGCATTTTGGACATTCAGTTTCAAAATCTCTTCAGCTAAGTATCCCAGCCTGTCACTTTCAAATGCTGCCTTCCATCCAACACCAGGACGCAATTTTGCCAAATTCTCTGCCACTTTAAAACAGGATCACCTTTCTTCCAGTTTGCAATGACACAGTCATCATTTCTGTGTAAGGCCCCATCAGAAGTATCTTTAGAGTCCAAATTTCTACCAACAGTTACTTCAAAGCATTCTAGGCCTTTTCTATCAAGCTCCTCACAATTCTTCCAGAATCTTTCCCTTATCCATTTAAAAAGCTGTTCCAACATTTTTGGTCTCTGCAAACTCAGCAATACCCCTGTCCAGATTAGTCAATCTGCCCCTACAAGATTGCATTAAAGAACATGGGAGAGAGACACAACCATGGAAGAAGAGGCAGGAGAGATTTGAAGTGTGACAAGGACTCAAGCAAAATAGCCACTGCTGTCTTTGAGGATGGAGAAAGGAGACCACAAGTCAAGGAGTGCAGACAGTCCCTAGAAGTTACTCCTCCAGGAAAGTAGGTAGAAAGCCAGGAACTGCGTGGACTGGACACCACAGAACAATCTGACTTTGGGCATACTTCATACAACACTCATGAGAACGTGGAACTGCTGAGATCAGCGAAATCTGTAAGTTTTTGCGGCCAGGGGACCCACGCCCCTCCCTGCCAGGCTCAGTCCCGTGGGAGGAGGGGCTGTCAGCTCCGGGAAGGAGAAGGGAGAACTGCAGTGGCAGCCCTTATCGGAAACTCATTCTACTGATCCAAATTCCAACCATAGATAGACGGAGACCAGACACCAGAGAATCTGAGAGCAGCCAGGCCAGCAGAGAGGAGACAGGCATAGAAAAAAAACAACACGAAAAACTCCAAAATAAAAGTGGAGGATTTTTGGAGTTCTGGTGAACATAGAAAGGGGAAGGGCAGAGCTCAGGCCCAAGCTCAGGCCTTGAGGCGCATATGCAAATCCCGAAGAAAAGCTGATCTCTCTGACCTATGGACCTTTCCTTAATGGCCCTGGTTGCTTTGTCTCTTAGCATTTCAATAACCCATTAGATCTCTGAGGAGGGCCCTTTTTTTTTTTTTTTTTAATCCTTTTTTCTTTTTCTAAAACAATTACTCTAAGAAGCCCAATACAGAAAGCTTCAAAGACTTACAATTTGGGCAGGTCAAGTCAAGAGCAGAACTAGGAGAGCTCTGAGACAAAACGCAATAATCCAGTGGCTGAGAAAATTCACTAAACACCACAACTTCCCAAGAAAAGGGGGGTGTCCGCTCACAGCCATCATCCTGGTGGACAGGAAACACTCCTGCCCATTGCCAGCCCCATAGCCCAGAACTGCCCCAGACAACCCAGTGTGACGGAAGTGCTTCAAACAACAGGCACACACCACAAAACTGGGCGTGGACATTAGCCTTCCCTGAAACCTCAGCTGATTGTCCCAGAGTTGGGAAGGTAGAGCAGTGTGAATTAACAAAGCCCCATTCAGCCATCATTTGAGCAGACTGGGAGCCTCCCTACACAGCCCAGCAGCCCAGAACTGCCCTGGGGGGACGGCATTCATCTGTAACATAGCACAGTCATCCCTCAACAGAGGACCCAGGGTGCACGGCCTGGAAGAGGGGCCCACTTGCAAGTCTCAGGAGCCATACGCCAATACCAAGGACTTGTGGGTCAGTGGCAGAGACAAACTGTGGCACGACTGAACTGAAGGATTAGACTATTGCAGCAGCTTTAAAACTCTAGGATCACCAGGGAGATTTGATTGTTAGAGCCACCCACCCCTCCCTGACTGCCCAGAAACACGCCCCATATACAGGGCAGGCAACACCAACTACACACGCAAGCTTGGTACACCAATTGGACCCCACAAGACTCACTCCCCCACTCACCAAAAAGGCTAAGCAGGGGAGAACTGGCTTGTGGAGAACAGGTGGCTCGTGGACGCCACCTGCTGGTTAGTTAGAGAAAGTGTACTCCACGAAGCTGTAGATCTGATAAATTAGAGATAAGGACTTCAATTGGTCTACAAATCCTAAAAGAACCCTATCAAGTTCAGCAAATGCCACGAGGCCAAAAACAACAGAAAATTATACAGCATATGAAAAAACCAGACGATATGGATAACCCAAGCCCAAGCACCCAAATCAAAAGACCAGAAGAGACACAGCACCTAGAGCAGCTACTCAAAGAACTAAAGATCAACAATGAGACCATAGTACGGGAGATAAAGGAAATCAAGAAGACCCTAGAAGAGCATAAAGAAGACATTGCAAGACTAAATAAAAAAATGGATGATCTTATGGAAATTAAAGAAACTGTTGACCAAATTAAAAAGATTCTGGACACTCATAGTACAAGACTAGAGGAAGCTGAACAATGAATCAGTGACCTCGAAGATGACAGAATGGAAAATGAAAGCATAAAAGAATGGGGAAAAAATTGAAAAAATCGAAATGGACCTCAGGGATATGATAGATAATATGAAACGTCCGAATATAAGACTTATTGGTGTCCCAGAAGGGGAAGAAAAGGGTAAAGGTCTAGGAAGAGTATTCAAAGAAATTGTTGGGGAAAACTTCCCAAATCTTCTAAACAACATAAATACACAAATCATAAATGCTCAGCGAACCCCAAATAGAATAAATCCAAATAAACCCACTCCGAGACATATACTGATCACACTGTCAAACACAGAAGAGAAGGAGCAAGTTCTGAAAGCAGCAAGAGAAAAGCAATTCACCACATACAAAGGAAACAGCATAAGACTAAGTAGTGACTACTCAGCAGCCACCATGGAGGCAAGAAGGCAGTGGCACGATATATTTAAAATTCTGAGTGAGAAAAATTTCCAGCCAAGAATACTTTATCCAGCAAAGCTCTCCTTCAAATTTGAGGGAGAGCTTAAATTTTTCACAGACAAACAAATGCTGAGAGAATTTGCTAACAAGAGACCTGCCCTACTGGAGATACTAAAGGGAGCCCTACAGACAGAGAAACAAAGACAGGACAGAGAGACTTGGAGAAAGGTTCAGTACTAAAGAGATTCGGTATGGGTACAATAAAGGATATTAATAGACAGAGGGGAAAAATATCACAAACATAAACCAAAGGATAAGATGGCAGATGCAAGAAATGCCTTCACGGTTATAACGTTGAATGTAAATGGATTAAACTACCCAATTAAAAGATACAGATTCGCAGAATGGATCAAAAAAAATGAACCATCAATATGTTGCATACAAGAGACTCATCTTAGACACAGGGACACAAAGAAACTGAAAGTGAAAGGATGGAAAAAAATATTTCATGCAAGCTACAGCCAAAAGAAAACAGGTGTAGCAATATTAATCTCAGATAAAATAGACTTCAAAGGCAGGGAAGTTTTGAGAGACAAAGAAGGCCACTACATACTAATAAAAGGGGCAATTCAGCAAGAAGAAATAACAATCGTAAATGTCTATGCACCCAATCAAGGTGCCACAAAATACATGAGAGAAACACTGGCAAAACTAAAGGAAGCAATTGATGTTTCCACAATAATTGTGGGAGACTTCAACACATCACTCTCTCCTATAGATAGATCAACCAGACAGAAGACCAATAAGGAAATTGAAAACCTAAACAATCTGATAAATGAATTAGATTTAACAGACATATACAGGACATTACATCCCAAATCAACAGGATACACATACTTTTCTAGTGCTCACGGAACTTTCTCCAGAATAGATCATATGCTGGGACATAAAACAAGCCTCAATAAATTTAAAAAGATTGAAATTATTCAAAGCACATTCTCTGACCACAATGGAATACAATTAGAAGTCAATAACCATCAGAGACTTAGAAAATTCACAAATACCTGGAGGTTAAACAACACACTCCTAAACAATCAGTGGGTTAAAGAAGAAATAGCAAGAGAAATTGCTAAATATATAGAGACGAATGAAAATGAGAACACAACATACCAAAACCTATGGGATGCAGCAAAAGCAGTGCTAAGGGGGAAATTTATAGCACTAAACGCATATATTAAAAAGGAAGAAAGAGCCAAAATCAAAGAACTAATGGATCAACTGAAGAAGCTAGAAAATGAACAGCAAACCAATCCTAAACCAAGTAGAAGAAAAGAAATAACAAGGATTAAAGCAGAAATAAATGACATAGAGAACAAAAAAACAATAGAGAGGATAAATATCACCAAAAGTTGGTTCTTTGAGAAGATCAACAAGATTGACAAGCCCCAGCTACACTGACAAAATCAAAAAGAGAGAAGACCCACATAAACAAAATAAAGAATGAAAAAGGTGACATAACTGCAGATCCTGAAGAAATTAAAAAAATTATAAGAGGATACTATGAACAACTGTATGGCAACAAACTGGATAATGTAGAGGAAATGGACAATTTCCTGGAAACATATGAACAAGCTAGACTGACCAGAGAAGAAATAGAAGACCTCAACCAACCCATCACAAGCAAAGAGATCCAATCCGTCATCAAAAATCTTCCCACAAATAAATGCCCAGGGCCAGATGGCTTCACAGGGGAATTCTACCAAACTTTCCAGAAAGAACTGACACCAATCTTACTGAAACTCTTTCAAAACATTGAAGAAAATGGAATACTACCTAACTCATTTTATGAAGCTAACATCAATCTAATACCAAAACCAGGCAAAGATGCTCCAAAAACGAAAACTACCGGCCAATCTCCCTAATGAATATAGATGCAAAAATCCTCAACAAAATACTTGCAAATCGAATCCAAAGACACATTAAAAAAATCATACAAAAAAAAAAAAAAAAAAGAACATGGATTTTTCTGGGGGACATAATAAATACAAACTGGCACAGATATAGATATGGATGGTACCACAATTTTCAAAAAAGGAAAAGATACAAGTGAGTATGGTAACAGATAAGTTTGAGACAACCCTTAACTCATAAACTACTAAACTTTAATTTAGTTCATGAGTTACCAGTTTCTCATGGTAACTCATGAACTAAAGATGAGCTGTCTTAAGACACAGAAGTGCTTCCATATTTGAAAACAATTTTTGAATAAGGGTAAAAATGAGAGATAAATAAGAGTAGAAATCATACTTTGCTTTCCACATTTAAATGCCTTAGTAAAGGTTACTTGGAACACATACATTCTTACATTAGGAAAATTCATTTGTATTAATTAAGACTAAGTTTCATTGTTTCACTCACTTGAAAAAAATTTTTAAAATATATTCAATTTGGGAGAAAGAAAGATTATTCTGTGATTAGAAAGAGTATTATCCTCTTGGGACTATCCTCTAAAGTCTCCTTCGGACCAACACAAAAAGGATAGACATGTTTATGCTACTTTTCTTTCCTGTGTTTTTCCTCATAGGATAGTCTGTGTGTTGTCTAAATCATGACCCATCAGATATTTACATATTTTCAAAGTAGATTCCAGCCTTTTATTCATTCCTAGCCACATCACATAAGACTGTGTTACCTTTTATCAGCGACATCAGGAAAGTATGCTTGTTTATTTAAATCAAGAGTCAGGAGAAATACTTGAAGTGTGAGGAAGGAGACTCATAACATGACATGTCTTTATTGTGTTTTGGCCTACACCAATAATTTCCTGATGAACTTCCTCACTGATGTTTATTCAAAGGCAGTATCCATCTTCTTTTCATTCTGAAGGGGTTTGGAGACTAATATTTTTAACAGTGGCTGATGTAGATGAACAGAGAGACTATGCTTCTCAAAGAATGGAATGAGATGAGATATGGACACACAAAGCCACAAGACACATTTCTAAGTTGTGTGATAAAAATAATTTTATATTAAAACAAATATGGTTACACTATATGATAGAGTGCAAAATTCAATTTATTCATTCAACAAAAATTTATTGAGCATGTAAGTATGGATCAGGCAATGGTCATAGTGATGGGAAATATAGTGATGAATGAGACAGACAAGGTCCCCAATTTCATGAAGCTGATTTTCTAATAGAGGACATACCAAATAGGTATGAAGAAGAGAAATTCCGATAGTGAAAAGTATAGTGAAGAAAATGAAAGATGATGTGAAAGTGGTTGGGTGGAGAGTAAATACAGACTGAGTGGCTGGGAAAGTCTTCACTGAGGAAGGGACATTCATGCTGAGACCTGAATGACAGAGCTGGTCATGAGACCATCTGGGGTAAGAACATTCTAGGCAGAGGCAACAAGTATAAAGCCCCCAATGGGGGACCAACTGCCTTGTTCAAAAGGCAATGTAATTAGACTAGAGTGGGTGAAATGCTGAGTGGTAGGAAATGATGTCAAAAGGTAGGCAAATACCCCACCTCCATGGTTGCTAACATGACCACAGACATAGGGGACTGATGGTTTGGTGGGTTGAGCCCTCTACCATAGGTTTTACCCTTGGGAAGACGGTTGCTGCAAAGGAGAGGGTAGGCCTCCCTATGGTTGTGCCTAAGAGCCTCCTCCCGAATGCCTCTTTGTTGCTCAGATGTGGCCCTGTCTCTCTAGCTAAGCCAACTTGAAAGGTGAAATCACTGCCCTCCCCCCTACGTGGGATCAGACACCCAGGGGAGTGAATCTCCCTGGCAACGTGGAATATGACTCCCGGGGAGGAATGTAGACCTGGCATCGTGGGACGGAGAACATCTTCTTGACCAAAAGGGGGATGTGAAAGGAAATGAAATAAGCTTCAGTGGCAGAGAGATTCCAAAAGGAGCCGAGAGGTCACTCTGGTGGGCACTCTTATGCACACTTTAGACAACCCTTTTTAGGTTCTAAAGAATTGGGGTAGCTGGTGGTGGATACCTGAAACTATCAAACTACAACCCAGAACCCATGAATCTCGAAGACAGTTGTATAAAAATGTAGCTTATGAGGGGTGACAGTGGGATTGGGAAAGCCATAAGGACCACACTCCACTTTGTCTAGTTTATGGATGGATGAGTAGAAAAATAGGGGAAGGAAACAAACAGACAAAGGTACCCAGTGTTCTTTTTTACTTCAATTGCTCTTTTTCAGTCTAATTATTAATCTTGTTATTCTTGTGTGTGTGCTAATGAAGGTGTCAGGGATTGATTTGGGTGATGAATGTACAACTATGTAATGGTACTGTGAACAATCGAAAGTACGATTTGTTTTGTATGACTGCGTGGTATATGAATATATCTCAATAAAATGAAGATTAAAAAAAAAAAAAGGTAGGCAAAGACAACTGCTGTAAGAATAAAAGAACAAAATTAAGAAAAAATAAAAAAGGTAGGCAATGACCAGACTATAGAGGAAGTTGCAAGAACCACTAAGAGGCTATTAGGCAGTGGATATGGTGAGGAATTAATGTATTAAGGATATATTTTGGCAAAAGAGCTGACAGGATTAGTATTATATTGAATATGGGAAATATGAGAAATGGAGGGGAAATGACAGCTCCTAGGTTTTGGCCTGAATACCTGAGTGAACAGAGGTGCCATGTACTGTGGTGAGGAAGAATGAAGAAAACACTTTTCACACAGAAAAAAAACATGAGTCCTGTTTGGCCATTTTACGTGTGAAATGTCTATTAATTATTCAAATAGAGAAGTGTCAAATCAGCACTTGAACAGCTCAGTTAATTCACTGGAAAGGTCAGAGCTGGCAATATAAATTTGCATGCTGATGGTACCTAAGCCATAGGAGTAGATGAGATTAGGTACATAAATAGAAGAGCAGAAGGTCGAGGCCTGAGCCCTGGAACGCTCCCTATCCTGATAGGGTCAGGAGCAAGAAACTGGGAGAGCATGCTGTCAGAGAAGCCAAGAGAAGACAGTTTAACAAGAGAATGGAATGGTCAACTGCATAAATGCTGCAGAATAACACGAAAAGTGCTCACTGATTTGGCAAAATAGAGATGTCTGGTTATCCAGACAAGAGCAGTTTTAGGGGAAGAGGGAATGAAAACCTAGTTAGGGTGGATAGAGGTAAGTTGAAATGTAAGAAAGCTTTTGAGGAGATTTCTGAGAAGGTGTGAGAGAAGGAGCAGAAGGGCATGTGGGATCAAGCGAGGGTTTTATTTTGTTTGAAGGTGGGAAGCAAAAAAGAATGTACAGGAGTGGCAAGATGGTGGCTTAGAGAGGTGTGGAATTTAGTTAGTCCCCTGGAGCAAATAATAAACAACCAGGAACAACTAGTAAATAATCTGGAATAACTGCTGGGGGACAACCATGACTGTCCACACATCATACACCAACTGGATTGGGTGGAGTGGCAGAGATTGCAGCATAAATCTGTAAGTAAAAACTGCGAACCGACACTGGGAGCCCCCTGCCCCCATGGCAGGCTGAGTTGCAGGACATCACTGTGGCAGAAAGCAGCATTCTTGGAGCAAGCAAATATAGCCCAGCCCAGCTCCAATTGGGGTTTTAATTAACAAAAGTGGACTGCTGAATACAATCTACAAACACAGAACCCTAATAAGCAGCAAAGTACCCTGAGGTTGCTCCCAGCAGAAAGGAGGTGGGCTAATGGGAAAAAAATTTTTTTAAAAGGAAAAATATGGAGGCTTTTAGAGACTGACCTTGGAGAGTCAGAGGACTGGGTGCTCTATCTGACTGAAGGGCAAAATTGGGGGGGCATGGACTGGCTCTGGAAGGGGGCTTTCTGTCCCTTTTTCTCTCACTCAACCTGAGTGGCCATTTTCAGTTTGCAGCACTCTGACCCTGATAGGATGGAGTTACAGAGCTAAAGAGACAAAGGAGCTATTCAAAAGCAGAAGATAACTCCCTAGGGGATGTATCTTCCCTAAGATGAAGGAGGTAGGACACAGCTCTAGTGCTGGCCCACCCTTCAGAACTCAGACACCAGGGCCTGGGGGAAAACGGTCAAAACATAAACTAAGCTAAGAATTAAAGGGGTCACACCTCCTAACACCAGTCAGGAACAACAGGCTGACAGGTGCCATCTGTGGGGCAGATTAGGAAAAGCACAGTGGCTGGAGGCCTCACAGGAAACTCTGTCAATCTACTAAGACACACCCTCAGGGAAACGTGACTCTGAATATAGCCTCGCTCTGAGACTTGAACCCAATCTGGTCTGGGAAAATCTGATAGGGGTAACCAAGGAAACCAGATGCCTAAACAACAGAAAACTACAAATCACATTAGGAAAACTGAAGATATGGCCCAGTCAAAGGAACAAACTTACACCTCAATTAAGATAGAGTTAAGATATTGTTTCACTTTAATGAAACAATCAATTAAAGATTTTCAAAGAAATATGCTAAATCATATAAAAAACCAAGTCAACAAGTTCAGGGAAATATGGCAAAAGAGATGAAGGATATAAAGAAAGCACTGGATGAACATAAGGTAGAAATCAAAAGTTTGAAAAAACTACTGGCAGAATCTGTGGAAACGAAAGGCACAACATAAGAGATGAAAAACACAATGGAGACATACAATGGCAGATATCAAGAGGCAGAAGAAAACACTCAGGAACTGGAGAACAAGACACCTGAAATCCTACACACAAAGGAACAGATAGGAAAAAGAATGGAAAAATATGAGCAACATCTCAGGGAACTGAATGACAACATAAAGCACATGAATGTACGTGTCATGGGTGTCCCAGAAGGAGAAGAGAAGGGAAAAGGGGCAGAAGCAATAATAAAGGAAATAAGCAATGAAAATTTCCCATCTCTTATGAAAGACATAAAATTATATATCAAAGAACGCAGTGTACTCCAAATAGAATAGATCTGAATAGACCTATGCCAAGACACTTAATAATCAGATTATCAGACATCAAAGACAATGAGAGAATCGTGAAAGCAGCAAGAGAAAAGCAATCCATCACATACAAAGGAAGCTTGATAAGACTATGTGCGGATTTCTCAGTAGAAATCATGGAGGCCAGAAGGAAGTGGTGTGATATATTTAAGATACTGAAAAAGAAAAACCGCCAACCAAGAATGCTATATCTGGCAAAACTGTCCTTCAAATATGAGGGAGAGTTTAAAATATTCTCTGACAAACAGACACTGAGAGATTTTGTGACAAGTTTCCTACTCTACAGAAAATAAAGGGAACACTACAGACAGATGGAAAAAGACAGGAGTGAACACAATTTTGGGTGATGGTAGCACAACAATGTAAGTACACTGAACAAAGATGACTGTGAGCATGGTTGAAAGAGGAAGGTTAGGAGCATGTGGAATACCAGAAGGAAAGAGGAAAGATAAAGACTGGGACTGTTTAACTCAGTGAAACTTAAAGTGCTCAACAATTGTGATAAAATGTACAAATATGTTTTTACATGAGGGAGAACAAATGAATGTCAACCTTGCAAGGTGTTAAAAATGAGGTGGTATTGGGAAAAAATATAATCAATGCAAACTAGAGACTACAGTTAACAGAAACATTGTATTATGCTTCCTTTAATGTAACAAAGGCAATATACCAAAGCTAAATGCCTATAAGAGGGGGATATAAGGGACGGGTATGGGACTTTTGGCACTGGTGATGTTGTCTCTTTTATAGTACTTTAGTTTAATTCTATCTTTCCTCTCATTGCCTTTTAGCTATCATTTTCTTCTTTTCTTTTGTCACTCTACCTTCTTTGACTCTTCCTCCTTTGTAGAAGAAATGGAGATGCCCTTATATAGACAGTGGTGAAGGTGGTAAATGCATAAATATGTGATTATACAGGGAACCATCGATTGTTTACTTAGGACAGAATGTATGGTGGGTAAAGAAAACCGTCTTAAAAAAAAACAAAAAAAAAAAAACAAACAAAAAAAACTGGTTGATGAAGAAAACTTCAGGACACTATATTGAGTGAAATAAGTCAGACACAAAACGACAAATATTGTATGGTCTCACTGATATGAACCAATTATAATATGTAAACTCATAGACATGAAATATAAGTTACCAGAATACAGAATGAGGCTAAAGAATGGGGAGTGATTGCTTATTATGAACAGAACGTTTAACTAGGTTAAGCTTAAGTGTTTGGAAATGGACAGAGGTGACAGTAGCACATTATTGTGAGAATAACTAACAGTGCTGAATGGTGTGTGAATGTGGTGGGAAGGGGAAGCTTAGAGTCACATATGTCACTAGAAGGAAAGTTGGAGGTTAAAATATGGGAATGTATAAAACAGTTAATCTTGTGGTAGACAATGTCCGTGGTTAACTGTACCAATATTAGAATCATGAACTATAACAAATGTATGATACTATAACTAGAAGTTAATAAGAGAGGGGCATATAAGGAAAAATATACCTATTGCAAACTATGTACTACAGTTAGTAGTATTTTACACATTCTTTCATCAATAGTAACAAATGTACTATACCAATATTAGGAGTCAATAATGGAGGGGCGGTGGTTAAGAGTATGGGAGGATTTGAGCTTTCTTTTTTATTTCTTTTCTGGAATAATGGATGCACAGCTGTATGATAGTATCACGGGCAATTGATCATGCACTTTGGATAATTGTACGGTGTGTGAATAATCTCAATAAAATTGAATTTAAAAAAATGTATGCTAATAGAATGATCCAGTAGTAAAGGAAGGTCAGTGCTAGGTATTTGAAGAGGGAAGTAAAGGTATGACAAAACAATTTTGGAGAGTAACAGAACAAACATTTGTGTAGTAAGATCTTTGGGAAGTACCTATCTGACATTTGTGATAATGAACTTAACATGAACTTAGTCAGAGAGCTAGAGCTCAGCAGATATGAATGTCAGTATTAGCGCATACAGCAACTGTTAAAAACAAAAAACAAACAAACAAACAAAAAAAGCTGAAAAGGAGCCCAGACTTCAAATAGTGATATGAAGGAAGCAGATCTGGTTAAGGCTAGGGCAAACTGGGCCAAAGGGTAAAGGTCAAAACTGACCATGTTTTAAAATTTCAACTTCCATGTGAGACCAAGGGAAAAGATGGCTATTTGGTGCAGGATCTATATTTTCTAAACAGTATAACTCTACAGTCAGTTTGTTCAAACACCGCAATTACATGGAACTTTGAATAGGAAGTGAGATATGGTAGGTTAGTATAGGTTAGAGTGAAATAGTGACACATCCCAAAGTAATTTGGGGAGAGAATAAAAATATATTTACAGGCCCCCCAGAGGAGCTGGGGAAAAGTGTGGGAGTGTTGGACTTCCTCACCTGGATTGTTGCTGATGTTCTCACAAACATTGAGGACTGGTGGTTCGATGTGCTGGGCCCCCTATCATGGGACTTGCCCTTATGAAGCTCATTACTGCAAAGGAGAGGCTAAACTTGCATATAATGGTGCCTAAGAGTCTCCCCTTGAGTACCTCTTTTTTGCTCAGATGTGGCCTTCTCTCTCTCTCTAACTGAGCCACCTCAGCAGGTGAACTCACTGCCCTCCCCTCCTACGTGGGACCCGACTCCCAGGGATGTGAATCTCCCTGGCAACACAGGATATGACTCCAGGGGATGAATCTGGACCCAGCATCATGGGATTGAGAGTATCTTCTTGACCAAAAGGGGGATGAAAAATGAAACAAAATAAAGTTTCAATGGCTGAAAGATTTCAAATGGAGTCAAGAGGTCACTCTGGTGGACATCCTTATGCACTAAATAGATAACACGTCTTAGGTTTTAATGTATTGGAACATCTAGAAGTAAATAACTGAAACTATCAAATTGCAACCCAGTAGTCTGGGCCCCTGAAGACAATTGTGTAACAATGCAGATTACAAGGGGTGCTAGTGTGATTGTGAAAACCTTGTGGATCACAATCCCTTTATCTAGTGTATGGATGGATGAATAGAAAAATGGGGACAAAAACTAAATGAAAAATAGGGTGGGATGGGGGAGATGATTTGGGTCTTCTTTTTTATTTTTTATTCTTTCTGATGTAAGGAAAATGTTCAAAAATAGATTGGGGTGATGAATGCATAACTATATGATGGTACTGTAAACAGTTGATTGTACACCATGGAAGAGAGTGTATGGTATGTTATGTGAATGTATTTCAATAAAACTGAATTTAATTAAAAAAAATGAAATTAGTCAGTATAGTTGTAGGTTTTTCTCCAGCCCCATAGAGCTGTTAGATACAAGAATAGAATAGGGAGGATAGCTGTGTTTAAAACAAGTTAGGACTCCCAGGTGACTACAACAGAGGGAGAGGGGATCAAGGAATTGTGATTACAAAGTAGCAACTGCTAATGACAGGCCATGATAAACTGAATCATGTGTTTGGTAAATGTTTGTTGAATGATACAGACCTGGGATCAAATCCTGGTTTTATCAGTTCCTAGAAGGGCAAGTTACTTAACTTCAACCTAAGTCAAACCTTCCTTGGTCAGAATAAGATACTACCCCTCATGTCCCAAGATTTCTATGAGAATTTAATTGTACTTGTATAGTGCCTAAAACAGTACCTCACATCCATAGCCACTAAATATATATTATTTTCAACTCTGCTTCCAAAGCACAATTTCTTTTTTTTTAACTTGTTCAGTTACTCAACAACTATTTCTTCAACACTTAGCCTGTGCAGGGTACTGTACCAGGTGCTAGGGAAAAAATAAAAGACTGACAGGGATCTGCCTTCATGGTATGGCAGGGAACACAGACATTATACATGTAACAATGCTTAATAAATACTTAAGTTCAGTCATGATAAACACTACAAAGTTTGACCAGTGTTATATGTTGGGATGATTCGATTTTAACATTTTTAAACTTATGTAACAATGTTCAAAGAATCTGTTGTGAGAAGTCTCATATTCTGACTTAATACTTTTGAGTATGAAAAATACTAACTCTAAGTACAAAATCTAAAACATAAGACAAATCTGTTCACTCAGAAAAGGAGTAAGAATGCCCTGACCAATACCAATAAAGCTGAATCAACACTGTTATATAAATCTCAAAAAATGGGCCAAATTGGCCATTATACTAGGGTTAGAATGAATTTGAGAGTTGTGTTCAATATTTCAATTCCTTAGTAAATATTTCCTGAGCTTTAACTTTCTGCCAGGCATTGTGCTAAGTAATGAGAAAGAGAAAAGCAGCTTCTGACATCCAGGAGTTGGCTTGTTACTATCATCTAGGCCTTTCCCGTGGAACATAAGCTTAATCTCACAGAACATCAGTAAAGTCCCTCTGTGATTGCCATAAAATGAGACAAAAAAACAAGGCCTCTTCATAATCCTATTTTAGAACGGACAAAAACAAAGTCACAGTGCAAAACACAGAGTACCAAACACCCCCTCTCCCACCTAATACAAGTGACTGCTGCTGCTTCACCAATTACAGCTTTAGCTTCATTTCATTCCTCCCACCATCTAAATGAGATCCATTTAAGATACTCAGTCATAAAGTTTACCCACTTCCTGAAAACCCAAATCTAGAGCAAACTCCTGCTTTCCTAAACTCTTCCCATTAACCAACACAAGCCCAAATCCTAAGGTCTTTCCGGGACCCTCTGATCTAAACACTCCCATGATTCCCCATGGTGTGTGCTCTAGTTCCAACAAGCAGTTAAGTCCAATTTTGTTCAACTACACGTGTGTTCCTAGTGGTTTTTGGTTGGATGCCACTTACAGAAGTATATGTGCATTATGTTATTTAATCCTCACAGCTATTTCTTGAAACAGATGCTATTATGTATCCATTTTACAAGTGACAAAACTGAGGCACAGAGGTATTAAGTAACTTTTCCAAGGCTACACCGCTAGAAAATAGCAGAGCCAGAATTAGAATGCAGGTTTATTTGACCGCAAAGAGATTCCCTGATAATGTCCCAGATAATTATCTAGAATTGTTAGAAGGCTAGTCTTTCAGCTCAACAAAGGGCAAAACAGTTTTTCTACACCTTCATTCCTTCTATCTTACCTACTTTTCGGCCTTTTTGCTAAAATAGTGAGTTCTTTAAGGAATTATGACTTGATAGCTATACAAAACACAGTAGGGTGATATCAGGGCTTGTTCATTTTGACTTACTGAGCTTTGTAAATGACACATCTGATCAGGTCCACTTACTTTCTAAAAACCCTTCAATAGCTTCAGGTTAAAATTTCAGCATGATTCACATATCTCTTTTGCCTTTTCTAAACTTATCTCCTGATGCATCCTCATAATTCACTAATGGAACAGGTAATTATTATGTATCAGATAATTGCTCCCTATTTTCCAGTCATGCAGAACCCCTTGTAATTTTTTAATATTTACATCTCTGCCTTTGCACTTGCCTGTTAAAGCTTCAAATGATCCTTCAAAATCACCCTGGCTATCTCTTTTGTACAACTCCTTAACCTTGCCACCCAATAGGAAATCTATTGCTCCTCTGTAGCCACCATACCATGCACATTCTGATTACTGGCACTACCACACCACATTACATGCCTATTCCTCCAACCTCAACCCTTTAGAAGAGAGATGTTATTCCCCTCGATATCCTCCTCACCTGGCACAATGGGAATGGGCCAAGCTTAACATATATTCCTTGAACCCTTCCTTCACCAAACCAACTTAAAATATAACTCTATTGAGGAGGACAATTCAAATGTCCCCAATTTCATTAGTAATGTTTCTAGCTCTGTTACCTGACACTCTAGAAATCTAAGTTGATTATTTAATAAACTGCTTATTAGCCATGCTGGTAGACACTTGGTCTTCAGATTATTTTCCTAGATCTATTGTGGACTATAAGATAACTTAATAACTGGATTTTTTTTTCCTCATTTAGGAATAGAAGTTCAATAGGTCTTTATGTTACAGCAGTGTCATCTCTTGGAAATAAACTATGATGTAGTTTTTGAGGAAGTCTTTCATCTGCTATTCTAGGCCCCTGGTTATACCTGATTTGGGGACACAGTGTAGTTTTCCTTGATAAACAGTACGAACATAAATACTAATAACAAAAACATGATCTCACAATAAAATGATTACTTTGGGAAAACAACTGAAGAGCTACTACTCTCTTTTTGTACTTTCTGGATTCTGAACTGATGTAAAAAAATCAATAAAAATATTTTAAAATTAAAGCTGTAGTTGTCAGAAGTAACAGAAATAGCCATACAGCCTGTGGGGGATAACTAAGAGGTAATTCATTTTATCTATTCAAATGTAATGGACAATTCTATGAAGAAAATTACATTAGAATGGTAGCTTTTAAAAGTAGATTTTAAAATTGAATGGGTTCTCCCCCTTTTTTTTTCAGTAAAAGGATTAGCTAATCATGTATTTTTAAACTATTAAGAATAAAATCGGGGACAAAGAAAACACACTTAAAGTGGCACTGAAATGTCAATAATAATTTTTTTGTTGGCTTCCAAGGAAACTTCTGTTTTGGAGAAAGAGAAGTCTTTTCAAGGCAATTTTGTGAGTAAACAGATTTCCTGTAATAGGAAATTTTGCCTTGTTTGAATTAATTTGACATTCTCTTTATTTCTGTAGGATTGGCTTTAAAAACTTTAACAATTAAATCTATCACAGTTTCAAAAAGTTCAAAGCCTTAACACATCTCTTGTTAAAAAGAAAAAGCCAAATAATCATTTTGTCAAAACAAACTTAAAAATAAAACTCAAATTCTGAAATCTAAATATCATTCCAAGACAGAGCTACTACTGACTTTGGATCTCTGGCCAACACTTTGAATTATTTAAAAACAAAAATTGTCTTTTGTCTTTTATTCCTTCTGTTTAAGCTATGTAAATGTTACCCCAGTTAACTGTCAACATAACCCAAAAGCATACCTTAAATAAATTTTAACCTACTGTTCAAGTATCAGAGTTTCAACATAGCCGGCTCCTTTACTTCATTTTTCTACTTAATTAAAAACATTCTCCAAATTGAATTATAAAAAAAAATAAATAAATAAAATTAAGGAAGTAAGTTAAGTAAGTAAATAAATAAATAACGAGAACATTGTAGGATATGCATTAACCAAGATCAGTGGTTCCCAAGTTTGGTGAGGGACCCCTGGGGATTTGAGATTCTTTCAGGGGGTCTGCAAGTCCAAATTATTTTCATAATAAAACTATGAAGTTATTTGCCTTAAAAAAAAAAATTCTCCGGTTCATTTAGAATGATTTAATGAATTTCATATGTGATCTTGCTACAAATTCATTCCAAGAATGCAACTTTGATGAGTAAATCAGAGTTTTAACATGTATTATTAAAATGTAGCTCAATGGAGAAAATTGACAAAGATAACCAAGAAATTGTTTATGTTTACTCATTCATGTTTGAAAATGTGGCATTCAAGAATCATAGCAGATTTGAAGCATAATTATAGGGACATCATACTGCTGGAAGGAGAGAGTGTAAGAAAGACAAATGCCAGAGTTCAGTAATCCTGCCACATCAAAAGCCTATATTTTTCACTGATGGCTGCTTCTTCAAGAACAGAATTCTAAAGCTATGAAGTTTCTGAGAGTGCTCCAGGAATTCAAAATAAAGGCACATTCATAAAACAAAAGCATTAAGAACTCTGATTTTTAAAGCGTATTTTACAGCATTCTTTTATCAAAAATATATCTAAAGCTGCTAAAATATTTTAAGCAGCTAAATTTTCACTCTGCATAAGATTGTTATTAAATAAGATATTCTAGTCAAAAGGCATGTCAGTAAAAACAATTTTAGACACTGTAACTTTCTGCAATTGACATTAATACACGTCGATGTATATGATATCCGATTTTACTCCCAGAAAATGTATTCCTCAACCATGGCCTGAAGTCATAATGCCATTATTACTTGATGCCCACAACTAAAAGTAGGGCCTTGCCTGTTATTTCTCCAGCAACTGCTTGTCAATTACTCAACTGGCAGCCTGCTGGTCAGCCACCTTCCTTGAGCGTAGAGTTCTTAGTTCTAACATTTCATTAGTTGGCCACCATTTCCCTCCACGAAACTTCCAAGTTTTGAAAGAATAACAAAACAGATCTGACTCATTCTATACTAGTCTCTAGTGAATGTCAATTATCAAATACTATTTTCTACATTGCCACTCATCATCATGATGGCTAATTTATACTCCATGTGGATGCAGAACTACAATGGCAAGTCTGTGGAGAGCTTGTTTACTATACAGATGAGCAACGAAGCTCAGAGCATTCTTCATTATCCCAAAGTATTTATTACATGATGATACATTACATCAAATTTATGTGCACACATCTATAAATAATGTGTAAGAGAAAGTAGGGTTCATTGAAATTAGTATTTCTACAGTTAGCTTATACCATAAAAATAAAGAGAGAAATTAATGGTAAGGAAACACAGTATGGTAGCTAGCATTGTTATTCAGTTGTTTGCTTGGAAAACGCAATGAGCATGCACGCACCTCCCCCCCCCCAACACACACCAGTGTTTGTAGACCTTTGTAATTTAAAATGTTAATGAAATGTAAATTTTTCAGTACAAAATTCATGACTGCTCATTTCTAGGCTATATTGTCTGACCTTGTAGAAGTCCTTTTTCAGTTTATTAGTACCAAAAGTCCCTCATTTGTCCATTTCTCTTCTATCACCACACCACCAAAGAAAATATATGACAATTACAATCAGAATGGTGGCAGAAAAACATAAAATAATTTTAATTTAGAAAACGCACCTCTTGCATTTTCAATAACAAAATAACATTTTGATAACAAGTTTTTGGGATCCAAGCTATTCATCATGAAGAGGATGTGTTTAATCTAATGTGAAGTTGGCTACCCAGCAGTCTAGTCAGGCTGTAGAATGTTTAACCCTGGGTCTGGTAGACTGCCAGCCATCCTAAATGTTTTCACATGGATAGGCAATAAATAATTAAATGTCTAAATCATAGTTCTCAGATTGGGCAGTAGATACATCTGAAAATCCAGCACTTAAAAAAGACAAACAAGAATTTCTTTTTTGGTCCAATCATTTGCTTTCAGGGTGCTCAAGGCATAAATGATACTCTTTCAGCTACAGAGAATCAATTTTGATAACACTTTCTGCATGGATATCAAATGATCACTTTTGAGATTTTTTTCAATCACTAAGTTTGCAAAAAGAAAGATTCTATTTATAGTATTTATTGCACATTTGTGATCTAGAGGTCAGTAGGCCTGGGGTTTTAGTCCTGGCACTGTCACTAATAACCGATGACCTTAGTCATGTGAAAAATTCCTTAGATCTTAATGTCATTATAGAAAGGTTAGACTGGAAAGGGTGATGTCTAAATACAACTGAGAAGTTGTTTCAAAATACACATGCTTTCCTTCCATCTCCTCTCAATTCTAGTCACAGGGGATGTAAGGTGGGGAAAGGGGGAAGGTACAGCCATGTATATTTAAAAACAAAAAACTCCCCAGTTGATTTCAATGCACATTTCCACTAGACAACCTCTGGGGTTTCTTCAGCTCTGAGGTTCCACCTTTTTTAAAAAAAAATTTTAATGGATATGAACTAAAGATCAAGATTCAATACTGACAAAATTGGGAAAGAGGTAGTGCTTATCACACATACCTTTTTAAAAACTCTCTTTCATGGTTTAGTTTAATTGTTAATGTTTTTGACAGTACTTAATAACATGTAATAAATTTACAGATGGCCTAACTGTTCTAAGCAGTATATAGGAGAAATACTGATCAATCAGGGCAGAATGGTGGATTTTCACAAAATCACCATCCAGCAGATAGTAGTGTGCTACAAACTGAAGACTATGAATTGCTGGCCTTTCAGAGTTCATAAATCTTAGGATATCTCTTGCATAATTTGCAGATCTTAGGGAAATAATTTAATGAGAGTTTTTATTAAATGTTTGATGCTCGGGATAAAACTATACTGCTTATGCTTCATGTGCATGAACAGAACAGGTCTGCCTACTACTTCAGGGTCGGGCCTTCCAAGTGTAAGAATTTAAGAGTTTAAAGTAATTTAAAAGTTGGTTTCAATAGATTAATTCAAACTTGGGGAAAAAAACAAAGCTCTCAATATATAGTATAGAAATATTTGTATATATCTCACTACCATTCACCTACAATTAATTCTGAGCTATTTTTCTTATCTTAGAATTCTTAACTTTGGGAGTATGCTACGAAAGAATTAATTAGAAACCATTAATTCATTAATATAGAAACCATTACAAATACAGGCAGAACTACCAGGTTGAAAATATAAATTCATCCCTATATTTTCAACATTATTCTGTAAGCTAGAGTTATTTAGTTTTAAAAGTTTTGTTTTTCTAAACAAAATATTTCAGGGAGGAAAAAACCTCAGAAGTACAAGTAAACCAAGATTTGAGGATGTAACACATTTAATCTGGAGATAAGCATTTTATCTATTTGAAGCACAAGCCTCTGGGGGGGGGACTCTACTGAAAAGACACTGTAAATATAGGAATTAAGGATTTCCCTTTTCACATGTTTTTATAAATTTTTTACTTCCCAATGACAGAAGACTGCCTCTGCAACTTAGGCTTCCTGCCTAGATCATTCAACATTAAAGGACTGACAGTTTAGACTTCTATTTTGGTGAAGTAATTAATTTTTTTCTACATAAGAATTTTTCATCTCCAAATAATGCAGGCTTGATTTTTATAAACACGAGATGCTCCCCTCTTAATCAATTTTCAATTTCCTCAAGGCTTCTATAGCAATTTTTCCTCATGGTTTCTACATTGTTTTTGACATTACTAATTTAAAATGTCTAAATATTCTTTGAGTTATATCAGTTCAATAGGTATGCTTAGTAAATGTTTAACATCATAATATTTTAAGAATGTAAGGCACAAAAGGGGTTTAATGTGACCTTCATTTAATGCAACTTAAACAAACTACCTCACTGATTAAAGATATGCCTTACTGGACTCTTCTATTCATACAGAATACTTGAGTTTTATTAAGAAGAGAGTGTTTGGAATCTAGAATATGATAGAAAATAAGGAGCATATAACTAAAACCTTCAATTTATTCTAGGTATCATTCTTCTCATCTAGGGAGATTTACAAACAATATTTGAATATGCTAGTTCTCAGAACCAAAAGCACTGGTTCATCCATAGGGCTTCCTTTAAAAGACAACTTAAGGTCATAAGGTATACCAAGTCTGGCCACAGCCAAGCTCTAGGAAGGACTCAAAAAGAGATTTAGGGGCAAGAGAGAACCATCTCTTGCTGCTTTTGTAATGCGCCTATATCAGTCAGTGAGGTAATCTATGGTGTGCCAGCCCAGGCTCCAGAAAGTGGGTGGTCTCTGCAGAAGGAGGCGCTCCCTCAATCTCTACCTCTGACCGAAGCCAGTTACTGCAGCTGGACTGAAAGAAGCCCACAGACTGCACTCGGCACATTTCTTCATTTCTCACTTGAGTGCCCTTCTTTAGTTCCCTTTCAACTGTCCACTTTATATCGGCTTCATTACACCACCGCTCCATTTGTAATGTAAATTGGGAAACTCGGGGAAGTTTTTCTTTTGGCCTTGTCTACGGAAGAATACCAAGAGGTATTCAAAACGTATTAACACAAATCAATGGCACCAATAAAAGCAAAATCTCCTTAGCAACATAATCTTGATTGCAAAAGGAGAACTGAGAGCATTTAGCAGAACAGTGGCCCACATGGAATACGCATTTGTCTGGAAGAATCCAGCACAAAGCCTAAAAGAGAGATTTTGAAAAAATCCAAAATTAACTCACAGCGAACAGTTACTCTTTTTTACAAAAGTACACAATTGGCTACATTAAATCTATCGTGTGCTTTTGGCTCAGCAACATTGTATCACACCGCTTTGCAAACTGAAATTACAACACCCTGCATGCTTCACATGAGTTACAGGGTGTTTTTTGTTTGTTTTGTTTTGTGGTTCCCCCCCCCTCCCTTGGTTGATTTCTTTGGTAAAGCAAACAAAAAAGTCTCAAGAAATATTCATCTCACACACAATGCACAGAAAACTGAATGGCTATGTAACAATATCAAAGACTGTAGGTACGAAGTTTTGGGTTACATTTTAGGCTTTCTGCAATGGATTCTAACATATAACTACTGAAATCAGGAATGGCATTTTGCTTGATTCTCCATTTGTGAAAAAAGAAACTCAATACACTTCTGAGAGTGCTCAAATTCTTCTCGTCAGGAGGAAAAAAATGAAAAAAAGACTAGAAATTCAGAAAATAAGGAACTCATTCTTTAAAAAACTACAATATTGAGATCACACAAGGAAACATAAAAGTATTCCACAAACATGAGTTTTCCCTCTTCATTTTTCAGATGTTCCAAATTAATCAATTATCACTTGGTATTTTAACTAAGAATCCAGGTGATGGAGGTAAAAGCATCTTTACTGCCTACTACTAAAAGAAGTTTCAGTGAACTGAGTCAATTACCTTAGTATATAATACAAACATTCATATATTCTAGAATATATTCTAGATTATTAAAAGGGAAAATGACCAGGAATTATATTAGTATACAATAATCTTAGACTATATATAATACATATGTATGTATTTTTTCCATATATATGAGACTATTTTTGTAAAGGTTTATATTGGAATCTGGGTCAATCTGAGTAAAACAAAAAAGAAAAAAAGTTTGTGAACCAAATAGTCATTTGATACAATGTAACAGAAGTTATAGTTAAATATTGCTAAATATGTATATTTACAAAAGTGGTGATGAGAATTAGTTCTGTACTATTTAAAAGCTGCATTGGCTTTTAAAATTTAGGGACAAATAAACTAAGATCTTTGAATACAAAAGTTAATACATAAGGTACATATTTTTCTATTCTTTTCTCCAACTATGATGCAAGTTCATGAAGACTCAATATAAAATTTTAATTTCATTGCACACAGTTTGTAAACTCCTTTTCATAACAATGTCAATTTAATTATTTTATTCACAGGCATTTGTACAAGATATGTCTACAAAAGAAAAAAAAATGTGTATATGTATATACCTACATGTACATACATACACCTGTATCTCTATTTAAACATCTACACATACCAAAATTAGTTTGGTCAAAACCCCTTTAAGGTGATTTGATCTCTGAGTTATAGACACCCTTTTCTGACTCTACTGAAACTACCTTAAAGACCAAATGCTGGAAATTTATCCGTATTTTAGTTTTGAGAAAGGACTTGTGTTGAAATCATGTGTTGGAAAAGATTCACTTAAAAACCACAGAAACTCAACTAGCCAAAGCCAGCAAACAAACAAAAAGTCAAAAACTCCTCTAGCTCAAATTAGGTCTCCATTCGTTTACTAGAAAAATTCAGTCAATGAAGACTTAAATGAAATTTTAACAAGATTACATATACTGCAATTAACATGGAACCAAAAACCAAGCCACCTTAAATACAATCCATCTTTATATTGCTTCACAGTAATGAAGGCTGTTACATTTTTATCTAACCAAAACCACCTCATTTTAAGAAAAATAGGCCCTGTGTGTCTCGGAATGGCTTTAATTTCTTAATAATAAAAGAAATGATATTAAAGGAAAATATTTTAAAAATACAATTAAAATTCAACTTTATATTTTATTAAAGTTACTTTCAAATTTTTAAATGTTACTATACTTACCTGAATTTATAATTTCCAAAATTATAATAGGGACCCTGCTATTGCTCTGCATAATTGCTCACCCATCAGAAGTTTATGATTACTTATTTGATTTGAAAATTTTTCCATGCTCTTTTAGGGTCACAGGAACAAATTCCTAAAATCCTTTTAGAGTTTTTAAATTGCTTAACTGTAACACTTAGTATAAAAGGTAAGTAGAAGTATATTTTATTCAAGATAGCCTCCCACAATTACCTCAAAGGACAAGATAGCAGACGGAGGCCCTATCTAGAACAACTGTTTTCTTTTTCTTTTTTAAAAATATAATTTCCACTGTGATATAATATAGAAAGTATAAAAGAAAGGATAAAGCTGTCTGCAGTTCCTGGCCACTGCATAACTTTCAACCTTGTAAATCAAAGTGTAGGATAATAATGCAGTTACTTCTCTCAACCTATAGATTTCAGAATCTTACCTTCCATTCACGTCTACCTTGTTTCCACAGACATAACTATTGTTAAGTTTCACAATGCTTAACTCTTCTGAGAGGACACAATGTCATTAACGTCAACAAATACTAAAAAACAGAGACTTTTTATAAAAGGCTTTGACCTTTATAAACTCCTGTTTATATAGACTTCATGATAATGTAATGAGACTGTTATAATTACCCAATTAAATAAGCTGTTACCAGTGAAAAAGAATCCTTGAGGGAGAAGATGCTTTCCTTCCAGAACATTTTAAATCTATATAGTATTTATGTCAAGAGAAAGAATGGAACCAGCTGTACTAAATCAAGAACCAGTAGGACAGGCAATAGAAAGAAAAATCTGCAGTTTGATGGTACACTGTGATCCAATAAAGGAGAATGAACAAAACACTGCTCTATCACTTATCTTCTCTTAAATGCTGCTTACCACTATGGTTTGTTTAAAAAAACAAACAAAAAAAAATAGACAATCTGCTAAAATTATGAATGCCTGCTGTGGTCAGCTCATTGAAATATATCTGAAATGAAGAGCTAGGAAAGCATATATCTATTTTTCATAAAAAGAAAAAAGCAGTCAAAAATTCAAAGCACTACATTTATGAAGTAGAGGAAATATTTTATGGGGGGGCATGGTTTTGCTTAAGCATCTCAGATGAATCTATCTTTAAAAATATTTTATCAAATTTTTCAAGTACTGTATTTAATGTTTACCTGATTTTTAAATACACAAAGCATTATTATAAGTACATATAGGGAGTACCCACTGTAACCCTATTTTTAAGTGAAAAATTTAACAATAACTCATTTATGCAACACTGTAAATAAGTAGAAAATGTTAATCATTACCATTAAGCATCTAACTACTTACTTTTATATGATTTAATAAATAGCAAAATAAATTATTGTTTCCTAAGTCAACACCATGAGGTAGTCATAGTAACTTTCTTTTGTGAAATGAAAATAAAAGCAGAGGCCCAGTAACTTGAGGATCTTGAGTAACATCAGAAATGAATTCAAAATCAAGATCAGCATTCCAAATTTCTGTTTTCAGTATGTCTATTAAGGCTCAACAACCTCTATTGGCTCAATTTGTCATTTTGGGGGGAAATCATTGCTCCCTAGTTCATAAATAATACACAGAATTGATTAATAATGAAAACAATATCTAGGCTTCTCTTAGATTACCATCTAAAAATCTTTGTAGAAGTGCAGAACAACACAGTAACTCAAAATTCAAAGACATCCGTCAAATCTCAACTTAGATAAAAAGTATGTTCCTAAAAACAACATGAAGTTGGATATTGCATCTATGGAAAATAAGGTTACTTTATTTCATTTTTTAAAGGGTATTTAAACACAAACCACTATGTGGGATAATTAATAGTTTGGTTTAGGATTGGCCCTGAACCTATACTTTCCTTCCAAAACCTAGAAATCAGTTTCCTCTAGAAATGGTGGTCTGAGAAGAAGCCCCGTGTCCAACCATCCTATTACAGGCATACCTCGTTTTATTGCGCTTTGCTTTTTTGTGCTTTACAGATATTGTGGTTTTCACAAATTGTAGGTTTATCACAAATTTGAAAGTTTATCGGCACCATTTTTCTAACAGTAGGCACTGACTTCATGTCTCTGTCTAACATTTTAATTAATGTATGTACTTATTTTAGACATAATGCTATTGCACATTTAATAGACTACCGTATAGTGTAAACATAACTTTTATATGCACTGGGAAACCCAAAAAACATGTGACTCGCTTTATTGAGATATTTGCTTTATTGGGTGGTCTGGAACCAAACCCACAATATCTCAGGCGCATGCCTCTGTTCCCTTCCTGGAAAGTCTGGACTGACAGGGTCTACTGACAAGGAGAACACCAATTGCTAAGAAACTTCTCTTTTAAAATCCAAGAACCACCTTAACAGAATTGAGGACGCCAGCCATTCATCACTTAATATGACACACTTTAAGTGGTCTTTTAAACACCTAGCTTGGATGCAACAGAATTAATATTCTGATTGGGAGTTTTGGGGAAAGAAGATGAAAGGCAATTCAAGAGGGCAGCTAAAGGAACCATGGTGCCTCAGTAGGATAAGAGAAGGAAGGACGGTCCAGGACTAGATATTGGAGTTTAGTCAAAGACAGTTTCACACACACTGAACTTCTGATTTAGTACTACTGACCAACCATGAGCCAAAGAAAATATATACAGAGAAACATCAGGCATGCAAGTAAAGGTTATAACTGTGACTGTCATAAAAGTTGAAACAGTCAGACTATGTACATAAAGTTATTAAAACCTAGTACAGCTTGAACACATGCAACTGTGGGGCCACTGTACCCATTGCTATTTAATATCATTCTTTTATAACCGAAGATTGATAGGGATTGTTGTCAAAGTTTTATAGGGTTGCCCCGTGTCTACTAACACAAAGAAACAATCAGAAGCACTCTACAAATAATTCTGAAAACACAGCCAGGGGAAAAGAAGTGATTCTTCCTGACTTCAAATTACTCAATTACAAAACTAGGTTTTTCTAAAGAAAAAAGGAGATCATTTTACTCTTGAGATTTGAGAACTTCTTGATTTTAGGCTAAAATTACATATTTATATTTTAAGAGAATGAAACCTAGTCATTAAAGAATCTTAATAAAACATCTGATGGTCACTTTATTAGAAAAGGTGACCTCTTGTCTGAGGGAGGGGCAAGATCTGCCTTAGAAGCTAAATGTATCACACCAGACTTTTACTATAGTCATTAGGCTTTGGAGAATAAATGTTAACCCAAATATTCAAAGCCATGTAGTAAAATATTGTTTAAGAATTTGCAAACTACATTATTTGATAAAAGACTGTTCAGGAATAGTGGGCTGATTATAAAATGCCAGTAAAGTATTTTTTTAAAAATCCTATTATTCACTTACCTATGTAAAAATCTATATGTTGGATTTTCTGCCCGAAATAACTTTTTTTGATCAATTTTAAAAGTATTTATGGTTCACAAACTTTATGCCAGAAAACAGGAGCTGAAGAACAATAATAATTTTAAATATTTCCTTTGGGCTAATGTTCATATAACACAGGCATCTCTGCCGTTTCTAATTTGCCAGTAACATGAGCACTTATATTCATGATTCAAGAAAGACTAAGCTAGAGTTATACTGGGGGTTACTAAAGAAAACAAAAGCATGGAAATCTAACTGGTCAAGGCATAATTAGTTTGTAGTAATGCCACAAATTAAACAATTACTATATATATATATATACACACACACACATACACACACACATTAGAAGTCTAAGACTGCATATTTCTCGGGAATTTCTTTAAACAACTGACCCACATCTCAATAAAATTAGAAAAGCTTTTTTTAAAATCCTAATACTTAGTACTATCAACTATGAAAATTATCTGTTAAAATATTCTTAGAGGAACATAATTTAAAACTGTAATTTGCAGAGGACATAGAAGAATAACAAGTATTTCTACATAAGTACAGTTCTTGTAAAGCTGTTAAATAAAATGGTCTACAGATTTACTCAATTTTAAATATAGAACACTGTGTTGCATAGTCTATATATATCTTTCTGCTCTTTCTGAATCCTGAGGCAGATTCAACATTCTTCAATGAATGATTTTTCACATTGAAACCACAGAGGAATACTAGAGTTTAGGGAATAGCATAACCATTGAATCACACTATTTTAAGGGGATGGGACACACCCCTATACACGAGTTAAATAAAGTGAGAAGCGGTTGAATTCTTTGTACTTTGAATTCTTCATAGCAAAATACTCAATAAATTCAAGTTCTCAGTTGATTGGGGGATAATGGAAACAATCATTTCAGCCAAAAAAAAAATCCTAGTTTTTAAGACAATTCCTCGAGTCCAATATAGGATTTGGATATTGACATTCAATGATTCAAATTCATATGGAATTACAGTACTTTGGAGAAGTATAAAGAAATATTTTTTAAAAATACAGGTATATAAATTAATGAAACTGGTATTTAAAAGATTTAATACAAGGAAAAAGGTATTGTATAGTGGTACCAACTCTTAATACAAAGTACTAAGCATAGTTTATATAATTTCAAAAGTTATTCACATTATTGCTCAATACCACAGTTGTATGGAACAGGTTCTTGACATACATTAAAATATGTATAATTTCAGTCTTATAAAAAGAAAAATTTACACATAGGCCATTTAGAAATTTTTAGTTTTAAAATGTATATACAACTAAAAGGAGAAAAAAAATGTGTATATGTGAGTGTGCCTATTTAAAAGAAACAAACTGACCATATTCAAACTTGTATGTCACACTTTCAGTCAAAAAAGTATACATAACTGGACAGAAAGCAAACTAGTGGATAAAAATGTACTAAATATGTTCTCCATTTATTACTAATAATCTGCTCTAAATATCGTTGGGGTATTGAATAACGGCTTACTTTTAACTGTAGACGTTCTGTTTTCTTTCAAAGACTTTTCAGAAACATATCCATTCCTCAATTTTGTTAGATTGGGAGAACTATTTCCTCTAGAAATTTCTAAAAGGATACTTCCATACCTTTGTATGTAAGATTTGACAAACAATAAAAAGTAACCCAAGTAAGGCCATTATTAATATCACCTTGATCAAAACTATACAGATTGTGATGCTACTAGATTTTTGTGATCCTGAGCTCTAGTAACCATTAGATGCATGCATACCATTCATTGCTTCCTCTATTCTAATAAAAATAATTTAATCCTGTCTTACTGCATTTGAAGGCAGAAATATTTTCAAAACGTCCCATAGGTCTTCATAATGATTACAGATATTTCTGCTGTAAACAGAACATTAGGAAGTATATAAGAAAGGGTATGTTTTTCTATTGAAAAAAAGTTAGTTTACAAATGATGACTATGTTAAATTTAAAAAGGAAGAAAAATAATACAAAGAATGTGTTTGCTAGAATAGATAGAGATAGAGGTATTTTTCTATGTTAAAGACTTTATAAAGAACTGTGTGTACCTCGGTGATAAAATAAAAAAGGCTGGCCACTTTTTAGGCTAAGTTCAAATGTATTTTTTTGATAATACAAAAAAGTAATCCTTGAAAATCAGAATACATAACAGAAAAGAGTACAATAACTTAAGTATTAAACATTTTGTATGAAATAACTGTTGGAAAGTTTGACAAAAAATGCACACTTAGAACATGCGATTATTTAAAAAAAAAAACAAAAAACAAAACACCACACGATTCCGTAGAACCCATGTTATGTCACCACCAGGAGAGCACCAAGCAAGGCACCATTGGAAAGACAACATACTTGGAAAGTCTCTATAAATAAAGTAAATGTTAATCTGGTCGAAAAATTGGTGTCTTTGGTAAAAATTCTATGAGGATGACCTGTGGAAGGAGAAAAAAAAAAGCTTTAAGATTTAAATAGGTTTTTATCATAAGAAAACTTCAACTATATTCAACTATATTCTATCACTTCAAAAAATTTTTGAAAATTCACTTATATTTCATAACCGTGATTTTGCATTATTAAAACAGACATTTATCTAATAACCCAGAGCTCCATTATTGATAATTTTTTCTTATTATTTCTGTATCCTTACCAAAGAGGCAAAATACCTCAGCTCTGCACTGCATGAAACAAACAAATAAATAAAATAACCAAAGTCTAGGAAAGCGAGTGGAAGTGTTTTCCAGATAATACCCCTAACACATGGGAGGAACTTGGATGGATGGATGTACAAATGGATAGAAGAGAAAAGGGAGCTAGCATTTACTTAGAACTAACCACATGCCAGTGTTTCATTCTATATGGATTCCACTGAATACTAACAACTTTTCTATAAGGTAAGTATTATTATTCCCATATTACAAATCAGGAAACTGATGATCAGAGAAGTTTAACACCATAGATTGTGGAGTCAGGATTTGAACAAAGAACAGTCTTGACTCTAAAGCCTTGATCTTTCTACTGTAGCTAACCCAATATTTAATTCTTCAGGCTTCCTCTCTTCTATCTAACCCAATTCCATGGACCTATCCTAGGTTCTAGAGTTGTTTTCATTTTACTATTTCATTTACTGTACTTTTACTCTTAATAAAAGATACCAGTTCCTCACTATTAATTTAAAAAAAAAAAGTCCTCTTCCTCTTAGGTTAGCAAAACTAAAAGTTAAAATTTGTTCCAAAGGATCTTTTAAGAGGAATCCGCAGGAAAACCAACAAAAACATACACTAACAGAGAAATACACAAGTTAACCAGAACTAATTTTACTCCAAATTGAACTGTCTTAATCACAATTAACTCTTTCTCTTGCTAAACAAAAATTCTTTGATTTGAACAGCTTCCATGTTTGGTGAACTCATTCTTTTTCAGAACCAGCATCTTGATATGATCTCCACGTCTGGACACTCTTCTATTCTACAGTTAATGCTTTGAGCTGGGAACCTTTATTTTCACTCTTCAATTCTCCTGGCTTTTGATTTGCCTCGATACATACCTGGTTCAAAAATATTCCTCTCCTAGTTCACTTTTGCAGTATATACTAAATACTGCCAAATACAGGCAACCTGTGACTATATTTGAATTATCATTAGGGTTTAAAGAACCTATTCTACAAACACGTATCCTTCCAAAGGCATGCATGCAAAGTAAGTGGCCACATCTCGTTTCTTCTGAGATCTCTACCATATCTGAACAAAGAAAAATTAGTATAAAATTGGTATTTTTTTCTAGATTGTCTCCAATATTCAAAATACAATCAAGGAGTCTGACTTTCCTTTAACTAACAAATGAAATTTCTGAAAGTTACAGAAAAGTTGAGATCAAAGAAGAATACATGGTAGAAGCCCCAATTCATTAGTTAAGGAATAGTCTCTTGTTATTAAATTATTTGTTATTTTAATATTTTGTTTTTAATTTAAAAGGGAGTTTTTGAAACTATGTTCTTCCCCCATCAACCAACCCAAATATACAGACTCTGAGAAAATCCAGGAAAACACATTTTTAAAGCAATTTTACAATAGTTTTTGTTTTCCCTACTCTCATAGATATCTTCCATGATGCTGTGAAAAATAATATGGCTTCAGAAGAAAAATATTCTAAATTTTCACGGTAAATTAAAGGGAACTATTTTACAAACAAAGCACCCCCGTAGTTCAGACTGTCTCTGGAGATCAATAAATTATTTTATTTTTACTTAATAAAAAAGTCATAAAAATAAAAATGAATATAATGAGTCTATTTTAAGAACAAATGACATTTACATAGCTCTGTCTGGAAATAACTGACGGCACTGGGACAACTATTATATTTTCCTTCCAAAGTAAATTTAGAAATGCGTTTAAAAAAAAAATGTTAAGTTTTAGTTTTAAGCTTAGTGTTTGAATTTATAAATGCAGCAAATATTTTTTCATAAAATCCTTTAAATTACTTATCCATTCCTCCCCCCAAATACATACATAAGCCCTCTCACCATCTATGATGAAAATACAAGACTAACATTTTTATAGGTCAATCTCAAAACAACCTACTCAGATGTACCTTTTTCATGATTATAAAGAAGTATCATGTGTCTTTCTCATCATCATAAATTAACATGTTTAATATAATAGATAATGATATGAAAAATCTACGTTGTTCAGTTCACTGAATAGAGCTATTCTATGAAAAAAAGGAATTTTTTAAAAGGTCTTTTATGTTCAAAGCTAGAAACGGTATTTGTGCGATAATGAAAGAAAGGGGAAACGCTAACGGAGAAAAATGATTTTACAATAATTTCCAACTATTTAAACACTGTTTTAATCAATCTTTTTTTTACATATATATTATCTATGATGGCTACATTGTTTTAAAGAATAGACAAGATTTGTTAGAAATGTCACGCCAGGTACTTCACAAAGGCTATGACTTTAATTTTCAATAATTAACCCTTTCTTAGATCTTGTTCTTTTAATGTAATAACCTTTCCATGTTTAAAATACCCAAACTCACAGGAATATACTGAACTTTTCAAAAGGACAAAAATTGTTAAATTAAATCAGGGAGTCGGCTAGGTAAATTTAATCCCATACTGAATAGTTCTAAAATTCATCGTATACACATGTCAAATTAGATATCTGCTAATGAATAAATATGGGATGAACAACATCCCATAATCACCTGCTTGCTTTTAAGATAATTTTTACAAAATGATATTCTAATAATATTTTGAAAGATTCGTTAAAAGGCCACTGAGGCATGGGCATTAAAAATGTATAAAGGCTAAAGGTTTCTTAAGCTCCAATAGCTTGGCTGAAAGATTTTCTTCCATACTTGGAAATTGATTAGCATTATATAAAAAAGCCATATCTGACTTGCTGCGTAACCAAAGTTGTGGTTATTCTTTATACAGCATCTAAAATTTCACACTCCATCAACACATGTTCAGGCTATTTTATCTTGGCAATTAATTTATTATTTTTCAGTACACAGTGAACCCTTGTTTTCAAGTCATTCATAACTTTATAAATCATTCTTGCACATGAAACCATGCATCTGTGAACCGTAGAAAATCCTTGCACTCAGGAGATTAAGCTCCTGACACCTTTGCTGATTAATAATCATGGAAAGAATAAGATCAGAAGCAAAATAAATGATCATTTAATAGAGAAACTCACAAAACAGCCCTTTAACTTACATATTCCATCATGTTATTCGTTTCACATTTCCTTTTGCTCAGTCTCCAGTGCAAGCACAGCTAGACAAGTAGGAGAGCAAAAGAAGAAAAATGAGCTCTATTTTATTGCAGCACACAGACTAACCCATTTGTCCACCTTTCATATTTTTAGTTCAACAAAAGCATCTGTTTCCATACTGTGCAATTCAGACTCCAACAGTACGAAGCTGCTCCCTGTGGTACTCACCTTGTGGTATAACCTATTGTTTTCCCATTCTAATAACTTCTCAATCGATCTTCGTGTCTGGAAGACATTAAGAAAAAAAGGTTACTCTTGACTGGTTTTAGAAAAATGAGAAAAAAATTTACTCTTGACTGGTTTTAGAAAAACTTTGTTTTGCAGCTGCTTTTTGTGTGAAAAGGGGCGACGTATAAGACACTGAATACAGGGTGGTCTGTAACACTACCAGCATTCTAGCTTTAAATAACAGTGCTAGCAAGTTTTTTTTAAAAAAGAAAAGGTTTTGATTTTCAGCATGTGTATCACTTTTTAAAGTTTCAAACTTACTAGCATCTGATTTTAAACTATCAAAAACATTCTAAAAAGCTGATGTTACCTACCAAATTATATAAATTTACATCCCCACTTTTTTTTCAAAATATTTTGCAATACTTAAAAGGTAATAAAAGTTTCTTAAAATATATTTGAAAACCAAGGTTATTTAAATATTAGTTAACAAAATACAAATGACCTTAGGGTAAATTCAAAAAAGGAAATAACTGAAAGTTAATAAATGGGAAAAAAAAAAACAATTAGTTATAAAATCAAACTAATTTTCACATTATATTTAAAAATAATGCCCAAATTTAAAGGCTAGTATACTTATGATTCCATAGATGGATTTTTCAGAAGGAGCCAAAGTTTTATTTAAAACAACATAAAAGTGACTTCTGATAGTAAAAACCACTCAATTCAATACTACTGTTTTAGGAAACAACTGAGAAATTTACCATTTAAGATCACTTGACTGGTGTAATATATACTATGCCTCATGAACTGTTTCTTGCCTGGAAGTATGAATAAAGGAGAGCATAATTCATGGTGCCAGGTGTTAGGATGAGACTGACACAGCTGCAGGTGCAAAAAAAGACAGTGTTGCCACAAGAATAAACCGCAACACAGTGCAGCTGCAGCTTCCTTACAAGGGAAGAAAAAAAGGATGTAGTGCTATTAATGCAGCACAACTGTAAACAGATACTAATAATCAAATATGAAAATCTGCATGTCAAACAAGGATGATCTAGGAGAAAGTAAAAATTGTTTGGATCAAGATGGTTTTGAATAGTTTAATATTTCATATAATGAAATGTTAAAATTTTTTAAAGTATGTACTGTAATCTAGTTACCATATTACCTTTCCATGTTAAACATGAGAAAGACACTCCATAGTCACATAGTTGCCAATTATAAGTCATAATTACCAACGAATTATCACTGCTGCCTTACATATTCCCAAACTACGCCATAAAAATCAGAAAATCAACTAACTTTCTGGGTAACAATACATCAATGACTAATTTATTACATTACTTTTTTTGGACAGCCTTTTTGGCAAGAATTTTGAAAAAAAAAGTGCCCTTGTTAACAATGATCAGCAGACCTCATTTGTTTCTTTGTAAAGATAGCCTTTTAGAGGCAGCTCTCCTTTTAAATGAAAATAGGGCAGCAGTTATGGTCACACTTTTTGTTAATTTAGTTGCCAGTCAGCCCCAAATCAAAAGAAAATAAGGCTGCAGAGTGTAATTAACATTCAGTTCAGTCGTTTTGTCCCTTGTCTAGCCCCCAAGCTTTGTTAAAATTGCCATCTGAATGCTGAAGGCTGTAGGGAAATCGATTTGATTCTAATCGCACCATGAAAAGAACATGATCTAACTGCTTTCAGCCCTCCGTAAATCTGTACTAGGTCTTTAGCACAATGCAACTTCCAATTTAAAAAGCACTGAATGTCTCGTCAATGACTTTGTGAAGAAAAAAGAACAAGGAGCAGACATAAAAATTCCAATAGTTGTTTAAGCATTAAAGTTCATTTGCATCACAGCGAACCTGAAAAGGGCTGACCTCTCAAACCGCCTCTCAGGTCTATGAAGTTGTAGCCTTGACAAGCTCACATTGACAGAGCTCATTGACTCTGAAAGGCTACTCTATCAATGGTGAAAAATGGCAATAGGTTCTACTCTGAGCAGGCATCTGCCTGCCCACCCGCTGCTAAACCAATGGCAAAACTGATTCAAAACCTGAATCTACCTTGTAATCTTCCTTTCTAGGACCTTATAATAATAGATTAAGATTACTATACAATTTGAGGTTTTACTTTTACTGATGGTTTGGGTGGGGGGGGCAATGAAAGAACTAGCTGGGGTGGGGAGAATAAACTTTTCAAGTCATTGTTTTATATTAATGTATAAAAATAGTACCCCAAAGCTTAACATTACAATCTACAAATATTTATTACTCAAAGAAAAAAGCGAATGTACTTACTATCATAATTACTTCTTTACAAAGTTAAACCCATGCTATGAGACTGGATCTCATTATGATATATATATAAACAATTAGTTTAGAAAATTAAAAATATTTACTTTAAATAACTTAAATCAACTACCAGTATTTGATTAAAAGATAATTATAAAGTATGAGTTGTAAAAATATTTATTATGTAGGCATTCTGAACTTACTCTTTGCCTCCATTAAGAGTTTAATGATAAGAGTATGGTATAATCACTGCATCTTATGATAGCTGAGAATTCTAAACAAAAAAAAAAGGTACCCCATATTCTGAATAAGCATCTAAATGTAAAATATTTCTGCGAACTTGACAGTCTGGAGTAAAAGCTGTGATTTAGACAGTACCATCTAGTCTTGCTATGAGACTTCTTTCCTGGTTGACAGGTGAAAAAAAAAAAGCACTTGCACGTGCAGCTTAATTAATCATTGCACTTGACATCTCAATGATTTACAGTGAGGAGCAGGTGAGAATATACAAAACCAGAAAGGAACCCTTGATTTGAGTGGAACATTCCTAGCACACTAAGGTGACAAGTATATAGATTCTGGCAGTCATTAAAAAAGAAAGAAAGAAAGAAAAGAAACCGTGCCACAAATTATTTGTTAGTAACAACAAAAGCTCAAATTAAATGGAAAAAAAAAAAGCTCTAACTACTGAGAATGTTTAATACTCTGCAATTATTTTTAGTTAACAAAATCAAAATATAGTTTCAAGATAAAATACAATACCAATTTGGCAGACACTGAAAAAATATATGACACTTCAGCATTTATAACAGCTATTTAAAAGCCTTTAAACATGAAAACAAAGCACATTATAATTGCAGTCATCTAGAAATAAAAGTTAAGATTTTTTGTCCACAGGGCTGGCAGATAGCTATTTCTAAAGAAATAAGATTCAACACTATCAAACCCTACAGTTACTACTGGACAAGCAAACCTAACCATATAAAAATCTGCCTTTGATTTTTAAATGTTTATAGTGACCCCCACATTTTCCAAAAAAGTTAAAGCAAGTTAATATGCATCATAAAAAAATAATGTATATAGGATATACCAACATGAAATACCAGTAGAACATCATCTTTCAATATTCTAGGATATCTTTTTTTGAAAAAAATAATTCATCTTAATTTACTTAAAAGAATTTAGTGCTTGTGAAAAGCACCAGATTGATAGTCATGGGAACTAAAAATCTTCTATTTAACTGAAAGAACAGGGGAAAGGGCAGTGCAGGCTTCAGCGCAAGCTTCCCTACAGTGCGCCTTAATCCTTTTCAGTACTCGCACCCTGGGGGTGAGGGGACAGGTTAGTGGTTTTATACCAATGAATCCTCTGTCCTTCTGCTTAAGATGAGATCAACAAGAAATCTAATTTTATCATGAATTCTTATCCTTAATTAAAAGGCCCAAGACCACCAACTCACACCATGCAAGCAAAACAACTCTTCTGTGATAATGCTGTGTCACTAACCTGGTCTGGAAGAGGACGGCTCCAAGCATCTGGGCTCCCACCCATTTCCCTCATCTGAGAATTCAATCTAAATGACCTTTTCTTTGAACACATTTCTTCGTTTCAATACTTTGGAAGTCATATTTTTCTCATTGGTGAGCTAATTCTAATATAGCCATTCAGCTATGTTCAAGTCAAAAATAACAAGAGATTCAAAAACATCATTTCAGTTACTAAATAGACTTAACTAGAACAAACAGTAGTAATAACAGGGAAAAAATTGTGGCTTCTATTTCTATTGCCTTTAGTACCCTTTAAATTTTTGGATGAGTTGTAGAAATAAGACTAAATGTAAAAGCTGCAGGAGAGGTTAAAAAAATAACCTAATTAGCCACAAAACGGCTAATTAGATAATAGTCAATTATCTAGCAATCAATATTAGGTTTGACTTATACCCTTAGCAACTACCAAAAAAAACAGTAAAAGCTTACCTTTTACTAAGGGAGGTTTACAATAGTAAAATAAATACAAAACAAGGAAAATTTTAATTACAATTAGGATAAAGCACCTAGAAATAGTAAGTTCCTAAAAGTGAGCATCAAAATTAGAGTTCCCTGAAAATTCAAATTTTACTTACTATAAAAGTATTTTTGTAATCTTTTCTAAATATCATAACTTTCTAAAGAATAAATTACTATTTACTATAAACAAATCAGGTGCTATCACACATAAATAACTTCTTCAAAGCAGCAAGGGCTCATTTAGAAAATCTTAAATGTATTACTCCCCAACTTTGTTACTTCTACAAAATATACTCATTACAAATGATTCACTTATTCACAAACAATTGTTTGAAAAAGTGAGTCACTTTCTAGAAGTTGTTAATATGGAGATGTCATTTTTTTTTCGTGGATTTTTAAAGTTCTTATAGCCAAAGAAAAACTCAAATGTATAAGATATATAAAATTTCTCTGCATTTTTCCTAAAGAAATAGTATTTATTCTTGTCAAAGTCTTTAGAACATAAAGATGCTAAAATAGGCCAACAGAATGCATAAATAAGAGCATCTCACTAATAACTATTTATGAAAGTTCAACTACCTTAACTTAGAAACTTAAATTTATTTGAATTGAGTTTATTCACAACATCACAGAATGTCACAGTGCAATTTCAAATGTTCAACTTCTCATTTAAAAAGTTTCATTTTTAATCTCCTAGTTTATGCCTTCATCAAGCTTTAATTAGAATAATACTTTGAATGCATTCATCTTTTACTTTTTTTAATTTTCTAATATTTTTCAAGTAAGAACTGAACTTATCTTTTGACATCTAAATTCAAATTGCAAAATTAAATGAAACAAAAATGTTCTTAGTAATAAGTCATTATAGGCAACCATACAAAATTTTAAATGAATTATTTTAACTTGCAAGAAAATTACTTGATTCACCTCTGTTTGGTCTGGATTAATATTAACTTTATATTCCAGTGATGTACAGAAAATTCAATGGTATATATCAGTATTATAACACATAAAAAATCTATTTTCACCAAAAAATAAACTAGAATATGATCAGACTCCTAAAAAGGGTTTTTAAACAAATTCCCTTCTTGTACACAAAAGCCTTTCAAAAATTTTATGTCAACACAAACTTTTAAATAACCTACATACTATAACACCCACCAAAGTACCAGAGCAGTTCTCAGTATTTTTGTTAAAAGCACTAATTTTAAACAGAGATAAACTTAACAACTGCAAACATTTTGTGTATCAAAAACACCCTTTTAACTTAGTACTGTTAGGTATGGTTAAACAGAATTTCATCAGGAGTTCAGATATAGGCTAGTGGTTCTTAACTTTTTTAGGTTATACTGACTACTTTTTTAAATGCAGCATAGAAACCATCTGAAATAGACAATCACTGGTTCACAGTATCATCACATAGTTGTGCATATAGCCCCATGATCAAATTTACAACATTTTCATTACTCTACAAAACAAATAAAATTTTTTAAAACCCTAATCCTCCCATACTCCTTATCCCCTCATATTATTGACCCATAGTATTGGTGTGGTACATTTGTTACTGTTGATAAAAGAGTATTAAAATATTATCATCAACTATAGTCCACAGGTTGCAATACATACATTTTCCACATAAACCCCTCTATTATTAAATCCCTGTTAATAGTGTCATACATTTTTCTAGTTCATGAAAGAACTTTTTTATATTTGTACAGTTTATTACAGATACTGTCCACCACAAGATTCACTGTGTTATATATTCCCAGGTTTTAACCTCCAACTTTCCTTTTGGCAACATAATATGACTGTAAACTTCCCTTTCCACACACCATTCAGCACTGTTAATCATTCTCACAACAACGTGCTATCATCACTCCTATTCATTTCCAAACATTTAAGTTTACCCTAGTTAAACATTCTGCACCTATTAAGCAACCACTCCCTCATTCTTTAGCCTCATTTCATATCCTGGTAACCTATATTCTATATTTTATGTCTTGAGTTTACATATTATAATTAGTTCCTATCAGTGAGATCATAAAATATTTGTCCTTTTGTGTATGACTTATTTCTCTTAGCATAATGTCCTCAAGGTTCATCCATGTTGTATACTGACTACTTTCTGAGTGATGAAAGCTGTCTACTCTCTCCAGAAAAAAAGGCAAAAATGCATATGCATATAAAATATTGCACACAATTTTAAGGGGGTTACCACACTAACTTCTGATAACATTTCACAAAATACTGGTAACACTTCAAAAACTAAAACTGAGTTGCCATCGATATTAGAAAAACTGTTTATAAGACAAATGAATTTCACTAAGCTAATACAATAAAAGTAGTACAATCAGGGATTTAAAAAATTACATAATTACAAGATGAAGAATCACTGGTTAGGACTGACAGGTAGGAAAAAAAAAACACCTGCTGATTGATTTATAATGGACAATAAGAAGAGGTAAGGAACTAGCATATGTTGATCCTCACTTTCGGTCTGGCACCACACTAAACTGTCTTCCTTTGTTACCTTACTTAATCTTCACAAGAACCTACATATATGGCCTTCAACCCCATGCTCTTCCCTTTATACCACAAAGCTATGAACAAAGCAGAATTTGTAACCTTTGTTAAAGTTATTATCCTGAGACAAATAACATGTCTATGACATACAAGGTATAGCCCCTAGCCAGGCTGTCAGCCTGAACAACCAACTTATTCTAAAGCTAACTTTTTTTCCAGCTCTAATAGTCTGTGGATCTAAGTTCTGAGAAATAACTATTCTACTCAATTCCGCAGTTTCAATGAAATTTATCCAAATGTATTTTTATTTATACCTTGTCTCATACAACAAAACATGATTTGAGGTATATTTCTATTTTATAGATTAAGTACACTGGCTTACAGAAATTAAATGGTTTGCCCAAGGTCCAACACCCAGTCAGTGTAACAACAGGATTCAAACCCAGATCTCCAAACTTTAAACCCAGGGCTCCTTCCACTTTGGATCAGCAAAAATCCCTCTATTCAAGGTACAAACACAAAAATGAACACAATGTCCTTATAAAAGGTGTTAACAATACAATTTCAAATGTGAAATAAAACCAAGAAATTTCACATAAAACATTAAAAACAAGACAAAATATCACTTCATTTTTTTCCTCCAAACAAGCAAAGAATAACATAATTCTTTACATAAATTAAAAATAATTGGGGGGGGGGACACATAGGCTTTTAAAAAGGCAGGATTTCTACTATAAATACTATCAAATCAAAAGACTTTTGCCAAGTAATGTTTATATATTAAAATAATTTGGAAATACTAAAAAAGGAAGAGTAATATGAAAGGAATTATAAATATTTGTTAGTTACAGAAATACAGCAAAACTGCTAGAATTGTAATAAAAAATTAGCATTGATTTTCTACATCGTCAATCAGTAGTAATGGTTGTCATAAGACTATTTCATTTATGAGAGTTACTGACCACAAATTCTGAAGTTCCAAAGACAGAGTAAATTAGATTTTTGAAAGTTTTGGATAATTTTTAATATGTTCAGTATAACTAGGTAAAGTATATTTCAAATATCTCCCATATACAAACAGTATTAGCTTTCTATTTATGATTCATGACAAGGTAGGATAAAATCATAATACTCATGTACAAATCTCAATTCCTTCTCTCTCTCTTGAAAAGGAAGCACAGTTCTGAAACCCAGGTTCACTTTTCCCTTGGATTTCTTTAAGTCTTTAAATGCTCCATTCCCACTAAAAAAAACCCCTATTCTTGACCTCTCCCATTTGGATTTTCAACACCTACTATTCCCTAACCAGAGTATCTTGTAATCACTGCATAGCTAAACTTAAGGTTGAGGAAAAATATTCAGAAGTAAATTTAAGTATACTAGAACTTCAAATAAAAGAATTATAGTTAAACTGGATTACTGTTTATTTGTATATTATGAAACACTTCAAAAGAAAAAATACAGGTCGTTTTAGTCAATGTTACAAAAACTAAACAGCAATTGCTTAAAAAAATCTCAGAGAAGCAAAAAGTAAGAAAGTCTATATGAAAGTATTTTCCTAAAATGTTAATCTTGTGATTTGAAATACATAGCAACATTGAGAGCTTCTTTACTTAAAACCTAGTAATAGAGACAGTTTAATAAACCTACTAAATGCAATTTTCAAAGGAACTGTAGATTTTCAGAGCTGCAAAGTACCTGGGAAATCAGTTCCTATCTTCTCAGATTAAAAGAAAAGACGGGGGCGGGGGGGGGGAGTATTTAGGCCCAGAAAGGTTTAAGGGATTCTCTCAAGGTTACTTAGCTTCAAACGGTGGTTTCCTATCTTTTACACTTTATCACACTGCCCCTGAAAAAAAATGCCTATTTGCTACCATAATTACATGGAACTTTGAATAGGAAGTGAGACCTGGTGGGTTCGTATAGGTTAGTGTGAAATACCCATACATCCCAAAGTAATTTGGGCAGAGAATAAAAATATATATGCAGGGCCCCCTGAGGAGTTGGGGGAAAATGCAGAAGTGCTGGACTTCCTCACCTGGATTGTTGCTAATGTTCTCACAAACATTGAGGGCTGACAGTTTGGTATGCTGAGCCCTCTATCTTGGGGCTTGCCCTTATGAAGCTTGTTACCACAAATGAGAGGCTAAACCTGCTTATAATTGTGCCTAAGAATCTCCCCCTGAGTACCTCTTTGTTGCTCAGATGTGGCCCTCTCTCTTAGCTAACCCAATTGGGCAGGTGAACTCACTGCCCTTCCCCCTAAGTGGTATCTGACTCCCAGGGGTGTAATCTCCCTGGCAACGCAGGATATGACTCCCAAGGATGAATCTGGACTTGACATTGTGGATGAGAATGTCTTCTTGACCAAAAGCGGGATGCAAAATGAAATAAAATAAAGTTTCAGTGGCTAAGAGATTCCAAATGGAGTAGAGAGGTCACTCTGGTGGGAACTTTCACACACTATATAGATAACCCTGTTTAGGTTTTAATGTATTGGAATAGCTAGAAGTAAATACCTGAAACTATCAAACTGCAACCCAGTAGCCTTGACTCTTGAAGACAATTGTGCAACAATGTAGCTTACAAGGGGTGACAATGTGATTGTGAAAACCTTGTGGCTCACACTCCCTTTATCCAATGTATGAATGGATGAGTAGAAAATGGGGACAAAAACTAAATGAAAAATGGAGGGAGGTGATTTGTGTGTTCTTTTTACTTTTATTTTTTATTCTTATTTTTACTTTTCCTGGTATAAGGAAAATGTTCAAAAAACAGATTGGGGTGATAAATGCACAACTATATGATGGTACTGTGAATGGCTGATGGTACACCATGGGTGATTGTATGGTATGTGAATATATCTCAATAAAACTGAATTTAATTAAAAAAAGTCTACTTGCTCTAAATGGCAAGATGCATTTACCAAGGGATTTTCTTTTGAATAGTAAGGACTGCTATCTCCCAAAATGTTACGATCTTACTATTCAGAAATTTTAATGGCCAAAGAATACATTTTTCAACAAATACTTATTGAACATCAACTATATGCCAGGCACTGTGAGAGGAACTGAGGATAGGTAGTGTCTGTAGTTAACAAGACAGACACCAGGGAATAATAACAATAAAATGATAATTATAGTAATCGTCATTAAGTATCTACTATAGGCAAAATACTATACTAAATATTCTACATGTACACGCTTTAATTCTTGAAACAATACTACAAAGAAGGGATTAACACCATTTTAGAGAGGTAAAAACTGAGGTTTTGAGAGTGTGATTCTAGGGGGGCAGAGTAAGTGCCACACTGCAAACCAGTTCTTTCTAGCTCCAAAATACAAGTTCTGCCACTGGTGTTGCAGGCTTCTTTCGTATTGCTAAGTAAATGATTCCATGATATAGGACAAAATACCAAATAATAGTATAAAAGGAATGGAAATATACAGTATTTACAATAAATCCATATTTAGCAAAGAAAGCCACAAAATTCTAGTCAACATATGTAACAGAGAGATTAAAGCACTAAAAAAAGAAGGTAATACAGCTAACAAGATTAAGAAGTTGGTATATAAACAACTAAAAATTAGGGTTCTTCAGTCAGAAAAGGATAGAGGCTGAGAACATATATAAACAAAGTCTATAAAGACACTGAGTTGGGATAGGATCTATAATTGCAAAATCTCAGAAAACCAAAACTAAGTTACTTTAAGATGGAAAAACAAAACAAAAACAAAACAAAAAGTACTACAATGCAACATGCAATAAAAGTATAAAATTTCTTCAAAAAATGAGCCAGGCTGAAAGAACATGCAGAACAAACAGAGTTCACTTCCTGGACATCAATTTTCTAAACTATAATACTACAATACAGGCACAGCCAAGATGAAAAGTATAAGCTTGCAAAGTAAATGTCATAAAAACTTATTTAATAAAGCTGAAGCATTTTATTCATAGGAGAGATCCTCAGGCCCTGACAAAGAACTTACTAAAAGGCTAGGGTTCCAGTTTTATTGTGTCCAAAGCACTTATCACTATTTGAAATGATTTCATTGTATTTACTTTTTCGCTTTTCGTTACCTTTTAGGTCAAGAGGAACTGCCTTACTTGTCAATCTTGCTAACCACAAAACCCCAGCATCCAAAATGGTGCAGAGACCACAGTGTCCCTTCAGAAATATTCATTGAATTAATGAATAAATGACTTCCAGAGAATGACACAATGGCAGCATAAAGAAATGAGAGCTAAAACCAGCAATTTCATAGGACAAACATGCCTATCTTTTTAGAACATTAATTTCCACCCAATGATAAACAATTTTTATATTTAATATTTTCTATTAAAACAAATATATATTACGAATGGAAAATTCGTATATGTTTGAGATACATCACAACACTTCAAATATATTTTGTGATTTCAGGGCGGTTACTTCGTATTTCTAGACTCCAAAGAATACATATTTATTCCCTTTTGCTAGTGATACTTCACAAAAAATTTGAGAAGGCCTTACAAACTTATATTATTTCTGCACTCACCTAACCAATTCTCCAACTAGATTATGTGCTCTTTGAAGAGAGTATTAGCATACATTTTTTCATATCTAGCATCTAGCATGGTGCTTATACATCAAGAACAAGCCACCAATGTTTCTTGACAATAATGATGTTTTCCCATGATTCACGACAGTTTATACTAAGAGCAATTCTCCAACTTTCAATTTACTATTCCCATGCTGACTTTCCAAACTTGATGGGATTAATGGCATATGAGACATTGCAGAAAAGATCAGTGGACTTGAAGACTAAAGAAATCATTCAAAATGAAAACCACAGAGAGATTAAAAAAATAAATTAAAAGAATTATCAGTGAGCTGTAAGACAACTTTAAAGAATTCTACCAAACTTTGAAGAAGAAATAATACATATTCTCACAAACTCTTCCAGAAAATTGAAGTGGAGACAATTTCCAACTCATTTTATGGAGCCAGCATTACCTTGATGCCAAGACCAAACAAAGAAACTGTGAGAACAGAATACAGAAAAATACCCCTAACAAACACTGATATAAAAATTCTAAACAAACTTTAATTTGTTTTTGTTGTCTATCAAATCCAACAAAAATATGAAAAGAAAAATACACATGACCAAGTAGGATTCATCCTAGGAATGCAAGTTTGATTTAACATTCAAAAATTCAATCAATGTAATTTAACATACTCACAAACTAAAAAGAAGAAAAACATACAATCATCTCTTTAGAGGCAGAAAAAGCATTTGACAAAATCCAACATCTATTCCTGGTAAAAACTCTCAGCAAGTAGTAGAATAAAATTTCCTCAGGTTGATAAGGGGCATTTACAAAAATCCTACAACTAACACAATACTTAATAGTGAAAGTCTGACTGTTTTCCCCCTAAGATCAGGAACAATACAAGGAAGTCTGTTTAACCACTTATATTCAATGTGTGGAGATTCTAACCAGTGCAATAAAGCAAAGAAAAGAAATAAAAAGAATCCAGATTAGAAAGGGAGAAGTAAAACTGTCTTTATGTATAGATGACATGAACATCTATGAAGAAAATTCAATGGTATCTACAAACAAGCTCCTAGAACTAACAGGTGAGTTTAGCAAAATTATCCACTAGCAAGGAAAAATCAAAAATTAAAAATAAAAATATGCATACCATTTAAAATAGGATAAAATACTAATGGATAAACCTGACAAAAGACACATACAAGAAAGAACTGTACACTAAAAATTACAAATATTGTTTTTAAAAACTTTAAAAGAGTGAGGTAAATTGAGAAAGATCCTGTGCTTATGGGTTAGAAGAGTAAATATTTTAAAGGTGCCAATTTCCCCAATTTGATCAATAAATTTGATGCAATCCAAACCCAAATCCCACTGGGATGTGTGTGTGTATGTGTGTGTGCTTGTGTGGGAAAGCCAATAAGCTGACTATAAAGTTCATGTGGAATAAAAATAACCTAGAAAAGCACAAACAACTTTGAAAAAGAAGTACAAAGTTGGATAACTAACACTACCTGACTTCAAGATTTATGAAGCCACAGAACTCAATACGGTATGGTAATGGACTCAAGATAGACAAACAGATCTATGGAAGAGAACAGAGTCAAGAATAGACCCACACTTACATGGACAACCAATTTTCAACAAAGGTACAAAGGTAATTCAATGAAGGACAGTGTTTATAACAAATCTACTGGAACAATTAACTGGATCTCTGTATGCAAAAGAATGAACCTCAATCCATGCATTGTACCATATAAAAAAATTCACTCAAAATGGACTGTAGACCTAAACATAAAATCTAAAACTATAAAACTTATAGAAGAAAGCAGAGGATAAAGTCTCTGTCAGCTGAACTTAGGATAAAACACTAAAAGCACATCCATAAAAGAACAAATGGATAAACTGGACTTTATTGAATGAGAAAAAATCCTTGTAAAGGATATACTTGATAAAAGGCTTGTATCCAGAATATATAAAGAGTTCTCAGAATTCAACAAGAAAGAATCCAATTAAAAGTCAGGCAAAATATTTGAACAGACACTTCCCCAAAGATGATATACAAACAGCAAATAAGCACGAAAAGATGCTCAAAATTCTCAGTCATTAGGGAAATGCAAAGTAAAACCACAATGATAACACGACACATCTATTAGAATGGTTAAAACTTCATATACTAAATTTCAGTAAGAATGTAAAAGAACAGACTTTGCTGGTATACAAACAAATACCACCAACATTTTGGAAAACAGTTTGTCAGGTTCTTAAAAAGTTAAACATACTTGTACCATATGATTAAGCCATTCTACTTTAGAAATTTACCCTAGAGAAAAGAAAGCGTATTTCCATACAAAGACTTGTAAAAGAATACTCATAGAAGCTTTCTTCATAATAGACCCAAACTAGAAACAACTCAAATGTCCACCAACAAAAATATGAAAAGAAAAATATACATGACCAAGTAGGATTCATCCTAGGACTGCAAGTTTGATATTCACATATATATTCACATATATGTTCTCAGCCTTTATCCTTTCTGACTGAAGAACCCTAATTTTTAGTCTGTTTATAGACCAACTTCTTAATCTTGTTAGCTGTATTACCTTCTTTTTGTTGTATGGATGGATGAATAGAAAAATGGGGACAAAAACTAAATGAAAAATGGGGAGGGGGGATTTGTGTGTTCTTTTTACTTTTATTTTTTATTCTTATTTTTACTTTTTCTGGTATACAACAGAACGTTATTCAGCAATAAGAGGATGAACTACTGATTCAAGCAACAACATGGATGAATCTCAAAATAATTATGAGTAAATGAAGACAAAAAAAGAATAGATACTATATGATTCCATTTATATAAAACTGTAGAAAATGCAAACTAATCTACAATGCCAGAAAGCAGATCACCTGGAAACTTTTGGTCGTGATGAATATGTTCACTATCTTGATATACACATGTATATGCCTGTGTACACATATCACAAAACTTACCAAGTGGTACACTTTAAATATGTGCAGCTTATTGTCTGATAATTATACCTCAATAAAGCTGTTTAAAAATAAATAAGAATTTAAGACACCACTATCAAGATAGACTATATTTAAGACCATAAAATAAAACAACACATTTAAGAGATCTCAAATCACATCAAGTATTTTCTCCAACAATAATAGTTAAACTAGAAATCAGTAAAAAAAGATGTCTAGAAAACTCCCAAATATTTGCACTTTAAACATACTTCTTAACCCATAAGTCAAAGACCCAGGGAAAATTAGAAAATAGTTGGAACAGAATGAAAACAAAAATCCATCATATAAAAATTTGTAGGATGCAGTCAAAGCTGTTCTTAGAGGGAAATGTTTAGCATTAAATGCTTACATCAGAAAAAAAGAAATATCTCAAATCAACAGCATCTGCTTCCTCCTTCAGAAACTAAAAAAGAAGAGTAAATTAAATCCATAGCAAGCAGAAGGAAATAATAAATTTAAGAGCAAAAATCAATGAAATTAAAAACAGAAAAACAATAAAGAAAATCACAAATAAGTCAAGGAATCTACTCTCAGCACTTCTATTCAACATTACACTGAAAGTTCTACCCAAGGATAAAAGGCAAAAAAAAGAAATAAAAGGTATACAGATTGGAAACCAAGAAATAAAACTGCCAGTATTCTTGCACAATATGGTTATCTAAGTAGAAAATCCCAAGAAATCTTCAAAAACTCTCCTAGAATTAAAAAGTGATTTTGGCAAGGCTTTAGGGCACAATGTCAATATACAAAAATCAATTGTATTTTTGTATACTAGACATGAACTGGAAATAGAAATTTTAAAAAATAAAACCATTTACAATAGCACCAACAAAATGAAATACTTAAGTATAAAGTTAACAAAGTATGTGCAGGATCTGTATACTATGCTAAAAGCTACAAAACACTGATGAAACAAAACAAAGGAGACCTAAATAAATGGAGCTGTATGCCACATTCACAGATTGGAAGGCTGAAGTCAGGATGTCGACTTTCCCCAAATTGAGCTACAGATTTAAAGCAATCCCAATCAAAATCACAGCAATTTTTTTTTATAGTTCTAAAATTTATACAGAAAGGTGAAAGTATTAGAATAGACAAAACGATCTTGAAAAAAGAAAAACAATGCTGGAAGACTCATCCAACCAATTTCAGGACTTACTATAAAGCTACAGTAATCAAGGTACTGCAGTATTACGATCAAGATAGACACAGGTATCAATAGAACAGAATAAAAAGGCCAAAAATAGATGTACGCAAATAAGGTAAATTGATTTTTGACAATGTACAATGGCAATTCAGTGGAGAAAGGAGGGTCTTCTCAGCAATGTGAAGTAAAGACTTCACATCTACACAAAAACTGACTCAAACTGAATCACAGAGCTAACTGTAAAATATAGAAGAAAACGTAGGAGAAAATCTTTGTGACCTTGGTTTAGTCAAAGAGTTCTTAGACACGACACCAAAATCACAATCCATTTTTAAAATTTGATAAATCGGACTCCATCAAAATAAAAAACTTTTGATCTGCAAAAGAAAAGCAGAACTCTTTTTGGTGTACAGTTCCATGATTTTTGTTAAGAGAATAAAAAGACAAGCTACAAACTGGAAAAATATATTTTTAAGTCACGCATCTGACAAAAAACTTATACACAAAATATATAAAGAACTCTCAAACTCAATAAGAAAACAGCCCACTTTTTTAAATAGGCAAAAGATTTCAATAAGCACTTTAACAAAGAAGATGTACAAATGGTAAATCAACACACGAAATGGCATTCAAAATTATTAGTCATGAGGGAAATGCAAATTAAAACCACAATGAAATGCTACTATATATCTATTAGAATAACTAAAACTTTCAAAACTGACAATACCCAGTCCTGGCAAAGATGGTGAGCACCTGGAACTCTCATACATTGCTGGCTGGAATGCAAAATCATACAGCCACTTTGGAAAACAGTTTGGAAGTGTCATAAAATTAAACATACAATTATCATATGACCCAGAAACCCCACACCTAAAAATAAAAACTTATGTTCACAAAAATATATACATATGAGTAAGCAGGTTTATTCAAAATCACCCAAAAATAGAAACAACCCAATGTCCTTCAAATGGTGAATGGATAACCTGTGATACATTCATACAAAGAAATGCTACTCAGCAATAAAAAGGAACTATTGACACACACAACAAAATAGATGAATGTCAAATGCACAATGCATTTGAGCGAAAGAAGCCAGACTCAAAAGGTGTCAGATACTGTAGATTCTGTTTATATGACAATTCTAGAAATTGGAAAACCACAGGAATGGAGAACAGATAAGTTAGTTGCAAGGGTTTAAGGGTTGAAGATGGGTGACTATAAAAAGGCAGCATAAGGTTTTTGGAGTGAAAAAACTGTGTTTCTTGACTGTGGTGGTAGTTACACAACTCTTATACATTCATCAAAAATCAAAGAACTATACACCACAAAGTGAATTTTCCTATATATGAAAAATAAAATTTTTCAAAAAATAATAATTTTACTGAATACAAAAATAATTTTCAAAAACAGGCTAAGACTGTCAAAAAAAAAAGGCAATTTGGAAGGTCTAATAACAATAAAAATAACAATAGGATCAATTAAAAACAAGGTCTCTGGAACAAGACCAGTTAATAAAAAAGGGCACTTGAGTTGGGACTAGGTGTCAAGAACAAGACTAATCTAGTTACTCAAACTGGCAGATAATATCAAGAACATGAAAACACTGAGCTACAGAATATGCCGTTGGTCCTACTTTTTCTCTGAGCCTGGGACAACTAACTGTATAAAACAGGATTACATGTCACAAGTGAGAGAAAAACAGTGGGGTTCAGAAACTGCTAATCAATAGGGTGAAATAGTTCTTTAGCCATTTTTTATACCAGTACCTCAAAATCAAGGGTTATTAACATGGAGTACCTAGATACTGTACTGTGAAATGAAGTCTGTGAAAATAGGTAGGACAAAAATTCATCTTTAGTTTCACTAACCTCTAACTGAAATGTATTTCCTTAGGTTTCAAATGTATGCAACTAACTGCAGTAGAATAAATGGGATTTGTGCTTTTATCATGCATAGAAATCAGATAATTTCCTATCAAATCAGATTACCATAGACCCACTGTTACCTTATTTTGTATGCATTAAAGAGAAATGTATATTTCTACATAAATGAGGTTTTTTTAGATTTTGATAGCTATATTTTATATAATTGGTTTCCTTTGTAATACTATGTATTTTCTTCTATACATGTAAAACCCTGAGAAACGGTTCATAGGCCTCACCCTACACCAAAGGAGTCCATGACAAATAAAAGTTTAAAAATCTCTGCTCTAAATTATGCTGCCTCATCTTACAAAACTCCCTTTTCTAACATTCTTCATAGGTGCATGAATTCTCACTCTCTCTATAGTTAAATAATATAGTTACACGGTACTTTACTCCTGAGACAGGGAAATGCATGGCTTTTTTTAAAGGAGTAGTCATAATTCCTCATGCTCACTAAATGGTAGAGTCAACAGAAACCTAAATGTATCAAACATAGGCTCCATCTAGTCATACACAGACACACAAACACACATACAAAGAGAGACCTTAGACTGAATACTACAATATTAAATGAAATGCACTTTCTGAAACTACAGATGGGAATAGCCTTAAATAATAAATCTACCTTATGTCTCAAATAAAAAAAGAATTTAATGAAAGCATTTCTTTGAAAAATGATTTTAAGCTGCTGCGAATGTGTGAAATCAAAGAAGTTTACTTTTGTTCTCCAATTCTACATTATTTTAAACTATGCACACACTGCATGCAATATCTTGTGCTACTAATTTAAAAAGCAAAACATGAAGAATGGGTTAGATCTCAAAGGTTACACCAGTAATAAAACTCCACGATACCATGGGTTAAGTGAAGCAACTTGCCAACTAAGTGGGATATAGCAGTCATTTAAACAATAAAAGCACTCAAACTGTAGGAGGAAATGAGAAGATCTAAACTACAAAAGCTGCACATTCAACTATGAATCCAGGGACACAAGAAATGGAAAAAGAAAGGTCTGTGGTTTGAAGACGATCTAGTGAGAATGATGAAAAATAGAAATATTCTTGGGAGAACAGTAAATACTACAAATATTACAGCAAATATGACAAAGGTACTTATATTACAAAGGCACTACATCCTTTCTATCAATATACTACTTAAAAGTGTTTTTTAGTACAACTATACCTCTTATTTTATAATATAAGACAAAAGGCAAATAAAATCTGCTTTTCCATACTTCCTACCATTATCTGTAGACAAAATGAAATGTAGCCACACAAAACCATTTATTCAATTTCAATTTAACAGTATTTCATTTATATATGCATAATTACCATTATCATGCAAAAAAAACTTGAATAAAAATGTAAGGCATTTAATCTACACTAACTTGCCGTATCTCTACCAACATCCTGGGAATTCTGTTAGAAACAATCAAAATTATGACCCTTCAGACTACTTTTTCTGGTTATAGAATCACTATGTGCCTCTTACAGGAAGCCTGTAAAACATTAAAAAAAAAAAAAAAAAGAACATAAGAGAGAGAAGGATTGGGGGAGGGAGGGAAAAAAGAAATCCCCACAATATTCAACTAAGATAATCACTGTAACCATTTTATTTCTTCTATAGATATTAGCTTACATATTAGTAATTGTGGCTTGGATCTACACACCCCAGAAAAGCATCTTCTTAAACTTAATCCATTTCTGTGTGGATGTGAGCCTATTGTAAATAGGACCTTTTAGTGAGGTTACTTCATTTAAGGTGGACCCAACTGAATCAGGATGGGTCTTAACCCTATTACTGAAGACCCTATAGGGTAGGCCAGAGAGAAAGCTACAGGATGCAGCCAGAAGTTGGAAGTCAAAGGAACTGAGAAACCAGGACAGGCTGCCACGTGCACTACCATATGACAGAAAAGCCAAGGACCAAAGATCAACGGCAGCCAGCCCCAGAAAGCCACATTCTTCTGGGAGAAAGCACTGTTTTGATAATGCCTTGATGTTAGACTTCTCCTGGCCTCAAAACCATGAGTCAATAAATTCCCACTGTGTAAGCTAACCCATTGCATGGTATTTGTTTTAGCACCCAAGAAACTAAAACAGTAATAATGCTAAAAATCAATACATATTAACCACTTCCTTTGAGCTACTTACAAACTCTGCACTTTGTTTACTTTACTTACCTTGAGCTTTACAAATAGTATTTCAGTTCATCCTTACAGAAATCCTATTCAAGTAAGTAGCTGATTAAAACCATTTTACAGATGAGTAAGGTTTAAAGAGGTGAGGAAACATGACTAAAGTCACAGACTTTAAGTGGTAGAGCGGAACCCAGCATTCTCTATCGCAATTCTCTACCAATATTGATGAATACACAGACAATGCCATATTCTACTCTTTGCTCTAATTTCCTATATTGAAATTGAAAAAAAATATATTTATGATTTTTAAATAGCTATATAACAACATGTGGATGTACCATAATTTACTTAATCACTCCTCTACTGGATCAGATTATTTTTATATAGTATTCATGATAATTCAATTCAAAACAAAAAATTAAAGACATAAATAATGCAAGACTTGCTTGTCTACTTCTAAATTGAAATTAAAATATATAATTCAACTTACTCTCTTACTGAGGCAAATAACTGGCCACATACTGCAACCTAATGTGCAGCAGCAACAAAGGCAGCCACAAAGTAGCCAACGTACATTAACAGGAAGGTTCTTCTTAAGACAACTGTTAACTCTGTTGATGCTGGCTTTAAATTCTTCAGGAGCCACCTAAAGAAAAAAATTAAGAAATTACAACACTACATTATTAATATCAATAAACATGCCTCATAAGCATAACTAGTTTTTCTAATTTGTTAGCAAAGGACTTTAGTTTTAAAGCATATAAATAGAATCGAAATAACTGACACTCACTTTTCCAGTTAATGAAGAAGGGAATTCTGATTCAAATTTGTTGCTCAGACCAAACCTGTTTAAAAAGAAAAAAAGAAAAAAAGAAAAAAAAAAAAAGATTATGTTATTGTATGCAGTTGCTGGGGTGGGGGGCAGGGGATCATTTGTTAACTTAATCAAAGGTCAAGAAAATAACTAGAATGCAGCTTCATATACAGAGTAACAATGGAAGTTTAAGACACAATACATTGCAGTCAGCAATTTATTACATTAACAAGCAGTTATTTTGGCAGTTGAATCGTTAGTTTTACATAAGAGGCTGAATGTTAATTAACCAGCAGTATCTAAACAAAAGACTAGATGGCTCATTCACATGTTTTATTTAATTAGAGCTACCACCTACACCTTAAAAAACTGACTTCAAATCACATTTTTAATAGATGGGACAGCAATTTTTTTTTCTAGTTTTAAATATTACTGGTAGAAATAGGCAATGGCTGTGAATTTTAGGTGTCCTTGACAAACATAGGAAAGAAGTGAAAGAAAATGCTAGGGAAAAGAGAGAAGCAGAAGAAAAGAAGGAGAAAAGAAAGAAACAAAAATGAAGTGAGAACTGACAAAAGTGCTACCCAAAATTGCCTTAAGTACCAATCAATATCTATTTAATTTTCAGTCAGTTGTATGTTATGAAAGAAAGTATAGACATTTGCTACATCTATGCCTGTTTGGATTACCTCAAAGAACTTTTTCTTTTAATTCAGCTTTATTGAACTATATTCACATAACATACAGTCATCCATGGTGTACAATCAACTGTTCACAGTACAATCATATAGTTGTGCATTCATCACCACAATCAATTTTTGAACATTTTCCTTATACGAGAAAGAATAAAAATAAGAATAAAAAATAAAAGTAAAAATGAACACCCAAATCATTCCATTCCCCCATCCCACCTTATTTTTCATTTAGTTTTAGTCCCCATTTTTCTACTCATCCATCCATACATTGGATAAAAGGAGTGTGAGCCACAAGGTTTTCACAGTCACACAGTCACACCATGTAAGCTATATAGTTATACAACCGTCCTCAAGGATAAAGGCTACTGGGTTGCAGTTTGACAGTTTCAGATATTTTCTTCTAGCTATTCCAAAACACTAAAACCTAAAAAGGGATATCTATTTACTGCACAAGAATGTCTTCCAGCGTGACGTCTCGACTCCATTTGAAATCTCTCAGCCACTGAAACTTTATTTTGTTTCATTTCACGTCCCCGTTTTGGTCAAGATTTTCTCCATCCCATGATGCCGGGTCCAGGCTCATCCCCAGGAGACAAAGACCTTTTCTTGACTCATGGTTAAAATACCCTATGGTTTAAACTACTTTCAAAGATTGGAAAATATGACAAGAAGATAAAAGACATATTAAACTTAAAATATTTCACTCTTACCTATTATTAGTCTACCAGTACTTGGAGAAAACTCATTCAAACCACAAATACTGAGCCTTTCCACTGCCATTTCATGAAGCCCTATAATAGGGGGTTTTGATAAGATTTTTTTTCTCAAGAAATATTGTACAATCCAATTTCACTTTTATATACTTTGAAGTAATTTTCAAAGATCATGTGATATGCCTGGGAAGACTTTGCAGAGGTTCTACAACTTTATACCTAAATTCCAAATGGAATCTTGAAGTAAGTTTGTTTTACTCATATCCACCTGTCTACTTCCATTCCTACAATCTATGGCCATAATTCAAAAATGTAAACTACTCCTGTTACCATGCATCCTCTTCACCCAATAGAGCTTCTCCCTTTCCTTTGGAACACCTAATCTGCTACCAGAAGAGCCCCTTGTATCTTCTCTTAAGAGGCGGAGGGGGGGAAACAAACCTCTATTTCTTCACTTTAACCAAAAGCCTGTTGAAATGACATTCTTTCCTTGGAAATCCTCAACTATAGCTCATTCCCCAGATTCCATTTTCCATGTTCTCCTCCTTAACTACACTCTCTTTTATAGTCCTTATTATATTACATTATAATTATATTAACAAGCCTAACTCTCTACCCTATTAAACAATAAATTGTTTATGGGTAGGTACAGCATCTTAGTTATCTTTATACTCCAAATGTCTGGCCCAATGCTTGACAAATACAAGTATTTGATAAAAATTTCTTGAATAAATGAATCAATTTCTGAACCAGAACAAATGTCATCTAACCACCCCAGGTTAGATGATTCACTAGGAGGACTCACAGGACTCAGCATACAGTTATACTCACAGCCAAAATTGATTACAGAGAAAGGATACAAAGCAAAATCAGCAAAGGGAAAGAAAAGACAGATGAGGTGAAGTCCACAGGAAATCAGGCACAAGCTTCCACAAGTCCTCTCCCAATGAAGTCACACAGGACATGCTTAATTCCTCCTGCAATGAGTTGTAATATGACAAATGTTGTCTACCCTAGAACATATTAGAGACTCAGTGCCCAAGATTTTTATTAAGGACTGATCATATAGGCAGCCTCTGCCTAGCACTTAACACAATCCCAGACTCCCAGAAGGAAAGCAGGTGTGTAGGAAAAAAACAACCACATCTGTAGTTTCAGCAGAGTGAGCCACTTATCAGTTCTGGAAATGCTGGGAACCCTACTGAAATCCAAGATCCTAGACGCCAGCAAAGGGCTACATTACAAGCAAGACTTTCTAAGGACAACAATCTCAGGCCTGCTATAATTACTCTTTTCTACACACCTTCACACTCTCTGAGGATGCAGACACCCACTTCAGTTTTCCTCTCCACTGTGTCTCTTACTTTCATTTCAATTAATTCAGTATTCAGCCTACCTGGTTACCTGACCTCATCTATTCTGAAGAAATTCACCTCCATCTAATTTAGCAACTCATTCATTGTGATATACTCTGGATATTGTCATCACTTGGGACTACATCACCTCTGAAGTTCTGAACTATCAAATCTCCTCTTACCACTACCATTTATCATTTCATTTCTTCCACCCTCACCAATTCTGTTTTTTGGCTCTGGTTATAACCTAATGCTCCTCATCCCTCTTCCTTGCTTTTTTACTCTATATCAGCTCCCTGTGACTTCTCTTCCCTCCTTATTTGTCAGAACTACATGATGAAACATTTTGACCATACTCTGACAAGCATCCTTTATTTTCTGCATCTCTAGAGTGTCTCCTGCCAACCCAGGTTCAATTGAACTATTTATTTTCTTCACTTCAACTCCCACTGCATGGAGTTACCGAAGAAATATCATATAACCACTGAAAACACATTATTTCTAACCTCAGATTAATATTATAGCAATCTTTATTCATTCCTAATCAGCTCCCTTTTCCTTGCTTCTCAGTTGTTGCTCCTCTCCTTTTATGCTCAACCTTACCCTCATAACTCATTTTTTTTTTTTTTTTTTGCAATAACCATAGCCTCCAACTCTTGTTGGAGTTTTTAAATTCTTAAATTTACCTATATGTCTTCATTACCATTACCTTTACTGTCTTTCTTAATGGAGGAAAACTTCCCAAAGCTAACCATTAGCTCCTGGTTGTATCTCCTCCTGTTTCCTCTGCAATCCACCACATTTCTCCCTCTCTACTGGCTCCTTACACATAGCCTATAAACGTGCTCAAGTCTACCCAGCCTGAGAACCTGAATCTCTGTTTTCCTCTCCCTCAATGTACAATGGCATCCATATACTTTCCTTCCACATTCAAAGTCTTTAAAGAGTAGTCTATAGTCACTATCTTTACTTCATTTTCCATTAATTATTCAAATCACTACCTAATCCAGGCTTTAACCCATACTTCTTTTCCGGTGAGACTGCTCTCTCATCAGAGTAGTTGAAAACAACTCTTTTCAGCAGTACTTCTTCATGCAGCATGCTTTCTGCTAGCTAAGAACTTGAACATCAGAGCAGGGAATGTCATATTTGACATACAGGCCACAGCAAATTATTTCCTACATTATGTCTTTCATTTCTACAAAGCCTTTTTTTTTTTTTTTAAATCTAGACCAACCAAGCAATGCAGTCAGGTAGTTTCAACAAGACCAGCTCACTTTTATTAGATGGATAAGAAAAGTTTCATTTCATATCTGTTAATAACTGCACAAAAAATCACCTTTAATGGCTTTAATTTGACAAAAGTTGCTCAGTTTTGATAATACCTTCATCCTGGCTTTTTTTTTTTTTTTTAACTTAGTTTAAAAGGAGGTGGAGGTTTTAGGAATGAAAATGGTATATATGTTTTAGTTTAAATAAACTGATAGCATTCTAAATTATTCTTTTTATTTATTGTGCTCTTACAGGTTTATACTAAAGTTTTTGGTGGTTTTTTCAAGAGAAGCTACATATCTATAAACTAAAGTTTTTTAACATGGTAAAAATAATTTACTTTATTCTAAATCAAAGTAAAATTGGCCCTGGACAGTACTAGAAAGATAAATTTCATCTATAAAATCATGATTTGACGTGTTCGAAAGAAAAACAATGTTCCTGCACTGAGTAGGAAGCTTAACTTTCTTCAAATTCTAATAATCTAAAAAAGTACTCTACTAATCCAAAAAGCTTTTAGAAGCATTTACTAATTTTAAAAGATATGATTTGAGGGAGGCGGGGCAAGATGGCAGACTGGCGAGCTGTATGTTTTAGTTACTCCTCCAGGAAAGTAGGTAGAAAGCCAGGAACTGCGTGGACTGGACACCACAGAGCAATCTGACTTTGGGCATACTTCATACAACACTCATGAAAACGTGGAACTGCTGAGATCAGCGAAATCTGTAAGTTTTTGCGGCCAGGGGACCCGCGCCCCTCCCTGCCAGGCTCAGTCCCGGGGGAGGAGGGGCTGTCAGCTCCGGGAAGGAGAAGGGAGAACTGCAGTGGCAGCCCTTATCGGAAACTCATTCTACTCATTCAAACTCCAACCACAGATAGACTGAGACCAGACACCACAGAATCTGAGAGCAGCCAGCCCAGCAGAGAGGAGACAGGCATAGAAAAAAAACAACACGAAAAACTCCAAAATAAAAGCGGAGGATTTTTGGAGTTCTGGTGAACATAGAAAGGGGAAGGGCCCTGAGGCGCATATGCAAATCCCCAAGAAAAGCTGATCTCTCTGCCCTGTGGACCTTTCCTTAATGGCCCTGGTTGCTTTGTCTCTTAGCATTTCAATAACCCATTAGATCTCTGAGGAGGGCCCGTTTTTTTTTTGTTTTTTGTTTGTTTTTTTTTTAATCCTTTTTTCTTTTTCTAAAACAATTACTCTAAGAAGCCCAATACAGAAAGCTTCAAAGACTTGCTATTTGGGCAGGTCAAGTCAAGAGCAGAACTAGGAGAGCTCTGAGACAAAACGCAATAATCCAGTGGCTGAGAAAATTCACTAAACACCACAACTTCCCAAGAAAAGGGGGGTGTCCGCTCACAGCCATCATCCTGGTGGACAGGAAACACTCCTGCCCATCGCCAGCCCCATAGCCCAGAACTGCCCCAGACAACCCAGTGTGACGGAAGTGCTTCAAATAACAGGCACACACCACAAAACTGGGCGTAGACATTAGCCTTCCCTGCAACCTCAGCTGATTGTCCCAGAGTTGGGAAGGTAGAGCAGTGTGAATTAACAAAGCCCCATTCAGCCATCATTTCAGCAGACTGGGAGCCTCCCTACACAGCCCAGCAGCCCAGAACTGCCCTGGGGGGACGGCACTCACCTGTGACATACCACAGTCATCCCTCAACAGAGGACCCAGGGTGCACGGCCTGGAAGAGGGGCCCACTTGCAAGTCTCAGGAGCCATACGCCAATACCAAGGACTTGTGGGTCAGTGGCAGAGACAAACTGTGGCACGACTGAACTGAAGGATTAGACTATTGCAGCAGCTTTAAAACTCTAGGATCACCAGGGAGATTTGATTGTTAGAGCCACCCCCCCCTCCCTGACTGCCCAGAAACACGCCCCATATACAGGGCAGGCAACACCAACTACACACGCAAGCTTGGTACACCAATTGGACCCCACAAGACTCACTCCCCCACTCAACAAAAAGGCTAAGCAGGGGAGAACTGGCTTGTGGAGAACAGGTGGCTCGTGGACGCCACCTGCTGGTTAGTTAGAGAAAGTGTACTCCACGAAGCTGTAGATCTGATAAATTAGAGATAAGGACTTCAATTGGTCTACAAATCCTAAAAGAACCCTATCAAGTTCAGCAAATGCCACGAGGCCAAAAACAACAGAAAATTATAAAGCATATGAAAAAACCAGACGATATGGATAACCCAAGCCCAAGCACCCAAATCAAAAGACCAGAAGAGACACAGCACCTAGAGCAACTACTCAAAGAACTAAAGATCAACAATGAGACCATAGTACGGGAGATAAAGGAAATCAAGAAGACCCTAGAAGAGCATAAAGAAGACATTGCAAGACTAAATAAAAAAATGGATGATCTTATGGAAATTAAAGAAACTGTTGACCAAATTAAAAAGATTCTGGACACTCATAGTACAAGACTAGAGGAAGATGAACAACGAATCAGTGACCTCGAAGATGACAGAATGGAAAATGAAAGCATAAAAGAAAGAATGGGGAAAAAAATTGAAAAAATCGAAATGGACCTCAGGGATATGATAGATAATATGAAACGTCCGAATATAAGACTCATTGGTGTCCCAGAAGGGGAAGAAAAGGGTAAAGGTCTAGGAAGAGTATTCAAAGAAATTGTTGGGGAAAACTTCCCAAATCTTCTAAACAACATAAATACACAAATCATAAATGCTCAGCGAACCCCAAATAGAATAAATCCAAATAAACCCACTCCGAGACATATACTGATCACACTGTCAAACACAGAAGAGAAGGAGCAAGTTCTGAAAGCAGCAAGAGAAAAGCAATTCACCACATACAAAGGAAACAGCATAAGACTAAGTAGTGACTACTCAGCAGCCACCATGGAGGCAAGAAGGCAGTGGCACGATATATTTAAAATTCTGAGTGAGAAAAATTTCCAGCCAAGAATACTTTATCCAGCAAAGCTCTCCTTCAAATTTGAGGGAGAGCTTAAATTTTTCACAGACAAACAAATGCTGAGAGAATTTGCTAACAAGAGACCTGCCCTACTGGAGATACTAAAGGGAGTCCTACACACAGAGAAACAAAGAAAGGACAGAGAGACTTGGAGAAAGGTTCAGTACTAAAGAGATTCGGTATGGGTACAATAAAGGATATTAATAGACAGAGGGGAAAAATATGACAAACATAAACCAAAGGATAAGATGGCTGATTCAAGAAATGCCTTCACGGTTATAACGTTGAATGTAAATGGATTCAACTACCCAATTAAAAGATATAGATTCGCAGAATGGATCAAAAAAAAATGAACCATCAATATGTTGCATACAAGAGACTCATCTTAGACACAGGGACACAAAGAAACTGAAAGTGAAAGGATGGAAAAAAATATTTCATGCAAGCTACAGCCAAAAGAAAGCAGGTGTAGCAATATTAATCTCAGATAAAATAGACTTCAAATGCAGGGATGTTTTGAGAGACAAAGAAGGCCACTACATACTAATAAAAGGGGCAATTCAGCAAGAAGAAATAACAATCGTAAATGTCTATGCACCCAACCAAGGTGCCACAAAATACATGAGAGAAACACTGGCAAAACTAAAGGAAGCAATTGATGTTTCCACAATAATTGTGGGAGACTTCAACACATCACTCTCTCCTATAGATAGATCAACCAGACAGAAGACCAATAAGGAAATTGAAAACCTAAACAATCTGATAAATGAATTAGATTTAACAGACATATACAGGACATTACATCCCAAATCACCAGGATACACATACTTTTCTAGTGCTCATGGAACTTTCTCCAGAATAGATCATATGCTGGGACATAAAACAAGCCTCAATAAATTTAAAAAGATTGAAATTATGCAAAGCACATTCTCTGACCACAATGGAATACAATTAGAAGTCAATAACCATCAGAGACTTAGAAAATTCACAAATACCTGGAGGTTAAACAACGCACTCCTAAACAATCAGTGGGTTAAAGAAGAAATAGCAAGAGAAATTGCTAAATATATAGAGACGAATGAAAATGAGAACACAACATACCAAAACCTATGGGATGCAGCAAAAGCAGTGCTAAGGGGGAAATTTATAGCACTAAACGCATATATTAAAAAGGAAGAAAGAGCCAAAATCAAAGAACTAATGGATCAACTGAAGAAGCTAGAAAATGAACAGCAAACCAATCCTAAACCAAGTACAAGAAAAGAAATAACAAGGATTAAAGCAGAAATAAATGACATAGAGAACAAAAAAACAATAGAGAGGATAAATATCACCAAAAGTTGGTTCTTTGAGAAGGTCAACAAGATTGACAAGCCCCTAGCTAGACTGACAAAATCAAAAAGACAGAAGACCCATATAAACAAAATAATGAATGAAAAAGGTGACATAACTGCAGATCCTGAAGAAATTAAAAAAATTATAAGAGGATACTATGAACAACTGTATGGCAACAAACTGGATAATGTAGAGGAAATGGACAATTTCCTGGAAACATATGAACAACCTAGACTGACCAGAGAAGAAATAGAAGACCTCAACCAACCCATCACAAGCAAAGAGATCCAATCAGTCATCAAAAATCTTCCCACAAATAAATGCCCAGGGCCAGATGGCTTCACAGGGGAATTCTACCAAACTTTCCAGAAAGAACTGACACCAATCTTACTCAAACTCTTTCAAAACATTGAAGAAAATGGAACACTACCTAACTCATTTATGAAGCTAACATCAATCTAATACCAAAACCAGGCAAAGATGTTACAAAAAAGGAAAACTACCGGCCAATCTCCCTAATGATATAGATGCAAAAATCCTCAACAAAATACTTGCAAATCGAATCCAAAGACACATTAAAAAAATCATACACCATGACCAAGTGGGGTTTATTCCAGGCATGCAAGGATGGTTCAACATAAGAAAATCAATCAATGTATTACAACACATTAACAAGTCAAAAGGGAAAAATCAATTGATCATCTCAATAGATGCTGAAAAAGCATATGACAAAATCCAACATCCCTTTTTGATAAAAACACTTCAAAAGGTAGGAATTGAAGGAAACTTCCTCAACATCATAAAGAGCATATATGAAAAACCCACAGCCAGCATAGTACTCAATGGTGAGAGACTGAAAGCCTTCCCTCTAAGATCAGGAACAAGACAAGGATGCCCGCTATCACCACTGTTATTTAACATTGTGCTGGAAGTGCTAGCCAGGGCAATCCGGCAAGACAAAGAAATAAAAGGCATCCAAATTGGAAAAGAAGAAGTAAAACTGTCATTGTTTGCAGATGATATGATCTTATATCTAGAAAACCCTGAGAAATCGACGATACAGCTATTAGAGCTAATAAACAAATTTAGCAAAGTAGCGGGATACAAGGTTAATGCACATAAATCAGTAATGTTTCTATATGCTAGAAATGAACAAACTGAAGAGACACTCAAGAAAAAGATACCATTTTCAATAGCAACTAAAAAAATCAAATACCTAGGAATAAACTTAACCAAAGATGTAAAAGACCTATACAAAGAAAACTACATAACTCTACTAAAGGAAATAGAAGGGGACCTTAAAAGATGGAAAAATATTCCATGTTCATGGATAGGAAGACTAAATGTCATTAAGATGTCAATTCTACCCAAACTCATCTACAGATTCAATGCAATCCCAGTCAAAATTCCAACAACCTACTTTGCAGACTTGGAAAAGCTAGTTATCAAATTTATTTGGAAAGGGAAGATGCCTCAAATTGCTAAAGACACTCTAAAAAAGAAAAACGAAGTGGGAGGACTTACACTCCCTGATTTTGAAGCTTATTATAAAGCCACAGTTGCCAAAACAGCATGGTACTGGCACAAAGATAGACATATAGATCAATGGAATCGAATTGAGAATTCGGAGACAGACCCTCAGATCTATGGCCGACTGATCTTTGATAAGGCCCCCAAAGTCACTGAACTGAGTCATAATGGTCTTTTCAACAAATGGGGCTGGGAGAGTTGGATATCCATATCCAAAAGAATGAAAGAGGACCCCTACCTCACCCCCTACACAAAAATTAACCCAAAATGGACCAAAGATCTCAATATAAAAGAAAGTACCATAAAACTCCTAGAAGATAATGTAGGAAAACATCTTCAAGACCTTGTATTAGGCGGCCACTTCCTAGACTTTACACCCAAAGCACAAGCAACAAAAGAGAAAATAGATAAATGGGAACTCCTCAAGCTTAGAAGTTTCTGCACCTCAAAGGAATTTCTCAAAAAGGTAAAGAGGCAGCCAACTCAATGGGAAAAAATTTTTGGAAACCATGTATCTGACAAAAGACTGATATCTTGCATATATAAAGAAATCCTACAACTCAATGACAATAGTACAGTCGGCCCAATTATAAAATGGGCAAAAGATATGAAAAGACAGTTCTCTGAAGAGGAAATACAAATGGCCAAGAAACACATGAAAAAATGTTCAGCTTCACTAGCTATTAGAGAGATGCAAATTAAGACCACAATGAGATACCATCTAACACTGGTTAGAATGGCTGCCATTAAACAAACAGGAAACTACAAATGCTGGAGAGATGTGGAGAAATTGGAACTCTTATTCACTGTTGGTGGGACTGTATAATGGTTCAGCCACTCTGGAAGTCAGTCTGGCAGTTCCTTAGAAAACTAGATATAGAGTTACCATTCGATCCAGCGATTGCACTTCTCAGTATATACCCGGAAGATCGGAAAGCAGTGACACGAACAGATATCTGCACGCCAATGTTCATAGCAGCATTATTCACAATTGCCAAAAGATGGAAACAACCCAAATGTCCTTCAACAGATGAGTGGATAAATAAAATGTGGTATATACACACGATGGAATACTACGCGGCAGTAAGAAGGAACGATCTCGTGAAACATATGACAACATGGATGAACCTTGAGGACATAATGCTAAGCGAAATAAGCCAGGCACAAAAAGAGAAATATTATATGCTACCACTAATGTGAACTTTGAAAAATGTAAAACAAATGGCTTATAATGTAGAATGTAGGGGAACTAGCAATAGAGAGCAATTAAGGAAGGGGGAACAATAATCCAAGAAGAACAGATAAGCTATTTAACGTTCTGGGGATGCCCAGGAATGACTATGGTCTGTTAATTTCTGATGGATACAGTAGGAGCAAGTTCACAGAAATGCTGCTATATTAGGTAACTTTCTTGGGGTAAAGTAGGAACATGTTGGAAGTTAAGCAGTTATCTTAGGTTAGTTGTCTTTTTCTTACTCCCTTGTTAGGGTCTCTTTGAAATGTTCTTTTATTGTATGTTTGTTTTCTTTTTAACTTTTTTTTCATACAGTTGATTTAAAAAAGAAGGGAAAGTTAAAAAAAAAAAAAAAAAAGGAAAAAAAAAAGATGTAGTGCCCCCTTGAGGAGCCTGTGGAGAATGCAGGGGTATTCGCCTACCCCACCTCCATGGTTGCTAACATGACCACAGACATAGGGGACTGGTGGTTTGATGGGTTGAGCCCTCCACCACAGGTTTTACCCTTGGGAAGACGGTTGCTGCAAAGGAGAGGCTAGGCCTCCCTATGGTTGTGCCTAAGAGCCTCCTCCCGAATGCCTCTTTGTTGCTCAGATGTGGCCCTGTCTCTCTAGCTAAGCCAACTTGAAAGGTGAAATCACTGCCCTCCCCCCTATGTGGGATCAGACACCCAGGGGAGTGAATCTCCCTGGCAACGTGGAATATGACTCCCGGGGAGGAATGTAGACCTGGCATCGTGGGACGGAGAACATCTTCTTGACCAAAAGGGGGATGTGAAAGGAAATGAAATAAGCTTCAGTGGCAGAGAGAATCCAAAAGGAGCCGAGAGGTCACTCTGGTGGGCACTCTTACGCACACTTTAGACAACCCTTTTTAGGTTCTAAAGAATTGGGGTAGCTGGTGGTGGATACCTGAAACTATCAAACTACAACCCAGAACCCATGAATCTCGAAGACAGTTGTACAAAAATGTAGCTTATGAGGGGTGACAAGGGGATTGGGAAAGCCATAAGGACTATACTCCACTTTGTCTAGTTTATGGATGGATGAGTAGAAAAATAGGGGAAGGAAACAAACAGACAAAGGTACCCAGTGTTCTTTTTTACTTCAATTGCTCTTTTTCACTCTAATTATTATTCTTGTTATTCTTGTGTGTGTGCTAATGAAGGTGTCAGGGATTGATTTGGGTGATGAATGTACAACTATGTAATGCTACTGTGAACAATCGAAAGTACGATTTGTTTTGTATGACTGCGTGGTATATGAATATATCTCAATAAAATGAGGATTAAAAAAAAAAAAAAAAAAAAAAAAAAAAAGACATAATGCTGAGCAAAATAAGCCAGGCACAAAAAGAGAGATATTGTATGTTACCACTAATGTGAATTCTGTGAAAAATGTACAATGTTTTATACTGTAGAATGTAGGGGACCTAGAGATACCAATTAGTGGAGGGGGAATGATAATCTAATAAGAACAGATAAACTATGGAGGGTAATCTCAATGTTATGGGAATGCTCAGGAATGATTATGGTTTGTAAACTTTCTTGAATATAGTAAGATCATGTTGGAAGCAATAGAGTTATTTTAGGTTTTTTTTTTTTTTTCTCTTATTCCTTTGTTTTCTTAGGGGTTGTTAATTTTCTTGGGGTATGGTAGGAACATGTTGGAAGCAATGTAGTTATTTTAGATTATTTGTTTTTCTTACTCCTCTGTTTGGACATGGTTTATTAATTTTCTTGGGGTATGGTAGGAACATATTGGAAGCAAAGTAGTTATTTTAGGTTATTTGTTTTCCTTAATCCATTGCTTTGTTTGAAATGTTGTGGGGTTTTTTTGGTTGTTGTTTGCCTGTTTGTTTTTAATTTTTTGATAAACAAAGTTAAAAAATTGAAAAAAAATCAGTAGAAAAATGGGAGTAAAAACTAAATAACAAATAGGGTGGGATGGGGGGATGGTTTGGGTATTCTCTTTTCACTTTTATTTTTCATTCTTATTCTGATTCTTTCTGATGTAAGGAAAATGTTCAGAAATAGATTGTGGTGATGAACGCATAACTATATGATCATACTGTGAACAGTTGATTGTATACCATGGATGACTGTATGGTTTATGAATATATTTCAATAAAACTGAATTTAAAAAAATAAAAAATAAAAAAATAAAAAAATAAATAAAAATAAATAAAAAAATTAAAAAAAAGATATGATTTGAGCTGGGTGGCATCTTAATTCCGTTATCAATAAAGACTAATAAATAAAATAAGACTAAAAAAATTTTTTATGTTGGCAAGAAGTTCTTAAGATGAAAAATATCATGCATTGTCAGTGGAACTATAAATTATTACAACCATACCAGAAATCAATTTGGTTTTAAAAATATTTATACCTTTGTCACAGTAATTTCTCTTTTAGGAATATATTCTAAAAATGCATAAATGAAATGTCGATAAAAATGTATGCATCAACAAGCCCACTGAAGTTTTTTTAAATAAAGAAAAACAAACAAAATAACATTCAGAAAATGATGATAAGTAAATTATGGTATCTCAAAATGACAGAATATTACAAGGCATTAAAAACCAAGTTTGCAAAACTTTAAATAACACAGAAAGTACATATAATATACTATAAAGTGAAAAAGAAAATACAAAACTGTACATATTACATGATCTAAACTGTAAAGAAAAAAAATTACAAATTTTATGTAAAAAGTCTTAAAAATATTCATATTTTTTGACCCAGTAATTTTTTTAGAAATTTATCAAAAGAAAATAATCACAGTGGCACAGAAATATGAATGAATAATCAAATGTTCTGCAGTGTTATTTTGGGGAAAGGGATATTAAAGACATTGTTTCATTTGTTGTTTCTTAAAATAGGAACTATTTTTCAGTGGATGTAAAGAAGCTAAATAAATATTTTTAAAGCATTTTATAATATGCAATACCATCATCATGAATTTTTTTTCTATTTGAAACTTATTTTGTATTATCTAGATATTTTATCGTAAGTAAATAGGGAGTTTTTGGTTCACTAATCAATAGTTTTCTTGAATGCATTTCAACCTTTTCCACAGTCAAGTCCAAATAATCCCTAGTTCTTTTTACTTCCATTTTTAACTCTTCTGTGTCCCTTATATTTTCTCATGCTAATGTTTCTTAGAATTCACTGATGAGTTGTCACTTTGAATTAAGATATGATTTGAACCCAAGGTGAATTTTGTCTTTCAAATACAGAACTACAAGAATTTAACTGTTTCAACTTCTTTTAGCCTTAGTCAAAACTATTTTTTCTGTGTTTATTTTCCTTGCTTCTGAGTTGCAGTGCTGTTTTTAACAGTGAAAGTTTAAAATCATTTAAAAATCTTACAATTACATTAAATTAATTATAATAACTAACATCAATTCAAAAAATCACTACAAAGATCAAAACCATTTGTTCTAAAGAGTTACTCTGTAATTCTGAGTGTCTGACTAGGAGCTTCCTACATATGGGCTAATTAGACCACAAATAGGCATCTGCTTTAAGAACAGCTAATCCCTGGGCTGGCTAGCAGCATATGGAATGGCAGGGCCCAAAAGCCCTGTCCGACTTGGACATTAACTCAATCAGATCTTCTCACATGGGGTATCTGATATAAGACAAATAACTGGTAACATGCACAGGAGCTGAAAGAAGAGAAAGAGTTTAAATTGAAGCTAAGATACAGCAGAGCCATGAATAAGTGGAAATCAAGAATAAACTGAAGCCAATAGTAAGAAGAAGTTATGGAATGGGGGGGGCGGAGTTATCGCTAGTTCATGTGGGAACAACAGAAACTGGAACTGAAAGTAAATAGGTCACTGTGACAAAGCAAAGGACACATACTGCTGAGAATAACTTGATCATCAGAGCTGCACTACATCCTAAACAATGTTTCAGTCTCCCTGAAGCCTGGCTATACAATGGCAAAGCTTCCTGTTTTCCTTTGTCCCCATGCATACTTACAATAAACGATAACTGCTGAAGGCCACCTGGGTGGTTCTGTTCTTTGAAACCAAATAAAGGCTAAAATATCGTATTTTCTTTAAGAATGCATAATCATATTAGGTAATGCCCCCAATATGATGTTGAATGAAAAATGCAGGATACAAAATACTTTATAGTCTTTCAATTTGTTTTAATAAAAATATTTACCTACAAACAAACATAGAGAAAAGCAGAAAAAGCTAACCCATCAAAATATTAATAGTGGCCAACCCTAGGTTATGAGATAATGGGTGACATTCCATTTTTTTATATTTTCATGATCTCCAAAGTTTCCGTAATAACACAGATTATGATTTAAATCTGAACAAAAGATATTTAGAAAAAGAAAAATTTAAAACTAATACACCAAAATATTAAATGACTTTTGCTTCTTGGTGATTACAGGTGGCTTATGTTCTGCTTCACTGGGAATTTCTACTTCTCGATTTTTTAACTCTTTATGCTTTTTTTTATAATTAGAAAAAGAATTAAAAGAAGAGAAAAAAGGTGATTGAAGGGGTTTTGTTCTTTATTTTTAAGCCAGACTAAGGAAACAGATTATAATTGACATTTCTAGATTTAGAGATAATTCTACTGGTTTAGAGATAATTCCACTGTTATTTTAGAGCATATTTTTAAAATCTATTTCAGTACATATTAAGTGCATTTTAAATATATTATAGAGAATTTAGAAACTAAAGCAAAAAAAAAACATATTTCCTAATTCCACAAAGGTAGAATCTCAGAATTTGAGAAGTATAAGGGACAGCAATCAGTTAATCGAACACTGCATTTTATGGATGAAGAAACTGATGCACAAGAAGCAAGTAACTTGACTGACAGTCTCAATGCTTATTAATATGTAGGATATAGGCTAGAGCCTTGCTCTCCTGAACCCAACCCCAAGGCTCTTTCTACTTTAGGACAATGCCTCTAATAATTTTCTCTGTAAGCACAGGAAATGTTTATCACCTTGATCTAGATGCTTCTAAGTTAAGAAAACATTTGAGAATTGGAGGTGGGGGTGGAAAGGTAGGGATACTCTTCTTTTTTCATCAAATAGAAATTATAAAATTAAGACCAGTACATAACAAATATTAAAGTCATCATATGGCTCTAGAGAAAGAACTGTTTTTGAGCTTTTCATATTTACATCTAAAATCCCCAAATCAATAAGATTTTGTTATACATGTTTGTGATGACAAATAATACAGAGAACACATAGATTTGCTGTTTTGGTTCAATAAAATAAAAAAAGGCAATTACACACACGGACTCTGGAGCCAGACTGCCTAACTGAGCTCAACACTGCCCCTTACTAGTTGCCAAGTTGAACAAGTTAGATGATTGTCAAACATCACACATCTTGTAGCTAAAGGTTATCACTTTATGCAGGTCCTCGCTTCAAAATCTATAATCATGTGGGAATGCCCCTCTCCACTGAGTGCTGGCTGCTTCCTAGTTACCTAAGTAAGGTGAGCAAGTCAGTTACCTTTTCTGAGTCTCAATTGCCCTATTTATAAAACAGGGATAATAGCAGTGCCTAACAAAGGAGAGGCTAAGCCTGCCTATAATTGTACCTAAGCGCCTCCTCCAGAATGCCTCTTTGTTGCTCAGATGTGGCCCTCTCTCTCTACCTAAGCCAACTGGGCAGGTGAAATCACTGCCCTCCCCACTACGTGGGATCTGACACCCAGGGGAGTGAATCTCCCTGGCAACATGGAATATGACTCCTTGGGAGGACTCTAGACCTGGCATCATGGGATGGAGAACATCTTCTCAACCAAAAGTTGGAAGTGAAAGGAAATGAAATAAGAGTCAGTGGCAGAGAGATTCCAAAAGGAGCCGAGAGGTCACTTTGGTGGGCACTCCTACACACAATACAGACAACCCTTTTTATGTTCTAATGAATTGGAATAGCTGGCAGTAAATACCTGAAACCATCAAACTACAACCCAGAACCCATGAATCTGGAAGACGGTTGTATAAAAATGTAGCTTATGAGGGGTGACAATGTGATTGGGAAAGCCATATAGACCACACTCCCCTTTGTCCAGTGTATGAATGAACAAGTAGAAAAATGGGGGCAAAAAAAAAAAAAAAAAAAAAAGGCACCCAGTATTCTTTTTTACTTTAATTGTTCTTTTTCACTTTAATTTTTATTCTTATTATTTTTGTGTGTGGTAATGAAAATGTTCAAAAATTAATTTTGGTGATGAACGCACAACTATATAATGGTACTGTGAACTGAATGTATGCTTTGTATGACTGCATGGTATGTGAATATATCTCAAAAAAAATGAATTAAAAAAAAATAGTGCCTAACTTATTAAATGAGTTATATATGTGAAGCACCAAAAAATAATAAGAAGAATAAAAATAAGAATAAAAACACAAGAAGAACACCCAAAACATCCCATTCATTTAGCTTTTGTTCTCATTTAGCTTTTGTTCTCATTTTTCTACTTATCTGTCCATATACTAGACAGGTGGAATGTGAGCCACAAGGTTTTCACAATCACATGGTCATACCATGTAAGCTCCATAGTTATCCAACTGTCTTCAAGAATCAAGACTCATGGGTTGCAGTTCAACAGTTTCAGGTATTTCCTCCTAGTTATTCCAATATGCCAAAAACTAAAAAGGGATACTTATATAGAGCATAAGAATACCCTCCAGAGTGACCTCTTGACTCAATTTGAAATTTCTCAGCCACTGAAACTTTATTTTGTTTCATTCTCTTCCCCATTTTGGTCAAGAAGATTTTCTCAATCCCAGGATGCTAGGTCCAGGCTCATCCCCAGGAGTCATGCCCGCATTGCCGGGGGGATTTACACCCCTGGGAGTCATGTCCCATGTAGGGGGTAGGGCAGTGAGTTCATCTGCCAAGAGGGCTTAGAGAGCAAGAGCCCACATCTGAGCAACAAAGAGGTTCTCTGGGGGAGACTCTTAGGCACAAATATAAGTAGGCTTAGCCTCTTTGCAATAACGAGCTTCATAAGGCAAATTCCCCAAATCAAGGGCTTGGCCTACTAAATTGGGAGTCTCAATGTTTGTGAGAATATCAGTAACAGCCCAGGTAGGGAAGGTCACATTTCTGCATTTTTTTCCAGTTCCTCAGAGGGGCCCTGCAAATATATTTTTATTCTCTGCCCAAATTACTTTGGGATGTATCAGGATTTCACCCTAACCTGTATAAACCTACCAGATCTCTCTTCCTATTCTAAGTTCCATGTACTTACGGTGTTTGAATAAACTGACTATACACATTAAATTATTCAGTATGCTATAAAAAATATAGATCCTGTGCCAAATAAACATCTCTTCCCTTGGTCTCACACATAAGTAGAAGTTTTAAAACACAGTCAGTATCATCCTTTACTATTTGGCCTGATTTGCCTTAGTCCTAACCAGATCCGCTTCATTCATATCTCTAATTGAAGTCTGAACTCTTTTTCAGCTTTTTTAACAGTTGCCATATGAGATAATACTGACACTCATAGCTGCCAAGCTCTAGCTCTGAGTTTCAGGTGTCACACAGATATCCAAAGTTCCAGAGACTGACCAGGTTATACACAAAGAGCTCAACATCTCAAAATTTAGAAATAACCATTACAGCTCAGGAATAGACGTGACTGCCGTAAGAGTTTGCAATCCAGGGACCTTTACAATAAGTCTTCCCCTGATAACCTGCACTCTAAGATTAAATTCTCAGAGTTTACACATTATAGTTAGTCCGTATCAATGAGGCATGATAAGGTTTGTCTTTTCGTTTCTGGCATACTTCACTCAAAATGCTGTCCTCAAAATCTGTTCACCTAGTTGCTGATATATTTTATTATGGTTATCTTCCTCCTAAGAAAGTGGGTAATATTATCAATTAAATATCAAATACGGATAACCGGATAATTAAAAATATCCAGAACTCAATGACTTCATAAATATCCTCTTCAAACAGTTTAGCAAATAAAATAATCAATTATCAAGTTGGCTAATACTAACTGTAAAAGACTTTCCAACTTTCTGCCCACCTCTTCAAGGTCTGGGACAGGGTACACAGCTTTCCTGGGTTCAGAAAAGCCAAGCAATATTAAACAGTGTGCAGCTAATATTGAAAAGGATTAAGCCAGGAATCCAGACAAAGGTTGAAAAACACAAAAAAGATACTGTGATGAAGACAGAAGAGCAACATAGTGGAGAGAGAGAATGATTAAATTCTAATGCTGGAGCAAATACCAACTAGGTATATAATGTTAGAAAAGCAATCTCTCTACTGATTTTATTTGCCTCAGGTAAGGCAACTGGCCTCTCAAGACCATACAGAGCCCAAAGGTTAAACACTGTCCACTAAAATTCTTAAGGGAAAAAAAAAAAAATCCAAAACCTAATTAGCTAGGTTTACTGGGTTCCCTTTGAAGATGGGATAGCTGCTATAAAAGGGGAGGCTTATAAAACCTTATTCTTGTCAAAAGAGGTTATCAAGAATTCTTCTCAATACAAGAGAAGGTTGTCAAAAAGTCTGTAATCTTTAACAAGTCTGGTTCTTCTCAAGTTCTGAAAGAGAGAGCACTATGAAAAAAAGAAAAAGGTAGAGCAGAGTAATGGGGAACGGATAAATTGAAATTTGAAATAGGAAGGAAGGCAAGCCTCATTAAGAAGATAATTGAGAAAGATTTGCAGAACATGAAGGAGTTAGCCATCTGGATATGTTGTGGAATATTCCAGAAAGAGAAATCAGTCAGTGCAAAGGCCCTTAGCCAGGAGTGTGCCTGGAATACTCAAGGAAAAGAAAGGATGCCATGTGACTAAGGCAGGTAAGCAAGTGAAAAGAACAGTAGGAAAGAAATAATCAGAGAACTAAGGATGAGCCAGATATGGCAGGGCCTTTGTAGGCCATTAAAAGGACTTTAACACTGAAGGAGATGGGGAGCTTTTATGGAGCTTTATACAGAAAAGAGACATGAGCTGATTTATGTTTTAAAAGAATCACTATAGAAGATGTACCAAGAAGATTATAAAGGGAGAGAGGCAAAGGTAGAGGAAGGGAGAAGTATTAAGGGCAAGCCAGGAGAAAGACAATGGTGACCCACACCAGCAGCGGAAGCACCAAAAAGTGGTCAGATCTTGAATATAATTGAAGACAGACCCAACAGATTGTTGACAGAGTAGATGAAGTAAGAGAGAAAGTGAAATATCAAGGATGTCTCAAAGATTTTTGGTATAAACAAACAAGATGCTAGATCTGCCATCAACTGAGAATAGGAAGGCAGCAGTTGAAGCTGATTTGGGGGTAAGATTATGAATTCAGTTCCTGACATTTCAGATTCTGAAATACTCCACCTGTCCAAATCTATAGCTTCACAGAATTTTATCTTCCTAAATATGTGATAAGACCTATGAACATATGAAGCAGAAATTTCAGACTTAAACTGAACACATGGGTTATGCAGATGGCAAGTGAAGACAGCACATTTCCTAATGCTGAACTTTTAGCTCAATGGGATAAACGTTTAGCTATTTGTGGAAATGAAGTCATAATTACAAAAGAAATTAACAGATTTTGGTGCATATAAATATTACTTTAAATTCATCTGGTTGCCTCAATGTATGTCTGAATATCAAAGTGGCTCAATTTAAGAGAAAAGATAGAACTAAAATTGTACTGTTTACCCAGAAAATACAGAACCCCTGGAATTGGAGAAACACTTATGAGTCTCAGAATACATCTAAAAAGTCTAGCTCTGTGGTCAAATTCTGAACAATGTTCATGTTCATCTGACTCTCTGAAAGTACCTTCTATTCATGAAACTAGTGAAATCAAAGCCTTAATTATTTAAATCATATATTAAATTCACTCTATCATAAATCTCATCACTATGCACACTCCCATTAATATTCTAGCATTATCATCCAATTACTAACAGGTTATTACATATATTGCTAAACAGTAAGTTATATAATGTATCCCATAATATTCATGGTATTGACTTCTGATGATACAGGGATTCAACTGATCAAATTCAGTTGCTTTAAATTATCCATACCAGACTAAGGGAAACAGAATTTTGTGCATCTAAATTATATTTTTAAATATTCTTCATACTTATATAAATCTTATGAACAAAAACAATATGTTAAATAAATTAAGACAAACATATCATTGAATTGGTTTATAGTATAGACTCCCAAAAAAAAAAAAAATCAACTTCAAGTAACATTTACAATTGAACAGTTTAGAAAGGGCAGAAGAAGGAGGCTGGATACATAAAAACTCCTCTAGACTAACCAAGGACTACATTATTATAATGCAAGATCAAAGAGATACAAAAAGGACCTCTGGCAGGAAGCTGATCTCACACACACACACACACACACACACACACACACACACATGCACTCTTATCAGCCAAAAAAACAAAGATGGGCTATGTCAAAGCCCAATCAACCCTACACTAAGTGAACTTCATTTACTAGATGTTAGGACAGAAAACAGCTCAAGTGGAAAAAAATTTTTTTCAGGGCCCTTATGAGAAAATTTTAGCACTTACTGGTACAATTCAGTTTTAAATGTAGGTTGCAAAAAGCAGAATCTTTTTCTCATATGTATTGAATAGATCATTGTCAAACACTACACATTTTGTAGTTAAAGGGTACCACTATGCAGGTCCTCACTTCAAAATCTATGATCAGGTGGGAATGGATGCCCCTCTCCATTTCTGGCACATGCTGTTCTCTTTGGTGTGCTAGCTGCTCCTTAGCAGCAGAACAAGAAGTGCAGGTAAGTCATCAGGATGGTCCCAAGTCATCACTAAGGGCAGCCTCAGTTCTTTAACCTCACCATTCACAAAGCCAAAAGCAAAAAAACAAAAAAACCTGGGGAATCAGAGGGCAAAAATGGCCAAAGATACGTTTTTCCATACCTTGTAGGAAAGTTGTGAAATTTGACATCCTATAGCCAGAACTCTAACACCTCCTTTATCTAGAGACCACCATCCTAGCCCAGGCCACTACCATGGCTCATGCAGACTGCTGCAACAGCCTCCTAACTACTCTCTCCATGTTCACTAGAATTCCTGCACTATCCTTTCTGGCCCCTACTTGAGTTCTCCAATCTCATTTCAAGGCACTATCTCTTTTGTTCACTACATTCCTGCCACGATACAGAAATATTTTCAGTTTCTCAGGAAAGCCAAGCTCATTTTGCCTTAGAGGCTTGGCACCTGCTGTTCTCCAGACCTGGAGCCCTCTTCACAGGACTTTCTCATCCTTCAGACCTGGAGCCCTCTTCACGGGACTTTCTCATCCTTCTTAAATGTTACCGCTCAGATTAAATTACCTCTCTAATCACATTATTTTCAATCACAGCATTCTACTGGACTCCTTCTTAAGAATTTTCTCAGATATAATTTGTCTATTAGCTGTATGCTCCATGACGGCAGGAACTATGTGTGTTTCATTCATAACTATATAGCAAGGGCCTCACATAATAGCTGGCATAAAATAGGAATTTAATAAATATCTGTTCCTTATCAGAAAACCTCAATAAGACAGCTTAATCAAGGATTAAGCAAAAAATAATCTAAGCAAACAATAGGAATTTCATACTACACAAATACTAAGATGCAAGTATCTAAATCTAGCACTCATAACAACTTCTCTCACTTTATACACAGTTTTAATAAGGTCGGTTATTTCACTTCCAAGCTACAGCTGATCAATCAGATAGCAGGGAAGCAGATAAACAGGAAGTGACAGCCCATACATGCAAAATTCAAAAGAAAGTGCCATTTAGGAAAGGTCCTCAATCCCCAACATATCTCAAGGGCCCCCAAGGATCTTACTGAGTATGAACAGTGATAATATCTGATTTTGATGAAATGATTCCTCTAGTCAAGCAGATAAATCTCATTCATACTCGGGATCTTGTTTTAAAGCAGGAAAGCACATATCACATCAAATTTAAGACTGATTTCAAAACAATAAAATATGCCAGCAAGGATAAACATCAAAATATGTGTTAAGTAATAATTTATTGAATGCCTATTGTGTGTCCAGGTCCTTATATAAATTATTTCTGACACTCACACCCACCTATGAAGTAGATCTTATTCCCTTTTGCAGACAGGAAAAATGAAGTTCAGAAAGGTTAATTTGCCTACGATTACAATTAGGAATTGTCTGAGAATTGGAAATGACCTGCTTGACTTCGAAGACCACAGTATTTCCACAGTATGACCTATTACTTTCCAAATATGTTTGGCATAAGAATCCCATAAGCACTTATTGAAAATAAAATTCCTAGACCCTTCCTCTAAAGATTCTGGTTGGGGAGGTCTGGGTTAAAAACCTAAAATCTATATTTTTAACAACTGCCCTTAGTGATTATGACAATTGGGCAAATTTAAGAATTTAGAATTTAGGAAATCTTGCCCCTGGAATTGAGCTAGACTGCTTAAACATCGAAACAATGGTATAAGATCTGATTTTATACATGGATTCTGAAACAAATTATGAAAAGTCACAAAAAAATATCTTATACGGAAGATACTAGTAAGGATACTTTACAGCATCTGTTGCTACATGTTATATTTAAAGCTTAATTTTATTGAGAATGAAATCTTAATAGCTTTTAAGTAAATCAGAAAGGACTTAAAAGATTCCCTTCTGAGTGTATAGTTGGTCTAATGTCCTGAGCCTTTCAAACTTCTAGGAAAATAAACATAAGTTGGAATTCAAAAGCAGCTCTCAAATTAAAATTAATATTCTTTAGAGTACTATTATTAGAGCAATATTATTATTTAAAGTAATAATAGTACTTGATCAATTATTTACCATCCTAAATAATTCAATGTTATTTACTTATCACTATTTAATCTCTGTATGCCACTAAGCTAGTCACACAAAATTTTAAGGATTAATCAGTTTCACATCTCTTGGTAGGCAGAAATCCAACACTGAATTGTCTGGATTGAAATATGTGAATTTTCAAATTCAAATATAGTAAAACTGAAACTTCACTACCATATTCCTCATTTCTTCAAGAACGTTTACCCATTAAGAAGCTTTAGTAGTTGATCCAACTAAAATGCTTAACATTTTTTTCATATTACCAAAGACATGTGCAATGTTATATATCAAATTCATTTCCTTTCAATTTATAAGGAGTAAGAAAAATCTCTGGGAAAAAAAAAATATGTCTAACTTAATTTCACAATTTCTTCACAAATAACAAATTTTGATTAAAAATTTTTAATGGTTTAAAAAACTATTTATCTTTTTGAGTGTGAATTTTAGGAATTCTATTTTAAAATACTGTTTCCCTTTGTTTGGTGCAGTAGGAAGAAAACAGTGATTCCTCTGACAATTCTGGCAATATCCAAACATGTATGCAATTACCTCATTCATTTAGAGAATACTTCAGAACCTGTAATATTCCAGGCACCATATTAAATATTAGAGAAACAAAGGCACAGTGGCTGCCCTCAAGGATATTTACAGTCTTGTGGAAAAATATCAACAAGGTCTTCCAAAATCTCAAAACAAAAAAATTCAGTCTTTAGAAACGGATATGCCTTACATATTATGCTGGGTTGGAGAAAGGAGATGGGAGCCATAAGGTTTAAAAAAAACACACACACACAACTGTTTAATTGAAGTGACTCTGTCACTTGGGCAAATCATGTCCCAGTCTCTTATTAATTACTACCACAGCACCTGATAGTAGTCTTGAGATACTGATGCATATCAAGACAAATTCTCATTAACTCTATCATATGGAAGGTCAAAACATACCGAGGTGTTCTTGTGCAAAGATTATATTGTACCCCAAAGCAGTTTCCAAACTCTTTCATTTCACATCACATTTCCAAATCTTTTAAATTTCCACAGCATATCTGAGATGAAGACAAGCAAAGAGAGTGATGTCTCACAGCACCATAAAAACTGGTGCTGCAGACTGAGGAACTACTCGTAGAGATGGTTAGACTATACCTCAGAATAGAGATGGTAAACTATACCTCAGAAAACAATACACTAAAGACAATAATTTAGTGCAATTAAAAGAGAATAACATTAGAAACAAAATTCAGCGAAATAACTTGGTTCCATGACAGGGCTTAAATTAGAAGTCAAAGACTGCGCATGCCCTAGGAAAGCCCCAAATTCGATTCTGATATGAGAGGCATGAAATGAGAAAGGAGCAAATAGTATCAGCTATAGTGATTTACAGTATTAACTAGGAAGTATTGGCCCCAAACTACTTTCACATTCTAATTTTTTAAATTAACACATTCCTTAACAGTTATCATCACTGTGAAATACGAAAGTTTTCAACAAACGCGCAATATATTTTGCACAATTTTATTCTGAGGGGTAAAGAACTCTATAATTTTAAAATACTAGCCAGTCTGGTCAACACTACCTATTAAAAGTAGTCGCCTTTTTCCTCATCTTCATTACATAAGAAGTCACTTTGAAAACTCATCTAGTCAGTCTCTCCAAAAACAAGAAATCTACTTTTAATCAAATTGTGAACTCAAGCTTTTTAAGTTACAGATACATAATTATACAATAATAGGAATATAATGTACCATTTCCCTCCCTTCCTTTCAATATTTTTCTTCAAAATGTTTCTGTACAAGATTTCTCTGAGCTACCATGTTCTTCCTTACTGCTACAACAAATCTAACAATGAAGGAAAATTATTATATTCATCCAGAAGATTATAAAAAAATAATATTGACTATGATGGAAGTGCAAAGTATAAGTCTGGGGTCAACAGGAAAATATTTGTACCAAAAAAAAAAAACACACACACACATTAAAATAGACTTTGCTTAGCCGAATTATACATTCTATATTCTTATGTCCCCAAAATCTGATTATGCCCCAAACTAACCTAGACCTGTGTAGCAGAAAGGTAATTCACTTTCTTACATCCCCACAATGATACGTCAATCATATCATCCAAGAATATAGTGGTTTCTAAAATAAGAGTAATACTGTAAAAGTAGGAGAAAAAAAGAGTAGAACTATTCAATTGCACAGGCCTACTCAAAAGTGAAATCTGTGAAAAACACATATGAATGGACCTATATCCTTCCACACCGATCTGAATCACAGAACATTCAGCTTATACTCCAGTTTACTTTTATTCAGTTCAGTGAGGAAAGACTGCCCTGAACAGTTAATACTTAAAAGACGGGATTGGGGGAAGGTCAGGGGCAGTGAGAAGCTTAAGGTCTTACTACAACTGTTTTACAAGTTTATATTTAAAGGCAAGAAAAACTGAAAGTACTCAACAGTTATAGTAACACATTAAACACAAATTTCAAAAACCTTTATAGGTGCCAACTGAGCTACCTACTAGCAGAGTATACCTATGAATTATGCAAGACAAAGTCATATAAAAAAAGTTCAGTATTACTATTACCATACCCATCTATGTCACCACAAGACAGGCTTAGGTCTTGCAGAAAGATCCTTATTAATTCTTATCGAAACATCATTCAGTAAATTTAAGTTCATACAAGGTGTTTACAAATGGAAAAATAGGACTAAAATGAATCAATGTGAGGTTTGAAAACGGTAGTTCTGATTTTTTAGTACTTACCTATATTTCTCAAAGTGGAAAACTTTATCTGGAGAGGAAAACAATCAATAAAAGCTAACATTTATTGAGCACAGAACACACACTATGATGTATTCTTTGCATGCACTGTCTCATTTAATCCTTAATGATCTTAAAAGTTAGAGACTATGATTATCCCCATCTTAACTCAAAAGGCACAAAGTAATTTATCTAAGAAGTGGCAGAGACTAGATATGAACCCAGAGCCTAGAACCAAGGTAATGGGGAGAAGAGGGAAGTGATTGAGGAGGATCACAGAAATATGAACTTCCAATGTAGAAAAGCATACCATTTAATAATGGTATATGTTTCCTCCTTATGCTCTAGAATAGTGGTTTTCAGTCCTGGCTATACACTGGAATCAACTGTGGGACTTTTTAAGCAATATGGATGCTTGGGCCCCTCTCTCAGATATCTGACCTTCAAATAGCCTGAGATGGGGCAAAGGAAGGGTATTTTTTTTAAGCCGTCCAGGTATTTCTAACGGGTAGCTAAGATTGAGAACCACTAATAATTCTCTCCCATCCTGTTAATCTCTCTCAGTAGCCAGCTACACTCAAATTTACTGATCACCTATTTGCTATTAGGCACCTGGCCCATTATATTTTCCATTTACCCAACAAAGTACTTAGTTTTTCTTCTCCAGCTGTAGCTGCATACTTTTAAATAACAAACTTTTACCAGTCATTCTTTGGCAGGAGGAATGTAGGAGCCAGGAAGGGCAGACAACATGAAAAAGTTGGAAAATCCCTTCTTTAAGCACTCATATACTCCTCAGGTTTAAAACAATATAAAAAGGTCATAAGAGTCAAACCAAAAACTAAATGAAATGGCAGGTTATGAAACTAAAAAAGTTCTGTGATACATGTTAAAAAAGATTTACTATCTGTGATATTTGGTTATATTTATTAATTTAGCTAGTGATGACAGTTATAACACTTAAGTAACTGTGGGGAATAAATTTCATTGTCTTGTCATTCCACTGACAGCAATTACAGTGTTTTTACCCTGTTAAGTCACCTGAATATAAATTAACAGGTGCTAAAGAAATCAAAGCATTACATAAGCATATCCAAACAACAATATGGTTGGTTGTATCATACACTGCGAAATGCAAGGATTTTGCTGAGGAGCTTATATGAGAAGACTTACTGTTTCACCAAAGTTTTCCACAGCACTTCCCACTCACCCTATACTCAAAAATATCATGATAAGGTTCCAAACATTCTCCAACTTGCTGGTCCTTTTATTTTATTTAAAAGGTAAGGCAGAGAGATATCTAAACAAGACATCTAAAATGAAAAAGAATATTAATACTTCCACTTGTACAAAACTTGGACTTCTCAGAGAAACATTACAAAACTTCCTGCTTCCGGACAGCTTATTATTTGGTTCAAGTCTTCACATTCCTTTATTAGTCATGACCTTTCAGAAAGCTTGCATTCCTTATTGTTCGAATAATATCAGACTTTTAAATGCTGATAGTCGTATTTACTGGAAACCTTATCAAATGAAGAAGCATCCTAGAGTTTATGCCCAAAGGAGGGACTTAGGTAACAGAGAACTCTCAGTACCCGAAGCAGAGTTTGTATCCCTGACGTAGATTTTTTGAACTTGGCACTGGTTCTGCAGAAACTAATTCTGTAAGAAACTTGGAAGATACTGAATATGTATGAAATATAACTACAGTGAACTTCATGACTGATTGTCACTGGGGTGTTATATGGCCCAGATCGGGCCTCTGAGCCATATGTCACTAGGTTCAAAGGCACAGATAAGGAGAGAGAATCATAGGATAACTGGGGGAGAAAACAAGCGGCAGACACCTCATAAATACGTGTACTTCCACCCCGAAGCTCAAGGGTGGCCCGAAAGGCAGACCCTAAAGAAAATCCTGTCCCACTAGGACCGTCACCGCACCCAGGCCTCTGGGGCCTGTAAAAGGGGTGTGTGGAGGAGTGGGGGGAGTATAGGCAGTTTCTGTCCCCACTTCGGAGACCTAAACAAACCAAAACAAACCAAAATAAAGCAAGTTCTCACTTCCTGGTCGCCTACTCTTCACGAAGGCCTCCCCCCCCCCCCCGCCGCCGCCGCCCCGACAAAAGACGGACAGCGGGGCAAGAAAGCTTCCGAGGAGTAAAAGGGGCCCACCCCCGCCCTGCACCTCCCGTCCTCACCCTCACCCTCTTCTAGGCCTTACACGGTGACGTGACCGGAGCCGCGGACCACCACCGGGTCCGGCGAGTACTTAAGCAGCTGTTCCTCCAGGGCCCGCTCCTCGTCTTCCTCCTCCTCATAGATCTCGTCGAAATCCGCCATCCTGCGCCTCCGAGGCCCTCAGCCCAAAGGGGCCTGACTTCAGGGGCCGGGGCGGACGTACGGGCCGGCGAGGCGGCGGAGGCTGAGGCGAGTCGCTGCCACCGGCTCAGAGGCCTCAGAGTTCGCTCTTGACGGTCTCGGCTCCCGCTACAAGAGAGCCGGGGTCCCGGCCGCCGCCGCCACCGCCGCCATTACCACCAGCAATAACAACAACACAATGTCAACATCCGCCCCGGGGCGGACACCTCCACCAGCGCCGCCACCGCCGCAGCAGCAGCAACTCGAGGAACCACAGCAACAGCCGGAGCCACCCGCAGCGGGAGCAGCCAGCTACAGCATCGCGATACTTCCCGGGAATGCGGGCAGGCGCGGGGGCGCGCGGGATGGAGGGTGGGCGGGCGCGCGCACGTGGCAAGAGCGCGCGCTCCCAGGCCGCCTTCTTCCTTCCTCCACTCGCAGCCGCCGGCAACTCCTCAGGCGCGCGGTCCCGCCCGCGCTGCCCCACCCATCCAGCTCCTCCGTCGCGGACTGGGAAGGGGGTGATTCTGCGGCTGGATGCGATGACCTGACGCCGAGAACCAGGTACGGAGTGTTCAGTGGAGAATACGGTTCCTCAGAGTAATCTCTAACCAAAACAAACAACTAAAAAATAAAAGCCCTGTTTGGAATGGGTAATTTATCGTGCGTGTGATTGCCAGTTTAACTAATAATCTAATCTCGCTTTTCATCAACTTATTTTACTCCATGACTATAAAGGACTGAGTCTGTACTTTCCCAGTTTGAGGCGCGCAACTGACACACTCCAAGCATTTTTGTCGTAATTCAAACATTTTGTCCCATCATCCCCTTAAATATAGTCCAATTTATGAGGCCAGCGATCCTGCTTTCTTTCAAGAAAAGTCACCATAGTCATGCTGTGACACAAAATTGATACATTCTCCAGATTCCAGATTCCTGTCCCAACTCCTTCACCAACATAATCCGTTTTCTTCTCTTAAAACCTTAGTGAATCCCTTTCCCTAATTACTATGACCCCACCCCCCAAAAAAGTTTAGTGAATTCTGCATACCTGCCTAGACCACCGGTAAAGGCCTGAAGGTCAACAACTTCAGGCATATAAATAGTACAGGGGCAGGAGTGGACTCTTGCAGAAAGAGTCCTAGGTATGGTGGTAGGGAAGAAAGGATGGTCCCACTCCATCGGGTATGCTGGTCAGAATATTCTGGAAATATGGTATTCATGTACAGACTAGGGCAGTTCACTTTCAATGGGCCATTGTTGGAGTGGAAGAATGTGCAAAGGAGAGCAATGAGAACCGTGAAAAATGTCAAAGTCTTTTACCGGGAATGGTTGAAGGAAACAAGCATAAAGCCAAGAAAAGAGGGAAGAACACAGTAGGTGTGTCAGACTTGTTGTAGAGCTCCTCAGAGGACATTTATCCAATTATTCATTCAACAAATATTTACTGAGCTCCAACTATGTTGGCAGGCACCATGCAAACATGTGAGGGTGTATATGAAGGAGGCATAGTCTCTGCCCTCCAGGACCTTCTTTGTCATTAAGGCAAGTAATTGTAATCCTGTATCAAGGGCCCTCAGATGGTTATACACACAGTGCTCATGCAGGTAGCTTAGTTTGGTGGTTAACAAAGGGCTCTGAAGCCTGACTGCCTGGCCTTGAATCTCAACTGTACCACTTACTATGTGACTCTGGGCAAGTTATTTTACCTCTCTGTTCCACATTTCTAAAATGAGGATAATAACAGTACCTACTCCACAGGGCTGCTCTGAAGATTAATTGCTTAATACTAGTACTTAGAATGTGTCTGGCACACAGTAAATGTGGGTTAGCACTAAGTGATCCCTAAGGCTCCATCCAGCTCACTGACCCTATGAGGAGCACCACAATTTTTACCTTTTGTAATGCTTTACTACTTATAAAGCACAAGTATAATATATCACTTAATATTCCCCAAGAACCTGTGAGGTAAACAAGGAGGATGTAATTTATTACTTAGTTTCAGAGATACTATGTAAGTTTCCCAGGGCCACATGGTTATTTAATGATCAAGCTCAGGGCTTCAACTCCAGTACACAGGGTAGGTCAATTTCCTGAATATCTGTCTTGGTAGGAGCCAGAAAGCCAGTGACTGTCCTTAATAGACGGAGTGGCTGGAAAGGGGAGGATAAGAAAAGGGAATAAGAGGTAAGAAGGTCAGCATGTTCCCAGCTGCAACCCATACCCCCTGTATTGTGGCTGTGAATTCACTTTTCTGTAGAAACAATGGTCAAGATAAAGGGCTGGTGTCCCAAAGTATCAAAATGATCACATAGCTGACAACTCTGCAAGGGCAGAGGAAGTCATGCACAGCTCCTTAAATATCCCACACCTTCCATAGTTCTTCAGGGAAAGAGCTTAATAAATGTCATCTCAATTGAGATATATCATTATTAATACTATTTCCAGAACATCATGAGTTAATGAAATCTTCAGAGGACTGTAAGAATCTCACCCTTACCTTAACACTGGTTCTATGTGGAAGAAATGTTCTTTTTCTAAAATCTATTCAACAGAGAGATCTTTGTAACTCCCACTACCTGGATATAAGGTGGGTACTACCTTATTTTTGCTCTTCCTATTTTGCTCTTCTTTTTCCTGCTCCAAAAACCTGCCAGAGCCAGCAAGAAGGTGTGGAACCTGGGAACAAGGCCAAGAAAATGAGGGAAGATGAATCAACCATTTCTCTGATGATAGTTGACATCATAATCCCAAACTCCACCCTAGGCCCTCCAGGATCCAGTTTCCTGTCAGACTCCTTCCCCCAATCACATATTTGGCCATAACCACCCTTTTCAGTATCTTTTCCCTCTTTCATGTGTTCTTCTGCTCTCTCCCTCTATGCTCATCCCTGCATAGACTACTTTCCATTTGACTTCCCCTTTGTACCCCTGACTGACACATTTTCACATTTAACTTCTTACCAAATCAAAACTAAGCAGGATAATGCTTCAGGAGTCTCTTGAGTTGCATTAATACCCAAGTTCTGCCACTCTCTAGCTGAATGATCTTGGACTAATTTAACACGCTGAGCCTTCTTTTCTTCATCCTAAAATGGAACTTATGTCATGGGGTAGGTATCAAGGATCAAATGAGATCATGTATGTGATCCTTCATTCATTCATTAAACAAGTATGCACTGAATGATTCCGATGTGATACACACAGTGCCAGGCCCCAGGAATTTAGCAGTAAGACAGTAAACAAAACACAGTCCCTAACTTCATGGAGCAGAAAGTCCATTGGGGAGGACTAACAGCTCATAATAAAAATAACTAACTACTTAGAATTGTGACCAGTCCTGTGAAGAATTAGAAGGGACCATGAAAGTAATTAACAGACCTAACTCATCCAGAGAAATCTGGAATTCTTCTCTGGGGAAATGACGTTTTAAATGTTGAGCTAAGGTTGGCAAAGCAAAGGCCTGGGGGTTGAAAAGTAGAGAGAAGAGAGGAGAATGTTCCAGGCCATGGGAACAGCATGTTCAACCACCCTGACACATGGCAACGTGAGACCTGAGTCCCAGGGATGAGCCTGGGCTGGCATTGTGGATTGAGAAAGCCTTCTTGGACCAAAAAGGGGGAAGATAAATGAAACAAAATAAAGTTTCAGTGGCTGAAAGATTTCAAATGGAGTCAACAGGTCATTCTGAAAGTTACTGTCATGCATTATATACATATCCCTTTTTAATTTTTAGTGTATTAGGATAGCTAGAAGGAAATACCTGAAACTGTTGAATTGTAATCCAGTAGCCTTGATTCTTGAAGATGATTGTACAGCTATGTAGCTTTTATGGTGTGACTGTGTAATTGTGAAAACCTTGAGACTGACACTCCCTTTATCCAGTGTATGGACAGAGGAGTAAGAAAATAAAGACAATAAATAAATAAATACTGGGGGGGAGGGTGGGGTTAGGTTTGATAAAGCTGCTGAAATGCAAAATACCAGAAATGGATTGGCTTTTACAGTGGGAGTTTAATTCACAAATTTACAGTTCTAAGGCCATGAAAATGTCCAAATTAAGGCATCAAGAGGTATATACCTTCTGTTCTGGTTTGCTAAAGCTGCTGTTATGCAAAATACCAGAAATGGATTGGCTTTTATAAAGGAGACTTACTAGGTTACAAATTTACAGTTCTAAGGCCATAAAAGTGTCCAAACTAAGGCATCAACAAGAGGATACCTCCACTGAAGAAAGGCTGATGGCATCTGGAACACTTCTGTCAGCTGGGAAGTCATGTGGCTGGCATATGGTACCTGCTGGTCCTTTGTTCCCAGTCTGGTTTCAAAATGGCTTTCCCTAAAAAGTCTCTGGGCTTCTGTCTCTCTTAGCATCTCTCTCTCACTCCTGTACATCATGGCTTCTTCTCCCAGGGCATTTCTCACTGAGCATCTGGGGGTCCTCTTTAGCTTCTCTGGGGCAAACTCTGGGATTCATCTTTTAGCTTAGCATCTCCCAATGTCTTCTCTCTCCAAGTATCTGGATCTGTGTCAGCTCTTAGCTTCTCCTGGTGGTAAACTCTGGATTACTTATCTTAGCTTCTCTCCAAAATGTCTCTCTCAGCATCTCTGAGCTCCTTCTCTCTGTGAGGTATCTTCAAGGACTCCAGTAAACTAATCAAGACCCACCCTGAATGGGTAGGCTCAAACATCCAAGGAAATAATTTAATCAAAAGGTCTCACCTACATTTGGGTTAGTCACATCTCCACGGAAACATTCAATCAGAAGGCCCCATCCCACAAGATTGGATTAAAAGGGTCCATAAGAGCTTCAAACCAGCACACCTTCTCTGAGGAAAAGGCCAATGGTGTCAGGAACATCTGACAGCTGGGAAGACACATGGCTGACATCTGCTGGTCCTTTGCTCCCAGGTTGCATTGCTTTCAGCCTCTGATGCCAGTGGCTTTCTCCATAAGAGAGCAACTATGGGCTTCATCTCTTAGCTTATCATTTCCAAACATCTCGGTCTGTGTCAGTTCTCAGCTCTCTTTCTTTCTCTTAACTTCTTAAGGACTCCAGTAAACTAATTAAGTACCACCTTGAATGGGCATAGTCACATTTCCATTGAAATAATCTAATCAAAAGATCCCACCCACAATAGTTCTGAACTCACAAGACTGGATTAGAAGAACATGGCTCCCAGGGGGGTACAAAATAGATTCAAACCAGCACAGGGGAGATAAAGCGTATGGGATGTTTGGGTGTTCTTTTCTGTTTTTATTTTTATTCTTATTTTTATTTTTTTGGAGTAATGAAAATGCTCAAAAATTGATTGTGGTGATGAGTGCACAAATATATGATGATACCGTGAACCACTGATTATACATTTCATATAATCTGGTATGTGATTATATCTCAATAAAATTACATTTAGAAAAGATACTCTGAGGCAGAAAAAAGCATGGCCTAAATGAGCTACAAACCAAGACCAGTGTGGCTGGATTATAGTGAGAAAGGCAAAGCCAGACTTGAAATGAGGTCTGAGAGGTTGGCAGAACTTTGAAGGCCTTAGTAAGAAGTCTGAAGTTCATCCTAAGAGTAAGGGAGATACACTGAGGATTGGAAGCAAGGCAGTGACACTGTCAGATGTGCATTTCAAAATCTCCAAATGAGAGAACAGTGGTCCAGTCTACCGCATGCATCTTCCCTTCCAAAAATAGCACACCACACACTCCAATTTCCTTTTAGGTGAATCATAATTCCCCACCTTCAATATACACGGTTAGGTTAAGCTGACAAGGTCCCCAATTTGGGTGATGGGCATGTGACCTAGAGCTCCCCAGTCCCAGAACATAGCATGCCCTAGGGCACAGTGCTTGGTTCAAATGGATACATGATTCAGAAAGAGCCAATGAGATTCAATTTCAGGACTCTCAATAGAAGTATTAGGAAGAAAAAAATTTTTTGGTTTTTCTATGGATCTTCTAGCAGCCATCTTGTTACTGAAATTGTAGAAACTGTCCAAGAATGATGCCAATACCAAGGAAAGCAGCACAAAGAGATGGAGAAAACATCATTTGATCCTGATGGCAACATGTAAGTCCCTGAGTTCAGCCACATCTAAAGATCTCCCAGGTTTGTAAGTGAGGTTGATGAATTCAGTTCAGGGAATAAGAGACACCCAAGTAGAGATGTCCAGCAGAACATAGATAAACAAAGAGATTAGATTAATAGATTGATAGATCGATAGATCCATGGATGGATGGATGGATGGATGGATGGATGGACGGACGGACGGACGGACGGGTGTATGGGCAGATGCATAGATGGATACGTGGATGAATACATAAGACAGAAAGTGAGAGATCTATCCAGGGCTTGGAAAAGAAGTCTTGGAAGGAAATAAATACATTTTGGATCCTTCAGCTTATTGAAAAAAATGACAAAGATGTCTCAAAAACTGAATGAGAAGATCTAGAATGAAGGAATTTCAAAGATTGGTGATGGGTAGAGGAGTGATTGACAAAAGAAGACTGAGAGGAAATGGTCAAAGTGTACTGGCTGAGAGAGTGTGGCAGCACAGATGCCAAAAGCAGAAATAAAAGTAAAAGAAGGAGATAATAATCTTCCACTGGGGTGCTGCAGAGATGAACAAAGAGGGGAACCAAACAGTTTCCACTGTATTTAGGAGAATAGCAAATACTGGGGAATGACTCAATTTCCACAACCAGCAACTTGACAGCCAAACACAGAACCCCTTGGCTCTATAAACCCACAGAAGCCCTAGATCAAATATAACTATTAAAAAATAGTCATACAGGAAAGCACATCTCCCTACCTCTTAATTGGGCTGCACATAGTGACTTGCTTCCAATGAGAACAGTATGGAAAAGGAGGGGAAAGAATAACTTCTTCAGCCAGGTAATCAAGGTCTAAATCGGCAGTCATAAATCCTGTCAATAATGCATACCTTTGATATGAGCTCATAAAAATAGTATTTTACATTCTGATCTTTTTCCCCAAAACCCATAACCCCAATTTAATCATGAAACAAACAAATTCCAATAAAGATGCATCCTACAAAATGCTTGACCAGTATTCCTCAAGACCACCAAGGTCATCAAAAACAAGGGAAGGGATGATGTCATCAACATGGCAACGTAAACAGCTGCTAAAAACTTATCTCCAGATTTCAACAACAACAAAAAAAAGACAATTTCGAATTGTTTGAAACTCTGGAGGAGGATGTAGGCTGGAGAAAGACTCTGTAATGCCGAATTGAAAAAAAGAGAAGAAACATCAGAAATGGAAATGTCCTCATAGATTGTAGTGGTGAATGCATAAGTATGTGATTTTACCAGGAACCATTGAGTGTTTACTTAGGAGGGTATATGTGGTGTGTGAATAAAACTGTTAAAAAAATAAACAGGGACACAAGTGCAGGAGAAAATGTGGAGAGAGAGATGTACCTAATCACTGTTGGGGAAGTAGAATGGTTCATCCCATCTGGAGGGCAGTGTGGTGGTTCCACAGGAAGCTAAATATGGGGTTGCCATATGGTCATGCAACCTGTTATTGGGTATATACTTGTGTGCCAGTTTGAATATATTATGTCCCCCAAAATGCCATGTTCTTTGATGCAAACTTTTGGGGGCAGATGTATTAGTGTTGATTAGATTGGAATCTTGTGATTGAGTATTTCCATAGAGATGCGACTCAATCAACTGTGAGTGAAATGTTTGATTGGATAATTTCTATGGAGGTGTTACCCCACCCATTCAAGGGTGGGTGTTAATTGGATCACTGGAGTATAAAGGAGTTCACAGAGAGAAGGACCACAAAGAAGCTAAGAGTGACATTTTGGAGAACAATTGAGAGTGACATTTTGAAGAGGAGCTTCAGCTAAGAGAGGACAAAACGCCCCAAGAGCAACATTTTGGAGAATGCCATTTTGAAATGCAACATGGGAGCAAGCAGACACCAGCCACGTGCCTTCTGAGCTAACAGAGGTTTTCCAGACACCAGTGGCCATCCTTAAGTGAAGGTACCCTATTATTGAAGCCTTACCTTGAACACTTTATGGCCTTAAGACCATAACTTTGTAACCAAATAAACCCCCTTTATAAAAACCAATCCATTTCTGGTGTGTTGCAAAATGGCAACATTAGCAAACTGGAAAAACTTGGAAGAACCGAGAACAGGGACATGAATGGACATTTGCACAGTAGTGTCTATGGTGGCAGTATTCACGATTTGCAATGGATGGAGGTGGCCTAAGGGTACATCAACCAATAAATGGAAAGGTGAACTGTAGTGTTTTCGTACAATGGAATATTGAGTGGCTACAAGAAGGAATGGAGTCATGAGGCATGCTACTAGGTGAGTGGAGCTTGAGGACAGTATGTAGAGTGAAATAAACCAGAAATGAAAAGACAAACATTATAACACCTCACTAATATGGACTAACTATAATGTGGAAACTCAGAGAATTGAATCTGAGAACACAGGTTATCAGGGGAAGACTTATGGTACAGGTTCCTAGAGTATAAGCTCTTGAGTGATAGGCTCAAGGACTAGACCTGGGACTGAGAGGGGGAAGGAGCATTGCGGAAGAATTACTGGACCAGACGTAGGCTTTAGCAGTTAGAGGCAAGAGTTTTAACACCCGTAGGCTTTAGCAGTTAGAGGCAAGAGTTTTAACACCCATACTCGGATAGGAAACTTGACCATAAGTCTACTCAAGGCAGGACCATGGCATCCAATCAGGCCCCTGGAAGAGCTGTCCACTTAATTACAGGGAGACAAGAAAAACTCTGGCCAAGGAAGCAATGTGGAAAATTCTTCTTCTGGAATTCTGGGTAGGGGGGGAAAGATCTCTGGTGAAAAATCAAGGGTCTAGGCTTGGGTGCTATGTCTGAATTTATACCAAACTTGTGGTACAGGAATCACCAACCTAAGAAATTAGTTGGGGGAAGGATCACTTCTAGCATATGACTTCTGGAAAGGCAAAATGGGATGGGATCTAGAATTTAGTGCCTGGAATCTGGTAATCAGAATCTGTTCTCTATTTAGTTTCTTATTACCCTACCTTCCTCTAGTAGTATCCAACACCAGTGATGGGTACAATTCTAATTATAATGTACGATGCTTGATGTTCTTGAACCTGATTTATTGGGCTAGGCTAGTTGTGGTAGCAGGAAAAATGGCCTGAGGAGCAGAAATATTCAGTCCCAGACATTAGTGCCATCTTCCTAGGTGGGAGGGAGAGTTTTAAATTGTTGTCTCAAGAAATTCTAACTTCCTGATCCTCTGAGAAAACAAATAAAATGTCTTAGTCCTTACAGATATAATTCAAAAAAAGAAAGAAAGAAATCCTTTCAGTACACATTGATCATTTAAAAAACTTTCTTTGACCTGAAATTTGCAGGATTTTCCCAACCTTAGAGCTTGTGGTGCCCACAGCATAAGTAATGGAAAATAGCTTTGCTGCTTCAGCACCCAGGGCTAAGGGAAAGGTTGTGTACAATACAACTATGGGAAAGTCCTTTGGAATACAACAGAGATCCTCTTCTATGTCCATGGTAATCTCAACAACTGTGTTGACTGATGGAAAAGATTCTCTAAACTTGACTGGGATCTTCCTGAGGGCAGAACCTATTTTGTTTGGGAAAAAAATTCTAAATGTTTATGTAGCACTTACAGTGTGCCAAGCACTGTTCTAAGCACTCTGAACATATTAACACATTTGCCCTCACAAATACCACCACAACATTGGTACCATTTCATCCCTGTTTTATACATGTACAAATGGAGGCACAAAGAAGTTAGGTAACTTGATCCAAAGCCACACAACAAAGAAGTGATAGAACCAGGATTTGAGCCTAAGCTGTATGACTCCTGAGCTCATGATCTTACCACTGGGCAATCTTAAATACCAGTACTGATAACTGTGACTGGCATATAGTTAATAAAAGTAAATATTAAATAAATGGGTACATTAATGAAATCATCCTGTTTCATTTTTTCTACTCACATGTGTACATATTTAGTTCAAAGTCTGCCCCCAAATGTTTTTATAATAAATCTATAAAATCCAGGTGGATTCTCTTAGGTTACACCAGAATAATATCTATTGTTGCTCTTCTGATTTCAACCAATGCTGTAAGTATGAAATACAAAGCTATACTGGGTTCTCTTCACTACCATCTTTTAAATTCATAAACGCAGGCAGCTGGGTCTGGAGAAAACTTGTCCTGGAATCACAGGCTCACAAATCAGAATGGGACTACAGAAATCATCTCTCTGTTCTACTCTGCCCCTCAAAACCATATTCTAGTCTAAGTCATGTTGTGCTCTCTTCTCTACATGAACATGTCCAATGTTTATATATAATAATTATATTAAATATGTGTAGCATAATGAGCATACATAAAACACTAGGTTCTTCCACATCCATAAAAGCCTGGATTCTTTAAGGACTAGATCTATGCTTTGGCTACTTTTGTATTCCAAGCCCTTGGATACCAGCTAGTGTCCAAGAGTCATTCAGTAGATCATCTTTGGTGAGCATCAAAACAGATCCACTCCTTCTTCTGTGTGACAGTCCTTCAAATATGAGATGTCCCTACCCCAAATCTTTTTTCTTTGAGTTAAAGATGACCATGTACTTCGACGTTTTTGCCTCCAAGAAGTTAGTTTCAAGCTCCCCCCTCTATGTGGAGGCTGTCTCAGACTCCAATCAGCCTTTGTTTGGGAAATAGCCTTCCTAATATTTAGGGCCCAGAACCACACATAGTGTGATTTGATTAGTGAGACAGTCAGCCTCCAAGATGGCCCCTAATGAGCCTCATCGCCTGATACTCATCGCCCTTCTATGGTCCCCTCCCACTCTGAATAGAACTGACCTGTGTGACCAATAGGATTTGAGAAAGTGATAGTATGTGACTCTGGAGGAAGTCAGCTGCCATGTTGGAGGAGACTCAAAGAGCTCAATAGAGAAGTCTACATGAAGAAGAACTGAGGCTGGCTGCCACCCATGGAAGGACACCATCTTGGACCCTCGATCCCCAGTCAAGCCTTCAGGTGACTGCAGCCCCAAATGACCTCTTGACCTCAACCTCATGAAAGACCCTGAGCCAGACCACCCTGAGGCTAATTCCTAACCAACAGAAACTGTGGGAGATGGCAAATACTTTTTATTGTTTTAAGCCACTAAGTTTTGGGGTTGTTAGGTAGCAATAGATTACTATTACAACCAGGGCAGAAGTAAAAGGAACTAGCACTTAGTTCCTGGTCCTGATCATCATAAGAAACAGTAGAAAGAACAAGAAAAATAGATTGAATTGATTGGTCAAATTATTAGTTTCTCGGGTGTTTTGTTTTGGTTTTAGAACGTCTGTGTGTAAAAGTTTCTTATGGTATCTTTTTAGTTAAGTTGTTTTATGTCTCTATAAGTTTGCCACCATTCCATACTTAACTCATGTAGACACTCAATACATAACTTTTAGTATGATGAACTTCACCTTTAAAGCCTGAAAAACACAAGCAATTTTTGCTTCAGCATGGGTGTGGTGAAAATCTACTCTCTTCCCTTTTGGAACTCTCACTGGGAGGCGAATGCCTTCTTACACACTAGTGTTAGATGTTTCTACACTTCTTTGCACATGGTACAGGAAAGAGTTGGATTCAATTGTTACAGTTATGCTTGACTTCTCACTTGATTGATTTTAGGCAGAATACTTAGCTTCTTTTGGGAGCTTAGAAGAGAACTTGTACTCTCCCCCTTGCCCATGCTCCCTCTCCCCCTCCAATACCTTGCTAAGCTATTTCTTTCCTCATATCTTTTTTTCTTATCATTTTTTTCTCATATCATTTTCTTCTCAGTATCTATTTATTCACTCATATTCTTTCCAAATTTCTTTCTTTTCTACTCTCATTAGGTAGTGTGTTTCAACTTATTAAAACCTGAGTTACTCTTAAGTAGATCTAAAATTTTAAAGAGCAAATTCTTTGATGTAAGGTAACTTTAGGACTCCATTAGCCAAGGTATTATGTGGCTCCTAGTGAAGTTAAGCACTTAAGTAGATGCATGAATAAGTTTAGGCTTTGGGGAATAATATAGTAACTGTGCAATAGATACATTTAAAGATACCAATGTGTCCTCTGAAGCTGTAATGCACTATGAGGTAATCTAGAGGTTCAGAAGATTAAATGCACCTTACTTACTATATGAATAACTAGACATGGAGAGACAAAATAGTTCAAAGTGAAGTTTTTCAGAAACCTTGCTGTTACCTTTTTCTGTTGTAGTGGATTGTACCATTTTGAAGTCATTTGTATATGAACATATAAAGAAATGCAATGTCTTCATTCAGAAAAATAAAAGAAAAAAAATGAGACAAAGGAAAAAGACCAGGTACAAGTAGAAATAATATTTATATCATAGTTTACATAGTGCTGAACACTTTACAAAACATTTTCACCTACAATGTCTCATCTAACCATCATAGCACACCAGTGAGGTAAACGGAGGGATGTTGCTCCCATTCTATAAAGTTCAGAGGAAAGTAAAATTAAATTACTTACTCAAGTTCAAAATACTCCTAAAAGGCTGAGATACAACTAAGATCTCAGACTCCTAATGTTTCTGTGGGTAAAAGTTTCCAAGTTTAAAAGAAAGAGAAGTTCAGAAAGAAAAAAAAAATATAAACTTAATGAGAAAATGAGGCTAACAGTTCTACTCAATATAATGAGGAATTTTTTTGTGGTTATAAAAAAAAAAGTTCATGTACTTCCCCAAACACTTAATTCCAGGGTGCTATTTAGGTAAATGGGGAAACTGGTGTGACCCAGCACTTATCCTCAGCTGTGCAATGGAGCTAATTATAGTACTCATTGCATATTGTTGTTGGGAGGATTAAATGAGAAAATACATGTAAAGCATGATAAGTATGTGGTGTTAGTTGTTATTGCTGATGTCATTTCAATTAGGTTGAACAGAATAAAGAGTAGTAACTATGAGTTTCTTGCTGCATTGTGATCAGCCAACTCTAAATTATCTTCCTTCAATTCTCTTATTTACAAAACGAAGACAATATTCCTTTCTAGTTGCCTCCTTCACAGAAACAATTCACCAAGCCATATCATGTTCTGAGCCCTGTAGAAACAGAACATACTGCAACCATTTTTCTCCTCTCATCTTTCTCTCTTCTTGACATTCTGAGCAAAGCCATACTGTGGGGCAGTGGAAAGGGTGTCTGAGTAATCATCCATTCAGACCTACACAGTTGCCTGGCAACCTGAGGATTCAATGGCTGAACTGGAAAGAACAGCCAACTTGACTTTTTTTGTTTTCCAGGATTCAAATGAACAGCTCACATTATCTATAAGAGGTTCATCTGAGGAATGGACAGTTTATTTTGCTGCAGATTAGCACAAGGATTAGCAAAGCCATTGCAGCTGCTTCTCACCCTAGATGTGATCCTACTTTGGCCCAGAAATCCCATTCTGCTAGCAGTTCTGTTAGGTCCCTGTAACTTCATTCCTATAGCAGTCCCCCTGCCACTCCACTGCCAACCATAACGACCTACTATTTAACGTCAGGCCACCTGAGCAGCTGATCATTCTTGTTGGCATTGCACAGCAGCAGGTCATCCGTGATTAGAGCATGACTGCTGACTAAATCAGGTACCATTCAGACAAACCCACACTCTTGGGCATCAACATGTGGCTCTATCCTGTCCTGCCAGATTTGAGATGATTTAGGTATGACATAACTTTGCAAATGATCCTAAATCAAAATCTTTTTAGATGTTAATCTCAGATCAATTAAGTTTGATGCCAGTCAACTCATGAATGTAAGGCTTTTCATGTGTCTATTCTGCAATTAGTGCTCACTTATAGAAGCTTTTTCAAGTTACTGAACAGTTTACAAACTCTGGGTAGCTCAGGACCCTGCCATCATATACAAGTCACATGTCATTTTGATAAAAACCATTGCCAAAGGGTCAGATAGTACTTTATTTTCTCTTGCCAAGGATGATCAAAAATAACATTTTGGTGGTCATATTGAGTAGAGCGGCAGTTCAGCAAGATTTAATAGAAGAGGATTAGACTCCTGCCATTGGAGAGTAGTCCTACAATCCTTTTTAATCCCCCTTTTCTTTCTGGATCATAATTAAAGTAATATAGGAACAATCTTAATAATACAGTTGAATTATATTTGCTGTATCTGGCCTACCTTCCATTTATCTGTCCTCTTAACCTTAAGAGATCTTCTTGTGATTTATAACTATCTTCACATTTTCCTACATAACAATAAATTATATAATCACCCAAATTTTACTGTATACTCTTTCTTCCAGATTAGTGTTGAAACTTCCCCTTCCAGAAATGGAAATGTCCCCATACAGATTGTGTTGGTGAATGCATATCTATGTGATTATACCAGGAACCATTGTTTACTTAAGAGGGAATATATGGTGTTTGAATAAAACTGTTAAAAAATAAACAAAGGAATACAAGTGCTGGAGAAAATGTGGAGAGAGAAATGTATTGGTGGGGAAGTAGAACGGTTCAGCCCATCTGGAGGGCAGTGTGGTGGTTCCACAGGAAGCCAAGTATGGGCTTGCCATATGGTCATGCAACCCATTATTGGGCATATATTTGGAAGAACTGAGAACAGGGACATGAATGGACATTTGCACAGTGGTGTCTATGGTGGCAGTATTCACGATTTGCAATGAATGGAGGTGGCCTAAGGGTACATCGACTGATGAATGAATGGTAAACTGTGGTGTATACATACAGTGGACTACTGAGTGGTTACAAGAAGGAATGAAGGTGTGAATGGAGCTTGAGGACAGTATGTTGAGTGATGTACACCAGAAATGAAAAGACAGATATTATAACACCTCACTAATATGGACTAACTTTAATGTGCAAACTCGGAGAATTGAATCTGAGAACACAGGTTATGGGGGAAGGCTTACAGTATAGGTTCCTAGAATGTAACCTCTTACAGCAGTTGCATCTGTGCCTGAATTGTAATGCTTACTTCTAAATTCTGAGGTGCTGAGCTTTTTGTGTTAACCTGGTCAGTCCCTGGAACTTTGGGTATTTGTATGACATCTGAGATTCAGAGCCAGAGTTCAGCAGCTATGAATGTCAGCATTACCCCATGCAGCAAATGTTAAGAGGCTGAAAAAGAGATCAGTCTTTAATTAGAGATATGAACAAAATGGCCTTGGTTAGAACTAAGGTAAACCAGACTAAAGGGTAAAGGAAAATATTGACAGTGTTTTAAAATGTCAACTTCTGTGTGCAACCAAAGGAAAAGATGCTTATTCGGTACAAAATCTGTATTTTCTGTAGCGTACTATATAATTTAACTTGCATGGTCTGTTTGTTCAAACCCCATGATTACATGAACTTTGAATAGGGAGTGAGATCTGATTGGTTTGTACAGGTTAGTGTGAAGCTCTAATACATCCTAAAGTAATTTGGACAGACAATAAAAATGTATTTGCAAAGTCCCCTTGAGGGACTTGGGAAAAATGTGAAAATATTAAATTTCCCCACCTGGGAAATTATTGATATTCTCACAAGCACTGGGGACTACCAATTTAGAAGACTGAGCCCTCGATCTTGGGGCTTGCCCTTATGAAGCTTGTTACTGCAAAAGAGAGGCTAAGCCTACTTATATTTGTGCCCTAAGAGTCACCCCCAGAGAACCTCTTTTGTTGCTCAGATGTGACCTCTCTCTCTAAGCCAATTCTGCAGGTAAACTCACTGCCCTCCCCCCTACTTGGGATACGACTCCCAGGGGTATAAATCTCCCTGGCAATGTGGGATGTGACTCCTAGGGATGAGCTTGGACCCAGCATTGTGGGATTGAGAAAGTCTTCTTGGACCAAAAGGGGGAAGAGAAATGAAACAAAGTTTCAGTGGCTGAGAGATTTCAAATGGAGTTGAAAGGTTTTTCTGGAGATTATTTTTATGCATTATATAGATATACCTATTTAGTTTCTAGTATATTGGAATAGCTAGAAGGAAATACCTGAAATTGTTGAGCTGCAAGCCATTAGCCTTGATTCTTGAAGATGATTGTATAATTATATACCTTATACCATGTGACTGTGTGATTGTGAAAACCTTATGGCTCACACTCCCTTTATCCAGTGTATGGACAATGAGTAGAAAAATGGGAACAAAAATTAAGTGAATAATAGAGGGGGGTGGGAGGATGAGATGTTTTGAGTGGTCTTTTTTACTTTAATTTTTATTCTTTTTTTTTGTGGCCTTAAGACTGTAACTGTATAGCCAAATAAACCCCCGTTTTATAAAAGCCTATCCATCTCTGGTGTTTTGCGTTCTGCAGCATTAGCAAACTAGAACAATAGTTAATTAAGATATTATTACACTTGTCAGTCAGAAGCTTCAGATATGGTCAGATAGCTGTGTGCTACAGACCACAAACAGGCCTGCCTGATTGGAGCAGAGAGGTTGATCTACAATATAAGGAATGAGAGCAGTTAGACAGGTAATGAAGTAACTGATGGACAATTAACAGGACCAACAAAAAGTTAGAGTTGACAATAAATGATCCTGTATATGATCTTGTGCATTAATTTACCATTTCTCCCTCCTTTTTCCATCTACACAGGATCTCAAAGATAATTTTCTTTCTGGAGGGGGACATGACAGACTGTTTTCCAGGCACTTTAAGTCTTTCAGGAAACACAAGCAATGAAAATGTTCAAACGTGATGATGAACGCACGCCTATTATGGTATTATGGTATTGTGAACAACTGATTGTGCACTTTGGATGATGTATGGTGTGTGGAAAATTACAGGCTTCCAAGGGGTGGAATCCCAGAAGCTACAGCCCAGGTTGAATTGCGTACCCCAGAAAAAAAACATGTTCTTAATTCATTCCTGCAGGTGTGAACCCATTGTAAAAAGGACCTTTTGAAGATGTTATTTTGGTTAAGGTATGGTCCAACTGAATAAAGTTAGACCTTAATCCCATTACTGTAGGGTTTATGAACGAAAAGCTATGTGGAAGAGAAGCCAGAAGTCAGTGAAACCCAGAAGAGAAAGGAGAGAACATTGCCATGTGATGAGAAAGCCAAGGAACTCAAGAATTGCTAGCCAGCAAGGACACTAGCCTTCTAGCTTTTGAAACCATGAGCCAACCCATTGTGTGCTATTTGTCATAAGCAGCAGGGAAACTAAGACAAGGACCTTCCCGGGTCACATGTTGTTATTGAGCCAATCATTATGGAAGGGACAACGTGCTGATTGGCATAGCCTATGTCATATGCTTCACTTTAGAGCCATAAAGTGTGTTAGCTTCCCCAGAATTACATGGCTGAAATTTAAAACTATGAATGCTGTAGAAGAAACAGGTGTCCTCTACAAATAAATTTGGGAAATATTGGCCTACATCCACCTCTTAATTTAAGCACAATGTTGTAATTGGGGTAGACTTCGACTCTAGAGAGTAAGTCTTAAGAAGAGACCAACCCACTGAGATTTATTATCTCTAAAACTTAATATAAGAAACTGTTAGAACATGAACCCCAACAGAAGAAAACTGTGTCTGTTTTGTTCACCACTTTTCCATAGTGTCTTGAAGACTACTTGACAAATAGTAAGCACTCAATAAAATAATTGCTGAATTAATCAAAGAACTGCTTTCTAATGAAGGACCTTTTTCCAAACACTGGCAAACTTTGTTCTCAAAGAGAAGGGAGGATCCATAGAACTCGAATATGCACAATGCCCACAGACACCTTCTGAGGAAATGGGCATAAGGAGAGGAGATTTTTTCCAATTCTCCATGAGCCCTGGCTTTGCAGTTGCTAACACAGATTCTACTTACTTTTACTTCCCTGTATATCCTTACCAAACATACTCTATCTTCTGAAGGAAACTGAGCATCCCCATGTTTCTGCAACCTAAAAGAGTTCATGCAATTGTGGCACTCAGAACACAGCCCTGTAGAAGGAAGAATGGAATGAGATCAAGAAAATATGTGAAACATTTCTCTGTCTTTAGAGAACAACATGGCGGCACTAGTAAGATGATGAGATACAGAGTCTCTGAAACATGAGTTTGAATCCAGGTTCTGCTGCATACTAATCATATAACCTCAAACAAATTACTTAACCTCTTTGAACCTCAATTTCCTAATCTGTAAAATGGAGATGATGTCCTCCACACTTTTTATTGTGACAATTAATTGAAACTGCATAGCCAAATGTCTAGTACAGTGTCTGGCATAGCAGACACTCAATGAATGATAGTCATTTCCATTACTGTTATTCTCGTCATCTAAGAAACTTCAGTTTGACTCAGTCAAATGGTCCTTCCAGCTCAACTGTCTCTCTAGGTGATGCTGAGGGCTATTCTGTAAGACGGTGCTGTGGAAAAATTAGAAATATGACCTAGGAATGCATAAATAACTCCTGAGAAGTAATACCCCCAGGATATACTGTGGAGAAATAAAACTTATAGCTGTATATGTAAAAACCCTAGAGAATATAGGATACTTTTTGTTTTTACGTTAGTAAGAAAAGTTGTTTGCAGAAGCTAGTTTTGAAGAACATTTAAAAGTTTAAAAATGAATGACTTAGACAGGAGGCAGCTAAGATGGCAGTGTAGAGAGGAGTGGAGGCTGGTTGGTTAGCCAGTGGGCAGCCAGGAACAGCTAGTGGATGGTCCAGAGTGGCTGCGGGGGGGAGGACGTGGCCATCCACTCTTCATGCATTGGCCTGGGTGAGGAGGAATGCCTGAGATCGCAGAATAGAGTCTATGGGTAGAGGCTGCAGATCCAAGCGGGGAGCCCCTTCCTGCATGGCCTGAGCTGCAAACCTCGTGGAGCCAGAGAGCAGCTCTCTCCAAGCAAGTGAATATAGCACAGCTGAGCTCCAACTGGGGTTTTAATTAACAAGTGTGGACTGCTCTATATGAATCCCCAACAAGCAGACACAGGCTTTGGGTGAAGACTGACCTTGGAGAGCTGGAAGGTGGCCATGGACTAGCCCACAAGGGGGCTTTCTCTCCCTGTTTCAGCTCAGTGGAGAAAGCCTCAGCCATTTTCCATTCCCAGTGCTCTGACCGAGACAAGGATGGAGATAGCACAGACAGAAAGAGAGTATTCAAATGCTAATAACCTCTCCCTAGGGGGCATATCTTCCCTAAGAGGAAAGGGGTGGGGCCCAGCTCTACTACCCACCTTCCATTCAGAACCAGACCCCAGAGACTGGGGGGAAACAGCCATGGGCCACACCTCCTTACACCAGTCTGGAGTTACAGGCTGACAGGCACAACCTCCTGGGCAGAAAAGCACAGTGACCTGAGGCCTCACAAAGTATACCAATTTTCTAAGACACCCTCAGAGAAACTGAATACTGAATAGTTCTTCTTTCTGGGACTGGAGCCCATTTTGGTGGGAAAACCTGATTGGGATAACAAAGGAAACCATGCCTAGACAACAGGAAACTACAACCCACACTAACAGAAACAAAATTATGGCCCAGTGAAAGGAACAAACTTACACTTCAACTGAGGTACAGGAACTTAAACAACTAATACTAAGTCAATTCAAAAAGTTTAGGGAGGATATGGCAAAAGAGATGGACTGTATAATGAAACCACTGGGTATAGAAATTGAAAGTTTCAGAAACCAACTGGCAGAATCCATGGAAATGAAAGGCACAACACAAGAGATGAAAGACACAATGGGAACATACAACAGCAGATCTCAAGAGGCAGAAGAAAACACTCAGGAACTGGAGAACAAGGCACCTGAAAGCCTACACACAAAAGAACAGATAGAGAGAGGAATGGAAAAATATGAGTAACATCTCTGGAAACTTAAGGACAAAATGAAAATTAGGAATGTACATGTCATTGGTGTCCCCAAAGGAGAAGAGAAGGGAAAAAGGGCAGAAGCAATAATAGAGGAAATAATGAATGAAAATTTCCCATCTCTTATGGAAGACATAAAATTATGGATCCAAGAAGTGCAGCGCAAGCCAAGACACTTAATAATCAGATTATCAAACATCAAAGACAAAGAGAATCCTGAAAGCAGCAAAAGAAAAGCAATCCATCACATACAAAGGAAGCCTGATAAGACTATGTGCAGATTTCTCAATAGAAACCATGGAGGCAAGAAGGAAGTGGGGTGATATATTTAAGATACTGAAAGAGAAAAACGACCAACCAAGAATCCTATATCTGGCAAAACTGTCCTTCAAATATGAGGGAGAGCTTAAAATATTCTCAAACAAACAATGATAGAGTTTGTGAACAAGATACTGGCTCTACAGGAAATACTAAAGGAAGCACTGCAGACCAAAAGGAAAAGACAGGAGTGAGAGGTTTGGAACACAACTTTGGGAGATAGTAGCACAGCAATGTAAGTACACTGAACAAAGATGACTGTTAGTATGGCTGAAAGAGGAAGGTTGGGACCATGTGGGACACCAGAACGAAAGACAAAGGATAAAAACTGGGACTGTGTAACTCAGTGAAACCTAGGGTGCTCAACGATTATAATAAAAGGTACAAATATGTTTTCACATGAGGTAGAACAAATGAATGTCAACATTGCAAGGTGTTAAAAATAGGGTAGGATTGGGGGGAAAATACAATCAATGCAAACTAGAGACTATAATTAACAGAAACATTGTATTATGCTTCCTTTAACAAAGGCAATATAACAAAGCTAAATGCATGGGGGGGAGCAGGGAATAGCAGAAGGATATGGGACTCCTGGCATTGGTGATGTTGTCTGATTCTTTATCTACTTTACGTTAATGCTGTCTTTCCTTTTGTTGCTGTCTAGCTGTCATGGTTTTTTGTTGTTGTTTTATTTCTCTCTTTCTTTTTTCTTTTTCTTTTGTCTCTCTGCCTTCTTTGACTGTTTCTCCTCTTTGGGAAGAAATCAAGATGTTCTTATATAGATAGTGGTGATGGAGCTGAATACATAAATACAAGACTATACAGGGAACCAATAATTGTTTACTTAGGACAGAATGTATGGTGAGTAAACAAAATTGTCTTAAAAGAAAGATGAAGAAAACTTGAGGGCACTATATTGAGTGAAATAAGACAGACACATAAAGGCAAATATTGCAGGATCTCACTGATATGACCTAACTATAATATGTAAACTCACAGACATGAAATATAAGTTACCAGGATATAGAATGAGGCTAAAGAAGGGGGAGTGTTTGCTTATTATGAGCAGAATGTTCAACAACGGTGAACTTAAACGTTTGGAAATGGGCAGAGGTGATGGTAGTACATTATGAGAATAACTAACAGTAATGAATGGTATGTGAATGTGGTGGAAAGGGGAAGCTTAGAGTCACGTATGTCACCAGAAGGAAAGTTGGAGGTTAAAAGATGGGAATGTATAAAACAGTGAATCTTGTGGTGGACAATGTCCGTGATTAACTGCACAAATATGAGAAATCTCTTTCATGAACTAGAACAAATGTATGACACCATAACTAGAAGTTAAAATCAAGAGGCATATAAGAAAAAATATATACATATTGCAAACTATAATACAGTTAGTAGTATTTTAACATTCTTTCATTAACAGTAACAAATGTACTATACCAAACTATGAATCAATAATGGAGGGGGGGGAGGTGGTGGTTAGGGGTATGGGAGGATTTGAGTTTCCATTTTTTTGTCTTTATTTCTTTTCTGGAGTAATGAAAATGTTCTAAAATTTGAAAGAAAAGTTAATTGTGGTGATGGATGCACAGCTGTATGATGGTATCATGGGCAATTGATTGTACACTTTGGATCTTTGGATAGTTGTATGGTGTGTGAACAATCTCAATAATATACATATATATAAATGATTGACTTAGAAAGGGGTAGAAGCACTTGTCAGTGAGAAGCTTCAGATATGGTCAGATAGCTGTGTGCTACAGACCACAAACAGGCCTGCCTGATTGGAGCAGAGAAGTTGATCTACAATATAAGGAATGAGAGCAGTTAGACAGATAATGAAGTAACTGATGGACAATTAACAGGACCAACAAAAAGTTAGAGTTGACAATAAATGATCCTGTATATGATCTTGTGCATTAATTTACCATTTCTCCCTCCTTTTTCCATCTACACAGGATCTCAAAGATAATTTTCTTTCTGGAGGGGGACATGACAGACTGTTTTCCAGGCACTTTAAGTCTTTCAGGAAACACAAGCAAACATTTTGTGCCCTAAAGCAGGTACTTCGAATGTTGACTCAGACCGGGAATTTGAACACTGCTTGTGATAATAAACCAGGACTAGGCAGTAAACATCTGGCTGGCCTATTTGATAGTTCCTTTGCATGTGAAGTTGCCAAGAGGGCCTTGTGGATAGAAAGTTGAGTCAATCAGAAAGTCAAAGGTCTACATGAAAATGAAGTCTTTTGAAAAGAAAGAAAGTCAGAGTACCTGAACTCTGTATCAGGATTTTCCTACTTCATTCTACTCCTCTTAGCTAGGATGGAATGAGGAAAGAGTGCTCAGTTCAAGCCAGTTTTCTAAGTCACCTGGTTGGTTAGAAGGGGCTACTTTAAATTCTAATCCCATAGTCACACCAATCCTTTGTAACTCTAATCCTATTTTCACACCAAACAGCCTTCCAACCTTGACTTGGTGTTCCAACCCAGATTAGTCCCAAGACCAAAGAACAAGCCTGGCATGGAATTACCCATGAGTTTAATTAGGGACTTACATACAGGAGACAGATCCTCATGATTGTGGCAGTGTGGAACAGTCAAGTTGTTGTTAAGCACAGAGAGAGAGAGAGAGAGAGAGAAGAATGCTGTTCCAGTTGGCTAATGCTACCGGAATGCAAAACACCAGAAATGGATTGGTTTTTATAAAGGGGGTTTATTTGGTTACAAAGTTACAGTCTCAAGGCCATAAAGTGTCCAAGGTAATGCATCAACAATCAGGTACCTTCACTGAAGGACAGCCATTGGTGTCCGGAAAACCTCTGTTAGCTCAGAAGGCACGTGGTTGGTGTCTGCTTGCTCCCAGGTGGCATTTCAAAATGGCATTCCCAAAGTGTTGTTCTTGGGGCGTTTTGTCCTCTCTTAGCTGCAGCTGCTCTTCCAAATGTCATTCTCAGTTGCTCTCCAAAATGTCACTCTTAGCTGCTCTGAGTTCCCTGTCTGTCAGCTCATTTATATGGCTCCAGTGATTTAATTCAGCCCCACCCTGAATAGGCGGGGTAACACCTCCATGGAAATTGTCCAATCAAAGTCTTGCCCAGTTGATTGAGTCACATCTCCATGGAAACACTCAATCAAAGATTTTAACCTAATCAACACTAATATGTCTGCCCCATAAAATTGCATAATGGCATTTTGGGGGACATAAAACATCCAAACTGGCACAAGTGCCAAGGGAAGGGAGGTTTTATAAAGGTTTACGACAATGGAGTTTCTTGTGAGATTTGGTTGCAACAAGGTCTCGCAAGATTTGGTTACTAACAGTGATTAGGGGAGGGAAGCTTTAATGTTTTCCCCCCTGGTTGGGGTGGGGGTGGGGGGCTGTTGCCTGATCCTGTAGGCAGCTGCATGTATCTCATAATGGAGGAGGGGGCAGGGCCCTGGGCCCTGGGTCCTCAGACTTGATTTCCCAAGTGTGCTCCAGTCCCAATGTCAAGTGGTAAATACTTGATTACTCCTAGATGACTGACAAAGAGATTATATAGTTCCTGAGAGCAGGGAAGTGAGACTGTGGAATAAAGGCAAATTCAGCAAGTATGTAAAATCCTTTACTAACTACTCAGCTAGTGTACCAAAACATTGGCCTTGAGACCTGTCTTGGTGACCTTCCCAACCATCACCCAATCCTGGGCAATTTCATTTTATTTTATTGCTTCAACTATCATATATAGTTTAAATACTATAGGCTGATGCTATTTTAATTTCCAACATCAATTTCTCTTAAGTTCAGATCCTTATTTCCAACACCTACATACATTAAGAAATTTCCCATTGATTATTCTAACAGCACTTAAAATTCAGAATGTTTAAAATCAAATATTTTTCTTATTTTTCTCCCAATCACAAGCCTATCTGAAACAGTGAAAAACTGCTTATCCTCCATCTGTAACCACTGTACTTGTTAAAACTATCATCATTAACACAGACACCAGAACTAGAAATCCAGCTCACCACTGACTCATTTCTCTTTCTGTTCCCCCATCCCATCAAATTAGTAACCAAAGCCGGTTGGTGCTACCTTCCCAATACTCTTGAATTTATCCTCTCCTCTCCATTTCCACCACTGATTAATGTAACCCTTGTCATCTCAAGTCAGAACTTTTGCATTAGACTCTACCTGCCTTTGGTTTCTCTTTCTTCCAATCCATCCTTTACAACGACTACAAGATAATTATTTTACTTTTCTGCTTCCTTCAAAAGCTGTTCATCTAACATAGGAGATTTTTCATACTCCCTTATCTGACACTCTGACCCTTTGCTTTCTGCTGCTAAGCATCCCTTTCTTCTTCTCTCACCTGCATGAATTTACTTCCACCAACATCGTGCACACTCATGCTTCTGGGCCTGTACTCACCAACAGTCCTCAGCCTAAAAGTCTCTTCTCCTGCTGTTTGTTTGTTTTGTTGTTTTGTAATCCAAACATATCCTGTAAATCATTCAAGGCAGAGTTGCAAAGTCCCTGAAGCCAGCAGGAAGAAAGAACAGCTCTCTCCACTGTGGTTCCATAGATCATCATAGTCCACTTATTGCACACCTATTAGGATTCATGAAGGCTGTGGTTAGGTTCTAGGCACCTCTGTAAACCTAGCACCTAAGAACATAGTAGCATTTAGTAAATAATGGTGAATTAAACTGAATTGAATTTCAATAGCAGCTTGTTCTTCGATACCCAGAAGTTCCTCTAACAAAAGGATCCAGGCCTTGTATTTTAAAGTACTCATTATTCTGTTATGTTTTGTCCTTAGTTGACAATTAAATACACCAAGAGTCCTGCCTGAGTAGGTGGTCATCCTCTAGCCAATAAAAAGGGATTTTGATCATTATTAGGCATATTGTTTGGAATTCCATTAACTTGCCTTATCTCAAAAAAGCACAGGTAAAAACTCCTCTGCAGATCAGCAAAGATGCAGTTAACTTTGGATACCACTGTTCCTTTCCCAACTATCCCTTCTGCATTCATAATGAATTTATTATTGTCTCTTGCTTTAGAGCACCTGGAACAGAAAAATAGTGTATGACTGAGACACGAATTAAATTCTAAATGGAGATGGCATGGGATATAATGTGTGAAAAACCAAACATTACATTAATATTTCAATAAACAATTAAATTGTTCTTTTCCTTTTGTGTCTCAAAATGTTTAAATGCTATATTTTCCCCACTCACATAAAAAAGTACAATTTATGCCATCTGAATAATAAAGAAGTAACTGTCATTTTCCTTTACTAACTGTGAACATCCTCAAGGAAAAAATATTATCTTTAAAAACTTACTGTGAATCAATAATTTTATATTTACATATATCTTCTGAATTACATTACTTTTTAACTACTTTTGTAGTTCAATATGATAAATTCTTGCTCTAATAACAGTTAATGATTAATGATTATTGAGATAAAAACAATCTTATAAGGGGATGTCAATTATTACTAACTATCCTTGGAAGACAATAGTGCTGTGTATGCATAGAGAATCAGTAACATTGTCTTGCTCAATCAGTTTGCAGTTGATGAGCTCATCAGCTAAATCTGACAGACTGTCAGAGAACCCAAACATGAGGAAGGAACAGTAATATACTGACTAAGACAGTATATTGGTTTACCCAGAGCAGTCAGTTGAGGGAGGGCATCGAGCCAAGTCCAGAGATTCAGGCCAGACTCCAAATGAGCTCTGGCTAACAAGACAACATCTCTTGTTTTCAGCCCAGTGTAAATGATAAAAACAAGAGGATGTGACTATTGTGGTGTGTTCCCCAAGCACCACTCATTTAGCTGGGTCTTGAGTAGCTAGCTACATAATACCAAAGGCCAGTCCTAAGCCCATATCCCAGGGCCAAGAACTAGAAAAACCCCCAATAAATCCAGTTACCTATTAGTTTTCCTCATTTTGCCAAGAGATACAGAAATAGAGAACTCTCCCATTCAAAATGAACTCTGATTTAGATTCTAATCCTGGGTCTGATTTGTGCAGGTCCTTTAACCTCTCAATACTTGTGGAAATAGTGTGTTTAAAAAAAAAAAAAAAGTCCTATCTTGCTTATGTAATTGCGCAGATCCAATGACATTACGTATTTACGAGTCTGTAAACTCCCAAGTACTGTACAGAGGTAAGAAACAGTGATTAGGCATTTCCCTAGAACAGACTTTTTCCTTTCAATTCCTCATCAATTACTGACTCGGCACCTACCCTGCCAGGCACTGTTGTCAGTAACCCCAACAGAAAAATCTCCATCCTCCAGGTCTTTTCATTCCAGCAGGGAGATTCAGACAATAAACATTCAACTTAGTTCATTAGATAGTATGTTAGAAAGTGGCAAGTACTATGGGGGAAAAATACAGCAGGGTAAGGGAGTTCGGGGTGCAGAGGACTCAGTAGGGGCTTGGATGTTTTAAAAAGAGTGAGAAAGTGACATTTGAGTCAAGACCTGGAAGTGAGAAAGTGAAACATCTCTGTGAAGAGTTCTCAGCAGAGGGGAAAGTCAGTGCAGAAAAGGGCCAAACCAGCAAGGAAAGCAGAGCGAGCAAGTTATAGAAGAGGAGGTCAGAGAGGCAGCCACTGGATGGATCATGGAAGGCCTTTTGGCCATTGTAAGGTCTTTTGGGCTCATGCTTTAACCTAAACTGACTTACACCTTTGGAAGATCCTTCTGGTTGCTGAGTTGAGAATGGACTGTAAAGGCAAGTCTGGGAAGAAGAAGCCCAGTCAGGAGGCTGCGCTAGAGGCTGGAGTGGTGATGGTTTGGACCAGCTTGAGAGTGGTGGGAGTGTTGAGTAGTGGTCAATCTCTGGATGTGTTTGAAGGTACAGCCATCAGGACTTCCTAATGGATTCAATGTACAGAGTGAGAGTAAGAGAAAGAGAAGAGCCAAGGAAGATTCCAAGGATTGGGGGCCTGAGTCACCAGAAGATGAAGTTGCCAGCAACAGAGAGATGCTGGTGTGACAGGGTCTGAAACTCTCTGCTCCCTTTTCTCTTTCTAGTTGCCAGTGCATCTTCCTGCAAGTGCAAAACTGAGGGTAGAAGGGAAAAATTGAGTCGGTCCTACTTGGTGACTGCTTGGAGAAACGGACTTATCCCACTTATTTTCTGGCTGTAACATGAAATGGGTCAGCTAGATAATGGTGAAATTCCTTTCCAGTGTTTAAATTCAGGAACCTAGCTGCTGCAACCAATTCTCACACTTCTCAAGGTTTCTTTTCTTTTTTTTTTTCTTTTCTTTTTTAATTAAATAACACTTCACAAATTTGCATGGCATCCTTGCATAGGGGCCAAGCTAATCTTTTCTGTATCATTCAAATTTTAGTATATGTGCTGCCAAAGCAAGCACTCAAAGTTTCTTTTTGATATATTTTTCTTGAAAAAAAATCTTAATAAGGAAATTCATTCTTTAAACATATTCTTTTCAATTAAAAACAAAATTATTTTTGTAAACTGAGTTTGAATGTAAAAAAAAGAGAATCTTAATTAGACATCCTTCTTTTTTAAAAATATGTCCTGCAATTGTTGACACAGTACACAGCTGATCAGGAAACATATTTCCTATGTCACATATAATTGGAAGTTTTGCTCGCAAGGTTAAATTACAGCACACCTTTGAGCCACTGTGAAAATGTTACTGTTCATTTTAATGGGCCATGGATGGAATAGAAATACTTCTAAGGCTGAAAAAAAAAAAAATCTAACTCCTATGGGTTCTTATTGTCTTCCCCTTGACAACAGCACTGTGGATAGCTTTCGTCCAGGAGGACAGGAAGTCACCAGGAAAGGATGAAGACGGAGTACCTGGTTTTGCTAGAGAGAAATGCAAAATAAATTATGTACAAATAATTTAATTTAAATCCATGGATAAATTAAATCCACAGATAATCTCAAACGTAGTGGCCCACAAATATAACATCTTCCCTTTCCCATTACATTCCATCAGAAATGGGAAAAGATGATGATGATAATGATAATAATAATAATAACATTAATAGCTTATATGTGTTGAGAGCGAACCACATGCCAGGCATTGTGCCAAGAGTTGTCATGAGGTAACTCATTTAATGCTCACAACAACTCCATGAGAAGAGTACCATTATTATTGCCATTGTCAATAAGGGGGGATTCACACCCAGAAGAGTGAAAGGGTTGAGGATGGGGTGGAGGTGGAATGGATATGCACTTATCTCGACGCATTATTTTATTCCCATGGTTGTTTCATAAACTCCTCCACGCCCCTCTGCTTGAGGGCAGAAGCGAAAATTAATGTTTTTATCACTAGCATTTTGCAAAGAGGTGACTCATCAAGGACAGGTGGAAGCTCTGCGATGAGTAAGACCTAGGCTACCTTGTTCTCCAGGTTCCTAAAGCAGAGCCTGGCCCACTGTAGACGCACCGTAAGAGTTGAGTTAATGGACTGAAAGAGGTTCTACACGGCGGGTGAGGAGAAAAGGACCCCGAGGCGAGGCTCCCAGAGCCCCTCTGCTCATCACATGGGTTTTTGACATGAGAAGCCCCACCCCCGCAGTTTCCAGGCCTAAACCCTGTCCTGCGGGACGAGCTCTGCTACCGCACAGGGGTCTGCGAGGAGCGAGGCGCCCGCGTCTAGAACCCGCCGCTCTGCGAGCGGCTTGGAGTGCGCAGCGGGGAGGAGGGGCGCACGGTCGCGGCCCACGCACGCGCCCTCTCTCGCAGGCAAATGTGACACAAACACGTTCACTCACGCACTTTCTCACACCCTCTTCACACATATCCTCGCGCGCACACACGTTCTTATACGTGGACAACCTCACACATACGGTGACACCCGCTTCCCCTTTCTCACACGCAATCACGCTCACTCGTTCTTCACCCACACCTCCAACCACGCATACATCCTAACACACTCTCTCCTAGTCTCGCATTCATATATGCGCACACACACACACATCTCAAACTTACACACCTACACTTTCACCACCCCCCCCAACAGGCAAACACGCACACGTTCCCACTCATCCGCACACATACGTTCACACATTGCGGACACATACGTTCACTTCACACACACCTGATCACACACGCTCACGTACACACATTGTCACACACGTACTCCTTACACGCGCTTGCGCGCACACAGGCTCACGCTCAGTCTCCTTTACACTCACGCTCACGCATGCGCACCTATCGCTACAAGGACGCTTTGCTCAGCGAAGACGGGTGTGTTTGGTGCCCGGGGGGCGTTGCTGATGTGGATTTTTCACACGATGTGGGCTTAATGCTATCGTTTAGATTCGCCTCGTTTTCTAGTGGCAGATAAGTTAGCCAGGGAAGACCGAGACGTAGAGACGGAGACAGACAAGAGAAAGGATTGTGGTTCTCGCGCTGTGGGAGGGAGAGTGCCACGAGGAGCCTCGCATAGCCCATTTACATTTACAGCCCATTTGAGGAGCGGCCACTTCAGCCTCTTTTAGTTTCCATCTCCCTCGTCCTCACCCAGGGGCTGGGTGGGATGAGATGGGGGCGGACTTTGGATTAGCGCGACAAGTGGCCCAGCCCCAGACGGCCGCGCAGCCCGGGCTTCTGCCCTCCGTCCGTGTGTCCTCGGGGGACACAGCGCAGGAAGCTGGGGGCGAATGTAAAAGGGGAGCGGGGTCTTAGCATCAGAAAGACCTGGGTTTGGATCCTCCCTCTACTACTTCCGTACTGTGTAGTCTTAACAAACCGCATAGCATCTCCGAGCCTCAGTTTACCCATCTGTAAAATGAGGACTCAGTCATTCGACAAATATTTATGGCACTCTAAAATGTGCCGGCTCTGGGTAAGACGTTTGATATACGCTGGTGAATAAACAAAACAGACCTGGTTTCTGCCCCTGTACAATTTACAGTCAGGTGAGGTATGTACCCAACCAGCAGACATACGTATTGATTATGAAGAGGGCTTTTGAAGGAAAGGATAGGGTATTGCTCTCATCTACGCCGGGTATTTTCCAGTACTTACTCTCCTCATCCAATTCTAGTCTGTGCCCTTTCTGCCATATGGGCCACATTAGACTCGCCTTTGTAACCTTTAATCTATAGGAAAACCATGCTAATCAAAATTAGACAATAAACAACTGGGTAAATAATGAGTATCCACCAGACAGGGTTGTTGTGAGAAAAAAAAATGATGTACTAAAGGCTTAACCCAACGTCCTATGCATAGTAGGTGTTGTTAGGAGATAGATTGTCCGGTGTTCTAGTTTGCTAATGCTGCTGGAATGCAAGACACCAGAAATGGATTGGCTTTTATAAAAGGGGTTTATTTGGTTACACAGTTACAGTCTTAAGGCCATAAAGTGTCCAAGGTAACACATCAGCAATCGGGTACCTTCACTGGAGGATGGCCAATGGTGTCGGGGAAACCTCTGTTAGCTGGGAAGGCACGTGGCTGGCGTCTGCTCCAAAGTTCTGGTTTCAAAATGGCTTTCTCCCAGGACATTCCTCTCTAGGCTGCAGTTCCTCAAAAATGTCACTCTTAGTTGCACTTGGGGTATTTGTCCTCTCTTAGTTTCTCCAGAGCAAGAGTCTGCTTTCAATGGTCATCTTCAAAATGTCTCTCATCTGCAGCTCCTGTGCTTTCTTCAAAGTGTTCCTCTTGGCTGTGGCGCCTCTTCAAAATGTCACTCACAGCTGCACTGAGTTCTCTCTGCCTGTCAGCTCATTTATATGGCTCCATTGATCAAGGCCCACCCTGAATGGGTGGGGCCATGCCTCCATGGAAATAATCTCATCAGAGTTATCACCTACAGTTGGGTAGGTTCCATGCAAACAACCTAATCCAAACGTTCCAACTTAATCCCCACTAATATGTCTTCCCCACACGATTACATCAAAGATAATGGCGTTTGGGGGACATAATACATTCAAACTGGCACACCTGGTAACTAAGATTCCAGGCCTTTACATCAGTGAGTCGGGGCCTGATACCAGGCTCCATGCTAGGCAATCCTTAATTTCTCACAAGGACCTGGCCAAGCCGGACGGGGGATTCTACTCATTTCTCAGATGCAGAAACTGAGGTTCTTCACCACTCTCCCTGGACTCCTTTCAGTTCTTGGAAGGAGCCAATAGAAACTTCGGGGCTCTTTTATCAGCCATTCTGTGGCCCTGGTGTCCACTTCCCCTCCCCCTTTCCCAGGCCTACACTGGGTGGGTCATCCTGCAGATCTCTGTTTAGGTGTCATTTCAGGCTTCGGTTTTGTCTACTTCCAGAGCCGCTTTCGCTTCACTTTCATAGACACGCATCCTTTTGTAATTCACCAGCTCTGAGCTGAACTCCCAGAGGGTAGTTTTGCAAAGGAATACCCTGCCACGGGGTCTGGCACAAAGTAGGCTTTGATAGGAACTTTCCTATCAAATGACCTATCAAATCAAACTTTCCTATCAAATCAAACTTTCAAATCAAACTATCAAATCAAAATTTCCTATCAAATGACCGAATGAGGCTCAGAGAGGTTAAGTTCTCGCTTCAGGTTCCAGGATGGGGTTAGGATTTATCTGTTATTTCTCAACCATCAAGTGGATCAGAATTACGTGGAGGGCTTTTTGTTTTGTTTTGCTTTTTTAAATATTCGGATGCTCGGGTCCCACACACATTCATTGAATCAGAAGCTCTAAGGGTAGGGACGGTGTATCGGTATTTTTGTCAAGATCTCAAGGTGATTTTTTTGTTTAGGATCAACATTAAAAATTAGAAACTAGATTGCTAAACAGTGAAAAGTCCATTGTCTTTTTAGTAACATAAAATAACAACTTCATCCTTTATCCCCCACCCCTCAAAAACTAAAGAGCTATTTTGACCCAAACCGTCAGAAAACGTAGGCCAAGGGAAATAGGGAATTGGTACAAGAGCGAACAATTCAGACCTCGCCTTCCACTGCACGCCTCGTAGGAAAACCACCTTCTCCGAGAAAGGTAGTAAAATGCGTTGGTAAGCACTGGCGGAACTGGAGAAGGAGGGAGGTGGAGCATTTGCTTCAATTATCCGGATAATTGTTCCCCACCTCAAGCCATTGTTCCTGAAATGAAACAATATTCTATTCGATACAGTTTCGGCCTTTTCATGCGTGCCCCCCGCGGCGCCCAGCACACGCTGGGCACAGAATAGGCGCTCAATAAATTTTATTCTGATGACAGCGGTGAGCTTCAAGGATGAGGGAGGGATGCTTTGCTAGGCTTGAGGATTTGGGGGTGGACGAGTATTAACTAAAGTGAAACGGGAGCAGAGGGACTGTGTGGGCGGGATTCGGTGCCCTCAAAACTCTGCTTCAAGGGCCCAGAGATTGGGCCGTTCCTGAAATTCTGAGCCAAAAATCCTCAGTCCTCTCCCCGGCAGCCTGCCTCTCATTCTTCTCCCGTGGCGGAATTGAACTCTTGAGCCTGCAATGAGCAGAAAGGAGAATTCGAGTTTCTCAAAGGCCCATCCTCTTTCGAATGAACACGAGGGAGAAGCAAGATCACTTTTTGGTGGTGAGTGAACACTGGGTCTATACCCTGCTCTCTCCCTTCTACGCCTCGCCTGGCCATACATTTCAAGTAACAATATTGCAGCAGCCGCAGGGACTGCCGGGTGCCTGAGCCCCCCATCATTCAGCCAGAGCAGGAATGTGGGGGCTGACCCGATCCAGGGCTTTTCAAGAGGAGCTTCGGGTCTCTGTGAGTGCATATTTGCTAATTGCAGCCCTGGCTTTAATGAGATTCTTTTAACTCCCTCAGGCTCGTTTGCAGGTTACAGCCTGATCTGGGGACCCTCGTTTTCCACCCTGGCTACACATCCTGTGAACAATCGCCTCGCCGGAGCCTGAAAAGAGAGCGAGCGCCCCATTTCTGCTGAATGCCCGACTCAGTTCATCCAAGGCCGGGGACTTTTGATGGTCACAGTGAAAGTTACGCCCAAAGAGTGTCTCTTTGGTCAGATCGACAACGCTTGGCTTCACGTTTGCAAGTTAAACTGGCAGAAACCCGGCTGAAACTCCCACGCCAGACGCCGGGGATATTTCCCTCAGCCCAGCTCAGAGCAAAACTGGGGCATAGGTCTGGGCAGGGGGAGGAAAAAAGGGAGGAGGGATTGTGAGAAGGGGGCACGGGGAAAAAAAGTCCTATTCCCAGCCGCCAACTACAAGAAGAAGGGGCGAGGGGAACATTTTTCTCTGGCATTTTCCTCTTGTTTTATTTTTTTTTTTTCCTTTTGCTTTGTTGGCAGCTTTAACCAAACAAAAAATAAAATGAGAACGTTTTCTTCTTGTCTTCACCTATGTAGCTGCTTTCCTCCAGCCCCTGGAAATGTGACTCCTTCATAAAATCAAAATTTATGATTATTCAAATGTTGGGGACTGTGAAAAGAGAGGAAGAAAGAGAGAAAATTAATATTGCAGCTGTTCTTCTGATTAATGAGAGATAATTGCTCATGAAAAGTCACCCCTGTGGCATTTTGTTGTCTCCTGGATCTTTGTTCTTTTCCACTATTATTGAGGACTTTCTTGAAGACTAAGCGGTTCTTTTCAATTTTTGGGTATTCAGAAAGGGTTGCCTGGTTACAGAGAATGGGGAAATCTCGGGCTATATCGGGTAAGATGTGCCACAGACAGCAATATCACAATGCCACTCGGAGAAAAGGATGGATACAAGTTAACGATGCGCTTTCAATAAAACATTCATAGACTTGTTCACGCTTTGATAATGACCTCATTAAAGGGAGCTGGGGGCAAGTCCTGTCTCCTGTTTGTGTTCGGCTAACAAAACCCAGCTTTGAGATCATTCATCGCTTTGGAAACTAATATGAAATCAATGTAAGAGGAGCAAATAAATCCGAGGCGGCCCCGCCAACTCCCCGGCTGTCCCGCCCTGCTCGCGGCCTCCGTTTCAAGCAGGAAAACCTTGTGGCAAACGCTGAAACTGAGAGAAAAGAGGGTCATGGTGGAGGGAGAAGCTTTGGGGGACAAATGGGGGGGGGCGCAAAGTGTGAGTTACCGCCGGAAAAACCGCTAAATCCAGCAATGGATCAGAACCCTGGGGCCTGTTGAATAAACCCGGCCAAGTCCCCGCCCTTCACTTTCGCTGACTTTTGCTGGTGAAAGGAAACAGGAAGAAAGAGAAGCGAGAGGGGAATGTGGGGTTCGGTTCAGATGCGGCCTGGGGGTGAGGGGGGGGGGATCCTGGAAGAGCTTTTGAAAGCTAGAACCAAAAACTCAAATCTCAAGGTTGAGCTGGAAGGAAACTGCTCACCCAAGCTCAAGCTGGAACTCTAGAGGCAAGAAGACTTTGCCTCTGCTGTTCTTTTTAAAACTGCTTTGACTTTTTTCCAAAGTTGAGGGTAAGAGTGGGGTGCCCCGGGCAGCAGGAGGGTGGGGGCGATACAAATTTACCTTAGAATTTGTGACGCTGTCTTGCACTCAAGGCAGACAAAGCCATCCTCTGTCATTCCTAGCAAGATGGAGGGAATCAAAGGATTCTACCCCCACCCCACCCCTTAAAAGAACTAATTTTCTCCTTGAATTATGAAAGTAATGGCTTAGGTAACAGACTGTACTCTGTACCCGACTGCTTAATACCGAATAAAACCTTCCACGTGGCTTCCCGAGTCGTGGCAATTAGAGCTCATTATAGGCTCATAAGAGCTCTCATTTCGGGGATTACTTAATGGACGATGAAATTTTATCAGACAGAATCACTGAGAAATAAAATTGTGCGGCAACGCGGGGACGGTGGGCGCACGCCGACGGTCCGCTAGCTCTCAGGGAAAGGGGGCTGAGTTCCAAGTTCCCTTCTGCTCCCAGCGGATTCGCGGCGCCACTACTCTGGGAAAGGGTGGGACTGGGCAGGGCTGGCCGCAGTGCTGCCCAAGGCCTCCTTCCTTCTCGCGGGCTGCTTCCTTCTCGCGGGCTGGGGCCTCGCTCCGCAGGTGGGGCCGGCTTCTGATAGTGGGAGCTGGATTCGAGAAAAGAGAGACACTGAGAGATCCAAAGAGAACTAGAGAGCAGAAGAGTCCACGCGGGACTTGACCCCAAAATACTGGCGCTCTGTGGGCTCAAGTACCCTAACAGACAAACTTCGCAGACACTGTCCTGCTTTTGGCTTCCGCGGGGGAGAAGGCTCTGCGCCCCCCTCCCTGCCCTGCAGCCCTAAGCTGCCTGTGGGCCTCTCACCTTTCTCAGAATTCTTTGGTACTTGAACAGAAAGCTTCCAGAGTCAGACACAAATTGGATTAGATGCTCAAGCGTCCCGCGTAATGAGAATTCTCTAAAACAAAATACAGAGAGCGACCATAACTACCTTGAGGATTCTCGGCCGTGCTAATGTCCTTTGCACGTTAGCAAAGGAGTTCTCCCTGTGAGCACACCCAGAACCACTGGGAACATTGTGACCCAAACCGTGAGCCCTAGACCTTGGAGTACTCTAATCCGGAGTTAGGGGTGGGAGGGAGAGAATAACGATTACCTTCAAAGAGACAAAGAAAAAAAAAAAAAGATACACTTGCAAAGTGAATGGGTAAATCGCGTCGCCTATTTGGACAATTTAGGCCTGTAAATAAGCCTTGCTATTAAGCACTCTGAATCGCTGAGCTCCTATTCTCTTCTCTCGGCTGATATGATTCCGGCTACTGCCTGGATTCTTGGTCATGAGCAAGGGGCCTGGGTGAGGGTGAACGTCTGCGATGGCTGCGTCGGCAAACCTTGCGGTACCAAAGTAGTTAAAGCTGAGCTGCCCCGCATTAAGCTCTGAGACTCCTTAATTGTTGTCACAAGATGTTGGATTAGCACATTTCTGGAATAGCTGTCTGTTTACACTCCGGAGACCCACCGTCCACTAACCGCTTTCTAATTGAATTCTAATCACATTCAAATAGCTCAATAACCAGCCTCAGCTGCAATTCATAAAACTTTAATTGCCATCCATAAATCCTGGGCTCCCCAGAGCTGGGCGTCCCTACAACCCAATTACACTTCTCTAGCAGGCGAGAGAAACGGTTACAGAGACAGAAAGAGGACAGACGGAGCCATCCCTCCAGTCGAGAAGGTGGTGCTCTCCTGACTGGGTACTGGGTTCCCTCAAGTGAATCCTGTGCCCGAGTTTCTTAGCGTTGTCATGAACTAAGACCCAGAGTTAGCTGTTCCGAGAAAAGGACCCAACTTGCAGCTGTCGCTCAGCCTCCCTACTGCAGCCCAATTTCTACAGGGGGAGAGGAGGAAAGAAAGGCGCCACCTCTGTCTCCTTGCCTTCCTGAAAGAGCAATGCCCCGACCTTGGCATGTGCCCTTTCCTGCATGGCTATGAGCAGCACGAGTCTTCGTTCTGGTGTGTTGTCTCTGCTTAAAGTCAGGGCTCTATGTAGATCCTGCACCATCCTGAGAGATTTCCTTTGCCAAGCCACTTCTCCTCCAGTTCCGGCCAGGGTTCTGAGGGTTTCCCAATCGCATTCATTCGTTTTGGGCTTTAGTGGTACATGCGGGGAGAATGCTTCCCGATTACCCTTGCCAGCTGCCCAGGATCCGTAAACTGGTGCCGGTTCGGGAGATCGCATGATGCAGCGTAAAGGCCTTTCCCAACCCTCGCCCGTCTCCAAGAGAGCTGGAGATCCGGATCCTTTCTCCAAAATCCTTGGGATGGAGTTTGTAGGGTTGACCTGGAGATAGTGGAGTTAAGTCACTTGGAGAAAGAAAGGGTGACCCTTTCAACGACTCCCTCTGCCAAGGGGGAAGCTGCTGGTTGGCAAGGGACACAAGAAAGGGTTGTTGGTGTGAGTGGTCCCAGGGGGTCCCAAGTCCAAAGGCATTTTAGACATTTGTACTCATCAGGGTGAAAACCTTGGCGGTTTCTTAGCTGAGAGACCTTACTGTTAACGCCTGATCCGTCATGATCTAACCATCTGCGTGACCTTAGCCAAGTCCAAAAGCTGCAAACGGGGAGGTGACAGAGGGTGATCGTGGTCCTCACCCTGCTCCAGGACTGGGCAGCTGCTAGTCCGTGGCTCACACAATCTTGTTTCGAGCGAAGGGCCTAGCACTTCACTGTGCTGTAGCCACCGCTGGCACCAAGGAGTCGGGAACCCTGGGCATCCCCATTAAAAAGGCCTCAATATCCCCACCTGGTTCACTCTGCGGCCGGAAGGGGGAAAGAATTGGGCGGGGGCTCAAGCTAGGGAGAAGGTGAAACGGAGGAAGCAGTGCTGTGATTTCTCAGGAAAGCGTGCAGAAGGAGGAGGAGGACGGCCTCCCGGAGAAATTAACAAAACCTATACTTTGCAAAGTCTCCCCCACCCCCTCCCCGCGTTCTTCCCTGCCGCGCGCCCGCCCCTCCTCGCCGCTTCTGTTGTGACTCCGGCAGCCTATCCCGAGGGTGGGGAGCTGCGGAGGAGCCTGAGCCGAGCGGTACTCCGCAGCATCACGTGCCGGGGTGGGGGCTATAAAATCCCAGAGCCGGGGCGCGGGGCGGGGGACGTGAGGACCAAGCCTCTCCGGGGACCCCTTTGTTCGCGACCCAGAAGCCTGCACCTCCGCGTCCCTAAGGGCTTGACCGCGAGGTCTGCGCCGCGCCCGGGGTAGAGCTCAAATCAGGGGAGGGGAGGGGGCACCGCGGCCGGCCCAGCCCTCCGGTCACCCACCCCTCCAGACATGTCGCGCTCCTTCTATGTCGACTCGCTCATCATCAAGGACTCCTCGAGGCCTGCGCCCTCGCTGCCCGAGCCGCACCCGGGGCCGGATTTCCTCATCCCGCTGGGCATGCCGTCCCCTTTGGTGATGTCCGTGTCGGGGCCCGGCTGCCCATCCCGCAAGAGTGGAGCGTTCTGCGTGTGCCCTCTCTGCGTCACCTCGCACCTGCACACAGCTCGCGGGCCGGCTAGCGCCGGCAGCGGAAGCGTAGGAGCCGGGGGTGCAGGGGCTGCGGGCGGCGGAGTTGCTGGGGGCGCGGGGGCCCTGCCCCTGCTCAAGGGCCAATTCTCTTCTGGTCCTGGGGACGCGCAGTTTTGCACGCGGGTGAGCCACGCGCATCATCACCACCACACGCCGCAGCATCACCACCATCACCACCAGCCCCAGCAGCCGGGCTCGGGGACTGCAGCGGCGGCGGCAGCGGCAGCAGCGGCGGCTGCCGCGGCCTTGGGGCACCCACAGCACCACGCGCCTGTCTGCACAGCCACCACCTACAACGTGGCGGACCCGCGAAGATTTCACTGCCTCACCATGGGTAGGGCGGGATCTTTGGGTACCTGCGCTCCGTGCCTTCCGCGGCTCCCTGGAGCAAACTTTCAGCCTCCAGAGGAGGAAGTGGGAGCCCCGGGGGAAGGTGTGGTGGGGAGGGAGGAGGGGCTTTTAGCTGAACTTCGGAGGTTTTCCCAGAAGTTCTATGGAGGGTGGAAGTTAGCTTGCTAACCTCTCCCCTCAGCTTTGTGCGCTTCACTCCCGGTATTCGGGGCCCAAGTCTGGCGTATCTCCGGGCCTTTGGGACTTCACATTTGACCGCGGAGAAGCGCGAGGTTGACACGCTGAGGTTCAGAATGGGTTTGTTAGATGCTAAGTGTAGCATCCTCGCGTCGGAGCTTAGTAAAGTGTTTTTATGCTTTTGGCTAAACCAGCCAGCCTCTCGGCTGAGCTTGAAGGGAGACGACCCCACAGTGCATAAAGCCCACTACGCCCTTGCTCCCAATCCCCCAACTTTATCTGCTGCGCATCAAAGTCCTTGCTTTGCGCGTTTCTTTCTTCCCCCGCTAAGCTACGACCGCCAGGAAATGGGACAGTGTGAGGGATGGATGCAGTGCTTTGGTTGGGCTTCCGCAGGTGGGTCCTTGATGGACCACCTTTCCAAGAGATGGCACTTGGGATGGGGGCGCCTCGCCCCAGTCTTATCTCTCTGCTCTCTCTCGACCGGTCCACAGGTGGCTCGGACGCCAGCCAGGTGCCCAATGGCAAAAGGATGAGGACGGCGTTCACCAGCACTCAGCTCCTGGAACTGGAGCGGGAATTCTCTTCCAACATGTACCTGTCCCGACTCCGGAGGATCGAAATCGCCACTTACCTGAACCTGTCGGAGAAGCAGGTGAAAATCTGGTTTCAGAACCGCAGGGTGAAGCACAAGAAGGAGGGGAAGGGCACGCAGAGGAACAGTCACGCGGGCTGCAAGTGCGTCGGCAGCCAGGCTCACTATGCGCGCTCCGAGGACGAGGACTCCTTGTCGCCGGCCTCGGCCAACGAAGACAAGGAGATTTCCCCCTTATGAGGGAGGGCGGTCCCCCTCGCACCGCCTGCTCCCGGCAGCACCCGCAACGCCACAGCGGCGGACACCCAGAGGCCCCAAACCCTCGCCCTTCGCCGCCGTCCCATCTAGGGAAAAACCCAGCGGAGCAGTCCCGGGACATAGGTGCCTGGCCTGACCCTTCAGGACCCCTTCTTGACCTGTTTGTTTGGGGCCTCACTCTCAGTTATAGATCTTTTTTTAAAAATGTAAATAATCTAGAATTCAGTTCGGTCTCAGCGTATAGCAGGAAAAAAAAAAACAAAAACAAAACAGGGTTGGTTTGAGTTAACACTGAATGGGAGCGGAGGGGGTGGGTGGGTCGTGAAAGCGCGTGTCTTTTCCCCCTCCTTACTGTCTTTCAGAACCCGCTAAGAACATGGGGTTTCTTGATACTTTCTGTTGTTGTTTCTTTAAATGGAAGTTTTGAAGTTGCAAATCATTTAGAAAATTAAACCTTGTGGATCTTGCTTTCTGAAAATTTGCCTGGGGAGAGTTTCAAACCAAGTCGCTGAAGTCTCTTTGTATGTGAATAGTTTTATATAAAATTTATATTTATATTTATTTAAATAAATGAAATAAAATCAAGATTTTAAATTGTGGTATTTGCTCTACCAGTCTTCCCCACCCCCACCCCCATGTCTATAGAAAGGTGTAGACAGTGAAGAAAAAGTGTCTGAGGACATAGACGAAAGTGTTGATAAAACTTGGTGATGTGGGTCTCTTGGATGAGGGAGTTTGTAGCCCTATATGTTTTCTACAGAAACTTCTACCAAGAAGATACGTCAGTCATGATGTCCCCTACAGGGTAGTACCCCTCCCACCCTCAAAATAGGTAACCTCCTCACCGTTGATAGGGCAAATCATTCCATTTAGAGTGGCACTGACAATAAATGACCAGCAAACCTTTTAACTTATTTAGCAAGGAAGGGTGAAAATCTGTTACTTCATATCTATTTTCTGTGGAGGTTTACCCCTTCTTTCTTCCTCCTCATCTCTCTCAGTATTAAGACCCATATTATGTGAAGGGATTTGCACAGTCAGAATAGTTTTAAGAAAAGCTATAATCCATCAGATAGGCTAGAAGCAAACACATAGGAAGTTACAAGTGATGCTGCAAGTGACTCAATACAAGGTATTCCTGGTTGTTTGTGTAAGTGGGGAATTAGCTGGTTTCCCTCAATGCTGAGAAAGCAAAAAGACGGGGACAAGGAATTATTCTGTACAAAGATTTGCATTCTCACTTTTCTAAAATAGCACAGAGGTGCCTTTGGAGAGTTGGGGCTTTCTTCTGGCCTCCCAAACTTGAACATACATTTTCTCCCTTCTGGTCCCTCTTTTCAAATCACTTAGCAGAGGTTATTCCAGCAGGTCTCGTTCTGGAGAAAACTTCTGGCTCCCTCCTCAGTGCAGCCGGGGCCTGTCATCTCAGGGAGAGAAGAAGATGAAGATGCTGGAAACATGGAAACTGGGAGATCTTATTTCCTGCAAGTTGAATCCCACTAACACCTATTGGTGTTATTTCTGATTACTTCGCATAAAAATGCCACCAGTTTCAAGCCACAGGAACCGTTTACAACATACATATGCAACTTCTTTAGTTCTCATTCACTTTTTAGCCCGTCTGTCCAAACTGAAAAAGGTAGTTCCAGCGCTAAGTAGCCCCCAAACCTCACCAGGTGTAGCTGGGGCTCTAAAACTGAGGACAGTTAGCTAGTTTGGGAAGGAGGAGAAAGGAGGGAGGATATGACCATAGTGTTCCCTGCTCAAGGTCTGTTTGTCCGTCCCTCATGCGTGTGTTTCTCTCTCATACACACACACACACACACACATACACACACACACACACACACACACACACCAGAGGCTCGGTGGAAGTAAAATCCTCCTTTCAGACACCCGCCCGCCAACTCCCACTCCAGCAGGCGGCGGGAGGGAGGAGGGACAAAACGGTGTCGTGCTGAATTGGGAGCTGCCGCCGTTTTGTGTAGTGAGTGGCGCCTGGTCCTGCGCAGTTGTCACCGGCATCCGGCTTCTGCCCGGACCAGGAAGGCTGCAAGCCTCTTCATCTCTTGCCTCCCGTCTCTCATGCACAGAGAACCGGGCCCCTCGCCCTGCCAGCCGCGAGGGGAGGAAGCGCTCACCCGCGGCCTTTCCCAAACATTCCGACTCTCTCCTTCCCAATCAACAGGCCGCTCCGCGCGCAAGAACTGGGGTGGGAGGGAGTTTCCAGAGAGAAAGAACAGGCGTCTAAGGAAAATAATTCCTTGGGAGGAAATAACAGAAGGACAAAGAGCCCCTGCTGCAGCTCTCTGTGCTCCTGCCCAAAGCGAAGCCTCATCTGGGAGGTGAACAGACCCCTCGGTTCCCGTCCCATCCACACTCGGCCCGACCCCTCTGCCGTCCTTCTCTCGGGCCTGGCTCTCCCCCACGTGCAGGCCTGGCCCGGCCTCCAGCATCTCTGAGTCTCGGGGCTCCTCTTTTCCGGCTCCCGCACGCGGAGCACGGAGCCACGCACCTGCCACACCCGAGGCTGCGCGGTGCGCCCAATTCCAGGGCCAGGACAAGAAGAGGTGCGACACCAGCCCTTCTTGGCTGGTTTTGGGTTGCTTGTACGATCACAGACCCTCTCCCTCTAGTCTTGGGGGAGATTCCCCAGGGGAAAGGGAGATAAACAACGGCTTATGCCCAGAGACAAAAAGATTCAGGTCACGTAAAGCAAGGACACCTATCCTAGATGTTGGGCATTCTCTGTAGAAAGGTTTTCCAAGGTTCCCAGGCACGTCCTCCTGTTGGGTTCCAGGGCATTCGATACTGAGTGGACATTTTTGTCGTTTTTTAAGTGGGGTATGATGTCTCCTAATCTACTAGGGTAGATTTTACATCCTCTTTCTCTTTGTCCCCTCTTCCCAGTCAGCTGATGTTTTGAAGGTTGCAAATCAGAACAAGCTTCTACAAATCTAACTGACTTTAAAGAGCTACAGTTTTTCGTTAGGTTAAGAATACCAAAGCCAACACACAGATACACAAACTCAGACCCACAAATCCTCTGCTGAACAATCTGGAGATCAACTACTTGTAGTGAAGTTTCCCTGAATTTATTAAAGAGGAATGTGTAAGACACGTGGGATCACCCTTGGCCATTTTTCTACATGGGAAGCTCTGGACACCAGCTTTTTGAAATGCTCTCCCTTGAAAAAGAGAAACAAAACTCTGTTCCAGAAAATATGGCCTCTTAGGGGGCAGCTGTCTACAAACACTCTGTGGAAAGACAGAAAGGCAATGAAAGTGAGTTAGGAATCAAGATCTTGTTTCTCTTGGAGAAAAGAGTTGAGCACAGCTGCCATTAGTGTGTTTGAGCTGACCTCTTCCAGAACAAGTCCTGTATCAGCTTTAAATAGGAAAAGAGCTAGGGGAAAGGGGGTGCGGGAACGATGGCATCTAGACACTGTGCCCTGGCCCAGCCCAGATATTCAGAGTGAAGAGGAGGAGCAGAGACCTTTCCCCTTCACCCTCTCACTCAGTGACCAAAGTTTCTCCATTGTAAACCATGCTAAGGACAGAAGGGACCCAGCAGTACATTTCTGGGGTGCCAAGGGGCCTAGATGATATGTACTTGGGAGAACCACCCCCACCTTGGGGTCCTTATTCTCAAGTGGTCTGAAGTGGTCATCATAGCTCAGTGTCTGCTTCTCCCTCTCCCCCTGCCCCCCAAGGATATCCAAGAATTTTAGGAGAAAAAAAAACCTGGCAATGTGAAGTCTGATTTCTGACCTCCTCCTCCCTCCCCTCCCTCTCCATTCCCCAGTTATATCTGATCAGGATCAGAAATGCATTATGCTAGGCCCACTCTAATTGTCATCAGAAAATTGCTGGAAAGTGATCCCAGGGGTCAAAAGGTCTCTGTGTGTGTACATGCGTGCATGTGTATGAGTGTGTGCATGTGTGTGACAGAGAGAGAGAGAGAAAGAGAGAGAAAGTGTGTATGTGAGCTGTTGATGGTGGTCATGTATGTGGAGGGAGAAGGGTCAGGGCTTTTTGCTTTTACTTTTCCTGCAGGTTCCACTCACTTTTCCGTGGCACTCCTTGGAGGACTGCATTGGGATGAGGGTGGGGAATTGGGGTGGGGAGGAGCAGAAACCAGTTGAAGTGTAGAGGACTCTGGGGCTGGATCCCAGGCCCAGCCTTCAGGGTGTGAGGGGAGGGGAGGAGAATGACACTTCCAATAGAACCTATTTGCTAGAGGAAATTGGGTTTAAAGGAGCAATCACTCCTTTAAAAGGAGCTCCTCCCATCCTCTCCAAACACAGCCGAAAGCTGTCCTAGACGATGAATACAGCTCAGTTCATCAAAGCAATTTTTCCTATTTTCATTATTCACAGGGAATCTTTGAATGTACCTGTTAAGGTGACAGACCTTTTAAAAGGGAACATTTTTTTCCACGCAATTAAATGGTGCATTTACTAGGCTTCTATTATTTAATATAAATCTATTTTATAAATCTTTAGGCTCACATTACTGAAAATTGAGCTTCTTTGAAAAAAAATGCTCACGTCTCTTCCCTAAATTAGATAGAATGGAATACAAAAAACTTGCTATTTTAAGCCAGCTGGAAATGTTAAAAGTAGAGGACTCTTTTGTATCTTCTTTTGTTAATGGTGGAGGTATGAAGAAAAAAGACAGCTTGGCTTACAGAAGAGGAGAAGTTCCACAAGGACCCATAGGCTTACAACCCTTAGCATTTGGAGTGGATAGCATAGTATAAAACTGGGGAGGGTGTTGTCAAAGATAGGGCAGAAACTTAAAGAGTTCTCTTAGGAAAATAGTTGAATCAGATGGAAAAACAAATCCTGTCTTGCATTTGGAGGCAAGTTTCTTCTGTTTGGGGAAGGAGAATCCAAAGCCTGTGAGACCCCACAGTCCATAAAGATACTCTACCTGAAGGTACATATCCTTGTCTATTCATATAGTTGGACCCAGATTTTCAAGTACACCCTCCAAAATTCTGGGCATCCAATTGTCTCTGAAAATAGTGTGTTGTACTCCCTTAATATACCTATGTCAATGCCTGTATTTTGCACTGGGCATTGGGTTTCTTCAAGCTGAGCCCTACGTTTTCCTGAATCCTTGTACCTTTGTTGAGCCTTCCAAATCTCAAACCCAGGAAGGCCCCAGGGGCTCCTCTGAGTGAATCCTGACAGATCGGAAGTGTGTGCTGTGTGCTTAGGAAAGTAACTAGTTTCAGATTAATGAAGCAGTGACAATTTCAATCTGCTTAAAGGCGGAGGTTGGCACTGCCCAGGCCTGAGCGTGGGGAGCTCGCCAGGCTGGGCTTTATATTGTCCGCTTTTCTGAAGTGCAGACAAAGATGGATAGAGAGACATTGAAAAGCAGGGGGCGTATTTCAAGCAGCCCCATAAAGCAGGCTGTCACTTTAAGACAAGAACCATAGTGCTTTGATGACTTTGTATTAGCTGCACATTTCAAATAAGGGACTCAAGTCTCCAGCGAGAAAGAGGAAAAAGGAAAGAGAGAGAGCTTGGGCAAAGGAGGCAGAGAGAATGTAGCAATATTTAGCCCATGAGCACTGCAGCACCCCCAATTCTTAGACAACTACTTGATTTCTGAAGTTCAAGAAGGAAAAAACAACGCGCGGCAGGTGCAGAGAAAAAAAGGCAGGTGGGAGCTGCTGATGGTGGGAAAAAAGCCCCCTACCCGTGGGCGGCAGCCGGCCCGAAGGAGCTGAAACTACCTTGGCCTCAGTTTGCCTGGAAAGGCTCAAGAGGGACGCGTAGCTCTGCTGCCCCAGACCGCCAAGGATTATAATGGAAATTTTTGAGAGCATGAAAGAGAAAGAATGGGAAGGAGGGGGAGGGCATGCTTTTGGAGTCCACTGGCTTTCACAAAGCCTAATTTAAATTGTTTGGGGTCAAGCAGCAGCGAGCCACCTCCCCCCTTTCCTCCTTAATTAATTAATGACCACGATTAATTATTAGGGTCTTGCATCTCAAGACTTCAAAACGCCTTTGCCGAGGGGCTGATGAGTTGCCTGGGCCAGGCACGTGGTTTTAACTTGGGAGAGCGAGTGAGGCTTAGCCCGTGTTCTCCTCTCTCCTTTCTCTGTCTGTCTGTCTTTCTGTCTCTGCTCCCCCCTCGGTCTCTCTCGGCCTGATTTTCTCTGTCTCTATCTTTTTCTTTCGGTCACTGCCTTGGTATGTCTCTCTTCCTACCCTGCACCCCCCCACCCCCCGTCTTTTGTTCTCCAGGCGGATCTCCCCATCCTCCTCCAATCCCCCCGTCTCTGACTCAACCCTTCTAACCCAGAACCCCACCTCTCCAGTGTGTGCGTGGGGGGGTAATCGGCCGAGGCTGCCCACGCCGCGGCCCCCACCCAGTTCCCGGGCATTTCTGAATCCCGCTAAGAAGTCGGTGGCAGGAAGTGGACCGGCAGCGAGTAGTTCCACCGGCTGGATAGACAGCTATTGACAGCTTACTTTTTTCTTGCTAAAGAAACTTTTTTTTTTTCGAATATGGGACTGCGAATGGGGGACGTGGGGCGCGGGGCGGGGGGTGGGAGCGTAGGCTTTGAAGGCTGGCGAAAGGGCTCTCCCGACGGTGGCGCTGGAGCGAGAAGCGTTTAGCCACTGTTTCATTAGGCACTATTTGAACCTTGCAACATGTGGTAATTTCTGGGGCAAACTGAAAAGGGGGGATTATGTAGGAGGGACACAAGGAAATTAGGGAACGGTTAATTTAACTCGTTTTCTGCTAGACTTTTCGATACATTCCTAATTGACTGAGGGGCAGGTGAAGCTCCCGCCCCATGCGGGCTCATTCACGGTGGGAATAAATGGCTGTTTTTCAACTCACACTGCTCACAATATATCTTCAGGGAAAAGACATGCAATGAATATGTTGATTTTTTTTTATTAATGGAATTACACCCTGCCACGCAGGTGTGAGGGTAAAAACCTATACTGCAATGAAATAAGATTAACAATGAAATTAGAATTTTATTAGCTTTATATGTCACATAGACCTGGTTTTGAACTGTCAAAACGAGCAACAAGAAAAGATATTCTGAAGGCAGAACTGCCAATCAACCAGGGGGAACTAACAGTGACGCATCCGAGTCATAATCAGCTTCCAATTTCTTCAGCACCTCCCTTGGTCCTTGCGCGGGAGGCAAGTGGGTTGAGGGCTCCGCGTGGGTTACCGGCAGGTAGTAGCTGGAAAACACCCACTGGGGCTGGGGAGGCCCGAGCTAGAGCAGATCCCAGCCGAGGTTAGAGGGGACCTCAGAGTTCAGCCGGACGGTCTGGGCCACTGCGGCCCGCAGGCCTCGGGCCTCCTCGGGTTCTTTAAATTAACTGCCCCCCGCTGGCCGTGACCCGAGGGAATGGAGAGAAAAGTCGGGATGCGGATGCGGAGGCTGGGTAGGGCGCTCCTTGGAAACTGCACTGAGTTTTGTTACTCAGGGGCCCCCGGAGCTTCGGCGCAGCTACCTGGGTCTGGCAGGCTCAGAGGTGCCCTATGCAAATGGTTCACTATTAGGCGAGAAAGAAATACTTCAAATGGCCCTTTGTAACCTTCTATAGAAAGTCGAGATACTCTGCATGACAAAGCACAATTAAGCTTTCTATTCAAGAGTTCTGCAGCTGGTAGCCCATTGGGAAAGGGGAGGAAACGGGAATATATTAATAGTGTGGCAAAAGTTTTTGTGTGCGTATCCTTTTCTGGGTCGGGGGTGGGAAGGGGCGGTGGATGGACCCGGAGGGGAAGACGAAGGCCCCGCTTTGGATCCATGCCACCTGAACAACTTCGCCTCTGCCCACATGGAAAGCCCGACTTGTCCGGCCGCCAGAAAGTTCTGAATGGTCGCGGGGACCCAGCGCACGGAGCAGGGATGGGCGGACCTGAAAGGCACCAGTACCCTGGCGGAGTGGGACGCGTGCCCGGGTCTCGCCTCTTCCTGGAGATCCAGTGTTTAGCCTCCCTTGGTCATCCGCGCAGGAGCGAGGCTCGGAGTCCCGGTGTTTCGTCTGGGTGCCAGGGCTGGGACAGGGGATGGCGCGCACAAGGGCGCACGAGGTGGGCGCTGCGGCGGGTAAACATAGTGAGAAGGGCAGGGCCAGCTTTCTCATTCACCTTCACCCTCTCCTCCCAATCCCGTCAGTTGAAATTCAATTTATAACCTTTCATTTTTACAGAACCCCAGGGAGAGACGTTGCTTTTTTTTTAATTAAAAAAGGGGTGGGGTGGGGGTGGGGTGGAGGGGGGCTTAAAGAACAATCAGGTCAACTGTGCTGGTTATTCCCCATTTGTCCCTCCAGATCGATTCCACCTCCTCTGTCCTGCTTGCTACTCTCCTCCTTTCTCTACCCTCCATCCCCTCTGACCTTTATGGATTGAATAATTTCCTCTGTAAACTGCATCCCCTGCAGTCTCTTGCCCTCTGGCTTCCATTTGAGTTTGGAAAACCCAGCGACATTGCAAAAGATTGAACCACCTGAGGAGAGACACATGGGGGGATATTGTTTCTGGGGACACTTCTTTGTCCCACTTCTGGCAGTGTCTTGTTCTAGAAAGTCTTTCTCTCTGAGAACCTCTTTTCCAAGGCTCCAGCTCTTTATCAGGCACCCACGTACTTTAAGGCATAGGGTGGAAATGCCTTCCAGCTTCTATTAGTCCTTGGGTGCATCAAAATTCTTGTTAGTTCCTGAACCCTATACACATCTCTGCAAATAGTCACTTCATTGAAAATTTTCTTCAGAAATCCCAGCACAGAGTGACTAACTGCCTGGCCCCTGACTAGCCACACTATGCCTGAGTCAATCCCTTCTATAACTGCCATGTTGACAGTTACCCCACTTTTGTTGGAACAACTCCCACAAGCGGTCCTTGAAGACAGCAACTGTGTCTTTCACATCTACATCCTCAGCTTTCAGCACCATGCCTAGCACATGGATGTTCAATAAATACTTGCTGGATCAATGCATCAGTCTGCTTAGGAATATCAGCCATTTCCTCAATCATGGAAACTGCTGTGATGAAATAGCAGTGACAGATAGGATATAAGGAGGGTTATGGAGTCAGTCTGCATGAGCTACCATTTACTAGCAGTGTGGACTTGGGCAATTCACTTAACCTCTCTAATTACCACTTTCCTCATTTATAAAATGGGGATAATTAATAGTATCTCCCTCATAAGAATATTGAGCATTAAATGAGGAACTACACGTGAAGCATTTGGCACACTGCCTGGTAATATTCGTTTTCAATACCTGTGAGCTGGTGTTGGTAGAAGGAGCATTAGGGAGTCAGTAAACCTGGCTTTGACTCTTCAATTGGTCATATAATGACATAAACTTACATGTATACTTACTATGTAACATATGTACTTACTATATGTCAAGTATTGCTCTAAGTGTTTCACATATAACTCATTTAATTCTTACAACAACCCCATTCACTCCTCTATTGAACAAAGATTAACCCAACATTTCTATAGGCCAGGCACTGTTCTAGTTTCTGGGGATAGAGAAGTGATCAATACAGACAAAGTCCCTGTCCTCCTGTAGCTTACATTCTTTGGGGAAGAGAGACAATAATCAAGATAAACTAAGTAAGATAAATAGTTGTTTAGCGATAAATGCTAAGGAGAAATCAGAGCAGGAATGGGGGATTAGAAGTGTGAGGGGCAATGCAATTTTAGATAAGGTAGCCAGAGAAGGTCTAACTGAAAAAGTAACATTTGAATAATGGCCTGAAGAAGTTAGGGAACTGACCGTGTGGCTTTCTGGAGCAAAAGAATTTCAGACAGAGGGACCATCAAGTGTGAAGGCTTAGGAAGTGTGAAATGGTTGAGAAACAATGAGGAGGCCAGAGTAACTAGAGGAGAGTGTCAGGAAGTCGGAGCAGTCAAGGCTTGGGTCCTGTAGGTCATTGTAAGGATGTAGGCTTTTATTCTGAGTTAACCGGGAAACATTTGGAGGATTTTGAGCAGAGGAATGATATGCTGTAACTTAGGACCCAACAGGATAAATTGGGTGCTATGTTGAAAGTAGACTCTTAATAGGCAAGGAGAGAAGTAGGGAAGTTAAGAAGCCATTAAAGTAAGCCTGGTCGGAGATGATGGTGGCTTGGACTGGGGTGGTAGCAATGGGAGTGGTGAGAAGTGCCGAATTCTTGGAACTGTTTTGGTTGAGTGGCCAAGACTTGCTGGTAAACTGAATGTGAGATGTGAGAGAAAGCAAGGGGGTCAAGATGAAACCTATGTCTTTATTCCAAGCATTTGGAAGAAAAAAGTTGCCATTAACATATAGGAGGAACATATTTTGGTAAGTTCGAGATGGCAATTAGATATCAAAGTGGAAGATTATGTAGGCAACTGGAAAAATAAGTCTGGAACTCTGAAGTGAGACCCAAATTGAAGAAACACGAATATAATGATGATATTCAAGCTGTGTGCCTAAGTGAACTCACCAGGGAAGGAGTATAGAGTAAAAGAAGTCCAAAGATTGATCACTGGGGGGCTCTAACATTTAAAAGTCATGAAAAAAAGTGATGGAGATGAGGAAGAACTAGTAGAGGTGAGAAGGGAAATAAATTACGAGGTGAACCTTAAGATTGCTTGAGCTTATGGACTGAGAAAGTTCCTAGGCCATGGTACAGGTATGTGGAGGGGACCCCAAACAAAACCTAGCCATCCTCCTGAGTTGAAGAGACAGAGTTCAGAATTAGGGGAGACCCAGGCAGCTAGAATTCATGGGACAAATAATGGAGGGTTGAGAACCGCACAGAAATAAAGCCCTAGAAATCTGAAAATGGGATTTCCCTCAAGTTTTCAGCTGAGTAAAGATCAGCATTTGCCTACAAAGAAAATCTACCTGGGGCAAAAGAAAGAACTGGCCTGGACAAACAATCCAGAGTTCATACAGTTTGTGTTTCTGCCAGGGAGAATAGACCTTCTAACACACAGGGGCCTTTTTATTCCAGCAGAGTACTCAGAAGGGTATTGCCTCAGTAGGAAGACAAAATTAACCCTGGGCTAAAGGTGGTTTAGGTCCTACATAACAAAACCTAAAAGACTAAAAGAAAGCCTTGCAAGGATCAAACTGGGATCAAGATGCAGTGAGACCCTCCAGGACTCCTCCATCTCCACACCTCACCCCCCCCCCCAACAGAAGCTTTGATCAACTAGCAAGAACTGGCAGAAACATCTTTCTCAAAGCTTCAGAAAACAGTTAAAGGGCTAAAGTAACAGGGTAAGTGCTGAATCAAGAAAAAAACTACTTAAAAATGGTAGAATCTTGTGGCACCCTGACTGCCTCCTCCTCTACCCCTCACCAGCTCAGTGGAGGCAGCCCTTGCTCCCAGTGTGGATCTCTGGTCCCAATTCTGGAGGGAGAAGAGTAAACCTCATGTACATATTGGGAGCATGTATGTCTGGCCCAATATGTCTGATGGTGGCCTGATGGAATCACTCTTACAGAACTTCCCTGTGTGTAAAAGGCATGTGTGCTAGTTTGGATATATTATGTTCCACCAAAAGCCATATTCTTTAATGCAATCTTGTGGGGGCAGACGTATTAGTGTTGATTAGGTTGGTATCCTTTGATTGAGTGTTTCCATGGAGATGTGACTCAATCAACTGTGGACAAAACATTTGATTAAATTATTTTCTGTGAAAGACAGGGAGCCCACTCCGTCCTCTGCATTCCTGCAAAAGAAAGTTTTATTCTACTCATTTCTACAGGTTTTTATAGCATACAAGGTAGTTTCCTACGTGACTGTTTTCAGGTATCTCAGGGAGGGTACATTTTTTCTAAAGCCATGAGGTGTATTTACATATCTTAAGTCTTAAGGGACTATTTTTTTGGGGGCTAGATGGGAAACAGTGGGGGTGGGAGACAGGAGCATGGGAAGAGCCCAGCAGGAGCTCAGAGACTATTCCCTCATCTAAATTGCAGTCCACTTTCACACATGCAAAGCTTTTGGCCTTTTCCTAGCCTGGAGCCCACCTTCAGGCTTCCAGATTTTAGGAAATGGGCCCTATGTATAATCTGTCAAGCCAGGGGACCCTCCCTGTCTCCACAATTTTCATGGAGATATAGACCCCACCCATTCAAGGTGGGTCTTGATGTAATCATGGGAGTCCTGTAAAAGAGCTCACAAACAGAATGATCTCAGAGCAGCTGAGAGAGACATTTTGGAGACAGCCACTGAAAGCAGACTTTTGCTAGTGCTTCAGAGATGCTAGCCCAGAGTTTGCTCTGGAGAAACTAAGACAGGACAAAATGCCACAAGAGCAACATTTTGAAGAATGCACAAGAGCTGAGAGAGGAGCTGAAACACAACCTGGGATCAGCAGATGGCAACCACATGCCTCCCCAGCTAACAGAGATTTTCTGGATGCTATTGGCCTTCCTTCAGTGAAAGTATACTCATGTTGATGCCTTAATTTGGACATTTTCTTGGCATACAGACTGTAAATTTGTAACCAAACACCCCCTGCTTTATAAAAGCCAATCCATTTCTGGTATTTTGCATAATGTCAGCATTAGCAAACCAGAACAGCAGGTCATATAACTCTCCTACAGAATGTTGTGGGAGAGCAGTCAAGTTGTGTTGCCTGAGGCAAGGGATTATTGGCTGTGGGGCATACATGGCAAGGCCAGAGACCATGAAGAAACTGTTTCCTAGGGAAGAGGGTACATTTGGAACTATGTAAACAGAGGAATTCCTAGTACCACATGCACATGTTCAAGACAAGATGCATGCCCAGAAAGGATCAGGGAAACCACTAAGTATTGCCTGGTGCTGTTCTCTAGACTCCTTATATGGATGCGTCTGAAGCACTGAAGGAGAGTACTGCCACAAATTAATCTGCAAAGACTGGGAAAGGGCTTATCTTTTTCTTCTTCTTCTTTTCTCCTCTTCCTCCTTCTCCTCCTTCTTGTTAACTCCTGGCATTCAAGAAAAGTTCTGTCATAACACTGGGTGGATACAAGCTTAAGGAACAGATGCCTTAGAGTCTAAATTGCAGTCCAGGTTTCAGTAAAAGTTTACAAAACATACAAAGAAACAGGAAGAGATGGCCCAGGCAAAGAAGAGTAAATCTTCTATCTATCAATGAGGAGGACCACACCTGGTTCATACCAAAGACTCTTTTCAAAAAATGGTCCTAAAATGCTCAAAATGTTAAAGGAAAATGTGGACAAAGAGCTAAAGGGAATCAGGAAAATGAGGGATGAACACAAAGAAAATATCAATATAGGAACAGAAAATATGAAAAGGAACCAAACAGATCCGAAGACTACAATAACAGAAATTAAAAATTCCCTAGAGGGGTTCAAAAGCAGAATGGAGCTGGCAGAAGAAAGAATCAATGAACCTGAAGATAAGACCATTCTAATTATCCAGTCTGAGAATCATAAGGAAGAAGAATACATAAAAGTGAACAGAGCCTGAGAAACTTGTAAGACATCATCAAAGGTACCAATATATGCATTGTGGGAGTCCCAGAAGGATAAGAAAGAGAAAGGGGCAGAGAGAATATTCAAAGAAATAATGGCTAAAAACTTCCTAAATTTAATGAATGACAGGGATATATACATCCAGAATGCTCAACAAATTCCAAACAGGATAAAACCCAAATAGACCCACACCATGGCATATTATGCTCAAAGTGTTGAATGCCAAAGATAAAGAGAGAATTTTGAAAGCCAGGAGAAAGAAGCTACATGTTATGTATGAGGGAGAGTCAATAAGATAAAGTACTGATATCTCATTGGAAACCATGGAGGCAAGAAAGTAGTGGGATGGCATGTTTAAAGAGCTAAATGCCAAAAAATTGCCAACCAAGAATTATATATCTGGCAAAATTGTCTTTCAAAAATGAGAGAAGGCTAAAAATTTCCCAGATTAATAAAAGCTGAGGGAGTTTGTCACCACTAGTATGGCCCTACAAGAGATGCAAAAGAGAGTTCTGCAGGTTGAAAGGAAAGGACAATAGACAATAGATCAAAGACACATGAAGAAACAAAGATCTTTGGTGGGGGTAATGACATGAGTAAATACAAATGCCTGTAACATTGTGTTTTTAGTTTGTAACTCCACTTTTTACTTCCTACATGACCTAAAAAGCTAATAGGTAAAAAGTAATGATAAATCAGTGGTTTTGGATTCATAATGTACACATAAGTAATTTGTGACAAGAACCACATAAGGGTTGGGGGTATAGAGGAGTATAGGAACATAGTTTGTGTATACCATTGAAGTTTGGTTGGTATCAAAGCACAGGAGTTTGTTTTAGATTCAGGATGTTAAATACAAGTTCTAGGGTAACTATAACTACATAGGAAATATTGGAGAATATATAAGTTCATAGAGACAGAAATTAAGAGTTCAATTTTCCAGGAGTGGGGGGCAGGGGGTATGAGGAGTTAAAGCATAATGGGTGTAGGGTTTCTGTTTTCGGAGGTGGGAAAGTTTTAGTAATGGAAGGTGGGTAGGGTACCACAATATTGTGAATATGATTAATCCCATTGAATGATATGCTTGGGAGTGGTTGAGATGGGAAAGTTTGTTGTATATATGTTCCCAGATTTTTTTAAAAATCCCACATTTTTTAAAAAAGAGAGCAACTAGAGATACAATGGTAAATGCAATATGTGATCCTGGATAGGATCTAGAGAGGGAGGAGAAAGGGCTCAAAGGGACATTATAGGGACATATGAAAAAAGTAGAATATAGAGTGCAAGCTTTATATAAATGTTAAATTTCTTGAACTTGATAAGTACACTTAAGGTAGTTCCTTGTTCATAGGAAATGTACATGGCAGTATTAAGTGTGCAAGGAGCATGATGTATACAACCTACACTCAAGTGTTCAGAAAATGGATAGATAAATAGATGAATGGATAGAATAATATGTCAAATGTGGCAAAATGTTAAAATTGGTGGATGTGGGTGCCTGGGGGTGGGGTTGGGTATGTTGGAGTTCTTTGTATAGGGCTTGTATTATTTTTGTAACTGTCCTGTAAGTTTGAAAGTAGTTCAAAATAAAAAGTTAATAAATGGATTAAACTGTTTCCACATAACCTAACTACATCCCATAATAAGCTCAAAAAATATTTAAAGTAATAAAAGATTCTAGTATCCAAGAACATATAATTTGCAGTAATAAATCACCATACCCAATCAACTAATGTCAGGCATGAAAAGAAGCAGCAAAATTTGACTCATAATGAGAAGAAAAATCATTCAATAGAAACTGACTCTAAAATGATGTATTTGGTAGAATTATCAGACAAAAGCATTAAAGCAACTATTACATTAAATATATATGTATATATTGAAGAAGATGGAGGAAAACATGAATATGATAAGGAGAGACTGGAAGTTATAAACAAAGACCCAAATAAAAATTACGGAGTTGAAAACTATAATGTATGAAATGAAAATTACACCAGATGCAATTAACAACAAATTAGGTGCTGCAGTTAAAAGATTAGTGAAGTTATGAGACATAGCCATAGAAACTATCCAAAATAAAATCCAGAGAGATAAAAGATTGGGAAAAAACTGAACATAGAACCAATGTGCTTTGACACAATATCAAGTGGCCTATACATATTATTGGAGTTTCAGAAGGGGAAGAGAGGGAGGAAGGGATAGAAAAAATATGTAGAGAAATCATGGCCAAAGGTTTTCTAAATCTAATGAATACTATAAACCCATAGATCTAAGAAGTTCAGCGAATCCCAAGCAGAAGAAACATGAAGAAAGTGACACTAAGACACAGTATGATCAAATTACTTAAAAGTAATGATAAAGAGAAAATCTTCAAAACCACCAGAGGAAAAAGACACATCACATAGAGAGGAACAAAGATGAGGATGACAGCAGATTTCTCACTGGAACAATGCAAGCTAGAAGACAATGGCTTTGTCCTTTAACTACTAAAAGAATAAAATAGTCAACCTAGAATTATGTATGTGGAAAATACATCTTTTAAAACAAACATGAAGTAAAGACTTTTTGGTTATACTGAGAGAATTCATCACTAGCAGACCATCACTATAAGACACGTTAAAGGAACATTTCAGGCAGAAGGAAATGATACCAGATAGAAATATGGGTCTATCCCAAAGAATGAAGAACATTGAAAATGGTAAATATGTGGAGTAGATATAAAAGCTATATTTTTAAATCTCTGTAAGTTAATTGATTGTTTAAAGCAAAAATAATAATGTAATGTGAGGTTAGTAATATATATAGAAGTACAATGCAGTGTAACAATAGTACAAAGGCTGAGAGAGAGAAATGGAAGAATATTTTTGTAATCCTCTTATACTATATAGGTAAAGTTCTTATACTGTAGATGGTATGATATTACTTGAAGGAAGACTGTCATAAGTTAAAGATGTATACTGTAAACCCTAAAGCAACAACCAAACAAAATAAAACAGCACTAACAAAAAGAAGTATAATTAATAATCTGATAAAGACTATAAAATGAAATCATAAAAAGTAATTCTAGTCTCAACAACAAAAAGGTCAAACAACCCAATTAAAAATGGGCAAAGGACCTGAACAGACATTTGTCCAAAGAAGATATACAAATGGCCAATAAGTACATGGAAAGATGCTCAACGTCATTAGCCATTAGAAAAATGCAAATAAAAACCACATTGAGATACTCCATTCACACCCACTAGCAAAATATTATTAAAAACATGGAAAGTAACAAGTGTTGGTGAAGGTATGGAGTAATTAGAACCCTTGTAAATTGTTGATGGGAATGTAAAATTGTGCAGCTGCTATGGAAAACAGTCTAGTGATTGCTCAGAAAGTTAAGCATAGAGTTACCATATGGCCTGCAAATTCTATTGGTAAGTATATACCCGAAAGTATTGAAAACAGGGTCTCAAACAGAAACTTGTACAGCAATGTCCATACCAGCATTATCCACAATAGACAAAAGGCAGAAGCAAACCAAATGTTCATCAGCAGATGAATAGATAAACAAAATGTAATACATACATATAATGGATTTTTACTCAGCTATAAAAAGGAATGAAGTCCTGATACATGCAGCAACATGGATGAACCTTGAAAACATCATGCTAAGTGAAATAAGCCAGCACAAAAGAACAAATATTTTGTAATTCTACTTATGAGAAATATCTAGACTAAGCAAATTCATAGAAACAGAAAGTAGATTAGAGGTTACTGGGGGCCAAGTGGAGAGGCAAATGGAGAGTTACTGCTTATAGGTGAAGAATTTCTGTTTGGGGTGATGAAAAAGATTTGGTAATGGATAGTGGTGATAGCAGCACATCATTATGGATATAATTAATACCATTGAATTGTGCACTTAAAAATGGTTAAAATGGGAAATCTAATGCTATAAGTATGTTAACAAAATAAACTTTTAAAAAATTAATGCTAGTGAGATATCAAGGAATAAAGGAACTGAAAATTCCATTGATGAAAGCATAATGGCCAAAGAAAGAAATAGACCAAATTTGAAAGTTCATTTTATATTCTTTGAATATTAAGAGAAGGACAAACCAGAATCCGTCCTGGAGAGAACAGCTGAACCTGCAGTCTTGGTGCTTGTTTCCCCTCCTTTCCTCTTCATGAAAATAGTGTTGACTGTCATCTTTTCCTCTAATCCTGTGACTAATAGCTTATACTGTAGAAGGACAACTAGCTTAGAATGTGGTAATTTTAGTCTAGAAAACAATGTTTTTTTTTTCCAGTTCTGATTAGTCAATGTGAATTAGTAGGTGTTACCATGCTAGACTGGTTTGAGCTACCTTTTAAGTAAATTGTTCAGAGCTACTGAGTAATACCAACACATTTCAATAGGCTTAATAGAAAGCGAATTTCAAAGAACTACACCAGATTTATGTCCAGAGTCAGTATGTATAGCCTTAACAGAGAGATGAGGATTATGTTAGTAATGTAAAAGAAGGCAGTTCAAAGTGGCCAAAAACATATCTTTAAGGGAACTTTACAGATATTAAATGCCTGGAATTATAGTCATTCAAATATCAAAATAAAGTTTACAGAAGTGGAGTTTTGGAAATATGACTTAAGTAGTGCTTCCTCTTCAATTTTTTGGAAGAGTTTGAGCAAGATTGGTAGTAATTCTTTTTGGAATACTTGGTAAAATTCACTTATGAAGCCATCTGGTCCTGGGCTTCTCTTTTTTAGGAGGTTTTAGATGATTGATTCAATCTCTTTCTTGTGATTGGTTTGTTGAGGTCTTCTATTTCTTCTTGAGTCAGTGTGGGTTGTTCATGTTTCTAGGACTCTGTGTTTCATCTAAGTTGTCTAGTTTGTTGGCCTACAGTTGTTGATAGTATTCTCTTATGATCTTTTTTACTTCTTCAAAATCCATGGTTATGACCATCCTCTCATTTCAGATTTTATTTATTTGCATCACCTCCATGGTCTGATGAGAAATCCACAATTAGTCTTTTTGGCTTCCCTTGTATGTCATGAATTGCTTTTCTCTTGCTGCTTACAGAGTATTCTCCTACTCTTTGGCATTTGACAGTCTGATTTGTATGTGCCTTGGAGTGGATCTATTAAGATTTATTCTGTTTTGAGTATGTTTGGCTTCTTGGATTTGCATGTTTATGTCCTTTATAAGGGCTGGGAAAATTTTAGCCAATATTTCCTTAAATATTCTTCCTGGCCCTTTTTCCTTCTCTTCTCCTTTTGGGACACCTATGATGTGTATGTTTGTGTTCTTCATGATGTCAATCATTTCCCTGAGACCCTGTTCAAGATTTTCCATTTTTTCTTAATTTGTTCTTTTGTCTGTTTGAATTCAGTTGCTCTGTTAGCTCACTGATTCTTTCTTCTGCTTCTTCAAATCTGCCATTGTGTGTTGTGATGGTTAGGTTCATGTGTCAGCTTGGCCAGGTGATAGTACCCAGGTGTCTGCTCAAGTAAGCACTGGCCTACCCGTTATTGCAAGGACATTTGTGGCTGGTTAATAAACCAGAAGGCTGGTTTGTTAAATCCTCAGTCAATTGGCTGCAGCTGTGACTGATTACATCAAGGAAGGGTGTGTCTTTCACAATGAGAGGATGCAATCAGCTGGATTTAATCCAATCAGTTGAAGACTTTTAAGCGAGACAGAGAACCTTCACTTCTTCTTTGGCTAACCAGTTCACTGCCTGATCAGTTCATCAAACACCTTCACTGGAGTTGCTAGATTGCTGCCTGCTCTAAGGAATTTGGACTCATGCATAACCACAGTTGCGTGAGACACTTTTATAAAATCTTATATTTATAGATATCTCTTGTTGATTCTGTTTCCCTAGAGAACCCTGACTAATACAGCTTGGTACCAGGAGTGGTTCTTGAGAAACAGAATCTTAAAATGGGCTTTTACAATTGGTTTTCTCCACTGATCAGATTCAAAAGCAATAATGACTCCATTTCCAATAATCAAGATGGCACTGACAGTTCATGGTGTGGGTTGTCAATGAAGATACACAAAATATCACCATTTGATTCTCCTAATCATACTCTTGTATGAAGCAAGGCTCTGGGTGACAGTGTTTTTTTTTTTATTATTATTATTAAATTCAGTTTTATTGAAATACATTCACACACCATACAATCATCCATGGTATACAATCCACTGTCCACAGTATGATAACAGAGTTATGCATTCATCACCACAATCTATCTCTGAACATTTTTCTGACATCATAAAGAGCCAGAACAAGAATAAAAAATAAAAGTGAAAAAAGAACACCCAAATCATCCCCCCATCCCATTTGTCCTTTAGTTTTAGCCCCGTTTTTCTACTCATCCATACACTAGATAAAGGTGGTGTGATCCACAAGGTCTTCACAATCACACTGTCACCCCTTGTAATCTACATTATTCTATAATTGTCTTCAGGAGTCCAGACTGCTGGGTTGGAGTTTGGTAGTTTCAGGTATTTACTTGTAGCTATTCCAATACATTAAAACCTAAGATGTGTTATCTATATAGTGCATAAGAATGTCCACCAGAGTGACCTCTTAACTCCGTTTGAAATCTCTCAGCCACTGAAACTATTTCATCTCATTTTGCATCCCCTTTTTGGTCAAGAAGATACTCTCAGTCCCAAGATGCTGGATCCACATTCATCCCCGGGAGTCATATCCTGCATTGCCAGGAAGATTTACAACCCTGGGAGTCGGGTCCCATGTAGGGGGGAGGGCAGTGAGTTCACCTGGGTGACAGTGTTTTTGACACCTTAACAGAGTTTTGCAGAGTTAAGAGGTATAATGATGTTGGCTGGTTGCTCTTAGATATGCTGGATAAAGTTATAAGAGAAAAGAATGAGCTAAAGGCTTCAAATTTAAAACTTAAACACCGTATGACAGATGTTAAGGTTTCTATGTATGCCCTGAAGGAAAATCTTATTTCCTGTGGCCGCAGACTTGAGATTTCTCTAAACCAGACCCAGATTCTCTTTGTGTGAGTAGCAGTTTTACAATGTAAACTAAAATCTCAACTTCACAGGGTGTCTGCTGTTAAAGTAAAGGCATTCGTTGGAAAAGAATGGGATCCTGAAACTTGGGATGGGGACATATGGATTTATAATAATGGCAGTGAGGGCATTGGAACACTGGATTCTGCTGTGTCTTTGTTAGATATACCTGTAGTGCTTTGTCCTGAGGGAAAACTGTCCCCCTCCAGTCTGCCCTGAGGAAATAGCTTCCCAACCTCCTGTCTGCCCCAAGGAGCCTACCATCAAACCTTCACCTAAAGGGATTAACCCTTCGGTGCCTGCTAAACCTATAATCATGTCCCCTGAGGAAGCAGCCCTTACTCCTCTGTCTGGAGAGATTAATCCTGTTTCAGGAGATGAAACTGCAACAGAATGTCCTGATGTAAATGGCTTGAGGAATACTTCTTATTCTTTTCATGACCCCCCCCCCCCCCAGTCTTTGCTTGAAGACCTATAACTAGACTAAAGTTCCAATAGGCCCTGAAGGGTGAGGTACAAAGTGTGACCCATGAGGAAGTACACTATACTCCAAAGGAACTTAAGAGTGTGGGATAATGGTGGAAGGAATATAAGGTTGGATCAGGCTGAATTTACTGATATGGGCCCACTAAGCAGAGATTCTGCATTCAATGTTGTAGCTTGAGGGGTTAGAAAGGGCATTAACTGTTTGGGTGGTTGGCTGAAACATGGATCAAAAGGTGGCTGACATTACCTGGGGTTGGAATGCCAGAACTGCCCTGGTATAATGTAGAGGAGGGGATTCAAAGGCTTAGAGAGATTGGAATGTTAGAGTGGATTTATCATGGAACACCTGCTCACACAGCCCTGGAATGTCCAGAGGACATGCCTTTTGTCAGGACTGTGAGGAATAAATTTGTGAGACTAGCTCCATCATCCTTGAAGAGCTCTGTAGTTGCCCTTCTCTGTAGGTCAGATAATACTGTGGGAACTGCTATCACTGAGCTGGAATCCTTAAACACAATGGGGATAATCAGATCCGGAGTTGGCAGAAGCCACATGGAGCAGTTAATCATCAAAGACAAGGTAGGTGGCTACCATAATGGAAAGCAGGTGCAAGGCAGCAGTCAGAATAATCTGACTCACAGAGACTTATGGCATTGGCTAGCAGATCCTGGAGTACCTAGCAGTAAAATAGATGTGCAGTCTACAAAATCTTGTTTGAGCTGTATAAACAGAAGAATTCTAGGTTAAGTGAACAAAAGTCTACCCTGAATTTCAAAAACAGAGAGTCATGGCCCCTTAATCAATTTCCAGACTTGAGACAGTTTACAGATCCAGAGCCCCTTGATTGAGGGGTAGTCTGGGTACCCTTGGGGAAGGACCCTGTTACATTGTCAAAAATTTATACTGTTAATCTTCCTCCCAGTATTCCCCAGGGGAACCTATGGCCTTTTACCAGGGTAACTGTGCATTGGGGAAAAGGAAATGGTCAGATATTTTGTGGATTATTAGAAACTGGTTTAGAAGTGACATTAATTCCAGGAGACCCAAAACATCACTCTGGTCCACCAGCCATAGTTGGGGCTTATGGAGGTCATGTTATCAACAGAGTCTTAGCTCAGGTCTGTCTCACAGTGGGTACAGTGGGTCCCCAGACCCATTCTGTGGTTATTTCCCCAGTTCTGGAATGCATAATTGGAATAGACATAGTCAACAACTGGCAGAATCCTCACATTGGTTCCCTGACTCATGGAGTGAGGGCTATTATGGTAGGAAAGGCCAAATGAAACCGCTAGAACTGTCCCTACCTAGCAAAATACTAAACCAGAAGCAATACTGGATTCCTGGAGGGATTGCAGGGATTAGTGCCACTCTTAAGGACTTGAAGGATGCAGGGGTGGTGGTTTCCACCACATCCTCATTCAACTGTCCTATTTGACCTGTGCAGAAAACAGATGGGTCTTGGAGGATGCCAGTGGATTATTGTAAGCTTAACCAGGTGGTGACTCCAATTGCAGCTGCTGTTCCAGATATGGTATCATTGCTTGAGCAAATCAACACATCCCCTGGTACCTGGCATGCAGCTATTGATCTGGCAAATGCTTTTTTTCTCAATAGCTGTAAGTAAGGACCACCAAAAACAGTTTGTTTTCAGCTTGTAAGGCCAGCAGTATACATTCACTATGCTACTGCAGGGGTATATCAACTCTCCAGCCCTATGTCATAACATTGTCCACAGGAATCTTGATCATTTCTCCCTCCCACAAGACATCACACTGGTCCATTATATTGATGATATCATGTTGTTTGGACCTAGCGAGCAAGAAGTAGCAACTACTCTAGATTTGTTGGTGAGGTATTTGTGTGGCAGAAGATGGGAGATAAATCCAACAAAGTACAGGGGCCTTCTACCTCAGTAGAATTTCTATGTGTCCAGTGGTGTGAGATATGTCGAGATATCCCTTCTAAGGTGAAGGATAAGTTGCTCCATCTGGCCCCCTCCTATGACCAAAAAAGAGGAAAAACACTTAGTTGGTCTCTTTGGATTTTGGAGACAGCATATTCCTCATTTGGGTGTGCTGCTCTGGCCCATTTACCGAGTGACTAGAAAAGCATCTAGTTTTGAGAGGGGGCCAGAATAAGATGAGGTTCTGCAACAGGTCCAGGCTGCTGTGCACACTGCTCTGCCACTTGGACCATATGATCCAGCTGACCCAATGGTGCTGGGAGTGTCAGTGGCAAATGGAGATGCTGTTTGGAGCCTTTGGCAGGCTCCTATGGGAGAATCACAATGCAGGCCCTTAAGATTTTGGAATAAAGCCTTACCATCCTCTGCAGATAACTACTCTCCATTTGAGAAACAGCTTTTGGCTTGCTGTTGGGCCTTAGTAGAGACAGAATGCTTAACCATGGGCCACCAAGTTACCATGAGACCTGAGTTACCTATCATGAGCTGGGTGTTGTCTGAACTGCCAAGCCATAAATTTGGGCATGCAGAACAGCATTCTATCATAAAATGGACATGGTATATACAAGATAGAGCTCGAACGGGTCCTGAAGGCACAAGTAAGTTACATGAGGAAGTGGCCCAAATGCCCACAGCCCCCACTTCTGCCACATTACCTTCTCTTTCCCAGCCCACAGCTATGGCACCTTGGGGAATTCCTTACAATCAGTTGACTGAAGAAGAGAAAATGTAGACCTGGTTTACAGATGGTTCTGCATGATATGCAGGCATCATCTGAAAGTGGACAGCTGCAGCACTGCAGCCCTTTCTGGGATGTCCCTGAAGGACATTGGTGAGGGGAAATCCTCCCAGTGGGCAGAACTTCAAGCAGTGCACCTGGTTGTTCACTTTATTTGGAAGGAGAACTGGGCAGAGGTGAATTTGTATATTGATATATGGGTTGTTGCTAATGGTTTGGCTGGATGGTCCGGGACTTGGAAGGAACATGATTGGAAAATTGGTGACAAAGTAGTCTGGGAGTAGTCTGTGGATAAACTGTTCTGAGTGGGCAAAAAAACATGAAGATATTTGCATACCATGTGACTGCTCACCAGAGGGTGATTTCAGCAGAAGATTTTAATAATCAAGTGGATAAGATGACCCATTTGGTGGATATCAATCAGCCTCTTTCTCCAGCCTGCCATTGCCCAAAGGGCTCATGAACAAAGTGGCCGTTTTGGTAGGGATGGAGGTTATGCATGGGCTCAGCAACATGGACTTCCACTCACCAAGGCTGACCTGGCCACAGCTATTGCTGAGTGCCCAATCTGCCAGCAGCAGAGACCTACACTCAGTCCCCAATATGGCACTATTCCCTAAGGTGATCAGCCTGCTATCTGGTGACAGATTAATTACATTGGACCACTTCCATCATGAAAGGGGCAGCAATTTGTTCTCACTGGAATAGACACATACTCCAGATATGGGTTTGCCTTCCCTGCATGAAATGCTTCTGCCAAAACTACCATCCAGGGACTTACAGATTGCCTTATCCACCATCATGGTATTCCACACAACATTGCTTCTGACTAAGGAACCCACTTCACAGCAAATGAACTGAGGGAATAGTCACATTTTCATGGAATTCTCTGGTCTTACCATGTTGCCCATCATCCAGAGGCAGCTGGGTTGATAGAACAGTGGAATGGTCTGTTGAAGACTCAATTACAGTGCCAACTAGGTGGCAATACCTGGCAAGGCTGGGGCAGTGTTCTCCAGGAGGCTGTGTATGCTCTGAATCAGCGTCTACTCTATGGTGCTGTTTCTCCCATAGCCAGGATTCATGGGTCCAGGAATCAAGGGATGGAAACAGGAGTGGCACCACTCACTATCACTCCTAGTGACCCACTAGGAAAATTTTTGCTTCCTGTCCTTGCAAGCTTAAGTTCTGCTGGTCTACAAGTCTTAGTTCCAAAAAGAGGTGTGCTTCCACCAGGAAACACAACAATAATCCCATTGAACTTTGGGCTTCTTATGCCTCTGAATCAACAGGCAAGGAAGGGGATTACTGTACTGGCTGGGGTGATTGATCCTGTCTACCAAGGGGAAATAGCACTGCAACTACACAATGGAGGCAAAGAAGAGTTTTCCTGGCATACAGGGGATCCCCTAGGGCATCTCTTAGTACTACCATGCCTTGTGATTAAAGTTGATGGAAAACTGCAACAACCCAATCCAGGCATGGCTACCAATAGCCAGGAAACTTCAAGAATGAAGGTCTGGGTCACCCCACCAAGCAAAGAACCAAGGCCAGCTGAAGTGCTTGCTGAGGGTAAAGGAAACATGGAATGGGTAGTGGAAGAAGGTAGTGATAAATATGAACTATGGCCATGTGACCAGTTACAGAAATGAGGACTATGATAGCATGAATTTTTTCTCCTTGCTTTGTTATGATATTTAAGTTAAAGGAAATCAATTTTAAGAGTTAATATCACCCAAGGACTTGCACCCTATTCTGGAGAGATTTAGTGCATTTCTGGTTGTACGCAGGATAATGGAGTATTGTTGGGCAAAATATATATCTGTTATTGTTCTCTACTTAGAGATAAAGTATGGTTTAAGGTGATGTGTATAACTGCCAAGTTGACAAGGGGTGGACTGTGGTGGTTAGGTTCATGTGTCAACTTGGCCAGGTGATGGTACCCATGTGTCTGGTCAAGCAAGCACAGGCCTAACCATTACTGCAAGGACTTTTGTGGCTGCTTAATAAACCAGAAGGCTGCTTTATTAAATCCTCAGTCAGTTGGCTGCAGCTGTGACTGATTACATCAATTAAGGGCATGTCTTTCACAATGAGAGAATGTAGTCAGCTGGATTTAATCCAATCAGTTAAAGACTTTTAAGGGAGACAGATAGAGGACTTTCACTTCTTTTTCAGCTAACCAGTTCACTGCCTGAGGAGTTCAGCAAACATCTTCATTGGAGGTGCCAGTTTACCACCTGCCCTATGGAATTTGGACTCTTGCATAACTACAGTTGTGTGAGACACCTTTATAAAATCTTATATTTATAGATATCTCTTGTTGATTCTGTTTCCCTAGAGATCCCTAATGCATGTGTCTCTAGTGTATTTTTAAATTGTTTTATTGAGATATATTCATATACCATACAGTCATCTGTTGTGTACAATCAACTGCTCACAGTGCCATCATATAGTTGTTTATTCATCACCCCAATCTATTTTTGAACATTTTCTTCATACCAGAAAAAGTAAAAATAAGAATAAAAAATAAAAGTAAAAAAGAACACCCAAATCATCCCCCTCCACCCTATTTTTTGTTTAGTTTTTGTTCCCATTTTTCTACTCATCCATCCATACACTGGATGAAGGGAGTGTGATCCACAAGGCTTTCACAATCACACTGTTACCCCTTGTAAGCTACATTGTTATACAATCATCTTCAAGAGTCAAGGCTATTGTTTTGGAGTTTGATAATTTCAGACATTTACTTCTAGCTATTCCAATACATTAAAACCTAAAAAGGGTTATCTATATAGTGCGTAAGAGTGCCCAACAGAGTGACCTCTCAACTCCATTTGGAATCTCTCAGCTACTGAAAACTTTGTTTTGTTTCATTTCATATCCTCCTTTGGTCAAGAAGATGTTCTCAATCCCACGATGCTGGGTTCAGATTCATCCTCAGGAGTCATATCTTGCATTGCCAGGGAGATTTACACCCCTGGGAGTCAGATTCCCTGTTCTAGTGTATTTTTAATATCATATACAGTGTCTTTTATTTCCATAAGAGCTGTTATTATTCTATGCATTCTTTCAAGTTCTTCTTTATGCTAACATAGTGTCTTCTTAATATCCTTTATCTCTTTATGCATATTTTGCTTTATCTCCTTGAATTGATTCAGGATATTTATTTGAACATCTTTGATTAGTTGTTCTGAATTTTGTGTCTTCTCTGACTTTTTAATTTGTTCCTTTGACTGGGCCATTTCTTCCTGTGTTTTAGTGTGCCTGTAATTTTTTGCTGATATCTGGTCATTTGACTATCTTGATAGGATTATTCTGAAGGTTGGTTTCTTTCTCTTTTCTAGGATTTAGTTGTTGCCTGGGTTTATATTAGGGCACTGCTTTGACAGTTGCATCATCAGTATTTCTTAGCCAAAACAGGGCTGGATCCCCATGCAGGGACCTGGGATAGAGTATGGAGAACAGGACTTTTTAGAGGACCAAATGATCCTGGATGGAAATCTCCTCCCTGATATTTTTCTCTTTATTCAATTCTGTGTTTGTGGGTTCCTTCTCCAATCTTTACCCTCCTCCAGAGTTCTGAGCAAGTGAAATTTGTCCTTTTTTTTTTTTTTTTTTTTGCCAAAACTCTGGGGAGAGGTTTTCAGTAGATGTCTTATGTTGCCAAGTTGATGATGTCTCTGCACTATGTTGATTTTCAAAAATTATTTTTAAACCATCTGGAACTTACAGAAAAGCCACAAGTACAATGCAAATAGCTTCCCCCCCCCCAAATTATTTGAGAATAAGTTTCCAACCTGACACTCCATCTTCTCCAAATACTTTAATAGACATTTTCTACAAATAAGGACATCACAACCCACATAATTAGGAAACTGGTAGTCATGAATTACTACCTCAGACTCCATTCAAGTTTCATCAGTTTTCCCAACTATGCCCTTGGTGATGGTTAAGTTCTTGTGCCAACTTGCTTAAGTATGGTATCCAGTTGTTTGGTCAAGCAACAACTCATGTGATTGTTACTGAGATGGTATTTCATATATGGATTTTCATGGGTAGTAGGTTCATTGCATCTACAGGTGATTGAATCTACAATCAACAAAAGAGATTGTCCTCAGCAATTCTCATCCAATAAGTGGGAGGTCTTAAAACTGGAACTGAGGATTTCAGAAGTCAGAAAGACTTTCTAGGTCTATTGCAGTTAGCCAGCTTCTTCTGGGGAATTCGATGTCACTGTCTTCAGAGTTTCCAGTTTGTGGCCTGTGCTATGGAGTTAAGACTTGCCAGTCCCCACAGTTGGCAGAGACAATTCCTATAATAAATATAAATATAAATGTGAATGTAAATATAAATCAGTTTTCTTTCTCTGAAGAACCCTGACTAACATACTTTTTACAGTAAAAGGATTTAGTAGTTCAGAATTACACATTGTCTTTAGATGTCATGTCCTTTCAGGCTCCTTCCATCTAGATCAGTTTCTCAGTCTTTCTTTGGCTTTCACAAAGTTAACACTTTTGAAGATTATAAATAGGATGTAGGATAAGGTAATCCATGGGCAGGAATGATTTGAAATGATTCTGAGTTCATCTTTTTGCATCCTATCAGAAGTTGCACATTTTTAATCTGTCTTATTACTGGTTACTAATTATGTTATCTTAATACCTGATTAAGGTGGTTTCTTTCAGCCATCTCTACTATGAAATAACTTTTTTCCCTTTCTAATTAATAAAAATATGTGTATTTGTGGAGGTATATGAAACCATGAAAATCTGCCTTTCTTTGCCAAGCTTTCAATTGATTTATTTATATCACATAAATGCTGTTTTCCCATTTTATTCAGTGGTTATAGATTTCATGATAGATTTGGCCATTGGGGATCCATTCAAGCTCTGTGTACTTTTGGCACATCCCCTTAATCTTGTGAGTACTTCCTTACTTTCTAGCACAATAAGATGTCCTGGTGCACCAGTTTGAATACATTGTGTCCCCCAAATGCCATTATCTTTGATGTAATCTTGTGTGGGCAGACATTATCAGTGTTGATTAGATTGTAATTCTTTGAGTGTTTCTTTGGAATGTGCCCCACCCAGCTGTGGGTGATGACTCTGATTGGATAATTTCCATGGAGGTGTTGCTCTGCCCATTTGGGGTGGGTCTAAGTTGATCAGTGGAGCCATATAAATGAGCTGACATAACAGAAGGAACTCAGTGCAGCTGTGAGTGATATTTTGAAGAGGAGCTACAGCCAAGAGAAACACTTTGAAGAAAGCACAGGAGCTGCGCATGAGAGACAGTTTGAAGATGGCTGTTGAAAGCAGACTCTTGCTCTGGAGAAGCTGAGAGAGGACAAATATCCCAAGTGCAACTAAGAGTGACATTTTTGAAGAACTGCAGCCTAGAGAGGAACATCCTAGGAGAAAGCCATTTTGAAACCAGAACTCTGGAGCAGACACCAGCCACATGCCTTTCCAGCTAACAGAGGTTTTCTGGACACCATTGGCCATCCTCTGGTGAAGGTACTCGATTGCTGATGTGTTACCTTGGAGACCTTATGGCCTTAAGACTGTAACTGTGTAATCAAATAAACCCCTTTTATAAAAGCCAATCCATCTCTGGTGTTTTGCATTCTGGCAGCATTAGCAAACTAGAACATCCAGAATCAGCCATTTCTACAAGGAGTTCTATTCGTTTTTGTGGAGAATGTAATTTAGAAACCAAAATCGGGATGCTAGACATGCTCAGTGCTTTGGGGATTGCTGCTTTCAGCCTCCTCAGTAGACAGAGAATAGTTACACACACACACACACACACACACACACACACACACACACACACACACTCATTCCATACATTTGCATCTGCTTTATTGCTGCCTGTAATACTGCACATCTTAAGTATACAGCAATACCTCCAATTTCATTCTCAAACCACAAGATACACTGTAGCTTTCTATCTTTCCTGAGACTTGGACCTAATTATCCAAGTAGTTTCAGGCTCTCTATTTTGTTCAGTTGATCAGTTTGTCTATCTCTGAACCAATATCATGCCATCTCCATTATTATTTCATCTATAATAAGACTTGCCATCTGGTAGGGGAAGACCTTGCTTCTCTTTTTTAATTATTTATGACTATTTTAGCTATTTTTCATCTTTTATTCTTTGTAAAAATTTTGCAATCAGCTTGTTAAGGTCCTCAAAAAATCTTGTTGAGCTTTTGATTGGAATAGCGTTGAATCTGAAGATAGATATGGGATGTGTGTGGATGTGTGTGAAATTTTATGATACAGAGTATTCCTCTTATGAATATGATGTGTTGCTCCTTTCACCTTTCCTTATTTGTAACTCACTACTCTTAGAGTAAGAAACCTAGCTCACATTATTGACAATATATCTGCTTATTTTCTCCAAATCCACATTAGGTAGTTTCAAAAATGCTAGCCCACACCACTGTGGCAACCAAACCTATGGGTCAACATTTGTTTACAGTTCTTTTTGTCTTTAACCTGAAAGCATAAGATCAGAAGTCTATGTTCAAGAGTACTTGGATGAGTCCTCCTTCTACTCCTCCTCCTCCTCTTCCGCTTCTCTTCCTCCTCCACCTTTTTCATCCCCCCCCTTAAGTGTAGTTATGTCATTCATTTGAAGTACAGCTAGGTTTATTTGTTTTTGTTGTATTCCATTTTGGAGTTTCCTTCATTCTTGTTGCTTTCATTTAGTCATTTTGAGTATGTGAAACATAAACTGGCTCTCAAAACTAGTTTAAAAGGCATTCTTAGAGACGTGTTCCTCCCCATTCATACCTTCTACTTTGGTTCCATACCTCCATTCTTCTCACTCTATTTCAATCCACTCCCTGTAAGAAACCTGTCTCATTTAGTTTCTTGTTTAACATTTTTCTGATTCTTGTGCACAAATGAGCAGCTACATGCTTATTTTCTTATTTCCCCTTCTATCTTACACAAAGACAGCATACTATAGATATTCTTTAGCACTCTTCTTTTTTCATTTAACAGTTATCCTGAGAAATTTATCAGTTTATTGTCATCTTCCTCATTCTTTTTTAACAGCTGTGGAGTACCCTATCATGTAGCTATACAACTTTTTAAATCAACCACTCTCTTAGGTATGGACATTAGGATTTTTCCAATATTGCCCAATGATAAACAATATTGTAATGAATAACCTCATTCCTATGTATTTTCATATTTTTGATGTGTATCTTCAGGGTAAATTCCTGTTAAGAGAGATTGTGAGGTCAAAAGATAAATGTAGATATTGCATTTTTGTTAGATATTGCCAAATTTACCTCCAAAAGAGTTGTGCCAGTTTACATTGTGACAGCAATGTATAAGAACCTCACCAAAATAATATGTTTTACTTTCTAATTTTTGCCAATCTTATGGATAAGAAATTGTATCTCAGGGTAGTTCTAATCTGAATTTCTCTAATTATGATTGAGGTTGAATATCATTATATACACTTATGGATTATTTTTATCTTTATATCTTTTGCAAATTCTTATACTGGGTTTTGGTTATTTTCCCTCTCAATTAGTAAGAGTTTATTATTTTTTTAAATATGTTAGGGGCAGTAGCCCTTTATCTGTGATAAATGTTCCCAATATTTTCTCAATTGTATTTTGATTTTATCTATTTTATTTTTGTCATGCAAAAGTTTTATAAATTTTTATAAAATTTATCAATCTTTCACCATCTTGATTTTGAGTTATAATTACAAAACTTATCCTCCACCCAGGTTGTAAAGAAATTCATCCATAATTTCTTCTATTACTTGTGCTGGTTTGAAACTGTTATGTACCCCATAAAAGACTATGTTCTTTTAATCCACTCTTGTGTGGACAGACCTATTGTGGGTGGGGTCTTTTGATTAGGTTGTTTCCATGGAGATTTGACTCACTCACTTGTGGGTGGGACCATTTGATTAGATTATTTCCATGGAGATGTGACCCTACCCATTCAAGGTGGGTCTTAATTAGTTTACTAGAATCCTTAAGAGAGCTCAGGGAGAGAGAGAGAGCTCAGAGCCAATGCAGACCCATACACTTGGAGATGTAGACAGAAAGATGTTTGGAGATGCTAAGCTAAGAGATGAAGCCCAGAGTTTTCCCTGGAGAAGGTAGGTAAGAACCCATAGATGCTCAAAGGGAAGGCCACTGGAATCAGAAGCTGAAAGCAATGCAACCCAGGAGCAAAGGACCAGCAGACGCCAGCCACATGCCTTCCCAGCTGACAGAAGTGTTCTGGCTGCCATTGGCCTTTCTAGAGAGAAGCTGAGAGAGAAATTTTGGAGAGAAGCTAAGATATGTAATTCAGTGTTTGCTCCCAGGAGAAGCTAAGAGAGAAGCTAAGACAGAAACCCAGACACATTTTGGAGAAAGCCACAGAAACCAGAAGCTAAACATGGGAGAGGGCCAGCAGACTCTAACCATGTGCCTTCCATGTGACAGAGGAACCCCAGATGTCATTGGCCTCTCCTCAGAGAAGTTATCTTACTCTTGGTGCCTTCATTGGGACATTTTCATGGCCATAGAACTGTAAATTTGTGAACTAATAAACCCCCATTGTAAAAGCCAATCCATTTCTGGTATACTGCATTTCAGCAGCTTTTGCAAACCAAAGCGTTTGTATGCTTTCATGTTTTTATACTTAGGCCCCTGATCCATTTGGAATGTATTCTTGTGTAGGATGTGAGATATGTACTTAATTTTATGTTTAAACAAATGGTTGACTACTTATCCCAGCACCATTTAGTAAGAAGTCTCTTTCTGCCCCAATACCTTGAGACGTCAGCTTTACCATTTACTAACTTTCTATATGCATGTGGGTCTATTTCTTGGCTTTCTATTCTATTCTCTGTGTATATTCAGCTACTGGTACCACCTGTTTTAATTTTACAGGCTTTATAATATATTTTAATATCTGGCAGGGTTATTTAGTTTCGTAGGCTGTTCCAGCAAATACTATGAAATGGGTTGGCTTAAACAATGGGAATTTATTAGCTCACAGGTCTGAGGCCTTGAAAATATCCAAATCAAAGCATCATCAAGGCAAAGTTTTCTGCCTGAAGACTGGCTGCTGGTGATCCTTGGCTCCTCTACCACATGGCAAGACACATGGCAGCCTTTCTTGGTCTCTCACTTCTCTTCTGTGTTTTATTGATTTCAGCTTGTGGCTTCCATGGTGTTTTCTTTCTCTGTGTTTCATTCTGTTTATAAGGTACTCCAGAAATAGGTTTAAGACCTACGCTGAATGAGGTGGGTCACTCCTTGACTGAAGTAGCCTCATCAAAATGTTCTACTTACAATGGATCTACACCCACAGGAATGGATTAGCTTTCAGAATATGTTTTTCTTGATTACATACATTCCAAACCACCACACAGGGTTAGTCCGCTTTTAAAGCACTTAATTTTCAGTATTTTCCTGGCTATTACTGCATATTCAGTATCAGCTTTTCTAGCTCCATAAAGAAGCTTATTGGGAGCTTCATTGAAATTATGTTAAGTTTATGTTAGCTTAGTACTGACATTTTTATAATTTTGCATCATCATATCCAAAAGCAATATCTTTCCATTTGCTCAAGTCTACTTTTATTTCTTTCCAGAGTATTAAATATTTCCTCATAGAGGTTTTGTACACTTATTAAGTTTGTTCCTAAGAATTTTATCTTCATTGTTGCTATTATAAATGTGTTTTCTCTGTCATTAATTATATCCTCTAACTGGTTATGTTAATGTAGGTGAAATTTATTAATTTTTGTATGTTTATTTATATCCTGCTACCTTACTGAGTTCTTCTATTGTTTGTGCTAGTTTTATGATTGATGCTTTAGGCTTCAGTTATGCTTTCATATCATCTGAAAATATAGTTTATTATTTCCAATTCTTAAGCCTCTAATTGATTTTTCTTCTAATTTCATTGACTAATATCTTCAGAATAATATTGAATAATAGGGGAGGGTGTGGGAATCCTTGCCTCATTCCTGATCTTGGGAGAAATATCTCTAATGTTTCTCCATTAAGGAGGATTATAGGTTGCAAGTATAAATTTTAGCATGTTAAAAAACCCAACAATTCCTGTTTTCCTTGGTGTTAAATTTTGTCAAAGGAGTTTTCAGCATCCCTGCAGATAGCATGATTTTATTCTCTTTGTATCTATTAATATGGTGGATGATATGTTGAATTTCCTTATATCGAACCAATCTTGCATTATTGGAACAAATCCCATTTGATCATGTTCTATTCTTTTCTTTATGTGTTACATGTGGGGAAAGTAGTTTCTAGCTGGATAGCAATGTTCCCAGAAAAAAATGTGTAGCTGAAAGAGTGGTTCATATTACAAAATGTAAAAGGAATTTTTTAATGTTTTAATTTTTGTTATTAATTTCAAATATGATTACATTGTGTTCATAAAAAGTGGTCAATGTGATACTATTTCTTTGAATTTTGTTAAGATTTCTTTTATGTACTGTCCTAGTATATGGTCAAGTTTTGTAAATATTCCATGAATGCTTGAGGAGATTGTACATTCTCTAATTGTTGATTGAAGGATTTTATATCTACCTAGTAAGTAAAGCTTATTAATTGTGTTTAAGTCTTTGAAGTTTTTACTACTTTTTTGTCTATTTGACTTATTAATAGTCAATAAAAGTTTGCTAAAATTTCATTATATGGTGGTAGACTTATCAAATTATTCTTTTAATTCCATCAGTTATTGTTTTATATATTTTAATGCCAAATTATTTGTTCATATAAATTTAGATCTGTTCCGTCTTCTGCAAATTAAAATTTTTTATCATATGAAACCTTTTCTATCTGTAAAAATGCTTTTTTGTCTTAAAGTCTATTTTGTCTTTTGCATTTGGCTGGTATATTCCTAGCATATCTTTTTCCATTTTCTTTTCACTCTGGTTTTCTATGTCCTTATGTTTTTAGGAGTGTCTCTTGTACACAACACATAGCTGAACTAAAAAGAAAAATAATCTAATCTGGCAATCATCAGCTTTTACCTGAAGTAGATAGAGCCATTTATACATACTGTATTACTAATTACTTGGACTTTTTTCTAACATTTTACTTTTTACATTCTATTTATTCAAATTTTTTATGTTTATTTTCTCTTTGTCTTAAAAATCTGATTGCTTAGCATATTTTTAAATTGTTTTCTTTTCTTTTTTCCCCCCATTTTTTTTCTTCTACTGACCTGGAAGTTATACACACTGTTTCTGATCTTTTAATGGCTATATTGAAATTTAATATGCATACTTAACAAAGTTTAAAGTTTATTTCTTAACCGTCACCTGAATAGTTTAAAGAGTTTGGAACACTCTCACTCTAGTCACCCCTCCTGACTTACTCCTTCTGTTAAATAGTAAAACTTATTTTAAAGGTGTAGTAATCAAAGTGGCCTGTACTGGCTCAGTAACTGACAAATAGATTCATAAATAGAATAGAGACTGTAGAAACAGATTCAGGCATTTGGTACTTCAATAATTGGCAAAGTATGGTTTATATTATAAATGGTGATAACTGGCCATATATCTGGATGTCATAGGTCCCTACTCACACCATACACAAAGATACAAAGATAAGTATTATTTAAAAATAAACCTAAACATAAAAACTAAACTATAAAAATAACTGAAAAATTAGCAGAGTAGTTTTATAACCTCAGAGTGGTGTTGACCATAAGCAATGTAAGAAATTCAGAAACAGCAAATAAAAATATTGGCAGAATTGACCACCATCTTAGTTTGCTAGGGCTGCTATGACAAATACCATACAATGGATTGACTTAAACAAGCATTTATTGGCCCATAGTTTGGAGGCTAGAGGTCCAAAATCAAGATGTCAGCAAGGCCATGCTTTTCCCCAGAGTCTGTAGAGTTATGGTGTTTGGCAATACTCTGTTACATGGCAGTGTCTTTCTGACTTCTCCTGGTTTCTGGCTTTTCTGGTTGAATTCTGCCTTCTATTACTGACTGCCTCTAAATTTCCTCCCTTTATAAGATCCCCAGTAATACAGAGGCTCACCCTGATTCAATTTGGCCACACCTAAATAGGATCTTCTAATACCCTGTTCACAAATGGATCCACACTCTGACTCATGTTAACACATTCAAAGATACTATTTACAAATGGGTTCTTGCCCACAAGAACGTGGATTAAGACTGCACATATTTTTAGTGGAGTATATGAGTCAGTCCCCAACAACTACTATCCCACATTTAGGAATTTATTCTACAGGAAAAAGTCAGTTAAACCAAACCAAACAGTCCAGCTCTAACGGTGGATGAGAATGACAACTTGGATTCTGTTTAACTGTACTTAAACTAATAAACACCTCAAAGTCTACATAAGAGTAGTTTGAACAGTGTGACTGTTTGATTTGAAAATTGTATGGCTTGCAGTCCCTTTATCCAGTGTATGGACAGATGAATGGGAAAATGGGGACAAAAATTGGATGAAGAATAGGGTGGGATGGAGGGGATGGAAAGTTTTGGGTGTTCTTTTTTGTTTTTAGTTTTATTTTGGAGTAAGGAAAAGGTTCAAAAATTGATCCTGGTAATGAATGCACAAATGTATGATGGTGCTGTGAATAACTGATTGTACACTGTGGATGACTGTAGGGTATGTGAATATATCTCAAACTGTATTAAAAAAAAAGTAAATGAACAATTGGGGGAGGAGAGGAATGGGATGCTTTGGATGTTCTTTTTTATTTTAATTTTAGTTTTATTTTTTGGAGTAATGAAAATGTTCAAAGTTTGTGTTGATGAATGTACAACAATATGACAATACTTTGAACAACTCTACACTTTGAGTGATTGTATGTTATGTGACTATATCCCAATAAAATTGCATAAACAAAAGTCTACATAAGATAAAGGTGCAGATAGGTGGATGTGGCTCTTTATTATCTCCTTTTTCTTCTCATGGAAGAGTCTCCAAAGTTCATGGATGTTAATAGCTGCCATCGAGATATCTGTCTGGTGAGAGAATCAAAATGTGTGGGATTAGTGCTTTTATTCCCCTAATTAGACCAGCTCCCCAGATTATACTTACTACCACACAAGTAATAATTCAACTTCTTGGAAAGACACTTCAGCCCAGGCCAATGACCAGGTCCTAAGGTATGTAATTCTTGCTGTACCTCATCGGAACACTCTTTCTTCATCTGTACTTGTGATGCACTCGTCTGACCTTGGTCTACCCAGCCAGGACATAAGATAACACAGGAAAATCACACAACAGTGTCTGACACATACTAAAGATTCCATAACATTTAGCATTATCATTAGACTTGTTTTAGCCAACCTGCATTACTTTTGTAATTAGAAAAAAGCTCCCAAAATAGAAAGCTATAGGAAATCATCAAAAAAATATTCACTATATATGCACATTGGCCCTGTAATTCCAGTTCTAAGGATATGTCTATAGAAATAACCACAGAAGTGCAAGATGTGTATATAAGGTTGATCATATCAGCATGTTTTTTATAGGAAAAATTATGAACAGCCTAAATGTCCAGGCATTGGTTAAATAATATATAGTATATTATTTATATAAGATACAATGCAATCTTAAATTTCAAATAAGTGTGTGTATATGATGTGATGAGATACTAAAGTGAAAAATGTAAATATAGAACATTCTTTTATTCATTCAATCAACAAGCATTTATTGAATGTCAATTATATGCTTGACATTGCTAAGAATTAGGAATACAGAGGTAAGGAAGACAGACAATCCCTAAGGAGCTTACTTATAAATATTAGCTTCAGTAGTGGTGACTTCTGCCTTGTAAGACTTGGGGGATGGTGAGTTTTTATTTTTTTCTTCTAAGTTTTACTCTATTTTTACTTTATATGGCACTATATTGTAAGGCATTTTTTTTACAATGATCATATAATTTAAAAACACAATAAAGATTTTTAAAAAGTTCCAACTCATTCCTATCTAAGATATTATTTTTATCTCACAGTTTGAGAATACTTATTTGTGGTGGTTTGAAGCTGTTTGTATCCCAGAAAAATATGTTTTTGAACCTAATCCATCCCTGTAGATGTGAACCTGTTGTAAGCAGGACCTTTTGACGAGGTTACCTCAGTTAAGGTGTGGCCCACCTGAATCAGGATGGTTCTTAATCCTCTAACTGGAGTCCCCCATAAGCAGAATGAAGTTCAGACACAGAGAGAGAAAGCCATAGAAAGAGAAGCCAGAAATTTAGCATCAAGGGAAACTGGAAGGGAAGGAAGAGACCAGCAGGCACTGCCTAGTGCCTTGCTCTGAGACAAGCTAAGGACCAAGGATTCCTGGCAGCCAGCCCCAGAATGCCACAATCTGGGGAGAAAGCATTGCCTTGTAGATGCCTTGATTTAGACTTTTTTCCCAGCCTCAAATTGTGAGTGAATAAATTTCCGTTGATTAAGCCAACCCATTGCATGGTATTTGCTTGAGCAGGCCAAGGAAACCAAAACACCATCAAAGAAGCTAGATATTGAAAAATAATGTACTTGCTCTATAGTTCAAAGCTTTCTTATGACAATCCTGTGAAGGCCTTCGGTGGATAATGTGGCAGTGGGGATACACACAAGCTGCAACAAAGACTGACAAGCCAAATAAGTTATTTTTCATAAGAATAAAAATGAAAGTTTAGTTTCTTTATGGGGAAAAAAGAAAACAAAAGAAAACAAAATAAGGCTAGAGATGGAAGATGCAAAAACTAGAGTCACCAAATATACTGTTTCTCAAGGTGTGATGCTTGGGCCACCTTCTCAGCATCCAGGAATTTGTTAAAAATGCAGGTTCCTAACCCCCTCCAAGACTTCTGGCCTTGTACCTCCTGAAGGTGAGGCCGGAAGGGACCTGTATCTTAAACCAATAATCCTGGTGTCCTGTAGACACTTGTTAAATGCAGCACCTTGGGTCCACACACCCCAGAGAATGGCTCTGGCCTTCCTCTTTATTTTAGCTTTTATTTTATTTTTTATCCTCAGAGCAATCAAGTATCTGGTGCCAATTAGACTTGCTCCTTTTATCCCAAAATTCTAGTTGTCTTGTCTAATCACTTGAATGCTAGGAGCTAAAGCCAGGGGAGAAGACCATGATATTTCTGGTGGCTAATTTCTTAGGTGCCAATTAGTAATTAGCAAGACTTTGTGCTTCCTGACAGCAGCACTGAGTATTTCTGCCCTAGTGGAAAGGACCCACATATAGCCAATGTCTTTTCCCTGCTTCTGTTTTCCTACATGTTGAATTATTTTTTAATTGAGGACAGTGATCTCTAAACATGGCTCCAAACACTTTATACTTATCAGAGCAGCTTTTTACGCATTTTATTGCTGTGTTCTGCTCTGTGTATATCTGAGACAAAAATCTGTGGAGGTGGAATCTAGATTTTTCCTAAGCACCCTGGATAATTGTTTAGCAGCATGATCAATATTTGGAATCCCCTTGTTCAGGGTCTACAGAAGAAGATCTATTATCCAACCTCCATTTAATCAGATTTTCAGACTTGTAAAATGCAAGGAATGGGGATCATAACATGTTGAATTCTCCCAGATTCTAGCAACTCTGGTGTACTAGTGCACTTCTGCTTCCACTAGTTTAGCTGTGTGTTTACCAGGACACAATTATATTCACTCCCAAGCCTGTTTATACTAGTACTACTTGTAATTATTATCTAATTTACTGTTACAAAGGCAATGAAATATGAGTGCAAAAAAAGAGCTGTTTGCTAGAAGAAAACCAACTTGAATGTTTTGAAAGTTTCAATACAGGCATGTCACTAGAAAAATGTTGCTATTGAATTAGATGCGCATAAGACCTTGTTAAAAACCAAGGGAAAAAAATCAGAAGGAATCTGAAATCAGCTTGTGTATCAGAGAGGGCTCTCCAGAGAAACAGAACCAACAGGATATAGTGTATATTTGTGTATGTGTATGTACACAATTGTGGGGACTTGGCAAGTCCAAATTCCATTGAGCAGTCTGGAAATTCCAGTGAAAGTCATGTTGAAGTCTTGAATCTGAAATCTTTAGGCTGGAAACTCAGGAAGGAGTGGAGAGTTTAGTCTTAAGGCAGAATTCTTCTGATTCCTGGAACTTGCAGTTCTATACCTTAAGGCCTCCAACCGATTGGAAGATGCTCACCCACATTATTGAGGGTAATCTCCTTTACTTAAAGTCAACTGACTGTAGATGCTAATCTCATCTACGCTATATCGCTCCAGCAACAACTAGCCAGTGTTTGACCAAAATACTGGATACCCTAACCTTGCCAAATTGACACATAAGATTAACCATTAGAGCTTATTTAATGGGCATCTCAAAAATTTTCACTCTACTTTAAAGAAACTGAACTGGAAATAATGGTTGATACACTGTGGATCTGTTTTTACTTATTTATTCAACTATTTTATTGGCTACAGGGTATAAAATCCATAAAATCCAAGAGCTACATACTAAAAATTCACCTGATTTTTCTTCTTGGAGGCAATCAATGTTACCAGTGTTTTGTCTTTCCTCTTGGAGTTAATGTATAGAGTTAATGTGTATGTGTGTGTCTGTGTGTTTGTGGGTGTGCATGTATACAGAGAAAGACAAAGAAAGAATTTGTTTTCCTTTTTATTACACAAATGATAGCTTACTACATACATTCTTCTTAACCTTTTTTCTGACTATTTTAAATCAGAACATAAAGACCTTCCTTGTTCTTTTATGTGGTTGCATTGTATTTCATTGAATGCATATACTATAATGTATTCAATAGGTATGAACTTAGAGAGAACTCCAGACAGCAGACCTATAATCAAAGAAAGGAATTTGGACCTGTATCCAAAGATTGACAAACAAATACACATTTGTCAGAATTGGGACTAAGATGAGGGGTACAAAATTTAAGGAGGGTATAAAAACTCAGTAATTAAGATAATAATTTAAAATATTTAAAATATTTAAAAATTGATTTAAAAAGTCAGTGATAAACAAGATAAAATTTTTCTGTATCTTTTATAAATTCAGTTTTATTGCTATATATTCACATACCATAAAATCATCCACAGTGTGCAATCAGTTGTTCACAGTACCATCATATAGTTGTGCATTCATCACCACAATTTCTGAACATTTTACTCAAAATAAGAATAAAAATAGAAGAAAGAACACCTAAAACATCCCACCCACCCCCATCCCACCCTATTTTTCATTTACTTTTTTGTCCCCATTTTTCTACTTATCTGTCCATACACTGGATAAAGGGAGTGTGACCCACAAGGTTTTTATAATCACAGTCACACCATGTAAGCTACATAGTTATACAATCATCTTCAAGAATGCAGTTTGACAGTTTCAGGTATTTCCTTCTAGCTATTCCAGATAAAATTTTAAATAAAGACAGGATCAGTTGAGTTGATGTCTTAAGGTAAAATTAAATGAATGACTCATTTTTTTTAAATGATTCTATACTCTAACTTTTTCCCTTAATGCCCATCCACCAGTCCTGATCAAGCTGAATGAGAGGGCTTCTACTGAAATTCCATTTGATTGCCTGATGACTGCAGTAATAGGAATTTGACAATGAATTTAAAAAAAACTTTTTTTAAGCTCACAAACAATAATTCTCTTTGTGAAAGTTACTATGTTATTGTCTTAGTTTGCCAGGCTGCTAGACACATATCACACAACGGGCTGATTAAAACAATAAGCATTTATTGTCTCACAATTTTGAGGCTAGAAGAAGCCCAAAGTTAAGATATCACAAGACTTGCTTTCTCTTGCAGTCTAGCACTTTGGGGCTGGTTACCAAAAATCTTTGGCTTGTATCTCTGCCTCCTGTTTCATGGCCATGTCCTCTCTTTTCTGCTTCGGTGACTTTCAGGTTCTCTTTAAAAAGCTTCCAGTAGTATGGATTAGGGAACACTTATTCAATTGGGCACACCTGAATTAAAAATTACGTCTTCAAAAATTCCTATCTACAAGGGTTCACCGCCCCCCACCCCCCACCCCGGGAATACAGATTAACATTAAAAACATGGGTTTGTTTGGGTACATAATTCAACCTACTGCAGTTACAGATACAGGTAAATCCTTCTCTGACTACCATTCCAGTCATACGCCCCTTCCTGTTCTCTCTAGCAGTAATTGCTAGATTAATAATTAACATGTATTTTTTCAGACCATTTCTTATGCATTTAAACAGATACACATATGCTCAGAGAATATATCTATAGCAGAGAATATGATTTTAAGAAGATGGTGTACTCTATGAATCATTCTACAACTTGCTTTTTACATTCACCAACATATTCTGAAGCTCTTCCAGGTTAGTATCTATGGATCCATCTAAACCTTATTAATAACTGCCTAGTTTTTGTATCAGGACTGTATGATCATTATTTAGTCATTCATGTATTGATGGACATTTAAAAGATATTTTCCTCTTTTAAACAATACTGTGACATATATGCCTATATATTTCTCCTTTTGTGTATAGAGGTGGATTTTCAGGATCACCGAGTATGCATTTAAAAGAATTTCAATAGAATCTGTTGAATTTCCCTGAAAGGTTATTATACCAATTTTTGCTCCCACCAGTGGAGCATGAAAATGCTTATTTTTCTCACAGCCTTGCCAACACTTGATATTATTAAGCTTGAATTTTTGCCAATATGATGTGTAAAAAATATTTTCTATTTTTGTGTAAATTTGCATTTTGCCATTTTAAACATTTAACATTGGTTGCGTGTCTTTGCTTATGTTTACTGACTATTTCCACTTTTGTGAATTTCCTGTTGATGCATTATATATATACTTCTATTTGTGTCAGTAATATTTTTGTTTATGGAAATAAAACTGATGTTAACACTAGAGAAAACTGAGCAGCCACAATCTGTCTTTGAGTTAGGCTTGAAAGGGGGTGGGGTCTTACCTCTTTGTGCTCATCAGTACATTTAGGGTTTGTATTAGTTAGGGTTCTCTAGGGAAAAAGAACCAACAGGAGTTTTCTGTAAATATGAGATTTTATAAAAGTGTCTCAAGCAACTGTGGGGAAATTCATGAGTCCAAATTCCAAAGGGCAGGATGCACGAGTCCAAATTCCGTAGAGCATGAAGCGTGAGCCCAAATTCTGTAGGGCAAGCAGCGAGCTGGGAACTCCAATGATGGTCTTCAATGAACTCCCAAGGAGAGGCTGACTGGCTGAAGAAGTTAAAGTTCTCTCTCTTCTCCCTTTAAAAGTCTTCAACTGATTGGGTTAAGTTCAGCTGACTGAATTATCTATTGCGGAAGACACACCCTTCTTGAAGTAATAAGTCACATATGCAATCAATTGACTAATGATTTAATAAAGCAGCCTTCTGCCACAAATGTCCTTGCAGTAATGGTTAGGCCAGTGCTTGCCTGATCAGACACCTGGGCACCATCCCCTGGCCAAGTTGATACACGAACCCAACCATCACAGGTTTAATTGAATTTGTTGTAGTAGGTCTGATCCACTGGTTACCTGAACCATTACAGTATGCAGAAAAACAAAGGGGTAAAAGAACAAACGACCCTGATACCAATCAGTATCAGTCGGGGTTTAATGTACGAAAAAGATATTTCAAACAAAAAGGGATTTTTGTTTAAACAAAGCAGGGGATTGTATAGTTTATTTTCAAACACACAACATGCTCAGATGGTGGGCAGCAGCCAGGGGGCTCCATTGCCCCGGTGTTCCCCTTTCCTCCCTTGCATTTGGCTTAAGCAAGTGCTTCTCTCTACTTAGCTCCAAATTCCTAGGCTGTACGAAATAAACGAGATACTCCTACCCTCACCCACTGAAAAGGGGCTTGGCAGGTGAGGAGTGCCCTGTGGTCTGGGTAACGAGGGGGCATTAGCACTCCACTTGCCCAAGGCTCCTGCCTGTGAGATATGGAAGGATGGAGAGGGTGTGGGCCTTTACTCTAGTGGAGGGGTTGGGAGCAAGAGGTTATAAAGGGAGGAGAAGGGGAAAAATTGAAAGGACCCTCAGGAAGCAGGGCTAGTGTCCTGAAGTATAAGTTCAGACAGTTCCTATCTGTACCACCAACTCCTGCCCTCCATGCCCACCTCCCACCTCAGGCCCAGAATTCCTAAGAGTCCAAATAAAAAGTATGGGGTGGAGGCGGTTGTGGGGATAGTGGGAGAGCTTAGCAGGACCATGGGTCCCCCACCCCAAGCTGGTCCTGCTTCTGTAGAAATGCTGTGGGACCAGGGCTGAGCTCTGGTCTCAGCACTCAAGCGCTGACCTTCTGGAACAAGTTGAGTCCTGAGGAACATAGTGGGGAGGCTACTAATCCCCACTCCCCAGGTGCCTTGGGCAGACTGGTGGGAATGGGGAGGGGAGTCTTCCGAGGCTATTGGGAAAGGCTAAAACGTTTAAAAACTTCCAGGGGAGAAGTGCCTCCCAGCCTCTTGCCTCCCCAGCACCCAGCAGACAAGGCTGAGGGGGTTTCCAGAGAGCTGAAGGAGGAGCCTGCAGCCCCTCTCTAGCAGGATTGGGCCCAGAGAGGAGGCCTGTAGCACCATGCAATGTTGGGGCACCCCTGAAGCTTGACTGACCCCTGGGCAGCATCCCCGCCCCCAAAGCTGGTGTGCCCACTTGCTAAACCTTTTGTATTCTTCAGGGATGACCCCAAGCAGAAAGGGATTTAATATGGAAAATGAGATGCTTATGTTATGGGTTGAATGGTGTCCTCTAAAAAGATATGTACAAGTCCTAACTCCAGTCCAGTAAATGTGACTTTATTTGGAAAGAGGGTCATAGAAGATGTAATCAGTTAAGACGGTGCCAAATTGAATTAGGGTGGGCCCTAATCTAATATGATTGCTGTCCTTAAAGGAGAAGGACATTTGGACACAGAGAAGGACAGACTCAGGGGAGAAGGCCATACGAAGGTAGAGACAGAGACTGGATGATGCATCTACAAGCTAAGGCATGCCAAGGATGCTGGCAAACACAGATGCTAGGTAGGCAAGGAATGCTTCTCCTCTAAACAGATTTCAGAGGGAGCCCAGCCCTGCTGACACCTTCATTTTCGACTTGTAGCCTCCAGAACTGTGAGACAATAAATTTCTGTTGTCTTCAGCCATCCAACTGGTGGTACTTGGTTAGAGCAGCCCTAGGAAACAGATACTCTTACAAAATCATTGAAAGGACTGGAAGAGCCAAAATCAGCTGTAAGTAGGCTTTTGGCTCCACGGTTCTACATCACTGTATCTGTCATCCAGAGGTCCAAAGTCACGGTGACTGCTGAATAGACAGTGGAATTTGTTGTCCAGTCACTACCTACATTCACATTTACTGAAGCCCACATGTCTCCTACAACTCCACAGGAAAACCATGGCCTCTGCTTTGCTTCGATTTGCAAACTCCAGGTGAGTGTCACAGGGGCAGAACCTACATCCAGATCCCTAGCTGCAAGGGAGCCTGGGAGCTGTGGTTTTTAGTTTTTGATGCTGAAGAAAGGAGCATAGAAAGAGGTTAGAAGTAAATGCTGAATGCCAATAGTCACCATCCCTCTCCAAATGAAAACTTTAAACTTCAGTCATCATCTGGTATTAAATGCCTACATGGAGCACAGCATCATCATTTATTATGAATGAGTAACCACTTCAGGTAGAATTTCTATTAAATGTCTCAAATTCTGCTGATGGATGGTGATCAGTTTCTGAAGTTCTCCCCATTCCGAACTCCAGGTGTAAGGATATCTAGCAGGTGTGGAAGTCTAGTAGGGGGTTAACAGACACTCTCTGTCTCATTCCCTTCGCCTCTCAAATTGGTGCCATTAACAGCTGCTTACTTTGAGCTCAGGGGCTGCTCAATTGTATAACTTGAAATAACATTTTATCAGTAGAAAAGAGAGCTAAGATAGTGCATTGAGGATCAAAGTAATTATGTGTCATGCTTTGCTAGCTGCTCTCATGCCATATTACTCTATGAAAATTTTTTATTGAAAATAAAAGGTGATCAACTTTTACCTTTTAAAGATGTCTCAAAAAGTGCTGAAAAAAGAACAACTTGTTGCTGGTGAAATTCTTCTAATGGATATAGTTATGAATTCTCGGTTTATCATCACCTGCAGATAGTATGGGCAACAGTATTTTTTGGTAGAATAGCACAGAATGGGGCATCACATGTTTTTAATGATTACTGTTGGCTTGGCTAGGCTTTCTAAGCGTACATCCTTATCGTTATCTCCAATTATCTCCTGGAAGTTATTCTCTGGAATATGTCCTAGAGGTTATACACGCACAATAACACACATGTGAGTATGATGTGGAGCAGTCAGATGGTTGAGGGGGTGGGAACAGCTCATTTGGTGGAACAGATTGACCTGAGGGAAGCAATGTGGTGGCAAAATTGGTATTGATTTGTGGACAGCCATGAATGCTGAGCTGAGGACCTTTTTCTGAAGCATTGGGAGTCAGTGGAAGGGTTCAGACAGCAGGGAAGGAATGAGGATGGATGGGCTGCTTAGAAATGTCATCCCAATGGGCAGGTGGTGGTAACTTGTCAGGGAAGAGTCTGTCACAATAGTTCAGAGGTCTGACTCATAAGGCCTGGCCTAGGGCAGTGACTGAAGATGGAGAGGACTTCAGATAGACAAGAGATAATATTTGGCAAGAATTTGTAATATTAGCCACCATTTATTATGCACTATATTTTAATGTTATTCTGTTAAACCTTTACCTTAATCATATGAGGTATGTTATTTGCCCAGTTTGCACATGAGGAATGGAGGCTCAGAGAAATTAAAGAACTTGCTGAAGGTTGCAGGGCCAGAGCTGGAATTTGATTCAAATTACTGCAGATTTGAAGGGGGTAATTGAGGTAGGGCTGGAGGGCTGGGGAATGGAAGAGGCAGAATCTAAAGCCATCTGAAGTTTTCTAATCTGGAGGCAGGGGAAGGCAGTGGTCCTGTTGACACTTGCAGAGTTGAGTCTGGGTGGGTGAGGAGTTGGAGGAGCCATGGGCCCTCCAGAGTGGCATGCCCCAGCCAGAACTGGCTGTAGGGGTCTGAGTCTAGTAAGAGGTGGGAAGGCCAGAGAGAAGAGTCCACTCAGAGTTGATGAATGGGATTTGAGATGGGACCAAGCAAAAGTGAGGGAAGAACTTCAGCGGTCATGTGCCCGGGGTTAGGGAGAGAGATGGAGCCTTGGGAGACAGGTGGAAGGCTGTAAGTGCAGCGGAAGGAGCAGTGGGACAGGGTTCAGACCCAGTCTTGGAGAGGGCTCTGCTCTAGAAGAGTATCACCAGGAGAGAGAAGAGGTGAGGCTCCAGGTGGGTGTAGTAGTTTCCAAATTTTTGAACTCACAGAGTCCAGCAGCCCAATAGCATTTCTCAAAAGAACTTGTTCAATGGGTAGAGGACGTGTGCTTTTCTTTCAGTCTTTTGAGAAGTTCTCAAACCTGTAAGAAATTGGGCAAAGGAAAAGTAAATCACAGGAAGTACATGATCACCATGTGTAAAATTTGTACCTAAAAGGACCATAATTTAATTTTGTTTGTTGGGAAATAGTTCACTATCAATGTGTGGATCTTTGTTTAGTGTGTCAACTTCTGAGGAATCGAGTACACGAAGAAATTTTTTTTTAGGCAGCTTTTATAATCCCTAGAAATTTTTAACCAGATGACATTCAAATAGAACATTATTTATAGAGCTGAAATTCAGAATACAATTTTAAAAAATAAAAGTGATGTATGTAGGCCTAAGTGGATTTTGAGTTTAGAGAATATGTTATTCTCTAATAGACTTTGAATTTAAAATGAAGTCTTTTTCTTTGTATTGCTTCATATTTTCTTTGTATTTGAACCAATACAAATGAAACGGCATCTTTTTACAAGCTATAAACATTCATAAACTATATTTCAATCTTATCAAGAACGTCTAAACTTTTCTTTTTCTTTGACATGGAGTTGGTAGCATGAGAAGGATACTGAATGAGTATATAAAGGACCCAACTGCAATTTGGCTCTGACTCCTTTTCTTATGAGCTGTATGCTGTTGGGCAATTGTTTTACTTCTCTGAACTTCAGTTTTCCTCATCTGTAAAGTTGAGAGTCGTGAAGATTAGATGAGATGATATATGTACAGTGTTTGGTATGCTATGCAACACTCTGCAAATATTAGAATTATGAGGCAGGTTTGCCCAAATCCCAGCAGCTGTGGAAGAACTGAAAGTAAAAGATAAACTTTTTATTATCAGTTTTATGCAATGAATGAGATGGTCAAGATGGCAAAGGGTGTGAAGCTCTCATCATCAGAGGTCTGATTGAACGAACTAAGGCTGTTAATTCAAAGAGCAGAACGCTGGGGGTGCGGGTAGGGGTGGGGGAAGGAAACATCCAGTATCTGAAGCCTGGCCTCATGGGGGTCTTGCTGTATTATTTAGCCTTCCATAGTGCCAAATTTTAAAAAATATTTCTGTTTCAATCGGGCATGAGTTGTCACCTCCTCTCACACATTTTTCTCTTATCTTAAAATTCCCTTAATCTAGAAACCAGAAAGGGTGATGGCACATGTCTTTGTATGTCCAGGGCACTTAGTTGGCCTCTCTGTGCTCACAGAATCCTTTCAAAGCCAGAAGAGGGATGGGAGCTACTTGGGTGTTGTTTTGTTTCTTGTTTACAAAATAAATAACATACAATGGGTTAGCTTAGCAACAGAATTTCATTCGTTCTCTGTTTCAGAGGCTAGAAGACTTGCTTCCTCCAGGATTGGTATTTTCTGGCTGGCTGGCAATCTCTGGGGTTCCTTGGCTTTTCCATCACATGGCAATGCACATGGCAGTGTCTTCTCCTTTCTCATTCAGTTCTGTTGCCTTCCAGCTTCTCGCTGCTCCCTGTGGCTTCTCTCTCCTTCTGACTTTCATTTGGCTTATAAGAGAATCTAGTAGTCGGGATTAAAACCCAATATGATTCAGTTAGGCCACACTTTAACTGAAATAGCGTCTTAAAGGGATCTTATTTACGATGGGTCCACACCCACAGTGCTGGGTGTTGGGACTGGAACATGCCTTTTGTGGGGCACATGATTTAACCCCCAACAGAGTTAGTCTCCAAAACGAAGGTCGACATGCAGATCCTGGGGAAATCTGAAGGATACAGAGGTGGAACAGGAGAACGACAAAGATAAAAGTTTAACCTTTGACGCAATATGGGTTGGAAAGTGTTGAGTGACAGGTCAGGGCACCCTGGGGATTCTCAGAGGAGCATGGCTCGTGGCAGGAGGAATGGGAACCGACACCTAGTTAGAAAATTGTACAGGAATGCGCAAATTAAGATTGATGTTTGGAGCTCCAGTTTCCATACTTTCTATTGTTTCTCTTTTCTCATAGCAAAGTGTCTGTCTTTCTACCTCTTTTTTATTCAATCAAGTAATACACAGTGAGTTTGATGAGTTTTGATTTTTCCCAGTTGGGAAGACCTGTCAGTATTTCAGATGCAAGCAGGAAGAGGAACTAAAAAAGCCCTATTAAAACATTTTAATCACTTCTAAAGATCCAAAGACAGATTCTTTTCTGCAAAGCTTTATTCTCTTTTTATGAATTCCTATCTTTGCTGATTTGTCTTTTGTGATTACTCAAAGATCAAGCAGCTCATACAATGTATGTGAGTTAGTTTTGTGGATTCGCCAGGGTAGCCTGCTGGCCTGCCTTCATAGCTGTCAAGCTGCAATTAAGTTGTCAAAATTTGTCAGCTTGCTACCTATTTACAATGTAAACTAGTGGTTGCTGGTATCAAACTATTTGTGAATACAGTGTTTTAAAACAATTCTTTGGTTAAAATGACAACCTTAAAAAATTTACATAGGAGTAGAAGTTTTATTAAAGACATGAAGATTTGATTTGAGTTGTGTTTTTTGGTTTAATTAAGAGTGAAGCAAAGTTTTTGAGAGATTTGGACTATTTCAAATTTTGTGTTAACAGATATACGTGTGATTATAATAGCATTACTGCTTCTTTGTGCGTGACTTCACTGAATGAAAAGTATAATGTTTACTTTATATAATTAGAAGTTGGTTGTCCTCAGCATTCTTTCTTTCAGCTATTTACACTCACAGATGTACTGGGAAAAGGCTTTCCTCCAAATCCAATGGGGTAGATGTGAATTGCTCTATAATGCCTGCATGCCTGATGGGTGCCTAATCTTGTATGTTCTAAATCAAATTAATTCTGGTTCCTAGTCCTCATTTAGCCAAAGTGATGGGAAAGTCAATCTCAGTTATAATTTGGGGAATTCCCTCCTTTTGTTAAGGTCTTCTAAGAAGCCAGTTTGTTCTGTCCAGAACATGGGGTGGGGGCCAGTCTTGAGTTGGAGGCATTGGGCATCATGATGCAGCTCTTTGTGCTGTCAGACCCTGCCACCCAGACCAATCATCCTGGTCTGTCAGACACATAAGTTTTGGGTAGGCTCAGAGACACCATTACCCATGGGCATCTCTACGACCATGCTTCACTGCTGTCCCTGGGACTTCTGTGAGCATCAGTCTGCCTTGCCAGGCCTCCTGCAGCCATCTCTCACTGGGTGCTGCATGCAAGCAAACCATGGGCCTCTTCCAAACTCAGAACCCCCCAGACTCCTGCCCTCTCCTTATTCTCAGGGAAACAACTTTTTCCCCTAAGTCTCAGCAGCAGCCTTTCCTCCTTCCCCCTTTATGGACCTCTATCTCCATCCCCCAAACTTGAGGAGCCTTGTTTTCTGAGGATTTGGCAACAAAACTGTTAGCACCAGCCCCAATCCCCCAGTCCTGGCCCCCCACCCCCACCCCCATGCACCCAGGACAGGTAAAACCCAGACTCCAGCAGGAATCTTGACTACCTTGTTGTTATGGGGAAGCAAAAATGTGGCTTCCTATACCAACCTTCTTGTATTAAGCCCCAAACCTAGTGGCGTAAAACAACATGAATTTATCTCAGGAGGACAGAAGTCCAAAATCAGCTTCACTGGGCTAAAATTAAGTTATTGGCATGGCTATGTTCCTTTGGGATGTTCTAAGGGAGAATCCATTTCCTTGTCTGTTCTGGCTTCTAGAGGTCCCTCACATTTCCAGCTCATGACTTTGCCTCACTTGAACCTGTGGTTCCATCATCACGTCTCCTGCTCAGACTCTGGCCCTCCTGCCTCTCTCTTACAAAAAAAAGACCCTTGTGATTACTCTGGGTTCATCTGGATAATTCAGGATAATCTCTCCGTATCAAAATCCCTTATTCACATCAGCAAAGTCCTTTTTTGCCATGTATTTCGGTTTGCTAATGCTACCAGAATGCAATACACCAGAAATGGGTTGGCTTTTTCAAAGGGGGTTAATTACATTGCAAATTTACAGTTCTAATGCCATGAAAATGTAAAAACTAAGGCATCAAGAAGATACCTTCTCTGAGGAAAGGCTGCTGGCACCTAGGTTTCCTCTGTTTATGGGAAGGCACATGGCGATGTCTGCTTGTCTTTCTCTCCTGGGTTCTGGTTTCAATGGCTTTCTCTCCTAGATGTTTCCAGGATTTTCCTTCTGAGCATCTGTGGGTCCTCTCTTAGCGTCTTCTCTGGGGCAACTCTGGATTTTATCTCTTAGCTTCTCTCAGCATTCTGAGTTCCATATGTCATTTATCCCCTCATAAAGGACTCCAGCAAGGGGATTAAGACTCACCTTAAATGGGCTGGGTCCCATCTCCATGGAAACAACCTAATCAGAAAGTCCCACCCACAATAAGTCTGTACTCTCAAGAATGGATTAAAAGGACATGGCCTTTCCTGGGGTATCCATACCATGTAAGACACCATATTCACAGGCTCTGGTAGACATCTTTGGGAGGCCATTGTTTTGCCTACCACACCTCTGAAAGCAGAGAGGACAAATCATAAGTATCTTTAGCAATTGTCCTGCCACACCAATATTATTCCTTTATATAAATGGCATTATTCCCTTTCTGTTGGGATCTGTTTTCCTGACCTAGCTGGAAGGTGTGATGGTCATCCCAGTAGGGAAAAAATCTGGTTTCAAAATCAGTGAGCACACTTATGGAGGCAGTATTCATGATTTGCAACAGGTGGAAGTGGCCTAAGGGTACATCAGCTGATGAACAGAATGGTGAACTGTGGTGTGTGCATGCAATGGAATATTGAGCAACATCGAGGAGCGAAGCTGTGAGACGCGCAAAGAGGTGAATGGATCCTGTAGACAGCATTTTGAGTGTAGTATGCAAGAAATGAAAAGATAAACATTATAATGCCTGACCGATATTGAATAACTACAATGTGTAAACTCAGAATTGATCTTAGAGCACAGTTTATCAGGGGAACACTTATTGTAATGGTCCCTAGATTGTAAGCTCTTACAGCAGTCACATCTATTCCACAATCGTAATGACTATCTCCAAATTCTGAGATGCTGAACCCTTTGTGTATAACCTGATCAGTCTCTGGAAATTTGGGTATCTGTGTTGACACCTGAAACTCAGAGCTAGAGCTCGACAGATATGAATGTCAATATTAGTGCATACAACAACTGCTAAAAAAGCTGAAAAAGAGTCCAGACTTCAATTAGAGATATGAATGAAGCAGATCTGGTTAGGACTAAGGCAAATCAGGCCAAAGGGTAAAGGACGATACTGACTGTGTTTTAAAACTTCAACTTAGGTGTGAGACCCAAGGAAGAGATGTTTGGTTGATGCAGGATCTATATTTTCTGTAGTTCACTAAATAATTTAACTTGTATGGTCAGTTAATTCAAACACCATAATTACATGGAACTTTGAATAGGAAGTGAAATCTGGTAGGTTTGTACAGGTTAGTGTGAAACAGTGATACATCCCAAAGCAATTTGGGCAGAGAATAAAAATATATATGCAGGGCCCCCCTGAGGAGCTGGGGGAAAATATGGAAATGTTGGACTTCCCCACCTGGGTTGTTGCTGATATTCTCACAATCACTGAGACTGACGGTTCAGTGTGGTGAGTCCTTTATCTTGGGGCTTGCCCTTATGAAGCTTGTTACTGCAGAGGAGAGGCTAAGCCTCCTTGTGATTGTCTCCCCCAGAGTACCTCTTTGTTTCTCAGATGTGGACTCTCTCACTAGCTAAGCCAACTCGGCAGGTGAGCTCACTGCCCTCTCCTCTATGTGAGACCTGAATACCAGGGTGTAAATCCCCCTGGCAATGCAGGATATGACTCCTGGGGATGAGCCTGGACCTGGCATTGTGGGATTGAGAACATCTTCTTGACCAAAAGGGGGAAGCAAAATGAAACAAAATAAAGTTTCAGTGTCTGGAGTAGAGAGGTCACTCTGGTGGGCATTCTTATGCACTATATAGATATCTCTTTTTAGGTTTTAATGTATTGGAATAGTTAGAAATAAATATTTGAAACTATCAAACTGCAATGATTGTATAACTATGTAACTTACATGGGGTGACAGTGTGATTGTGAAAACCTTGTGGATCGCACTCCCTTTATCCAGTGTATAGATGGATGAGTAGAAAAATGGGGACAAAAAATAAATGAAAAATAGGGTGGGAGGGGGGGATGATTTGGGTGTTCTTTTTTGCTTTTATTTTTTATTCCTATTTTTATTCTTTCTGGTCTAAGGAAAATGTTCAAAAATAGATTGGGGTGTGTGAGCAACCAAAGAACAGATAGACAAATGGGATCTCCTCAAAATCAAACACTTTTGTACATCAAAGGACTCTGTTAAAAAAGTAAAAAGGCAGCCTACACAATGGGAGACAATATTTGGAAACCATATATTATATAAGAGTTTAATATCCCAAATATATAAAGCAATCCTACAACTCAACAACAGAAAGACAAACAACCCAATTAAAAAATGGGCAAAGACATGGACAGACACTTTTCTGAAGAGGAAATACAAATTGCTCAAAAACATATGAAAAAATGCTCAACTTCACTGGCTACTAGGGAAATGCAAATCAAAACCACAATGAGATATCATCTCACACTTACCAGAATGGCACAAAACAGAAAATTACAAGTGCTGGAGAGGATGTGGAGAAAGAGGCACACTTATTCATTGCTGGTGGGAATGTAGAATGGTGCAACCACTTTGGAAGACAGTGTGGAGCTTCCTCAGGAAGCTAAGTATAGATCTGCCATATGACCCAGCTATTCCATTGCTAGGTATATACTCAAAGGAACTGAAAGTTAAGACACAAATGGACATTTGTAAACCAATGTTTACTGCAGCATTATTCATGATTGCCAAGAGATGGAAGCAGTCCAAATGTCCATCAACAGATGAGTGGATAAACAAACTGTCGTATATACACATGATGGAATATTACACAGCTGTAAGACAGAACAAAGACATGGAACATATAATGTGGATGAACCCTGGGGATATTATGTTGAGTGAAGTTAGCCAGAAACAGAAGGACAAATACTGTATGGTCTCACTGATATGAACTAACATTAGTGAACAATCTTTGAGAGTTAAAAGCTGATAACACAGGCTACCAGGAGATAGAAAGAGGGTAGAGATCAGGCATTTGATGCTGAAGTACTACAGAATGTTCAGCAGGATTGATTGTATAGATCCAGAAATAGATAGCATAATACTGTGTGATGATAGCACAATATTGTAAGTACACTGAACAAAGGTGTCTGTGAGTAAAGCTGAAAGAGGATAGGGGAATGTATGATGCCAGAGATAAAGATAGATGATGAAGACTGGGACTGTATAACCTGGCAAAAACTGGAGTGGTCAATGACTGTTACTAAATGTACAAACATAAAAATGTTCTCACATGTGAGAGAACAAATGAATGTCAACCATGCAGAGTGTAGAAAAAGGGATGATATTTGGCAAAAAACATAATCAAAGCAAACTGGAGTCTATGGTCAACAGTAACATTGTAATATGCTTCCATTAAATGTAACAAAGGCAATATACCAAAGTTAAATGTGTATGAGAGGGGGATATAGGGAGGAATATGGGATTCTTGGTAGTGGTGTTGTTTTCTGTCCTTACTAATATATTGTACTGTATGACATTTTATTTTTCTTTTTATTATTATCTTTTTTATTATTCACCAAAAAAAAAACCATTTTAATAGTAATCAATATGTTTAAGTGCTGACTGTGGTGATAAATGTACAACTATATGATGATACCGTGAACAACTGATTGTACACTGTGGATAATTGTATGTTATGTGAATATATCTCTATAAAATTGTAGGAAAAAATATAAATGGGGTAAAAGTGCTGGGGAAAACATGGAGAGAGGGATGTACCTATTTATTGTTGATGAGGAGGCAGAATGGTGTAGCCTTTCTGGAGGTCACTGTGGTGGTTCCACAAAAAGCTAAGTATATGGAGGTCATAAGGTCCTGCAACCTCATTATGGCATATGTACTTGGAAGATCTGAGAACAGAGACATGAATGGACATTTGCACATTGGTGCTCATGGAGGCAGTATTCATGATTTGCAGTGGGTGGAGGGAGGGGTCCTAAGGGTACACTGACTGAGGAACAGAATGGTGAACTGTGGTGTGTACATGCAATGGAATATTGAGCAACTAAGAGAAGGAGTGAAGTTGTGAGACACACAAGGCGGTGAATGGATCCTGTAGACAGCATTTTGAGTGAAGTACGCCAGAAGCAAAGGCAAACACTATAACGCCTCACTAATATGGACTAACTACAATGTTTAAACTCAGATTTGAATCTTAGAGCATAGCCTAACAGGGAAATAGTTCTTGTAATGGTCCCCAGATTGTAAGCTCTTACAGCAGTCACATCTATTCCTGAATTCTAATGACTGTCTCCAAACTCTGAGATGCTGATCCCTTGGTGTATAACCTGATTGGTCTCTGGAATGTTGGGTATCTGTGTTGACACCTGAAACTCAGAGCTAGAGCTCGACAGATATGAATGTCAATATCAGCACATACAACAACTGCTAAAAAAGCTGAAAAAGAGTCCAGACTTCAATTAGAGATATGAATGAAGCAGATCTGGTTAGGACTAAGGCAAATCAGGCCAAAGGGTAAAGGACGATACTGACTGTGTTTTAAAACTTCAACTTACGTGTGAGACCCAGGGAAGAGATGTTTAGTTGGTGCAGGTTCTATATTTTCTGTAGTTAACTAAATAATCTAACTTGTACGGTCAGTTCATTCAAACACAATAATTACATGGAACTTTGAATAGGAAGTGAGATATGGTAGAGTGAAATAGCAACACGTCCCAAAGTAATTTTGGTGGAGAATAAAAATATATATTCGGTACCCCCCTGAGGAGCTCGGGGAGGATGCGGAGGTGTTGGGCTTCCTCACCTCTATTGTTGCTGATGTTCTCACAAACACTGGGAGCTGACAGGTTGACATGCTGAGCCCTCTGTCTTGGGGCTTGCCCCTATGAAGCTTGTTACTGCAAAGGAGAGGCTAAACCTGCTTATAATTGTGCCTAAGCGTCTCCCCCCGAGTGCCTCTTTGTTGTTCAGATGTGGCCCTCTCTCTGTAACCAAGCCACCTTGGCAGGGGATCTCACTGCCTTCCCCCCAAGTGGGACCTGACTCCCGGGGGTGTAAATCTCCCTGGCAATGCAGGATATGACTTCCGGGGATGAACCTGGACCCGGCATTGTGGGATTGAGAACATCTTCTTGACCAAAAGGGGGGGATGTGAAATGAAACCAAATAAAGCTTCAGTGGCTGGGAGATTTCAAATGGAGTTGAGAGGTCACTCTGGTGGACATTCTTATGCACTATATGGATAACACTTTTTAGGTTTTAATATATTGGAATATCTAGAAGTAAATACCTGAAACTACCAAACTCCACACCAGTAGCCTTGACTCTTGAAGATGATTGTATAACAGTGTAGCATACAAGGGGTGACAGTGTGATTATGAAAACCTTGTTGATTGCACTCCCTTTATCCAGTATATGGATGGATGAGTAGAAAATTGGGGACAAAACTAAATGAAAAATAGGGTGGAATGGGGGGATGATTTGGGTGTTCTTTTTTACTTTTATTTTTTACTCTCATTCTGATTCTGTCTGGTATAAGGAAAATGTTCAAAAATAGATAGGGGTGATGAATGCACAACTATATGATGGTACTGTGAACAGTTGATTGTACACCATGGATGATTGTATTGTATGTGAAAATATCTCAATAAAACTAATTAGAAAAAATTCCAAAGCCCAGGAGGAATAAATTCATACTCCTATTGTTAAAAAAAAAAATCAGTGAGTCCTCATACTGGTGCTATGGTTCCTTGTCAAGGTAGAACAACGTGCTGAAAAGAGCACCCATCCATCTCCCCCAGTTAGGAGCTAAATGACCTTGGTCAATTAAGATGGTGATAATGATTCTCATTTTGCCGGGATGCTGTTAGGATACACTGACAGCATGGTACTGTACCAGGCACAGTAGCTGACCCACTGAGGAGTCACTTCACTTCAGTGCCTGATTCCTGCTTCTTAGCAGACAATGCATTTTCTGCCAGTGCCTCATTTCTGGCTTGTTGACTGAGGGGATGTTAATAATCAAGGTTGGAGGAGAAATTGGTTTGATGGGGCAAGTGAGAACTTTGGTTTGGGGCATGTTGTATTTGAGGTGATGTTGGGACATAATAGGTCAGAATCTGGTATCTGGGAGGTAGGATGGAAATTGGGCTGGACATAACTGACATAAGCAAACTGAGAGATTATCAATCACATCAAATTAGTAGACATTCTTTAGTTGCCTTCTAGGCATCCATTAGGGCTCTTCTTAACCTGATAGCACCATTTGTAATAGTCAAGTGCTTTGGGTAGCATGGATCCTACTTCCAGCTTTGATTGTTATAAGTCAATCAATGTTTTGGGGGACTTCAAGGAGGTCCCCATTAAATGTTACCTCCTCCTTGCCTAGATTCTGAACAAGTTGAGACAAAGCAAAGAGGAGCAAATATGGAGGTTCCCAAACAGCATTTTAATTGCCATAGGAACTAGGTTAGATGATATGGCTCAGGTCTGTTAACCACATGGACTTACTAACACTGAACCCCAAATTATACAGATTTAGGCATCCAATCATAGGCCATGATGAACTTTGACAGGTCCTGCTACATGGAGAAAAGAAGAGAACTCCTGTTCTCTAATGGGAACCCTACTTTTTCCCAAAAGGAAGGACAGAGCTGATCTGAGCATTCTGTCTTTACAAAATGACCAAGCAAATGACTTGATCTATCTTCTCAGGGGCAGTGAGAGGCTGGAGTTATACTAATTGAAGCAACATGAGAAGTAGGAGAGAAGCAATCTCCATAGCAAGAACCATCTCATCCTTTTTGCCACAGTGACTTGTTCAGGGATGGATAGTAACTCAGACCTAAGCCAGTCAGATGATAGTAATACCCTAGCCTTAGAGATCAGTCCAGATTGTTCCAATCAGAGTGAAGTGCAGGTGTTTGATACTAGAAGGGGCATCCAGAAAGAAAGCCTCGTCACTTCCATGAAGAAAGTCAGCCTGAGGATAAAGTTAACATGCAAAGGAGAGCAGAGTTATGAAAATCATGGAAGCACAGAGTGAGAGTCCCTGATCAAAACATGCCTGAAGTATTTCTGGGTCTTCTCAGTAATGTGAGCTAATGAATTCTCTATCATTTAAACCAGTTTGAATTAGATTTTCTGTTACTACAACCAAAACTGATCCCAACATACACAAATATCTCTCATCTATTTTATAACCAGACTCAAATTTCATCACTAAAAAGGTTTCTATAATTGACCCTATGTTTCTTTATATTACACCTGTCTGCGAACTGTTCCTCGTTATTTAGTTTACTACAATTTTTGTGCTTAATTATGACTTGCTATTAGTGTTTTCATTGGATAACTTTTATTTTTTTGGTTCTTTTTCTTTCAGCCTATTTGTGTCCTACTTACAGAGTGATTCTTGCAAACAGCCTATATTTAAGTCTTGTTTGTTTTGTTTAAAAAATCTAGTTGGATAATTTCTGTCATTTAGGTGGAGTATTCATTCCGTTCACATTAAAGTAACTACTGATATGGCTGGTTTTATGGTTATTTGTTTTCTTTTTGTCCCATATGTTCTTTATGTCTTTGTTCTTTTCCTGCTTTCTTTTGGTTTAATCAAGTATTATTTAGTATTCAATTTTATTTCCCCTGTTAGCTTTCAGGTAATACCTCTTGGTCTTTTTTTTTTTAGTAGTAGTTACTGGTCAAAAGATTGCAATATGCATTCTTAACTTATCCTTAGTGTATAATTTTATAAACCAGGTAAGACACTAGAATATAATTCCATTAATTATCTTCCTGACATGCTATTTTTGCTGTGTTTCTCCTTATTATTACAATACATTGTCATTTTATTTGCTTTAAACCATCAATATTCTTCTAAAGAAAAAAATTTAAGAAGAGTATTTTAAAGAAGTATTTGCACCTTTGCCATTTCCATTGATCTTCTTTCATTCCTGCAGATACAGGCTTCCATGTGGATTCATTTTCCTTCATCCTGAAAAACTTCCATTAGTGTTTCTTATACTGCAGCTCTTCAGATGACAAATGATCAGTTTCTGTTTTTATTTTGCCTTCATTAAAAATTTTTTTTCATAGGATATTGGACTCTAAGTTGAGAGATTTTCTCCAGAAGATTAGAGATGTCACCCTATTGTTTTCTGGCTTCCATTTTTTTCTGTGAGAAGTCAACCAACATTCTTATTTTTGTACTTTTTTTTTTAAAAAAAACATAATAGGTCCTTTAACCCTCTCTGACTGCTTTTAAGATGTGTCTAGTTGTCATTTTCTTTGTATTTCTCTAGCTTGGTATTCACTAAGATTCTTGGGCAAAATGGTTGATATCTTTCATCAGTTTTGGAAAATTCTTGGTCATTAACTCTTCAAATATTTCTTTTGCCCAACTCTCTCTCTCCTCTGTTACTAGACACCAATTATCCATATGCTAGGTTACTTAATATTGTCCCATTGGTCTCTGACTCTATCTGTTTTGCTCCCAAATATTTTATTAAAAAATTATTTGGATATTTCTATTGACCTACCTTGGAGTTCACTAATTCTTTCATCTGCTATATCCATCTGCTATTAAATGTATCAAATGATGAGCTAATGTCAAATATTGTAATTTTTAGAATTTTTATAGTATTTTCATTTGTCTGTTGAAATCCTCCATCTCTTTTCTCATTTTGTCCGTCATTTTCTCTAAATGCTTTAACATTTTTGTAATAGTTATTTTAATATGATTATACAATCAATGGTTATTATATTATTGCATTAATTGCATTTTATTATATATTTATTGTATTATAGGATTCATATAACTAATATATTTAATATTATGATAGTTATTTCCTTTGTCTTAATTCCCCAACTAGATTGTATATTTTTGTAGGGCAGTTACTATGTTATTTATTCATTCCACAGTGACTATTTGCTATGATTCTGGCCCTTTTATAGAGTTACAAAATGGAATGTTTCATGATCCCCATGTTAGTGAGCATGAAGGCACAATTGTCTGCTAATTCCAACACCTGAGTTATCTGTGAGTCTACTTTTATTGATTACTTTTTCTCTTGATTATGGATTGTATTTCCCTATTTTTTCACATATCTTGTTGTATTAGTTAGGGTTCTCTAGGGAAACAGAATCAATGAGAGGTGTCTCTGATTATCAAATTGTAAAAGTGACTCACGCAACTGTGGGTATGCACGAGTCCAAATTCCATAGAGCCGTCAACAAACTGTCAATTCCAAGGAAGATGTCTGATGAACTCCTCAGGAAATGAACCGGCAACTTCGATGAACTCCTCAGGAAATGCTTCACTGGGCAGCTGAAGAAGAAGTGAAGGTCCTCCATCTGTCTTGCTTATAAGCCTTCAACTGATTAATTGGATCAAATCCAGCCAATTGCATTCTCTCATTGTGGAAGGCATGCCCTTTGATGAGTCATCAGTCACAACTGCAGTCAATTGACTGATGATCCAATAAACCAGCCTGTTGGTTTATCAACCAGCCTCAAAGTCCTCACAGCAATTGTTAGGCCAGTGTTTGCTTGACCAGACAGCTGGGTCACCTGGCCAAGTTGACACATGAACCTGACCATCACACTTGTAATTCTTATTTTATGTTAGGTATTGTGTGTGCATGTTTTGGGGATTGAATCATGTCGCCCATGAAAGGCATGTTCAGGTCCCAAGTCCTGGTCCTGTGGGTATGAACGAACTATAAATAGGAACTTTAAAGATGTTATTAATTAAGGTGTACCCAAACTGAATGAGGGTGTGCCACATTTCAATATGGCTGAAGCCATTATAAGCAAAGGAAACTGAACACAAAAGAGAAGCCACAGAGAGCAGCCAGAAGCGGAAAGTCAATGGGACCCAGAGGAATAAGGAGACAATGCTACCGTATACATTGTTGTGTGACAGAAAAGTCATGGACCAAGGATCACCAGCAGCTGACCCTAGAATGCCACGGTCTTTGGGCAGGAAGAATCGCCTTGTTGACATCTTGGTTTTGGACCTCTCCTAGCCTCAAAACTATGAGTCAATAAATTCCTGTTGTTTAAGCCAGCCCAAGTATAGTGTTTGTTTTAGCAGCTGGGAAACTTAACAGCATGTTTATAAACAATACTTAGCTCCCCTTCCTATCCCCCACACAAAAAAACAATTACCTTTCCTGTATCCAGAAGCTTGGTTGGGGGCTGATCTCTTCAGTCTAATCAGGATTTGGGATTGCCACAATAGTTAATTTCAGTTCGCATCACCTGTGCTATCTGACATCTTGAGCAAGATCAGGGTTCTCCCTTCAGCAGAACTTTGAAATATAAGGACCATGAGTCTACGAGATCTGTCTATGTGGTCCTGTCCAGTCCCTGGTTTCTTATGCCACAGGAGTCAAGCCAATAATTTAAATAAATGAAGCTGTCCAGTTTGGGCTACTGTAATCTGGAGGGCAGGGGAAGCCGCAACTCGGCACTAGCCTATTGATGCCATGTAGGGATTTAGGTCCAGGTTGCCAGATCTTCTTCTTTTTATTTTTCCCAAAAGAATCCTAAAATTCATATCCTTATATGAAATATCCCAATATTTCATGCTGACAAATAATTTAAAATCTTTAAAGTACAGTACAGACTTAAAAAAAATATATCATTAGCTTTATTTAGCCTGTGTACCACCAGGCCTCAGTTTCCAGTGTATTCCAACTTCCTCATATTAGATAAGAAAGCTAAGGCCCCAAAGTTCTTAACCCAACTTAGTTTGGCAAGGAGGACTTTCTGAAGTTAAAAAAAAGTTCTTAGAAATTATAAAATTTTAAATTTGGTTGCTAGTTTATTAGTAAGGCCTTTATATCAGAAAATTTGCAAAGTTAGAAAATACAGAAACCGTTCATCCAATCAGATGTGGCACAGTGGACTATTTTTGGAGGAAAGTTACATTTAAGTACATATTTTCCACTATGATAACATATGTATATATCAGTACAACCAGATAGTTGAAGAAATAGACAAATAAAACAACTCCAGGTACAGCTCAAACATCCTAGTTTATAATGTTTATATCCTATAACCATGGACCAGATTTGCCCTGTTCTGAGAAAGAGAACTCTTTTCCTCCTACACCTGACTTCTATGGGCATGGGATCGTATTGCCAGAGAATATAGATATGAGTAGATATTCTTGGAAGAAGTTGTTGTATTTCAATTGACTGAGTTGTTTTTTTTTAATTTCTTCATATGAAAGTCCTAGTTGCTATTTATAGAGACCTATTTGTTTCAGCTGCATACCTTGTTGGAATGACAAAGAAAAGATAGCATTTCTCCCTGAAAATTGAATTAAACCGTTTTAATAAACTTGCTTTTTTAGACAAAGTTTCCCTAAATAAACATGATTGTGGCTAATGGGGTGCTTTATTTTGTAATTAAAGCCTAAAAATCATTCTTGTCTTATATTACTCTCCATAAACACACATATCCTTATCCCTTTCTACATCCCCACATACACAGAACCACAATTTGACAACTGACTATGAGTATATGTTGATGTATTTATTTCTCTCTTCAAGTTCCAGTAGAAAAACTGGCCAGAAGCCAATGACCATTAAAAATTCATTTCTTGCCAAGCAGCTACTATTATTTGTTCAAAACATATTCATAGAGTTGCCACTGTAACAACTTGGCAACTAGATTAAAATCACTTTCCGTCTTTTTTCATCCCAGAGCAACTTTACATTTCAATGATTCACTAAACATCTCAGGAATAATCAATAGGATTCAGATTTTTCTCTTTTACCTTGTAGGCTAGAAGTGGTAGTGGCTTTCTCTCTCTTTGTCTGAAATTCATTCTCTTATAAAGGACTCAAGTCATAAGATTAAGACCCATCCTGACTGAGGTAGACCATACCTTAACTGAGGGAACCTCATCAAAAGTCTTACTTACAATGGGTACACACCAACAGGAATGGATGAAGTTTAAGAACATGTTTTTCTGGGGTACATACTGTTTCAAACCACCACAAGTACATTTAACTACCTTTATGCTGAAGATGGTTTCTAGAGGGCAGGGAAGTGTCAGGATACCCAAAGGCCTGGATGATTGTTGGAGGGGGATGAGATGATTTGGAGAGTAACAGAGGTGGCAGCACTCAGGTATCACCGGTTCTCAAGAGAAGGGATGGCAAAAATTTGACAGATCATGTCATTTCTCATGGGAGTGGGAAACTGATAAAGAACTAATCTCACTTCACTTTCCTCCTCCTGAGGCCACTCCCCACAGCTTGGTCAATACGGCTGATCTCATGGATTAAAGAAGGAAATCCCCTTTCCTGTCTCTGAGTACCTTTGTCTGGGATTCAGTTGCTTAGGAAATGGGAAAGACTAGGCTCTAAAAATCTTCCCCTCCTGGGATGCCGTTCCAGTTCCTCAGTGCTACATCTGCTGATGCTCCTCACCTGTAAATTCTGTTAAACGTGGGGCTGGCCATCCATGCATCCATCAATCTGCCATTCACTCAACAACCACTTGTTGAAGGTCTATTGTCTACTAGGCACTATGTGTGGCTCAGTGTAAATCACAGAAATTATGTTTACCTTCATGAAGCTGAGCTAATGATTTAGTGGAAGACAGAATAAATACACAAACCAACAAGTATAAATTAGAAACTAATAAGTTCTATGAAGGAGACATGGATACCAGTGATACAGGAAAGCAAAGAGGGACCCTCTGAATTTTCTCAGAGAAGGGCTTTCTAAAGAGGTGACATTTAAGTTCAGATCTGAAAGATGAGAAGGAGCAGGCATGCTTAGAGTAGAGGGAAGAGTGTCCCAGACAGAAGGAACAGCATATGTGAGGGTCCAGGGCTTAGATGGGAGCTGGAGAGCACAAACCCCATCTGAAGGGGACAGTATGACATTGAAATTAGAGTACAGATGCTGACACCAAATTGTAGGTTGCTTGGGTTCAAGTCCCAATTTGACCTCTTAATAAGGCTCTGATCTCAGGCAAATTTCAAGTGCCATGTCTCAGTTTCCTTATCCATAAAATGGAGGTAAAAAATAATACCTATCTTCCAGGATTTCAAGAGAGGCCATAAATACAGACTTTTGCAAAAAATTCTCTCAACTTTTGAATCTTGGCCACTAGTTTTTTTTTTTTTTTTTTTTGGTTCTGGGTTGTAGTTTAATAGTTTCAGGTATCCACCACCAGCTACCCCAATTCTTTAGAACCTAAAAAAGGTTGTCTAAAGTGTGCGTAAGAGTGCCCACCAGAGTGATCTCTCGGCTCGTTTTGGAATCTCTCTGCCACTGAAGCTTATTTCATTTCCTTTCACATCCCCCTTTTGGTCAAGAAGATGTTCTCCATCCCACGATGCCGGGTCTACATTCCTCCCCGGGAGTCATATTTGGCCACTAGTTTTATAAGGATTGTTAAAACATTGCCAAGTTGAGCCTATCTGTAAACTCACTGTGGCTCAGGGGCCACCAGTTTGCAACCTTTGATTCATGGCCTCATAGGCCACTGTGCCAGTTTGGATGTATTATGTTCCCCAAAACTCTATGTTCTTTAATGTAATCTTGTGGGGGCAGATGTAGTAGGGTTGAATAGGTTGGAATCCTTTGATTGACTGTATCCATGGAGATATAACTCAATCACCTGTGAGTGAAATGTTTGATTGGATAATTTCCATGGAGATATGGACCCTGCCCATTCAGGGTGGGTCTTGATTTAATTACTGGAGTCCTATAAAAGAGCTCACAAACTGAAGGACCTCAGAGCAGCTGAGCATGACATTTTGGAGATAGCTTTTGAAAGCAGATATTGCTGAAACTTTGGAGATGCTAGCCAGAGTTTGCTCCGAAGAAGCTAAGAGAGGACAAAACGCCCCAAGATTAACATTTTGAAGAATGCACAGGAGCTGAGAGAGGAGCTGGAACACAACCAAGAGTCAGCAGACACCAGACACTTGCCTTACCAGCTAACAGAGGTTTTTGGGATGCCATTGGCCTTCCTTTGCTGAAGGTATACTTGTGTTGATGCCTTAATTTGGACATTATCATGGCCTTTAGACTATAAATTTGTAACCAAATAAAGCCCCTTTATAAAAGCCAATCCATTTCTGGTAATTTACATAATGGCAGCATTAGTCAGCTGGAACAGCCACACAGCATCGTATGGATTTTTTCTCCAAGTGTTGTGAGATTCATTGAGGTGACACAATATGATGTATGATTTAAAGATGTGGAAATGGATTAGAGAGGGCAACAGTGGAAGCAGCAAGACCTTTAAAGACCTCAATGCAGTTTCTGGAAGGACACCAGGCATGTTAAAGACCCAGCTCACCTGGGTCTTTTCCGTCCCACCCATCTGTACTTCTATTTGCCCTGGGGCATTTTAAGACTTTCTGTTGTGGATTGAGTCATGTCCTCCACAAAGACATGTTCAAGTCCTAATCCATGGTCCTGTCAGTGTAAACTCATTTGTCAATCACATCTTCAAAGATCCTATTTAGATGAGGCCAAATTGAATCAGGGTGGGCCTTATCTCTGTATGACTAAAGTCCTTTTAAACAAAGGAAATTTGGAGACAGTAGGAAAAGCGTACAGGAAGAGACTGAAGGAGACAGATTGCCATATGAGGAGGCAGAGATTGGCTGGCAGCAGCTACCACTGGAACATAACAGACTTTGGAGAAAGCATAGCCTGCCGATACCTTGATTTTGGACTTCTAGCTTCCAAAATTGTGAGACAGTAAATTCCTGTTGTTTAAACTAACCGATCTGTGGTATTTGTCTTAGTAGTCCTGGCAAATTAAGACACTTTCTTAGGTCTCTAGCCATTTACTTTTGGAAGGCCTACCCACATTATCTATTCATTTTTTCATTCATTCATTCACATAATTGATACTTATTTAGTACTTAGCTCTATGCGAGGCACTGATCTAAGCACTTTACATTTAGTTCTTATAGCCTTCTAGAAGTAAGTACCATTATTATCCAATTTTATAGCTCACATACTCAAGATCACACCTCTAGAAGGCAGAAGAGTCAGGTTTTTATCTGGGCAGTCTGGCTCAAGAATCTAATTGAGACCTTACCTTTTATCACTATGCTTCACTGCTACAACATATAAAATACATCCAAATGCATCTGTATCCTGCATTAAATATAAAACATACATAGTTTGCTGAAAAAAATGGAAGGGATTGTTACCAGTTTGCTTTTGAAATTATTTATCTTCCCATGCTTACAAGGGAAATCTTACAAATGAGAACATCAAACCTACAACTGATTTTTAAATGTGGTGAAATGCTTGTAAATACTAAATGAACAGTAAGTGACAGTGGTATAATGCAATATTTTGTAGGCATTTAGTTAATAATTCATTCATTTTGATTTTGATATTCTTTTTGTATTTTTCAGGTCTGAACTTATTTCCATGGACCTTTGAAATCCTCAGGACCCAAGGCCCTGAGCCTGGTGGCATAGGAGATGTGTTGGCCACTCCCAGTGCCCTCAGTCTGTGTGTCCCTACCTTTGCCTCTGGTCTCTGCCTCTGCCTGGGATCCCAGGTCCCTCCAGAGCTGAAAATATGCTGTAAACCCCTGCCTAAAGTTGGACGTCTGCTTCTTTGTTCTGGTTCAGGGGACAGACTCAAGGAAACACTTCCAGATGACCTGGCCTTCTCTCCTGTCTTCTGAGTCTGGTCTGCCACTGGATTCCCTTCAATGTAGCCTAGCTAGGGTGACCATTTCCAGAACTAGAGCCAATTGCATCTTGGAGACTGTGCTTGCCCAGGCAGCACCTCTTCAGATAGCTCCGTCGTTCCACCCTTTCTCGCACCTTGGAACTCAGGGTTTACAGTGGACCCATTTCATTGGCTTTCCTGCTTTTCCCCTCATGTTCTCCACTGGACCACCTGGCTACTGAATAATGATTCCTTTACATTTGCTTATATGATTATTTGGATTAAATTCTGTTTGCTTTGCTATACCATAAACTCTACGAGGGCAATGTCCAAAACTGGTTTTGTATTGTATTCCAGAATTTAACAAAGTGTCAGTCTTGAGATGATGCTCAGTGTCTATTTCTTGGATAAATGGATAATATTGTGATGCTTTTCCCTATTCACCCCTTCTGCCCTGTTCTCTTTTGTCTCTTTGCTTTTCCACTATCTCCCATTTCTTCTTCTTTACTGTCTTCCTCAAATCCTTAATCTCTTATCTGACAAAACATATATTCCCTTTCCTTGTTAATGTATTTTGAAGCAAAAGACTGCTTTCCCCCCAAAGTTTTTCATCCTTCTTTTCAAATGTATGGTGATACAATGCTGTTTCCAAAAGAATATAGCAGCTTCAGCAAAGAGAATCATGAGATAGATATACAATATTTTCAAATGCAGTAATATTTTTTAAAAAGTGGAGGAGAAAGAGAGGAACTATAGTTTGCAATGGAAAAAAAGATAATGGGTTATATTTTTTCAAATGTCTTGACATTCTAATTATGTCAATAGTTGATAAATATGCTTTCCTTTGGAAACTTTACCAGTGAAATATTTTCACATTTCAAATTTCTTTTGGTTGTTAAGCTTATATAACCTGCTACAGCAGAAATTAACCTAGAGAATTCTTGTCAAGGTTGGATGTAGCAACAACTCATTAACCTAGACCTCTTTAAAATGAGACTGTTTCTTACAATAAATGTTTTTAATTCCTAAAATGCTTGTCGCCTGAGGCCCTCCAATTACTAGCAGATACAAATAGTCTTATTTTTTTTGTGGATAAATGTGTTTATATTTTGTTTTGTGGAAAATGCTTCTTCTGGGAACTCTAGCCAAGCTCCCTCTACCCCATGAGGCAGGAAGGGGCACAAATACTCAGGCAAAGAAACGTTCCATTTTACAAGTGAAGAAATGAAAACTAAGAGGCAAAGTGACCTGACAACTTTTCCTAGAGGAACAAAAGAGAGCTATGAGGAATTCTGAGGAAAACCCAGAACATTAGCCCTCAAGAATTAAAGAAATGGTGAAATCTGGCTTTACCCAAGTTGAAAATTTTTTTAACCTTTCAACCTGTATTTGCGCCTGTCAAAATCTGAAGCAGGCAGAGCATATTAGCTTCCTACTGCTGCTGTAACAACTTACCACAAATTTAGTGGCTTAAAACATCACAAATTTATTCTCTTAAAGTTCCAGAGGTCAGGAGTCTAAAATCAAGATGTTGGCGGGGATATGGTCCTTCTGGAGGCTTTCGAAAAGAACCGTTGTCTGGCCTTTTTCATCTCCTAGAAGCTGCGTGCCTTACTAAGTTCATAGCACATCACTCCAACCTTTGGCTCTGTCTTTTTTTTTTTTTTTCCTTCACAAATAAGACTTCATTTTGTCTGAATTTTAAACAGATTCTTGGACTGGTGGCTCATAACCATCAGCTTGTTCCACTTTAGCACCTGGTTCATCTCCAGTTGCTTTTCCAGAACTACCTTTACCGTGAAGCTCCATGAGTTTTCCCAATTCAAACTTGGGCTTCTTCAGCATTTTTACTTTTCTAACAAACACATCATGGAGAGGATAGATAGATTGGCAAAGCTTTCTGTGTCTTTACCAGTGCTGTCTGGAATCAATTTACTGACCACTTCTTTCAAGTCACTTGTCTGCACCTCTCAGGTCATGATTTTCCATCATTTTTTTCCAGATTTGGTGGACCTGTTGGTGCTGAGCATACGAGGTCTTCTGAATCTGATTTTTGCATTTTTATGGTAAAACCAACACAGAACAGACGAAGCAAATAACCATCTGTAGTTTTGACATCGACATGAGCTTCAATCATGGTCTGCCATTTTTTGACTATGGAACACATTTTGTCACGGGTAAGATCCATGCCATGGAAGTTGGCTAGGCAGTTTTTGCCCTGTACATCCTCAGTAATTAGCTTGAATTTTCTAAATAAAACTTCATCTTTCTGCAGATCAGCAAGGCTTTCTTCAAAAACAAGACCCTTAAGGCTATCAGATGCAATTTTGGTTCCTTGATTCCTTGTAACTAGTGTTTTCCCAATATTTCTTATATTAAACATTGCTGGTGCTTTCACATCATACCAATCTTTCTTAGAAAATGGATCAACCGCTTTCTTCTTGGCTCCTTTTTTGCCACTTTTTGTAAGACACTTGTTCTTGCCAACCACCATGGTGCTTCTCAGGGAACCAAAAAGGCTTTGGTTCTGTTTTTACGTCTCCTTTCTCTGACTTTGACCCTCCTGCCTCTCTTTATAAGAGCCTTTGTGATTACATTGTCTCCCTGGCCCCCAATATTCTAGGATAATCTCACCATCTCAAAGTCCTTAATTTAATTACATCTACCAAGTCCTTTTGCCATGTAAGCTAACATATTCACAAGTTCCTGGGATTAGGATGTGGACATGTTATGCAGCCTACCATGCAGAGTGTAGAGGAAACAGCAGTCAGCTGTTTGCTTGAATCCTGGCCCTGTCAACAACTGGCTGTGTACATCAGTCACTGCTCCAGCCCCAGTTCCTCAGCCATCCAGAGAGAGAGAGAGAGGGAGAGGGAGGGAGCAACACTGAATGCAAATAAAATAAAACCACTGGGTTGTACAACTGAAAGTGGTTAAAATTCTAATTTTATGTTGTATATATGTTACTTCAATAAAGAATTTTTAAAAATCATAAAAAAAGAAGAGGTGGAACAAAATAATTGCAAAGCTTTCTTTTAGTTCTATTAATCAACACCATGATTCTGTTTTTTTTTTTTTTTTTTTTTTTTTTTTTTTCTTAATTTCATTTTCATTTTTGTCTTTACAACAGACTGGAACCAAGTCACATCTCACAAGAGAAAATGTGAACTCACAATCATTATGTGTCTTTCCCCTTTTGGTTTTGGATGGGCTTCTAGTGATTCCTTTGTTCTAAAAAATTCTTTGCTTTCTATTTCCTCACACAAAAAATGAACAGCTGGCCAGTCTGGGTCAGCTCAGTGGAGGAAAATCATTTTATTCAGTAGGGGTCGAATTGCTGGCTGACAGTGTAAGAATAAGAAGCTGCAGAGACAGCCTGGACATTCTTTCTATTTAATTCTATTTAATACATGCCACATGAGAAATTAATGTCTGTCTTCTATGCTGATTGCTGCTAAATTATATGAATATATGTGTAGCAAATTTCTGGGAGAACTGTGTATGCAATATGAAGAATATAGAAAAGTCAAAGACACTGTCCTTGCCCTAGATTTGGGTGGACACAGAAATGTACTTTGTCTTTTTAAGATATACAGCTTCTCCTCCTCTTTCCTTTCCTTTGTTAAGGCCCTTTCAGTTGCAAAGCCCAGAAAACTCTTCCTAATGTTGTCCTTAACAAAATGGGGAACTCCATTGGCTTATAAGACTGAATAGTTCAGGCACAGCTGGAGTTAGGATCTCCGATGACATCATAGGAGTCAGGTTCCCAACTTGCCTTGAATTCGCCCCATGTTGACTATGCTCTCAGGCAGGTCCTAGTTGGCAAGACGAAGGCCAGTGTTTCCAGCCTAATCTCACAGCTTGTATCCAGCAGAAAAGAGAGTACTTATTACCTGGTCCCTCGGAGTGGGTGTGACTGGGGCAGATTTCATCACTGAACCAGTCACTGTGGCTGGGAGAAGAGATCCTCTGATAGGCCAGATCCTAGTTAAAGGTTAACACAAGTTGCTGAGAATGTGGTCAAACCCATCCCTCTTGGGTGCAGGGTCGAGAGTAGTAGGAGAGGAATATATTTCCCAAGAGAAAGGAGGGATACAATTACCCTAAGGGTCAATACTGGGCAGGCTAAGAGAACCAATATCCACTTTACCCAGCAACATGAATTTCTTCATTCAGAATAGTAAGTGATGGGGGCCCATGAGGGCAGAGGGGACTGGGAGACCAACCTGGTTTAGGTTGGACACTTGACCTTGCTCTAATGATTAACTGAACCAAGTATTAAGTCTACTGTCCACTTCTCGCTTATCTTCGTCATATCACAAGTTAGAATTCTTACGAATCCTTAGGAAAGCTGCTGCTTACAACATGTAAACAAGATTTTAGTATGTTATTGTTTAAATGTTGAAAAGGGTTTCTTTTCTCCCTCCCTCATTGCATTTTGGCTTTTCATAGTGTGCAATTTTGCTGCATTTACAATCATTATGTACTTTGTTTGGGGAGAATGCACTTTGTCATAAAAGCTCTTCACACAACTTGAGGAGTGATCAGCTTCACTATCAATATCTCAACACAAACAGATTTTTTTCTGACAATATTTCAAATAAGTTGCAAAACTCATAAATAGCAATTGAAAGGAAAATTGAAACCAAATTGATTCTCTTAATCAAGAAATAATTAATTTGTGCATGATAATATTAGCATGCTATAAAAAAAGGCTCAATGTATCCCTCTCCCTTTTCCTTCACAAAGTTACCATTTAAATGTAGCTTTGTTTGTGATATAATAATGTAGCAATTGTGCACAAAGTGAGATAAAACTAACATGAAGACTTTTCTTATGAATAGGAAAAATGAATGTTTTTTTTTAATTTAAAGGAAACTGTATTTAAAATTCAATTTTTGGAAAATATAATAAAGTCAAATATAAATATTGTGAACAGATGTTTTTTAGGAAGCTTCTGAAATGAATAGCTACCATCTGGAGCCATTTATAATGAGAAGAAGGTAAGCATGCACCTGTTTCTTTCTTTAAAAAGATGTAATCTCTGTACCAAATTATAAACAAGTATGGCAGTTTTCATAAAAATGTAATATTCAATTTGCCAAACTGTTTAGAAAAATATTGATAAGAATGTAGATGGTTTACAATAGTGAGTTTCTAAAAAGCTTAGTCTGTTTTTAGATTTCTCTGTTTTCTTGTAATTTTTAAAAGATAAAAGTCTTCAAAATGGAGGATGCATGCTTTACATATTTAAAGAGATGCACAAAACCATAATGGACATTGCCACTATCCCTTCCATCACTAACAATGTCTAATTGTCAATCACCACATATTAGATACTCCACAATATGAATTAAATAGATATAATCCTTGCAGACTTCACAGATGGTAATTGCAAATGGCTGCAGTTAATGGCCTCCCTCTATCCATGTCCTTTGCAATATGGCATTGCAGCAACTTCCAAAGAAGATGTGGAGTTTTTTATTTTTCCTCTTCTTTTGAATTTGGGTGGACCTTGTGACAGGACCTAAAAGGCAAAATGCAAGGGAAGTAATAATGAGCAGTTCCAAGCCTAGACCTCAAGAGGTTTTGCACATTTCCATTCTTTCTCATGGAGCCTTGCCACTGCTATGTAAACAAGTCTGAGCTAGCCTGCTAGAGAATGAGAGACCACACAGAGGAGAGCCCAGTTATACTGGCAAAGGCCATCCTAGAGCAGCTTATAGTCAACCAACTCCCCAGCATGTAAGAGAGCCAGCCAAGCTCAGCAGAGATGCCTATGTCATATGTTCTCCACCTCTTTTGCCTACAGCAGGAGACTTGATTTCTTGATGTCTTATGATTTAGGGGGATGATGCAAGTTGTTAAAGGCTTTTGGCAATTTCATTTATCTTCTTGAACTAAAGGGAGGTAGGCACAGTTGCAGAGATATAATTCAAAAAAAGAGAGGATGCTGGGATTTACAGGTAAATCTTGAACGGCACGTTGGGGGTTCTAAGTAAATGAAATGCGAAAGCCACACTGAGTGGGAGTGGAAATATGGCCAACCTATTGAAGAGAATAATCAATTTTTAACAATTTCAACCTATTTTTAATGCAATTATATATGTCTAATATTTTGTTGAAACCCATCCTTCCTACAAGTATATTCTTCTTGTTTCAACTGTTGGTTCCACATGCCATATGTTCTTTTAAAATACTCAATTCATTTATAACTTAATTCTATTTATTTCATGGTTAATTAAACTTAATTAGAACAGTTTTATGTAATTAATTGAGTTGTATAAACTCCATTGGCAGATTGACCTGATAGCTATTGAAGTTGAATTAAAAACAAAAAAAGTAAAAAAAAAAAAAAAAAAGAAGAGTATTTTTCATACTTGTGGTGACCATTTTTGTTGATTACCTCTCTAGCATCCATAGTCCTTCTTTCCCTCTATCTTTACTCCAACATTTCTTTCCCCTATTCCTAGCCATGTGATTTGGGTGTGAATAACCCTACTCCAAATTGCAGGATAGACTTATGTCCCCTTGGCCACTTGTGTTGATTCTGGAATGACGCACAATACAATCAGAGAATCAGAGCCAATTAGATGTAGGGAGCTGGATTTTGGGTTTTTGATATGGAGAAGCTTCACTGTTTCCATGCACGGTGTGAAGTCTGGAATTATGGAAATCATTTTCTACAAGGAGAGGAGATCCTGGAGCTCAAAATGGAGTCTAAGGGTGAAGCCACATCACAGGAAACAGAAAAGAGAAATAAAAAGAAAAATAGGCCCTTGGAAACATTGTTTGAGCTGCTGGATCCAGCTTTGTCTGAAGTTAGCTTTGCTTCCGGAATTTTACTCATGTGATGAATAAATTCCTGTTATTATTTAAGAGAAATTGAGTTGTTTTCTTCACTTGCATTTAAAAGATCACCAACAAATATAACATTATTCTCTTGTTTTTTGACTTTGCTTCCCTCTATCTCAGACTCCCCTTCCTTTTGCCTGAATGATTACAATGGCCCCTAATTTCTCCTGATTTCCAATCTGTGCCACTCTTATCTATACTTTGTTACTGAGTTAGTATCTCCTAAGCATGGCTATAATCACTAAACCTTTAGTGGTTTTCCAACCCCTGCAGTGTTAAAAACAAACATCTCATTTTGACATTCAAGGTACACCTCAGTGTTTCCCAGCTGCTCTCCTTAAGCCTTCCAGTGACCTCCATGTTGGTAAGTACAGAAGACACTTTTCAGTCTTATTCTTATTTGACAGCTCAGTGTTTAACATTGCTGATTGCTCTCCCTGGACATTCTCTTCCCTGATTTCTGTGATAAAACACTCTTTTTATGGTCAGATTGTCTACTACCAACTCTTTGGTGTTTCTCAGGGTTGTATTCTAAAGTTGTTATTCCTTCCAGTCCACACACATTTGCTGGCTATCTCATTTACTCCCATGACTTAAAATTCCTTTGAAATCCCCAATGACACCTAAATCTAAGCCTCCAACTAAGAATTCTCTTCTGAGCTTAAGACCCCAACATTCACTTCCCCATTGAACACTTCATCTTAGGCTCATCATTTTATCTTCAAACCTTCCCTTCCTTCAGGATTCTCTACCCCCCAAAATAGCATCTCCATCTATCCAGGTGCTCAAGCCAGACTTTTGGAATTTATTATTTACTCTTCCATTTTCCTAATCCTTTAAATCTAATCAAACACCAGATCTTGTGAAGTCTTTCTGCTGCACATTTCTGGACTTTGTCATTTTTCTCCATCCCTTACTGTTTTGGTTTGCTAAAGCTGCTGAAATGCAATATAGCAGAAATGAACTGGCTTTTAACAATGGGGGTTTATTAACTTAAAATTTACAGTTTTTAGGCTATAAAAATGTCCAAATTAAGGCACCAACAGGATGATAGCTGGACTCTGAAGAAAGGCTGCTGGCATCTGGGACTCTTCTGTCATATGGGAAGGCATATGGATGGCATCTGTAGGTCTTTCACTGCTGGGTTCCATTGTTTTCAGCTTCTGATTCCAGTGGCTTTCTCTCTGAGCATCTGTGGGTACTCTCTTAGCAACTCCAGGGCTTTTCTCACTCTGTGAGTTCTCTCTTCAGGTGTTTCTGAGCTCCCTCAACTTTTTCTGTCTTTTATTCTCTTCATAGAGGACTCCAGTAAGAGGCTTGAGACCCACCTTGAATTTGGTGGGTCACTTCTCAATTGAAACAACCTAATCAAAGGGTCCCACCAACAATTAGTCTGCACCCACAGGAATGGATTAAAAGAACATGGTGTTTACTGGGGTACATAGCAGCTTCAAACCAGCACACCTACTGTCAATCCTCTAGTACAAGCCAAAGTTCCCTGTCCCCTGGTCTGCTGCAACAGTCTCCTAACTGGTCTCCTTGCTTCTCTTCTGGCCTCCTTTTTTTCCTCTCTCCATCTGAGAATTATCTTTCAAAAATACAAAACTGATCCTGCATCTCCTTCACATAAAACCTCTCGGTGGCTTCCTAATCAAATCCAAAACTTCACCGTGGTCTGTGAGGCCCTAATGATCTAGCCCCTGCCTACCATGCCAGCCTCATATTGAGGCTGTTCTCCCTGTCTCTGCTCACTATGCCTTTCCTTGTTCTTAGGCTACACACGTGCTGTTTCCTGTGCCAGTGACACTCAATGGCTCCAGCTCAGGGCCCTTTCCCCTTTGCCCCCAGATTGTCGGCAAACCTCCCCTCACATCCCAAGTCTCACTGTACCTTCCCTTTTCTAACATCACAATTGTGACGATTTGTTCAATGTCTGTCTACTTTTTTTTTTTTTTTTTGTTAAATTTAGTTTTATTGAAATACATTCACACACCATACAATCATCCATGGTATACAATCCACAGTCCATGTCTGTCTACTCTTAAGCTCCATGAGGGTAGGGACTATGTCTGTCTCATAACCTTTGCTTCTAAGCTTTATTTTCCTACAAAACACATCTTTTCAGGTGCTTAACTAAAAATAATCACAAATATTTTCTTTTTTTGAAAAATTTCATGTCAACATAAACAGAAAGAATTGGAAATAAAGAAGGGAAGTAAATATTTTACACAATATGAATTACTTAATATATATTCCATATAAATTACTTAATATATATTCCTAGCTTGTAAAATAAAGAAGCATATACAGATGCCCCTTTTAAAAGAATATTTAAAAACTATTATTTAAAGAAGTCTTTTACAAGGCAATAAATCTGGAAAAGCAAAAAAGTAAAAACCCTCAAACTGCTTAAACATATGTCTATTTTTGTACCTATTTGTTACAATGGAGAGAATGGTTGACAGAAAAAGTTAGGTGATGTAGACAGTCAATTGCTGACTACAATATTACAAGTTAAAAAGTTGAATTATAAACCTTGACAATTTTCATTACATGCGGTTTCTTTTGAAAAGATCCTTTTAAATGTAGTCAAAATTTTAGTTTAATGCACTTAACAATAAAATTTATGCCATTTATCAAGAGAAAATGTGGGCTGATTGTTAGTTTATCCTTTGTCTTTGAAGTAAATGAGTCAGAATGTTCCAGCATCTAAGCTTCTCTTGGGTGGCAAACTAAGGTTCTCAGAAGCCTTTATTAACTCTTTCTAGTCACATAAGCATTGATCAATAAGCTACATTTTCAATGCTGTGCTAATACAGAAGTTGGGAGGGCCCAGAACATGAAACTTGACAGATTTCAGCTCCTAGGTTCACTCAGTAAATGATTATTCCACATCAAGAGAATCAAGTTAACAGGCTATCTCAGTTACCTGGGCTTTAGGGTTTATGTCAAATACAGATGATCAGTGTTGAAAAAATTAACACATAATAGCTATAGTTAAGGCCCAAAATACACTAAACATAATTTTAGGTATTACAAGATCTTATTGATACTTGATACTATCCATAGTACTATGCTAAGTGCCCTACATGCATCATCTCATTTGATCCTCACAAAAATCCTATGAGAGGTATTATTGTTCTCTATTATACAGTGGAGGTAATTAAGGCTCAGAAAGGTTAGGCATCTTGTTGTTAGTCACACAGCTAGGGGAAGCTAGAGTTACAAGCCATGTTTTCTGATTCCAAAGCCAGTAGATTTGACCACAATAGTGTACTGCCACTGGTCAGATTGTGAATTTCCATGTTACTGTCTTGGTAAGCTATGGAAATGAAAACACTGGTTTCTGATTGTGCACCAATGAAAAGTTTAATCTGAGATCATATTTACTTTTTTAAATTTCCCCCAGGAAATATTTTTCCTCATGAAAGAGGAAAGAAAGTGGAGGAGGAAGTGGAGGAGATGGAGAAGAGGAAGAAGAAAGATTAAGAAATCAAAAAGATTTCCTTCTTCCAGGAAATGAAAGACTTCTCTTATCTAAGAACAACCAGTAGCTATCAGTATCAGGTTGATTTCCAAATAATTCTCTTTAAAAATAATTTAAACTCTATTTATGTAGATAAGCTTATACATCTCCCTACCAGTCATAAGGTAGACTCTGATAACTGAAAGGCAGAATATCATTCTGATTGGACATGGGTCCCCCTTCCTGCAGAGCACAGTGGGGATCTGCACTGGGGAAGATGAGCTAGACAGACACTTCAAGCATGGGGAAATTTTAAGAAAAGTAAATGCAGTTTAAGCATAGATCTGGGAAGCCTAGAGTCCAACTCTCTGCAACAGTTACCAAATGCCTACTGTGTGCTAGGTGCTGTGCTAGATACTTTTATGTGGATTTCCATCTTGCCACCCCACCCCATACCGCATGCTGGTTCTACTGAAACACATGCAAATCTCACTCTTCTCTTGCCTGCACCAAAAGACACAGCATTAGGCAGCAGAAAGGGAAGCAGACAGGCCAGTCCCTAAGCTCACCCCTTGGTAGTAGGGTCACTAAAGAGGTTTGCCTAAAAAAGACTTACCCTATCACCCCCACCCCCACACCCCACATTGCCATTATCTGGATTAGGCCTCAGGGCAGAAGTGGATGGTGTGAATGAGTGAAGAAGTATTTGTAAATGGAAAGGGAGAAAATTTCTCAGCAGCAGATAGGAAAAATAATCAAAGTATTGAGAGCTTGGGAATGTACAACTTGCCAGTACTCTACTTTTACAACAAGCAGTTCTAGAAAGGTAATATTACATTTTACAGATGAGGAAACTGTGACTCAGAGAGGTTGGGACATCCAAGGACACTCAAGTGGTGCAGAAGAGATTTAAACCCTAATGTGTCTGATAATAATGCCAATACTCTTTCTAATATAATACTGTTGGGTGAAGGTGTGTACAAGGCTGGAATCCAGGAACTGCTGCCTATTAAAGTCCCAGGGTGAGGGAACACAGGGCCAGCACCATGAAAGCTGTGCTAAGCATGGGACAGTGCCCTCTCCCTTTGGGAGAAAACACTGACTTCTTTTAGGACCTTTCCATTATTCTCCAACCTGTATATTAACAAGCTTAATTCTTCCTTGTCTTGAAAAAACAATCAAAAATCTTTCCTTGACCTTGCTATATTTTCAAGCAATTGCTTTATTGTGCTGCTCTTCATTGTCCAACCTTTTTTTAAAGTGGTTTACACCAGCTGCCAGTGCTAGGATGACCAACTGTTCCAACCCAGATTAGCCCCAAGACCAAAGAACACACCTGGCATGAAGTTACCCATAAGTTCAATTAGGGACTTACAAAATAGGAGATGATTCTTCCCGATGGCAACCAGTCGGGAAAGTAAAGTCAGCATTCTGTGCAGAGAGAGAGAGTGGAGTGTTGAGGGGAGGTGCTTATAAAGGCTTGTGACAATGGAGTTTCCTGCAAGATTTGGTTACAATAAGATGTTACAATAAGATGTTACAATAAGATGCAAGATTTGGTTACAATAAGATGTCAGATTTGGTTACTAACAGTGATAAGGGGAGGGAAGTTCTAATGCTTTCCCCCCCTGAGGAGGGGAGAGGGACCTGTTGGTCACGTACCTGGCTGCATGTAGCTGAGGGGGTGGGATCTCAGGCTTCAGGTCTTCACAATGGACCCCTATACAGCAGACTATGTTGACCACAGGACAGACATTGCATCCATATTTCACAATAGCATAAGAGACAATAGAACACTAGGAGTCCTCACACATAGAGATAATTCCACAAAGAGATGCTACCAACAATTGGTAAAATCTGTGATTTTCAGTAATTCTGTCAGGCCAGCAGGGTGCTCCAATTCACAGAGATTACAGTCCAAAAAGGCCGGAAGCACCTAAAGGTAGCAAGTCCATGCAAACCCAACAATGGGCTCAATTGTGGGCATGAGTTACAGCTGAGGCCCCTAGGGTGTTATGGGTGAAAAGAAAGATGTTTATGGGGGAAAATAAGGGGTAATTCCTGCTGATCTAACAATATACAGGCCAAGTTTCCTTTAGTGGGCAGAGAGTTCCTTGGGAATGGGTGCTATGAGGGGGTTATAGATACCATACATCTCCCCCCTGCAATTCAGGGAGTCCTCTGGAATTAAATCTATAGTTAGCTTGGGCATAATTGTCCACAAAGTCATACATACAGTACCTTGAGGTATGGGGCTTCCTGGGTTGGTTATATATTCAACTTTTGGCATTTTGTGTATAAACTATGTGTTCGTGCTTAAATTTTGGGTGACCCTGATACCTCATGAGCTTAGGACTCCCAACCAGCATGGCTGCATAGGCCGAGACCACAGCCAATCAACCTTCTTTTTCCCAATTTCTAACACTTGTGGTACAGGCAAGAGTAAATTATTTTCATTACCTCACTGTGGTTGTAATGTTGCATGTCCTTCTACTGAATTTCACAGTGCTTGCATGGGTCCTGCAGTTACCACACAACAGGAGCAGGAGCGGCTGCTTGAGGTCATGAATTGAGGCTCTTGAGAGCTGGATATAACTGATGGGCCCACTGCTGCAGGGAATATGTGTCATCATTTAGCTGCTCCTTCAAAAGCGCATTCATTTTTTCAATGAATCCCACTGCTGTGGGGTTGTATGGCAAATGAAATGTTCATAAGACATCATGTTTAGTAGCCCAGGCTTGGGTTAATTATGCGGTAAAGAGTGTCCCTCTATCACTGTCCACATGTGTGGGGACCCCAAAGAAGGCACTTAATTTCTCTAGGCTATGTATTGCAGCCCTGTGGTTAGCTTTTCCTACCGGGAAGGCCAGTAACAGCCCAGTAGCTGTGTCTATGGCTGTAAAGGTATATTTTGCAACCTCAGATAAGGGAAGGGGCTCAATGTAGTCTACTTGCCATCTGGTATCAAGGATCTGCTCACAGCTGATGTGACCAGTTGGTGAGGAAGCATTCTGGGTCATCACAGAGAGCAGGAGGGGCAGGCACCCACAATCTCTTTCAGCTGTTGCCTTGTGATGGGCAACTGGAATTGTTGTGCCAATCTCTACAGAGTCTGGTATCCTTGGTGCCCCATTTTCCTATGTAGCCACTGAGATGTCTCATGCAATGTTGACTCCAGGCTACGAACTTTTGCTAAAGCGTCTGCTTTGATATTGCCAGGTAAATAGTCAATGTTATAGGCAGAAACATGAAACACTGTTACTTTGCTTTGTGGCAGGCAGCCCAGATGATTTCCCACATTTCTTTCCCCCATAAGGCATGGCCAGCAATGGTCCATTGCTCTTGCATCCATGTGGCCATCCACACTGTGAAGCCCAGGTTGGTTCATGAATAATGACCATCCATATGGTCCTTAACCCAGCCCATTGACTGCTTTGCATAGTTCCAGTTTCCCACCATATAATGTCCATACTAGGTTGCACGACTACTGCCATCCAGATGGTGGGCTGCCATATGTTGATCCATCAGTCTACCAGGCAGACTCTGGTATACTGCCATATCCATCAACTGTGGGCACAGAAATAGCCACCTTGGGGGGATCGGCAGGGAGGGGCAAGCATTGCTCTTCTGCATAGGAAACTGGTTCTAGAATATTAGGCATTTCTGCACTTAAGTTGTTAAAGACACTGTATTGCAGCAGATAGTCTTTCCATTTTGTCAGAGTGCTCAGCTGAGCACTCCCTGAATGTGGTTTATTTGCTGTGTCTTTTATCCACCCCTGTATGGGGATGGCAGTGCTCAGTGACACAGGGCATCTTTGGGTTAGTCCTTCAACTTGCAGCAGGGCAATATAGGCAGTGCATAGTTGTTTTAAGATTTGTGCTAAATGGGGTATAAACAATCTCCAATAACCCAACAAACAAAGGAAAGCCATTAGCTGTTTAGGAGTAGTGGGGTGGGATAATTTTGCACTTTATCAACAACAGCAGGGGGAATAGTCTTAGTTTTATCTGACCAAACACCAAGAATTTCACAGAACATTCCAGCCCTTGCAATTTGTCCTGACTCACTGCCCAACCTCAGTTTTCCATGTGGGCCACCACGGCTTTGGTGTCAGTCTCCAATTCTGTGTGAGAGTTACTGGCTAACATAACATCATCAATATAACATCATCAAATTAACATTTTAAAATCTTGGGCTACTAGACCATAACAAATAGTGGGACTATTGAGATATACTTGTGGTAGCATGGTAAATGTCCATTGTTGTCCTTCCCACATGAAAGCCAATGCAGGCTGGCTAGAAGTGTCTAAGGAAATACTTAAAAAAGAGTTTGCAATGTCTAACGCAAAATGAAACTGGCTTAATTCCTTACATTTGTCCTGCAACAAGGTAGTTATATTTGGTATAGCTGCAAACAAAGGAGGAGTTACTTTGTTAAGCTCTCTATAATCAGTAGTCATTCCCCGGGTTCCACTGGTTTTTCTTACTGGCCAGACTGGACTATTAAATGGGCTGTGAGTGGGGATTGTAATGCCCATTCTCTCTAATTCCTTGATGGTAGCAATCACTTCTTGATGGCTGCCTGGCAACTTATATTGAAAACAACTGCTACTGTGTATCTGGGGGAGAGTACCTTTACCAGTGACCATGTAATGTGTTCTCTTTGGATGGTTTGACCACTTGGCACCAGAGACGGAATTCACCTACAGTAGTTTGCAAAGTGACATTCTGCAAAATATCAGTTCCTAATACATATTCTGGAACAGGAGATATGTACACCGAGTACTTTTGAGGTGGTAGCTGGCCTATCTGCCTTAGTAATTGTTGTGTTGCTTTAATACTTTGGCATTTATACCCAGTGATGGCTAATGTAGGCCCTCGGGGCCATGGCTGTCTTCCATATATTGGGATGCATTTTGCTCCAGTATTCACTGGTGCTGAAACTTAATGTTCATTAGCAGAGGACCAGAAAATAGTTAACTCAATATGTGGCCTCTGATCCCCAGTATCCCCATATATAGCTTTATTTGGGGATCTCAACCCATCCCCTGTGTGAGGGGAAAAGGGGCTTGCCATGCCTCCTTGGCAGGGGGAACAGAGAGACCTTTATACTAAAAAGAGGACAAAGTTTCTTGGGCAGAGTTTGTTTCTCCCTCCAGTGATCTGATTCTAAATTTGGTGTATCTCTGCCTTCTGATAACTTACTCCATAACTTTACTAGCACAGGGTTTGGCTGTCTATCAATGTCTTCAGTTTTAGTGCCAGTCACTATTAGGTCAGCCTGCATCTGTCAGTGTGACACATGGTTTGGACCATCATGTTGTTTTGGGGCACGGCCCATAACTCTAACTCCAGATCCTTTTTGCCTTAGGTGTTCAGATTCTCCTAGACCTGCTACTAATTAGGCAGCCCTGGAGATGTGTTGCTCCACCAATGGGCTAAGAATGGACACCTGTGTCCTGTACCATTGATTTGGGGCATGATGTAAGGTTGTGTCCTTTATGCCTGTGGTGAAAGTTTCATTATCTGGTTCCACAAAGTTAGCAGTGTAAACTGCCTGTTTCATTCCTAGCCCCCTTACCGTATCTTGTGATTCATCAAGCATGCTCCAATGGGGGGTGACCTGGGGTATATCCCCCACATTGGGCCAAGTTTCATTACCCTGAGTTACTAGCCAATTTAGTAGTAAGCTGGACTCAAGTTGGGTGGTGTGCTGGTTTGAATCTGTCAGGTACCCCATAAAAGACTAATTCTTTAAATCCACTTTTCAGGGTGCAGACCTATTATAGGTGGGATCTTTTGATTAGGTTGTTTCCATGGAGATGTGACCCACCCAGTTGTAGGTGGGACCTTTTTATTAGATTATTTCCATGGAGGCATGAACCTGCCCGTTCACGTTTATTGGATTCCTTAAGAGAGCTCTGGGAGTGAGAGAGAGCTCAGAGTCAACACAGACCCAGATGCTTGGAGATGCAGGCAGAAAGATGTCTGGAGATGCTAAGATAAGAGATGAAGTCCAGAGTTTGCCCCAGAGAAGCTAAGTGAGAACCCACAGATGCTTAAAGAGGAAGCCACTGGAATTAGAAGCTGAAAGCAATGCAACCCAGGAGCAAAGGACCAGCAGATGCCAGACATGTGCCTTCCCAGCTGACAGAGGTGTCCCGGACACCATTGGTCTTTCTTCATTGAAGGTACCCTATTGTTGATTCCTTGGTTTGGACACTTTTCTGGCCTTAGAACTATGAATTTGTGACATAAGACATCCCATTTATAAAAGCCAATCCATTTCTAGTATATTGCATTTCTGCAGCTTTAGTAAACCAGAAGAGGTGGCTAAGGAATATGTATATGTTGGCAGAGGGAAGGGTGAATGGTAATCGAGGCCAATTTGCTCATTTCATGTCCTGAAGGCAGTACTTCCTCCATGCCAGTGTTCCACAGGTGCAGCAGGGAGTTTGGTAAAATTTCTTTAGGTTTTTGTCTGTGTTGATTCCCAATCCCTCCCCACCCCCCCAACCCCAGGCATCAGGGTGTTGTATTTGCGCTATTTGGACCAGATGATGAACATGTCTACTTTCCTCAATTTCAGCTTTCCAGTCAGATGGGGGCTCATCCTCAAGAAATTGTGAATGGGACAATGGGTCCACACACGCTAGAATGTACCAAGACTAGGTACATGTCAATATTGGAGTGCACAATTCAGTCCACCAAAATGTAGCTCATACATACTAAGGAATATTATTCAGCCATAAAAAGGAATGAAGTTCTGATACATGCTGCAATATAGAAGAACCTTGAAGACACATGTTGACTGAAATAAGCCAGACAAAAAAGGACAAATATTGTATTATCTCATTTACATGAAATAATTAGAACATGCGAATTCATAGAATCAGAAATTAGATTATAGTTTGCCAAGGTAGGAGTGGGGAATGGGGAGTTGATTAATGGGCATAGAATTTCTGTTTGGGTGATGGAAAATTTTGGTAATGGATGGTGGTGATGGTAGCACAACACTGTGAATATAATTAACACCACTGAATTGTATACTTGAAAGTGAATAAATGGGGAATTTTAAGTTGTATAAATGTCTCCTGAATAAAAATAAAAAAATACATCCTATGGAACTGTACAAAACAAATAATGAGCCCTAATGTAAACTATAGACTGCAGAATCCTACTTCACACCTTATATAAAAGTCAACTCAAAATGGACCAAAGACAAATGTATAAGAGCCAGTACCATCAAATTCTTAGAAGAAAATGTAGGGAAGCATCTTTAGGACCTTGTATTAGGCAGTGGTTTCTTAGACTTTATATCCCAAGCACAAGCAACAAAAGAAAAAATAGGTAATTGGGACTTCATCAAAATTAAGAACTTTTGTGCCTCAAAGGACTTTATCATGAAAGTAAAATGACAACCTACACAACAGGAGAAAATATTTGAAAAGCACATATCTGATAGAGTTTTAATATCCAGAATATATTAAAAAATCCTTCAATTTAACAATGAAAAGACCAAGAACCCAATTTTAAAATGGCCAAAAGACTTGAATAGACATCTTTCCAAAGAAGAGACAGAAATGGCCAAAAAGCATGTGAAAAGATGCTCAACATCATTAGCCATCAGGAAAATACAAATCAAAACCACAATGAGATATCATTTCACACCCACTGGAATGGCTACTATTAAAAAAACAGAAAATTACAAGTGTTGGAGAGGATATGGAGAAATAGGAACACTCATTCATTACTGGTGAGAATGCAAAATGGTGCAGCTGCTGCAGAAGGTGGCTTGGCAATTCCTCAGAAAGCCAAGTATAGGAATATTATATGACCTTGCAATCCCACTAGTAGGTATATACCCAAAATAATTGAAAGCATGTAGCATCAGTAAGAAAGCCCAAACAAAACACAATATCTTCTGACAGGGAAGGGCTGGCCAAGCACGTGTAAAGGGGCTACATTAGAAACATCCCATTTACGTTTCTGGATCTTCCCTGGACAAAAAGCAGTCTCCTTTCCAGTCGTGTTCCCATCCCATGAGCCTAAGTAACTTGGAATATTCTGCCTTTGGCTCTTTCATTTTGCAGACACAGTGTCTATATATTGTAAGCCTTGTCTTTTGTCATCTGTGTCGAGATTCTACAGTTCCTGCTATTTCTGTGACCTCTGTAAACAAAATCACTGTGGAAGAAGAGAGAAAAGTTACCGATGTGATCATCACTACCTGAAAAAGAAAACAGAGCAAAACAAAAAACAAGGTGCTACATAGCTTTCTCCACTGGCCCAAACTAGTAGGGATCAAGTTAAGTTTCTATGGAGTTTGACTTCTCCTTGGCATGGGGCTCTATTAGAGGGTAGTGGGAGTCCTCAGCACAGAATGGGATTATCTTCAGTGTTTATTTAGAAGATATATGTTTTTGGAGCAGCCATTTTGATTTTCAAAATGTCAGATGCACATTCTCTTCCCAAAAGACTCAAAGACTATTTCTTTAAATATTTACCAGGTTTTTATATTTTTTGAAGTACATTTAATTTGGAATTTTCCATAGTAATTGCAACAGTTTTTTTTTTTTTTTAATGAATTCTGTAGTGTAGCCATATGGAAAATATTATTCTTCACATTTCCTCTTCTATAAGGCTTTAGATTGCATTTTCCTTTCATATTAACGGCATTATTCTCTGTGGCTGGTAAGCCACCTTGTGAGGTGGCCCTGAGAATTCTCTTGAAGCTGGGAGGAGGCCGGGACCCTTCCTCCCACGTGGTCTGAGAACAGGGTTTTTGGAAGCCAACGTTTAGCCTTCTGGATTCTGGAATCCTGTCTCAACTCATTCGTCAGATCAGTGCTGCTTCTTCTAGGAGATTGTTTCCCTTCCAGTGTAGGAACTGGGGTTTTGGCTGCTTGTGCTCATTAAGAGAACCCCTGTCACTTGTCACAAGTGTAAAAAGAGTGTTTCAAATGTTCCTGGAAAACTTTCAGCTGGTCCATGTCCATGCCTACGTCCTCCCAAAAGTTTTCCCTGTTTCCTCACGTCCCCAGATGTCGAGCAGAGTTAATTCTGATGCAGAATGTCCGTCACGTTTCTCCCAGGCTGACTGGCTGTGTCGGTAATGAAATCATCGATGTGGATGTCTGACATGGTGAAGTTCTTCAGGCTTGGGGCGAGGGGGTTACCTCGGCTGGGTTTCTGTATGAGTGGTCAAAAAATAACATTTATAACCTTTTACAGACATGCTATCATTGTATCTTATAAAGTACAGAGACTTATTATGAAGCAAAGAAATTTGGTGTGTTTAATAGTAGAGGGGGAAAAATCTATTCTTAGCCTTTATTTTCAAACAGTTATTCAGAACAGGATTTTTTCCTAACGAAAACCCAATTTGAGTGTACCTTTTCTGATGCCCTTGAGCCTATTTATTCTAATTTCTAATTACAATTTTTAAAAAGGTTCCGTGTGATCCTTGTGCATTTGTAGTCTATGGGCGAGCACTTTGAAGGTGTCCCGGGATTCTTAAGCTTTCCCTTCCCTATTTTTGCCTCTTTCTTCCCTCCACATCTATTTTGTGCAAGCGGCTAGCACCAGTACTGAAGCAACAGCATAGTGGAATTACAACTCCAGGGGATCAAGGTGTCTTGCCTTCAGAACAATACTTCTCAAAATGGTCAGTTTCCACAACAGAAGATAACTCTGTCACCCACTACTTCTCATTTCTATGCTGGCTCCACGAGGGCCCTTGTCTGTCTCATGCACCATTGTGTTCCCAGCGGCACATAGTAGGTATTCAAAGACTACTGAATGAATAAGCTCACAAAGGTTTATCCGTCAGAACCCTGCTCTTCTGTCCTTATGTGCTATCTGTTCATTAAGCCTTGACCAATGCAAACCACCATAATGATAGTTAAAAACATGAGGACACTCAATGCATGTCAGGTATTGTTCTAGATCCTTGACATGTAGCAATTCATTTACTCCTTATATCAACCCTATGAAATAGGTAATTAGCTCACCCTCCATCACAGAGGGTTTCAGTTACTTGTCTAAGGTAAGTAAGTGTAAATCTTACTTACACTTGTCTAAGGTAACTTAGTAAGTAACTTAGTAAGTAACTTACTTGTCTAAGTTACTTGTCTAAGGTAAGTAAGGTAAATCCAGTAAGTGGTGCAGCTAGGATTCCAACCCAGAGAAAAGAGTTATGGGAACAAAGAGATTAGTTAACAAATAGCCTCTTCCCTTAAGGAGATTTCAATCTATTAGGGTAGTTAGTCATGACAATTACAAATGAGAACAAAGGGCAAACCTCTCTTTTGGAGAGCTCATTCCATCCCAGCTTTAACTGAACTGGTGGCCTGTTCATCTAGGTCCTGGGCCCAGGTTTCCTATTATACATAATCGCAGTCCACTTTTAGGGGGTATGGATGTTATTTGTTAATTCTCTGCATTATCTCCCCCACTTAGACCAAAGCTCCTTGAGGTCAAGGGTACCTTCTCATACTCCCACTCTCTATCCACATGGTAAGCGGTTAACAAATACTTTTGTATTGATTCACTACTGAGAGAAAGCTCAATGAGAGGACACATTTAAGTTCAAGTTTCAATAAAAATAGAGCTCAAAAGTTGTAAGTTGTGTGTTTGTTTCCAGGAGGCAATTTTCTCTTCATTTACATTTGATTAACCTTGATAATTATAGTGTTTGGCATTAGCCATATCGTTGATGGCCCACTCGAGTGCAAAGTGCTTGCACAAACCTTTAATATACAGGCAGAGGGGATTCACAATTGGATTCCAGAGTTGAGTGGTCAGAAATCACCAGACCTGAGGGGTGTGGGGAGGGGGGCATCAACCTCTGGGGAACAGGAGATCTGATTCTGTCAGTAGCATGTGACTTTGGGCAGGTCATTTAACTTCTCTGAGCCTCAGTTGTCCCACCCATTAAATGAAGATAATTCTACTTGCTCTGCCTATGTCACAGGGCTTTTGTATCAACTGAGATTTTTGTAGGTGAAAGATCAGTATGCCATATAATTTGAAAGAGAAGGTAGTGCAAAAGGAGAGCAAAGAAACATTTTGTGCTTCATTTACATAAATTCTGCCCCAGAGTCATATTGTTTGAAATAGGGCTCATAAAAACACACTTGTGTGCTCTTTTAGAATAGGTAAGAACTTCTAGAAGAGAATTTTGAGGGTTCTGGTGAACCTACTGTAGGACCCCATGTGAGTGCTGCCTTTTTCTCTCAATAAAATTCCCTGTGGTGAGCTTGAGGCATTCATAATCATTCTACTGTCATGGAATTTTGCCACTGTAGTGATAACGAGGGCATGCTTGCTCCCGATGGCAATGATTTTAATAGTTTGGCACCCACTGGGGAAAAATGTTTAAATAAGGGCTGAAGCATCATTCTGCAACTCTCCTGCCAGTGGGTCAGTAGCTAACTAAAGACCAACAGCAAATAAGAAGTGTTGCTGAGTCATCCACATTCCATTTCCTGTTTGTTGACAGCCATCAGAGTGCTTAGCAGTCATTGGTAATTGGCAGAAACAACTGCCAGTTATCTGAACAAAGTTTTTCCAAGGAGGCTCAAAGCATCTCTTACAGAATTTTAAAGGCACCACTATGATGGCTCTTTAAGAACAGAAATCAGCATCTTTTGTACAAATGAAGGCTTTGAAAGAGGGATCTAAGCTAAATTAGAAGGTCTAGGTGAGGTGAAGCAAGGATAGATTGGAGGAGTCCCTAGCCACCTCACATACCACAGGCAAGTAGACTGCCCAGAGCTATCAGGTCCAAGAGCATCTTGACAAGTCACTTTCCATGCCCCTTCAGGAAGGAGGCAGGGCACTGAAGTTCACAGGAGAAGGTAGCCTCACAGTTAGGAACTGTTCCAATATTGGAATATATTCACTTTCATGAAATACTTCAGTGCAGAAGCTCAGGTGGAGATTGAGCTTGTGTGTGTATGTGTGTGTGTTTCTCTCCAGCCTAAGGAAAAAAAGCTTCAGAAAATCACTTTGCAGCTTTTGAGAGGGTAATATAAAGAATATTCCTCTCCTGGGGGATGGGATAGAAAACCTGTTGTGTTTTGAAGGTGTGGGCCCCTGAAAGACAGTTGATCAGAGGCAATTTTATTGTTTGACAATGTGGACTCAAAGTGGGATATAAGAGGTAAGGGTGCTGGGAGGAAAGAGTGTAGCTTCTATTAGGTCCCAACTACCAGAGTCCACACAGAACTGGAAAGACGAAAGAACTACGGTGAAGGCAGTGCTCAGGACCAAGTCACTCCCATTGGATGATAAAGCCCTTGAGAGCAGGCTCTGCATATACTCATCTTTGTCTTTCTTTACAGACTGAGAGTTCCTTGAAGGTAACAACCATTTCTTCTTCCTCTAGACATTGGTCCCAGTTCTAGCAAAGGGCCTGGCACATGGTGAATGATGTAGAAGCCATGTTCGTTGAATGAATGAATGAATGAATGAATGAAAGTCTCATTGAAGCACACGAATGTGGAAATCTGAGAATGGAGTTTGTTTCCACATGCCAGTTATTTTTACTTGAAACTGATTCTCAGAACTCTGCTGGGATCTTGGCTGACATACATTTGCTGGGGTTGACTAGATTATGTAATTGCTGTTTTCCTTCTCTAAATACTGTGATTATGACGCGAGTGGCAGATACATTTATGATGCTAGATAAATAATAATTATTTTAATTACAGTTTGACCTGTACAATATATTCTAACAACATAGCTGAGTGTGCATTTGTGTGTGCGCACTATTGAGAGTGGTGGAGAAATCACCCATTATGAAGATACAAAGGAATCTCTCCTCTATGCACATGGTAATTTTAGAATTATAACATGGAAAAATACAATACTGCCATAAATATAACAAGTTTGCAGAAAGAAATGTTTTTGAAGTAGTCTATAATCTGTGTTCTATTTAGAGAATAAAAAAATTAATTTTGTTGGCAATATTTTATTTTTGATGCCAGGAAAAAATGGGTATAAGGCAATTTTTAAGGTTTCCTAGAAGACTATGGAAGCATCTTATTGATTTAAGTGAGATTTAAGTAACATAATTCATGTAACTTGCTTAGCCAAGTGTCAGTTACATAGTATATGCTCAGTAAGTATTAAGTAGCATCACTTATTTAATGCAATAAACTCAAAGAATTTTGGCAAATTTAATAAGGCACGTGGCAATATCTAATAAACATTTGATGTAAGTGATGCTGTCTATGCATTTCATAAATGACCTCCTCAAGAAACTCACATTTGGAAATATGGCACCTCATAGATTCCTATCAATAATAGCAAACTTTAATAGGCACTGGAGGGGGTGTGGTATGGTTAGGGGCTCATACATAAGACACGAAGACGAACAAGATAGTACCTGCTCCTAAGGAATTCACAATTAAGTGAAGAGACAAGAAAATCATGGAAAAATAATCGAATTCTCACTGAGCCCTTACTATGTGCAAGGCACTGTTCTAAGTGTTTTACTCACATTTGATCTTCATGAAGATGAGGAAAACTGAGGTATAGGCAAGGGGAGTGAGGTGTCACAGCTAATAAACAGCAGAAGGATTCCAACCCGGGCAACCTGGCTCCAGACTCCACACTCCTGACCATTAGGTTATACTGCTTCCTAAAGGTGTGTGAATGGCAGTAATACAAGGATAATTTGCTGAGCAGTGCAATAAAGCTGCTGTGGGAAAATTCCAGTCAAAGGGTTGGAAAGGCTTCTCGGAGGAAGAGCATTTGAGCTGAATTTGTAAAGGCTGGGGGAAGGAAGGTCAAGCAAGAGAGAGCAGCCTCCTGGGGGCCTTGATTGACACCCCCTACTCCTACCAACACTGGGTCAAAAGCCTCTCCAGGCTCCCACACCAACTGTAGTTACCTCTCTTGTAGCACTTGGAACATTTTACTGCAATTGCCTGCTATCTGTCTCTTTTTCCATTATCTATAAACTCTAGACATCTTTGTATCCTGAGCACCTAGCAGAGCCTCAAGGGGTCATTCCATGATCTGCTACCAATTATTTTTTTCTGAAATTCGATATTTTGCATAGTAAAATAACTACATGTAAATTTAAAATACCGTATGCCCTGTAGAAATGTGCATTTTTATAGTGCTAAGATATGTTGAATATGCAGCTCATTATTTGAAACATACTTTTGTGGCTAAATCGGTAGGATTATTGGAGCCAAAGTAAACCTTTTAAATACACACACTATGGAGGATGAATGCCTTCCAGTTATCTGGAAAGTAAATATGGCATTTTAAAGGAAAATGACAATAAATCCTGCTCTTGTTCTCATCTGAATACTTGTACTTCTCAATTCTAGTCACACATAGAGGATGTTTAGCCTCTCTAGCCAGTGTGAATAAACAGCAGTGGTTGTCAGATGGGTGCTATTTGATGGAATAGACAATAGAGGGAAATCAGTTTAGCACAAATGAGACTGAACATATTTAAGAAATGCACAGAACTATTGATTTATAATACTTAATGTATTATCCAAAATTTCTTCTTCCTAGGAATGCTATTTTTCATGTTATCAAATTCCATCCCTATTGTTATTTAAACGTTAGAATATTTGCAGCATACTCTTTCTCACGCTAAATTTCTAGCTTTACAATTTGAGCTAGCTGATTTCTATAGCCACTCCCAAAGAATAATTTAAGTCCTTAAAAAAAAACATTCCCTTTTGGAAGACATGAGGGTGTTTCCTGGGAACACTGAGGGCTATTTGATTTTTAAAAAATACATTTCCTGGAATACCCACTCTAGTTAATTAGATTAATCTAGGGAATAAATCTTAGTCTCCTTCTTCAGGAGACCTTTTTGGATTAACCCCGATTCTGTTTGTTTTTTCCTGAAGACCCCTTGGCCCACAGTTCTTCCTACACTCTGGGCTGCTTGGCTACAGGTTGTCTGGTCCACCTCTCAGCCCTTGCTGGGCCATGTTTTTTTCATACACCCAGGCATAGACCCCTTTCTTCAGTGGGTATCGAAAAGACAAATTTTGAATCTAAGAGAGGAAGAGGAAGGAAGAAGGGTCTTGATGTGAGAGGGGAAGAGTGGAAGGGAGTGGAGGTTTCCAAGCAGAAGGACAGCAGTGTGTAGATCCACAAGTGGGAAAGAGCTTGATAAGATTTTAAGAAGGAAAAGACCAGTGTAGAAAGAGATTAGTATGGGAGGACCTTGTGCAGGTCGGCAGGTTCCAGAGGATCCTCAGCTCCTTGGGTCAAAGTCAGGGTCTGGCTTTTGGTTAAATTCAATGGGAAGCCATTGAAGGCCATTAAGTAAGGAAGTGACATTCATCCGATTTATAAAAGAGCATTCCACCCATGAAAGCAGCTAAAATGAAAAGACAGACGACTACTGAGTGTTGACAAGGGTACAGAGTAAACGGACTGCTCATACATTACTGGTGAAAGTGTAAATTGGTACAACGGCATGGAAAATTGACAGTATCTGTTCAAGTATGCAGACCTCTAACCCAGCCACTCCATTCCTAGGTATATTCCCAACAGAAACATGTGTTCACCAAGAGCTAGGCATATGGATGTTCATAGCAGTATTTTTCATGATAGCTAAAAACTGAAAACTACTCAAATATCCATCAGCAGTAGAATGGATAAATAAATTGTGAATTCGTACAATGGAATACTTCCCAGAAATGAGAATAAACAATCTATAACTATAAACAACAACATGGATGGATTTCATTAACAACATGTTGAGGGACAGGAGCCAGATACAAAAGGTTACACATTGTATGTGGGGACCCAGGGCCTGGGCCCCCTCTCCTCCATAGTGAAAGTGAGTTACTGCACATAGCTGCCTGCTTGACTGGGCAGACCTAAAGGTCATCAGACCTCCCCTGGGGTGGGGGTGGAGGGGTGGGGGGAGAATGTATAAATGATATCATAAAGAAAGTACTAAAACTCCCCTCCCCTGATCACTTTTGATAATGAATCTCCACAACCCTGAGTCACAAGACCCTGCTGAAACTCTGTTCTCACACCCTATGGAATGTCTTTGTCCTAACCCTTATAAACCACCCCCTGACACCCCCCATCCTTTGCAGAGCACTAACTTCCTTTTTTCCCAGCCAGCCACCACTGTGGATCCACCTCCTCTCTGCAAGTCCCATTAACTCATGTCTAACTCCGTGCCCGGCTTGTTCTTTGGTCTTGGGGCTGAGCTGGGTTGCAACATTTTGTGATTCTATTTATATGAAATCTTTAAACCGGCAAAACTACTCTATGGTGTTAGAAGTTAGGATAATGGCTACACCTTGGGAGGGGAGTGGTGAGTGGATGGGGCTATGAGGGGGCTTCTGAGATACTATATATGTTCTATGTCTTGATCTGGGTGCTGGTCATACAAATGTATTCAGTTTATGGAAAATCTCTGAGCTACACATTGTGCTTTGTGCTCTTTTTGCATACATATTTCAGTAACATATAGAACTAACATAAAAAATTAATTTTACATTTTTTGTTTTTTAAAAAAAGCATCCCAACTGTAGTGTGGGAAATAGATTGGTGTTAAGCAAGAGTGGATGTAGAAAAGCAATTGGTAGGTGATTCCAGGTGAGAAGACTCTCTTGGGACTAGTGAGATGCATTGGAGATGGAAAAGAGTTGACATACTCGAGACACTCTTAGAAGGTAGAATCAACCAAACTTGCTAATGGCTTGAGGATAGGTTTAAGGGAGGAGGAAATACAAAGCAAACTTCTAGATTTGGGGGCTTAGGCAACTGAGTGGATGGTGGTGTCATTACCTGAGATGGGAAAGACTAAGGATCAAATTTGGGTGAAAGCTACGGTCTTTGAATCAAAACTTCCCAACTACCTCTCTTGGTGCAGGGATGATTTCAGGTGAGATGGAGATGGTCAAAATAACTCAGAACTTCTATAGCTTTGCCAGTTCTGAAATGGACTTCCTGGACAGAAAAAGGGGAGGGCATTCATGTTCAGAATGAAATATTTTCTTCCCAAGATTCCAAACTCTTTTCTCCAAGTGCTCTCCACTTCCTTAGCTCCTGTCACCATGAAGTTGACAAGGATAGCCCTACATTCCTCTTTCTTGGTCAGAAAGTAGACAATTCCCATGTCTCCCCTTCAAGTCACAGATAGTTGCAATTAAAGAAAGGATTTTTACTGGGGAAAAAAAGAGAAAAGGAACTAAAACACTAACCACAGAACATAAAGAAGGGGGGAAAAAGAATGTTTTCTCAGTTGTCTAAGTTCTGACCCAAACAACAGGATGTCGAGAGAGCTGTGATGCCGGTGTTTCAGGGTGTGAGGTGGAGGTGGCCAGGGATAGGCGGGAGAGGGCGACAGGGACTCTATATGGTGGGCTTCATAGGCTGTGCCAAGGATTCTGGAACTTGATCTCAGAGTCATAGCTCTGAGTGGCAGTCAGATTTGCACCATACATGGATTCCTCTGCTAGGGTTGTGGATGGTGATGGAGTGGGCAAAGATTAAAGATGGGAAAAGCAGTTAGGGAGGACAAGGGCTTGAAATAGGCACTGGTGGAAGGAAGGAAAGAGAAAAGAAGGGATGGTTTCAAGAAAGATTAGGAAGGTTAAATCTGGAGGTCTTGGGGACTGAACAGATTCCGATGGGGAGGAGTAAAGGCTAGTCAAGGATGATTCCCAAGTGGAAAGGCCCCTTGGAATTGTGATATCCACAATAGCGAGAATATGGGAAGAAAAGCAAGTTTAGAGGTTAAGCTTGAATAGGACCATTTGAATGCCTAAATCCTGCTTCCTACAAAAATCCTCATTGTTCAGGAGGCAGCGGTGCCCCCAGGGAATGACTCACTGACTCTACTCATTTGTTCAAATATTATGTTTGTTTCTTAAAGACTAGATTTTAACGTAGCTTTCTGTGTCTTATTATCTCTGTGCTGTCTCTTCCTGGGCACTTCGAACCCAACCTGGCACATAGAAAGCAATCTATATGTTTTTTAAATTTACTAGCATTTATAGAGTGTGTACCATGACACTAGAAAGGAGCCATGGAACATGAAAACCTCCCCTATTCAGATCAGAGGAGGGAAAGAATTGTTTTCTTCTGAGTTCCTTGATTAGCAACTCTATCTCCATTATGTCCACATAAATTATTTCCAGTGGCAAAGAGCATGATGATGTTCTTGGAGACCATTGGTAGAAGTTGGGAGGTCCCAGTTCTCTCCCTACCTGAGTATGGTAGCTGAGGTTAGCCAGGGGCCTTCCCACTCTGTGTCAAATGGTAATGAATCACTACTGCCCTTTCTGTCCATGGCTGTAACAGGTGTCAAATAAGCCAGCATATCAGAAATGCTTTGGAACATGTAATAGAATAGAATAACTTAAGCTAGAATGATCTGTACTTCCATTTGTCTGCTTGGATTTTGAAAGTATCAGGATATTTGAAATATTTATTTTTTTTTAATCTTCCTTTCAGGTAATATGCAGGTCTAGCTGGTGTTCATCCTCTGCATGGTATGTGTCATTGTGTGATATAGGATGAGCTATTTGTCACATAGTTCTGGAATGAAAGCTTATGGTGGACATGGTGAGAGCCAGGCATTTATTTTCTATAGCAGCTTTATTCTTTATTCTTAAAATGAAACATTGTATCCTGCATGATTCTTTTATAAAAAGTTCTGGAGAGTGGTTATCTCTTGGGGAAGAAGGAAAATGAGCATGAATGGGGCGTGAGGATACTCTCTGTGGTGATGATGTTCTTCTATATTTTCACGGGTGTTTGGGTTACACAGGTTGTTCATTTGTCTTAACTCATAGAACGGTATGCCTAAGATTTGCCATTGCACTGCATGTAAATTTTGCCAAAATAGACTGTAAATAAATATTAAACTCAAGTTAATGACAACAACAAAACTACCCTGAGATAATATTTCTGCATATCAGGTTGGTAAAAATTGAATGATAAGACAACATATTCTGTTGATGAGGCTGGGGAAAAGCCAGAACTTTCCTGGATTGCTGGTCAGAAAGCAAATTGGTACAATCCTAAGGGAAGGAACTTTTGGGATCTAGAGAGACTGCATAAGCCTTTTCCTTTGTGCCCAGCAATTCCGTGTGTGTGCATGTGTGTGCTTGTGTATGTGTATATACACCCTAGATATAAACCATATGCATTATGATGATATCTGTATCTGGTCTTCTCATCAGTCTGATTTTACCATTGACATTTGTCATACGTGGTAATGGAAAGAAAAAAAATCTCACATAACTTAACAGGCACCGTCAATAGGCATGAAAGACTAGGAACTATTTTCACTTTTTTTTGATAAGTACTTCCTAAAGTAGAGATCACTTGGATTAATAGACCTCTGGGGCTATAAAGTGCCACAAGAAAGAAGTGGGGAGACAGGAAAGTAGATATTGAGGATCTAAGTCTAATTTGGAGGGATTAAAGTTTGTCCCGTATTAGTTAACTAAGCAGAAAATTAAATAGAAAGGTTTACTAGAAAATTCCATTTCCTCAGCTATAAAACAAAGGAATAAAAGTGTTTTGGCAAAATCCCTATGGCATTTTATTGGATCCTCTTGGTACATCACTGTGCTCAAAATCAGAGGAATACGCAGCTCCCATTTAACAAATCCTACCTCCATCATCCAGGTGGGTGGATGGGTGGGAATGGACAGTTCCACTTTCTCAGGTTTTATTGGTGGCCTAGGGACAGCAAACAGCACTCAGGCAGGCAGATAAGATAACTACTATTTGAAGTGTGAGCCCTGTGGTTTTAAATTACCTTTTATTTGGAAATACATTTATTCTGCCTCTTTTGAATGCTGAACACACAACTTAAGTTTTCAAGTACATACTTATAGGCAACTCATTTAGTAACTTTGCAGAATACATATATGATATGAATCTCTAACAACCATGGATAGTAGGCTATTAGGTTAAACCATAGGAAATTGCTGATATTCAACAATTATCGGTTGAATATCAGCAAACAGAAATGGCAATTACATATGCCAGAGTTGTCAAATTTAATCCAGATTCTACTGGTGGGAAATTTAGATGACCCACAAGAATCTTTGATAGAATTTACATTAGTCATTCCCTACTTTTTGTATTTTTGGTAGTCTTTTGTATCTAATTATCTCTAGAAGTATTGAATTATACCTTAAATCAAATTTACTTTCATGTGTATTTACAAATCAAATTTTGCCATTGCACATTTATTTAGTAGAAGATGGCTAGTGTTTGAGAATTAAACACAAAGATTGGAAGTCAGCATCACATTCATGCCTGAATCCCACCAGAACGGAAATAATATTGGATTTGAATTTTTCAGGCTGCTTCTTAAAGATAATGTATGCGTCTGTCAAGTGTTATTGGTAACTTAGTAACATGACTCAACCACAAAGATATGAATCTTTTAGTTGGATAAATCACTTATGTTCAATTGGCCTTTATGTTGCTAGTGGACCAAGTGGGACTAACCCATGAAAATAATATCAAGTTTCTCACAGGGCTGCCAAAGAAAATAATTTTAAAAGAAATATTTCCTGTTAATACCTGCTGATTTTAGAATGCTTCCCTGGAATAGCCTCAGAAAGTTAAATCCTTCCACAATACCAGATAGTCTATCAAAATGCTTTTTGTGATAATAAATGCAAAACTTACGTGACATTCATTATCAGCAGGTAAGATTTTTTAAAAATGTTTGATAATTCTAGCAATTTATGTAGACTGAACATTAGGCACTAGTATGTTACAGGAGACAATTTTGGACATTTTAATTTGAGTTGAACTTAAATTCAGGTCCAGATTTATCTCTGTGAAGTCCCTGGGGGCCAGGAATGCTGCAGGATTTCAAATTTGCTCTAGAGTGTGGGAGGGGTTGTGTGGGGGTGGCAGGATGGTGGGTGCGGGCGTCCCTCCTTCCCGTCTTCCCTCCTGCCTCGATGCCTTTGCTCAAGCCACTTGCACTACCAGAAACATATCCCTTCACCTTTCTTCCCTGGTCATTTCTCCTAGACTGGATCAAGTGCCCCGATTCTGTGCTTTCACGACCTTACGTTCATGACTTTTGTTTATGCACTGACCTTTCTACATTGAAATGTCCTGTCTACAAGCTTTAGTTAGAATCGCTTTATCTCCCTTTCCCCTCCCTCATCACCCATACACACAACCCTTAGTGTTTCTAGGATGACTCTGGGTTTTCACCTCCAAGAAGAACCTAAGGCTTGTTTAAGGGTGGACTGGAATTGAACCAGATTCTGAGGGTGACTGGGGAGGGTTCGGGATGGGGGAGGGCCTGACTTGTCCCTCTCCAGAGCATTTAGGAATATAGTACTTGGCTTGGTTTCAGGCACCGATTGTGCACTTGCCCAGGCTAGATTTAGATTCTGAGCTGGCCTCTAGAGCCCTCTAGTGGTACAAAATCTCAGCTCTGCAGAGCCAGAACTGGACCAGACAACTCTTTTCCAAGGAGGAATCCTTTAGACATCTTCCAGGGAGTGAAGTCAATCTGCAATTATGCTTATGGAGCAATAAAATAAGTAACCAAATGCATGCACAATAAGGGACTTGGATCATTAAAGTCTTTGAAGGGACTTTGGTTCTTTATTTTTTTTTAATGCAACCCATATAAGGCTGTTCTGTACTCAGTGGATACTTGAAAATGTGCCTTAATCAAAGGCCATTGCTCTGTCATTGTCAGCCTGTGAAACATTAGCTCCTGGAGCTGGACGACAGCATGCCTGTTGCTCTTATCTCCACAAGATAACTCCAGCACCAGGATGACAGAAGCACCAGATCTGAGGATGTCAGGAATCTCAGTTACGCTCAAATTTCACAATCCCAAGGGAACCAAGCTGTCTCTTTTGAACAAAGCCAATTTTGTAGTTGAGTATGCTCAATCATTTTGTGATTCAATATCAGGTATTTAGAATTCCTTTGGTCTTTACATTGAACACTAAAAATGGTTATTTCCACAAACAGGAGAATGTGCTTTGCTATTTTTGGTTCTGCCAAAGACATACAGTTATTGCACGACCTGAACCTTCTGAATGATTTCAGAATAATAGCTGAACACAGCTTCTTCCCTCAGAAGTGCATGCAGCTTTAAATACCACCTCCTCAGGAAAGGTTTCCTGGAAGAAGAAAACCAGCTGGACTTCCCATAACACCAGGTGTCTGCAGAGAGTACTTAGCACCCCTGCCACTTCATCGGTGCCTGTGTTTTGTCTGTCTGTCTGTCTCTCCCACCAGAAACTGTGCCCCAGACACAGAGGCCTTGTTTGTTTGTTTACCGCAGCATCCCAGAGTCTAGAACACAGCCTGGCCCTTTGCTGATTTTGATTCTTATATTAGGGCTGCAAGGGGATCCTTCACTCAAATTATGATTGAAGATCAATGAGAGCTGGGTTGGAGGACTGAGATTAGCACCCAGAGGGCCAATGCACATCTGTAGCCACAGGTGCTGTGAGAGGAGCGAAACCCAGAGACCTCTCATTAAATTCCTGAGTCACTCAGGAATCATCATTTGCTTGTCTTATGGGGCTGCATTTCTTTGCCTAGGGCTGTTTTAAGCCCTGTGGGACTGTTAAATAACTGCAGGGTTATTTTACTACTTCAAAATATGGGGGAACAGTTTGCCTTTCTGCAGACACTGTTTAAAGCACTGAAAAGCAAATGATAATGTAAATACCCTGGGGTTCTGGGGGCAGCAGAGAGGCAGCCAGAAGTATGCTGACTGTAAGAATATAATGAAGGGTGAGAGTGAGAAGACAATGAATGAAAATCTGGGACCAGGAAAAAAGACATAGAAAAGAGAACTAATATGTATCTTCTTTTGTCTCCCTCAGTTTTCCTTTCGTGTCACTGACTATGCAAAGACAAATTAAGTCGAGCAAGCTGTATGTCTGAAGTGAGTGTTTTAAAACACACACATACACTTAACATGCCACAGGAAAATTATAAATGTGAGTATGTCAGCAGGGAGACATCCAGTCTCCATTGGCTTAATGAGATGTCAGGCAGCTGTGTATGTGTTTTCAGCCCTTCTATCCCCAGATAGTTTTCATTGTTTGAGCGAGAGTAGTTGTAATTTTAGTTAGAATGAGTAAACCTTTTTTGACTTTATTAGTTAGGATCAAATTCAGCTGTAATGGAAAAATTCAAAATAACTGGCTTAATAAGGTAGAATTTTATTTCTCTCATTTTCAAGAAGCTAGTTTATCAGGGTTTGTTTGGTGACCCTCTATTTATTGCGTTATAATGCATGAATTCCATTTTCAATTTTGCCTCATAGTTCAAGTTGGCTGCTGAAGCTCCAGTCATACATCTGCTTTCCATCCAGCAAAAAGACCTAAGAAGGTATCCCCTTTACTTTTTTTTTCTTTATTAGAAAAGTTGTGGGTTTACAGAACAATCATTTGTGGGTTTACAGAACAATCATGCATAAAACACAGGGTTCCCATATACTGCCCTATTATTAACACCTTGCATTGGTGTGGAACATTTGTTATAACTGATAATAGCACATTTTTATACTGTAATATTAAATATAGCCCAGGGTTTAACTTAGGGTTCACTGTGTAAGGACACTTCTTGGACGTTGTACCCACAACTTCTGCATATGTTCCCTTGGCCAGAACTTTTTTACATGACAACATCTAGCTGCAAAGAGACTGTGAAACAGAATTTATTCCAGGAAGCAAAAAAGTCAGAGGTTCTATTACTGAGAAGGAAGGGGAGAATGATTCCTGGAGGACAATAAGCAATCTTTGTCAGTGGAACCATACATATTTTTCTTTCTCTGAAAATGAACCCTGACTCAGTCTCTCCAGAACATAGTGAAAGGTGGGAGTGGGGGACAAAGACCTGAGTATTGAATATCCTTAAGACAAAGATCTGGCTTTGGGTCTTTAATTGAACTGAAATCTAAATGTGAATACAAATGTATAGCTAAAAGTATGCACGAGGGAAAAATAATCTAGTATTTCCAGTTTTGTCCATCATCTGATAACTAAGACTCTTGGGTTTTCATGGAATTTTTTAAAACAATTTTTATTGTGAAATATAACATATATACAGAAAAGTGATGACTTTCAAAGTGTGGTTTAACAAGTGGTTATAGAGCTAATTCAAAGTTTAGTATGGGTTACAGTTCCACAGTTTCAGTTATTTCCTTCTAGCTGCTCTAATATGCTAGAAACTAAAAAAATCTATATAATGATTCAGTGGTCATAATCCTTTGTTAAATACTCTCTTGTCAGTTGCTACTCCTCCCTCTCATTTATCACTGTCTCAATCTTCAGGGATATCTGCGCAATGACCACTCCAACTTGTTCATATTGAAAAGGGGTGTTGACATTACGGGGAAGGGGAATACAGCTGGTTGATGCTCTTAAAAAGACTGGTACCTCTGGGTTTTGGGACTTATCTGGCATAGGAACAATCTGGAGGTTTTAAGTTTCTGAAAAATAAACTTAGTGAGTGAAACTTTTATAGAGTCTCAGATAGGGACCTAAGTATTCTTTATGATTTGGGGAATACTGTTGGTTTGTTCTTGGCTTACTGCAGCCATTTCTAATATCTAGCTGAAGCTTGCCTAAGAGTAACCTCCAGGATAGAGTCTTGACTCTCTTTGAAATCTCTTAACCCCTGAAACCTTATTTTGTTACATTTCTTTTCACCCTTTTGGTGAAGAAGGCATTCTCAGTCCCATGATGGCAGGGCCCTGGGAGTCATGTCCTGTGTTGCCAGGGAGACCTACACCCCATAGAATTTTCATAAATACAAAATCACCAGATATGTCTTGGATACAATTTATAATATTGAACTTAGATGGCAAATATAGACAGATCTTTCAATTCATCCAACTCCCTTTGTATGGATTCAGAGACAACATTTGAATATTCAGGAGATAAAGAATCCTGGCTGCTTTCTCAGCACCCTCTCTACCCACCAGAAAATGCTGGGGCAACCCAACAATCTATTCTGGATTTTCTTCTTGTAATTCTTTCCCTGAAATTTTACAAATATATCATGTTTTAAAGTGGACTTAGCATTTTGCATCCCCAACCTGTTCCTGTTCTCCACCTGAGTAAATGTCATTAGCTCTGGCCTAAACCAGGGACCTCTGTCCATCCTTATTCCCTGCTCTCCCTCACAGCTCACTTTCAACCGGCAAGAGCTGTGCATTCTACTTCCCCTTCTTCTACTCAGTTTCTCCAATCCTCCCTGCCAGAACCTTGCACCAGGACAGCATCCTCTCTTGCTAGATTACAGTGGTGGCCATCCTGACACCAGGGAGCAACCATGCTCATCGTCCTTCAAATTCACCTCTGCTCCCATCCTACCCCTCCCTAAAACAATTCTGGTACCTCCACAGAACTAAGTCCAGACTTAACACAGCCTCTAAGGCCTCCGCAATCTGGCCTCCTTCTTGTTCCTCCTTCACAAGCTCCAGCCATTCCAAACCTCTTCCACTTCTTCTAATGACTTGGTGCTCTCTCACCCCTAAGCCCTTGCACACAAAATTACTTCCTCACTAATTTTTACTCATCTTGGGTTTTCAGAGATGTTCCTCCTATCTAAGCAGTCAAGTTGAGGTTAGGCTCCTCTGACATGACTCTGTACCTGTAACATGGTGCTTATCCCACTGTACTGCAAATTTAGTTTTAATTTATTGTTTGCCTAACTAGTCTATAAAGCTTATGAAGACACAGGACTGTATCTTTTGCACTTGGCACAGAGCCTTGAGCATCTTAGGCTCAGTATATATTTATTGGATCAAACTGAATTAAGATAAGTTCCTCCCTGCCCAGGCTAGAGATCCCAGTTTTACATGTTCTGGATAGTTTGGGGGAGGTTCAGTGGCCCATCATTCAAGACTTTGCCTGGCTTGCCCTCTCCAGTGATTTTCTTTAAAATAGTCTCACAAAGAAATGAGTGCTATACCAATGGGTGCTCTCTCAACATTCAGCAGTGATGCTGCAATGGGGGAAGCCCTGATGGCTAGATGAGGGCTTACTAGCAAGTTCCCTGAAGGCAAGGACCATGCCCATTCTACTTACTGCTGTATCCCTAATGCCTAGAATAGGGCCAGGCACAAGGTAAATGCTCAATAAATATTTCTTGAATCAATGAATCAACTCTCCAAAGCTGAGAAGAAACTCTGGTTGGCACCTGTCATATGTTTTTGGTGAACTGAAAACGTGGAAAACAAACTCTTTCAAAACCAAGTTATGGGGAGGGCTGGTGGTGGAGGGTGGTTGTGTGTGAGATGCATGGGGAGCCTTGCTCTACCAAGGGCATCGTCTCAAGGTCAGAGCATCTGCTGACAACCCTAGCAAGGTACCCAAGGCATCCTCTCACCCATCCCACTCCACCTTCCCAGACGCTCAGACCTGAGCTTTCCTTCTTTCAGACTTTCTTACAGATCCTCTGGTTGACGATGGCCTGGCTTGTCTTCCAATTCTCAGTTGCCTTCTCTGCTCCTTCCTGGCTTCCTTCTACCTACTTGTTTTTGTCCCCACTTTTTCAGAGAATCTGAGATAGTGGAGAACATAGCTGGGAAACAGAACTTCTATTTCCCTCCTCTTCCTGCCACATACCTTAAATTGGGAATATGAAATAGAAAACCAGACTGGCCTTTACCCAGATCTTCAGGGCCTGTGGAAAAGCTTGAAGAATGAACAAGAAAGAGACATTTTATTTAGTCCTTATTCTGGGTCTGGCCCTTTCATATACATCATCTTATTTAATCTTTACAACAATCCAGGGAAGTACTGTAGATATTATGCCCATTCATTCAGATGAGAAAACTGAGACCCGAGTCAGGACCTGTTTTGATCAGATCACACAATAACTGACCCAGGAGGTACATGGTTAAAAAGATCTTGGAGCAGATCCTGGTGCTGCTGTAGGCAAATTGCTTAACCTCTTTGACTTTGTTTCCTCAACCACTAAATGAGGTTAATCAAGCACACCTTACAGGGTTGTCTGGAGGATTAAATGAGATATCACTAATAAATCACATGGCTCATATTCGAACACATGTTCTATAATTAATGGAATTGTGGAACTCAAGTTCACCTGGCTTCCAACTTTAGGACCCTTTTTTTTTTCTTTTTCTTTTTCTTTTTTTAATCACACAGCCCTACAGTACTCCTGGGACTTCCAGAGGACAAGGCCCTTTCTTCAGTAAGGCTGACCTAAGCAGAGCCAGGCCCCTAACCCCTCCCCAGCCACAGCTGTGTGCTGGAAAGCTGGAAGGCTGAGGCCCCTAATAAAGAGCAGACCTCCCAATCTCATCACCCCCTCTCCCTCGCCTCACATGGTTTTTCAAATTAAAAGTAACTAAAAACTAAGGCTTAAAGAGGAGAGGGAAGTAAGAGGCAAAAGAATACCCCGGAATGAGGAAGCAGCTTTCTTCCATGGAAAAGGGTATCAAAATATCTAGATTGGGTGGAGGTCTAGACCTACCACATCTTTCCCCAGCTAAGGAGCATATGGCCCAGCTCCACTGGGAGCAATCCCAAAAGGCTGTTCATAGTCCTGGTGTTCAGACCAGTAACGAGGCTGTGGTGTTAGGAACATTTTGGAGAGGAGGCTGCAGGTCACCATTCACTGGAGACTGCTTCCGACTTCTCTCTGGAGAGGGGGGATGGGGAACCCTCAAGGAACCCAGAAGAGGTGCTGTGCCTTTAGATGCAGCCAGCAGCCACCAAGGGGAAGGTGCACACACCAGCCTGAAGACCTCTTCCTCCTCCTTTCCAGGACCTGGTCCTCCCTGAGTTCTGAGTGTGCAAAGAGGCACGGAGCAAGCTTGGGAGCCTCAGCTGGGGTAGACTGGAGGCAGGGTGGAGTGCTTGCCCCTCTCCCTGAGGGGACCCCTTCTCCCCCCATCTCTGCCGCCACATCCACAAGGTTCCTCAGAGCCTTCCCAGCAAAGTTTCCTTTCCTGGGCCCAGGAAGGCATTGCTTCCAGCCCAGTGAAGAGTTAAAGGGGAGGGGAGAAGGGACAGTTGGTGCCTTTTCCTTTTGCAAACCTCCAAACTGTCCTTCGTTTTCAAATAGTGAAGCCAGAAACGCATCCCCCACCCCCAATCAACTCTGTTTGAAAAAAGAAAAAAAGTCACGTTTGCTTATGACGTGAATTTGACAACTAACGACTCTGATAACTGCTACAATCCCAAGTCTTCTAAAGCAAAAGGACCTTCTGAATGCTCCGAGGAAAGTAGAATTGGGGAGTGGAGTTGGAGTCGGCGGAGAAGAAACAAAAAGCCAACTCAGCGGGAGACGCCCACGAAAGCCCAAGGTGTGAGCGCTGAGCTGCAGCTGCCCTTACCCCGGAGACTTTGTTTTTGTTTTCAGTGACCATTTTCATTTGAAACAAAAGTTTGAGGAGTTCTCTTTTTGAAGATTCGTTGGGTCACTACACTTCTTCCCGATTTCAAATCGTCTGCGGGCCTAGACGCGTGCCCGCGACCCCTTTCCCCAAACTTCCCAATCAGACTCAATTTAGGAGTTAGGTCTCCTTCCCCCTCGGCCCGGGGCCGCCTGGACTCCGGTTTTTAACCCTTGATTAGAAAGCCCTCATTCCTAACCCCATTTTGCTCCTTCAAGGAAAAAAAGAGTTTGAAAAACCGCGAAAGGGTTGGGGTTTTCGCAGAGCAGCCCAAGCCAACGAAGGTCACTCCGCGGGGCACATACGACAGCCTGGTCCTCTGCGGTGCCCCGCCAGAGGCCCAGAAAGGGGAGAGAAGACCCCGCAGCCCGTCTCGGCCAGGCTCCGGGACCACCCAGGACCCCGGGCTTCGCGGGGCGCAATCTGGGAGGATCTTAGAACAACAGGGGAAGAGCGCGGCTCTGCTCGCCCCACCTGCCCCCAACATCCCAGTCTGACTGACCCGCTCGGACAGACCTCTCCCAAAGCCTCTGACCAGCCGGTTTAAGGAACCACCCGCCTTGGTTCGTGGGGCCTCCTGACCGCCGGGTTTATTTTGCTTTTGCAGGGAGGCAGATGTTGACCTCTCTCCATCTTTGCTCGATCCGGCCTCCAGGAAATCTTCCCCCAACCATTTGCTTCCCTGCGTCACCCCCCACCGGCTCGCTATCCGCGGAGTCAGCTTCCCCAGGCCTTCAAACCTTCCAGAATGTCACACATGGAAACCTTTAGCAAATGTTTGTTAATGATCATAACAAAGGCATCATTCAAATTAGGCAGGTAATCACTACCAGAAGGACAACTGGGGGCTGGCTTGCTCGTCCATTCTCTCTGCTTTAAACTCTCGAGGAGTTACGGCCCGAAGTCGCCCCCGCCCAAGTCCGCTATTTGGGCCCCTTTAAGCGGCTCTGAAATGAACTGTGAAGTTACCATTTGTGGGCGGAGAGCGCTGGGGCCCTCGGTGCGGGAGACCCGGCTAGCACTTTCTCGGCAGCAAAGCAGGCCCTCCGGGCTAGGCTCTCTGTCTCGCCTCCTGCCCTCTTGGACACCTGGGATAAAAACCTGGGTCTCAAGATGTCTCTAATAACAGCCTAAAAGCCAGTCCCCCGCTTTTTACTTTTATTCGGTGCTCTGATGTGGGGGCGAGAGGGAAGTGTTAGTTGCCGTTCGTTATCTACAAACATTACGGTATCCTGTTAGCATTCCGAACAAGGAGCTGTTCATATATTTGCCTTCAATGATTTCCTGAAGGAACATATGGAAGTAATAGCGGGCTGTGCAGTCACCCGAGCTGAAGATGCACGAGAGGCGGGCGCGCAGAGGGGCCAGGGGAGTGAGCCTCCCAAGCCCAGCCCCAGCCACCCTCTTCCCGAGTTTGGCACCCCGGGAGCCCGTCCCTGTTAAACCGGGCACCCGGCTGCTTGGAATACTTTTTGCGAACCCTCCCTGCGGATTGTCCGGTGTCCACCCTCCCGGGGAGTGGGAGGGTGACGGCTTTCCGACGTGCCACTCTTACTCAACCAGGCCGCCTTTGCCGTTCTGGGGGCGTGTGTGTTGGCGGGGGGGGGGGGTGTGTGTGAGGGGCAGATAAAGGATGCCCCCTCCCCGCAACTGGAGAATTCAAAATTAGAGAAAACGGGGAAGGTGAAAGCACTCCCATCCCCCGCGCTCGACCCAGGTCTGGTTTCTGGAGCGTCAGCGCCCCCTTTCCCTCGCGAGCAGGATCGTTCTCTCCTGACACCATCTCTTTGCCTCGCGCCTTGGGCACAGGATTTGGGGTTCCGCTCTAACTCCCAGGGCATTCGTAGGGTCCGACCCACGCGGCGAGTGGGAGCGCAGGTGGCGTTAAAATGCTCCCATCCGCAGGACGAGGAGGAGGTAGGCTTGTTATGGACGATTCCTCAGTCGCCCATGCCTGGCTATGGAGATAGCCAGGGCAACCTCACCCAGATAACTCCGAAAACAAAGACATGACAAGATTAGTGGCTGTTTGGGAGTAAAGGTTGTTCTGTAGGAGTATGTTCCAAACCTATGCAGACCCTCGATTCTTTGTATGCCCTTTCAGACCCCGGTCTTTCAAACAAACACACACACACACACACACACACACACACACACACACACACACACACACACCACATCATTGTCATATTGGACTCAACAGTTTGACTAATCCCATTAAAGGATTAGCAACTACAGGGCACTTTCCCTAGAAGACTCCAGGTTCTAAACGACGCAACCTTCGGAGCCCCCCGGAGGGTCCCATTTCCAGCTTCTCCAGAAGGGGCATTTCCTGATTCCAGATTTATTTTCTCTCTGGGCATCAACAGCAATTTTACGTGTTCTTTTACTTCTTTGTAAAACGTTGTAGGAGCGGACGACCTTGTCCCCAAGACAGGAGGCAAACTCATTCTGGAAATGATGGCCAGTTTGTATTTTCACGAAACGTCTTTCCCGGCAGAGCTTCAAAACCTCCCCCTCCCACCACTCCCACCCCATCTGGTCTGCTTCTCCCCGCCCCCCAGTTGTTGTTGAAATGTGAGGGTTGGGGCTGGACCCCCTGGTTGCATAAGAGCAAAACGCGAAGGCGCAATCTGGAGGCTGGGATATTCAGAGCGCCGGGAGTTTGAAGGAAACTTTTATTTTGAAAAAGCCAAGGGGAGGGGGGGGGGGCTTCATTTCCTGACAGCTATTTACTTAGAGCAAATGATTAGTTTTAGAAGGATGGACTATAACATTGAATCAATTACACAACGCGGTGTTTGAGCCCATAACAGTTGGAGCTAGACGGAGAGAAAGAGAGGAGGGAACCGCAGGAGGGAACTGAAGGCCGTGGACTTTTTTTGCTCAATGTGTAGGATTTTCTTTGCTGATTGACATAGGAGGAGAAGGTAAGGGAGGGAATAAATGATTTTTGTTTCCAAGGAAAGTCCCTGATCAGGCGCTGGGACTGGAAGAAGAGAAGTAACTTCACTCAAATTTGGACGACGAGGAAAAAAAAATTGGAGCTTGATTCCTGTTTTATGCCCAAAGAATAATTTATTCTGAATAAACTTAACTTGGGAGGAAGATAATACGGAGTTAGAAAGTCTGGCGATTTAAAAGCAACACCACATTTTCCAGGCCTATTTTTAAAAGTAGTATTTTTCTGACAACCCTATGGCCTCCCAAAGAAATTGTTTAGCATTTTTGAGGTTTCTTGTAGGGATGGGGGTGGGTATTCGTGAATGCTGGGAGGAGTACCAAGTAATGCTGGGGGTGGGAGCAGAGGTGTTTTGCCCTCTTCTTGGCAGTGGGTCCTGGAAGGCGACAGGTTTTTAACGAATATTTTCATTCCTCTACCGTGGTTTAGCCGGACAGAGATGCAGCCCGCAGTGTGGAGCGCACCTGGGGTACGGGGCAAAGAAAAGAGCGCCGAGAGGGACGCGAGAAGTGGCTGCGGGGCGGGGGAGGCGTGAAGGGTTCGGCTGGAGCAGGCCGGACCTCTGTTGCCTGACGGGTACACATGGCGCCGGCGGAGCGCGCTTAATTACTGGACGGCGCTGCGCTTGATGCGAGTCGGGTCCAGAGTCAGCACATCTGCTGTGGCTGCAAGACAAGCAGATAGGGCTTGGGCTTGGACGAGGATTTGGGGTGCTTTCCAGCAGTTTGCCGGGTCAGGGAGGTGCGAGAGAGAGCGGGCGCCGGCCCCGCAGTGCTCTAGGGTTGCGCGTTCTGGCGCGGGGGCGGCGGCAGCGCGGGCGGGCGGTCTGGAATAATGACAAACACATTTGGCCTGGAGTGAAGAAGTCGTCGTCGCCTCGCATTCCAGCAACTGGGATTTGAGGAATTTTGAGCGGCGCTCCTAGGGGTCCTTATTGTGCGCGGTGGTCCCCCACCCCCCACCCGTCGCTGCGCGCTCCCCTCTCCAGTGGATCCGTTTCTCCAAAGCCCGCGGCTCTGGTGCTGGCCAGTCCTGGCGGCAGGAAGGAAGAAAGGAAGTCGCCAGGAATGTGTCTTCTTTTTGGGAAATTAGGAACTGCTTGGAACGGAGAAACTTGGTTTCAGGTAAGACAGAAAGGTGGAAGGCGAACCGCCCTCCCCTCTCCCTTCTCCCTCCCCGCACTGGAGTTCTGGATCCACCTCCTCCTTCCTACCCCCGCCCTGTGCCCTTTTACGTGCGGCGATGTGTGGCAGTCGCCGTCTGCGCTCCCCCTGAGCTGCCTATCCTCTTCAGTCGCTTCCTTTCCGTATTCCCCTCTTTGCGGGGCCATCTCCTCGAGCCCCTCCTTCCTCCGCCGTCTATCCCCAAGGAAATAGGATTTTATACGTGAAAGTAATTTCTCCAGGCAGCGCCCGGGGAGCGGGCAGCGTCCATTTGGCTGGGAAACATCTAGGCTCAGCAGTTCTGTTCGGAAAGGGTCTCGGCCAGTTCGGAGAAAAAGGGAGTGTGGCCCTACCCGAGTCCAGCGGCCCGAGGGAGGCCCGGAGCCTCGGCCGCCAAGCCAGGTGTGCGGGAGCTGCTGGGTGGCCTAGTCCAGAGTCTCCGCTGGGAAGGAAATGCTGGGTTGTTCTGCCGCGGTGAGTTTTTTCCGCAGCCAGAGCGCAGGTCCCGCACGTCGCTCCTCCTGCGCCGCTAAGACCTCAGGATCTGCAGAAAGGCTGCCTGGAAAAACTTATCATTTGTACTCCCATTTCCAAGAGTGGGAGGCAAACGGGGGCTAGGAAGGGAGCGTGGATGGCCTCTATCAGGTTCCAGTCGCCCCACGCCCGGCCGAACTCCCTGGAAAAGCCCCCGGCTGGGCGGTGTGGGAAATGACTTTTTGGCTCTGTGGCTGAATTGCTCAATGTTTTGGACCGACTCGCCTCGCTGCGGTCACTCCCGAGCAGAACTAGTCAGCTTTTTTGGAACAGGGGGAGGCATCCAGGGCAAATGGGGCGCCACAGTTCTCAGCCGCACAGCTCACCCGACCAGCACCTCAGAGCGGACAAATCCCCTGGACCGCAGGAGAGTAGGAAGTGGTGCCCCCGGCGTGCGCACTTCACCCACTGCAGAGCCAAGGTCTGGTTTTTACACCCCGCCCCCCCCCGTTTGGTAGACCGGGACCCTGGCGTTGTTGCGTTGCATCCCCTCCCCCTTCTCTTTCCCTCTGGACCTCCTCCTTTCCCCGATCCTCAGTATGAAGATCCCTTCCTCTTCTCCCCGACAGGCGGGGGCCCGACCAGCCTCACTTTGACGCCCTGGTTGGTCCCTGTTTCGGCTCTTGCACAGTCCTGCTTTTCGTTTGACCCAAGGGCAGCTGGACTCCAAAACGAGTCCAGAGAACGAGGGGGTGAGTGGGAAGGAAGTGGTGGAGGGGCGCCAGGAATGTGTTGATCGCTGGTCCCTGGTACCCCGGCCCTTGCTCCGGCTTTAGACAGAGAGGGACCCAGAGCAGAGCCGGGACTCCTAGCTCTCAGCCCTGTGGTCGCTGCCCGAAGGGAAGCCAGTTGGGGAGGGGTCCAGGGGGAGGGGCATAAGGCCGGGCTTTCCAGCTGCAAAAGCGTCTGGCGCCGAGGCGGGCCCGCCGTGCGCCTCCTGGGGACCGGCCGTGGGCGGCGTGCCGCGACGCGTCCCGGGGACGTGGTGGCCAGCGACCTCCTGCAGACCTTGGCGGGCGGGGCTCTCTCCTGCCTCCGGGGAACCGCGACCGGGTGGAGAAGCAGCAATTCTGGGAAAAGAGCTAAAGGCCAAAAGGTGACCAAAAGGTGGGCTCGCAGTGTCCCTCGCGTCCGGCCTCGCGGGATCTGTGCGCGGCATCAGCTGTCGGGATGTCTAGCAGGCTTGCCCAGGGTCAGGGGTGCAGGGTCAAGAAGCAAACTGCTTCTCCCGCCTGCACTCTAGTCCCGACTCTGCGGGTGCCTGTCTTCTTCCGAAGTGGCTCGGCGGCATTTGCTTTTGTTTTAAACTGAACTCCGAGCCAGAGATCGTTTGGAAAAGTAGATTGTGGGAGCGGGGTTGGGGGTGGGTGGGTGGAATATAGGGGATCCCAGGTTTGGGGACGCCTCCTTCCCTGCCTCCCACCGCAGCCCCTAGAGAAGGAGGAGCAAGAGGTGCAGACTCCGGAGGAAGCGGGAATGCGCGGGGCAGCGGCGGCAGAGGTGAGCGTAGGGCAAGGTGAGCACCCGGATTTTTAAAAGCCGAGGGGGGCGCAGCCTCGGCTCATCCCCGGTGTTTGGCAGGAGTCTCAACCCGCGGCTGTGCCTCCTTCAGGCCCATAGGAGGAGCTGGCGCGCGGTTGTAACTCTAAACCCCCTGGTCCCAATGCCTCCACCCCGCCCGGCCCCCTCTCAGGTCTCAACCGAAAACAATGCAAATGCCCGGCGTCGTGCTTGGGACCTGGCGGCCGCTGCAGCGCTGAGCTGAGGCACAGCAGGCAGGGGCGAGTGGCTGTGGAACCCGCGGGGCATCGCTACCAACCCTGAGGCGACCGAGTCGCCGAGGGCGCGGAGGCGACGAGGGCGGCGAGCAGCCCAGTGTTCGTGTGGGTGTGGCGGGGCAGGAGGAAAACAGTGCCAGCGCTGAGCCTCCAGGCAGAAGGTTTTTGAGCCGCGGACCCGGCTGCGCTGTCGGGAACCCGGAGTCTAAACAGCGGGTGAGCAAGCCTGGTAAGATTCGCGGGGCTGCTGCGCCCTCTAGCGGGGCTCCCGAGCCGCGGCCCTGCTTTCCGCCAGCCCCGGGCGGTCGGCGCCACCGCCGCGTCGGAGCGCTCGGTTGGGACCGAAGGGGGTCCCAGAACGAATAACCTGGGTCATCTTTCCCCCTTCTTGAGGCATCAGCTAGACGGCTTGCAGGCACTGTGTGGCCCTGAAGATGCTGAGTGGGCAAGAGTATCTGAGTTCCCGGGGTTTGGGGATCAAGGTGGGGGGTGTTCTAATTAAATGTGGGAGAAGCAGAGAAAAGTGGAGGATAAAACAGTGCCGGACGCTCTTGGGGGAACAGCCATCGACTTTTGTTTTCAACCCCCGCACAAATTTCCCTGCCGTGCAGGAGGCCTGTTGCTGTTTGTTTTACGACCCTGCGTTATTGTGCAACGGGACAGTCGTTTCCAATCAGCCCGCAGTACCCCGGCTGCGCGGCCGTCGCGTCGCCCGCCGGGCGGGTTTATGAGAGTTGACAATGGCGTGCGAACGGATCGGGCAGCGCGGGGCCCAGGGACGGCGTGGCAGCCCTCAGCCCCGCGCCGCCCAGGTGGTCTCCTCTCCTGGGAGGGAGGCAGCGGGTCGCCGCACCCGCCTGCCTCCCTCCTGCGAGTGTGCGGAATCGCCGAGGTGGAGATCTTTGGCTGAACAAAACCCTGAACTACCCAACCTCCTCTCGAGTGGCTTTTCCTGCCGAACCCTTGCGGCCAGGGATGGCAGCTGTTCTGCGTTGTTTCCCTGGCTCCTGAGGCCCCGAGGCCCGGGAGCGGTGAGAACGCTGGTGATGCCTGTCCCGGGCGGTTCCCTCACGGAATTCTCCTGGGGGCCCGTGGAGATTTAGGCATTTTTGGCAGCCGTTTTTCGTTTCCTCCTCCCATTCCACGGGTTTTGAACCGAGGTCATAAAGAAACCTAAAAGCACAGTCTAAAAGAGGAAGAGTTTGAAAGTTGAGATTTGGGGCGCTTTGGTACAAAACTCCCGGCAGCAGCGCTTGCCTCTCTGCGAACCACGGGGGGCCAGTCCGTGGACCAACACTGCCACCTCCTGGTTACATTCAGGAACTGCGATGTCCCGCGGCGGGAATGCGCTTCGCGGAGATTCTAAGCGAGTCGAGGCATCGGGAGGAGGCATTTTTCGCTCCGTAGGCACAAGTAAAAAATGATGAGTGGTTTTCTTTTTTTTTTTTTGAAGCTGCAAGAGTCATTGGACGGACATTTGTTTGGTAGACTTGTGTGCAGTTTTCCGCCTTAGTTGTTAATCCTTTAGCAATTATGTAACCCTCAAACTGCTTTCCCACCACATCTAAGTGCCAGAGGTTTCCTGGCAGTTAGACGTGTTAGGACTGAGAGCAAGGTAGTCAGTGGGTATTTGCGGTTCTGTTTTTGCGCGAGAGGACCCAGATCTGAAACTGGTTACCTCCAGCCCAAAGCTGTAGTGTATTACAAACTGCTCCTCTCAAGGTTGTCTCATTCATTAGGCGTCATGCCAGCTGGGGGACAATCAAAAGAAAGTGTGGTTTTGGTCTCTGGTTAAATATCTGGTGCAGAGAGAGGAGAAAGGTTTACTAGCCGAGGTTGTCCCATAAAATGCGTGCATGTAAAAACACCCCAGCCCCAATCGCTGCTGGAATGTCTAATGGAGCTCAGGGAGACTAAAACAAAACAGGGCCTGATCGGGTGCAGAGATCCTGGTCAACACCCCTGTGATGGAAAATCAGACCCCAGCCCGGGCAGTGCTGATCTGAACTGGGACTGCCGGGGCTGAAGTTATGAGAAAGGGCAGAACGTTTGCAGCAGGGAAAAAAACTAGATATGTAATTTTCGGGGATAGCATTAACTCAGGAGAACCCAAATTAACCTAACCTCGGAAAACTGAATCTTGAGGTCATCAGTGGCTTTTGGGACTGCAAGCTAGTCTCTTCTGGCCTTTAATCATGCCAGGGTGGGGTGAAATTCAATATTCAACGGCTCTGCAGTGGGATGCATGTGCAGTTGGTGATGGAGAAGCTAGCTTTCCGACTTTCTGAGATGGTATGCTGTTACTTCTGGAAACACTCTTTACTCTTTACTCTCTCTTTGGTTATAGGGTCACACTCAATGGCTCTTCACTTCTATTTGCAGAGGACGAGATGGCAACACATTAAAGAGAAAGAAGAATATTAGCTGTAAGCAGATTTGTTTCTCTGTGTATATGACTCTATGCATTGGTTCATCTTAAAATAGTCTCTAAAGATATTCCAGGCTGGAGATAGTGAGGGTGTAGGAGTAGACAACTGGCCTGAGCCAGGAATCAGAGTTCAGATCCTGTTTTCCACTAGGCAAGTGATGCAGTGCAAGTTGTGTGGCCTCTGGGGCTTCACTTTCTCAGTGAAGAGAAGTTGAGCCACCTAAGATGTCCTTCTCACCTAAAACTTGGTGGGATTCTGCAGAAAAAAATATCCAATATTAAAACCAATAGCTGCAGTTTATAAAGCATTTTCAATTATATAATTGTATATAACTATATAGTTTAATCTTTACAATAAATTAGTAAAGCAAGCAAGCTAGTTAGTAATATTAGTCTTGATTTATAGAAGAAGAGACTGAGGTTCAGAGAGATGGACCATCTAAGTGTCATTTCTGGGATCAGAATCTAGTACAGTGCAATTTCCATAAAATCTTCTGAGAGAAGGATAAGAGAACAGGGGAGTGGGGAGGTAGGACTCAAGCCATCTGCCTGAGAGTTAACATGACAGAGCTCTTTCTTCCCTGTTTGTTTCTCTGACTTGTGGCAGATGCTTCTCAAGTAGTGATTATAGAGGATTGGGACTAAAGCTCAACATATAGTTGGCATGAGAGAAATAATATTGATGTTTTAAAAATACAGATTTTGTTAAATCCATTGTTCCTTCCTGCAAAGTGATTTGTTCTCACTGACCTTTCCAGTACCATGTTCCTCTGAATTTGTAGCCTCAATCACTTTAATTTGCACATCTGACTTTTGGATGAGCTCTAGGATAGGGGTTACTGTTACTGAGTAAGGATGAGCATTTATTCCTAGGGTAGAAAAGCACCAAGAATCTCCCAGAGATCCCTTTTTTGAGGACTATAAAAGAGGGAGGTCTCCCTCTTTCTTGTTTTCCATTATCACCCTGTGGGACAAATGCTCTGCAATTGTTCATGAGTAAATTGAGTTACAAATGAGTAAAGACATGAAACTTCACAAGTATATACCAGGGAACAACTGTTATCAGAAAAGGGAGTTTGAAACCTTAAGCAAACTCCTGTTGAGTCTCAGTATTTGCATCATTATCACTTGCTCGAAGGCCCTGTTTTCATTGCCCACTTTGTGTGTCAGTAAATAATCCTCCCTGGCAGAAAGCCCACCATATCTGGACACGCAGAAGGAAATCTGGCTGGGCCTGGTCAGGGCAAAACGCTCCTGAGATCTTGCGCTGTAAAAGCAGTGAGCCCCTCTTTTAAGCTTGGGAATGCTTTAAAGATGGATCGTTGGCAAACCCTGCTACAAAAATATAGGATATAGATGTGATAAAACTCAAGACATCAGGCTGGCTCTGAAGGGCTCCTTTGAAGTTTGCTAAGTGGATTATCAGTGGGAGGCTGATATTTATATGTACAAACACACAGCCGGTTACTGCTAATTGTGGTAAATCAGGCTCACCAGCCTGGCTCTGAGGCCTCCAGTGCTGGCAGACGCTGCGGTGTGGAGCCCTGTATCCCCAGGCACATGCCAGGATCCTCAGAAGCTAGCAGCCAGCCAGCAGTGTGCGGATTGCATTTAGGTTCACGGCAGTGCAGTTGTGCTTCTTCCTGCTGTGGTGAGCCAGAGAAGGAAAACAGGGTACCAATGTGCATTAGGAAATAGTTAGGGGGGTGTGTGGCAGCCAGACTGAACACTGATCTTCCCATGAGCAGGGCTCTATGGTGGAGTGGAAAGAGTATGGCTTTTGCGTTACATGGACCTTGGGTTAGAATTCTGGCACTGTCACCAGCTGTGTGACTTTGGGATATTTGCTAAACCTCTCTGAGCCTCAACGGCCACTTTAGTTTTTTAATTAGAGCAGTTATGGGTTTACAGAAAAGAAAAATCAAGCAGAAAGTACAGAATTTCCAAGTTAACTGCCCCATGCACTAACTTTTCCTTATTAATATTTTGCTTTAATGTGGTAACTTTGGTACAATTGATGAACTAATATTATGTTACTATACTAACTATAGTCCGTAATTTACGCTAGCATTAATTCTTTCTGTTGTACAATTCTATGGTGTCTTAAAAATTTATTTTTATTCTGATAACACATATAACCTAAAATTTCCATTTTAACCACTTTCAGGTTTACAATTCAATGATGTTAATTACATTCACAATATTGTGCTACCACCACCATCACTCATTAACAAAACTTTTCCATCTCCCCAAACAGAAACACTGTACCCACTAAGCATTAACTTCCCATTCCCCATGCCCACACTCCCACCCCCCACCCCTGGTAAGCTGTTTTCTAATTTCTGATTCTACGAATTTACTTATTCTAATTCTTTGTCCTTTTGAGTCTGGCTTATTTCACTCAACATGATAACCTTCAAGGTTCATCCATGTTGTTGTATGTATCATTCCTTTTTACAGCTGAACAATATTCCATTGTATGTATATACCACATTTTGTTTATCCATTCATGGATTGATGGACACCTGGGTTGCTCCCACCTTTTTGCAACTGTGAATAATGCCCCTATGAACACTGATGTGCAAATATCTTTTCAAGTCCCTGCTTTCAATTCTTGTTAAAAAATAATTCTCAAAGATTTTACTTAATTTGTAATAAAGGAACCAGGCAAATGCTGTAACAGTTTAAAAACGAATCCAAAATTAAGACACATTAAAAATGAAATCAAGATCAAGAATACTGAAATTAATGTACAAATGAAGATAATACTAGTTTCTTTTAAGGGTGGCAGAGGCAAGTCAGTTTAACCACTACTAAACAGGACAGAATTTGCATGTCTATTGACAAGAAATATTTTACATTGCAATAGTTGTCTATAACTTACAGAATTGTAAAATAACATCAATAGAATCAGAATTGGATAATCCAGAAGAGTGTTTTCTAGGCAATGCATAGTTTTCTACTGAAGCACAGTTTTCCCTATCGTACATTTATTCCATTTACCATTTGCTGTAATGATATTTTAACAGAACTACATAATATTGAGATAGTTCTAGGGAGTTCACTCACACCTCCTTGCCAGTTGGATTGTTGTCCCCTTTGTCTTTGAACACCCCCCTCCCCACCTCATTCACTGACTATTCCATTGTGGTTGTCATTAATTCTGTTTCTAAAGATTTTGGCTCTCTGCGTTCCTGGCACATGGTAGGATTGCATTTCCCACTTTCTTTGAAGTTAGGCTTAGCCATGTGACTTGCATTGACCAATGAAATAGGAGAGAAAATGACTTGTGTCCCTTCCAGGGGGAAGTTTTAAGAGCTGATGCAAGATTTGTCACATTTCTTTTGCTTGCCTCCATGAGTGAGGAAATAAGTGTCTGATGGAGATTCTGTATGCATGATTGAGTGACTACAAAGGGTAGAGCCCCCGATGACCTGTTAGACCTACTATGCCATTTACTAATTGTGTGACCTTAGACAAAAGTCCCTTAACTTCTCTGTGCTTTGATTTCCTTATCTGTAAAATGAGGACATTAATACCTATGTTATATAACATTGGGAGGATTAAATATGGTAATACATGCACTCTCTTGGCCCATGGTCTGGGTCCTCATTTATCCTTTGGTCTTTTTGGTTCTGCAGCTAAAAATTTATCAGTAGTCCCTCAAATTATAGTTTTGAATATAACATATTCAAAATACAACACAATGTAACAATGCTGTTCAGAATAGCACAGCTTTTCCTATGGGGTGGTGTCGTAAGAATAGCTGTTCCATGGACTGTGTCAGAAAGCATCCTGCAAGCTTCACTTGTATTTTCTTTCTCTCTAGTTCTTTTGATGTCTAGTGGTTTGCAATGCATGAGGAAACTGGACACCACAATGTAGTTATAAGATGCTACATCGGCGAGGGCAGAGGACAAGTGACAGAGGACGACTGAGATTTCGGTCTTGAAATTGGAAATGTTACTATTTTTTCTGGCTCCTGAAATTGTATCCTCCTCTTTTCTTTACTGTTAACCAAATAGCTGCACCTTTTTAATTGCATCTTTGCTAAGTGAAACAATTGAAATCAAGGAAACAATTGCAAAATAGAGTAAATGTCCAATAAAATATGCAGAATTACCTAAGACTACTCACATAGGTTTTTATTTACTCAAATTATTGATGATTATTACTGACAGTGTCCAGTGTAGAAAGATGCACCTGCTGTGGTCTGATCTTGTGTCCTCTAAAGGAATATATATAACTAAGGGTGGCATGAGTTGGCATATTTTCTATAACCTCCTTTCAATTCTTTTGGGTACATACCTAGAAGTGGGATTGCTGGATCATATGATAATTCTATACTTGATTTTCTGAGGAACTTCCAAACTGTTTTCCACAGTGGCTGCACCATTTAAATCCCCGCCATCAATGTACGAGGGTTTCAATTTCTCTACATCTTGCCATCACTTGTTATTTTTCCTTTCTTTAACAACAGCTATCCTAGTGGGTGTGAAGTGGTATCTCATTGTGCTTTTCTTTTTTTTTTTCATTTTCCAAATGGTTAATAATGAGCATCTTTTCATGTGCTTTTTGGCCTTTGTATGTCTTCTTTGGGGAAATGTCTATTCAAGTCCTTTGAACAGCCACATCTTAAAAACAAATGATTCGTATGTCACAGGGTTATTATAACAAATTCACAACACACACGTGAAAACTTTGGCTTAGTAAAAATTGGGTTTTCATTCTTTCTTTTGGAACAAACAGAATTTATCACTTCTATATTTTGTCCCAAATTCATCCCCACCCCCCACCAATGCCATGTTACCAGCATTCCATTTTTCATTCTCTCTCTTACCCTCTGATTTCTGCAGAAATCAAAAGAGTGGAAAAAGCCTGAACACAGGCATACATTGAATCTCTCTCTCTCTCTTTTTTTTTAAGACCATTTACTCAGAAGTCATGCACTGTAGTCTTAGTCTCCAGTCAGTGATGGCAACCAAGTCCCATTACCTCACTTCATGGCATGAATTGGGGTTTTCTGAGTGTTCACAGGGGCCGGGTGCCTCCCAAGCTGCATCCGAGGTGGGGGCTATGGGTTACTTTAAGTCCTGTACCCTGCCAAGGACTCTGGGTATGATCTATTCCATCCAAACTTGGGTGCTCAGGGGTCCCAAGCCCACTTACCATTCCTTTTCATTGACCACTTTACCATGGATTTCATGTGGGAATTGAAGGGGGACATAAAATAAAGGTGAGTGGGATTGTGCATGTAAAGGAGAAGATGAAGATAAGGTGCCTTTTTAGAGTTGGCCAGAACAGACCGTCTCCGCAGGGGTTTTACCCCAGGGTAACATGGACCCCAGTTTAATTTCCTTCTGTCCCTTAATTTTCTTTTCCATTTCCTTTTTTCCTTCCCACCTCTTCCAATCTCTTTCTCTCCACTCCTCCTCCAGATTTTGCTGTGTGAAATCAGAATAGAGAACTTGATTTCCACACCTGTTATTACCACCCCAACACCACAGCAATTTAGTTACATTTTTCATTTTCTCTCCTTCATTTATTACTATTTTTTAAATTACTCTTTCTTTCATGCTAATGAAAGAGATTTTCCATGCCTTGTTTAGCCTGGTTGTGAAGGCAGTGGGTCCTAGGAAAACCCGGGCTTGGAGCCCAGAACTGGGCCTTGGTACTTGCCTCTGTATCACAAAGCTCTTCTCTAAGTGACATTGGTTCGTTGAGTTTCAAAAACTGTAGCTCAGAATGGCGCTTAAATATTAGCATGTTTGACCCAGCCTAAGCAGCTTTCCCAGTGGTTATAGAGGATGTGACCTCTTTATGCAGCAAAACACAAAGCAAGTGTTTCTCTTTTTCAGAAAGTTGAGGAAGTACATAGTTTACTTCTTTATTTTCCACATTCTTAATTTAAACTGTGTAAATGACACAGTTCTCCTGTACTCTCAGATACCTAACAAGACAGTAAACATGGACTTTTGCATGAATTGCGAAACTTTCAGCTTCAGATGGTTTCTGTCAGGATCGTGAGGCTGCACTGGACTATTTGATTTTCTTCTTTTAAGGCATCTTACTGTTTTAACCGAGAGTCTTAACCTGGGACCTTTTTTACTAAAATGATGGTAACATTTTCTGTAGAGCAAAGCACAGAGGTAACTAAGCTCACTGGGTATTTCCATTGAATAATGCTGTTTCTGTTTGACCTTTGACTTTTTCAGTTTTCCAGAATGATGGGGACTTCTCGAAGGGCATTGCTGGTCTTAGGCTACCTCCTCACAGGTACGATCCCTCTCTGCTGAGTGCATCATCCTGGGGGAGGCCTTGCTTTCCAGGTTCTGTGTTCTGCAGTATATTACCTGCATGTTGTGTTCAAAGTCCAAAAAGAGTGGATGGAAAATTTCAAAGAGTCATCTGGAATGACCACAAACCTTCAGTTCCCTTTGCCATAGTGCAATAATTCCATTTCAAAAAGAATGCCCTCTGGTGGCAGTTTTAATATATGTTTAATCCTGAAATTCAATGTTATTAATAACAGTCCAAATTCTTCCACTACCCTCTTCCTTTCCCTGGGAGAAAGATTTCTAGGTGGATCAGATAAATTCTGGGATGCTCAAAGAAAATAAATAATAGAAAATTCTAGCCTGACACATCATGCCTGTCAAAAAAATGTTTAAATCACTTGAAAATCTCAGAGCTACCCTTCCTCTTAGAAACTAATTGCTAGATGAATGTTTGACTCTTGGGGAAATCTCATTAACTCTTTCTCACCAGGAGAATGCCATTGGGCTGAATGTTAATATATTTATTGGAATTTCTTAGCTTTCATCTAGATATTTATGCATTGCAGATGTTTAGCAGGAATCCAATGCTTTTCTAGTCTGTGGAGTTAGCTGAGCCTCTTATGTCTTTAGGTCTTATCCATATGGATATGGTGGAATTTAACAAGATCAATGATTTAGTGGTTCTAAACTTCACTGACTATACTCCACCCACAGGGTGATGGTAATCTAAGTGCACTTATAGCTCCTATCTTAACAAGTGTCAGGAATCATAGTGGTCAAATATTGAAGTAGGGTGTGATGCCCACATCTGGCTTTGGGGGAAACCAGAGACCATTAATAGATACTTAATTAAGCTGTAATATCGCTTCTATCAGTTTACAGGCAAGATAATCTAGAGTGAAATTTTAGGTTCTAAGATGAATTTAGAGTTTTCACTCTTGACCGTTACTTATTCTTATTTTTGAATTAAAGTCCACATCATCTTGCTTTGGATTCTGGTATCACCAAAGAGAGAGAAAGAGAAGGCATGCCCGAATCATGTAAGAAACAGATGATGTGTGATTCATGAGCACAAATCTGCTTAGTGCTTTGCTGAGTCTGTCGGCCTGTGCCCATTCTCATACCATTTTTTCCTAAGGAAACTTCTGCAGGGAATGTGCACAATAAAGAACCCTGTATATGCTTGAACCTGTGCCATCTTGGGATATTTAATGGTCACACATAAGTGTCTAAAATATGGAATTGGAATCAGATGCCCTCTATCCAGTTGAGTGTTTGGAGGGGTGAATCTGGTGTGTGTGTGTGTTTGTGTGTGGGTGTGTGTGTGTGTTGGTGTTGTTAGTGAGGGCTTTGGAACCATTTGCTGCTCTTAGCAGATGCAGTGGCTGTTACACTGGGCGGCCTTTCATGGGGATCCAGCCGAACGGATTTTTGCACAGAAATGGTCATTGTTCAGATAAGCTACTACTGTGGCTTCTCTCTGTTCTCTGGGTGAGACCGTCCTTTCTGGCTGCATCCTATTCAGAGCATGTTTCCTTTTGCAGGGCCAAGCCTAATACTCTGCCAGCTTTCATTACCCTCTATTCTTCCAAATGAAAATGAAAAGGTTGTGCAGCTGAATTCATCCTTCTCTCTGAGATGCTTTGGGGAGAGTGAAGTGAGCTGGCAGTACCCCATGTCTGAAGAAGAGAACCCCAATGTGGAAATCAGAAGTGAGGAAAACAACAGTGGCCTTTTTGTGACCGTGCTGGAAGTGGTCAGGGCTTCAGCGGCCCACACGGGACTGTACACTTGTTATTACAACCACACTCAGACAGAAGAAAATGAGATTGAAGGCAGACACATTTATATCTATGTGCCAGGTGAGTAGGAGGGTTTCCCTGCACCAAGCCAGCTTGTCATTGCCTTGTTTCTCATGCTAACTGTGCTAAAGGTTTTTCAATAGCAATATAACAAATATTTATTGTAGAAAATTTGGAAAACAGGGGCGAGTCCATAAAATTAAATAAAGATCATTTTTAATCTTGTTATTGAGAAATATTTATTGTTAACATTTTGGGGTTGTAGTATGTTTTTTTTTTTCCCTCCAGAAATTTTAATGAAAAATTTCAAACATAGAAAATACTTGAAAGACCAATACAACAAACACCCATATACCCACAACCCAACAATTATTGACAGATTCAATAATTATTAACATATTATAGGTTCAACAATTATTAATGTATGATTATTTATGCTTAACATATACATATGCATATAAATATTTTCTAAAGCATTTGGAAGTTGGTTGCAGACACAACACATTAACCCTAAATATTCAGCATGCAGCTTCTAAAGAAAAAAGACATTTTATCTAACTGCGAAACTGTAATCATACCTAATAAACTTAATAATAATTTCCAAGTATTATCTAGTATCCAGTCCATATTAAATATTTCCCAGTCATCCCTTGTATCTTTTTTTTTACATTTTAATTTTAGTAACATATATACATCTTAAAATTTCCCCCTTTAGCCACATTCAAATACATAGTTCAGTGGTGTTAATTGCACAGTATTGTGCTACTGTTACCATTTTCCATTACCAAAACGTTTCCATCACCACAAACAGAAATTATGTACCAATCAAGCTTTAACTCCTCCTTCCCTATGTATTCTGTTTTGAAAATCATTTTTATTATGGCATGTCCTTTGGAATTAGTTTTGTGCAGAAAATCTGAAATATACTTATATCTACTTGGTTCATGCGAGTTCAACAAGTATTATGCATTTATTGTGTGTTGGGCTCTGTGCTAAGTTCTGGGCACACAAAAAATTAATTAGGTTGACCCTGTCTTGGAATTGCTTATAGTTCATTACACTAGCTTCCCAATAACCATGCCAATTTTCAGATTTAGTACAAACATACATTTGCTCTCGATGAATTGAAAGGAATTTTTTCTTTTTAATTAAAATTTAGAGGAAAATCCCAAGTTAATAATGTTATCCCCTGTCGTTTGATAAGCAGACGCTGAGACTGGAATAAGATAGAATTAAACATACAAGGGCTTTACCAGGGGAAAGGCTGTAAGAGGAAATGGGGAGGGGACCAGCAGGGGCTTGGAGAGCCGTGAGACTTCCGCACACCCTGAGCCTGAGTAAAGGAGAGGGAGGGAAGGTGGGGTGGAAGCATTCTAGATCTGTGCATGTAAAGACTGGAAAAGCCCAGAGTCTTCCCGCTGAAGTTGGCTGTCAGAGATCGCCTGCGTTTGCTAGAAACAGGTTTGCTTTAGAACCCCAGCTCTGCTCGGTCATTGGCTGGAAGCATCCCCGGGAGGCGTGGCCTCCGCATAAACGTGGCGATGGATTTCACAACCGCAGCCCTTGGTTAGTTACGTTCCTCGTAGTTGGAGGGATGTGTGGTGCCTTCTTACTGCAGCCATGCTGTTGGGCTAGGTTTAGACAGGAGCTTGAAATGCATTTGGCCCACCCATCTAGCATTCCCGTGCGCTCCTTTGTGATTATATCTGTATCTGTAGCTATATGCAACCTGCATACATTGATTTTTACCAACTGTTAAAAGAAAAGATCGTGATGTTATTTAAACATTTCGTGGATAGTACATGATGGGCCGAGAAAGCTTGCATTTTAAAGGAAGGCCTGGCTGATGTGTTATGGATACCCAAACTGTGTATTTTAACCTAAAATTATCTTGCATATGTTTGCTGAAATCTCTGCTTAACAGAGTGAAGAAGTTGGAACTCTTAAAAACAAATTAAAGTAATGGCAATTTTAGTAGGTAAAGGTGAGTTAAAGAGGAGCACAGCTAGAGTACTAGGTTTACAGAACAACATCAACAACAAAGAAACCCACAAACATAAACAAATGCTTTACAACTGTTGCCATCCTTGCAGTTTTGGCAGTGGTAAAATAAGGAGGTATCTACTTACAAAAGTATGTCTTTTGAGTAAATGGTTCCTGCAATGTGTATCTTCCAACATTTTTGTCTTTTTTTTTTTTTTCTCATAACATTTGAAGACTCACACCTTCCATCATTTACTGAGAGGGTCTGAGGACCAGAGAGGTAGACTTGCCCATAGTCACCCATCAAATTCAATAGATCCAGGAACGTCTCTGACATCAGTTTTACTATATGCTGCTTCCATGGTGGTATTTCTGGTCATGGCTTAGAGTGAGCCAGAGTGGTGACAATTCCTTCCCCATCTCCTTTGGTTCTCCATATCAATTTTACAACAGAAGTTAGCTACTTTTTGCCCCCGCCCCTTTATTTTTAAGTGTTTTCAATTGGCTCCTTTTCCTGACCCCTATAACTATGGGCCTCCCCAAGGATCCTGGGCTCTCTTCCCCTTTATCATGACACTCTTATTTGTCTGTACCTTCCTTCCTAACAACAAAAAGTTTTGTTTCACAAAGAATGGGTATTTAGTTGGTCACTCCAGCTTCATTCACACACAAATACTACACTTCTGTTCCTTCATCTAAACCCTCTACACATGGTGGTATCTGCTTGCTGAAGAGAACGCTGGGAATGTGGGTTTGTTAAAGGGAGATGAGTCCTGTAGTTTTAATCTGTTTAAGATTGTACAAAAACTCTTCTTGTTCTCTCCCTCCTCCCAGCACAAACACCACCCGAGTAGCCCCTGTGCTGTTGTCAGAGATCTTTTTATTTGCACATATGGAAAGTAAAGGGCCCTTTCTGAAACTGATTGAGGTTCTCAATACTTCTTACCATGGTAGATTAAGTGGCTAGTTTTCTTGTGGAAAGAAAATTCTCAGGCTATGGAATTAGGAATTTTATTTATTAGTTGAGTGATTACTTTTTAATCACTAGATTTCTGTACCACTTTTCATAGGTGATGGGAATTTAAAAAACTTTTTTTTTACTTTTGTTATTCACAATTTTTAAATTATGAATTTCCTCTCTCATTTTGAACAGAGTTGAATGCTATTATTTTATTGTCCATATTTGTTTTGAGTTGCTGAAATTTTGATTGGAATTCCTGGCTAATATTTATACTTATCAGTATTTTTTATTAGGGGATGGCAATTTGGTCTCATATTTTAAAATCACCTAGCTTTTATGATGCCTAATGTCAGTGGAGTGACTCTTCTGGATATATGTGTAAGGGTAAAGTGCTTAACCTAATAAGATTAATGTTAATGGGATGATTTTTCTGGATCTATGTGTTAAGGTAAATTAATAAGTTTGTTTTTTTTTTAACCACAGACCCAGACGTAGCCTTTGCACCTCTAGGAATGACAGATTATTTGGTCATCGTGGAGGAAAATGATTCTGCCATCATACCCTGCCGCACGACTGACCCCAAGACTCCGGTGATCTTACGCAACAGTGATGGGGTGGTACAGGCCTCTTATGACAGCAGGCAGGGCTTTAACGGAACCTTCACCATGGGACCCTATTTCTGCGAGGCCACCATCAACGGGAAGAAGTTCCAGTCCATCCCCTTTAATATTTATACCTTAGAAGGTACTTGTGCTTTCTTTAAATAAGAATAACAGGCACAATAATCAGATGTATGTAGGGTTTTTTTTAAATCACAGTCACTGGTGATGGAGATCCTGAATTCCAATTTGGGGATTTAATGCAGCACCTTTACTCTACAATGTTATGCTGACCTCTGGGGCTATAATAATACTAAGCTTAAAATTACTAAAGGCAAAAACTTTCTTACCCTTGTAAGACTTCAAACCATGGTAAGGAATTCTTTTCTTACATAAGCCTCTTACTGTTTTACTCACATTCCTGATTAAAGAAACCCTAAGAACAAACATAAACCCATGCAGGTTGGATGCCTAGATTAATTTTAGTAATTTATGAAAAGTGATTTTGAGAAAAGTTTGTAGTTGCAGACTTCACCCCTTTGATGTGAGTGGTTAGTGTGAATAGGAAAGTATAATCCAAGTTCAGGTCAATGTGTATTTATTGAGCACTTACTGTGTACATGTAGGGTATGCCATTTAACTGTTCTTAAGGACTTATTTTGTGCCAGATGCTGTTTTAGGTTATGGAAAAGTGCTAAGAATAACTGGGAAGCAGAGTGGAGGAGAGGAGGAAAATAAATGATGGGGTAGGAGCAAAGTGGCTAAAGAGTCAGTCAGTAAAGGTTGGTTGAGTCAATGAATAAATACATCAGTAAAGATGATAGGAAAGTAGTAAAACCACAACTAATCTAAATGATCAGGAATGTGGTGTTCTGTTTATTTGGAATTTATTATTATTATTGTTATTATTATTTTATATTTCTATATTATAACTACATGACAAACTGTTTATACCAACTCAGAATCAAGGATTCTGAGATCTTCAGAATTTTGTCTTGAACAAAGGGGTTCACAAATTACTTTTTAGGGTTTTCTTTAAAAAAACAATGCAAACAAACTTTATAAGATCCTAACTGGACTATGGATATTTAGGTCCTTCTATTTGCTTTTTTTTTTTTTTTCCCTTTTTTTAGCATCATCTGAACTCGATTTAGAGATGGAAGCTCCAAAAACTGTATATAAGTCGGGAGACACAATCATGGTCACTTGCACAGTCTTTAATAACGAGGTAGTTGACCTTCAGTGGACTTACCCGGGCAAAGTGGTAGGTACCCTCAAGGCTTGTGTTGGCAGGGAGTGGAGTGCAAAAGACCTGCTTGGGGCCATACCTGGCTCTGACCGGGCATTTCACTGAGCTTTTCTAGACCTTGGTTCCCATTACTACAATGAACACATTTGACCCAGTGACCAGTTAGGCTCTTTGCACAGCGGGAGAGTTGGAGATGACAAAAGCTGTTTCAGTACCTTTGGAATGCATGAAGATTGTGTACTAAACCTTCTTTTTTAGAAATCAGAAAGAAATAGGAAGGTTCTGGGCTCCAAGCTAACCACCAAAACTGTAGAAAAGCAAAAAATGAATGGACTTTAAACTTTGCTAAATGCCAAGGCATCCATTAATTCTCATTTTCTTAGCTCCCGTGACCTTTGTGGGAGTTGAGTGCCCCAGGCCCCTCCCTTTTCTGCTCCCTTGGCATTCAGGACCCATTTATACTTTCCTGTTGTGCCTCCCACCTGCCTGGTCTTTGTTTGTGTGGCTCATCTTCAGGGGACACTTATTGCTTTAATCATTCAGCAAAGATTTAATGGTACTTGCTAAATCTCAAGCAGAGATTCTAGATTTAGTGCTAGAAACCAATCCCTGCTCAGAAGGAAGTAGTAATGGTGGTGGAAGTGGAAGTGGGGACAGGAGCCACCATGCTATCTCGATCACGATCTCGGGAGATTAGCATATTTGAATACATTGTGGTAAACCATGTGTAAAAAGCTATGAAAGCCCAAGGTGGAAATGATTAACAGTATCCAGCTGTGTTTGATACAGAGGACTTGGTAAACAAAAACCATATATATATTTTTCCTCTTCACTGCTGAGTTGTAATTTTCTGCTTCCTGCCCTTTTCTTTAATTTTTTATTTTTGCAACTGATAGCGCTCCCTGCCCTCCTCTCTTTTCCATTTCTCTCCTCCAGGCTTTTGCTTTCTCTCTAGGGTATCTGATTAGAAGTTGGGCATTTTTGCATATTGTCTTACAAAGCTCATGCATTTACAGTCCAATATGTGATCTTCCCTGAAATATGAAACTATTTGTTTATTTCTTCAAACTTGATTGCTTTTAATACTTAAAACATAAACATTTTTTTTTCCCATTTATTGAAGATAGGCCTTTTATTCCAAACCAAAGTACCTGCTATTTGGTCCAAAAGTAGATAATCCAAGTACTGTTTTTTAAAACAATATATTTTTTTCTGATTATAAAGTGATACAGGTTAATTGTTGAAATTTTATAAAATACAGAGAAAAGGATTCTTCCCAGAGCATCAATGTTAATACCTTGGGGAGATAAATCTTCTAAATATTTTTACACATAAATAAATGTTTAATATCAAATAGGCATCATACTTTAAATCATGCTTCGTTACATCCTTTTTACCCAGCAGTATAGCACAAGCACTTTCCCATGTCATTAAATGTCCTTCTAAAATGTGATTTTCTAAGATGCTAGCTTTTTTACAAGTCAGTTTTCCTCCCCTTCTGCTGTAGAAGGGCAAAGGCATCACGATGCTCGATGAAGTCACATTTCCATCCATCAAGTTGGTGTACACCTTGACTATCCCTGAGGCCACGGTCAAAGATGGTGGAGACTACCAATGTGCAGCCCGCCAGGCTATGAGGGAGGTCAAAGAAATGAAGAAAGTCACCGTTGTTGTCCATGGTACATCTGCTTTCTAAAATACCCATCATCCATGCTGTTTGAGATCCGCTATGCAGTCATCATTATTTAATGGAAACTTTTCCCTGTACAGAGAAAGGGTTTGTTGAAATCAAACCCAATTTCAACCAATTGGAAACAGTCAACCTGCATGAAGTCAAGCATTTTGTGGTGGACGTGCAGGCCTACCCCCCTCCCAGGATATCCTGGCTAAAGGACAACCTGACTCTGATTGAAAATCTGACTGAGATCACAACTGATGTAGAAAAGATTCAGGAAATAAGGTAAAGAAAGACTTTTCCCAAGTATATCTTTTCTTTTTATTGTGTGTTCCTAGATAGACAGAAATTTGTGTGTGTCTTACAGCCCAAACCAAAAGTCAGACTAGGAAACATAGCAATCTGAGTTAAGAAATGCTTGAAATCAAGAATCTTTAATTATAACATTGTAATGTGCTAATAGTATGTTGGTATTTAACGATAAAATGAGAAAAAAGAATTGAAAAGCTCTGCACCCCAGTGAATGACAGGTTCCTGGATCCAGCTACGGGTGGAGGAAAGAAAGTAAAATTGGACCTTGTTGGATTGAATATATTCCTTGATGTCATTATCCATTTTGAAAGTTGATACGTATGGAGATTCCAGTTGCAAGGCAATTGTCATATAAACTTACATGAAACAGGACACCATTGGCTTAACTTGAAACTGTTGACCCAGTGAAGACCTCTTCAGAAAATTAGAGTAGAGCATGACTAAATTTGGTTAGGAGAGAGATGTAGAACGGATAGTTTGGGTCTCTGCCATCTGTGGTGGTAGACCGCTCCTTATCCCTTAACTAGCGGTGGAGTTTTGGGTAAGTCACCCTCAGCCTCAGTTTCCTTATCTATAAAGTAAGGTTAGTAATACCTTAAGTCCCTGAAAGCGAGAAATTGAATCAGATGACATCTTGAAATCTCTTGCAGTTTTAAGTTACCATTAGAATCCAAAAGTCAGAAGGTAACGTCTTGAAGGACTCAGCTAATCCAGTCCAAAGCCTTTGTCAGGAATCACCCCAGGGAGACAAAAGTCTGTCCTATTCCTCAGATCTTCAGGGAAGGGGAGAATAGAACCTCTCTTATCAGCTCCCTTACCTTCAGGATTTGTTTTCTTCATTTTGACTTAAATTCCCTGAGTAACTAAGTAATTGAGGAGCCACATGTGAGAAAATGGAATTTCACTAACTTCTCTAGCACAGATGGTAAAGGAAGTGGAATGCTGAATCTGAAAGGGTTTCTCATGACCTGAAGTGAAGGTGCTCAAGGAGATGGGCAGTGCCAAACTTTCCCCTAGGCTGTTAGGTGGGAGAGGAATGGGATATTGCTGGCAAGGCTAATTCTTCCACCACTTGTATTAACATACTCTGAATGCTATAATCAGTAATAATGGCAAGACAGGTTCACCAATTAAGTGATTCTGGAAAGCAGCCTGTTGAAGTGATACAAAAATTCCTATGGCACATATTTAAAGTTTCTATTATGTGCCAGAATATACAAGGATGAACCAGATGGATGGGATTTCTGGTTTCACAGAGCTTAAAGCCAGCTTTCATGGTGGAACACTTGTAGAGAATGAACAACAAGAAAGCATTTGGTAATCAGAAGCCAGGAGTGCCTGAGTGGACCCTAAGGAAATCCAGTCCTGAAGCATTTCCATATAGTGTGACAAAGGAAAATCCAGCTCAGCATGGTTTCGTCAGTGTCCTAGCATCTTAGGCTAGGAGATTTTACATTTGCAGAGTGCTTTTGAGCCTACTAAATGCTTTCACACTTACAATCTCATTTAATCCTCAAAATGACTCTGGGCTATTTGTATAATTATTCTGTTTTATACATAAGGAAACTGAGGCACAGAAAATTTAGCCATCCAGGGACTTCTCACTTCATGATCAGTGCTTTCTTTCGCCACCCCGGTTGTTTTTCCATACTATGATGTTTTATTAAGAAGGATGATCAAATGGGCTATATTTATGCACACACACACATATACACACATGAACAAATGCCATTTATAATGTGTGAAAGTAATCTTTTGGGGGAAAATTTACCTTTAATAAGATATGAAGAAATATGTTTTTCTAATGTATTGTTTGAATAGGTGATGAAATAACATGCTTTAAAAACGAACAAACGAATGATGCCTTGTAAGAAGTCACACTCCACTCCTGTCCTCATACGCCCAGATCCCCTTGCTCCCTATGCAACACAGGGATTCGTTCGTTATTTCATGAGGTTGTTGTGAAACCTTCTAAAGTTACTTTAAGAAAATACAATCAGGTGGGGATGTCATATCCTGGAGACCTCTCCATATCAATATGCAGCAAGCGTCCTCATTTTTGCCTCTGATGGTGTTCTGGTTTGGCTGAACCACCTACCTGATGGCTATTTAGGGGAAGTAAGTCTTTTTTGAAAAAGATAAAAATTAAGCTCCCCCCCAAAACAAAAACAAAAACAAAAACAAAAAACAGTAAGGTGTGGTTATTGCCATCGGGATGTCAGGCGCTACCAGAGCTGATTGCTCCTGGAGATTCTAAGCCATTGGTTCATTTCAAAATGTCTGGTTTTCTATTGTAAGAATTAAGTGTCTGTGACTTGAACCTTCAACATGTGGAAAGTGCATTGAGAATCCCAGAAAAATAGATGATACAGACCAAAAAATTTTTTTTTGACTTTTTATAAAAATTTTAAGTTGAAGACTATAATTGCTTAAATGATTGGGATTTGTTTAGCTACTGCTCATTGAAACAAAAGTCCTTTTTTTTTAAAAGGTATCGAAGCAAATTAAAGCTGATCCGTGCTAAGGAAGAAGACAGTGGCCATTATACTATTGTAGTTCAAAATGAAGATGATCTGAAGAGCTATACTTTCGAACTAGTAACTCAAGGTATGTAACGGCATCAGAAAGCTAACGGTAGCTCAGTGATTGAGTGTCTTACCAGGAGATGCCAGGACTTTTCTTCCAGATTGAGGAGAAGAAGTAGGAGCTGGAAGTGTCATATGTCGGGGATATCTTTGTTGGACTTTTGAATTCAGGTTATTCTAGGAGGTTCTGGGCTACACTAGAACAGTCTGGGAATTTCTAGGCTCCAGCAACTTCCTTGCCACCCTTTTCTCAATATGCCACTTCCGATTCTGAGAAGAGTGAAGTGCTGCTTTTTGATCTGGATGACATTTGATCATTCTGGAGGGTTTTGGCCTTTTTGTTTAGTTTCCTTTGCAGACATTGTCCATGGAATGCCCCAGGCTATTGACATTCAGGTTCAGCGCCTCTTCGAGTGCCCACCATGCTCCAGGGACCATCTTCAGTATGGTCATTTGACCCTCACAGTAAATTTGTGATATTAAGTGTTAGCATATTCCTACTTATTTGACCCCAGACTTTAAAAAAAATTCTTTAAAACCTAATAACTTCCTACAGGGGCAGTTAGGGAAACACTGGTTTGGATTATATTTTATAATAACCATTAGTTGAATCCCAAACTATAATGTAATTTTAAAAGCTTCCCTGACCTTTAAAGCCTAGTAACTACAAGGTCTTTTCACTTTCCTCATTTCAGTTTTTTTTTTTTTTTTTAAAATATTTAACAAATTTAATAAGCCAACCAACATTCTCCTTTAATTTGCATTTAATTTATGATGAATTTATTCCCGAGCCATAAGTTTTTGTTTCTTCAGTTTCTTCTGGGATATCTTTTTCTTCTGTGCAACCTCTTCTTCTGGTTTAGGAACAATCTGTTCTTTCTCAGTAAGGATCATCTCAATGTGGCAGGGGGAACTCATGTATGGGTTAATCCGACCATGAGCTCTGTAAGTCCGGCGGCGCATCTTGGGGGCTTTGTTCACCTGGATGTGCTCAATGACCAGAGAATCTACATCTAAACCCTTAAGTTCAGCATTACTTTCTGCATTTTTAAGCATGTGTAACAAAAATTCAGCACTCTTTTTGGGCCATCGACCCTGCGTCCAGCCCCACTGTTTGGCCTGGGCACACCTACCAACACCACCGTTGTAACGACGGAATGGCACACACTGCTTCTGTAATGTGACATCTTTCAGATACTTGGTGGCTTTTCGAATATGCATACCCCTGATGGCCTGAGCAGTTTCTCGGGTGTTCTTAAAGTGAACACGAAGATTTGAACCTCTTGATTTGCATGATTTTGTGGGGTTTTCAGGGTCAAGTGAGTAGCGAACCATTTTCAGAGATCACCTCGCGCCGCTTACGGGAAGAGAGCCCTCATTTCAGTTTTAAAACACCACAAGGTACAAATCCCCAAACACTGAAACTGTGAAAATGCTCTTAACCAAGTGGGTCTGTCCAAACTAGAGTATAATTACACACACAACTGGTTTCACCTGCCTCTAGGGTGGTTTGTAGTTTCACATGCTATGTGGATGAATTCTGAACTCATACTTCTCATTTGCAGCCCCCAGAAGTTCTGGGACATGACCCATTCAGTTCTGACCTCTTTTGACCTCTTGCAGTTCCCTCATCTATTCTGGACTTGGTTGACGACCACCATGGCCCCACTGGGGGACAGATTGTGAGGTGCACAGCTGGAGGAACTCCTCTTCCTGATATTGAGTGGATGATTTGCAAGGATATTAAAAAGTATGGAAACCAGATGTTCTTTTTTCTTTTGTGGTCAGAATGTTTTTCTCTTAACATAAAGGACTTCAAATTCAATTTTTTTCTTTTGTTGGGCCTTTTTGTATTTTTTGATTCTTATTTGGCCTGAGGCTCATGTTAGTCATAAACTATAAGATGGACCCCAGCTTCAGTGTGTGTGTGTGTGTGTGTGTGTGTGTGTGTGTGTGTGTGTGTGTGTGTGTTTATGAATAAGCTGTAGGGAGAAGATTCATGGCTTTTATCAGATTTTGAAAGGATCTCTAATTTAAAGACAAAGTGGATTTTAAGAACCACTCTTCTCAAAGGAGTTTTACTACTCCAGCCCACTTTTCACCTTATCTTTCCTATTTGGTGAACTTTCCTGCACACATACCTAAGACTTAAATAAAAACAGTGTCCATGTGACTGCTCTTGCCACATTCACCCACCTGCTGGTTGGAGGACGTTAACTCACCAGTTACCACCTCCTTCCCAGCTCCTCAGCCTTCTCAAATGGGCACAGGAGCTACGTGTTCAGACATCTACCCATGGCAGCTGTCTGTGTTCTGAAGCCTTGATTACTTCTTCCTGAAGGCTGGAACCCCTGGTCCTACCCTCTCCTAGGGCTTTAGGGAACAGGGCTTGGACCTCGACCGGAGCTGGAATCCAGGTCTCATAACTCAGCCAGAGCATTCTTTCAACCTGAGTGATCCCTTAGGGGCTCTTCACAGTCTGGGTGGTGAGGGAGAGCATCCTGAGTGAGGAGGGAGGATGCCAAGCCTGTTTGAAAGGGTGGGAAATTATGGGGATAGTTAAACATTTTTAAGTTGAAATATTCAGTTTAGCCATCAGTTCAAGACTTGAGATCAGTAGTTATACTTTATTGAACTTGTTTATCTCTGCCTTTCCTTCATAAACAGTTAACTTTCAATTATCCGTGTGAAAGTTTTCCCTTTATTGGGTGTGTGCCCAGAGAATGCAAACAAGTTTTACTAATATGCACTTAAAATAAGAAAGTCAACTCAAATGTTGCAATTGCTGGCAATTTTAGATGATTCTCACTGATGCACTCACTGCCTGTACTCCTAATCAGTGACTCTGTATTTACATATTTTTCCTCCTCCAGATGTAATAATGAAACTTCATGGACAATTTTGGCCAACAACATCTCAAATGTCATCACGGAGATCCACCCTCGAAGCAAGAATACTGTGGAGGGCCAAGCGACGTTCCTGAAAGTGGAAGAGACCATTGCAGTTCGATGCCTGGCTAAGAATCTTCTTGGCATTGAGAACCGGGAACTGAAGCTGGTGGCTCCCAGTGAGTTACTCAACAGTCGGACAACTATAAGTGATCGGCTGAGCTCTGTCTCCCGCAGATTATTTTGAATAACCAGAGGGGGTTATTTAGGAATGAAGATCCCAAGGCAGAAATTCTCCTATAAATGCTGCTAAAGGGGCTTCTCTGGGCATCTGTGTGGGAGCCCTTTCTTCAAGACTCAGATCCAAAACTGTATCTCTCAGAGTCCCCTTGGCATTTTACTTTCCCAGTAGTGTAGCTGCCCGATCTTTTTAGTCTGAGTATCAGTGTGTGGGGTGGAGGGTGTGGAAGATGGGTCTTTTTGCCCTGTTGCTCCTTACAGCAGTAGAGACAGGTTGAATTCCTCAAAAGAAAAAAAAAAAAGCTCAGGGAAGGTAAAAACAGTATGAATAAAGTGTAACCTCTCAATAATAAAGCTTACACAATGGAGGTTTCTGAACTTATAATGGCTACCAATCTCATTTTTCAGCCTTTACTGTTCCAATTCACATTCTGTCCAAAAGGTTAATTTTGGAGCATCTTTGGAGAAAGAATTGAGTTAGTTCTCTTGATTGATTCTTTTCCCTTTTTCTTCTAAGGGAAGAGTTGGAGTAGATGTTTCATGTATGTAGATGTATGAGAGATGCTATTGCCACCCATAAAAGGGGCCAGGCAGCCCTCACACCTCCCCAGACCCATCCCCACGGGCTTTCTCTCCTCCTGCATGCTCATGAGGACAGTCTCCACCATGTCTCTCTCTTGTCCTCTAGCTCTGCGTTCTGAACTCACAGTGGCGGCTGCTGTCCTAGTGCTCTTGGTGATCGTGATCATCTCACTTATCGTCCTGGTTGTCATTTGGAAACAGGTAGATATTTTCCCAAAGAACAAACACAAAATCTTTGAATCCAATTGAGAATGAGAATAGCAACTAGGACAGTACTGTTGGGTGTTGAATGAATGCGTTTGAAGTCTACTGTGCCCAGTTCCTTTGCTGCTGTAGTTAAGCTTTGGTGCATTCTGATTTGGTAATTCACCAGTTACTTCTTCTGGTTGTTTGTAGAAACCAAGATATGAAATTCGCTGGAGGGTCATTGAATCAATCAGCCCAGATGGACATGAATATATTTATGTGGATCCAATGCAGCTGCCTTATGACTCGAGATGGGAGTTTCCGAGAGATGGACTAGTGCTTGGTGAGCTCCTACTGGGGTGATCTCGTCCCCACCACTTTTTTAAAATAGAGAAGTTGTAGGTTTACAGAAAAATCATGCAGAAAGTACAGAGTTCCCATATTACCCCCCTTACACACACAGTGCTCCCTGTTAACACCTTCCACTGTGTGGCACTTTTGTTATAATTGGCAAAACAATGTTATTATAATTATTCTATTAACTATAGTCCATAGTTTACATTAAGGTTCACTGTTTGCACAGTTCTATGGTTTTTTAAAATTTTTATTCTGATAACGTATACACAGCCTAAAATTTCCCCTTGAAACCACATTCAAATATACAGTTCAGTTGGTGCTAATTATATTCACAATGTTGTGCTACCATCACCACCACCTATTACCAAAACTTTTCCATCACCCCAAACAGAAACTCTGTACCTATTTAGCATTACCTCACCCCCCACCCCCATTCCTTACCCCCACCCAGTCCCTGGTAGCTGGTATTCTAGTTTCTGACTAGGAATTTGCATATTCTAATTATTTCATATCAGTGAGAGTGTAGCACTATTTGTCCTTTTGTGTCTGGCTTATTTCACTCAACATAATGCCAAGACTCTCTTTTGATCTGTGCTCAACTTTACTATTTACAGGTATATGGAAGAATAAGGGAGTTGGGTTTGTGCTTATTAGTAAGAGCTAGGTAATAGAAATTTGCTTACAGAAATATTTTTCAGCCTTTGAAATGAGTTAATTGGATCACTGCAATAATTTTTTATCTGACTCTGTAGCAAATTATAGTTAAAGAAAATTGACAAAGGGAGAAGAGAATATGAGGAGGCTTGGCAAAGATACGTACCCAAATAGCTTAGCTTTGGAAGTCGCACACGTTGAAATGAGATTGATTTCTGTGACTAAAAGGAACGGATAATAAATGAAGACAATGACAAAAGATATTTTGATTCAATACATTCTGAAGATGTATTAGATGCTTATTTAGGATACGTATTTTGAGAATTTAGAATGTAAAAATAAAGGCACATTGTAAAGCAAAGAATGTAAAAACAGCCAAGCCAACTTATCACAAATTTTACAAATATTTCAACCCTGGACTGAGACCAAGTATGTGAAATTTTATTCCAAGGGTATTTTTTTAAAAATTGCATTCTGAATGAATGGTAACAGGACAAAGACAAATGAAGGCTGAGCTGGTGGTTGTGTCACTATGAATATTCTAAAGGCATGTATTTTGAAGGATGCCAAAGGCAATTTTATTATCTAGCTCACTCAAAAATATCACTGAGTTTAGATCCTCTTAGAGAGCTACTTAAACTGAAACCAAACAAAGCGCTCTAGCTGCTCCTAATTTCAAATACTTATACCTGGGGACTAAGCCGTCTTCATTATGATTTTTTCCTGATTTACAAAAAAGGAAAGAGAAGCTTAGGGAAGTTAAGAAGAATATATAATACATTGCCGAAAAGGGCAAGATCCCTAATATCCCAAAAGGCACGTCATGTCTCTCTGTTCCTGTGGACCATCAGGTCTCAGGGAAAGCAATACCTTTCCAGGTACAATTTCCAGCAATGCAGACATGTACTAAGAAACAATGTCATGCTGTTGACATCTGTATTTTCTAAAGCTGCTGTAACAAATTGCCACAAACTTGATGGATTAAAACAGCAGAAATCTATGGTCTCACAATTCTGGGGACTTGAAGTGCAAAATCAAGGTGTCAGCAGGGCCAGGCTCCCTCCAAAGTGTCTAGGCAGAATCCTTCCTTGCCTCCTTTGGCTTCTGCTGGCTCATGACATTTCTTGGCTTGTGGTGGCATAATTCCAATCTCTGCCTCCATCTTCGCATGGACTTCTTCTCCATGTCTCTGTGTCCTATCTTCTTTTCAGGGTACCAGTCGTTGGCTTTAGGGCCTGTCCTGAATCCAAGATGTTTTCATCTTAAGATCCTTAACTAAGTACATCTGCAAGGACCCTATTTCCAAATAAGGTCGCATTCCGAGGTTCCCAGTAATGAATTTTGGGGGGACATTGTTAACCCACTACAGTGTCCTTTCCCTGGCTTGTGAGTCTGACCTCTCTGGGAAACATCCCTCTTGGACTGTGAGCTCTTTAAGAGGGCAATGATGGCCTCAGTTTCTTTTTGTGTCTCCCCACATGAAGCAAATGTGCTCCAGGGGTGTGATGAGCCTTCATGATAAACAGTCTCGAGTTTTAACTAATCACTTCTTGGAATGCTTGAATTTTGAATCTTGAACTATTTCCAGTAGATAAGAACTCATTGATGGAAAATATATGCCTTTATTTGCATATGTAAGACAGAAGGGTTGAGAACCACGGGGTTTGGACAAGAGCCACAGAAAGCAAGTGTGAAGGAGCCAAGGTCTGGCCCAGTGCGTGAGCTGTGCACAGAGTGCTCACAACGGGGAGCGCCCCACCCAGGGAGGACCCCACCATCCTTTCTCTATCTGTGTTTTCCTTTGCCTTGCAAATGTTATTTGAAAAAAGCAGTTGCACTACTTTCCATCCCTGTGGACTTAATTCTGTTTTTGACATGATGACTTGCAGGAATAATTATGCTGACTCAATACAGGAAATACACTCACCACTGAGCACCCAGGAGTGCTGGCCCTGGTAAGGAAAGCTGAAGGGACGTGTGACATTTGCAAGTCATAATGGTTCTGGTTGCCTGCAGGTCGTATCCTTGGATCTGGTGCATTTGGGAAAGTGGTTGAAGGAACTGCCTATGGGTTAAGCCGGTCCCAGCCTGTCATGAAAGTAGCAGTGAAGATGCTGAAACGTAAGTGCCTCTTCCCGGGGATTTTCTGAACATGGAGCTCTTAAGTGAATTGCTCAAAATCACAGCTAGTAAACACCAAATTTAGGACTAGAACCTGGTTCTTTTGACTCTAGGTTCTATGTCTATTTAGACTATTTTGCCAGTTAAGTTTGTTTAGATTGTTCGTGTTGTCTGTAAATTGGAAAATCAAGAGTTATTATTTTAGTAATTACTTTTTACCCTGAGGACTAGGAATTAGTTATTAGAGTCTAGACTTAGCCACTATCTGCTTCTCTTTTAGACTCGGTAAATAAAACAATGCCCAATTACAGGATTAGCCATGTTTTTTGCTTTTTCTGAGGACAGGAAGTAGGTAGCTCAGTTGAACTGATAGGTGATTTATTTCTTTGACAGCCACAGCCAGATCCAGTGAAAAACAAGCTCTAATGTCTGAATTGAAGATAATGACCCACCTGGGGCCCCATTTAAACATTGTAAACTTGCTGGGAGCCTGTACCAAATCAGGTAAGCTTCCTGACCTGACCTGTAAGTGACAATTTTCACGGAACTCATAGTTGTGAAAACATTGAACCAATTTTTTAAACCCCCACTCTCCATCCCTAACTATGCCAGTGAATATAAATACCTTAAATGATTGACTGGATTCCACTAAGCTGATGAAAGCTTGCTTTTGCTTTTTGTTTTTGTTTTTGAGCAACATCTCTTGCGAGTCCACTCTTGGCACTTCATGGCTTTTTTGTTTTTCATTTTCATAACCATCTCCTAACCAGTTTTGGTCTCTGTAGGACCCATTTACATCATCACTGAGTACTGCTTCTATGGGGATTTGGTGAACTATTTGCATAAGAATAGGGACAGCTTCCTGAGCCACCACCCAGAGAAGCCAAAGAAAGAGCTGGACATCTTTGGATTGAACCCCGCTGATGAAAGCACACGGAGGTGAGTGCAAGGAGAGGTGTTGCCGTGTATCATTCTCTTTCAAGCTTCACTGATGGAGAGAATCCGTGTCCTCTTCCCATGTCTGCAGATTCAGTGCCAGGAGGTAGTAAGACTTAGAGACAAATCACCCTGCCCATACATTTGTGACATTGGGGAGATAAATACACGATGTCTGCAGGTGTTCTGTACTGGGATATCATGTGGGGAGGCCTTGCTAATTCATATGAATGAGAGCTTTGGGAGTCATTTTATATGTGGTCCATTTATGACCTATAATGTGCAGTTCTGGCCATTGATTACTGAGTTCTCGTACCTCCTAGAGGAGCCATCTGAGAATCTCTTAGCTCAAGATACTGGCCCTTGCTGAACCCGAGCCTATAAACCAAGGCAGTGATAGTGATCCTCACTGCAGAAACCAACAGATGGCTGTAAATATCTCTGTAGATATGAAGCTCTGTAAAGATCAGAAAGTACAGTGAATTTAGTTCATGTTAAATAACCCTACGGATACCAAACACAGGCTCAATATTATTGAGTAACAGTAATTGGCTGCCTAGCTCACATGACCACAGGGTCCAGGACTGTGGCCTGTGAATTGGAAAGAACTTGGTTCCCATTTCCAAATCTTTATATAATAACTTTTTCAAACTTTAATTGCAATAGACTGAACATTTTTAAAACCAGGATATGGGAGTGTAGCCCCACTGTCTTAGATGTGACTATTCAGGATGTCTGCATTCCTGCCAAGAGGTGTTGGGGATTGGCATTGAAATCACATAAGTAAATATAAAGAAGGAAATAAATAATAACAATGTCAGCTAACTTTTGTTGAGCCTTTTATATGTGTCAGGTACCATACCAAATATCCCCCCACTCTCTCCCATTTTTGTAAATGGTATTCATTTTACATCCTCAGGAGTGATCCCTCATTCTAAGGGAGTCATATGCTAATATAGCCTCCCCTCCTTCTGAGATGGCCTGTGTATTTATGTGTTTATTTGATTAATGCTCATCTCTATGACTAGACCACCCCATAGGAAGGGCACAGATTGATTTTGGTTTTGCTCACCCCGGGCCCGCAATGCCTACCACACCACCTGGCACCTATGGATACCCAGTCATCATCTATTAAATGTTTAATGGTCACTCCAGAGGGGAACCCAGCATAAGGTCTCTTTTTCTGTTTTTACAGTTATGTTATTTTATCCTTTGAAAACAATGGCGACTACATGGACATGAAGCAAGCCGACACCACCCAGTATGTCCCCATGCTAGAAAGGAAACAGGTTTCTAAGTATTCGGACATCCAGCGATCCCTGTACGATCGCCCAGCCTCATATAAGAAGAAATCTTTGTTAGGTAAAAGCAGTTATTCCTTCTTTGGGTGTTGTGATCTTGCAGTGTTTTAATTTGATACTTAAAACACTCCAAGGGAAGTAGGGATGGGTAGTAAGTAGATCTACCTAAATGCAGGCTCCTAAATGAGGGTCTGTACTCTAGGACTGGTCTGTGACGTGTTTTCACAGGTTCGTGGCTTATGAATTGAAAACAGGAGAAAGAATAAAGTCAGCCTTCATATAATGAAATTTTCAGACTTTAAATGTGATCAGTTTAAAGAATTGCCCTTTATTTTTGTGTAATGACTTTTGTTTTTGGTTCTAACATGTATTTTTTTTTTTTTTTTTATGAAAGCATGGTGATAATGGACTTTTTTTTTCAATGCCTATACTTGGCAAAATTAAAAGCTGGCAATCCTATGTTGGTTCCTACTACTTTTTGTTTTTCTTTTAGAAGTCAGTGGAATCTATGAGTCAATAGCCCTTGGTTTTAGCTTTCCCAATATCCAATTTGTGATGGAAACTAGAGAGTAGACAATTTGAGGTTGTATTTTTGTGACAAGGTATTGGATGGTTCTATTGAATGTTGTTTGTAGGAAGATCCAGCTGTCTGTTCTCAAAGCATGAGCATGTGGCAGATTTGAATTGCTTTGTAAACTCTAGGGAACTCAGCTGATGCTCATGCCAAATGGACCACCCCACATCTGCTCAGGGGTGGGCCCTCCAGGGTTCTAGTCTAATCGCAGGCTTGGAGTGGGGAGAGGACGGTGATTGCTAGATGGGTCTGACATTGACTTGTCCTGTGATCTTGTCTTATTGGGTCTGAGCCTTTCCATTGGTCAGTGAAAACAGTGTTGAGCAGCCATGGAAATTGTTTTGAAAATCACCAGTGTGCTCTGAATGCTTTCCGACTTTGTAAATGAAAGGTACCATCCATTAAAAAAGAATGTGCTTGTTTTTCAAAGCTCAGCACGCAATAATATTTTCCATTTCTGTGCTTCCAAGTTCCATCCACTTCCCATTGCCAAATGGGTGAACATCCAAGCCCTTTTTTAAAGATTAGCCAATGAGAATGATCGGAACCAGTCCTTCCTCTCCCCTCTCATATTGTTAAAAATAGTTATGTTGCTTCCTAGGCTGAGCTGGTAGACTTGGCTCCAGACATCAGGAGAGCTTGAGTCGCGCTTGGGCCCAGGCCCTGTTGGCAGACACACCATTGCTCTCTGGCCTTCCTGTAGCTGGCTGAAAAAATGTGAATGGCTAGAGCTACTCTTCACTGGCCTGAAGGTTTTCAAAAAGAATGAGAACTGCTGGCCTGGATTGTTTCCTTCCTCGAAAACCCTGGAATCCTTCCAGATGGGACCAACTGGGGAATGTGGACAAGTTACAAAAAAAGTGAACTGAATACAAAGCCATTGGCACTGGTCTCTCAGATTGCTGCCTCATCTGATTTGTGCCCCCTCCTTTCCACCCCCCCCAAAAAAAGCCAAGTACTATAAAGTGGCTTTAAAAAGAAAAAAAATACCAATTCCTAGAAGCCATTTTTTCAGAGGGACCTAATGTGTATTCAATATGGAAGATGTGTGCGGGTGTGGGTGTGTTTTAAAAGTGACTGAAGTGAATTGCTAACTAAGGTTGAAAGAAGAAATTTGAGTGGCATACAACAAGACATGTGAGGATCCATTGGATTGGATTATTCTGGCCCTTTTATAGCTATTTCTCTCTATGTAAGCCTCTCTCTCTCTCTATGTATAATAGTATGTATACACATATATTGATTAGATATATTTTTCTACAGATGTCTTTGTTTTTTAAGAAAGAGTCTTTGCATAGTTTAGATGCCCACCCTGTGAGGTCTAGAAACTCTGTAAGAAAATAATTTTGGATATGTTCCTTGGGCAACCCTCTGCAACCCTTCCCCTGATGAACAGCTTAGCCTAGAGGGAGTGTCACCAGTGGTCCGTTTCATGATGTGCATTCCCACACAAATGTGCTTAATTACTTTTCTGCAGACTCTGAAGTCAAAAACCTCCTTTCGGATGATAACTCAGAAGGCCTTACTTTGTTGGATTTGTTAAGCTTCACCTATCAAGTTGCCCGAGGAATGGAGTTTTTGGCTTCAAAAAATGTAAGTGTATTTAAGGAACAGAGCCCTCTTTAGACCCAGGCCACAGATTTCCAAGTGAGGTTGAGTGTGGAAGGGGATCTTAGCAGATAGATTTTGGAGAGGCGAGTGGCACAGCTACTTCTCATTTCTCTACTTCTCTTCCTCTTCCTCTAGGTTGGGTGGGGACTCTGATGTCATCAGGAGTCTTCTTTCTTCAGGGCTTTCTCTCTTTGGGGAGTGATTGGGATGAGAGCTCAGTGGGGGAGCCAGGGCAGCCTTCCTGAAATGTGCCAGACAGCTCCAAATGCCATCATGAAGTGGCCGGTCTCTCAGAGGTGATGCTGTTCTGCCACTGGTGGACTGACCCTGAGTCATTTCTCCCCTTTCTGTCTAGTGTGTCCACCGGGATCTGGCTGCTCGCAACGTCCTCCTGGCTCAAGGGAAAATCGTGAAGATCTGTGACTTTGGCCTGGCCAGAGATATCATGCATGATTCCAACTATGTGTCGAAAGGCAGTGTATGTGCTCCTTCTGCTCTCGCCCCAATTTTGCATGCTCCCCCTCCCTCACTTTAATCTTTGACATTGGATGTTACTTTTAGCCATTTGGTGCCCTTACTTTTAATACAGAATTCATGAGATTCATGAATGGGCTAGCAGGGGTGTGAAAACAGGCTCTGCAGCCAGGCTGCTGGTGGTATAGACCAGCTCCACCACGCACTTGTGTTGTAGGGGTGGGATTTGAGGCAAGTTACTTGACCGTTCTGTGCCTTGATTTCTCTAAGGATGAAGGTGACAATAATACCTGTCTCCTGGATTGCTGTGGCAGTTAAATTAGTGAATTCATGTACAGTGCTTAGGATAGAGTCTGGAACATACAAAGACCCAATCACTGTTAGCTATAATATGTAAATTGCGTGTGTGCATGTGCATGTATGCATTTCCAGGCAGAGCGTCTCTAGCTTTTATCAGATTTCCAAAAGGTATCTGTAGCCCGCACAATGTTAAGACTATTTAAGTTGGTATGTCTTAGAGGTACAGTTTTCTTAAAGAGAGCCATTCTATCTTGTACTTGGACCCTTCTCTCTGCTCCTTCCATCTCTAAGCAGATGAAATAGCTTGGGATACGTCTGCTACCTGTACCTACAATTCCAAATCACCCCAGCAGCACTGGTTGTGAGTAAAGTGGGGTTTTTGCATCAACTAGAGAAGGAGGCCAGCCCATGTTTGTGCTCTGTGTTTCCTGTAGTCGTGGCCTTGGCCTGTAGCATTTTGGTTACAACTTTAGGCATCTGAACAAATCACTGGACTTTGGTGGAGTTAATTTTTTTCTCCTGTTGAAATAAGATTATGAATTTCTGCTCTCTTTGCAGGGAGTCTTAGAGGGCTTAGGGATGTTATTGTGACTATGTTACATATCTGCCTCAGTTTAGTATTTCCACTGAAAGTTGGACCAGCCTCACAAAGAAAGGCTGGAAAATTTATCTTAATGTCTCACTCTTTGTAGTGGCAGGAAATTGCTATTTCTTAAAATTCAAAAGCTCATGGTGGCCCTGGAGTGAGGAATTGAAAATGCCTACTTGACCAAAAGGGGGAAAAAGGAAGGTAACAAAATAAGGTTACAGTGGCTAAGGGATCTCAAATAGAGTCGAGAGGCTATCCTGGAGGTTTCTCTTATGCAAGCTCCAGCTAGGTATCCCAAATGGCCACAGTATGCCATGCCCTTACCAACAGTAGTCCCCAAATACATAGGTCACTATCTGAGAGTCTATAAAAGATTCACTCACTAAGTTTTATCTCTTGGAAACTTAAATCCACCAGTATTCCTATGCCAGACAAGTCCTAAAACCCAGAGGCATCAGCCTCTTTAAGAACAACAGTTAGATGCAGCCCCTTCCCTATAATGTCAACACCCCTTTTCAATATGAACAAGTTAGGGTGCTCACTGCCCAGACACCCCTGAAGATGGAGAAAGGGATTAAATGAGAGGAAGGGGTAGCAACAGACAAGACAGGATTTAACAAAGGATTACAAATACTGAAACTTTATATAAATATATATATATATATATATTAGATGCTAGGGTATTAGAATAGCTAGAAGGAAATAACTGAAATGGTGGAACTGTAACCTATAACATTCTTTGAAATTTGCTCTATAGCTGTTTGTTGAATTGTGCTTTGAAAGTTTTCGCCTTTCTCTATATATCCTATATTTCACAATAAGGAAAGAACTGAAATTGTGGAACTGTAACACATAACATGCTTTGAAATTTGCTCTCTAACATGTTAAATCGTGCCTTGAAAGTTATCACTGTTATGTATATATGTTAAAGTTCACAATAAATAAAAAAAAAAGCTCATGGATCACTGGATATGTTAATTTTGTTCCTAGGAAATAGGAAAGGTCCATTTAGGACTCAGATTTTTTGGGGCAAAAATTCAGGAATTTTAGATGTTATTCCTATGGAGGACATAAGAGGCAGAATTGGCCATTCAACATTCATCAGATATTTATTGAGCATCCCCCAGGTGTCAGGTACCCTTGTTGAGAGTACAACAGTGAACAATACACACAAGAGACGCTAATCTGGAACAAGACTATTAAGACTATTAATATGAGTTATTATTAACCCAGAGAGAACACCTTTTCCTTTCTGCTGTTGTAAATCATCACTGCATAGATTTGGTTTAATTTCCTATATCTTCCCTGCAGACCTTTCTCCCTGTGAAGTGGATGGCTCCTGAAAGCATCTTCGACAACCTCTACACCACCCTGAGTGACGTCTGGTCTTACGGCATTCTGCTCTGGGAGATCTTTTCCCTTGGTACGGGCCTACATCTTTGCTTGTTTGGGCTGTTCTGGAACAACCCAGGAAAGGAGATACCATGATTCCAAGCTCCAGGCTGCAAACAGGGCTAAGACACCTGGTGTGAGGCGAGTGAGCTGTAGCCAAGTGACATCATGCATTGTTCATTTAAGAGTGCAATTAAAGTTGTGCATTTAAGAGGTGCCAGTGCAGCTTGAGATGGGATCTCTGGGGTTGCCTCCTCACCCCTGGCCTTGCGTCCTCCTCTTTTTTGGGCTATGCTGAGTAACTTTCTCCCCCTGGAAGTAATTCTTCCTGGATATCCACTCACTGGCTGCGTTTTCACTTTGGGCATTGGGTTAAGTGGGATTATCAGCACAGAGGAGCTCTTTCCTCTCCTGATGGGGATCATGCCCAGGTGAAAAGTGTAGCAAGAGGAAAAGGATATGACTCCCCAGTCATCCTTCTGAAGTCTAGAAACCTCCCAGTCCTTTGGTTAGTTGCCAAACATGAACATAGATGCCACATGCTGCCAGGTGAGGACCCTAAGAAAAGGGTGAATCACGGCTCTGACTCCCAGATGGTCCAGCTGGGGAGATAAGATTTACATACAGGAAGTGATTAAAGAAATACTCCATGATTAACTGTGTGGTCCCAATTTGAAATTGAGACAGGAGTCCAGAGAAAGGAGAACGGAGAGATCTGGAGTAGTTTTGGAGTGCTTTTGAGAGAAAACAGAATTTAATTTGGTGTTGGCCATAAAAATGTGAACCATTTCATTAATTTATCTGTTATCCAGATGTGATAGTGAAATGCATTGTCCCTCCCTGATCTTCATTCTTTACCATGGTTTTTCCTCCATGGAGAGTTACTGTGGATTATCCCAATTTGCAGCTGATAGCATGCTAGGCTTGTACCCCAATAAAAGCAGAGATTATCCATAACCCCAAAATTGACTTTTGCTTTAGGTATTTGAACACTTCTGGTGAAATGACTTTCTTGGCCTCAGTGATCCAGAATTTCTCCTTGTATGTCAGTTTCACTTTGCATATGTATATCCAGTAGTCAGAAACATTGAAAACACTTTAGCACTTTTTCTTAAGATGTAAACTTTTTGCCTAGGTGGCTTGGCCTTGATCAACCTAGAAGTCCTATTTAAATTTAAAATTTAAGCAGGGCTTGGAAGTCAAGGAGGTGATAACACTGAATTTCCTTGAAAGAACCAATACTTCAGGGCTTTAGGAAGCCCAAATGTTTTCTATAGTGACCGCACCCCAAGCATTTCAACAATGTACTGTGCCCATGTTTGTTAATGTTGGTTGATTTATTTTTGGCTTTTAGGTGGCACACCCTACCCTGGCATGATGGTGGATTCTACTTTTTACAATAAGATCAAGAGTGGGTACCGGATGGCCAAGCCCGACCACGCCACCAGTGAAGTGTGAGCTCCCTTCTCCACCCCACTGGCTTTGCCTTCCTGCCTACTGGGTCTGTGGGGGATGAAGGGGTGGCCCTGACCCTTCTCTCTGTGCCCACTCTGAGGTCTGTGCCTCTCCAGGTACGAAATCATGGTGAAGTGCTGGAACAGTGAGCCGGAGAAGAGACCTTCCTTTTACCACCTGAGTGAAATTGTGGAGAATCTGTTGCCAGGGCAATATAAAAAGGTTTGTTTGGGCCTGTTGAGATGGGTGGAAAGGAATGGGGAAAGGTAGAAGAGAATGTCTGGCAGTTATGCCCGGGAGCAGAGCTGTTCTGAACGATGTTGAGAGGAACATTTGAGATTGTGTAATCCAGAGGCGTGGGCTTTGTGGAATGCTCTCAGGGCCCCTGGTAGCAATGACTAGTGAAATCCTACCCCTTCCCACAGGCTCCCCTGTCGTCTTCTGTCTTAAGCGTGCAACACCTGTAAGGACTTTGTTCTCCAGTTGCTTGTGTATCTGAAACTACTGTGCAGTTAGAAGTCTCAGGACACCCGTGGCCATTAAATCGCTGATTTGAATACACTTAAATCAATGCAAAATTGGCTTTCACCAGCTGACTGGAAGAAGCAGCCTCAGCTGTTATCTGTGACTCCAGCTGTTTTTTGCAGAGTAGAAAGTATTGTTCAAATGAACAAATATAATTTCATGGAACTAAGCAGGATATGTAAATGAATGAAACACCTTTCTGCAGAGGTGCTGGGGTGGAGGAAATGCACACATGCTTATATAACAAATTCAATTTCTGAGTCTCAATTGGTCACTAGGTAGATTTTTTCGTACTCATTGCTTCTCTTCCTTCTTCTCAGGGAGTTTCAGTTGAACTGGAACTTAAATACTTTTGTCTATTGATTATTTCACTGCTTATTACAGCTCCCATAAGGGAGGCAGTCTCGGAGGCAGAAGGAAATTGACCTTTGGATAGTCAAAAGTTCTCAGATTGTGAAGATGTGTTGGAGGGAAGAGATTGAAATTGTTGTCAAAAACGGGGTCCTTTTAGATCAGAGGTCCCTAAGTTTTGAGTTAGATTTCTCCAACATCTAGGAGTCAGGAAGACTGTGTGCTTCCAGTAGAAGTCCTGACCATCTTCTCTGGGACCCATCTGAGCCATGTGAGATGCAGAGAGGATGGGGGGCATGGTCAACAGCTCCTGACTTGGAGAAGGGGCTCTTGGCACCTTGAAACTTACCAGCAGGGGCTCTCTGCCACTGGTGGTCTTTCTCTTCATGTTCCACATCTCTGGGAATGGTTGATTAGGACTCCCCTTCAATCATCTCAATCCCACATCTGGGAGGTAGTATGGAAATACAGATAGTTAAATAATGCTAAGTTCTGAGCATCTGCAGTCATTTTGCACTTTGGTCAATAACACTTGCTTAAATGTGTTAAATGATCACAGAGTTATGAGAAAATCCACCTGGACTTCCTGAAGAGTGACCACCCTGCCGTGGCACGCATGCGCGTGGACTCGGACAACACGTACATTGGCGTCACCTACAAAAATGAGGAGGACAAGCTCAAGGGCTGGGAGGGTGGCCTCGATGAGCAGAGACTGAGCGCAGACAGCGGCTACATCATCCCACTCCCTGACATCGACCCGGTCCCTGAGGACGAAGACCTGGGCAAAAGGAACAGACACAGGTAGATGCGGGTGGCAATCTCAGCTTCCAGCCGTGTTGTTATCCTCCCCTCTCCTGAAGGAGATGACCTGCTGTCACTGATCTGTACCAGGGGAGGGAGCTGCGGGATCCCCAAGGGGTTGATTTAGTTTGAAAACACTTCCCAGATGATGCTAATATGTCCTCCCTGGGGCTGGGGGTTGGGGAAAGTTGTAGGATAGAGACGGGCATTCTCCCTTGGGGAGAATCTTTGACCTAGGTTCTCAAGTAATTTGATCAAACTAATCCAGCAACTGTGATTTTTGAGATATTATAAGCTTCCCCTGCTGTTCTCTTAATTAGTCACCTAACTGAGGAGAAAGGTGAAGGAGGGGCTGGACCAGGCTATCTGACTCTACATTGGTGGTCCTCAACCCTAGCTACAAGTTGGAATCACCAGAAGAGATTTTTAAAATACTGATACACAAGGGTGTGGTCCCTGCTCCCTGAAGGATTATTTATTTATTTTTAACTTTGTATTATGAAAGCTTTCTGAAATATACACAATTAAAGTAATATAGCATATCATCGCATACCTATTTATGAACTCATGGTCAGTCTCATTTGCATAGTGGTGACTATTCCTCCTCCACCCACTCTGGATTATTTTGAAGCAAACTGAAGACCTCATACCCTTTCATCCATAAATATTCTAATGGATATCTCTAAATGATGAGGGCTCAACTTGAAAAAATAACTATTATCTATATCACCTCCAGATTGGGTACTAAATCATTAAGAGAATCAGATATCCAGTCAGTGTTCAATTTTCATTGATAGTCTCACAAATATTATTTTACACTTGGTTTATTCTAATTGAGATCCAAGTAAGAGTCACACTTGTTTTGGCTGATATATCTCTATAGGTTCCCCTACTTCTTTTTCTACCCCCTTGGATATTATTTGTAAAGTAACCAGAGCATTTTCTTGTAGAATTCCCCTATTTCCTTAATTATATCCCTGTAGTGTCTTTATCATGTGCCTCTGTTGTAAACTGGCAGTTAGTCTAGAGGCTTGTTTTGACTCAGGTTACATTTTTGGCCAGTGTGCTTCAAAAATGGTGCTGCATACTTACAATGGGAGGTCCATACTGTCCTGTTGTCCTTCTTTTTGTGATATTAGCAGCCATTGGTGATTATTGTCTATTTCCATTAATTCACTACCAAGGTGATGGTAACACACAGTCCATACTGAAAACCATTGGTTTACATGGTTCAGATGGAAGGGTCTGTGCCCCTTGCTCTCTTTGAATATCTCTTGAACCCATGTAGGGAAGGTGATGTTAGCGGTCCTGGTTCAAGGTCTAAGTTGCTTATCTGTCTTTTTTTTTTCAGTCATTCAGTTAACCGCATACAATTTAGGTAGAAGCACATAGCATAATTTTGGAAACTTATGATCACAACCTCTCTTAACCAATTTAAGTGTATGGTATAGACAGCCTTTGTTTCTCTGCAAGCACCAGAAAAATTTAAAAGTTCAGTGTGGGTTTTTTTTTTAATGGGATTTTTAAAATGGGATTTGGAGATGGGGAAAAGTTGACTTACTTTTCTATTTATGCTTTGCCTGGGTCAGTTTTTAAATGCATTTATACTTCTTTAGCAAATTGTGTTCCTTGAAGTGCTGGAGGTCTGTGGTAGAAATTCAGGGGATAAGGGAATGGCTGAGTAGGGGTTTCTGAGCCCTCCACTGCAGTTTTATCCAGAGCTGATTCACTTTCTTTGTATTTAGCATCTAGGAATAATTTGATTGTAAAAAGGGTTCTGCTTCTAAATAAAGTTCAAAAATCACATTGGGATAAATATCATAAAAAAGGCAGCCAAAGAATGCCTGGGGTGACATCATCAACATGGCAATGTCAGATAGCTACTGAAAACCTCTCCCCAGAGATTCAGCAAAGAGAAAGGACAAATCCCATGTGTTCAGAACTCTGGAGGAGTAAAGATTGGTAAAGATTTGAGAACAATCCCACAAATGCTGAATAGAAGAAAGAGAAAAATATCAGGTAGAAAATTTCTGTCCTGAACTGGCCAGTCCTCTTCCCTCCCCCTCACTCAGTCCCACACAGCTTGGGAAGTACCGAGAGGCAGCAGCTGGGATCCCTCCCACCTCCAACCAGGGACACAGACTATAAAATTTCTCACAGCAGTGAGACAGATGCCCACCTATATCCAGACACAGAGACTCAGGCCCACAGGGAACCATGGCAGGACTCAAGCCACTGGGGAGGGCAGAATACAAAAGGGCACCAAGAGGAGCTTCCAAATGGAGGATTAGGGAGGGAACCCAAAGCAGCAAGTAGCCAGGCAGAAGCTGCTTGAATCAACTGTTTGGGGACCCAGGGAAGAGGGGAGGACATTTCAAGGCCCCAGGTCAGTGAGGGATGAAGAGTCTAAGAAATTTGGACAGAGACTGAAATTCCTGGTGCCCATCCCCCAACTTTGAGGGAAACAGCAGCAGGTGGCCTGATCCTTGCCTGGGGGATGGCAACAGACTGGGGCATCTGTGAGAGTCTTGTGCTCCAATTACAGAGGGGAACACAGCCCAAAACTGAGCCAGATATTGACTGGCAAAGTGAGGGGGCAGGAACTCTGCAGTTTCAGCCCCCAGCAGTCACATGCTGTTGGGCTCCAGGAATTAAACACCTTATGAGGATGAATAAGTAACTGAAGTGTGCCATCTGCTGGATAGGCTGGAAACTTCAGGGGGAAACAGCAGAGCCTCTCCAGACCCTGTCTCAGGCCCATTGGAGGAGGTCTACATCCCCTGTATGGGTCCCTGGCCCTGTTTTGGCTCAGAAATACTGATGACCCAACTGTCAAAGCAGTACCTTAATACAAACCCAGGCAACAACTAAATCCTAGACAAGAGAGAGAAACTGATCTTCAGAATAGACCCATCAAGATGATCGGATGATCAGATATCAGCAAAAAACCACAAGACATATTAAAACACAGGAATAGATGGCCCAATCAAAGGAATAAATAAAAAATGTCAGAGGAAACACAGAATCTGGAACAACTAATCAAAGGTGTTCAAATAAATCTCCTGAATCAATTCAAAGAAATGAAGGAAAATATGCATAAAGAGATAAAGGATATTAAGAAGACACTAAGAGAGCATAAAGAAGAATTTGGTAGAATAGAAAAATAACAGAGCTTATGGAAGTAAAGGACACTGTAGATGAAATTTTAAAATATACTAGAGACACACAATAGCAGATTTGAGGAGGCAGAAGAAAGAATCATCAAGCTAGAAGACAGAGCAACTGAATTTGAACAGACAAAAGATCAAATGGAGAAAAAATGGAAAATTTTGAGCCGGGTCTCAGGGAAATGGTCGACAATACAAAATGCACAAACATATGCATCATGGGTGTCCCAGAAGAGGAAGAAAGGGAAAAGGGCCAGGAAGAATATTCAAGGAAATAATGGCTGAAAATTTCCCAACCCTTATAAAAGACATAAATATGCAAAATCCAAGAAGTCCAACTCATTCCAAATGAAATAAATCTGAATAGATGTACTCCAAGACACATGCTTGTCAGACAGTCAAAGGCTAAAGAGAAGGAGAAAAATCTGAAAGCAGCAAGAGAAAAAGCAATTCACCATGTACAAGGAAAGCCAAATAAGACTAAGGGCTGATTTCTCATCAGACACAATGAAGGTGAGAAGGCAGTGGTATATATTTAAGATGCTGAAAGAGAAAAAATGCCAGCCCAAAATTCTCTATCCAGTAAAGCTATTCTTTATTAGTGAGGGAGAGTTTAAAATATTCACAGATAGACAGAAGCTGAGAGAGTTTGTTAGCAAGAGACCAGCCCTAGAAGAACTACTAAAGGGAATTCTGCTGGCTGAAAAGAAAAGACAGGAGAGAGAGTCCTAGAGGAGGGTACAGAAATGAAGAGTATTAGTAAGGGTAAATAAAAGGATCGAAAGAGAGAAAAGTAAATCTGACAAATAAAAGCCAAGAGATAAAATGGTTTAAGTAATTCTGCCTTTACAGTAATAACATGGAATGTTAATGGATTAAATTCCCCAATCAAAAAACACAGATTGGCAGAAGGGATAAAAAATATGATCTATCTGCATGCTATTTACAAGAGACGAATTTTAGACCTAAAGATACAAATAGGTTGAAAGTGAAAGGATGGAAAAAGATATTCCACTCAAACAATAACCAAAAAAATAAAAAATTAAAAAAATTAAAAGTTGGGTTAGCTATACCAATATCAGACAAAATGGACTTTAAAATGTTATTAGAGATAAAGAAGGACACTATATATTAATAAAAGGGGCAATTCACAAAGAAGAAATGACAATCATAAATGTTTATGCACCTAATCAATGTGCCCCAAAGCACATGAGGAAAACACTGGCAAAACTGAAGGGAGTAATAGACATTCCTGCAATAATAGTGAGAGACTTCAACACATCACTTTCTTCAATAGATAGAACATATAAACAGAGGATCAATAGGGAAACAGAGAACCAAAATAATATGATGAGTGAACTAGACCTCACAGACATATATATGGAACACTGCACCCCAAAACAGCAGGATGTACATACTTTTCAAGTGCTCATGGAACATTCTCCAGGATAGACCATAGGCTGGGGCACAAAACAGGTCTTAATAAATTTAAAAAGATTGAAATTATACAAAGCACTTTCTCTGATCATAATTGAATGAAGCTGGAAATCAATAACAATTGGAGAACCAGAAAATTCACAAACATATGGATGTTCAACAACACACTTTAAAACTATCACTGGATCAAAGAAGAAATTACAAGCGATATCAGTAAATATCTTGAGGCAAATGAAAATGAAAACACAACATTTCAAAACTTATGGGATGCAGCGAAGGCGGTGCTGAGAGGAAATTTATTGCCATAAATGCCTATATGAAAAAAGAAGAAAAAGCTAAAATCGAAGTATTAATGGCACACCTGGAGCAACTAGAAAAAGAACAGCAAAATAATCCCAAAGCAAGCAGATGTAAAGAAATAACAATGATGAGAGTGGACATGAAATGGAGAAAGAAAAACAACAGAGAGAATTAAAAAAACAAAAGACAGTTCTTAGAGAAGATCAATAAAATTGATAAACCCATAGCTAGACTGACAAAGACAAAAAGAAGATGTAAATAAAATCATAAATGAGATGTAGGTAATTATCATGGACCCTGAAGAAATAAAAAAGTTCATAAGAGGATACTATGAACAACTGTATGCCAACAAACTTGGATGAAATGGACAGCTTCTGAGAAACACACAAACAACCTACACTGACTTGAGAAGAAATAGAAGACTTCAACAAACCAATCACAAGTAAAGAGATTGAGTCAGTCATCAAAAACCTACCAAGAAAGAAAAGCCCAGGATCAGATGGCTTCACAGGTGAATTTCACCAAGCATTCCAATACCATTTCTGCTCAAACTCTTCCAAAAACTTGAAGAATAGGGAACTACTACCTCACTCCTTCTATGAAGCCAGCATCACTCTTAATACCAAGGCCTGATAAATATACTACAAGAAAAGAAAACTACAGACCAATCTCTCTAATGAATATAGGTGCAAAAATCCTCAACAAAATACTTGCAAATTGAATCCAACAGCACATTAAAATAATCATATGCCATGACCAAGTGGGTTTTGTTCAAGTGATGCAGGGGTGGTTCAACACAAGAAAATAAATTAATGTAATACATTACATTAACAAATCAAAAGGGAAAAAACACATCATCATCTTGATTGATGCAGAAAAGGCATTTGACAAAAGTCAGCGTCCTTTCATGATAAATACACTTTCAAAGGTAAGGATCGAAGGAAACTTCCTCAACATGATAAAGGGCATATTTGAAAAATCCACAGCTAACATCACACTCAAAAGTGACAGATTGAAAGCTTTCCTTCTAAGATCAGGAACAAGACAAGGATATCCAGTGTCACCACTGTTATTCAACATTGTGCTAGAAGTTCTAGCTAGAGTAATTAATTAGGAAAGAAAAAGAAATAAGTGACCCAAATTGGAAAGGAAGAAGTAAAACTTTCACTATTTGCAGACAACATGATCCTATATTTAGAAAATCCTAAAAAAACATGACAAAGCTACTTGAGCTAATAAATGAGTTCAGCAAAGCAGCAGGATACCAGATCAACATGCAAAAATCAGCGGTGTTTCTATACACTAGTAATGAGCTATCTGAGGAGGTAATCAAGAAAAATATTCCATTTACAGTAGCAAGTAAAAGAATCAAATATCTAGGAATAAGCTTAATCAAGGATGTAAAGGACTTGTACACAGAAAACTACAAAACATTGCTAAAAAAAAAATCAAAGAAGACCTAAATAAATGGAAAGACATTCTGTGTTCATGGATTGGAAGGCTAACTGTTAAGATGTCAATTCTACCCAGATTGATCTACAGAATCAGTGCAATACTAATTAAAATTCCAACAGCCTACTCTGCAGAAATGGAAAATCTAATTGCCAAATTTATTTGGAAGGGTAATTGGCGTCAAATAGCCAAAAACATCTTGAAAAAGAAGCATGAAGTGAGAGGACTTACACTTCCTGATTTAAAGTATATTATAAAGCCACTGTATTAGTTAGGGTTCTCTAGGGAAATAGAATCAATGAGAGATATCTAGGAATAAAAGTGACGCATGCAACTGTGGGTATGCACGAAAGCCATTTTGAAACCAGAACGTTGGAGCAGACGCCAGCCACATGCCTTCCCAGCTAATAGGTTTTCCGGACACCACTGGGCACCTTCCAGTGAACGTACCTGATTGCTGATGTGTTACCTTGGACACTTTATGGCCTTAAGACTGTAACTGTGTAACCAAATAAACCCCCTTTATAAAAGCCAATCCATCTCTGGTGTTTTGCATTCAAGCATCATTAGCAAACCAGAACTGCCACCGTGGTCAAAACAGCATGGTAATGGCATAAAGATAAACATATTGATCAATGGAATCAAGTTGAGAGTTCAGAAACAGACCCTCAGATCTATGGTCAATTGATTTTTGACAAGGCTCCAAAGTCCACTCAACTGGGACAGAACAATAAATGGTGTTGGGAGAACTGGGTATCTATAACCAAAAGAATGGAAGAAGACCCCTATCTCACACCCTATACAAAACTTAACTGGAAATGGATCAAAGATCTAAATATAAGAAGCAGTTCCATAAAACTCCTAGAAGGAAACGTAGGGAAACATCAAGATCTAGTGATAGGCGGTAGTTTCTTAGACTTTACACCCAAAGCACAAGCAATGAAAGAAAAACAGATAAATTGGAACTCCTCAAAACTGAATACTGTGCTTCAAAGGACTTTGTCAAAACAGTGAAAGGGCCGCCAATTCAATGGGAGAAAATATTTGGAAGCCACATATGTTATAAGGGTTTGATAATCCAGAATATATAAAGAATCCTACAACTCCACAATAAAAGATAACCCATTGAAGAAATGAGCAAAAGCCATGAATAGACATTTTTTTCCAAAGAAGAAATACAAATGGCTAAAAAACACATGAAAAGATGCTCAGCTTCGTTAACTATTAGGAAAATGCAAATCAAAACCACAATGAGATACCATTTCACACCTACTAGACTGGCTGCTATTAAACAAGAAGGAATCTACACATGTTGGGGAGGTTGTGGAGAAATAGGAACACTCTTCCACTGCTGGTGGGAATGTAAAATGGCACACCAATGGTTTGGCAGTTGTTCAGGAAGCTAAGTGTAGAGTTGCATTATAACCTGGCAATCCCACTACTCAGTATATACCCAGAAGATCTGAAAGCAAGGATGTGAACAGACATTTGCATACTATTTTTCATAGTAGCGTTATTCACAATTGCCAAAAGATGGAAACAACCCAAGTGTCCATCAACAGATGACTGGATAAACAAAATGTGATATATACATATGATGCCAAATTTTTCAACAGTAAGAAGAAATGAAGTTCTGAGGCACGGGACAACATGGATGAACCATGAGGACATTATGTTGGAATCTAATGAATGAGTGAAATAAGTCAGATACAAAAGATAAATATTGTATGATCTCACTAATAGGAACTAAGTATAATATGTAAACTCATATACATAGAATCTAGAATATAGGTTACCAGGATATAGAATGGGGCTAAAGAATGGGGAGTGGTTGTTTAATATGTGTAGAATGTTTAACCAGGTTGAACTTAAACTTTTGGAATAGGATAGAGGTGATGGTAGCATGTTGTTAGAATAATTAACAGTACTGAATTGTGGGTGAATGTGGTGGAAAGAGGATGTTTAGAATGTTAGATGTTTCTTTTGTATGTCACCAGAAGGAAAATTGGAGGTTAAAACATAAGACTATATAATACAGTGAATCTTGTGGTAGACAATGGCTGTGATTAATGATACAAATATAAAAAAGTTCTTTCATGAACTAGAACTAATGTACAGTACTCTTACAAGAAGGTACTAATAGAGAGGTAAATGCGGGGGGGGGATACACCTAATGCAAACTATGGACTACAGTTAACAGTAATATTTTAACTGATATTTATCAGTTGTAAGAAAGGTATCACACAAATACTGTGGGTCAATAATAGTTGGGGGATAAAGGGTATGGAATGTTTTGGGTTTTCTTTTTTCTTTTTATTTCTTTTCTGGAATGAAGAAGATGTTCTAAAATTGATCGTGGTGATGTATGCACAACTATGTGATGATACTGTGAGCCATTGATTGTATACTTTGGATGGTTTATATGGTGTGTGAATATATCTCAATAAAATTACATTTAAAAAAGAAGGCAGCCAGAAATTTTCTAGAGGCACACCAGTGGGGGCTGCAGAATTTGATGTTTTCCATAAAAAGAACAATCCCAATTGTTGTATTAGATAATTAGAACTTCTGCAAGGGAGATACCTTTGATCTTCTTAGGATAGAACAAAGTATGTCCCCAAAACTACATCAGTTCAGGTCAGATAGGGATGGAGGCAAATCCATATCCCCAACAAGTGCATGAGCATAGAGAGGGGGAGTCCCAGATCTGGGATGCTCTGGTCCAGGCAGGCAGGAGTCAGCATAGTAGTCCGGAGGGACCTTTTCCTCTTTTTGAGATGTTAGTAGCCATTGGCGATCACTGCCTAGATCCATTAATTTATTACCAAGGTGATGCTAATGCACAGCCAGGACAGGAGGCTAGGCTCTGGAAGCGGAGCAGGCATGAGAAAAAAAGGGCCATGCCCTAGGGGACTTTGGGGGTGCCAGGTCAGTACCCCATTGGGAGCCAGGCTCTGGGCCATCAGATGAGCACTGTGGCTTGAAAACCAGGAGTAAGCCCAGTTGTCAGATCTAGGGTCTACTTTAAAGGCTGAGATCAGCAGAGATGATCTGGTGCTCACTCATGATGGAAGTTAGCTTCCTCTGTGCTCACAACCATGCCTTCGCTTTGCAAGATAGGCTAGCAGAGAGAGGCAATGCCAGATCAGGGAGGACTAGTGCCAGGATAATGACTCAGTCAAGGACTCAGCTGTATAACGTTCCTCCGAGAGGAGGCCAGGAGTTCAAATCACAGTGTGCCGGCACTAGCTGGATCGGGTCAATATCCAAGGGTTGTCTCAGGCCCCTGGCTCTTGACCAGAGCCCTAGGGACAGGGTCTAGATTCCCTGGGAGTTGAACTACCAGGAGTAGATGTTTATCAAGACCAGTCAAGTGGACTGAGGTTCAAAATGAGACTCTAGGATCAGAGTGTTAATTGGGGGTAGTTGGGGTTAGAGTGCAAACTAGAAACAGGGGCAATAGCTCAGTCATAGGGGTTATTTAGAAACACTACAGCTCAGTAGCCCCATGGGTTCTAGGAGCTCACAGGTCAGAAGGGACTTGGGTAAATAACAGCAGACTATTTCCTGTAGCCAGGAGACAGCTTCTTATTGGCCAGGCTTGGGTCTCTGCTATGGCACTGACATAGAGATGTAAGGAGAGAGGCTGAGGAATCAGAAAGGCAGGAAGCAGGTGAAAGGGTTGAGATCACTTGCTTGGTGTGTGTGTGTGTGTATGTCTGTGTGTCTGTGCGACTCATCCCTCTGCAGAACCAACCAATATTTACTGTTTTATGTGCTATGTGTATAGCATGGCACTATAGCCACACAACCAGGAGACTAAATCATGGTCCTGCCTTCCAGCAGATGAGGATCTTTTAGGAATGAAAAGATAAACATAAAAATTTCGATAACAGTACAAGGCAAGATAAGATAGTAAGAATTATGAATTCAGAGAAGGGAGGAGAGATGGCAAAGCATGGCAAGTTGGAGGCTTTAGGCAAGACTATTTTCCCCCAAATTTTTATGAACAAAATGTAAAAGGTACATAAAAATGGAGAGAATTATATAATGAACACCCACATAACCATCTATCCCTTGGATTTAACAGTTAACATTTTTGCCATTCTTGAAACTAAGTGGGAACCATTTGAAACTAAGTGGGAACCAGCGGGACACTTCATCCTTACTATTCCAGCATCATCTCCTAAAATTAAGAACAGTCTCCTTTATAACTACAGTATGGTTATCACATGTAAGACTACTAGCACCTATTCCCTGATATCATTTCATATCCAGGCCCTATCCAAATTCAGGTGACAGTTTGAGTGATAATAATAATAGCTAACATTTATTCAGCAATTATTATGTTCTAGGAATCATGCTCAGCGCTTTATGGTTATCTTATTTAATTCCTCTAACAAACAGGTGTTGATAGGACTATTTTACCGGCAAGGGCTCAGAACTCGGGGGGTGAAGTAACTTGAGTGACATCACATAGCAAGTAAGTGACAGAACCATTCCAGATTGAGGTCTTTTGATCATAGAGCTTTCCCTCTTAACTGCTCCATTAAGTCTAGAGCCTTCACCTAGACCTTCAAGACTTAGGGGGAGATAAGATATAAAGAGGAGAAGGGGGAGGAAGGGTATTCCAGAGGGGTGGGATAAAACCCTGAGAACAAAGTATGGATGCTCAGGAGGTCTTTGGAGAGAACAAGACTGCAATCTGTAGTTGATTTAATCCCCTTGATTTTCCTTTCCCATGTCTTTTGATTATGCATTGCTTATTTTCTCTTCCACTAGAATTGAGTAGAGAAAGTAGAAATTGTTGCGGCTTGTTAGCAACTTTGATTAAAAACTTGGCAGAAAAGAAGGAAAGCTAAGGGTCAAGGCAAGTTTATAGATTACCTGTGGACCTTGGTTTTCCAGTGGCCCACTGCAGTGTGATGGACGATCAGTAGGTATCTGGCTCCATGGCAGAATCTTGCTAAACTAGGGTGGACTGAGTTCGATTGCCAAAGGGTCTTGCAGGAACAGCTCCTTTGCTTTGCAGGGGCCATCCTAGAAATGCAAGCATAACCTGTTGGTCTGTATATGGGCCTTAACACTTTCTCCTTTCTCTCTCCACCAGCTCACAGACCTCTGAAGAGAGTGCCATTGAGACAGGTTCCAGCAGTTCCACCTTCATCAAGAGAGAGGACGAGACCATCGAGGACATCGACATGATGGACGACATTGGCATAGACTCCTCAGACCTGGTGGAGGACAGCTTCCTGTAACTGGCACATTCAGGAGAACCTTCCACTCCTGGTACCGTCTTTGATACCTTTGAGAAAACCACTTCATTGCAATGCAAATGTTACGAGGAGGACTTGGATGATGTGTAAAGAGAAGTTTCCCAGCCAAGGGCCTTGGGGAGCCTTCTAAATACGAATGAATGGGATAAATTGAAATGAACCTTTTCAGCATTGTCTCTTGCAATGCTTCAGTAGCATCTCAGTGGTGTGTGCAGTTTGGAGGTAGATGGACAAAGGAATAATAGGCCACGGAAGATGAACTTTGTGTTTCAGTGGCATTGGTGAGATTCTGACGTACACATTTTTACAGCGATAAAACGCCAGCATTGTAATTATGTAAATAACTCTAACCAAGGATGTGTTTAGATTTGTGTTAAATATCTTTTCTGGACTTTTGAAAAGACCACTTGATCCATTCTTGTACTTCCCTCTTGAAACCTGGTGTCAGCTGCTGTTGAACTCTCTCATGAAGTACATGCAAAAACCACTTTTGAACCTTAAAAGGTACTGGTACTATAGCATTTTACCTTTTTTTTTTAGTGTTAAAGAGATTAAGGATAAATAATTAACCAACCTTGTTTAATAGATTTGGGTCGTTTAGAAGCCCCTAAACTCATTTGTATATTGTAATCTACGTTTATAATAACACTACTGTTATCAGCAATGCTAAATGTGTAATATGTAACAAGTTTTCCCTACAGAGAAAGCACAAGTTAAAAAAACCCTTACTAAGTAGGTAGCAAGTTTGACTGTTTTGGCATTTATATTAAATAACATGTTTCTCTATAAGATATTGTAATAGCTTTAGTGGATTAAATTTAGTTGAACATAGAAAACAAAGTAAAAGTAGTATCTTCCAGGAAGTCAGAGTTTTTAATTGTGTACTGAATAGGTTCACTAATCAATTTTACTAAAAACCATTAACTGCCCTCTGAAGTAATGGGATTTTAAAAAATTTGAAATGTTCTCAGTATAAAGGCATAAGCAAGACTTCTCATTATTGCCCAAAGGAAAATACAATCATCAGCAAAAAGACTGGATTTGCAGAGATTTTTTTCATGGCTAGTGATAACGCTGATGGATCCCAGCAAAGATATTTTTAAACTCTGTGAATCCTCAGAGTCTGAAGGAATCCCTGAACATCAGCTCCATTCCCTCATCTCTTGCCCCCAAAAGAACTCTTTTGAAGCTCTGAGATAATAATGGCATTGCTTAGAGAAGGCTGTGTGTGCATTAGCCTGTGTCTTTGATTGCTAAATGAGGCTGGCAAACAGAATCATAAGGGGGAGCAGGAAACTGTATTTTATAAATTCCCTGGCTATTCTGATCAGGCAGGTTTGGGGGTTGTAACCAATTTAAGGTTACAAGAAGTTGCCCTGTGAGAAAAATAATTTGAAATTTGGAGCTGGGTTAGAAACCTACCATTTAAATCCATTGCTACCCTTAATTTGGTTTTCCAGTCTTAGCTGAGGTTAAGAAAGCTAAATCTTGGCTTGGCAAATCTTCCTGCCAAAAGTAAAGTTACTGCTTCCCAGTGCATGGGGGAACTGAGCTTGATTTTTTTTCCATTTCCAGAGAGGTATGTACAAAAATGATGCAGTTTAGCATGCCAGATATCTGTATACTGAACTCAATATTTTGGTGACAAAGAAAAGTTTTACTCTATTTTTGGAGTTAGATAGGAGGATGAATTGTCAAATCCATCCAAACTGTCAAACTGGTTGGGGTGGGTTCATTGGCATTCTTTGCAATACCGCTTAATTGCCGACACCATATGAATGAAACATGGGTTGTGATTACTGCAATCACTGGATGTGCTCCCGGCAGGTGATGCTTTGGAAGCTGTAGAAGCAATAATAAGGTCCTTGACTACCTACTGGTGTAATCTCAACACAAGCCCCAACTTTCTAATCCACCTTTTTCATGGTAAGTGTGAAGACTGAGCCAGATTGGCCAATTAAAAAAGAAAACCTGACTAGATTCTGTAGAGCCAATTAGACCTGAAATACATTTGTGTTTCTAGAATCATAGCTCAAGCATTCTGTTTATCACTCACTCTCACTTATGTAGCCTTCTCTTGTTGGTGCTTTGCATTTTGATTATTACTTTGAATCTTGCTTGACATCATGAAACTGGATGAAAATTCTCAGACCAGCAGTTTGTAGTCTTAACAAATGCTCCACCTGAGTGAGTCTGTGTATGACTGCGTTTTTTTTTTTTACAGTGTTTTCAGTATATCTCAGATTTGTTTCCTTTTTGGTCTCCTGAAAAGTCCCCAGAAGAAAATTTACCAGGCTTTCCTGCTTTCTATTTTTATTATGACAATCAAAAAGCTGGCCTAAGAAGCACAATTTGTGAATTTTTCAGTGATCAAGGATGTCCTTAAAATGTGGTCTGCCAATCTGTACAAAATGGTCCTATTTTTGTGAAGAGGGACATAAGATAAAATGATGTTATACATCGATATGTATATATGTATTTCTATGTAGACTTGGAGAATACTGCCAAATCATTTATGACAAGCTGTATCACTGCCTTTGTTTATATTTTTTTAACTGTGATATTCCCCACAGGCACATTAACTGTTGCACTTTTGAATGTCCAAAATTTATATTTTAGAAATAATAAAGAGAAAAATACTTGTGTTCCCCAAACAGTGGTGTGGTGAATATGTGAGAAGAACTAACTTGATCGGGTGGGTCCACTGGTACAATATATATTACAAATGCCCCTGTTCATGTTTTCATTTTAAAATGTGTAAATGAAGATCTTTATATTTCAATAAATGATATATATAAGTTAAAGTTATGCTAAGTTTCTCATCTTCTTGTTTTCAGTTTAGTCATATAAAGTAAAGCAATCTATTTGACTTGTCTTCTTAGCAATATTTCAAAAGGATCCTATTTTATGGTTTGATGAAACCAATAGGAAATTTAAGATTTAAGACCTCATTTGAGTAATCAGTTCTCAGACACACCATTTGACTTAAAGATGACTGGCAGATGACTTATCTTTGATTCTATCTTTGCTTGTTTGTCTTTATTGCATGGTGTTTTTCTCCCCTACATAAGTAGTACATGATTGTTTTTACTCTGTACAGCATTCAAACAATATAGAAATGTATGAAATAAAATGTTAATGTCTTTCCTCCCTATCCTTGTCCCTGTCCCATTTCTCAGAGGCAGAGTTGTATCATTTGGTTTGCATTCTTTCATCCTTTCAGTCCCCTTTCTCTGCGTCTGCATGTGTACATAAATACATACCTCCATTTTTGTTCCTATTTATTTTGTGTTTTACCTACGTGAGATATATTTTATGGAATGTTCTGTGACTTTTTAAATTTACTTCTTTTTTATGGTTTGTGTCTGTTACAATACTTTGTTGTGTGTACACACTTATAATACACTCCTTCAATTTCTAATACAGTGGGGATCTCAAAAAAATGAAAGGTACCTAAGCCTTTCTTGCACAACCACATCCGTGACTGTGTACCTGTGTGCATGCACATACCACCTCCTCCGAACACACACACCAGCTCACACAGAAAGCGTTGGGGCCAATGACCAGCCACCTCCAGGTGCCCGAAGATCAGGTATCAAGGTAAGGGGACCTCCCAGTGCCTGCTCTCTCTTTTCTTGGAGCAGCACCTCAGTTTTATTTCCGAATTACTGGTATCCTGTGTGCACACAACTCTGGGCTAATTGGGGGAGGCTTATGACCCAAGAGGGCCAATCAGCCTCTCCCTCTCAGGATGGCAGTCTTTCACTCCCTTTTCTATGCAGCCGCATATATATATATATTCCTATCTCTATTTTTGCCTTGAATTTTACCTAAATGGGATTGTACTTTGTGGAATGCTTTGCAATGTGCTCTATTCTTTTAATGCTATGAGAAGTATATAGTGATACAATGCCTTTATTTTTAAATAGCTGCATAGTATCCCATTATATCAATGCACCATAACTGAGGCAATTACGTTCCTACCTCTCATTTGTTTCCAATTCTTTGCTGTTAAAATGACTGCATGAAAAGAAAATAACTAAAAGAACATTCTTGCACTTAGGACCTTGTGCCTGTGTAGTAGCAGTGTTTTGTTAGGTAAAATTGCTAGGCCAGAGAGTACGCAGAAGTAAATCAATTTTGATCCCAAAGCTTGAGATATGAGTGTCACAGTAAATTCTTGAATATCTGCATGTGAATTACCTGCTTTTCAGATTATCTGCAGTTTTGTAGGATCTCCCCTGCCCCACACTGCTCAGGAATCAGTCTTCAAAATAGAACTGGAAGGAGATATGATCTGATATGCGTGGGAATAAGGGAAGGGGATTGTGTTCTGAAGCATGCCTAGTCAAATGAATTAGGAATCAAAAAACATATAAATCCATCTCATTTTGAGCTCATGGATAATGGAGATTGATTGCTGTTGTTAATAATCAGAATACAGCACACTATTCTAATATAACTCCTTTTTACACAAATTCAGATGGCTGCAACTCAAAGCATTACCCACTTGGAGTTAAAGCCAGAAAGCAGTCAGCTTCAAGGTCAGGTATGAGCTCTGACCCTCTGTTCCAGCCCTGTGAAGGAGATGGATTATTGGAACAATAATCCTGCTGACTAAACAATAGCTGCTTATTGTAGCATCAACACTCAAAGCTTGCCTGGAGAGACCTTTTTGTTTATGTTTTTAAATGTATAATTCTACCTCTTCATACAATATTGACAACCTTGCTTACTTTCTTTTCTTCTCATAATAAAAATGACTTTTATTATTCAAGGGTTCTAGACACATACTTTTTCAAGGATCCTTTTCACATGTACTACTTTTGATTTTTACAAAACGCACTTTGTGACAAGGAAGGCATAGTATAGATGAGAAAACCAAGGCACCGAAAGATTCAAGTGACTTTTCCAAGATCATACAACTAGGTAAAGATAGCACTGGGATTAGAAATTCCAAATATACCAATTCCAGCACTTTTTTTTTTTTTATTATCAAAGAGAGAGTTTATTGCTAAGCATGAAGCACGAGATCAGATGGCCTATCAGCTGAAAAATCTGTCACCCTGAACTGTAGTAATTCTGATAGTTTTTTTTTTTAATTTTTAATTTTTATTGGGATTGTTCAGATACCATACTATTATCCAAAGATCCAAGGTATATAATCACTTGCCCCTGGGTACCCTCATACAGCTGTGCATCCATCACCACACTTAATTTTTGTTCAATTTTTAGAAACTTTTCATTACTGCAGACAAGAAATAAAGTGAAAGATGAAAAAAGAAAAAGAAAAGGAAACTCTAATCCTCCCCTATCCCTAACCAACCCCCCTCAATTGTTGCCTCATAGTGTTGGTATAGTACATTTGTTACTGTTTATGAAAAAATGTTGAAATACTAACTGTAGTATCTAGTTTGCAATAGGTATATATTTCTTCCCTATATGCCCTTCTATTAACTTCTAATTGTATTGTCATACATTTGTTCTGGTTCATGGAAGCTATTTCTAGTATTTGTACAGTTTATCATGGACATTGCCCACCATAGGATTTAGTTTTATACATTCCCATCTTTTGACCTCCAACTTTCCTTCTGGTGACATATATGACTCTGAGATTTCCCTTTCCACCTCATTCATGCACCATTCAGCACTGTTAGTTATTCTCACATCTTGCTACCGACACCTGTGTTCATTTCCAAACATTTAAGTTCATCCTAGTTGAACATTCTGCTCATACTAAGCAACTGCTCCCCATTCTTAAGCCTTGTCCTATATCTTGGTACCTTATATTTCATGTCTATGCATTTACTTATTATAATTAGTTCCTATCAGTGAGACCCTGCAATAATTGTCCTTATGTATCTGGCTTATTTCACTCAGTATATTGCCCTCGAGGTTTTGTTATCAACCCATTTTTTTTAAATATGATTTTGTTCACTCACCATACATTCCATCCTAAGTATATGATTGATGGTTCTCTGTATGGTCATATATTTATGTGTTCACCACCTTCACCACTATCTATATAAGGGCATCTACTTTTCTTCCACAAGGCAAGAGGGAGAGTCAAAGAAGGTAGAGAGCAAAAGAAAGAGGAAAAAAAAAATGACAGCTAGGAAGCAGCAAATGGAAAAATAACCTTAAATCAAAGTAGAGTAAAGAATCAGACAATACCACCAATGTCAAATGTCTAACATGCCTTCCCTATCCTCCCCTCTTATCTGTATTCACCTTGGTATATCACCTTTGTTACATTAAAGGAAACATAATACAATGATTCTATTAGTTACAGTCTCTAGTTTATGTTGATTGCATCCTTCCCCCAGTGCCTCCCCATTTTTAACACCTTGCAAGGTTAACATTTGCTTGTTCTCCCTCGTAAAAGAACATATTTGTACATTTTATCACACTTGTTGAACACTCCAGATTTCACCAAGCTACACAGTCCCAGTCTTTAGCTTTCCTCCTTTCTTCTGGTGTCTCACATGCTCCCAACCTTCCTCTCTCAACCATATTCATAGTTATCTTTGTTCAGTGTACTTACATTGTTGCGCTACCATCTCCCAAAATTGTGTTCCAAACCACGCACTCCTGTCTTCTATCACTCTGTAGTGCTCCCTTTAGTATTTCCTGTAGGGCAGGTGTCTTGTTCACAAAGTCTCTCATTCTCTGTTCGTCAGAAAATATTTTGAGCTCTCCCTCATATTTGAAGGACAGCTTTGCTGGATATAGGATTCTTGGTTGGTGGTTTTTCTCTTGCAGTATCTTAAATATATCACACCACTTCCTTCTTGCCTCCATGGTTTCTGCTGAGAGATCCGCACATAGTCTTATTAAGCCTCCTTTGTATGTAATGGATTGCTTTTCTCTTGCTGCTTTCAGGATTTTCTCTTTGTCTTTGACATTTGATAATCTGATTATTAAGTGTCTTGGCGTAGGCCTATTCAGATCTCTTCTGTTTGGAGTACGCTGCGCTTCTTGGATCTGTAATTTTATGTCTTCATAAGAGATGGGAAATTTTCATTAATTATTTCCTGTGTTATTTCTTCTGCCCCTTTTCCCTTCTATTCTCCTTCTGGGACACCAATGATACGTACATTATTGTACTTTGTTTCATCCTTAAGTTCCTGGAGACATTGCTCATATTTTTTCATTCTTTACTCCATCTGCTCCTTTGCGTGTAGGCTTTCAGGTGTTTTGTTCTCCAGTTCCTGAGTGTTTTCTTCTGCCTCTTGAGATCTGCTGTTGTATGTTTCCATTGTGTCTTTCATCTCTTGTGTTGTGCCTTTCATTTCCATAGATTCTACTAGTTGTTTTTTTGAACTTTCAATTTCTGCCTTACATATGCCCAGTGTTTTCTTTACAGCCTCTATCTCTTTTGCAATATCTTCTCTAAACTTTTTGAATTGATTTAGCATTAGTTGTTTAAATTCCTGTATCTCAGTTGAAGTGTACGTTTGTTCCTTTGACTGGGCCATAACTTTGTTTTTCTTAGTGTAGGTTGTAATTTTCTGTTGTCTAGGCATGGTTTCCTTGGTTATCCAAATCAGGTTTTCCCAGACCAGAACAGGCTCAGGTCCCAGAGGGAAGAAATATTCAGTATCTGGTTTCCCTGAGGGTGTGTCTTCGAAAATTGCTCCACCCTTTGATGCCTCAGGTCACTGTGCTTTTCTGCCCAGCAGGTGGCGCCTGTTAGCCTATAATTCTTGACTGGTGTGAGGAGGTGTGGCTGTGTTCCCCCAGGCTCTGGGGTCTAGTTCTTAATGGAAAGGGCCCCACCCCTTTCCTCTTAGAGAAGATAGACTCCCTAGGGGGAGGTCATTAGCATTTCAATGGTCTCTCTCTCTGCTTGTGCTGTCTCCATTCTTCTCTGAGTCACAGCCCTGGAAACTGAGAGTGACTGGGGCTTTCTCCACTGAGCCGAAAAAGAAACAGATGGTTCCCTTCAGACCACATCCAAGGTGACCCTCCAGCTCTCCAAGGTCAGTCGTCACCCAAAGCCTCTGTCTGTTTTTTGGGGATGCGTACCTGTAGTGAGCAGTTCACACTCGCTACTTAAAACCCCAGTTGGAGCTCAGTTGAGCTATATTCGCTTGCTGGGAGAGAGCTTCTCTCTGGCAACATGAGGCTTTGCAGCTCGGGCTATGGGGGAGGGGGTCTCACAACTCGGATCCACAGGTTTTACTTACAGATTTTATGCTGTGATCTTGGGCATTCCTCCCAATTCAGGTTGGTGTATGATGAGTGGATGGTCTCGTTTGTCCCCCCGCAGTTATTCTGGATTATTTACTAGTTGTTTCTGGTTTTTTGTAGTTGTTCCAGGGGGACTACTTAGCTTTCACTCCTCTCTATGCTGCCATCTTGCCCAAGCCCAATTCCAGCACTTTTTACAATAACATGGGAAAGAAAGAGATAAAAGAAAATAGCAGTGTTTGGAAATAGGTTGCTTTGCTTCTTGAGATATTTCAAAAAAAACAAGTGATGGACTAGTTGGCCTGTAGAACATTTCACACATTTGTAATCAGAGCAATTTCATTTCAGGCTATAGTACAGCAGTTGTAACAACGGATATTGTGATTTTAATAGCTATGTGCTTCATAAAATACAGCTCAGAAAAATGACTTAGAATATGTGAATCCATCAGAAACTATGCCATTTTCCCTGGAATAACAGGGCAATGAAAATGCTTCATTATCTCTAACTCCAAATATATAGAAGGATTAGATGTAACCACATTGTTACAGCAAAATTAATATACTATGTTTGTAACAGACACAATTTTTTCACCCTACAATTAGAATATATGTGAAAATACATATGCAGCCTTAATTAGAAGACTGTAACATTCTGGTCTACCTGGTTACATAAAATAGCACTTGTTTCCTAAAGAATAATGAATGCATTCTCCAAAATATATTCATACGTGGACAATGGTTCCATCACCCACATTTTAGTTTACATATAATGTGATGGAGACATCAAGGACACATGGTCTCACATGGCAGGGCAAGCATATTTGTTCCCTGTTTTTAGTTTATAGGCTAATTGGAATTTTAAAAAGATTTGCCACATGATTCTGGCAGATGGTATTTTGCTTTATCATTATTCATGGATATTAATGACTTCCCTCTGGAGCATGTGTATCCTGTCAATTTTGAATTTCATTACATTTCATGCTGACTGCTCTAAACAGAGTCAATTCTGGATTCTATATGGTGTTTGAGCTGCAGATAGGTTGGTCGGTCAAAGTTTTAGACTTGATTAGGAATTAAGTAACTGTTTGAAATGAAGAAAACCTTTTTTCTTCTCTGTATGAGTATTCCATTGCATTTCTCATTTCATTCAGCTTGCTACCCCACTAGGTTGCCTGTACTATCTGGAGTATATAAAGATACTTCCAGAATAGATACTCCTTTCATTAGCCTGAGATTCTCAGACATCCTTTCTCTCTCCCTAGAAAGGCTGGGAGAAAGTGCATGAGAGCATGATGCAATAATCTGGCCATAGAAAATCATTTTTAATTAATTCCTTCAACAAATATTTATTAGCAAACAGCCTTTTCTTTGTTCATTTGATCCGCAAGGTGCCTAAGCCTAAAGGAAGCAGCCGGCAGAGTTAATTCCAAGCCAGCTAATTACCTGAGGGGAACATTACATCACAGAGCAGAGCAGTGCAGAAAATTGTGGTAGGTGGTGGTCATAGTCCTTATTTGGGGGTAATAAAAAAGACAAAGGGTAGGATATAAAGTATGGATTCCTGGAGACTTCTGATAAAAACTAAAGCTTTTCTGCCACAAGAGGACAGACAGAAAGGACTGCTGGAGAATGGGGAGCTAGGCTGGGTTAGCCTTGGTGGCTTTGCTTCCTGCAGTCCCATTCCCTGCTTTGATTCCAGACACTTCTTTGGCTGCCTTCACATCCATCCATCCATCTAAACGTTCATATCTCTAATCATCAATTTTATTGAGCTAGGCCTTGGATTCAGCAATTAATACAACAGACAATATCCCTACTCTCCTGAAAGATAGAGATAGAGTCTCCCTCCAGAAAAGAGGGCAATATAATACAGACAATGTCTCCCTCTGGGACAAAGTTTGGACAGGTTTGCTTGCAGCCCATTTTAAGAGTGGGGTTTCCTAAGCTTGGGATTCTTCAGCTGTGATTCAAGACCACTGTGCATATAGCATCTACCCATGCCCTCCCACAATGCCCCCATAGGACTTGGGGGACAGGGGATATGACACACATAAAGCTCATGTAGTTCGCTATACTGTGAGTAGTCAAGTCCTTTGTTTCTACCCCAAGAGTCTCCTGTCTTCTGTCAGCATCATGAAACTGTGGCAGGTTAACTTACTAGTTTGTTGAGTATTTTAAAATCTCAGACTCTTCACGGTTCTCAACACTAATTTCCAACAGTATTAGTTAAGTTAGATTTCTCTTGTCTCCTTACTTCTTCCCCAAATGATATCCCCCTTAACTCTGGAGGGGTCAAAGGCAACAAAGACAGCATGTGAGGAATAAAGAAGCTCTATTTGGGGGAAAACAGAATAAATTGACCATATTCATCTCTTTATCGTTGTAGGCTTTTATTTCTCAGAAGATCCAAGCTGGGGAAACAGAAATTAAAACTTCACACAAAGTCAGAGTTTATGATTACTAGACTGGAGGAAGTAGAAAACATTTTATTATCTAAACATGACAAGGAATGTCATTGGGTTGATCCTAAATTTCACCCCAGGGGGTATGGAAGAATGACCTCTACAGAACATGTATGTAGGGTCAGTTATGGAACAATAATTAAGTAATGTAATTTTCTATTGTTATGCCTGTTCAACCAAATATTTACCCTCAACTCTACAGAAAACCAGAAGAAAAAATGGCTATTTCCCACTTCTAGCAAGAATGATGCAAATGTTTTGGTGTTGCCATTCAGCTTAGCTGTCATGCACCATAACTCCTTTTGCTCCTACAGTGAGATAGTAGGGAAGGCAGACTTTCAGTGGTGGTGAGACAGGGTAAGGTTGTGACAGCTATGACTTCGGAAAAAATGATCTTTCTAAACTGAAACGTAAAGCAATATCTTAGCATAATTTTCCATAAAGACACTTATTTAGTCATCATTTGTCAACTATTTCACAGCATCATATTAAGTCCTAGGGATACTAACATCACTAATGTTCAGTGAGCATTATGGTAAATTGAATTATTGCTCAGAAATGTACTCCTCTCTTACTTCCATAGGAGAAATATATAGCCACACTTCAATGATGTTGGACATGGCCGCTTGAAATTTTTTTGGGTAAGGGAAAGAGGATGTTAGTGGACATCATACAGTAGATACTTCAACACTTCTGTCAAAGAGCTTATGCTCTTGAAGTCTTAACAATATTGTCTTCCAATCCTTGAACGTCGTACCTCTCTCCATTTACCTAGGTCTTCTTTATTTTACCTCAGTAATGCTTTGTAGTTTTCAGTGTACAGGTCTTGCATATATTTTGTTAAATTTATTTCCAAATATTTATTTTTTTTGCTATTTTATGTAGCATTTTACATTTTTCAATAGTCACTAGTATATAGAAATACAATTGACCTTATAGTCAGTGACCTTGTAAAATCCTTAGAATTTTTTACATAGATGACGATGTTGTTTGCAAATAAAGACTGTTTTACATCTTCCTTTCCAAGCTGAGTGCCTTTTATTTTTTTTACTCACTATCCCAGCCAGTGCGGCATTGAATAAAAGTGGTGAGAATGGGCATAATTGCTTTTTTCCTCATCCGAAGGGGAAAGTAGTCAATCTTTCACCATTAAGTAGAATTATAGCTGTAAGTTGTTCACAGAAACCCTTTGTCAGGTCAAGGAAATTTCCTTCTAGTTCTCTTTGCCAAATTTTTTTCTAGGATGGGTATCAGAGTTTATAAAAACCTTTTTTCTGCTCTATTGAAATTAATGTGTAATTTTCCTTTTTTAGTCTGTTAATATGGTGAATTGCATTGACTGATTTTCAAATGTGAAGCCAATCTTGCATTCCTGGGGTAAAATTCACTTGGTCATGATTTATTATCATATATATATATATATATATATATATATATATATATATATGATAATTATATAACAATACAAATAAATAAATAGATATATAGTTGGATTCAATTTGCTAATATTTTGTTAAGGACTTCTGAATTCATATTCATTAGGGATATTGGTCTGAAATAGTCTTTCCTTATCATGCCTTTGCCTTGGTTTAATATCAGGATATTGTTGGCCTTATAGAATGAGTTGGGAAATGTTTCTTCCTCTTCCATTTTCTGGAAGAATTTGTTTAGAATTGGTATTATTTTTTTCCTTAAATATTTGGTGTATTTCAGCAGTGAAGTGATATGGGCCTGGAGATTTCTTTGTTGGAAGAGTATAAATTATGAATTCAATTTCATATACATGAAATAAAAAAGTTCTATGTTCATATATTCTTGATATATATGAAACTGAACAGCCCTATTATTTTTCTTGTGTTAGAATGGGTAGTTTGTTTTTCAAGGAATTAATCAATTTCATGTAAGTTGAAAGTTTTAGCATAAATTTGTTGATAACATTCTTTTATTTTTCTTTAGGATCTGTAGTATTGTCCTCTCTTTCATATTGATAATTTGTGATGTCTTCCTTCCTTTTCCTTTATTACTTTGATTAGTGGTTTATCAATTTTAGTGATTGTTTCAAAAAATCTGCCTTTGGTTTCATTGATTTTCTCTATTGTTTGTCCAGTTTCTTTTTCATTAACTTCTACTTTATTACTTCTTTCTTTTTATTTTAGGTTTAATTTCTCCTTTTTTAAGTTTCTTATGATAGAAGCTTAAGTCACGTATTTAAGATCTTGCTTCTTTGTAATTTAAGGCTTTAATGCTATAAATTTTCCCCTAAGCATTGCTTTTCGCTGCTTGGTACAAATTTAATAAAGTGCAATATGATATTAAATTCAAAGTATGATCAGAGTGCAGAGAAAACAGCCTTTAATCAGGATGGGGGAAGGTGCAGAGAAGCATTTGAGTTGTGATTGGAAAAAAATATGCTCATGAATATTTAATAACTCTAGTTTATAGATGGAACATCTCTTTGCAAGGCAAGGACAGAGCCTATCATCCCCATACCCCAAAAGTAATGATGGGACTGAAAGATTATTTTGCTCTTGAAGTCATTTTTTTTTTGCTTGTTATGCTGGTCCCTTTTCAAACGTGAATAGTATTGGTTTAATATAGAACCAAAAGACGGGTGTTCATGTATGAAATTGTTGGGTATGTTATCAGAATAAAGGTAAAATGAGGTTCAAATGGAAACCATAAGGCAGTGGTCTAGTTACTTGGCAGGTTCAAAGTAATCACAATAAATTCATTTATCAGAGAGATATAACCTTGAACACCCCAGCCTTACATCTGCTTCTATAGCCTCAAGATCTTTACCTTTGCATAATTTCTTACCCTCTGCAGCAGACACTACAGATTGGCTTCCTTGACATCTTTTCTAAATATCCTTTTTATTGCCTTTTTCTAAAAAAATGTTGGAGAGCAAAATCCTGAGATGCCCAGCCTCCCTTGCAACTAGAATTTGTCTATGTGACATGACTCTGGCAAATAAGATGTAGGTTCAGTTTCTGGAGAAGGCTTCCCTTACTGCCCTAAGAAGGCAAAGCCTTGAGAAGATGATTTTGTCTTTCTCATCTTGTCCTCATTTCTTCCTGCCTGGAACTTGGAGACACTGCATGGAGATACAACAGCCATCTTCTGACCATGAAGTTAAAACATACACAGTAAAAATGGCAATCCAGGCCAGTTCAAAGGCCATAACTTAGATCCTTGATGACATTTTTGCACAGGTGCAGCAGCACTTACCTATCTTCAGATTCCTTTTTTTGTGTGAGAAAAATATATGCTTAAATGACTATTTGTCATGTTTTCTGGCATTTTCAACCAAATGCATTCCTCAGCAATATAACCTTTTTGCAACAAACTAAAAAGTTATATGGGGATTTCTGCTACCCTGATCTTTAATATACTTTCTTCATCGGGCTTCCAGAACCTCAAACTCTCCTGCTTTTCCCCCCAAATCACTGATTTCCTTGCTAATTCTTCTCTTCTCTTGGCCTCTATTTATGTTGGAGTGCCCCAGGACTCAATCTTTGAACTTTTTTTTTTTCTTCCATCTCATCTAATCCCATGGCTTCAAATACCATCTATATCATGGTGACAACTCCTAAATGTATATTTCCATCCCAGTCCTCTCTCCTACATTTCAGATTCATGTATCCACATGCCTAATCAACATCTCCATTTGAATGTCTGTTATTTGACATGTTAACTCCAAAACTGAACTCATAACTCTTCCCTCAAATTTCATCCACTCTGTTTCCCTGCTTTCAGTTACTGACAGCTCTTATCTTTCAGTTGTTCATGCCCCAAATCTTAGAATCATCCTTGACTCTTCTCTCATTCTTACACTCTGCAAGATTTTGGTTCTACCTTAAAAGCATAACCAAAATATATTCAGAATTTCATCACTTCTCCACCACTTCCATTCCTACCACCCTTGTCCAAGGCATCATCGCCATTCAGCTGGATTACTGTAGCAGCCTCATAAAAAGCCCACCTGCTTTTCTTGCCTTTCTCCACAATAGACTTTCAATACAGTATCCTCAGAGATCCTTTTAAAATGAAGTCAGATCATGTCACTTCTCTGGTCAAGATCCTGTAATGCTCCTTTAAAGTCTTTAAAATAGGCATTCCAAGCTCTGGACCCTGCCACTTTTCTGACTTCTGCTCACTTCCTTCCAACCTCACTGGCCTCAACTCTGTTTCTTGAACACACCAAGGTCATGCCAACATGATGGCCTTTGAACTCACTATTTCCTTTACCCAGAATTCTCTTCCCCTAGATAAGTTTGGATAATTCTCTCCCTTCCTTCATGTGTTGCTCAATTTCACCTTTCTATGAGGCCCACCCTGACCATCCTGTTTAATAATATCATCAGCACCATCTCATCACCCCCTGCCCCACCTTTTGCCCCCAACACATCCTATCCCACTTACCCTGCTCTATTTTTTCTCTTACTCCCATAGCACTTATAACCTTCAAACTTACTGTATCGTTTGCCTATAAATTCACTGCTATTTTTTTGTCTCCTCTGTTAGAATGTAAACTCCTTGATGACAGAATTCATATCTGTTTTGTCCACTGATATATTTCCAATGCCTAACACAGTGCCTAGTCCAGAGTAAGTGCTCAGTAAACATTTCTTGCAGGATTGAATGAATCACCCATCCACAGCAGGAGGGATTACAGGGGGAGCTTCAGGGCAGCAGATCAACTGAGAAAGCAATGCTCAAGTCCCTGGTAATTCCCAAGACCCAACTCAATGTTGACCCCAAATCTCCTGCCCACATGCCTCAATCCAAAATGCCTACTGCATGATGGTTGTGCTCTTCTCTAGTGAATAAAAGGACAAAACTCATGATTGTGAAGGTATGGGAAGTTTTAAGCAGGGACATATCTGAAAAGGGCTTCTCACATCTAAATAAAGCTCCTGTAGAATCCAGAAAAATAAAAAAAAGACTCCATGGAATGCACTCATTTGTCATTGCAACAGCCCTCTCAGACTTATGGGAAGAATTTCATCCCTCATTTTAAATAAAATAACAGGTTTTCTGGAACTGTGTTTAAGCCTGGAGTGGGGCAAAATGAAGAAGAATTACAGGCAGGGAACTTCTGATCCTGAGCACTGTTGGAAGGAGTACATGTGTGGTTGGGTGGTGGCTACTTTCTTAAGATATAAATACGTGTGTTTGTAGAACTTGGTGTGAATTTCTCAGAAACACTGACTTTCGCCTCACAAAAACTGAGAATTTGTTCCACTTCTGGTTTGAATAAGCAAACATTCCTTAGTCTGAATTCCTCTTCAAATTCAGGACTCTGGTTAGGTCCTGATGGGGCTACTTGGCAAAGGACCCAGGCCATCCACAGCGGCAGGCTTCAGCATGGAGTACAGCACACAATAGTCTGCATTTAGACTATGTTAAAGCTGAGAGCTAGCCACTTCATAGAGCTCCTCCACGTTAATGACTTTAGCATGGAAATCTTTATCCTGTAGTTTGTACAGCAGGGCAAGGAATCGGGGGTAGTCACAGAGGCAGGAGTCCTGAGAGCCTTCTTAAATTTTGTACTCCAGATGCATTACTTGCCTCACCTCCTTCTAGTCCTGCTTTAATCTGTCCTCATTCTGAACCAAGTGGGGTTAGCACCAAATGCCCCAGGAAATCTAGACGTTCCTCACACTGAGGTCCTTTAATAGTCACCATTTTGGTTCTGATTCTCTCTGACTGGTCTTGGACAAGTTTTTCTCTGTTAGCATCTTCAAGCTGCAGGGGACACTCTGAGGAAATTCTTGGAATAATAACACAATTTTGCTGCTGGAAAAGGTCATTTTCCTTCTGTTCCCCTGCTCCCCCCCCACCCTGCCACCTCGATTGTCTTCCTTTTCTTTGCAAAATATCATTTATACCATGTTTGTTGTCAAATCATCATGTTTAGAATAACAATTAAGAACCTGGTGGGAAAGTTTCATAAACTAGCAACTGGGTTTAAACAAAAGCTTAATGGGCAGGTCATCTGGTAAGTCAGATTCCTGAAAAGTTCTAACTAGAAGGATCATAAATCCAGTCACCACTGATACACTAGAGGAATAGTGTTTACCATATTTTCTTTTGTAAATGCAGAATTTTGCATATGATATTGCAATCAGTAAAACCAACCAATCCAGCTCCTAATATCTATTGCTTTGGTCAGACCACAAGGATTTACCTGGGAAATAAGATTCCTTGCACCCAGATAGGGATGATGCTCCATGAATATGAGCTCATTAACTGTATCATGCCTCAAAGAAACTGATTTTGCTGGGAAAAGGCACTAGCAGATCAGGTTCTTGAGGGTTATTGATAATAATGAACATACTTAAAATGTGCAAAGACTATTATCACATATCATAAATAAGCCTTCTAATTTACTACTAATAAGTAGATCTTATTATTATCATCCCTATATTTAGATGTAAGAAAGAAAGTTCAAAGAAGTTATTAACATGTCTAGAATTACCAAGGAAAGGTGGCATCAGGGCAGGAGCCTGACTTCAGATGCAAAGCCCTTTCCAAGAAACCATTCTTAACTCTTCATCAAATTCACCTCCTCCCATCTCTCAGCCCCTACCTACCCTACTCCAAACTTCTAAATTTGCAACATTGGTTATTGATACAACCAGCCACTTGGTTGTCCTAGTTAGAAATCTAACCCATTTGCCAAGTCCTTCCATTCTACTCCCAGATATCTCTTCAAGTGGTCCTCTTCTTTTTTAGATTCCCAGTACCCTTGCCTTGAGTCAGACTGTTTTGACTTCTCAGTCTCCTAATCCATCATTCTTCTCCATACCTAACCCAGACTCACCCTGTTTCCAGAATGATGTTTTGTAAATAAATATCTGATTACATCATTCCCTTGTTTGTATCTTACATGACTCCCTATTTTCTTCAGATTTCTCAGCCAAACATAAAGGGTCCTTCATGATCTGACTCTTGCCTACATTTTAGCCATTTCTCCTACAAAACTGCGATACTGTGTCCATCACTTTATCCTGAGCCACAATCATAGTAGGATAATAGTAAATGCCTGTAGAATGAAAGGGGTGGCGGGAGGATGGATGGAGGGAGGGAGGGAGGGAGAGAAGAACGGAGGGATGGTGAGAGGGAGAAAGGGGTAGAAGATCTTAACCTAATTTGTTCTCAAAGAATTGCTTTTCACTGGTGTGCAGAAAATAGACTCATTGCTAGTTTAATTTGGTAACTGTTAACTTTCCTTCCCAGGTCTATAAGATTGTTGTGTCTAGGACAGAGATTCCAGTGTTTTCAAGGTATCAGTTTCTTATAGTTCCAACTTCTTGTGACTAAGAGCAGGGCCTGGAACAGAGCACTGATCTGCAGCTTGTTTCAAGTGCCACAAGGGGATGCTAGAGAGCAACAGAAGCTCCAAAGAAACTTTGAAATTTCTTCTTTTGGCCACATCCTTATTTCCTTTGTCTTTGTAGGAAGTAAGATATTTCTCTTCATTTGGAGTTATATTTACTTAGCGAATACAGCTTTTCCATAGATTGACCAGATTTGCCTGCTTATAATAATTTTCTTTATATCGATCCATCAAAGTGTCTCATCTATCTTCTCTGCTGTTTGGAGGGCCTCCTAAAATCCTTTCCTATTCCTCAGCATCTTGAAGGCAATCTACATTGTGTGGTTTTCAGAAGAAACAGGCTAGATGGGCCAATGTATCCACCAGGGAACCAGTCAGCTCATCAAGCACCTTTGTGCCAATTGGCAAATGATGCCTCTTACAGGAAAGTGCTGCAGCCTCCTGATTGACACAGCTTGACCCTGGGGGCTGGTATTTGGGAGCTAAGCTTAGGCCGGATTTCAACCCTCACTCACTCCCTTTGAGCAGTGCAAAGAGTGCAAGCATAAGCCCAGGGCCTTGGTGTCTACCCTGGAATCATGTCTACTTTTAGGCTAAGGGCCATGAAGTTCAGAATTAATCACATTGTGATTTGTTGCTTGACTCAAGTCATTTGTTTACAGCTTCAAAAACAGTCAGGGAGGCAAAAGAAGTCATACAAAGGCCACCAAAGTCAACCTGGAGCTTGAAAATATTGCTCTTATACCTGCTTTACAGCTCCTTCCTTCATATTTTCAGTTGGTTTCTCTTTAATTCTTTCATTCTCTTTGCTTTTCTCTCTAGCTCCCTCTGTAGCTCATAGACCGAACTGCACTCACTTATTCAGGAACTTGCTCATCACACAGAGTAGTAATTAGATATCACATCATTACTTATTGACATTGGAATGAGTTATTTCACTGAGCTCATCTATTTTCAATAGCCTCGGTTCATTGCCACATACATAGGCCTCCTGATTATTTTTGGTGTTTGATAGTTGCTAGTTGGTAATAATGATAATATGGTTATCAATGGCGTTAACGTAATCATAACCTTCATTTTTGTTTTAATTTTTAAACTAACATTCATATTTCAAAGAGCATTTAAATAGTCTCTTAACATCAGCAAGCAAGTGGTACATCAATGTTGTATTTATTATTACCAAATGTAACAAATACAAAGCACTTACTGTGGACTGGACACCTTCCCAAGCTCTATTCAAATTTTAACTGATTGAAACCTCCTGAAGATCCTAAGAAGTAGATAGTATCATTATCTCTGTGTTATAGATAGGGAAACTGAGGCACACAGAAGTTAAGGAATTTGACCAAAGTCTGATAAGCAGCTGAGCTGGGCTGTGAACCCATGAGTTTGATTTCTAAGTCCATGCTCTTGATATTATGCTCTACTGTCTCTGCCTTACTGGTAGTGACAAGACCATCAAAGAATAAGCTAACTCTTTCTGCAGCACTACAGCAAGCCGACTACGGAAACTCAGAAGGGCCACAGCCCTGACATGAACCCAGACCCTTTGGCATTCATAATTCATGCACCCTCCTCAGTGTAGCAAGGGTCCAGGGAAAGGCCTAAGCTGTGTGTGGACATTGGGCTGGTGCCCATCTGGATGGACAGGTAAAAATGATCCAAAGTTTAGATTTCCATGAAGAGATTAAAGACCTAATGACCTGACTGGTTGCAACTGATGACTGGCCTCCTGTGCTGAGATTTTCTAACAGGAGGCCAGAGGAGGTGGTAAGAACCTGGGAGCACCTTGCCGTGTTTGGGGGATGAATGTGAACATTCATGGCTTGGGGGATGAGCGAGAGGGCCCTCACACCCCCTCAGCTTGGTGATGTGGTCACCATGTCCTCTGCTTGTTGGAGGAACTCATATGGCAACAACTAGGAAAGGCTTAGAGAAGGGGCAGGTGGAGACCACCAGCCAGCTGTGCAGAGGGTCAGAGTGGCTGCTTGGAGTACACAAGAAACATGGGGGCAGAATAACGTGGAACGGCTCTGACCCATTAAGTTTGCAGCTGAAGCCAGCAAACCAGAAACAGTTATTAAGAAGAAAACTTAATGATGGGAATGAAGGAAGAATAAAACATTTTCTTTCTTCAATCCTACCCTAGGATGGAACAGCTGGCATTGTGTTTCCTGAAAGTTGTCTTATATCTCCACTATATCTACCAGCCCTCTGTGGGGAAATAAATCACTTTTATGTTCTTTGCTCACTTGAGGGAGGCACTAGGTAGGCTCTTCCGGAAGGAAATGAGGTGAGACCGGGGCTTTGAGTAGAAGGTAACTGATCTGGGAGGAAGAACCTCTAAGATGGAATGGAGGTGTTGGCATCACATTCTCCAAGAAGCCCCCAAGAAAGGACAAATATTGTATGATCTACTCAGTAGCTCTTAAGTGGAGTTCCTAGCTTCTTTTACTATTTATATGCTTTCTATTTTTTTGTGCTGTCCTCTCTGCTAGGCTCCAGACTCACATAATCAGTTGCCAACTGGATAGCTCCTGGTGGAGGATACACAGGATCCTCAAACTCAAGAGCTTCCCGAGTGAATCATGATGGTTTCCTGGGGAAACTGCTCCTCCTCTAGTGTCCTTTGCTGCAGCAAATGGCAGGACACGTACCAGGTGCTTGAGCCCCAAGCCTGAGAGACATCCCTGACTTCTCCTGCCTGCCGTCCACTCTCCCCATTCTGCTCCCCAAGTCACTCCTGAACCCTCCCTCTCCTCTCCATCTCCACAACCACCACCAGAGAGCAAACCTGTCTTCCCTCTTGCCTGGATTGCCCCCATAGTCTCTTAACTGGCCTAGCTTTGTTCACTCCTTCCTCCCTCCAATCCCTTCTCCAAACAGCAGTCAGAGAATTCATTATTATTTTCAAAACAGAAATGCAATCATGCCTCTTCATAGCTGAGTACCAATCGAAGGCTCCTTATTACTCTTGGAGAAAAGTCTAACTCAATAACAGGGACTAAAAGGCCCTGTGTGATCTGGTCCCTGCCCACATTACTCTGCATCACTCTCCCCTTCAGCTTGTTCCAGCCGCAAATGATTTTCCTTCAGTCTTACTAATGAGTTAAGCTCTTTCTTGTCTCTGGCCTTGGCACATGCAGTTCTTTCTACCTGAAAGACTCTTTCCTCTGACCCCCGCCCATTTGTTTAGTGAAGTGCCGTGAAGTTTTTGAGGTATCAAATCCACGCACCCCAAAGACATGCCAGCTTGGTGATGTCTCCCACAGTGCACTGTACTTGTCCCTTGAAGCATTCGTCAGCCCTCTAATTACTTGTTCATTGTCTCAACTGCTCTTGAAATTGTTAAGTTCCTTGCAGGCAGGTCCTCTCTTTTCTGTATCTCTTGTGCTTGGCACAACGCTTAGCATGATTCATTCAGTGGCACAATCCTTCATTCATTTACTCAAAACCATTTATTGACATCTCTGCCCTCATGGAGGTTGCGGTTCAGTGGTGGAGAAAGACTTAGTAAAATAATTACCCAAATAATTACTCCATTAGAGTTATGATCTGAGCTGCAAGGGAGCAAGATAAGGCATTATGAATGTACATAAAAGGGGATCTGACCTTTTCTTGGGGGAAGGTTAGAGAAGAATGGAAGGTGAGTTTTCTATCACTGAAGCAAATAGAAGGGTTTTTGCTATCTCAACTCTAACTCTCATCCCCACTCCCATCCCAGCCTTACGCTGGGTGAACCACTGTAAACCCAGAGCAGGACAAGTTCATTTGAAACATTTTTAAGTCAGTTACCATAGTGCTACCTTTTCAGAGTTTCTGATTTCAGAGGAATAATCCAGGAATCTGTCTGCAAGTAATTCCTGTGTGTCATCCTCCACCATGCCTACCTCTGCCTGCCCATTTTTTACCTTCAGACTCTCTCTACCATCCTGCTGGTTCTTTCTTCTTTGGTACCTGTGTAAACCAGGGCTCCATATGCCAAGCATATGCCCCTGTGCACTGGTCCCTAGGCTCCTCAATGGGTCAACATAGATGAGTGTGATCATGACCCTTATAAGCTTGCAACCCATGATGGTCTCAGGTACCTGAGCAGGAGGGCCTTATGGATGGAGAGATAGCTGGAAAGGGATCCCAGGGAACTAATCTTAAAGCTTTCTTTGCTTGCAAAGATAAATACAAATTACAGTTTCCTAAAAAGATTTTTAACCCATTTATATGAAATTCAAGTAATACAGGCACAATGAAAGAAAAAGAACATGAAGGAGACCCTGGGGTCCGTTTTGATGAACTATGAGGCAGTTAACCCCTCTTCCCCCTCAGCCGTCCTTTGACATCAGTCATTGCCTTTACTGACACCCTCAAAATATACTGAACATTTGTTGACAGCCAAGCACTTACGTGTCCCGGAGAGTCAGGACTCATGTTTCCATGAGCTGGAAGCCAGATGTCAGAGACTCCATTTTGTGGTCCCCTATCTTTAGACACCAAGATCACCTGTGGGCAAGCCTGTCCTCCACTTCTCTTACCTGAGCAGGTGAGTCATCCCTGATCAAGGAGGACCTTCAGAGAATTTTTACTTCCTGTCCAAAGCTGCAAGTTGGCCACAAGGGGGAAGCATCACACAGAGATTAACGTCTGGCCGGACCTGCTCTTTGTTCTGGCTTTCCTATTGTCACGCGGGCCGGGAAGGCAGGTGGGGGCTGGATGCAGGAGGCTGTGGCTCAGCTGTGACAGGGCCGCCTGGGGCTCTTGAACGGAACCACGCAGCCAGTGGACACTCGATGAATAATAATCAGCACTGATGAATATTCAGGATTTAATTTATCAATGAAATTAACTAAATTACTATGAAAGATAAGTCTAGGTGACAAATTCTTAGATTTCAAAGATTCATCATATGCTGAACACTGGGAATCAGGAGCTCTGGTTCCAGTCCAGGCCCTGAAGTGCACTCAGTCACTAGTCACGTGTTTTCAGGTAAGTCACTATACACATGCATTTTTAGTATGGATCTGATAATCTCTTTCTGTCCATGTTACAGGGCTATTGGGAGAATATGAGCGAATGTGCTTTGAGAACTGCAGATTTACTAGCACTGCAACTCAGATGAGCAACAAAAATGCAGTTCGTTATTGATGTACTCTTTCTAAGGTGGGTTGTGTGTGTGTGTGTTTGTGTCTCAATTTGGTGCAACTTCACTTAAATCTGAGCTCAACTGAATCATTTAAATAGTCTCTTCAGGCTAGGGTGACCAACTTCCTGGTTTGCCAGGACCTTTCCAATTTCAAAACTTAAAGTCCTATCACAGAACCACACACACAGAACAACACAAACTGGATCACTCTGCTATACAAAAATAACCATGTTTGTCTGTATAAAAAGACATCTTGCTTTGAAAATAGTCAAAGGAACAAAAGGAGAAGGACACAGAACCCAGTACTAGACTGACTATTTGGGGTCTTTTCATCTTACCCAGTACTTCTCTCTGTCAAGTCAACGGCATTCCTGAAATGAGTTCTTCTGAACCTCCAAAATTTTGTGTATTCTCTCTCAACCTGCCCAACTCCCCCCAGTAAACTCGTGGTGAGAGGCAGCACAGAAGGCTGGTACTGCTCGGAAAGAATGTTCCAGATAAAGAAGGATCTTACCACTTCTGGCAGCAGCCTTGTCAAGAGGTCATGTTTGGCTTTGACCACTATGCATATGGACAACAGAAGGAATATCACCCCCAAGACGACACAGGCTCTGAAAAAAGAGTCCCATCACTGAGAACCTCCCTCAGTCCTGGGAAAACAGGACTCACGCGAAACTCTAGTGTTTCGGGACCATGCTTATTGCTCCGGCTTTCAATTTACCCCTCCTCCCCTTCCCTTCTCCAAGCAGGCACTGGGTATAACGGGGGAAAGGTGTGGCTCACCTGCTCTACAGTTGTGAAAAGCAGCTCAGGTCTCTGGATCCCTCGGTATATCCTGGATCTTTGCTGTCTTTCTTTTGGTGGCAGGACTGCTCTGCTTTGGAGACTGCTTGGTTTCCTACTCTGGGAACCACTGATGGAGTCTGTTGCTCAGGTTTGATCTCAGACTCCACCTACTCTGTCCCCTTAACTTTGCCCTCAGGCAAGGTCACCATCCCTGATGCACTTCCAGGCTGTCTCACTAGGCCTGGGGCACTTCTGAGTCATCTGCTCACCATGGGGAGTTCTTGGGAAACCAGAAGTGCTACCTTAGGCTTATTCCATTATCCACATTCTACCACAAGGTCTGTCTCTGCCCTTGTCATAGTAGAAGTGGTTGCATCAGGCATAGGCTCTTCCCAGAGGCTTGCCACCTCCACCAGAATGCTAGAGAAGCATACGCTAGTCCAGATGTTTTCAGCCTTCCTCCTTCATAGCAGATGTTGATGACTGCCCGCAGGAGGCAGAACTCTAAGACGATGCCCAAGATTCCTGCCTCCTGGTGCACACATACCTTCTCCCACCATTCATTCAGTCAAGCACTAAACTAAGCGTTGCTGTGAAGGGATTTTGCAGATGCGTGTAAAGTCCCAAATCAGTTGATTTTAAGAGAGCAACATTATCCTGATATGTCAGGTCTGATCATGTGAGCCCTTTAGATCTGGATCTGGAGACTGGAGACAGAAGTCGGAGACATTGGAGGTGTGAGAGGCCCTGTGGAGGTGGCCACATGGCCAGGAGCTGAGTGTGGCTTCTAGGAGCTGAGAATGATTCCCTGTCAACAGTTAGCAAGAGAGTTGGGCCTCAGTCCTACAACTGTATGGAGGTAAATTCTGCTAACAACCTGAATGAGCTTTGAAGCGGATCTTTTGATTTTTGCTTCGTGAGACCCTGAGCCAAGGAACCAACTAAAATATGCTGGACCCCTGACCCATGGAAACTGTGAGATAATAGATTCATGTTCAGCCACAAAGTTTGTGGTAATTGGTTATGCAGCACAGAAAACAAATACGCTGCCTTTCCCCCAGCATGAGGATGGGGGATGGAGAGCATCCTTATGTCTATTTCCTCCTCAACCCCTTTCTACCTTTTCCCTGCAATCTTCAAATTGGAAGCAGCAAGCTTGTCCTCCCCAAGCATGGCCAGGCCCATGACCTTCCTGCCGGGTGGCAAGGACTATCTTTTCTTTCTTCACTATTGAAGAAAGCTATGATATGAGAGATCCAGGCATGAAGTGACTTCTATTCTGGGAGCTGTAGAATGATTTGAAACTGAGGACAACCAAGGATTAATATGGTGGTTTACCATTCCCCAAATATTATCCCTATTGTATGCTACAAAGATGCAAATGCTATATGATTACAGTAAATGCTGAAAAGCTGGTGATTTTTCTGAAGAATGAGCAAAACAGTTTTTTACTCCTCACTATTTTCTCAATAGGTCCTCAACCCTGCTCAAAGTGACTGGTTCTTTAGTTTCTCTTCCAAATCAACTTACTTCACAAATATTGTCTCAACTCCCTGCTATGGTCTGTGCAATTGTGGCTTGAAATACCTGGTGGTAATATAGATTTAATTTTGGTAAATCATCTACCCATACTTGTGAAATTTGTGCCCATTATTAGGGGGCAGTCAGCTGTATGTTTGGGCTTTAGAAGCCACAACATCAATGTAGTGCTTTATATCACAGGGTCAATTTTATTTGAAGATTGGGAGAACAAGCTAAGTAATTTTGATATGTAATTTAAAACTCATTTTTAACATTTAAAAAGAAACAGTTAACAATTTTGGAGGAGAATGGAACATAGGCATGAATCTTCAAGACAAAAACAAATAAGTTAAAAGAAATTGTAGGCTTCTTTTAGACAGTGTCTCAGAACCCCGGGGGCCACACGGCCATTCTCTTCTATCATCAGCAATGACTTGGAGGAAAATTTTAGAAGACCATCACCTAATCACATGGAGAAAATGAAAGGGGGAGGAAAAAGGAGGAGGGGGTACCACCTTGGAATTTGTGGGAAGAATAAAAAATCGGTGGGAGGAAGGTGTGACAGGAGTGCAGGGGAGGGGCTCACTCATAGGAGGAGCACTGAAGACCCAGGAGACCCAAGGCTGGCTGGGTCCAAGTCATGGAATCACAGAATATTTGAACTAGAAAGTTTAGTATCAGCCACATTCTAGATGGGTAAATAATACTATGCTTTTTTTTTTTTTTTTTTTTTTTTTTTTTTACCTTATTTCCAAATATTCAACCAGAGGCTCATTCCCTCAGGGAGGATTGGGATTTTGTATAGTTGGAATGCAAAGAGAAAGAAGGAGTCAAATTTGAGGATTTGACTGCCTAAATAGACTTTGATGCTCATTTCAGCAATGATAGTTGGGAAAGCCACACTTTGAATTGCAAGAACCAGGCATTTGAGAGAAAAAATGCATATTTTTCTGAATTCCAAAAGGTTTTCTTTAAATATTAAGTACTAGAGCTTGGAGGACCAGGCACAAATTTTTTTTTTTTTTACTATAAACCACAGTGTTAGAAGGATGTAGAGTATGGCAAATTCAATTTCCTGCCATACAGGAAGGTAATTTCAAACTTTTCTGAACTAGGAGGAGGAGCCTGGGGAGAGAGGAGAGAAGAAAGCAAGACAAGGTCAACAGCCCTGGGAGCAGGTGGGCAGTAGACACTCCCTCAGCAAGTCTGAGACTGAGAAGACAGGAGAAACTTGTGTCCCATATCCTTCAGATATCCTGCATGAAACCCTGTGGAGAGGGAGCTTATCAAACATTCTATGCTTATGCAATGAAAGAATTAAATTAGATCTTTAAATTCTGTGAGATATTCCCAGTCTGAAATTCTATGTTTCTAAATCTTTTAAAAACCCAGATTATCATCTATGATGGCTTGGAGCTATGGATTGCAGGAAAACATGTTCTTAAACTTCATTGATTCCTGTGGCTCTGAACCCATTTTTAAATAGGACTTTTTGATGAGGTTACTTCAGTTAAGGTGCAGCCCATCTCAATCAGGATAGGTCTTAATCCCATTACTGAAGGCCTTATAAGGAAGGCCACAGAGAGAGAAGCCAGAGGGAGCAGCTGAAAGCTGAACATCAACAGAACCCAGAGGAGAAGGGAGAAGCCAGAAGGGGCTGCAACACCATGTGACAGAAAAGCCAAGGACTAGGGGTCACTGGTAGCCAGCCCCAGAACGCCACAGTATTCTGTGAGAAAGCATCACCTGGATGACACCTTGATTTTGGACTTCTCCCAGCCTCAAAACTGTGAGCCAATAAATTCCTGTAGTTTAAGCTGACCCATTGCATGGTATTTTATTTAACAGCCAAGAAACTGAGACATCAGCTTTGCTGGAATTTTCTGAGTTTCTTCTTGTGAAATGTTATATTGAGGTTGTAGGAACTACAGAGAGATGAGACAGGGATCAGTTTTCCTCTGCTTACAACCCGCTTCTCAATTTTCTGTGTGAGGTGTTGGCTGGCAGCCTCAGAAGATGATCTCTGTGTACTTCCATGAGAACTCTCCTTTTAAAGCTTCCCGAGTAACATGAGTGCTTGGTATTTCTTCTTTGTGCTTAGAAAATAGTTAGTTATACAGAAAACAAATAGAGACCCGTGGAAGAGAAGCCCCGTGAGGAGACCCACAGGAACTGTTGACTGACTTTGCATCTTATACTTCAGTTTGTGTATTCTGTAGTGTCTAGGGTTCTACTGCTAGGCACCTCACAAAGAGAACCTCCCTTTCCTGAAAGCATACATGGAACAAGAAACCCTAGTCTGTCTTGCAGTCAAACAAATCAAGTAATAGATGCTTGAGTGACACTTGAGGTGATGCCAAAGAGAGAGGCCAGTGGGTCGGAGAGGACCTTGCATTGGTTATCAAGATGGCATCCAGGACAGAACCTCAGAGAGGTCCAGGATCTGACATTTCCTCAGAGGCAATCAGACTCAAGAAACCCGACTCACATTTACCCAACTTATCTGAAATGCCAACCCAAACAGATTGATAAACCAGGGAGCTAATTTATCAATTTATAGTGTCTCCTAAACAGACCTGGAGTCATGAGTTGGCTCATTTATATATTATCTCCCCGTAGGAAAGTCTACATGGGAATTTGGGTTACTGCTAGAAGGTTACCTTGTGAATACCACTGAGGCAAAGAGGATTGGGTAACTTTAAAGAATTGACCTTTAAGCCATAATAGCTGTACACACTACTATGTGTCTGATAAGCTTTCTTCTGGTCAAAACACCCTGTTTCTTAATAATGCTAAATAAACACTGACCAACTATTAGAACTTTCACCACCTCTTTCTTCTGGATTCCAAGTTGACCACTGTCCTTTTATGTATGCTAAGAGTACAAATATAATTATTTAGACCAGTGGTAGCCAAAATTTTTACGTGTGTATCCCCATGATTAAGAATTTTTGAGTAAATAACTTCCATATGTTTATTTATTCATAAATTGCATACATGTACTACTATCAACTTGTATATTAAAATGAATGAAAATTTCTCTTTCTTGCCTATGTTTAGATTAAGATCTAAATAGAAGTGTTAATATTTTTTCCTTCATTCCTAATTGTCTTTTTCCCTCTGTTTGAAGAATGCTGTTTTAGAATTTTAATTTTTTTTTTTGGATTAAATCCATCCTAGATCAAAGCTACACATTAATCATCTGATCTTTTGATTGGATTTATCCTGTCTGTACTTCTTACAACCCACCTCTTAAGGTAGGGAATTTAGAGGAGAGCAGATGGGCTACATGATCTGTTTTCTATTGAGTCCATTAGCTTCAATTTCAGCTAAGAGGACAATTTTGGTTCATTCCTCAAGATTCCAGGGGGCACCCGACTGCAGCTTTCTAAGTACCAACTAAAAACCTGCAGGGAAGTTAATGTTCTGCTCTTAGGCTTATCTGAGAAGAGGAATAGTGAGGGATGACTGTCTGGGTGATCACTCCTAACAGGAATGTGGATTAATGATGCTAAGATGGTGAAATTGGGGTTGGTAAAAGAACTTGGGAATTGGCAAGAATCATTGAGAGCCCAAAATCGTGACTAGTCAGCCTCTTGGAAGTAGGCACTGTGCTCTGCCTTCCTAACTATTTTCAGTAATGTATTGATTTGATCGCATAGTGGCTCAGAGAAACTGAAGTGAAGTTGGAGCCCTAGAAGAGAGAAAATGCTGGTTACAGAAAATTCTTTGGTCATAACTGAGAGGCATCAGTAAATTAGTATTTGGGTGTCCCAGAGAGAACAGTTTTGGCTCAAAAGAAAGGATGGGTTTGGTCCCAGATGAAAAGGAATCTGCTTTCTGAGAGATGGGGTTGCTAAAAGAGAGAATTCTTGGACTATGTCAGTGATTTGCAATATTGGTTGCAGAATGGAATCAATCACCTTTAAAAACAATGTTGATACCTGAGTCCAACCACCAGAGATTCTGATTTATTTTGTCTGGGGTGAGGATTGGCCATTGGAAATTTAAAAATCTCCCCAGATGATTCTAAGACACAGCCAAGGTTGAGAAACCACTGCACTAGAGAGTAGAAGGGTGGAGTGAATTCAGAAAGTTATAGAGGAAACTTAGAGGGAAATTGGAGGGACCCCAATAGCCTAAGTAATCCTAAAAGTCTCAATCACAGACCCTTTTGTCACATAATCTGTCTGGCTCACATAGACTTGTTAAGAAGGGGTTCAGAAGGAGAAGGAAATGGGAAAACGCTGGTATTTCTATGGTACTCTGGAAGGTGGCCGTGGAAACAAGGTCATGAAGCCTTCTGGTTGTGGGCTGCCCTGGGTCTTGGCTACAGCTCCTCCACCTAGTGCTGGAAGGAGAGAAGGTGCTCAGTAAGTGGTGTCTCTCCTTAAACCCTTTTCCTACTCCCTCCCCTGTGTGCTTTCTGTAGGGGGTGCCTTCCAGCCCAACATCTTGTTTCCCTTCAATTCTACCATCTTCCAGGCATGGGAAGGAAGGCAACAGGATAGCTTCCTTCGGCCTAGAAATATCTGGGAGAATCTGGTATGTGGTCTATGCGCAGACAAGAGAGTGAATATTCTGGAGCAGTGTTTTCCAGAGTGTGTTCTTCAGACACTGGCTCCTCAAGATGTTCTTCTCTGTGTCCAAGCAAGCTTGGGAAATGCAGCGTGCTTCAGACCCCTTGTGATTCACATGGCCTGTTCATGAAGCTCTGAGATTTCCTGCAGAAAGAAAACTGTTTGTTTCCTATAACTCATGTCCCCAATTCATCTGACCATGGAACTCTTTTTTTTTTTTTTTGTTATTGTTTAGCATATTAACATCTTGCCTCTTTCTCATGACACACTTCTAGGAAACTGTGCCCCAGAAACTACAATCAGTGGCTCCATTTACAAAGGACAAAGAAGGCAGCTGCGTCCTGTACACACAGAATGGGGTAGGAGCCCCAGATGAGCCCCAGCCTCTCTGTAACTGTGCCCTCTCCACCCCCTCAGCTTCCCACCCTCCCGTTGCCATGACAATGCCCCTGGAGAGTAAGGACCAGACCTTCTATTTCTTTCCTGTACCCCATCCCCCACCTCCTTTGTGTCTAGAAAAGAGCTGAACACGCAGTAGGTGATGTTTTGAAACACTGATTGATTGAGAGTTGGGGGGTTTTATTTGGGCCATCTGCAGGTGGATAGCAGGGGAAGTCCTCCCACAGTTTGTGTCTCTATATCTGGGTAGAGAGGGTGGGAGAGTGCAAGTCTGGGAATTCACACAGCCTTGGCACTGCCTCCTCTTTTTTTTTTTTTTTTTTTTTAGTTTTTATGCTACAGTCACAAATACGTCACAAATTAGGAGCGGTGAAGGGCACATCGAAAAAAGAAAACATTTTGATTTCTTGGTTTGTTTGGTTCAGGGGTGAATTTTTCTTGCAGTAAAATTTCTGATCATGTTGCTCTGAAGTTGTTTTTGCAATAAATAATTTTCTTTTAAGTTGGAGAGGAAAAGGATGTCCTGTTTCCCTCCTCTGTCTCTATCTATAGTAACCATATATTCAAAGCTCCAAACCTGGACACATAGCCCTATACACAGCCTGGCAGGATATCTGAAATAGAGGGATAGGGTTCTGATGGGACAGACTATTTAAAATGGTGGTGTCTGTCCAAGAAAATCTGCCCACACGCCTCCTGAGTGGCATCAACTCTAAATTACACAGAGACCATGAGGCCAATTTTGATATCCATTGCTAGAACCTGGATGCTCATACATTTTCTAAATTGTTATCCACGTTTTATTTGTTTTTTGTTATTTAATTATTGCCGCAAAGGGAAGAACAGCCTTCCCAGAGGAAAAACAGAAATTCTATTCAGTGTCTAAGTGCATGAAAGACCTGGTTATTTCCAATCTGCTCTGCTACTGCAGCCCAAGGCTCAGGCACTCTATGAATGGAAGGTTTGTGGGCATCTGCTTGACGCAAACGACGTGGCTGGGAAAGCCTCACAGTGCTGGTTCTGTCTTCCAGCCGGCTGAGGAGGCTTCCCAGGGTTTGAAAGTACCAATTCTTAAGGAATGAGCACTGGTGGAGGGGTATAATTTAAATCAGCTGGTTCTCATTTTCTTACGTGTGAAAAAAGCAGGATAACTAGGAGTGTATGTGTATGTGTGTGTGTGACAGCCTAACATTTGTGGAGTATCTATGAAGTGCCGAGAACTTCGCGTATATAAATTTTCACAACTTTGTTTTAATATGGAGAAAGCGAAAGGGAGGCTGAAAGGGATTAAAGAAAAAAGCTTGCCTAGGTCACACAGAGGGGTGGGCAGTGGACCCTGTTTCTGGCTCCGAAGTGTTCTTTCCACTGCACCATGTTTTTCTACCATATCAACCTTTAGGATCACTAGGAATTTGTGAATGAAGGCAGGAATGAGGCTGTAAACATGGGCCAATGGATAATGCAGAGATCCCAATGCCTGCCTGAAATTCCTAGTTTGAAATCCCACCTGCCTGCCATAAAATCCTATCCTTGGCTTCTTCAGGCTTCCTACACTGCAGCTGTTCTTTTATCCTCCCTGTAGCCTCCAATCCATTGACCCTCCCTCTTTTCCCACTGGGTTTCCATCTTCCCTGTCCTTCCTCTCTAGCTTAGATTACTTAATCCACCTTTACTTTGAGTCTCTTGAAACATGCTCTACTTGCTATACCTCTGTGATCCCTCTGTCCTTCCTGTCTCATAGTCCTGGAAAGACACAGCCCCTACCCCTGCCATCTCTTTGCCTGCTCCCAAAATACTGAGGGATGCACAAGAAAACTTCATAGATTGGTATCATTTCACCTACATTCATTGCAAGAATGTTCAATAATCTCAACACCACCCAGTAGACTCATTGCGCCTCTCTAATCAGTTTGCACTTCTCTCATTCCTCAAAGCCCTGACCTCTCCATTCCTCCATCCTCCCTCACTCTAGGCTGATGTACACACTTCCACAGAGGACATAGGTACTACTGAAGAGGAACAACCTCATCTTCCCACCACCAAATCCATCCACACACTTAACTGCTGCTGTAATCAACTGTTTCTCTCCCTGTTCCTATTACAGTGGGCAAAGGGACCATCCTTTACATAAATTACTGATTCCCCACTGTGATTTGAATCTTATCCCCTTACATCGTGTCAGTACTCTTGCCCCAGAGACCACATTCTCTTTTCTACTGGGCTATTTTTCCATGATTAAACAATGTCCTAGTTTTTCTACAATTCAAAACAAACATTCTTTCTAGATTTCCACATTTCCCTTACTGCCTTGTCTCTCTAAGTCTTGGTTGCTGGCAAGCCTCTCAAATTTTCCACTCTCACTGTCACAAGCCTTCAAGTCTTTGGAATCTAATTATTCAACCCAACATCCATCATGATGGTGTTTTTTAAAGACTCCATGTTATTAGTCATCCAAAAAATATTTTTCAGTTCTCTCTTCTATGTGTGTGTGTGTGTGTGTGTGTGTGTGTGTGTGTGTGTTTATTTCAGTTCTCTTCTTACTTGACTCCTAGAAATTTTTTGACCACCAGTCTTGTAATTTTCCTTTTACTTTTGTGGTGTTCCTTCTTGATCTTTCCTTCCTTCCTTCCTTCCTTCCTTCCTTCCTTCCTCCCCTCCCCTCCCCTCCCCTCTCCTCCCCTCCTCTCCTTTCCTTTCCTTTCCTTATTAGAGCTTCCTCATGACACAATGCTGGTTTCTTCTCTCTTCACAATTTCTTCCTAGATGATTCTACCCATTCCCAGGGCTCTACATACTATCTCTATCATCTGCTAACTTGGAAAGTTTTATTTCTTGCAAAGATCATTCTCTTCTGAGTTTCAAATCTGTATTTCCAAGCACCTACTCAAGATTTGCCCTTGGATGGCTCACAGTCATTAACCCCTGTATGCCCCAAATAGAATTTATTATCCACCCCCTCAACCTGCTCCTCTGTAAGTGTTCTGCATCAGCAAATGAACTCTGGGCTCTTAGTTCCTTATACCAGAAAACTGACTGCCTCTTCTTCATCCTTACATTCAATCAGTCCCCAAGTGCTGTATGCTCTTGCTTCTAAATCTACCTAGAATCTGTATTCTTATCCCAATATCTCTAGCCTAGTCTAAGCCATCACTATTTTTCACCTGATCAAGTAAAATAACTTTCTCTCTAGCTTCATAGCATTCACTCTTGGCCCTTTCCAATATATTCACCACAGGGCTGTAAAAGTATTCTTTTAAAAATGCATGTTTGATTATTTCAGGCCACTACTTAACATCTTCTACTGGATTTCCACTGCCCTTAGAATCAAGTCTAAAATTATTACCATTCTCTGTTGAGAGAGATGATATTCAAAATATTTAACCACTGATATAGCACAAACACCACCGATTTGAACCGACATTAGCCTTGGTGCTGGAGCAAGGTCCAGGAAGCGTCTGTTGTGCCAGGCGTCACCTTTTTAATCATGGGGAGTCTAGGAAGCTTCTGAGAGTTGGGCCAGAGCAGCAGGGGGTGCTTCTGTCAGTTGTCAGGATTCAGTGAGGAAAACAGAAAGAGGTGTTACCCTAGTTATTTCAAATACAGGGGATTTAATACAGGACATTTGTTATTCTGATGTCTAGATTTTAGTAACTGCAGGATGCAACTACCACTCCTAGGACTGGAATAAAAGGACAGAATCCTGGTGGTGCTGCACCTCTGCTGGGGCATGCTGGAGCTGGTGCTGGGAGTGACGAGGGAGCTCAAGACTGGAGCTGCAGCTGCCCTTTGCTGCTGAGTGACAGGAGCTGGTATTATTTTTTTTTTCTTTTTAATTCGGTGTTATTGAGATATTCACATACCATACAATCATCCATGGCATACAATCAACTGTTCACAGTACCATCATATAGTTATGCATTCATCACCCCAATCCATTTTTGAACATTTTCCTTATACCAGAAAGAATCAGAATAAGAGAATAAGAATAAAAAATAAAAATAAAAAAGAACACCCAAATCACCCCCCCATCCCACCTGATTTTTCATTTAGCTTTTGTCCCCATTATTCTACTCATCCATCCATACACTAGATAAAGGAAGTGCGATCCACAAGGCTTCCACAATCACACTGTCACCCCTTGTAATCTACATTGTTATACAATCATCTTCAAGACTCAAGGCTACTGGGTTGGAGTTTGGTGGTTTCAGGTATTTACTTCTAGCTGTTCCAATACATTGAAACCTAAGAAGTATTATCTATATAGTAAGTAAGAATGTCCACCACAGTGACCTCTCGACTCCATTTGAAATCTCTAAGCCACTGAAGCTTTATTTTGTTTCATTTTGCATCCCCCTTTTGGTCAAGAAGATGTTCTCAATTCCATGATACTGGGTCCAGATTCATCCCCGGGAGTCATATCCTGCATTGCCAGGGAGATTTACACCCCTGGGAGTCAGGTCCCACGTAGAGGGGAGGGCAATGAGATCACCTGCCAAGGTGGCTTAGTTAGAGAGAGAGGGCCACATCTGAGCAACAAAGAGGCACTCAGGGGGAGATTCTTAGGGACAATATAAGCAGGTTTAGCCTCTCCTTTGCAGTAACAAGCTTCACAGGGGCAAGACCCAAGACAGAGGGCTCAACATATCAAGCCATCAGTCCCCAATGTTACCACAATCAATTTTTGAACATTTTCATTACTCCAAAAAGAAGGAAAATAAGACTAAAAAAATGAAAGTAAAAAAGGTCACCCAAATCATTTCATCCTCCCTATCCCACCCTATTTTTCATTTAGTTTTTGTCCCCATTTTTCTGCTCATCCATCCATACCCTGGATAAAGGGAGCGTGAGCCACAAAGTTTTCACAATCACACCATCACACCATGTAAGCTACATAGTTATACAATTGTCTTCAAGAATCAAGGCTGCTGGATTACAGTTCGACAGTTTCAGGTATTTCCTTCTAGCTGTTCCAATACACTAAAACCTAGAAAAAGGATAGCTGTATAGCACATAAGAATACACTCCAGAATGACCTCACAACTCTATTTGAAATCTCTCAGCCTCTGAAACTTTATTTTGTTTCATTTTGCTTCCCCCTTTTGGTCAAGAAGATGTTCTCAATCCCACAATGCCAGGTCCAGGCTCATTTCTGGGAGTCATATCCTGCATTGCCGGGGAGATTTACACCCCTGAAAGTCATGTCCCACATAGCGGGGAGGGCAGTGAGTTCACCTGCCAAGTGGGCTTAGAGAGAGAAAGAGAGGGGGCCACATCTGAGCAATGAAAGAGGTTCTCTGGAGGGAATCCTAGGCTTAGTGTCTCCTCTGCAGTAACAAGATTCATAAGGGGAAGCCCCAAGATTGAGGCTGGTTAGTCCTCAATGTTTGTGAGAATATCAGTAATAACCCAGGTGGGGATGTCCAACATTTCCACATTTTTCTCCAGGAAACTGGTATTCTTACAGTTGGTATGTGCAGACCAGTGTATACCAGCTGACTGTTAGCCCTTTCTCCAAGCCTCGCCTGGACTGACTCTCCTAGCCCCTTAGTCTCCTTTCATTCATACTCTCCCTTGCTCATGTTGCTCCAGTCATACTGGCTTCTTTTCAAGTTGTACTGCTAAGTTTTGCTCCTCTGGCTTCAGTCCGTCTCTTACTTGTACACTCTGCCTTCTGGTTATCTATTGTTACAGAACCCAAAACTTAGTGATATAAAACCACAGCAACCATTTATTTTGTTCATGAATCTGCAATTTGCAGGTATTGTCAGGGAAGGCTTGTCTTTACTCTCTGTGTCATCACTGGGGGGGCTTGACTGAGGGTTGGAGGCTCTCCTTAAGATGATTCTATCACATGGCCATCAAGTGAGCTGGGGTTGAGGGCTGGGGACCTCAGTTCTTCTCCTTGTGAGTCTCTCCATGTGGCTGATTCTTAGGGTAAGTGTCTCAAGAGAGAAAACTAATTGGAATCTGCATCACCTTTTATGACCTTCCTCAAGTCATGCAGAAGCAATGGTGGACTGAGTTATGTACCCTAGGAAAAAAAATAGCTTCTTCATCTTAATCCCATTCCTATGCATGTGAACCCACTATAAATAGGACCTTCTGATGATGTTTTTATTTAAGATGTGGCCAATGGAATCAGAATGGGTTTTAATCCTTTTACTGGAGACTTTTAAAAAGATGAAGTTGTGGGGAGGAGCTGGAAGCCAGAAGTCAATGGAACTCAACAGAGAAAGGAGAGGACGTTGCAATGTGATTCAAAATCAAGAAACCCAAGGATCAACAGCAGCCAGAATGCTACTGACCCCAGGAGGAGACAAGCCAACACCTTGATTTGGACTTCTGACCTCTGAACCTATAAGCCGATAAATTCCCATTGATTAAGGCAGCCCATTGTGTGGTATCTGTCAGAACAGCCTGGAAAACTAAGACAGCAACTTTTCCAGGTGCTCTATTGGTTAAAGCAACCACAGAGGCTCACCCAGGTGCAAAGTGAGGGGCTATGGACCCCACCATTTGAAGAGCATGTGGGAGCAGACCTAGAGTTGTGTCCATTTTGGAAAATACAATCTGCCACACACTTTTGCACTCTTTTTCTTCCTAGTCATCTTTTAGGGTCTGGTTTAAGTTTCACGTCCACGTTTATCCAGATAAACATAGTCATGACACTCCCTTTCCTCCTTGTGACTCTTACAATTTTACATTACGAAATTATTTGTATAGTGTGTTGATCTGTTTACTGTCTACTGTTCATTGCCTGTCTTGGCCGCTAGACTAAATGCTTTTTGAGAGCAGGACTATTTTTCTTATTCACTATTGATCTGCAGTACCTAGCTTAGTACCTGACACGTAGCAAGTGCTAAACAAATACTCACTGAATGAGCGTAAATGTTAAATGAAATCTTGTCTGAATATGAAACAAGAATTTGGGTGGCATTTGGTCATGAGAAGTCGATCTTGAACTCATACATAAAATGACGGCAAATGGAAAGGAGAGGCAACACAAACTGCAGTAATGACCTTGCAAATGGCTAAAAACTTCCTGGCTTTGATTCCACTGTTGTTGATAGATGTTCAACACAGAAAACCACAGTCAAGTGGACATTTCTCCAAAGGAGGCTCTTTTTAAACCAGAGGAAAGTTTCATTTGAGAGGCTACTGGCCCAGACCTGTCATCACTCGTAGGATTAACATAGTAATCTCCACCCAGAAAATCTGACAATATCACAGAAATGAGAACTCCCTCCTCCCCTATTTTAAAAATATCCACCTCCAGTAGGAGACTTTGGACTTCAAACCAAGTTAAAGAATCATACTTAGAATCAGAAGATGTTAGAGTGCAGTTTTTTGAGGGGGATGAGATGGAGGAACTAGCAGGGTGGAGCAGGGGAAACTTGCAAAGTTTGCAGTAGGGGAATAATAAAGCTAGGTGCTTTACACATTATTTCATCTACAACTTACCCCAGTCTTGTCAAGTAGGTAGTGAAAGATGAGGAGACCAAAGATCTAAGACATTAAATACCTTACCTAAGATGGCACAGCTCACAAGTAGAAGTATTGAGTTCCTGTTTCATCTCTTAGTGGTTTCCAAACCTGCACATTTTCTACCCAAACTTGCTGGGTCAAGTCTCAGGTGCACTAAATAAAATCATATTGAGAGCTAGATGTGTGAGTCACATATGTGATTTAAACTTTTCTAGTAGCCACATTAAAAAAGTAAAAAGAAACAGGTGAATTTGATTTTAATAATATGTTATTTAACCCAATATATCCCAAACATTATAATTTCAACATATAATTTATATAATAAATTATTAATGAGATGTTTTGCATTCCCCCCTCTTTTCTTGTACTAAGTCTGGAAATCTGGTGTATAATTTACATTTATAGTGCATTGCAATTCAGACTAGCCACGTTTTAAATGTTCACTTGCCCCAAATGACTAATGGCTACAAATTAGACAGTAGGCCCAGACCCCTAAATTAATCTAAATTAATTTATAAGGGTGAAAAACATAAAAGCCATATGAATATTTGATGATACTGGATTGGTTAAATAAACAACAGTCCTCCTTTACAATGGAATCCTTATGTAGTCAATAAAAATAATGTTGTAAAGCAGTATTAACTGATATAAAATGAAATTCAGGATATATATTAGTGAAAAAAAGCAGATTATTAAATAGTATTTTTGGAACTATTTTTCTAACACATGTATATATGTATGTATGTATTTAGAGACCCCATCCCTCTCTTATCACTCTCTATTCCCTTACCTGTTTTATTTTTCATTGTAGCTTATATATTAAATTATATGATATATGACATGATAGACTGGCTCATTCATTCATTTATTTTCTGTCTCCCCATAGAAGACAGAGAGCCTGTTGTGTGTAAAACATTGTTCTAGGCCCTGGGTAGAAAGCACTGGAGCCAAAAATTTTTAAAACAGCTCTGCCTGCCTGTGTCTTAATTTCTACTGGGGGGAGACTGAAAATAAACATATGAAAGAGCATATTTGCCGTATCACATACCACATCCTACCATATCATATCATATCATCTATCCTGAAATGATAAAAATGAAGGAAAGCAGGAGCAACAAGGGAACAGAGGACAATGGGGGAGGTTGGGGTCTCCTGTTTTGAACAGGGGGCTGAGCGAAGAGCTCACTGGTGATATTTGAACAGAGACTTTAATGAAATGCAGGAGCAAGCCAAGCAGGTATCTGGGGGAAAGAGAATCCCAGAAAGAGGGAAGAGTAAGTACAAGGATAATTACTGAAATGGGGAAGACTCCAAAAGGACCAGGTACTGGGAGGCAGGAATCAAGATTTGAGTTTAGCAATTTTCATGTTGAGATGCCTACACAGTAAAGATGGTATTCGGAAGTATCAACCAGTATCCAACAAACACTTTCCCTGCTGCTCGTAAGGGTGATCCTAACCACTCTGCCACTTATCACCTCTATGCCCTTGAGCTAGTTGCTTTCATTTCTTTGTTCATTGCTTTCTTTATTTGTGAGATGGGGATGATGATGTCTGTGCTATTTAATCTGCTGTGTTGGAAGAGTATTAAATGAGCAAATGTATGCAAAAATATTTTGAAAAGAATAGGCATGGCATGGATAGGAAATGTTCCTATTGCAGTTATTTCTGGTCTTGATAGCAAAGAATGAGTTAGGGGTAGGAACTAAGAATAGGCTGGAACCATCCATTCACTGTTCACAAGTTACTAAATAGACTTTAAGAGCAAAAACAACTTTTCCGATTCAGATAGTGCCACATCCTTTTATCAAGCTTCTGATTAAGAGTAAAGGCTTTTTGTTCAACCCTGAGAAACAAAATATGAAGCATGTTTCCTTTGTTCGTATATTAAGTTAACTTTATTATTTGACACACCAAGCTCCAATGTTCCCTACTGAGCCAGTGTTTTTTTTTTTTTCTTTTGGTTTCAGATATATCGATTGTGACATTTACCCAAATTTTTACATTTGTATTCAAAACCACCCAGAGAATATATAGTCATGATTATTCTTTTGTTATTTTTTCAAATTACTGTGATTGCATTGTTAGATATGCTTCAGGAAATGGGCCCTGGGAGCTTGTCATCATTAGACACATTCATAGAAATATTCTAAATAAGAAATCACAAGATGAAGGTAAAACTACTTATTTAAGGCATTTTATATGAATTAAGTAATGATAGTGGAGTCATATAACTCTTTCTTAAGTATAATTCAGAACTGCTTTTGTGTTTCTTGGCATTTGAATATTTCATTGTCAGCCTTGAGGGTTATAAAATGAAAAGACAATACTGAATTTTTCTATTTTATAATGTGTACACCATCGAAGATAAATGCTAATTAATCTTTGCTTTCAACTTATTTACATTTCCCCCCTTTTCTTTTCATTGCAAAACAGTGTAACTCCAGCATTAAAGAACATTTTGAAAAATGAGAGAAAAACATAACCATCCTATCATTCACATATAACTATTTTGTGTATTTCTGGTCCATCTTTGTTCTTACATGTACACAGCTTTATGTGGCTGCACTCAGAGTATGCATATAATTTCAAATATGAATTTTAGAGTTGCATTTAAAAGAGGGTTATATTTCTACCTTTTGTCAAAATTTGATTATGTTAGAAAAACATAATCCAGACAAGGTGTCCAGACACCTTGTTCAGACATCTGAAGTAACTTCAATAATATCACTATACAATAATCCCCATCTGTATTCCTTCAGAAGAGGCATTGGAGAAATAATTAATCATCTTAGGTTCCTAACAAGCCCCTCTCAGGCATACAGTGATTTCCTTCTGAAGAAGTTCCAGACCCGGGTTATGTTTCTTACAGATGCTTGGAGGCAAATAATCTTTCACCAAATCATCAGGAGTCAAGGGAATCTTTTTCAGGAGGGAAAACCCACTTGGGATTGGGAACAAGATCTGCTACAGTGGTGATTTGTGTCTTCTCAGATGGTCTTTGATTATAGTTTTGTGCATTTTTTGGCTTCTATTATTTTTTATTGTTGTTTTGCCCTTGGTTTAACTTAGGGTTCTCTGTGTGCTGTAGTTCTGTGGATTTTTTTCAAATTTTTATTCTGTACCATATATATAATCTTTTTCCCCTTTAATCACACTCAGATATATATTTCAGTGCTGTTAATTACATTCAGAATGTGCTACCATTACCACCATCCATTACCAAAACATTTCCATTATTCCAAATAGAAACCCTATACATTTTAAGCCTTAACTTCCATTCCTTATCCCCAACCTGCTAGAATCTATGTTCTAGATTCTGACTCAATGAGTTTTCTCATTGTAATTGTTTCAAATAAATGAGATCATACAGTATTTGTCCTTTTGTGTCTAGCTTATTTCACTCACCATGATGTCTTCAGGTTCATCCATGTTGCATGTATCAGAACTTAATTCCTTTTTACACCTGAATAATATTCCATAGTGTGTATACACCATAGTTTGTTTATCCATTCATTGGTTGATGGATACTTGGGTTGCTTCCATCTTTTGGCAATTGTGAATAATGCTGCTATGAACATTGTGCACAAATATATGTTGGAGTCCTTGGTTTCAACTCTTCAGGGTATATGCCTAGTAATGGGATTGCCAGGTCATACGGTAGTTCTATACTTACCTTCCTGAGGAACTGCCAAACTGTCTTCCACAGAAGCTGCACCATTTAAATTACTACCATCAATGAATGAGTATTCCATTTTCTCTGCATCCTCTCTAAAACTTGTTATTTTCCATTTTTTTAAAATAGCAGCCATTCTCATGGACATGAAATGGTATCACATTGTGGTTTTGATTTGCATTTCCCTGATGGCTAATGTTGTTGAGCATCTTTTCATGTGCTTTCTGTCCATTTGTAAATCTTCTTTGGAGAGGTGTCCATTCAATTCTTTTGCCCAATTTTAATTTTTAGGTTGTTTGTCTTTTTGTTGTTAAGTTGAAGGATTTCTTTATATATATATATATTCTGAATATTAAACCTTTATCGGATATGTAGTTTCCAAATATTTTCTTCCATTGTGTAGGTTGCCCTTTTACTTTCATGATTAAGTCCTTTGAGGACCAAAAGTTTTCAGTTTTGGTGAGGTCCTATTTATCTATTTTTTCTTTCATTGCTTGTGCTTTGAGTGTAAAGTCTAAGAAACCATTGCCTAACACAAGGTTCTGAAGTTGCTTCCCTACATTTTCTTCTAGGAGTTTGATATGTTCTGGTTCTTTTATTTAGGTCTTTGATCCATTTTAAGTTATACTTATATCAAGTGTGAGGTATGAGTTCTCATTTTTTTTGGAAATGGAGATTTATTGAAAAGACCATTTCTTCCCAATTGAGTGGTCTTTGTCTCCTCATCAAAAATCAGTTGGCTATAAAAGTGGGGGTTGATTTCTTATCTCCCACTTCAAATCCATTGATCCATATGTCTGACCTTGTGTCAGTACCATGCTGCTTTGATTACTCTTGCTTTGTAAGACTTTTTTTTTTTTTATTTTTAGGGGGGGAAATGAAAATATAGTAAGTTTTAAGATCAGGAAGTTGAGCTCTCCAGCTTCAGTCTTCTTTTTCAAGATGACTTTAGCCATTTGGGGCCCCTTATCCTTCCATATAAAAATGATGAATGGCTTTCCCATTTATGCAAAGAAGGCTGCTGGAATTTTGATTGGGATTGCATTGAATCTATAAATGGATTTGTGTAGGATTGACATATTAACAATATTTAATCTTCCAATCCATGAACACAGAATGTCCTGCCATTTATTTAGGTCTCCTTTGATTTCTTTTAGCAATATTTTGTTGTTTTCTGTGTACAAGTCCTTTACATCCTTGGTTAGATTTATTACTAGATATTTGTTTCTTTTAGTTGCTATTATAAATGGAATTCTTTTCTTGATTTCTTCTTCCAATTGTTCATTGATGCATGTGTTAACACTACTGATTTTTGAGTGTTGATCTTGTACCCCACCACCTTGATGAATTCATTTATTACCTCTAGGAGCTTTGTTATGGATTTTTTCAGGATTTTCTGTATATAGGATCCTGTCATCTGCAAATAGTGGGGGTTTTACGCCTTCCTTTCCAGTGTAGATTCCTTTTATTTCTTTTTCTTGCCAAATTGCTTTAGCTAGAATTTCTAGCACAGCGTTGAATAACAGTGTTGACAGTGGGTATCCTTGTCTTGTTCCAGACTTTAGAGGGGAATCTTTCAGTCTTTCACCATTGAGAATGTTAGTGGTGGGTTTTTCATATATGCCCTTTATCATGTTAAGGAAGTTTCTTTATTTTCCTATCTTTTGAAGTATTTTTATCAAGAAAGGATACTAGATTTTGTCAAATGCTTTTTCTGCATCTATTAAGATGATAATGGTTCCCCCCTTTGATTTGTTAATGTGATGTGCTACATTAATTGATTTTCTTGTGTTGAATCATCTGTCCATACCTGGGATAAAACCCACTTGATCATGGTATATAATTCTCTTAATGTGCTGTTAGATTTGATTTGCAAGTATTTTGTTGAGGATTTTTGCATCTATATTCATTATAGTAATTGGTCTGTAATTTTTTTTTTTTTTTTTTTTTTTTAGTATCTTTATCTGGCTTTGGTATGGGAGTGATGTTGGCTTATAGAATGAGTTAGGTAGTGTTCCCTCCTCTTCAATTTTTTGGAAGCATTTGGACTGAATTTGAGTTAAGTCTTCTCGGAATATTTAGTAGAATTTCCCTGTGAAGCAATCTTGTCCTAGGCTTGTATTTGTTGGGAGGTTATTGATCACTGATTCAGTCTCTACTAGTAATCGGTTAATTGAGATCTTCTGTTTCTTCTTGAGTCAGTGCAGGTAGTTTGTGTGTTTCTAAGAATTTGTCCATTTCATCTAGGTTATCTAACTTATTGGTGTACCATTGTTCATAGTATTCTCTTACTGTCTTTTTTATTTTGGAAGGGTTGATGATAATGTCCCCCTTTTCATTTCTGATTTTCATTATTTTTATCCTCTCTATGCTTTTCTTCATTAGTCTAGCTAAAGGTTTGTCAATTTATTGAGCTTTTAAAAGAACTAACTTTTGGTTTTGTTGATTTTCTCTATTTTTTTTTTTCTATTTCATTTATCTCTGCTTCAATCTTTGCTATTTTCTTCCTTCTACTTACTTTGGCTTTAGTTTGCTCTCCTTTTTCTTGTTCTTCCAATTTTGAGGTTAGGTCTCTCATTTAGAGTTTTTCTTCTTTTTTAATGTAAGCATTTAGAGCTGTAATTTACCTCTCAACACTGCATTTGCTGCATCCTGTAAATTCTTGTATGTTGTATTTTCATTTAATTCACCTCAAGATATTTTCTAATTTTGCTGGTGATTTCTTGTTTAACCCATTTATTGTTTAAGAGTATGTCGTTTAATTTCCATATATTTGGGAATTTCCCATTTCTCCTTCTGTTATTGATTTCTAGCTTCATTCCATTGAGGCAGAGAATATACATTATATGATTTCAATATTTTTGAATTTTTTGAGACTTGTTTTGTGACCTAATATATAGTCTATACTGGAGAATGATCCACGTGCACTTGAAAAGAATGTGTATTCTGGTTTTTTTTTGGGGGGGTGGGGGGGCAGGGGGGTGAAGTGTTCTATATATGCCTGTTAGGTCTAATTGATTTAGAGTATCATTCAAGACTTACTGATCTTCTGATGTATCCATTATTGAAATTGGTGTGTTAAAATCTCCTACTAATGATGTAGAAACATCAATTTCTTCCTTCAAATCTGTCAGTATTTGCTTCATATACTTTGGGGCTCTGCTTTTCAGTGCATATATATATGTATTTATAATTGCTACATTGTCTTGTTGAATTCTCCTCTTTATCAGTATGTAATGACCTCCTTTGTCCCTCATAACTGTTTTTGACTAAAAGTCTATTTTATCTGATCTTAGTATAGCTAGCCCAGCTCTCTTTTGATTACTACCAGCAATCCAAAGTCACCAATCAAAAGCCATTATCAGTGACTGGCTGAGCCCAACCCTTTTCTTGGGGAAGAGAATCTTTATGTCTCTTTCTGTCATACACAATTTAGCTGGGGACTGGACCCCTCAGCAGCCTGCCACAAGAGGGAGGATGGGTGCTGGTAACTGCCAAATGGGAGAGCAATTTACTGTTCTTTCCCATCATTTATCATCCTTTTCCTCCCACTCTTCCCTGGATGCTATACAGTATTCTTCTGGTCTCCAAAGTTTCAAAATAGTTGTTTCAGACAGTTCCTGCCTGTTTAATAGTTGTTCCAGTGGAAGGACTGAGTCCTGGAGCTCCCTACTCCACCATCTTCCCACAATTGATATTTTGGCTTCTATCTTGATGCAAAGTCTATGACTGACATTGTCTCAGAACAATTACGACAATGGCATGTATTTCACAATTGGTGTTAATTATTTCATATACTATCATGTTTCAAGTTTGTGGTAGATTGCTTGCAAATGTGGCCCTCACTTTCTACCTCTCCCTGTATTTGTTCTCTTTGCAAAGTGACTTTGTCACTCTTCCCCAGCAAGAAGTAGAGTTTATTTCGCCATCCCTGGAATCTGGGTGGCGTTTGTGTCATGCTTTGGCCAATGTAATGCAGCAGAAATGATGGAGTGTCACTTTTAAGTTTAGGCTTCAAGATGTCACACACACTTCCATTCATACCCATGGAACATTGTCCAACCAATGTGAACTAACCTGGGATATCCTGCTGGAGGATGAGATACCATGTGGAGTAGGGCCAAGTCAACCCAACTGAGACCATCGTAGACAAGCCAGCTGCCAGCCAATCACCAGCTGACCATGATGCAGCATGAGCCCAGTCAAGATTAGCTGAGCTCAGTCCAGGTGAGCAGAACTACCCAGTTGGGAAATAATACTTGGTTGTTATTTTAAGCCACTAACTTGTGGAGTCTTTATTGTAAGTCACTATTTTTGGTAGTACATAACTGACACATTTTGGACAATTCTAAAAATTTTTCCCTTATATTTCTATTGTAATAAGTTGCAAAATTGGGGTGGTGGCATAGAGAAGGCATAGGCCTTGCTCCCATTGCTGTCATGTTTTTTTCCAAGAAAGGCCTAATATTTGTAGAGACTATAGATTGACTGAGGAGATCTGACAACCTCCCTCTGTGCTTTCATGTCCAAGGCTGTTTTCTACGACAAGGTTAGTGTGAGGTAGGACTGCCCTTATTTTATTTCCCCCATTTTTTCCCAATCTACCAAGTCTATAATGTCTTCTCAGCAGATTTTCAAGAGAGCAGGAAACTGGAAAAGATAAAGGAAAATTTATGTGGTATTGTTAAGGGAAAAAATGGCCTCTATAGCTGCAAGGTAACATCTAATTACACTCAGATTCAGGCCAGGCTCCTGATCAATAGCAGTGCCCAATTCACTAGGAACTTAGAAAATCGCCTGAAATTTAAGCATTTAATTCTCGAGCAGAGGAGATGCTGCTTTTGTTATTTGTTTTCATTTTAATTTTGAATGATTTAGGATATATACTCACCTTTAACTCAGATGTAGCATTTCTTAGTACAGTATGTGCACAACAAATTCCTTATATGAAATTATGCTGTTGCAACAGCTTAGGTATATTACAAGTCAAACAAATCCCCAGCAACAACCCTTCAGCAAACAGCAAGTATAGTAGTCAGCCAGTCTTGGTCCCGTATATGGCGTCAAGTTCCCCATTTCTTATTAATAAGGTCTGATAAGGAGGTTGAATAAGTTATTTGAGGAAGAAGGAAAATTGACTAAATCTGATTTTCCAACATTTTTTAGAGGTTCATATTATATGCTCTATTGTAAAAAAAAGCACACAAATATTTTTAGAAAATTTGTAAAATACATAAAAATAGGGAAAAAATAGTCCATCATAATGGTATCACTCAAAGAGAACCACTATTAGAAGTTTATAGTATTTATTTCTTGTCTTTCACATTTTTTTCTGTATATAATTGAAAATGCAAATAAATAAACAAACATAAAACACTCATATAAAACCTTAATAAGGACCAAAGCAAAGTCAGACATTCAACCGGATGTGGAAGACAAGCACATGGCATCCCCTTCTCTAAAGAATGGGGATGAAGATGATATCACAGGGTGGTTGTGAGAATCAAGTGAAGTCATAGACAGAACCTGGCAGAGAGAAGTTAGTATTAATAATATTAATAATTACAAAAAGAGCAAACATTCGTTGAGAGCTTACTATGTGCCAGGCGGTGTTCTAATCACTATATATATTTTTTAACTCACTTAATCCTCCCAACCACACTGTGAGTCAGATGTTACTATGATCTCCATTTTATATGTAAGGAAATGAGGCAAGACATTAAGTAACTTGGTTAAAGATGGAGCCAAGATTCAAATTCATGCAGTACTATAAACGTATGGTATCCTTGCTCTTATACATTATGCTATTATTTATAATTATCTTTATTTTAATTATGAACCTGGACTCCCCAGGGACTCCAACAGGTACCTCAACCACTTAAAAGGAGCCCATTTGGCACAGCTGTGGAGAATTTCACCTCTCCATTGCAATCATTTATTGGCTTAAAAGCATTTTCCTTTGAAACTGAAATCCTAGTGTCATCCATCACAATTCATTTAGGTTATTGCCTATCAGAACATTTTCTTATTTCCGCTTTTCTTTCAGAACATAATAAATTACATTCAAATGGCAGCCATGGAGGAGACTTTCCTTGCCTTCTTTATCAACAAAGCTGATCGATGGGAGCTAAAGCCCCGGGGAAGCAGCATCTGTTAGAACTCAAGGATCTCCGCTCAAGCTGAGGATGAAATTAACAGCTGCAAAGTAGTTTGCAGCTCAACATTTGTTCAAGTCTGGCACATGCACACATCATTAGCAACTATATTTGAGAAGAAAGAGCAAGGAGGTGAGGAGGAAAGTGGATCTGATTAAAAGGATATTCAAAAAAGAAAATTCAGAGCATTTGGGTAAAAACCTTGTAGCTAAAATGAATGAACTTGAGAGTGGAGCAAACAGCCAGGTAAGTTTGGGAGATGCTGATGGGCAATTTGGGTAATTTTACCTCTGCTCCTTCCAAAACAAAGTCTTTTCAGGTGGTGAATTCCACAGAGTGGCTGTCTCTCTTACTGAGCTCTGTTTGCTACATCTCCTCCACTAAAATGAAACTTCTATATGGGCAAAGACTTTGCTGTCTTGTTCAGTGCTGTGATTTTGGCACATAGTAGATAAAATTAAATATTCATGAATAAGTCAGTGTATACTTGCTCAAAGCTTGCCTTGACCTGAGCTCCATAGGTAAGAGTGGAAATGTTCAACAGGAATCAGAAGCAATGTATGGGAAGAAGAGTGTTCATTCACTAAAAGTGATGGTTAATTAGAGTGTAGGGAATCTGCAGTGAAATATTAGGGGAATGCCTCTGTGTGCACATGGTACTCTAGGCATTGAGAGAAATGCAATAGAAAAACAATCAAAGGGAGCAGCACACCTTTGCTGAGGATATTGGCCAGGCAGGTTCTCAGCTCATTAGCTGCATTAGCACATTTAACCTCAACACCACCTACAGGGTAGGACCAATCCCTGTCATCCTCCCCTCCAGTTGACATATGAGGCAACTGGTGCCAGGTCAATTAAGTGGCTTGCCCAGGGTCCTAAAGCTATTAGAAGGAGCCAGGATTTACATCCACCATGCTCTTTATTCTCCATGATTTGAGCTATCCAGAAGCCTAAACTTAATTTGAGAAAAAAACGCTAATACAAAGTGTCAACAATAGGGGATGGGGTCTATCAGAATGATGTAGTTTTTACATGACTTTTCTGTAAACCTACAACTTCACTAATTAAAAAAAATGAGTAAATTATGTAGAGATTCAGTATTCATAATCCTTTGTTAAATTCCTTCTTGTCTGTTTCTACCCCTTCCTCTGGTTTAATCACTTTCCTGAACTTCAGGGATATCTAGGCAGTGACCACCCTAACTTGTTCATGTTGAAAAGGGGTGTTGACTTTATGCAAAAAGGAGACACATCTGGTTGATGTTCTTGAAGAGGCTATTGCCTCTGGGGTTTGGGACTTATGAGTCATAGGAGTTCTCTGAAGTATTTAAGTTTCTGAAGGATAAACTTAGTGAGTGAAACTCTTAGTCTCAGATAGGGATCTGGGTATTCTTTAAGGTTTCCAGGACTACTGTTGACTTGGGCTTATTAGAAGAGCTAGAAGGAAAGAATTGAAATGGTGGAACTGTAACACATAGCATCCTTTGAGATTTGTTCTATAGATACTTGTTGAATTGTGATTGGAAAGTTATCACCTTTTGTATATGTGTCATATTTCACAATAAGGAAATAACTGAAACTATGGTGCTGTAACTCATAACATTTTTGAAAATTTCCTATATAACTGCTTGTTCAATCATACTTTGAAAGATATTATCTTTTTGTATGTATATTATATTTCACAATAAGGAAATAACTGAAACTATGGAAATATAACCCATAACATTCATTGAAATTTGCTCTCCACTTGTTAAATTTGCACTTGGAAAGTTATCACTTCTATATATATATGTTATATTCTACAATAAAAATGATTTAAAATAATAGTAATTAAAAAAAAACCATTATGTTAAGCAAAAGAAACCAGACACAAAGTACTACATATTGTATGATTGCATTTATATAAAATATATAAACAAATCTATAGTGACAAATAAATTGGTGGTTATATAGGGCTGGGGAAGGATAGAGAGATTGATACGTGACTGCTAAGAGGTATGGAGTTTTTCTTTTTGGAGTAATGAAAATGATTGTGGTGATGAATTCAGAACTCTGTGGTTATACAAAAAGCCATTGATTATAGACTTTGGATGAATTGTACGGTATGTGAATAAATTGCAATAAAATTGTGTTTAAAAAAATGAAACACATATGAAGCAGAGAACAATGAAGTCTTAATCTCTGTGGCCCTGGTAACAAAAAGGAGAGGAGTAAATGTAGACAAGAGTTTTGAAAGCGGGCTTCTGGAAGGAGGTAGTACTTGAGCCGAGTCTTGAATTTGGTCATGAGTCTACTCATATATCCATCTATCCATCCTACCATATACTCATCCTCCTGTACACTCATCTAAAAAACATGTATTGAGCTCTGAGTACATGCCAGACACTGCACTGAGTACTGAAGTTGTTGATTTTGTGTAGGAAGAGAAGAGAGGAATATTCATATTTGAGCAGTCTTAGCTTCTCTGTCCCGGAGGGCTAAAATTAAACCATGTGCACACTCACCCAGGGGCCCTCCCTCAGAAGGACAGTTTGGTGCTGTCTATCAAAACTGAGAAGGCTAATACCCTCGGTGCCGCAATCCTACTTCCAGGAATTTACCTGCAGAGAAATGACCTGGGCACGAGGTTTTCAGGGCAGTACCATTTTTAATAACAAAGGATTAGAAATGGCTCACGTGTTCATCAAAAGGGAATGGCTTAAATAAAACATGATAATACATCCAAAGAGATTACTAAGCAGCTGTAAAATAAGAATGGTGAAGCTTTTTATATACTCAGATGGGGATATCTCCAAGACATTTAAGTAAAAAAAAAAAAAAAAAACAGAAACAGCAAAAAGCATATAAATGTATAGTATGCCACTATTTGGATATAAGGGAGAGAAAATGTAAGTGTAATTGGTTAGGTATCTATAAAATATCTCTGGAAGGATATACCCGGCACTGCTAACATTTGTGGCTTTCGGTGGAGGGAGTAGGTAGCTGATGGCAAGAGAGGGAGGAAGGATTTTCACTGAATGCCCTATTGTATCTTTTGAATTTTGAAACTTGTGAATATATTGCCTCTATTTCCCTGCATTATATATTCTTTTAATTCATGTGCCCAGACCAAAGTCTTAGTGATCCATCTACGTACGAATGCTAGAGTTTTAATTTTGGACTCCCAAAGCTCCCAGGGCAATTAGAAGGGAATCTGTGACTCCCACCTCCAGCACTGTGACATTTAGTTTATGTCCGTGGCTGGCTCAGGTGCCCTCCCAGGGTCCACTTCCGTTTCCCAGACCTGTGACTCACACTCTACACCTGCTCTGGAGCTGGTTTTCTCTTTGTCACTAAGGTGACCATACAGTTTCTCTTCCAAACTTCCATATTTTTGAGAATGAGAGGGCACACTGTTCATGACTACCCCAGAGCAACAGTTGAAAATGTGTCTTATTTCTTGATCTGCCTGAATCGCAACTGTTAACACATAATGCAGCAAGAATTTGAAAGGCGAGGCTATGGGATAAAATTTGCTTGGGGGTAACATTTGGCAATGCGGAGGTAAAAAGGGAGGGAGATACGTCATGAGACAATTGTAATAGTCTAGGCTTGTGCTGCCCAATATGCTAGCTACTAACCACATGTGACTATTTAAATTAAAAATTAAATAGTTTTTTAAATTAAATAAAAAATTCGATTCCTCAGTTGCGCTAGGCACATTTCGGGTGCTCAGCAACCACATGCACGTGTGACTGGTGGCAACTGTATTGGACAGCAAAGATATAGAGCATTGCCCTCATCATAGAGAGTTCTATTGGAAAGTGTTGACTAGCTACTGGAATGATGGGGCCCTAGTCAAAGATGGTGGCAATTAAGCCTTTTCTGCTTTCCAGTCTCAATAGCCCTCTTTTCTCTGATTTCCAACTGGACTGAGCTCCATCCTATTTTCTAAGGCAAATCCTGACTATAATAAGAAGGCGATACTGAAAACTTTAGTTTTAAGCATAAAAATAAAATATTAAAGAAAATTTAGAAAATATAGGAAGGTAGATAGAAAGGGGGAGGGGACCTTGTCTTACCCCCTAATACTACCATAGTTAACATAGTTGGTGGTTAGGAATTTGTTTTTTTTTTTTTTTTGCTTTTAATTATTGAAATATTTTTACTCTCTATGATGATCAGCAAATAACATCTCCATCATAGAAAATTAAAAGCACAGATGAATGTAAGAAGAATATATATTATCCATTATTCTATCTTATGAAGATCATCGCTATAAAAACAAAAATATATTTGGCAGTCTTTTGTTTATTCATGATTTCCTTTGTATAAGTGAGATGACACTTTATATACAATGTTCATTCCTGCTTAAAAAATGTTTAATTAGCACATATTGCAAACATTTCCTTATGTCATTAGAATCTCTTTACAGATTTAATTGTAATGACTATATAATATTCCATGGTGTCATTTTCATTAATTTTCTTGACTATTAAGTAGCTTCCTTTTGTTTTACTTTTATAAATAATGTTTCAACTTCTATCTTCTGCATACATCTTTGTCATTATTATTTCCTTAGGAAATTCTTAGAAATGAAATTTCTGAGTCTGTGGCTATAAGTATTTTTAAGGCTCTTGAACGTTGCCAAACTGCTTTTGAGAAAATGTGTGACAATTCAGATTTCCACCAGCAGTGTGAGTGCCAGTGCTGTCAGCATTAATTCTTCTTCCTTTAAAATCTTTTCTAATATATCATTTTGAGATACATCTTTTAAACTCTTCATAAGTTTGTACTTTTTCATATGCTAATCGGCCATTTTAATTTCTTCTTTAGTAAATATGCTGTTTATGTTCTTTGCCCATTTATCTACGGGGGACTTGTATCTACCTTTTCTTTTTTTAATTCAATTTTATTGAGCTATTACTCACATACCCTACAATCATCCAAAGTGTACAATCAGTTGTTCACAGTATCATCATATAATTGTGCATTCATCACCACAATCAATTTTTGAAACTTTTCATTACTCCAAAAAAATAAAAAAAGAATAAAAATAAAAAAGAACACCCAAAACATCCCATTCCCCCACCCTCATTATTCATTTAATTTTTGTCCCCATTTTTCTATTCATCTTTCTAAAAATCTAGATAAAGGGAGTGTGAGCCACAAGGTTTTCACAATCACACAGTCACACTGTGTAAACTACATAGTTATGCAGTAGTCTTCAAGAATCAAGGCTACAGTATCAGGTATTTCCTTCCAGCAATTCCAATACACTAAAAACTACAGAGGGATATCCATATAACTCATAAGAATAACCTCCAGAATGACCTCTCAACTCTATATGAAATCTCTCAGCCACTGAAATGCCATTTTGTTTCATTTCTCTTCCCCCTGTTGGTCAAGAAGGCTTTCTCAATCCCACAAGTGATATCTACCATTTTGATATTTATCTGTGTTAGGTGTTTTGAGTTGTTTTACATAGTTGTCATCATACTCATACTCAATGCACAATTATATGGTAGGAGGGATTTAAAGAACTCCATTCATTTATTGAATCATGTGTTCAATGAATATTTACTGAGGTTCTGCTATGTGCCAGACGCTGTTCCAGTCTCTGAGTACAACATATCAGTGACAAAAACAGACACAAATCCCTATCTTCATGAAATTTATATTCTTTTGGGAGATACAAACAATCAACAACAAATAAGGAAAACCATTTATGGGGTAGTAAGTCAACAGTAGTAAGTGTTATGGGAAAATAGAAGGTAGGGTGCATAGGGCTTGTTGGGGTCCAAAGTGTTTGCAATTTTGAAGAGAGTTGTCAGAGCAGGCCTTGCTGAGATGCAGACATTTGTGCAAAGTTTGAGGCAGGTGAGGGAATGAGCCCTGAGAGTAATCAGGTGAAAGAGGAAATAGCAAGTTCAAAGAATCTGAGGCAAGCCCTAACCCCATTCGCCATCCTGAAGAAAAGATATGCAGAGACTAGGAGGGGAGTGTTTACCAACATTTTATGGGAAGAAAATAAAGGGTTCTTCTACCTGTTCAGGATCACACTCCTCTTAATCTTATCAGGGTTTTTAAATGAGTGTAAAAAAGTGCTCGATTTTTTTTTAGAGAAGTTGTAGGTTTACAGAAAAGTCATGCATAAAAATGCATAAAATACCAAGTTCCCACATACCACCTTATTATTAACACCTTGTATTAGTGTGGTATACTTGTTATAATTCATGGAAGAACATTTTTATAACTGTACTATTAACTATAGTCCATTGTTTAAAATAGGGTTCACTGTTTGTATTGTACAGTCCTATGTTGTTTTTAAAATTTTTATTCTAGTAACATATACAAATATATATATTTATATAAATTTTCCCCTTTTAACCACATTCACATATACAATCCAGTGTTGTTAATTACATTCACAATGTTGTGCTACCATCGCCATCCATTACCAAAACTTTACAATCAATCTAAATAGAAACTCTATACAACTCAAGCATTAACTCCTCACTCCCCACCCCAAACCCAGCTGCCGGTAACCTATACTCCAGATTCTGAATCTATGAGTTTGTTTATTCTAATTATTTCATATAAGTGAGATCATTCAACATTTGTCCTCTTCTGTCTGACTAATGTCATGCAACATGATGTCTTCAAGGTTTATCCATGTTGTCACATGTATCAGAACATCATTCTTCTTTACAGCTTAATGGTATTACATTGTGTGTATATACCACATTTTGTTTATCCATTCAACTTGGTTGATGGACACCTGGGTTATGTGCTGGTTTGAATCTGTTATATACCCCAGAAAAGTCTATGTTCTTTTAATCCAATATTGTGGGGGCAGACCTAGTATGGGTGGGACCTTTTGATTAGGTTGTTTCCATGGAGATGCCCATCCAAGGTGGGTCTTAATCCCCTTGCTGAAATCCTCTATGAAACAATAAAAGGCATAGATATTTTAGAGAGAACTCAGAGAAGCTAAGAAAACACCCTGGGAGAAACAAGAAGGACCCACAAGGGAAGCTAAGAGAGAAGCTCAGAGACTTTTTGATGAAAGCTGTTTTGAAACCAGAACCCAGGAGAAGACAGACAATTGCCATGTGCCTTTCCAAGTGACAGAGGAACCCTGGATTCTGTTGGTCTTTCCTCAGAGAAGGTATCTTCCTCTTGATGCCTTAATTTGGACATTTTCATGGATGGACTTAGAACTGTAAATTTGCAATGTAATAAATCCCCATTGAAAAAGCCAACCCATTTCTGATATATTGCATTCTGACAGCTTTAAAAAACAGAAAGGTTGCTTTCATATTTTGACAATTGTGAATAATGTAGCTATGAACATCAGTGTGCAAATATCTGTTCATGTCCCTACTTCCAGTTCTTTTGGGTATATACCTAGAGGTGGGGTTGCTGAGTCATATGGTAATTCTGTATTTAACTTTCTGAGGAACTGCCAAACCGTCTTCCACAGCAGCTGTACCATTTTACATTACCACCAAGTTTCATAATTTTAAAGGTCACAATTTTCCTGAGTTGGCAACCTACTTTTATTTTGATTGCATTCTTTATACTTGAGAAACAGTTCTGACACCAGTAGACTGGGGTTCAAATTCTGGCTCTGACATTTGCTGGCCATTGGGCAAACCAATATTTTCTTACCCTGTTTCTCCATCTAAGGTGGAGTAAGGGGAGTGGGAATGGGGGATAATATCTACTTCCCACTGTTGGCAGGATTTGAAGTGTGGAGTAGTCTTTGGTACATAGAAAGTGATCAATTAATGTTTGACCTGTTCCTGTTCCTCAGTTCTACTTCATCTCTCTCATCGCAAAAGGTATTTTCATGTCCTTATTGGTCTAAAAGATTAAAACTTACCTACAAGCTGTGAAGGCTATGAAAAATAAAGCACCACATCTTTGAGTTCATCATTTATCGTGTCCTTTTTCTATAAATTCAATTTTATTGACATATATTCATACACAATATGATCCATCCAAAGTATACAATCAGTGGCTCACAGTATCATCATATAGTTGTGCATTCATCACCACAATCAAATTTAGAACATTTTCATTACTCCAAAATAAAGAAAAAATAAGAATAAAAAAGAATACCCAAAACATCCCATACCCCTTATCCCCCCTATTATTTATATATTTTTGTCTTTATTTTATTACTCATCTGCCCATACATTGGGTAAAGGGAGTCTCAGTTCCATGATAAAGCTATATAGTTAAACCATCATCTCCAAGAGTCAAGTCTACTGGATTTACAGTTCAACAGATTCTGGTATTACCTTCTAGCTATTCTAATACACTAGAAATGAAAAAGGGATATTTATATAATGAATAAGAATAGCCTCCAAAATGACCTCTTGACTCTATTTGAAATCTCTTAGCCACTGAAACTTTATTTTGTTTCATTTCTATTCCTCCTTTTGGTCAAGAAGGCTTTCTCAATCCCACAATGCCAGGGCCAGGCTCATCCCTGGGAGTCACGTCCCATGTTGCGAGGGAGATGTACCCCCGTGGGGTCATGTCCTACATAGTGGGGAGGTTAGTGAGTTTATTTGCAAAGTTGGCTGAGAGAGACAGGTCAAATCTGAGCAACAAAAGAGGTTGTCTGGGAGTGACTCTTAGGCACAATTATAAGTAGACTTAGCTGCTTCTTTGCAGAAATAAGTTTCATAAGGGCAAGTCCCTAGACCGAGGGCTTGGCTAATTAATCACGAGTCTCCAACGCTTGAGAGAATATCAGGAATTCCCCAGGTGGGAAAGTTTAATATAAGAATCACTCTTAACAGTGATTCTAAAGTTCTCTGCAAATATAAACTGTAGCTGCAAGATGACAGATTTACTGTCAGGATCCTTAGACAGAGCTGAAATAGACATAGCAAATAATATAATTAGTTCACATTTGTAATATCATTTTAGAGTTTAAAGAAAAATTTTATATCCATTCTTCTTTTGATCTTCTCATTTGAGGTGTATTGTTATTATTATATTATTATTGCTATTATTTCCAGTTTACTGATGAAACTGAGATGCAAAGAGATTGTATTATTCAAGAATATATAGATGGTTTGTGATTCTCTGGTGAGAGTTCTTGTCTTCTGTTCCCTCTATATCCAACAATATTAGCTGAGATAGGTTTTAAAAATGACATCTGTACATATTTATTAAATTAATGGGTAAGTATTGGTAGAATGTGTGGTCATGTTGGAAAACATTGGACCCTGCCAGGGTAAGGAATACTCTTGTGGGCAGTTCTGTTAACTCTCAACCTACATCTGCTTTGTGCATCAGGCCAGGGGATGACACTGAGAGAATGGGATAGGTGTTCTTTGAGTAACTTCTCACATTTTATGCCAAGTTCACACACATTAACAGGCCTATAAGCTAATCAACAATGGGGCCTGAGTCTTATTTCTTTCTAGTTGCTGCAGTATCTTGTATGCTATAGATGCTTTCTAAACTTCTTTTAAATGAATGCTGTTATTGTATCCACAGGACATTTCTGGAAGATAAGGAGGATAGATGATCTCCCCATGGAATAGGTGTGGCGGTGGAGGCCCACAGAGGCTGAGTGATGGGCTGGATGTCACAGAGCTAAGAAGCAGTGTAGCAGGGAGTGGGATACTGATTCCCAGGCTCCCACCCCAGTGTTTCTCACACTGCCCTGTACCCTGCTCAGCCCTTTAGCTACTTTATCTTAATTTTTTTTGTATTAGAGAAGTTATTTACAGAAAAATCATGCAGAAAACAGATTTCCCATATACCCTCCTCACACAGATATTTTTCCCTATTATTAATGCTTTGCATTAGCGTGATACCTTTGTTACAATTGATAAAACAATATTGTTATAATTGTACTATTAACTATAATCCAAAGTTTATATTAGGGTTCACTGTTTGTGTTGTACAGTCCTAGGGCTTTTAAAAATTGTATTCTAGTAACATGTATGCAATCTAGAATTTCCCCTGTTAACTACATTCTAATATATAATTCACAATGTTGTGCTGCCATCATCATCATCCAGTACCAAAAGTTTTCCATCACCCCAAACAGAAAGTCAGTACCAAGTAAGCATCAACTTCTTACTTCCTTCCTCTTCCCCAGCCCCTGTATTCTAGTTTCTGACTGTATGAATTTGCTTTTTCTAGTTATTTCGTATCCGTGAGATCAGCTACTTTATCTTTGAATCCAATGCCCTCACTCACATGCCCTCCAAAGGCCTGTGGAGGTAACCCTTTTCTCTCATCAGAAGCCTGTGTCTTTCTCTTCAGGGAGTAAGAGAAAATTGGTCTGGTTCTTGCTCTCTTTCAGTGAACATAAATGTGCATCCTTTTTAAAAATATGGCCCCCACTCTTGAAAACACCAGTGTGTTTTCCTTCCCTGCATCCTTGTTGCAGGTGATTTGCTCATAGGCCAATTTTATCACCTGACTGAGAATTCCAACAAATGAACAGGACCACAAAGCAACCTTCAGAGACCTCAAGTCTGTTCTTGACCTTTGCCCCCAAAAGCTAAGTCTCTTTTTCCACAGTTGGACTGAGGTAAATTCTGAACGTCTCTGGAGACATCTCCTGTTCTGATCCCATGGACCCTAAGATTCACTACCCCACTTTTACAAAATCTGCTCCTCTTCTTCGTTTCCCTCTCTTGATAAATGGCACCACTTATAAGCAAGAATCCCAAGCATCATTTCCCTCTTCCTCTTTGTGGCAAGCAGACCTTAAAACGGCCCCATGGTCCCTACTTCTTGGCGTTCACATTCTTGTGTAATCTCCTCTCCTCGAGTGTGGGCAGGACCTGTGACTTGCTTCTAACCAATAGGATTTGACCAAAGTGATGGAATGTGACTTCCATGATTAGGCTACATCAGATTGTAACTTCTGTCTTGTTAGCACTATCTTTCTTGCTGGCTTTCTTAAAGCAAGCTTCCATGTTGGGGAAGCCCACATAGCAAGGAACAAGGAAAATCTCCAGTCAACGGCCAGCAAGGAATTGCAGCCCTCAATACAACTGAATTTTCTCAGCAACCATGTGAGCTTAGAAGTGGCTCCTTCCCCAGTCAAGCCTTCAGATGGGTCCCCAGCCCAGGCCATCCCTTTGATTTGTGCCTCACAAAAGACACTGAAGCAGAGGAGTTTGTTGATCCATGCCTGGACTTCTGACCCAGAAGCTGCACAATCATAAGTGTGCATTGTTTTAAGCCACTACCTTTGTGGTAATTTGCTACACAGTGATAGATAACTTATATGCTCCTCTAGTAGATATAATTAGTCACTAAGCCCATTCAGCCTACCTCTCAGAGAGCTCTTGAATCTCTGTTCTTCTATACTCCAATTGCCTCTGGTTTGTGTCAACCTTCACCAGCTGTCTTTTGGATAAAGCAATTGCCTGCTCTATCAGTCAGTGTTCCAGCAAGAGACAGGTCATGATCAAAGGGTTTAACTGAAGAGTGATATGGGCAGTGTTAAGAGCACAACCAAGGGAGAAGGTATCCAAGGAATAGCAACAGCAAGAGGGCAGTATTATCCTCAGGCCTACAAGGTCAAGGGGAGGGAATAGTGTTACTGGAGTTTGATGAGAGCTGGAATCATGGAAGAAAGATTGTCTGGCTGGAGGTATGGCTATTAGTAGAGGAAGAACACAGCTGCTGCCAGAATTGTGGCAAGGGAAGGGGAGCAGGTAAATAAACACCCCCAATTTTTTATACTCCTTCCTTCCAATCTTTTCTGTGTCCCCCATTGGGCAAACCCATTCAGAAGCTATAGGACAAAGGAGCCAGAGTGATATAGTACCAAGAGTCCAAACTTTTGGGGGCACAGAGCAAAGCAGAGAAGGGTAGAGGGAGTGGGTCCAGGGTGAGGAAGCCAATGGAAAATAACCAGAATATCTTCTAATTGAACTCCCTCCTTTTATCTTGCTCAACTCCAATCTGCCCTCTACACAGCCATCAATGCTTTCTAAAACAACACTCTTGATTCAAAAACATTGGGACTCCCCATTGCTTCCCAAATACAGTTCAAAATCTTCAGTGCAGCACTCAAAGCCCTTTTCTTTCTGGCTTTAACCCACTTGCTCTGCATTTCCTGACTCCTCAGCTTGCTCATATGTTCTAGTCACACCAAACTCTCATGTGCAAAAAGCCATACTCTCTCCCTGGCTGCTCCATGTTTTGTTTTCTGGAATGCCCATCTCTCTCCCACAGAAAAACAATCCTGTTTATCCTTTCAGGCCCAGCTCCACCCTAGAGAAACTCACTATCTGCATAGGCTCAGTCCTTTTCTCCCTACAGTGTGTTCCCACAGTGCTTAAAATTTGTCCTTTCTATAACATGGACCTCAAGACAAGACATTAATTGCATTCACAATATTTCTTAATCTTTACCAGTCCATGGGTACAAACAGGATCACATTTGTAGGAATAACTTAAATTTCCCCTTCACCTATGTAATATAGTATCTTTAGGCCCTCTTTTAGTTTCAAAGATCCTTGAAGGCATTCTTGACAGGTATAACAGGAACTCAGTAGCAGCCTCTTGGTTCCAACTCCTTGGGCCCTCCAGTGATATCAACTATTTGCCAGGCTCTCATGAGGGTAGCACTACACCTGCACTTCTGCGACCCTCCTGGTGCCCACTATGATGACCACACTGAGGTCCACGCCTGTTCTGTTGTCACCTGACGTCCCCAAAGCTGCAAGCTGCTATTGCTACCAGAGCAATACGGCTTCTCTGTAGTCTCAGCTGGGCTGAAGCCTGCAACATTCCACACTGTAATGGGGACAATGCCCATTTCCCTCCCTCTATATCGCACTTTGTCACCTGGTCACCAAAGCAATACAGCTTGGCTTTGTGCGTTCAAGAGTCCTCCTGAAAACAAATACTTTAGCTTTGCCTGCAACCCCTAAGGGTTCAGAAAGGAGCTTGTGGAGCCAGGTTGGAAAATAAGCACCATGCCATCATCTCCAATCCCACATCTCTTTCAATCAGGCCCCTTCCTCCATGCGAATCAGCTCACGCAAATAGATGCCTACAGGTCACCTTTGCAGCCATATCATCAGGTGTATTTGAGGCCTGGTCTCAAATTGGGCACATCCCCTTCATTTATTTAGGTACTGGCCTCTGACTTGATTGTGAGACTTCTGTAGGCAGGATTGGGCTCCGTCTACCCCTGTCTGCACATAGCACAGGACAGTGTCTGGCATGTGATGGGAGCTCAATAAATATCTGCTGGGTAAAGGGCTGTTCAGCATCCTCAGAGAAATGGGCAATGATGTCATCTGTAATTTTAATTACCCTTTGGTAAAAAAATGAAAAGAAGGGGTCAGATCAGCCACCTGGGAGCCCTTAAACTCTAGCGGCTTGGTCCTGGAGTACATGTTTGTGTGGCTGCTTCCTTTTTGTCTCCAGATTAGGGAATTTATTGATCTTTGCATCCCCAGAGTTTAACACAAATAGAACCTCAGTAAATGTAGGTTTTCATGGAGCTTCCTTTGATATCCTTGTCTCAATCTGGATTCCCCTTAAAGTAGATCCTGAAGCAAGACTTGAAAGCAGTTAGTTTATTTGGGAGGTGTATTAGTTAGGGTTCTTTAAGGAAACAGAACCAACAGGTGATATCTGTAAATATGAGATTTTATAAAAGTGTCTCATGCAAATGTGGGGGTGCACGAGTCCAAATTCCACAAGGCAGGCAGCAAGGTGGCAATGCCAATGAAGATCTTTGATGAACTCTCCAGAAGATGCTGGCTGGCTGCAGAATAAGTGAAAGTTCTCTCTCTTCTCCCTTGAAGGTCTTCAACTGATTGGGTTAAATCCAGCTGATTGAATTCTCTCATTGAGGAAGACACTCCCTTCGTTGATGTAATCAGCCACAGATGGAATCAATTGGCTGATGATTTAACAAACCAATCTTCTGGTTTATTAACCAGCCACAAATGTCCTTGCAGTAATGGTTAGGCCAGTCCTTGCTTGACCAGACACCTGGGCACCATCACCTGGCCAAGTTGACAGATGAACCTAACCATCACAGGAGGTGATCCCAAGGAGCAGAAATGAGGAAGTTGAGAAAGCAAGACAGGGAAGAGAGAAAGTCAATGAAGGGAGTGTTCATGAATGAATTACTGCTGTGGGCAGCTGAGCTTGGTCCCGCTGGGGATCCTCTGAGAAAGCACATGGACCCACCATAGGGTCATTTGTTAGAATACAGGGAAGGAAGCCAGGTGTGTGTGTGTGTGTGTGTGTGTGTGTGTGTGTGTGTGTGTGTGTGTGTTATCCATTAGCTTCCATTCCTCATTGGTTGGGCATTGACCCCCCAGGGAGTTAATTTTCTCACATTTCTGGGTTGTTCCTGACATCAGAGCAAGCTCCATGATGCAAAAAGCCCTCAGCCCTCATGCAGAGAAGCAAAGAGAGGCAGGCACCTGAGGTAGGAAGCTGTCAGTAGGCTGAAGCTGTCTACTTCAGCTACAAATAAGCTCAGGTGGTACAGGCTGTGGAAGGGGCAGGCCAGCTACAGGGTCTGTGAAGTCCAGCCTTCTAGCTTGGGAGAGGAAGGGTGCATTTTTTCCATTTAAAAACACCTACTCCTGAGATTAATCTGCTTCTTGAGGCAGGATTGACAAATGTTTTTAGAAGATACCAGAAGGGTCAGTATTTTTAGCCATTAGATTTAGTTGTTATTAATGACACCAACTTTTACTCTCAAAAGGGTCTCTCTTTGGAAAATAAACTAATTGGTCACAATACTCTTAGAAAATAGCTGTGATTGCATGCCCGCATCCCAGCTATCATCATTAAGAGCTTGCTGTACATGAGTTCTGCATCCACTTCCATCCTGAGCCAATGAGAACTAGGACTGCGATGAGCAGGAACTCCCCACTTGCCCATTTGCACAGGAGAGCTGGAAGCCGGTTGTGGCTGGACACTTGGAGGGCTGGGGAGAGGACACCATCTTCCCACTTAATAAGCCATAGCAATGAATTTAGCTTGTCCACTTGCCTGGACTTCAGTCCATCCCCACTTCTCAGGTTCCATTCCAAATTCCTTCTGGAACTACAGATGATCCTAGATCCCTACTCAGTTGGGACTCTGACCTTCCCATCTTCTTCCAGCCCTTTTCTTATGGCTGGGACCAGCTTCTTGACCCCTTTCTGACTATGCTAGACATGACTGACCCAAATTATTGTGAAAAAACCCTACTGCTATTCAATGCCACTCGCTCTTGGCTCAGCCCCTTGGATCCCATCCCTCAGTCAGATTTGAGCTCACTGTGTACCTTGGTCTTGGTGCTGAGGCTGCTGGACCATCCCTGGAAAGGTTTGCCTTCTACTGTCTTAGTTGTTTTTCCCTTGTTCCCATGTCAAGCAGGTCCTGGAATTCCCAACATTCTCTAAGGCCAAGCCTGTCTAGTTGATAATAAGTTTTGGCACAGGATGGGTTGAATTAAGTGAGAAAAATTGAAGGGATAGAAAAAATGTGTTCCATAAGAGTCATTCATTTGGCCATTTATTCATTCATAAATTTCCTCAAACATCACTGAAATATCTGGTAACACAGTTCCAGGCTCTGAGTAGGCATTCAGTGTTTGTGTAATTGCACAGACCTGGTAGCAGGCAAAGAAGTATGCCTCCCAGGGCTTCTGAAAATCAGGTGGGTGAGAGTGTGGATGCATTAACCTTAACAATTCCTCTTGTGATGCAGGAAGGATGGCAATTTTGGCTGGGAAAAGTGCACTGTATTTATTGCATCAGCTAGGTGACCCTTTAAATAATAATAGTGTTGAAGAGAACTTTCTATTCTCTGGCTTAAATTTCCATGAAGTGGGTACTCTTGGCCTTTTTCTGTCCCCTTAGTCACTCCTCCCTAGCCAACTCCATATCCAGCTGCTCACAGGAAGGACAAGTTCAGTTTCACTTTAAGTTTTATAGGCTCAGGTCTTTGGAGGTGAGGCTGTGATGGTCCAGTGCTGCTTGGGACTGCAAATTCCAGGGTGCAGTGCTAGGAAGCACAGTTGTCCATAGACATACACTATGTTCTCCCTTACTGGCTATATTATAGTAAAGGATCTTTTGATCTCCATTTTCCGGACACTCATCTATCTGGCAATTAGTTCTCAATTCCAGTGGGAAGTAAGAATACTGGTTACTGGACCTCCTGAAACATAGTTCCAATTTTGTAGGGTTGATGTGATGATTAAATGAATCTTTAGGGTAGGACCCGGGAACTTAGTGAGGGCTTTAAAATGTTAGCTGTTTTGGTTTCCTAGGCTGCTCAAGCAAATACCATGAAATGGGTTGGGTTAAACAATGGGAACTTATTAGCTCATTATTTGAGGCAGGAAAAAAGTCCAAATCAAGTTGTGATCAAGGTGATGCTGCTTTCTTCCTGAAGACTGTGGGGTTCTGGGCTGGCTGCAGGGGACCCTTGGTCCTTAAGTTGTCACACAACCAAGCACATGGCAGTGTCTCCTGGTCTCTTCCTTCTCTTCCAGGTTCCATTGATGTTTACCTTCTTGCTTCCTAAAGCTTTTTTCTCACTCTGTCTGAATTTCATTCCACTTATAAAGAATGCCAGTAATAAGATTAAGACCCGTCTTGATTGGGCTGGATCACACTTCAACTGAAGTAACCTCATTAAAAAGTTCCTACTTACAGTGGGTTCACACCCACAGGAATGGATTAGATTTAAGAACATGTTTTTCTGGGGTACATACAGCTTCAAATCACCACATTAGCCATTTTTATTATTATTAATAAAAATAGAAACAGTTTATTAATTCCTCAATAAGCCTACATGTTGGGGGGAAAAAAAAGAGAACATTAATAAGTATGTATTTCAAGCACTGGCAAATAATATTTTGGACAAGGGAGGGAGAAATGGAGGGAAATGCATACATCAAAATGGGAATTGGGAGAAAGGAAGTGGGCCTTGTGGACTTAGTCATAGTAAAACCTAGAGAGGCCCAGATGGCTTCCCTGAAAGGAGGTCCAGAGGCTGGTCACCAGGCAGAGTCCTGGGCAGGCTTAGACAAATCCTGGACTGCTCCTCATTCATGAAAATAATCATTTCACCATTGCTTTGGGCAGGAGTGCCACATCTATTGTTTCCTGGAAGGCCAGGAGGGTGTTAAACAAAATAAAACGGCTCCCTGCATTGGGCAATGCTGAGAAGGACCCCTTCCTGAAAAAGGATTTTCCAAAAGACAAAAACAATTGACCTGCCTGGGCTTTCTGAGAAAATGGGACAGTGGAAGCACTCTGTAGAATTGCAGATAAGCAACACTTAGTGATAAGCCAGTTTCAGACCATGAGAAACAAGAATGGACAAGCATGCATACAAAACTAATTAATGTATATTGATTCCCACGTTGTAAGGTCCCCCCTCCCTATGTAAAATGGAAACAATGCCACTTGCATTCCTTATCTTGTGGCCCAATTTCCAAGCCAGCAATGTCAGGTCAAATCTTTCTCAGGATGCCATCTATTTGCCTTCCTTTTCCACTTATAAGAACACTTGTGAATTCATTGGGCCCACCCGGATAATTAGGCATAATCTCCCTATTTTCAAGTCATCCAATTAACAACCTTAATTCCATCTGCAACCTTAATTCTCTTTTGGCATGTAGCCTAACACGCTAGCAGGTCTTGAGGATCAGGACGAGGACTCCTTTGGAGGGCCATTATTCTGCGTACCACAGATATATACTTCTCATTTTAGAGATGAGGAAGCTGAAGCTTAAAGAAATAGAATCACTTGCCCAAGGTTGCATGCAAATGGTAGAGCTGAGATTCAAACTCTCTCTTACCCCCAAAGTCTGTGTTTTGGTGCTTTGTTTTGGGGCTTAGAGCACACACATATTCAAAGAGATGAAGAGAGGTCTGAAAAGGTATATAAAAAAATGCTCAGAATAGTTGACTCTCGATGATAGGATTACAGATTATTTAAATTTTCTTCTTTTTTGCCTATTTGTATATTCTAATACATCTGCAGTAGACATGTATTCATTCATTCATTCATTCATTCATTCAACAAATATTTACAGACAGGCTTCTGTGTGCCAGGCACTGTTCTTACATTGGGAAATAGTGGGAAAACAAATGAACAAAAATCCCTGCTTTCATGGTGCTCTCATTTTAATGGGGGAGACAGACAGTGAACCAAACAAGTAAGTAAAGTCGATAGCAAATTGAGTGAGTTAAGTTTTGAAAATATAAATAAAAGTTTTGAAAAAAAAAATCAGAAAGGAAGATAGGGTATGCCAAGGGCAGGGGTTCCATGCTTGTGATTTTAGATAGGGTGGGTCAGTGTTGGCCTCACTGAGAATTGAACATTTAAACCAAAACTTGAAAGAAGTGAAGAATCAGTCATACACTTAAGTCAGGGATGGGTTCTGGGGCTGTGTGCTGGTTTGGATGTATTATATCCCCCAAAATGCCATGTTCTTTATTGCAGTCTTGTGGGGGCAGACATAGTAGTGTTGATTAGGTTGGAATCCTTTGATTGAGTGTTTCCATGGAGAGATGACTCAATCAACTGTGGGTGAAACATCTGATTAAATTACTTTTTTGGAGATATGGACCCCACCCATTCAGGGTGGGTCTTGATTTAATCACTGGAGTCCTATAAAAGAACTCACAAACGGAAGGACTTCAGAGCAGCTGAGAGAGACATTTTGGAGATGGCCGCTGAAGGCAGACTTTTGCTGACACATTGGAGATGCTAGCCCAGAGTTTGCTCTGGAGAAGCTAAGAGAGGACAAAATGCCCCAAGAGAGACATTTTGAAGAAAGCAGAGGAGCTGAGAGAGTAGGTGGAATACAACCCAGGATCAGCAGATGCCAGCCACATGCCTTCTCAGCTAACAGAGGTCTTCTGGACGCATTGGCCTTCCTTTGGTGAAGGTGTACTCATATTGATGCCTTAATTTGGACATTTTCATGCCCTTCAGACTGTAAATTTGTAACCAAATAAACCCCCTTTATAAAAGCCAATTCATTTCTGGTATTTTGCATAATGGCAGCATTAGTAAACTGCAACAGGCTGGGAGGTGGGGGAAGGGTTTTTTAGGCAGATGAAATAAGAGCAAAGGCCTTGAGACAAGTACATACCTGGAATGTCCAAAGAATGAAAAAAAAAAGGCCAGTGTGGCTGTAATAGAGAGATGGAGAGAGTGGTAGGAAATGGAGTCTAAGAGACAACAGGGGCCATATTGAGTAAGAACTTGCAAGCCATTGTAAAGTCTTGGATTTTCACTCTGAGCAAGAGGGGAAGTAATAGTATGAGTGTTTTTGGCAGAGAGGTGACATGATTTGACTTATTTTGACATGACAACTGTGGCTGCTGTGTGGAGAATAGAGTTTGGGAGTGGGTAGGGGTGGGGTTGGGCAAAAATAGAAGCAAGCAGAACAGTTTGCAGGCTACTGAAATAATCCAGGTAAAAAGATAGTTGATTGGACTAGAGCAGAGTTTCTCAACCTTGGCACTATGACATTTTAAGCTGGAAAATTCTTTGTTGGGGGGCAGGCAGGGAGGGGAGGGCTGTCTGCACATTGTTGAATGTTTAGCCGTGTCTCTGGTCTTTCCCCACCAGATACCAGTAGCACCTGCCACATTTATGGCAGCCAAAAATGTCTCCAGACACTGCCTAATGCCCCTGGGAAACAAAGCAGCTCTGGTTGAGAACCACTGTACTAGCATGATAGCAGTGAAAGTGTGAGAAGTGATCAGATTCAGGATTTTTTGACAGTTTATAGTGGGAAATGAGAGAGAGAGGGAGGAGTCAAGAATGACACCAAAGTTTTTGGCCTGAGGATTGGAAGAAAGGCTGCAGCTCCACTGGCTGAGATGGAGACCACTGATGGAACAAGTTTAAGAGCAGGGCAGTCTGGAGTTCATAAGAGAGAATCTGGGCTGGATTTAAAAATATGTATTACCAATTGCTAATGTTATTTTAGAAAGGGCAGAAAGCAGCTAATGGTTAAGGTCATTGAGTTATTAATGGTGCTACAATTACCATAAGGAAAGGAAGCATTGCCAAAAGGGCTGAGGACCTTTGGGTCACAGACATATTCTAGAACACCACATGTTTTCAAGTTTGAGACATGGGGTCAAGCATATATTATCTCAGTGGGGTTAGTGGTTACCCTGCCCTTTGGATTCTTTCTGTTGAAGAGGCAACTAGTACACCTCCAAGCCTTGAGAACCAAAAGCAAAGGGCCAGAGCCAAGCCTGTGATCCCTCACAACTTTGGACCTATATTGCTTTATTTACTATTGTACATTTGCTTTAATTATTCAACATTTGGCATCACAACACCAAAGAGTAAGGCATGGTTTGGAGAAGAGCCTGGCACCTGAATGCCTTGTATATCTGATTCATCAAACTGAAAAAAACATTCTCTCTGGTTGCAAAATATCTGTTGTGCTTTACCTACAATTTTTTTGGATTCAGCCAGAGTTGGAAAGTATTTCGCTAAAGCACAGATATATATAGAAACTCCTCATCTGTCTTAAGATATAAACAGCCACAGGAAGTTTGGAATATTTTGTTAAGACTGTTCTCTTGGTTTCCTTGTCACATATTCTCTTGCCATTCCGCAGGGGTTGTGTTGCTTTCTATTTAGTATGTGGTTTCAGCTGCTCTTGTCTTCCAAAATTTTCAGTAGAAGTTCTTCTTACTTCACTGTTGAAGAAGCTGCCTAAAAGAAAATGGTAACTTGAGTGAGAAGATCTTTCAATGTTTGGAATGGAAGTAATATCTTACAATTTCAGAATGAAGGCTGCAGGGGAGAGGCATCAGGAGGGAGAGAGAAAGAGAGAGAAGCTGTGACTTTAAATCAATGAAAATTCTGAGCTAAAGGATTTTGTTTTTACTTCATTAAATTTTTTAAGTAAATACATTAGCTAGAACTAAACTAATAAAATTTCTTCAAGCAGAAGTCCTGCTGGAATACACTTTAATACGTGCAAAAAATGTATATATAATGTATGCATGTTATTGCTAAAATGCTTTTTAAAAATTGCCTGAAAAGAGAATTTCCTTAAGAGTTTCTATATTATTAACTAATTTGGTACATTTAAAAAATGCAATTTCACAAAATCTGTGCTAAGTGGGTTAATATCAATGAGGTTTTGTGCCTGATGCTCATTTGCTGTCCCAGGGCCAGTTAACTTGCCTAACTGATGTGATGATCCTTGTGGCGGGGTGATGATATTTCAAACATAGGTTAGGGTTAAAACTAATAAAAGTAATCACTCGTAGGGTCTTTTGTTACATTTTTAAAAAATTTGTTCTACAGATTCATAAAATCACAAAGTTATTTTAGCTCCTTAAAACAGATAAACCAAACATCTTTCTGTTTGTTTGCTTTGAATTTTGTTTTTCATCTGATCTTCTCAAAGAAAATTAGAATTGCCTGTTCTGTTCAGGGTCTAAGAACCATGTTTTTCAGTATATCAACACATCTTCAGCAAAACCACAGCCAAATGCCTCTCTATTCCATCAAAACAGAATGTTTATGGACATTTAGGAGGTTTTTAAAGTATGTCCAATAGAACTTTCTGTGTTGATGGAAATGTCCTATATTTGTATTGTCTGATATCATAGCCACTACCCACATGTGGCTATTGAGCACTTGATATATGGCTAGTGTGACAGAGGAAGTGACTTTTAAATTTAAATTTTAAATTTAGAAAGTTCTGTGTGGCTAGTGGCTACCATATTGGAAAACTCAGCTTCTAGACAGTGTACTAAAGAAAAAAGATTCTGCATAAACGTTAGAACCTCCTTTTCCTCTTTTCTTTCCTTCATCTCTCCATTCCTTCCTTTCTTAAACATGCATTGAGTATCTACCCTATGCAGGCTCTATTCTTGCTACTGGAGAGTGGACATAAAAGATGTGTCTCTGCCCTCAACTAGCAAAGGTTAGAATGACAGTGACAGATTGTAGGAAGAACAGGTGTGCAGTGGGGACTCACTGAGCATAAGATATGGTTCTCTTCCTCAAATACATCCATAGATTGCTAAATCTTATTTTTCTTTTATGTTGAATAGTCATCAAAATATTTATCAAATATAGCCCAGTGAGCTCCCTTTATCCAATGTATGTACAGATGAGTAGAAAACTGGGGACAAAAATTCAATGAAAAATAAGGTGGGATATGGGGATGGAATGATTTGGGTGTCATTTTATACTTTTATTTCTATTCTTATTTTTATCCTTTTTTGGAATAATGAAAATGTTTAGAAATTGATTGTGGTGATGAATGCACAACTATATGATGGTACTATGAACAACTGATTGTATACTTTGGATGGTTGTATGGTATGTGAATATATCTCAATAAAACTGAATTTTTATAAAACATAGACCAGTGAGGAAAGAGAATGGAGATGCAAAATGGCAGGGTAGCATGTTTTTCAGATTGTTCCCTTCACCAGAAAAATGAATGCATGAGACTGGAATTAGCTAAGTGGTAACTCTTGAACTAGACTGGACACTTAGAACAACCATAGGTATGCAGATGAAGGGAGAGGCTACTGAGCCTTCAGTTTACATAAATGAAGGCACATGCAGACCAAAAACCAGCCCACATTCCTCAGCCCTGCAGCAGGAGGTTGTGAAAATGGCAGTAGGTGCAGAACATGCCCAGATAATGAGAATGGGTGGCTGGGGCCAGGGCAGGCAGAGGAAACCTTGTTTTCCAAAAGTTGGGATTGGAAGTTGAGGTCAGTCTCAGGGATCTGAGGGACCAGTGCAGGTGCTAGCCTTACTTTTGGCCCTCTCAAAAACAGTGGCTTCAGTCTTCATATCAATATCTCTTGGGACATAAAGAACCAGTGCCCCTTTATTTTGGTTAGTTTTCTTTCTTTCTTTCTCTTTTTTGTGTTCTTTTGGTTTGGTGGATCCCTGAAGGACCAGGGCAGATGCTTTCCTGAGTTTCAGCACTCTCAGCAGCAGTAGCTTCTGGCTTCCCATCAGCATCTACTGAGAGACTTGGAGAGCCAGCACACATTTTTTTGTGTGTATGTGTGTGTGTTGTGATTTTCAGTAATCTTCCCCCCCCTTTCCTTCTCTCCTTTTTTTCTTGTTTTTCTCTATTTTGTTTTCTTGGTCTGGCAGACTGAGGAGTGGGAGAACTAGATTTCCAGAGTGACAAAATATAATACTCAGGATATCCAGCACTCAATGAAAAATTATAAAACATTCAAGGAGACAGAAAAGTATGACATATGTTCTAGTTGGCTAATGCTGCCAGAATGCAAAACACCAGAGATGGATTGGCTTTTATAAAAGGGGGTTTATTTGGTTACACAGTTACAGTCTTAAGGCCATAAAGTGTCCAAGGTAACACATCAGCAATCAGGTACCTTCAATGTAGGATGGCCAATGGTGTCCGGAAAACCTGTGTTAGCTGGGAAGGCACGTGGCTGGCGTCTGCTCCAAAGTTCTGGTTTCAAAATATCTTTCTCCCAGGACATTGCACTTTAGGCTGCAGTTCCTCAAAAATGTCGCTCTTAGTTGCTGTTGGGGCCTTTATCCTCTCTTAGCTTCTCTGAAGCAAGAGTCTGCTTTCAACGTCCATCTTCAAACTGTCTCTCATTCGCAGCTCCTATGCTTTCTTCAAAGTGTCCCTCTTGGCTGTAGCTCCTCTTCAAAAGGTCACTTTCAGCTGCACTGAGTTCCCTCTGCCTGTCAGCTCATTTATATGCCTCCACTGATCAAGGCCCACCCTGAATTGGTGGGGCCATGCCTCCATGGAAATATCTCATCGGAGTTCTCACCTACAGTTGGGTGGGGCGCATTTCCATGCAAACAACCCAACGTTCCAAGTTAATCCCCGCTAATGTGTCTGCCCAAAAGATTGCATCAAAGAATATGGATTTTTCTGGGAGACATAATACATTCAAACCATCACATTCCATCCCCTGGACCCCAGAAAAACGTATTGTTTCCAAATACAAAATACATTCATCCCATCACAATATCGCAAAAACTTAAATCATTTCAGTAACAATAGTTAAGTACAAGAGCCCATTAAATCAGTTACAGGTGTGGTCTGTCTAAAAGCAAAATTCCCCTCTGACTGTGGGCCTGTGAACTTAAAACAAGTTATGTGCTTCCAATATAAAAAGGAAGGACATTCATAGGATAAACATTCCCAATGCCATAAGGAGAAATCGAAAGGAAAACACGTTCACAGGACCAAAACAGTTCCTAAAATCTGAGGGCAAACTCCATTAGATTTCAAAGTCTGAGAGTCGTTAACAGAACAAGGTTACATCCTTGGGGCTTGAGAGAGCGGGAGTCTAACCCTTCCTAAGGGCCTTTTCGGCAGCCCTTTCCTCTCCAAATGCTGGGTTGAGTGCTCCAACATATCCACACATTGCGGAGACCACCTTCTTGGTCCCACCCTCCTCAAACATCGGGGCAGCACCTGATTCCCTTCCATCTCCAGGGCACATGCTCAACCCCTTCAGAGCAGTGTGGTGGCAGCCAGGCTCTCCCCAATTCCCTGGGAATGTTCTCCACCCTCTTTGGGGCTTTTGGGGTGGCAAAACTCTTCCAGAGCATCCAGGCGGAATGCCCACCATCTACCTCCAGGGCAAACTCACCCTTTCCATGCATGTGGGCCACTCTGCTCTCCCAGCCCAAGGCCTCTTGACTCCAGACCTCAACTTCCACGGCTCTGTCTTTGAAGAAATTTTTCCTTCAACTTGTTCCTTGTTTGTCCCCTCCACTCCCTACTGGCAGTGGCTCTGTCTATCAAGGTCTCACAAAAACTCTGTTGGTTTCGCATGAAGCACACAGGGGTCAAAGCCATCAGGTAACAGGACTTTCCACAAATCCTTTCTGGATAACTCCATCTCCAATCTTGGCTTGTACTGAAATGGCGGCTGGGTTCCATATTTGTTTGCATCCTCAGGTTGGGCTGTAGCTTCTGGGATTCCACCCCATGGAAGCCTGTAATTTTCCAAGCCATCAGCTTCTGGTTTCTTTGAACCCAAGAGTTCATTTCTCAGTTTATCGCTGTTCTCTCACATTTTACTATAAGCTGCAAGTAAAAGCCAGGCTACTTATTCTATATTTTGCTTGGAGATCTCATCAGCTAAATATTCCAGGTCATCACTTTCAAATTCTACCTTCCATCCAACACCAGGACTCAATTTTGCCAAATTCTCTACCACTTTAAAACAAGGATCACCTTCCTTCCAGTTTGCAACAACACATTCGTCATTCCTGCTCAGGGCCTCATCAAAAGTATCTTTAGAGTCCATATTTCCACAAACAGTCTCTTCAAAGCAGTTTAGGCCTTTTGTATCAAGCTCCTCACAGTTCTCTCAGAATCTTCCCCTTATCCATTTAAAAAGCCATTCCAACATGTTTGGTATTTTCAAACTCAGCAGCAAAAGCACCCCACTTTTCTGGTACCAAAATCTGTTCTAGTTTGCTAATGCTGCCAGAATGCAAAACACCAGAGATGGATCAGCTTTTATAAAAGGGGGTTTACTTGGTTACACAGTTACAGTTTTAAGGCCATCAAGTGTCCAAGGTAACACATCAGCAATCAGGTATCTTCAATGTAGGATGGCCAATGGTGTCCGGAAAACCTGTGTTAGCTGGGAAGGCACGTGGCTGGCATCTGCTCCAAAGTTCTGGTTTCAAAATGTCTTTCTCCCAGGATGTTCCTCTCTAGGCTGCAGTTCCTCAAAAATGTCACTCTTAGTTGCTTTTGGGGCCTTTATCCTCTCTTAGCTTCTCGGGAGAAAGAGTCTGCTTTCAATGTCCATCTTCAAGCTGTCTCTCATCTGCAGCTCCTGTGCTTTCTTCAAAGTGTCCCTCTTGGCTGTGACTCCTCTTCAAAAGGTCACTCTCAGCTGCACTGAGTTCCCTCTGCCTGTCAGCTCATTTATATGGCTCCACTGATCAAGGCCCACCCTGAATTGGTGGGGTCATGCCTCCATGGAAATATCTCATCAGAGTTATCACCTACAGTTGGGTGGGGCACATTTCCATGCAAACAACCTAATCCAAATGTTCCAACTTAATCCCCACTAATATGTCTGCCCAAAAGATTGCATCAAAGAATATGGATTTTTCTGGGGGACATAATACATTCAAACCAGCACAACATAGTCTCAGGAAAAATGAGGTTTAACATAAACTATCTTGAAGGAAGCCAAGTCACTGAAATTACTATCAAAGATCTTAGATCAACTATCTTAAGTAGGGTCAATGAATTGAAGAAAAACATGACAAAGAACTAAAGGAAACTGGAAAAACAATATATGAACAAAATGAGAATTCCAATAATGAAATAAAAGATACAAACAGGAACCAAATAGAACTTCCAGAACTGAAAACTACAATAACTGAAAGGAAAATTCAATCAAGGGGTTCGACAGCAGATTGGAGCAGGCAGAAGAAAGGATCAGTGAACTTAAAGATAAGACAATTAAAATTATCCAATCTGGGTAATAGAAAGAAAAAAGAGTAAAAGAAAAAACATAAACAGAGCCTGAGGAACCTATAGAACACTGTCAAACTAACCAACATACACATCATAGGAGTCCCACAAGGAAAAGAGGGAAAGGGGCTGAAAAATATTTGAAGAAATAATGGGTGAAAACTTACCAAATCTGATAAAAGATACAATATACAACTCCAGGAGGTCAAGTATACAACTCCAGGAGATCCAGTAACTCCAAGCATGAGAACCTCAAAGAGATCCACAATAAGACCATTATTGTTAAGTTGTTAAAACCCCAAAACAAAAAGAGAATCTTGAAAACAGCAAGAGAGAAGTGATGTATTACTTACAAGTGATCCTTAATAAGATTAACATCAATTCCTCATTAGGAACCATGGATTCCAGAACGCAGTGTGATGATATATTTAAAGTACTGAAAGAAAACAAAAATCAACCAAGAATAATAAATCTGGCAAAACTGCCCTTCAAAAATGAGGTAGAAATTAAGACATTTTTGGGTAAAAGTTGAGGGAGTTCATTACTGCTTGATCTGTCTTACAAGAAATGCTAAAGGGAGTCTTTCATGTTGAAAGGAAATACTACAAGACATTAACTCAAATCTATGAGAAGAAATAAAGATCTCTGGTATAGGTAAAAATATAGGTATATATAAATCCTAGTACTATTTCATTTTACATTTGTAAGGCTGCCTTTTACTTCTTATATGGCTTAAGATTCCAAAGCATAAAGAAACAACTGTATATCTATGTTATCGGGCACACAGTGTATAAAGATGTAATTTTTAAGAAGAACAACATAAAGTGGGGGGATGGAGGGATTATGGAACAGAGTGTGTGTAGGCTATTGAAATTAAATTGGTATTAAATTGTAATAGAGTTAGGATGTTAAGTGTAATCCCCAAGTTAACCACAAAGAAAATATCTAATGAAATCTACACAAAAGAAAATGAGAAGTGAATCAAAATGGAAGACAGTAATGGAGGAAAAGAGGGACAAAAAATCTATAAGACATAGAAAAAACAATTAGCAAAATGGCAGAAGTAAGTCTTGCCTTTTCAGTAATTACCTTAGAGGTAAATAGGTTAAATGCTTCAACAGAAGGCAGGAATAAAGAAACATGACCCAACTATATGCTGTTTACAAGACATTCCTCTTAGAGCCAAAGACACAAATAAATTGAAAATAAGCATATGAAAAAAATATTGCATGAAAATAGCAACCACAAGAGATCTTGGCTGCCTATACTAATATCAAACAAAATGGATTTTAAATGAAAAACTGTTCCAGAAGACAGAGAAGACCATTCTATATTGATAAAAGGATCAAATAAGCAAGAAGATATAGCAATTATAACCACATATACACCTAACAACAGGACCCTAAAATATATGAGGCAAACATTGAAAGAATTGAATGGCAAAATAGACAGTTCTGTAATAGTAGCTGGAGATTTCAATATACCACTTTAAATACTAGACAGAACTTCTAGACAAAGATCAAAAAGGAAATAGAGGACTTGAACAGTACCATAAAACAATTAGAACTAACAGACTTATATAGAACACAATTGCCCATCCACAGTTGAACACAGATTCTTCTCAAGTGCATGTGGATCATTCTCCATGATGCACCATATATTAGGGCAGAAGACAAGACTCAACAAACTTATAAATATTGATATAATGTGAAGTAACTTCTATGACCACAATAAAATGAAGGTAGAAATCAGTAACATAAGCAAAACTAGAAAATTTACAAATATGTGGAAACAAAACATCACATTTTTAACCAACCAACGGTCTGAAGAAGAAATCACAAGGGAAATTAGAAGATACTTAGAGATGAATGAAAATGAAAACACAACACACTAAAACTCATGGGATGCAGCAAAACAAGTGCTCAGAGGGAAATTTACAGCTATAAGAACCTGTATTTAAAAAGGAAAGATCTCAAATCCATAACCTAAATTCATATCTTAAGGAACTAGCAAGAGAAGAGAAAAGTAAACCCAAGTTAGCAGAAGCAAGGAAATCATTAAGATTAGAGCAGAGATTTGAAGTAGAGAATAAAAAAAACAATTCAGAGAATCAGCAGAATTAAAAGTGGTTCTTTGAAACAGAAACAATAAAATTGATAAACCTTTACCTAGGCTGACAAAGAAAAAAAGAGGAAAGTTGCAAATAACTGAAATCAGGAATGGGAATGGTGACATTACTGTCCTTATAGAAATAGAAAGGATTAGAAATGAATACTATGAACAATTGTATGTCAACAAAGTAGATAATCTAGACAAAATGGGAAAATTCCTAGAAACACACAAGTTACCTAAACTGACTCAAGAAGAAATAGAAAAACTCAATAAACCTGTAACAAGTACAAACATTGAATCAATAATGAAAAACCTTCCACCAAAGGAAAGTCCAGGACCAGATGGTTTCACTAGTGAATTCTATCAAACATTTAAAAGAGAATTGACACAAATCTCTTTTAAACAGTTCTCCAGACTTTAAGAGGAGGGAACACTTCCTATTTCATTATATGAGGTCAGAATCACTTTGATACCAAATCCTTATAAAGGTATCACAAGAAAAGAAAATTACTTATCAGTTTTCCTTATGAATATAGATGCAAACATTTTCAACAAAATACTAGCAAACTGAATCCAACAGCATGTTAAAAAGATTGCACATTATGACAAGTGGGATTTATCCCAGGAATGCAAGGGTGGTTCAACATATGAAAATCAACTGATGTAATACACAAATAAATAGAACAACGGAAAAAAAATGCACATTATCTCAATAGATGCAGAAAAGGCATTTGACAAAATCCAACACCCTTTTTTATAAAAATACTCAGAAAATGAGGAATAGAAAGGAAATTTCTCCACATGATAAAGAACATTATGAAAAACCCACAGCTAATATACTTCATGGTGAAAAACTGACAAATTTTTCCCTAAAATTGAGAAGAAGACAAAGATGCCCACTTACCACAGCTATTCAATATTGTACTAGAAGTGCCAGTCAGAGCAATTAGGCAAGAAAAAGAAATAAAAAGTACCCAAATTGTAAAGAAAGAAGTAAACTTTCCCCATTTGCAAACGACGTGATACAGAAAATCCAAAGGAAACCACAAGAAGCTACTAGAGCTAATAAACAAATTCAGGAAAGTGGCAGTAGCAGGGTACAAGATCAAAACTCAAAAGTCAATTGTGCTTCTATATACAAGCAATCAACAATCTGAAGAGGAAATTAAGAAAACAATTCCATTTTATATAGCATCTAAAATAATAAAATATTTAGGAATAAATTTATTTACAGATGTGAAAGATTTGTATACTGAAAACTATAAAATACAGCTGAAAGAAAGTAAGAAAATCTAAATAGCAAGTCATCCCGTGTTCATGGATTGGAAAACTTAATATTGCTAAAATGTCAAAAATGTCACTACTATCCAAAGGGATTGCAGATTCAATGCAATCCTTATCAAAATTCCAACAGCCTTCTTTACAGAATGGAAAAGCAGATCCCCAAATCATATGGAATGCCAGGGACTTCAAAATAGCCAAAACAATTTTGAAAAAGACAAATAAATTTGGAGGATTCACACTTCCTGAATTCAAAAGGTACTACAAAATGATAGTAATCAAAACAGTATGATACTGGCATAAGAATGGACAAATAGACCAATGAAAGGTAATTAAAAGTCCAGAAATAGACCCACACTTCTATGGCCAATTGATTTTTGAAAAGGATGGCAATTTCACTCAACAGAGAAAGAATAATCTCTTCAGCAAGTGTTGTTGGGAAAACAATATCTACACTCAAAACAATGAAGCTGAATCCCTCACACCATATATAAAAGCTACCTCAAAATGGATCAGTGGGGGACTCTTGCCTTTCTCATCTCTGTCTTTGTGAGAGTGCCTGCATGTTCCTCTCACATGCGTACCTAATAAATTTTCTGCCTGCTTTCTCTATGCTATGCCCTTGAACTCTTCCTCACGGCATGGCCAAGAAACTGGAAGCCAAAATCTGGCAACACATTTTGATGAGCCAGGCAGGAGACACTTCTCTGCAACTGTCTGGACTGGTAAGTCATGGCTACTGAGCAGGAGGCTTGACCACATACTTGTGCTTTTTCTTCTCACTTCGCTCATTGCTATCCTCTTCTATGTCCTCATGCAACTCTGTGTCTCGAAGAATCTAGGGGCTTTGATCCAGCTCCCCCAGGACATAAATTCGGTTCACTCTGAGCCTCCAGCTTCCTCCTCAGAGATGCAAGGAACCCATCTCCATGCCGTGAAGATCCAAGAAGGCTTAGGGTGAGCAGGAGTCCAACGGAAGTTGAATCAAGTCCCTATCTCCCTCCCTCTCTCCCTCTCTCTCTCTCTCTCTCTTTCTCCCCACCCCACCCTCAGCTCTCTGACACTTCTCCACACTCTCTCTTTTCCTCCCTGCTGAGGACCCAGACCCATCCTCCTACTGGACCTGTTCCTCTTCTCACCTCTTCCACAGAGGTCCTCTCCCCTGTGTCCATGAGAATCTCCCTCTTTCTCCTCTGTCTGGCTTTCATTGGCTTCTGAGACATTCCATCTTTTGTAACACATGATTCTGAGTTAAGAATTCTTATACCAGGCAAGGTGTTTCCTTTAATATTCTAGGGAGTCACCTCTGGTTTAAGCCCATGGGAGTTAGGTACTTTCCAGCAGGAGTGTCTCCCCTCCAGGCCCTAATTGTTTACCCTCTGTTGAGACCCTTTGTGGCTGAATATAAAGCTCCCCTTCTTCTAGAGTATGCTCATGGTTTTGTCCCCAGGAATCTGGAAACTTAGAGGACAAAGGTATTCCTGGGAGCATTGTCCTAGACTTTCCAGGTGGGGGGAGAGTGTCTAGACATCTTCCAGGGAAGAATGTCTCAGAAACACCCAGCGACTTCACTCCCCCATGTTCCCAAAGCATTGGTGTTGGTGGAGAGCAGGGTGGAGTTAGAGTCCCTGACCTGTGTTTGGAAACGCCCTAGAAGCATAGGTCCAGACATCTCCCAGGAAAGTACAGGGTTTGAGTCCCCAACTCCTTGAGAATGTTGTCCTGGAAGTCTTCTGGGCAAAAACAGGGTTAAAGTCCCTGACCTGTGTCTGTAAGCTCCTCTATTTCCTTTTCCAAAGAAAACAGAAATGCCAACAGTCTATAAGCTAAAGGATGGGAGAGCATAGCCCTCCAATGGGCTCTCAATTACAATACCATCCACCAGTCTGTAAAAGACAGGGGAAGTAGTCAAAAATTCCCTATGCCCAGATGTTTATAGCTCTCTGTCAAGACAAAGACCTAAAAAAAGACCTGTTGCTTGTGTTATGACCATTCTCAATTTCCATTAGAAGAAAAATCTTGATGATCCTCTTTCAAAACTTGTTTGCTAAAAGGCATAAGAAAATGTACCACCAAGCCAGTTAATTATGACAAGCTAAGGGAGTTCATTCAGGAGAAAGAGAAAACCTAGGGAGGTTAGTAGAAGCCCTAAAAAGTATATCAATGTCAGCCTGGACTCCTGGGAAGGTCAGATTTTGCTGGGCACCTATTTCACCAGCCAGCCTGACCCTGACATTCAGAGAAAGCTGCAAAAGCTCTCCATGGACCTCTGAACTCCCACTAATGGTCCATTAAAACTGCCTTTTCTGTCTTTAACAATCAAATCAAGGCTGAGGACGAGGAAAAGGCAAAAAGAAATAAGTTAAAGACCAGGGAACAGGCTCAGCCTATTGCAGTCGCTGTTAAAGGCATCCTGCCCCCTCGAGGTCACCCAAATCATGGCTTCAAGTCTCAAAGTCCTTGCTTCAACTGTGGATCACAGAGTCACTGGCAGAGAGAATGCCAGAAACCTCGAGACCACCCTTGACCTCAGGATCCACTAGGGCCTTGCCCCAAGTGTCCCCAACATGGACACTGGGCCCAGGAACGGCACCGTCTCCTGAAGTGGGGGTTGGGGGGCAGGACAGCCCCTCAAGCCCTGCTTGTGGCAAGTGAAGAAGACTGAGGGTGCCTGAGGCCACTTCTGGCTCTGCTGACTTCACATCTGACCATTAACCTAGAGGATCCTTGGGTGACATGCAACATGACAGGTAAGTTTATTAATTTCTTAATTAATACTAAAACTACTCTGTCCTCAACTGCCACTTTGGACCTACCTACTCTCAGAATGGGCTAGTCATGGGAGTTGATGGTAAAGCCAAAACTTAATACCTTCACTACCTCTCTCTTTGGTAGGCTTGTAGACCTTCTAGTGTCCCATCAATTTCTCACTGTCCCTGAATTCCCCACCCCACCCCCACTTTTAGGGAGGGATCTTCTTCACTCCCTGGGGGCTACCTTTAGACTAGTAAACCAGGCTAGTGTTTAACCCCTTGTTCTCCCGTTCTCCCTGAAGTCACTACTGGATCAAGGCCTCTTGGTATCTCAAAGGAGATCCTTAAGGAAATTAACCTGTCTGTGAGGGATAAAGGCATCTTGGGGTGAGCCTGGCAAGTAAACTCTGTCTGTATTCAGGTTCTCAGTTCCAGACCTTAAAGGCGCATTTTTTTTTTTTTTTTTTTTTTTTTTTGTATCCCTCTTCACCCTAACTCTCAATACCTATTGCTTTTAAATGGCAAACCTTAAGGATAAGATTTCCACCTAAGCTCACTGCCCCAAGGATTTCAAAATAATACCTGTATCTTTAAGAATGGCTTAGCAGTAGACCTTACTGACCTCCAACTGCTTCAAAGCTCAGTCTTGCAATATGTTAATTTTTGTGAACTAACAAATTCCTAGTATGAAAGTGAGTTTTGTTTGTAGCCACTGCCGACTACAAAAAAAAAAGTCACGAGTTTATAAAAATGAATTCTGTCTGTCATAGTCAATGTTGCTCTCTGTTAAACAGCTCTGAATGAAAAGTTATAAAAAAAGTTTTTCTTAACCATCTAAGTACTGTCTAGAAGATAAAAATTTTATATCATATCAGAAGAATATCCTTGTCAATGTTTATGTTAACCTTATCATCCTTTATTTCAGAAGACAAGTCTTCTCACTCTTAAGGGAAAACTGTTACAAAGGATTTGTCTTATCACCCTGTAAAAGTGAAGGGCTAAAATAGTTCAACGTATTACATAAAAAATGTTTAGGATCCCTCTGTTATATCTTAATACTGATCTGGGTGATGTTAAATGTTGTTAATCACGGTTTTAGTTCTTTAAAAAGTTACAGATTATAAAAACAACCTAATTCAGCTTTATTTGACATGGAACCTAGAATAAAAAATAAAAACTTAATCAGAAAATAAAAGGAATTTGCAAAGTCCCTTAAAGGACTAGAGAAAAACGTGACACTATTAAGCTTCACCACCTGGGGAATTCCTACTATTCTCTTAAGTAATAAGGGCTCCCGAATTAATAAATCAAGCCCTTAATCTTAAAACTTGCCCTCATAAAACTTATTTTTGTAATAGCAAAACTAAGCCTACTTATAACTAATGCCTAAGAGTCACCCCCAGAAAACTTCTTTTGTTGCTCAAATGTGTTCTCTCTCCCTAAGCCAAACTCTACAAATAAACTAACTGCCTTTCTCCCTACATGTGAGATGACTTTCAGGGATGTTAGTCTCCCTAGGAACATGAAACATAACTCACAAGAATGAGCCTGGCCCTTGCATCATAGGATTCCAAGCCCCAACCAACAGTGTCCCTGAAAACTCAAAGGAGTACCCTGAGCTCCATCTTGCTTCTGCTTCTGTTCAGACTGTGTATACAATTTCTCACCTAGTTTGTTTCCTCCAGAGGAGAAGCTTTTCACAACAAACTTCTCCTCATCAGACGCAAAGCTCCTGTTCCACACGCTCAACCAGCCACCCTCAATAGCATAGCCACAGACTTCTATGTTCCCACAAGTAGAGCCTGTGACCCCTCTGACAGCCTGAAGCAGCTACAGAAGATGGACCATCAGCCCAAATTTCCTTAAGATTAAGGGGAGTTAGAAGTCTCTGCAGGGGAAATGAGATAGGGTTTTAAATAGGGCAGTAGCTTGACTGAGCATAGGTTAAATTCTCAAAAGCGGTCAGGCCTCAAGGAGAAACATATCTCTGAGAAGAACAGCAATAAATAGCACCTGGGAGGCTGAAGGACCATCTAAGTGAGTCATCTCCGGAGAAGGGTGGAGCCAACTGTCCCACCCAAATATACTCTCTGTCACCAGGCACCACCCTGGAGAGAAGGAGGAGTAGGAGAAAGAGTCCAGAACAAGGAAGGGGAGGAGGAGTAAGGAAAGCTAATCTATAAAAGCAAATGGCCCCACATTGCTGGGGCCTCTTGTGTCTGACCTTTTTTCTTTGCAAGAGTGCCTGCATGTTCCCCTCGCATGTGTGCCTAATAAATTTTCTACCTGCTTATTCTAAAACAACAACAACAACAACAAAATCAATGGCCTAAATAAAAGAGCTAAAACCATAAAACTCTTAGAAGATAACACAGGAGCAAATCTTCATGACCTGGGATTGGGTAATGGATTCTTAAATATGAAACAAAAAGCACAAGCAACAAAAGAAACAATTGATAACTTTGACTTTAGCAAAATTTAAAACTTCTGTGCATCAAAGAATATTATCAAGAAAGTGAAAAAACAACATACAGAATGGGAGAAAATAGCTGTAGACCATAATAAGGGCTTAAAGCCAGAATGTATAAATAATCTTTATAGCAAAACAACAGAAAGACAAACAACCCAATTTAAAAATGGGCAAAATACTTGAATAGACATTTCCAATAGATAAATATCCAATAAGCATATGAAAAGCTGCTCAACATCATTAGCTTAAGTGAAATGAAAATCAAAACCACAATGAGATGCCACTTCACAGCCACTAGCATGGCTATTATTTTTTTTAAAAAAAGGAAAATAAGTGTTGGTAAGGATATGGAGAAATAGGAACCCTTGTACATTGTTGATAGAGATGCAAAATGCTCCAGTCAGCATGGAAAGCTACATGGGAGTTCCTCAAAAAGTTAAATATAGAATTACCATATGACCTGGAAATTTTACTCCGAAGTATATACCCAAAGAAAGTGACAACAGCTACTTAAACATACTTGCACACCAATGTTCACAGCAGCATTATTCAAAAAAGCCAACAGTTAGAAATAGTCAAGTGTCCATTAACAAATTTCACATATGGAATTTGATTTGGCCGTAAGAAGGAATGAAGTTCTGAGACATGCTACAAATGGATGAACCTTGAAAACATTATGCTGAGTGAAATAAACAAGGCACATAAGGACAAAGAACAAATACTATATGATGTCACTTTTATGAGATCTCAGGAAATAGCAAATTTACAGAGGCAGAAAGTAGATTAGCGGTATCAGGGGTGGGAGGAGGGGGAAAAGGTGAGTTTTTGCTTGGTGGGTATAGATGATTGTAAATTAAAATTAACTATATGTTTTCTAAAATGTAGCCCAGTGAGGTTAATGAACAATGGATGACTTTGGGACTCCAGGACTGTGGGATGAGGAGAAGCCATCAGGAAACAGAAAAAATAGGAATATTAGGAACAGGGGATTAGTCAGGGAGGTTACTCTGGTTATAGCATTTTAGTTGTAAATAAGTGATCATGGCAGGAGGCCAGGAAAGAGCTGGCATCAAAGGTTTCAGGGTATGAGGATGGGGGGAATTTGGAGAGGGCACCTGTGCCTGGGTCACAGTTTGGCTTGGCCTAGAAATTATGCCTGAAGAACTAGCCAGGATGGACCTTGGCTATTTTGTATAGAAAGTTGCTAAGAGAGGTTTCTGGTTGGACCCAGAAGAGCCAGGAAATAAAACACAAAGAAGTGACAGACTTGTTTGCCAGCCAAGAAGAAAGAAACCTGGGTCATGTTTATGATTGTCCCCCAAAATAATATGGGCTCCAACTGTGATTAACTATATAGTCCCTGCCTTAGAAATAATATCGTTGTCCTTGTTCCCTATACTTCTTTATACTCCAATGGCTGAGTGTGGTGTTACTAATGAGTCATCTCTGATGAGAAGAGGTAAACTCTTCTCCTTGGGCACATATTTATGGAACAAAAGGAATAAATTGGAAAGATCTGGATTCCCATGATTCTAAGTTAAAACAGACACTACCCTTTAGTTGTGAACAGTGGTAGTGGAAGGAGTGGGAGGACTAACATAGCAGATAATCTGTTGAGGGGTTCTAGCCATAATCTCTTCCTTCATTTTATCCTTGCATTCATTCAACAGATTGCTCTGTCCTAAGAGTAAGGGGAAACTATTGAAAGTTGTTATGTAAAGAAGTGATGAGATCATATTTGCAGTTTAAAAATATTATTGTGGCTGCTGTGTGGAGAACAGCTGGGAAGAGAACAAGAATGGTCATAGGAAGTCTGATTAGGATGCTTATTCAGTGGTCCAAGTAAAATATGATGGTGTCTTGGGCTAGAGAGATACAGAGAACTGGATGGATTCAAAGGATCAATTAAAAAGACAAATAACCCAATTGAAAAATGGGCAAAAGATCTGAATAGACAATTCTTTAGAGAAGATATACAAATGTCCAACAATCATGCAAAAATATGCTCAGTTTCATTAACCATCAGAGATACGCAAATCAAAACCACAAGAAACCACTTCACATCTACTAGAATGGCTAGGATCAAAAAGAAACTTAATAACAAGTGTTCGTAAGGATGTAGAGAAATTGGAACATCATGCACTGCTGGTGGGAATGTAAAATGATGCAGCTGCTTTGGAAAACAATCTGGCAGTTCCTCAAAATATTAACTATAGAGTTATCATATGACTTAACAACTCTATTTCTAGGTATTTACCCCAAAGAAATGAAAATATGTCCACACAAAAACCTATGCATGAATGTTCATAGCAGCAGCATTCATAATAGTCAAAACTGGCTACAACCCAAATGCCCATCAATGGATAAATGGATAAATAACATGTGATATATCCGTATGTTCTAGTTTGCTAATGCTGCCAGAACGCAAAACACCAGAGATGGACTGGCTTTTATAAAAGGGGGTTTATTTGGTTACACAGTTACAGTCTTAATACCATAAAGTGTGCAAGGTAACATATCAGCAATTGGGTACCTTCACTGGAGGATGGCCAATGGTGTCCAGAAAACCTCTGTTAGCTGGGAAGGCACATGGCTGGCATCTGCTCCAAAGTTCTGGTTTCCAAAATGGCTTTCTCCCAGGGCGTTCCTCTCTGGGCTGCAGTTCCTCAAAAATGTCACTCTTAGTTGCACTTAGGGTATTTGTCCTCTCTTAGCTTCTCTGGAGCAAGAGTCTGCTTTCAACAGCTGTCTTCAAACTGTCTCTCATCTGCAGCTCCTGTGCTTTCTTCATAGTGTCCCTCTTGGCTGTAGCAGCTTGCTCCTTCTGTCTGATCTTATATAGTGCTTCAGTAATTTAATTCAGATCCACCCTGAATGGGTGGGCCAGCACCTCCATGGAAATTATCCAATCAGAGTCATCACCCACAGTTGGGTGGGGTGCAAAGAATTACAGTCTAATTAACACTGATAGGTCTGCCCACACAAGAGTACATCAATGATAATGGCATTTGGAGGGACATAATACATTCAAACTGGCACATTCCACTCCCTGGACCCCAAAATGACATGATCTTTCCATATACAAAATACATTCACCCCACAACAATATCACAGAAACTTAAATCATTTCAGTAACAATAGTTAAGTACAAGATCCCATCAAAATCAATTATAGACATGGTCAGTCCTAAGGCATAATTTTCCATTAGCTGTAGATCTGTGAACTTAGAACAAGTTATGTGCTTCCAATATACAAAGGAGGAACATTCATAGGATAAACATTCCCATTGCCATAAGGAGAAACAGTAAGGAAAACAGGGTTAACAGGACCAAAACAGTTCCTAAAACCCGCAAGACAAACTCCATTAGATTTCAAAGTCTGCGAGTCATTAACAGAATGAGGTTGCATCCTTGGGGCTTGAGAGAGTGGGAGTCTAACCCTTCCTAAGGGCCTTTGCGGCAGCCCTTTCCTGTCCAAATGCTGGGGTGAGTTCTCTAACATATCCACACGTTGGGGAGACCACCTTCTTGGCCTCACTCTCCTTAAACATCAGGGCAGTACCCAGATTCCCTTCCATCTCCAGGGCACACGCTCAACCCCTTCAGAACAGTGTGGTGGCAGCCAGGCTCTCTCCATTCCCTTGGGAATGTGCTCCACCCTCTTTGGGTCCTGGGGTGGCAAAACTCTTCCAGAGCATCAAGGTGGAAGGCCCACCCTCGACCTCTGGGGCAAACTCACCCTTTCCATGCATGTGGGCCACTCCACTCTCCCAGCCCAAGGCCTCTTGACTCCAGACCTCAACCTCCATGGCTCTGTCTTTGAAGAAATTTTTCCTTCATTTTGTTCCTTGTCTGTCCCCTCCAGTCCAGACTGGCAGTGGCTCTGTCTATAAAGATCTTGCAAAAATTCTGTTGGCTTTGCATGAAGCACACAGGGGTCAAAGCTATCAGACAGTAGGACTTTCCACAAATCCTTTCTGCTTAACTCCTTTTCCAATCTTGGCTTGTACTGAAATGGCAGCTAGGTTCCATGTTTGGTTAAATCCTCACATCGAGCTGTAGCTTCTGAGATTCCACCCCCTGGAAGCCCATAATTTTCCAAGCCATCAGCTTCTGGTTTCTTTGAACCCAAGAGTTCTGTTCTAAGTTTATCTCTCTGCTCGCAATTTACCATAAGCTGCAAGAAGCCAGGGGATATCCTCCATACATAGTCTGGAGATCGCGTCAGCTAAGTATTCCAGGTTGTTGCTTTCAAATTCTTCCTTCCATCTGACACCAGCACTCAATTTTGCCAAATTCTCTGCTGCTTTAAAACAAGGATCGCCTTTCTTCCAGTTCGCAACAACACATTCATCATTTCTGTTCAAGTTCTCATCAGAAGTGTCTTTAGAGTCCATATTTCCACAAACAGTCTCTTCAAAGCAGTTTTGGCCTTTTCTATCAAGCTCCTCACAATTCTTCCAGAATCTTCCCCTTATATATTTAAAAAGCCATTCCAACATGTTTGGTATTTGCAAACACAGCAGCACCAGCACCCCACTCCTGGTACCAAATCTGTTCTAGTTTGCTAATGCTGCCAGAATGCAAAACACCAGAGATGGACTGGCTTTTATAAAAGGGGGTTTATTTGGTTACACAGTTACAGTCTTAATACCATAAAGTGTGCAAGGTAACATATCAGCAATTGGGTACCTTCACTGGAGGATGGCCAATGATGTCCGGAAAACCTCTGTTAGCTGGGAAGGCACATGGCTGGCATCTGCTCCAAAGTTCTGGTTTCCAAAATGGCTTTCTCCCAGGGCGTTCCTCTCTGGGCTGCAGTTCCTCAAAAATGTCACTCTTAGTTGCACTTAGGGTATTTGTCCTCTCTTAGCTTCTCTGGAGCAAGAGTCTGCTTTCAACAGCTGTCTTCAAACTGTCTCTCATCTGCAGCTCCTGTGCTTTCTTCATAGTGTCCCTCTTGGCTATAGCAGCTTGCTCCTTCTGTCTGATCTTATATAGTGCTTCAGTAATTTAATTCAGACCCACCCTGAATGGGTGGGCCAGCACCTCCATGGAAATTATCCAATCAGAGTCATCACCCACAGTTGGGTGGGGTGCAAAGAATTACAATCTGATTAACACTGATAGGTCTGCCCACACAAGATTACATCAAAGATAATGGCATTTGGGGGGTGTGCCGGTTTGAATGTATTATGTCCCCCAGAAAAAGCCATGTTCTTTGATGCAGTCTTGTGGGGCAGACGTTTTGGTGCTGATTAGATTTGCATGGAGGTGCACTCCACCTAACTGTGGGTGATAACTCTGATGAGATATTTCCATGGATGCATTGCCCCACCCATTCAGGGTGGGCCTTGATCGGTGGAGCCATATAAATGAGCTGACAGGCAGAGGGAACTCAGTGCAGCTGTGAGTGATGTTTTGAAGAGGAGCCACAGCCAAGAGGGACACTTTGAAGAAATCACAGGAGCTGCAGATGAGAGACAGTTTGAAGACGGCCATTGGAAGCAGACTCTTGCTCTGGAGAAGCTGAGAGAGTACAAATATCCCAAGTGCAACTAAGAGTGACATTTTTGAGGAACTGCAGCCTAGAGAGGAATGTCCTGGGAGAAAGACATTTTGAAACCAGAACTTTGGAGCAGACACCAGCCACGTGCCTTCCCAGCTAACAGAGGTTTTCTGGACACCATTGGCCATCCTCCAGTGAAGGTACCTGATTGCTGATGTGTTACCTTGGACACTTTATGGCCTTAACACTCTACCTGTGTAACCAAATAAACCCCCTTTTAAAAAAGCCAGTTTATCTCTGATGTTTTGCATTCTGGCAGTTCTAGCAAACTAGAACAGGGGGACACAATACATTCAAACTGGCACACCATATAATGTAATATTATTTGGCATTACAAATGAATGAAGTGCTGATACATGCGACAATGTAGAAGAATCTTGAAAACATTATGCTAAGTGAAAGAAGTTAGTCACAAAGGACCATATGTTGTATGATTCCATTTATATGAAAAGTCCAGAATAGGGAAACCTATAGAAAGAGTAGGTGCACTAGTGGTTGCCTAGAGATGGTGGTGGGGAATGAGGAGTGACTGCTAACAGATGTGTTTTTGGGGGTGATGAAGATGTTCTAAAGTTGATTGTGGTGATGATTGTGCAACTATGTGACTACAGTAAAAGCCATTGAACTGTACAATTTAAATAGATAAATTATATGGTATGTGAATTATATCAACAAAACTGCTACAAAATAAAGTCACACACATTCAGAGATAACCAATGTAAATACTTTGGTGTATAGCTTTTGTGACCTTAAAAATGAAAAAGAAAGAAAGAAAGGAAGGAAGGAAGGAAGGAAGTAGTAGTATATAGACTTGGCTGCTGTAACAGAGACCCAGAATAACAGTGGTTTAAAGAAGACAGAATTTTATGTCTCTTTCACATTAAAACCAGGCTGGTGTAGCAGCCCTGTTTGGCAAATTTATCAGAGGTTCCAGGTTTCTTTCTATTTTGTGGCTTGGCCATTCCAACAGTGCTGGCCTCATCCACCAACTCTTCTTAGAACCAGCAGGAAAGCGAAAGCGGGAAAGGGAAGAGCTTGCACTTTCCCATTAAGACATGTCTCAAAAGGTGCAGACACCACTTCTGCTCCCTTTGGACAGAACTTGGTCATATGGTACATCTAGTTGAAAGGGATGCTGAAGAACATGGTCTTTAAGTGTGCATAGCCTGGCTAAAATTCTATTAATGTGGAAGGGAAAATGGATAGTGGGGAAAAATTAGTGGTCTTTGCCACAAATGGGCAAGAGTTGGTGATGGTTGCATGTGTACAGGGGAGGGGAAGTGTGGTGCAGGAAGGTGAGGTAGAAGACAAGGCAGGTTTCATGCATGAGCCCTGGTGATGAGAGTGTCATTGACTAAGATATGGAACAATGGAGGAACAACAGGTTTGGTGGCATAGAGATTGGTATTCAGTTCTGGACAATTGAAGATTCAGATGTCTAGAAACAATTTAAGTGAAAATGTGACTTAAGCAGTTGAGTGTATGGTTCTGGATCTCAGAAAATAGGTCCAGGTATGGGAACCACCAGCAGGTGGATGCTATTGACAGCCATGAGATGAGATGCAGTTACCTAGGGAAAGAGCTTAGAGCAGCTGTGGCTAATAGAACTTTCTGTGATCATAGAAATATTTTATAATATATGCTATTCTATATTGCAGTCACTAGCCACAGTTGGCTATTGAGTACTTGGAATGTGGCTAGTATGACTGCGCAACTGAATTTTACATTTATTTAATTTTAACCGATTTAAGTTCAAAAAGTCACATGTAACTAGTGTCTACTCTATTGGGACAGCTCTGATTTAGAATAAAAAGGCAGAAAGACAGGAGAAAACGATAGGAGAAAGTGACAAGGGCACAGGGAGTGGAGATGGGAAAGCATAGAAGAGAAAATTCGAGAAATAAATCTGAATGCTTTGCAAGTTTGCCCCTAGTAATCCCTGCATATTGGTTCTCCACATGCAGCCTCTAGATTGGGGTTTTGAGGAAATCCCCTTAGCAACCTGGTTATTTAAACTAAGGTCCAGTGAGAAGACCAATTCTGAGTTTTTGTAGAAGCACTGAAATTTTAAAGATCCTTTTATCTGCCATGTCATTAGGGGACCAGCATGGCAGCCATTAGATTAATTTAATAGACTTTTATATAACATTTATCAAGATCTGTAGAGCAGCGATTCCACACAGAAATGCCAGCAGGGGATGTACAAAGCATATAACTAGTGAGAGTGAGATCAGTGGGAAGCATAAGGGAGTCGAAGGCTCCTGATATGCATTAAATAATAATAGCTTCTCCTCAGGTCCTAATGACACGGCAGATGATAGGATCTTTAAAGTTTAAGTGTCCCTGTAGGAGAAGTTTGGCAGTTTCATCCCCAGGGCGAGTGATCAGAGAAGGGACAAAGCCGTTCCAGGCAGGCACATGGATTAAAAAAAAAATCTTTCTACGGCTAACATATGTGATACGTATATTTTGGTTAATCCTTTTCTGATCTGAGGCCTGGAGATGCTCAGTGATGTTTACATGACTTGAGAGTGGGGAATGGGAAAGCGCTGGGTACCCCTGAAGTTGAAAAGCAGGAACTGAGATAGCTGGGACTTATGTTTACCAAGGTCCAGATGAACATCGGGTGAAAGGGGAAGCTGGGTACAGATGTCCAAGGACATCGGGGGGGTCAGTGGTAGGTAAGAGGAGGAGGAGTTAGCAAAAGGTGAATGAATCTAACTTAGGATGCGATGGCTGGCAGGAGGAGTTAGAGGTGGAAAAGTTTTGTGAATGGAAGCTGGTAGGATGGGTCCTTGGGAGCCTTTAGGACCTGACAAGAAGTTGAGGCTGGAAGACAGTTCCCAACTGGAAATCAAAAGAGAAGGACCTATTACCTCAGCAGCACAGAATCATTGGTTCTTGAAAATAACTCAGAAGTCAACTGGTTAAACCTGAGGACCACAGAGGTGACATGTCCCAGAGCTGTTAATGGTAATAATCCTAAATCCAGGTCCCAAACCTGCTTATTCTCTATTCTGGGGTAAGGGGAGGCTATGGTTGTCCAATTCAGTACATGTACAGAGGAGTAAGTATGTCTGACTCAAATCCACATGACTGCAGACCCAAACCACCTTCTCCAAAGAGCTTTATGGGTGATAAGAGTGATATTCTGATATCCATCTACTCAACTGAGGTAATCATCCCAACTTGGGAAGGAAGGATGTGTGTTATTTCTTGTGTCCCTAAAACACTAATATCTGTTTCATGGGCCTAGAACCATGAGACACTGACAGAGTGAATATTTGGAGAGCAAAGTAACAGTCAGAGAGGGAGGCTTCTGGAACAGGCTGCTTTGGGGCAGCTTTAGGCTTTATGCTCAGTGGGTGTATGGCACGTAGGATTTCTACCTGGGTGGGGCACTGCACCTATGGAAACTTTATTCACAGGGAGTGGCTGGTTTTGTACCACATGGGTCTTAGTAAAGAATGCTTCTTCAGTCTCAATGTGCAGAATGCTGCCAATTGACTTCCAACTTCACAGGCACAGCTTGGCATAGGCACTGGTTCGCAGGCAAAGTCAAGTCAGAGACAGGATCATTTTAAGTATGATTAGGCAGAACAATATTTGTTGCCTTTATTATGTTTCTCAGCTGTATCTGCATGAAGCGACTTCAAACTGCAAAGGGAGTTAAATTTCATGCATGCTACAGTGTGCTAGGATGTGAGGTTATAATTCAAATTGTCATTGTCAGACCTAGATCTAAGACACCCCCAAATCTGCTAATTTCTTTCAGGGTCACAGAAGGGAACTGGAGATGTTACAATTATTTGGCTTATCCATTGGTTCCTAACTCATGGTTGTGTTTTGTCTCTGGATTTATTGGTTGCTTAAGTTCTGACCATGGCTTTAGATGGCTTCACCAACACAAGGGTTGTGGATTTTGATAAATGAAGAATCATAAAGAGAATCTGCCATCTTCTTGAGAAAAGGCAGAGAAACAAACAAAATTATCACGCAAAGTCCAAGAGGACAATTAAAAGAGTCCATACTTGGACATTTCTGTCTCTAGAAATCAGATTTCTCTGGAAATCAAGGAGGAGCTAGAGTGACCTGAAAAGTATGCTCCAGTCTTGTCACCAGAGCAGGAATACTGGAAGAATGAAAATGAAATTAAGGAGAGAAGGCTAATAAAGCTGGAGGAAGAGATGATTTTCCTTAGGAGAAAGGTTGATATCTTTCAGTTACAGAAAAGAAGATAGTCTAGAAGCTCAAGATAGAGAAACAAAGAAAGGAAGTTCATCCAGGTCTAATGGCTCTTAACAAAAGAGTTAGGAAAGGGTGAGATATTTTAATTCTTACAAGATCTGAAAACATGGACTGAGCATCAATGAAATCTAAGAGATGAAGAGAGGCAAGAACTCTGAGAACTGCCCAGAATGTCTTCCCCAGAAGGAGTAAAGATGCAGAAAAACAGAAAGAAGAGGCATACTAGAGCTGTTGACAGAGTGCACAGAAAGAGAAATTAGGGAGTCATCCTTGAAGACTGGGACAACTATCCAAAAGTGATATCCACATAATATATGAATAGATTTGAGAGGGACTGACCAAAGTATAAGCACAAAACATTATAATATTATTGGGTGTGCATCAATGGTTAATGTAAAAGATGCAGGTATAGCCTGTTACTTATGGATTCATGACCAAGAAATTTACAGAATTATATCAAGGAAAGGCCTAGCAAAGATGGAACACACCAAAGGAAGCTAGCTTGTCTGGATTTGATGTTAGTCTGATGGGAGAATATCTCCCATCAGGGATCATCTTACTCAGGGAGTGAAGATGAACAAGATTTGTTTGAACAATGATTTTTTTTTTGTCAACATTATAACTCAGTGACTTTTTCTCTCTCACTGTGGAAGACCATATATGAGGACTACATTAGAAAACACAAGTAGAAACCATGGAAAAGAAAAATAAAGGAAGGAGGGCTCTTGAACCCTGCAAATGTGCTAGGTCTTTCATGGGGTGGAGAGGAAAAGAGATGAGCTTAGGAAATAGGTTAAACTGAGAAACCCAGTTGCACTTTTCTGAGAGGAGGAGGGGAATAGCAGAGGGAAATGGAGCAAACAGGGTAGGTCCCACTGCTGCAGGTAAAGATAGAGCAGAGAGTAATGGTCCTCAAAGCCTGGAACCATCAAAACTTAAGGAAAGTCACATTTGGGGAGCATTATGGGTCCTTACTAGATCCCTTGAAGCACGGGTTCCAGACACTTCAAGAGTACATTCAAGAGAAACTAAGATGGCGGCTAGCTGAGACAGGGCGAAAAAAATGCCTCCGTGAAAAACACTAGCTAAAAACCAGAAAGTGACCCAGAATACTGGTTACAGCGATGAGCCAGCTGGACGAGGGCTTCTAGCCCCAGAGGGGCCGTGTACTTGGTGAAACTGGGAGTCTGCATTCTGAAACGAGTGAGTAAGCTGGCTGGAAGACCTGCAGCCGTGCGGCGGGCTGGGGAAGCCAGGGTTCAGCGTATGGAGACCGGCTGGCTCTTTAAAAAAAAAAAAAAAAAAGGAGCGGCTCCAGCAGCAATTGTGGGAACCACGTAGTAAAACACAGCAAGAGGGGGCTGGGCCGGCCTCTCGGTGTCTGGCCGGGAAGATAGCCCGCAGCAGATACCCTTGGGTTCGGGGGAACGAAGTGGAGAGCCGGAAGCAGAAAGAAACCCCGTGGCTCACAGCTGGCCCCCCGGAGGGCTGGATAAACTCCTGCCTGGGGCCATGCCCACAGCCCAAAGCCTCGCCAGTTGTCCTGGAGCTGGGAAGGAGGAACTGTGCGAGGAGCAGGGGGCTGAGATGCCCTGTTCAGCCATTTTTGCTTCGGGCTGGGAGTGCACCGTTGCACAGCCTGGCAACCCAGGGCTTCTCTTGTGGGATGGCGCGCACTGGTGACGTAGCATGGCATTCCCTCGGCTGAGCTCCTGGAGGAGTGCGGCTGGGAGGGGGGACCTGCTCGGAGAACCCAGGGACGCTAAGCCAAGTCTGGTGGTTTATGGATCAGTGAGAGAGAGGGTCTGGGGCTGAACTGAAATGAAGGCTTAGACTCTTGTGGTGGCCTTGAATCTCCGGGATCCTGGGGGATTTGAACATTAGAACTGCCCTTCCTCCCTGGCCACCCGTACACACGCCCCACATTCAGGGCGGACAGCTCCAGCAACACACCCAAACTGAGTTCTCCAACTGAACCCACAAGAATCATTTCTCCACACATCATGGAAACAAGGTTGAGAACTGACTTGAGGGATATAGGTGACACACAGACGCCATCTGCTGGTTAGTTAGAGAAAGTGTACGTTACCAAACTGTGTTCCTGAAAAATTAGATCAATATCCCTTTTTCTTTACAACTTGAAAGAACCCTATCAAGCAAAACAAATGCCAAGAGGCCAAAAACAACAGAAAATCTTAATGCATATGATAAAACCAGAAGATATGGAGAATCCAACTCCAAACACACAAATCAAAATATCGGAAGATACGCTATACCTCACAAATTTAATCAAAGAACTACAATAGAGGAACAAAAACATGGCAAAGGATTTAAAGGACATCAAGAAGACCATGGCCCAGGATATAAGTGACATAAAGAAGACCCTCGAAGAGCATAAAGAAGACAATGCAAGAGTAAATAAAAAAATAGAGGCTCTTATGGAAATAAAAGAAACTGTTGGCCAAATTAAAAAGACTCTGGATATTCACAATACAAGACTAGAGGAAGCCGAACAACATCTCAGTGTCCTAGAAGCCCACAGAACAGAAAATGAAAGAACAAAAGAAAGAATGGAGAAAAAAAAATCAAAATGGATCTCAGGGATATGATAGATAAAATAAAACGTCCAAACTTAAGACTCATTGGTGTCCCAGAAGGGGAAGAGAAGGGTAAAGGTCTAGAAAGAGCATTCAAAGAAATTGTTAGGGAAAACTTCCCCAACCTTCTACACAATATAAATACACAAAGCATAAATGCCCAGTGAACTCCAAATAGAATAAATCCAAATAAACCCACTCCAAGACATATTCTGATCAGACTGTCAAATACTGAAGAGAAGGAGCAAGTTCTGAAAGCAGTAAGAGAAAAGCAATTCACCACATACAAAGGAAACAACATAAGACTGAGTAGTGACTACTCAGTGGCCACTATGGAGGTGAGAAGGCAGTGGCATGACATATTTAAAATTCTGAGAGGGAAAAATTTCCAACCAAGAATACTTTATCCAGCAAAACTCTCCTTTAAATTTGAGGGAGAGCTTAAATTTTTCACAGACAAACAAATGCTGAGAGACTTTGCCAATGAAAGACCTGCCCTACTTCAGATTCTGAGAGAAGCCCTACCACCAGAGAGACAAAGAAAGGAGAAAGAGATATAGAGAATTTTAACAGACATATATAGTACCTTACATGCCAAATCACCAGGACACTCACTTTTCTCTAGTGATCACAGATCTTTCTCCAGAAGGGACCATAAGCTGGGACATAAAACAAGCCTCAAGAAATTAAAAAAAAAAAAAAATTGAATATATTCAAAGCACATTCTCCAACCACAATGGAATACAAATAGAAGTCAATAATTTTTGAACTGTAACTCCACTAGTTACTTCCTACATGATATAAAATACACAAACTCTAAGGACAAATCAGTGGTTTTGAACTCAATGTAAAATATGTAATTTTAGACAACTATATGAGGGTGGGGGAATGAAGGAGTATAGGAACATAGTTTCTGTGTCCTATTGAAGTGAAGGTGGTATCAAAGAAAAACAAGATTGATATGGATTTAAGAGGTTACTTTTAAGCCCCACAGTAAACACAAAGAAATTATCAGAGAATATAACCATAGAGACAAAAAGTAGAGTTTGGGTTAAGAGAAATGGGGGAAGGGGCAATGGGGAGTTAAGAAATGAGTGTAGGGTTGCTGTTTGAGGTGAAGGGAAATTTCTAGTAATGGATGGTGGGAAAGAGCATTACAACATTCTAAACGTGATTAATCCCACTAATGAAAGGCTAGGGAGGGGGTGGAATGGGAAGATTCAGGCTGTATATATGTTTCCACAACTGAAAAGAAAAAAAAAATGACAGTCTAACTAGATGACAATTGAATGCTAAGGATGAACTTGGATGGGACTGGAGGATAGAGGACAGGTGGCTCAAAGGGACACAGTTGAGACATAAGGAAAAGGAAATATAGAATGTAAGCTTTGTATCATTGTTGAATCTATTGTACTTCTTAGCTGCACTTAATGAGATTACATAAAAGAATGTTCTTGTTCATGGGAAGTGTATATGTGAATTATAGTGTATGCTCAAGGATGTGTGCAGCTAGCTCTCATATGTTCAGAAGACAGAGCAATAGATGATAGATGATAGGGAGGGAGGGAAAGAAATAGCAATGTGACAACATGTTATAGTTGGTGGATTGAGCTATCGGGGGAGGGGGGTCAGGGTATGATGGAATTCTGTGTATGGGGCTAGTATTGTTTTTGCAACTGTTCATATAACTTTGAATTTATTTCAAAATAAAACAAACAAACAAAAAAAGAGTACATTCAGTTCTGGGATCTGTCAAGTGTGGTTCTCCCCTAGAAGCCTGGGGGAACTGTCCTCAGGAAACAGGTTTTGCCAGCTTCTCAAACTTTGATGCACTAGCAAATGACCTGGGTATCTTGCTAAAAGGCAGATTCTGATTCTGGTAAGTCTGAGCTGCTGCATTTCTAACATGCTCTTAGCTGAAGCTAAGGCTGCTGGTCCTTAGAGCATACTTGGCTCCTGTGAAGCTTTATGGTCTGATTACCAAGACTCTTCTCTGCACCCAGAGGCTTTCTGGAGTAGGAGATGCATGCACTGAGCCATTACAAGGACTAACTCAGGATAGCCTGTCCTGCCCCCTTTCCTTCTCCTGAGACTCACCATGTCCCCCATGTACTAACACCATAGCGTGCCTACAGTAACAGCCACATTTCAAAATACCACTGATGTTATCTCCTATGATGATGAGGAAACTGAGGCACAGAATGAAAGTTCCTTGCCCAAGGTCACACAGTAAAGGACAGGATCAGGATTTGAACCCAGGCAGAATGTTTCAAGAGCCCACCACTGTGCTTTTCAGCCTCTCAGCTGTAGCCACAGATGACTCACCCAAGGAGTGACCCCTGTTTTAAAGAAGAGAGAAATAAATTGAGCCCTGCAGGAAGGGTTATGCCATTCCTCTGAGACCTGTGCTTTTTTTCTTTTTGTCTTTTTTAAAATCTAGAACTAAATCAGTTAAAAGAAAAAACTCTAGCAGCCAAACCTCTAATCAATTCAATATTATGTTTTATTTTCTCCCAACCCCAAATAACTCTTTAATCTTCCAAGGAAGAAAAGAAGGGAGGAAAAAGAGTGTAGGTGGATCCTCTGTATCTACCATGTCTGGGAAGTTTATCTTCCTCAGAGTGATCACCCTGCCACAGAAGAGGACAGAAAGAGCATATAGTGTGGGGCGTTTCACATGTGACAAAGGGCATCCTCGCAGGGCTGGGCTCGAGTGTCCCACTGCTCTAAAAACAGTGAGGCGAGGGCAGCATGCAAGTGTGTTGTGGAAGAAAACATACTTCATACTAGTTTTACAAGTGAGAAACAATAATTTGGACTGGGCACCTGGAGGCATATCTTCCTCCCTTCCAGATTCCAATCTTCTCAGTTTAGTCAAAATTAAGATAATTTAGCCTGCGGGAACACACATTCTGCAAAGCAGCCTACATAAGAAATGAATGTTCTCAGTCAATTTTGCTGAAAGGAAGAATAGAGACGGCACAAAAAGGTGGATATTGTGAGACAATTAGAAAACAAGGAATTTGGTTTTATTTTACAAGCATTCTGTACAAAATGGGAGGTGGGAGTGAGAGCTATTCCACTGTGTGTAGCCTGGAAACTTGAAGTCTGGAGACACCATCATGGCAGCTCTGATCTCACCTGGGCCAGTGGGTCACTTCCTCAGGACTTTCTGGGATTGAAATTAGAAAATCAGGGCTGTAGGCTGCCACATTGTCTGCTACTCTGCAGAGGGTTAGAGTTGAATGCAAAAGTAAAGGTTAGAGAAGGAGGGTTATAATCGCTTTTATGTCCGCATTCCAAGTGCACCTGAAGTCCAAGCATATTCCTGTCCATGGAGTCCATGAGAAAACCCATTATCCTTATGATAAATTCTTGTTTTAGCCTAAGCTAATTTGAGTCCCCCCACCCCCACCCCACACGCACACTTAAAATGGCCTTAGTCTTCTAGCTCTGCTATGACCAATACCAAACGTTGGTGGCTTAAACAACAACTTATTGTCTCAGAGTTTTAGAGGCTAGAAGTCCCAAATCAAGGTTCAACAGGCACTGCTTTCTCCCAGAGCCTATAGCTTTGGGGTTTCTTGGCTTGCCTCTTTGCCTCTGTCACAAGGCTTCACTTCTCAGTGGTCTTGTCTCTGTCCAGATTTCCTCTCCTCATAAGGACTTGAGTCATATGGATTAAAGCCCTACCTGATTCAATTTGGCCTCATCTAAATAGGATCTTCAAAGATCCTATTCACAAACGACTCCACACCTTAACTAACAATAACATCTTCAGTGGTCCTATTTACAAATGGGTTTATACCCACAGAAACGTGGATTAAGATTGAACATGTCTTTTGTGGAGGACATGATTCAATCCCCAACAACAACCAAAGGAGTCCATATTAGTATAGTACTGATAAACATGTAGGTGTTTGCTGGTAAAGGAAGTAGAAAAACATATTCCCAAAGTGCAGAGGCACAGAGCAGCAAGAGTGGCTGGAGTACAAGGTTTGAGGAGCAGGTGGGAATAAGATGATCAGATTTGAATTTTGAAAAATAACTGACCACAGGAGGTAGATGGGGAGGGATTAAGTTACAGCAGGATTCCACATGAGAAATGATGAAGACTGAATGAAGAAACTGACCGTTCATGGGGAAATGGATGGGTTCAAGCATATGTTTTAGATGGTGGAGTCAACAGGTATTGGTGGCCAATTGGTGCTCCAAAGATGAGAGGGAGAGAAGAATTGATGACAACTCCCAGATCTCTTGCTTAGGTGATGGATGAATGTTGCAGATGACAGAAGATGTAGATGAAGGCTTGAGAGGTGAGTAACATAGGCTCAGTTTTGCACATGTGGTTTTAGAAGAGATTCAGGGACTAGAGCTGAGGAGGAGTCCAGTATGAAACATGGAGCTGCAGCTGAGGAAAGAGGTCTAGGCTGGATGGAGACTGTGGCTACAGATGGGACAGTCCAAAGGAAGGAAGGAAGGAAGGAGGGAGGACAAGAATGAGAAAGAGAATCCTTAAATGAGACTGAGGAGGAGTGATAGAGGGAGGAGAAAAACAAGAAACAGAAGTGTCAATGGAGAAGGATTGTTCAGCAGTGTCGGTGACAGAAAGAGAGCAAACCAGGTAACGAAAGAACTTCTATTGGCTGTCTCAGACCCACTGGCCATCCTGGAGAGATTGGTCCCTTTCAAGGAGACGTGAAGGCAGCCACAAGGTTGTCATGGCTTGAGGAATAAATAGGAGCTGAAACAGTGGCAATAGGGAATGTGGACAACTCATCTAAGATATTTGGCTGTTAGCTGAAGGAAAAAGATGGGTGTTAGAAAGGTATTCATAGTTTCAAGGAAGTATTTGTGTGGGTGTGGGTGTCATTTTTTAATGGAAAGGGCTTGAGCATATTTATGTGCTGAGGGCATAAATTTTGTATAGAGACTGACGATGCAAGAGAAAGAGGATGATTGATTGATACATTTATTCAGAAATGTTTATGGAGCACTTACTATATGCCAGATTCTTAGAGAAGGTAAGACAGGGTCTTGGGCTTCATGGAGCCTATATTCCAGCAGCTACAGGTCAGAGAGGATGGGCAAAGGTTATAGGAGGTATGATAAGGCTTGTACCAGGGGAGAAACAGCCAGTACAACAAGGCAAAAGTAAAGAAGGAAACGATGGATGGAGATACAGGTAACTCACAGGTGGAAGACCAGAAAGTTGATGGTGCCTCTGCTCTTTGTAAAGTAGGTAGCGAAGCCATCTGTTGAGCTGGAAGGAAGAAATGGTGGGCTGGAAAGTTTGAGAAAGCAGAGTTTGGAATCATGATGGGAGTGGGATAAGAAGCTAATTGAAGAGACACAGATGATTTGCCAGGCAGCTTTGGGGTCCTGAGTGAAACCAAAGACTGTCAATTTGTAAAGCTCCAATCCATGAGGTCATTGATTGTCTCTCACAGAACTCAGCCACCTGGTACAGGCTCAGAGAAGGTGGACCACTGAACTGCTGCATAGGGCCTGGGCTACTAAGTTCACCCATTTAAAGCACCACCTTTGATAGCTTAACGGTAGATGCCTAGAACTTTGAGGATTCTTAGTTCAGGCTCCAGAGGAAAGCCTCATAAGCTAAGGAACATCTCCTGGTGTTAGGGAGTAGAGGCACAAGTGACACATTTGTGCTAACTCTAATCCAAATGACACTAAAGCTCATCCAGCTGAGACACTATAATGTGTGTCTTAAGGTCACTGAAGATACTGATGCCTCATAAGTTTCCTATCCAAGCCGTGTGACTTGATAATATTATGAAATATTAATCTATGAGTTGGTTTTCTCACTCTACTGCTTCCTTTTCTATACAATACAACTAGTATCAATATTGATAAATGCTATATTATAAAAGCCTATTGTCTTTTAAAAGCAGTTTTATTGAGATATAGTCATACACTATACAGTGCATCCAATGTGTACAGTCCATGGCTCACGGTGTATTCACACAGTTATGCTTTTGTCAACACAATCAATTTTAGAACATTTTTATTACTCCAAAAAGAAAAACCCCTTACCCTACAAACCTCCTTATTATTAACCCTTAGCATTGGTGTGGTACCCTTGCTACAACTGATGAAAGAATATTAAAATATTACTGTTAACTCTGGTCCCTAGTTTGCATTAGGTGTATTTTTCCCATATGCCACCCTATTGTTAACACCTGGTAATAGTGATGTACATTTGTTCTAGTTCATGAAAGAACATTCTAATATTTGTACCATTAACCACAGCATCATCCACAGCAAGAATCATTATATTAGACAGTCTCGTATTTTTTTCTCTAGCTTTCCTTCAGTGACATACTCGACCCTAAACTTCTCTTTTCAACAACAATTACACCCATAATTCAGCACTATTAATTACACTCATGATAATGTGCTACCATTATCTCTATCCATCTCCAAACATTTACAATCAACCTAATTAATAGTTCTGCACAAATTAAGCATCAGCTCCTCATTCTCCACCCTCATTCTATCTCTGCTAACCTATGTTCTAAGTGTTAACTCCATGTGTTTGCTTATTATAATTAGATCATATTAGTGAGAACATAAAATATTTTTCCATTGTGTCTGGCTTATTTCACTCTATATAATGCCCTCCAGATTCATCCATGTCATTGCATGCATGAAGACTTCATTCCTCCTTACAGCTAAATAATATTCCTTTGTATGCATATGCCACATTTTTTGTATCTATTCATTGGTTGATGGACACTTCATGTGCTGGTTTGGATATATTATGTTCCCCAAAAAGCCATATTCTTTAATACAATCTTGTGGGGACAGATTTATTGGTCTTTTGATTAGGGTGGAAACTTTTGACTGAGTGTTTCCATGGAGATGTGATTCACCCAACTGGAGATGATACTTTTGACTAGATTATTTCCATGGGGGTGTGGCCCCACCCATTCAGGGTGGGTCTTGGTTAGTTCACTGGAGTATTTAAGAGAGAAGGTAAGTGCCTACACAGGCTCAGATGCTTGCTGATGCTTTGAGATGGTTGGAGATGCAGATGGAAGGAGTCTGGAGATGCTAAGCTAAGAGATGAAGCCCAGCTTTTTCCCTGGAGAAGCTAAGAGAGACCCAGAGACATTTCAGAGAATGCCATTTTGAAATGCAACCTGGGAGCAAAGGATGAGCAGAGGCCAGCCACGTGCCTTCCCAGCCGACAGAGGTGTTCCAGATGCCATCAGTTGTCCTTCAGTGAAGGAATCCTCATGTTAGTTTGGACTTTTGTGGTCTTAGAACTCTAAATCTGTAACAATATAAACCCCCTTTTATAAAAGCCAATCTATTTCTAGTATTTTGCAGAATGGCAGCATTAGCAAACCAGAACAATTAAGTTGCTTCCATCTTTTGGAAATTGTAAGTAATGCCACTATGAACATCATGTTAACATCCCTGCTTTCAGATCTTCTGGGTCTATACCTAATAGCAGGATTAGTGGGTCATACAGCAATTACATAGCTTCCTGAGGAACTGCCAAACTGTCTTCCACCGTGGCTGCACCATTTTACATTCCCACCAGCAGTGAATGAGTGCTCCTATTTCTCTACATCCTCTCCAATCCTTGTAGTTTTCTGTTTTTTAAACAGTAGCAATTCTAGTAGGTGTGAAATGATATTTCATCATGATTTTGATTTGCATTTCCCTTAAAGCTAGTTATGTTGAGCATCTTTTCATGTGCTTTTTAGCCGTTTATATTCCCTTTTTGGAAATATGTCTATTCAAGTCTTTTACCCATTTTTAAATTGAGTTGTCTTTTTATTGTTGAGTTGTATGATTTCTTTATATATTCTGGATATTAAACCCTTATTGGTATGTGGTTTCCAAATATTTTCTCCCATTGAGTAGGCTGCCTTTTCACTTTCTTGACAAAGTCCTTTGAAGCACAAAAGTATTTAATTTTGAAGAGATCCCATTTATATATTTTTCTTTCATTGCTTGTGCTTTGGGCATAAAGTCTAAGAAACCACTGCCTAACACAAGATCTTGAAGATGCTATTGCTTTTTGACAGGAACAAATGGTGAACTCTGGTAAATAATTTGCCTGGTCACTTATCTTCTTTTTGTTTTTCTTCCTCTTTTTTTAAAAAAATAAAGTATCTTTTATTTGATACATGCCACTGAAAGAAGCAAAGACAAAAACAATACATAGGAAAGAATATGATTTTATAATCATCGAAGGAATTGTGGTCAGAAATGGAGAACACATGGTAATTTTCTATAGTGAAAAGCAATTTCCTTCAAATGTAAGTCATAACTTTTTATCTTGTTCACAATTTTGCAGTTTCCATATTTCTCCAGGGGAAAAAAAAACAAAACAATTTCTTGACCTTGTTTAGAAAGTTCAGTTTCGGAAACCTGGTTCTCAGCTCCCCCACAGTCACTGGTTTATGGGAGGAACCACTGACCTGCAGCAAATTCAACAGTTGGAGGTGCCCCAGGTTCTGCTCTCAACCCAGTTTACATCCAAGAGGTTGTGTGATCTTATAGGGGAAGTAAACTTAGGGCCTCAGTTTGCTTATCTCATCAGAGAACCCTACTTAAAAAGAAAAAAAAAACAAGTATGCATTATTTTTTTTCCCAGTCATTTTTCTATCAGATAATGAGGGTCTACTCCTGTCTATAGGGAAGTTCTAAGAATTACGGTCAGGGATTCCCACCCCCCCTAGACCCAGTGGGGGATGTTGAAGAGTAGCATCCAGAGATTGACTGATGTTGGGGAATCATGAGAGGTTTGTGAGCCCCACGGGACCCTGATGAAGAGCAATGCAGAAGATGGACTCTTGTGTGTTGGCTGGTGAGGATGGGGAAAACTTGGGAGGCTGTTCTGAAGGATGGTATTATGAATTGAATTTTGTCCCCCCAAAAGATATGTTGAAATCCTGACCCCTGGGACCTGTGAACATGAAGTTATTTGGAAGTAAGGTCTTGGCAGAAATAATAAAGGTAAGAGGAGATCATACTGGATTAGCATTGTAATCCAGTATGGCTGGTGTCCTCATAAGAAGAGAAGAGGCAGACAAGGACACAGACACATACAGGGAGAAGATGGCCACATGAAGACATAGGCAGAGATTGGAATTTTGCTGCCACAGCCAAGGATTCTGGAGCCACCAGAAGCTGTAAGAGGCAAGGAAGTATTCTTCTCTAGAGCCTAGAGGACAGAGCATGGCTCTGACAACACCTTGATTTCATACTCTAGCCTCCAGAGAGTAAATTTCTATTGTTTTAAGCCACCCAGTTTGCAGTACTTTGTTACAGCAGCTCTAGCAAACTGATACAGATTACAGATAGCACTGTGCAGACTTGTCAATGCACACAGGTGTGTGGAATAGTATTACCTGCCTGCCTCTGTGCCATCTACACCCACCTCCTATCACCTCCCCCCCACACACACACAGATTCAAACACCAGGCACCACCCCATAGCCAGCTTCCACCTTTACCTTTTGTTCTTTGACTGGCAAAAATAGTCATGGAAGCATCCCACCATAAGTGCCCCACACAGTATGAAAATACCCAACCCCAATGAAAGGCCACATGGTGCCTTGTGCAAACTAGATAAACTTACCCCCTTTTCAAAACACTTTATGGCCATCTGCAAAACCACACTTGCCTGCTCCTCAACAGTCTCCAACTGTGCTAGTCTTCCTTTGTAAGTCCCCTGTCCAAAATCGACACTGGCAGAAGAGAATTCTGAGGACAGAGAGATCCAAGATTAAAACATGGGCATTTTAAAGAATGTTTGGGGAGAAATTATGTGTAAAACAGAAAAAGCCCAAATCAAAGATGCTGTTGCCATTTTCCCTCTCCCTGTCACGAGTCACCCACGTATCTGAGCCCCCAGTTGAGGCCCTGGGTGCTTCAGGGGACTCATTGTTCGCGTGCTACAGTCTCGCTTCATACATATTTCATCTGTTTGAGTGTACCTAGTCGGGGGTGAATAAAAGCAAAGAGATTTTTGCATCTCCAGCTTTGCCTTCAATATTTAGAGATTGTATTTCCACCAAAGCCTCTGAGATGTAACTAAATGCAAACAATCCCCACCTACGCTCATTCGAGTTCTCTGCAGAGAGAGGAGTCAAGGCTGTGGATTCCCATTAGCAAATTGGCATCTCATCCCCTCATCTCCCCAAAGGGCCCCCGTATGAAGCTAAAATGCCAAGTTATTTCCCCAGAGTAATGTTTCCCTCACATAGTGCATTTCACTCAGACTTGTCACACGTCCCCAACTGTAACCACTATCTCTCTACCAGCCTTGTCTATGGTAACTGACATCAGATGAGCTCATCACATGCAGAAGTGCTAGGGCCATAAATCTTTCAAAAGATTAAATGGAGACACCAAATCCAGTAGGGATTAGAAAATATGGTGAATGACAAAGACGAAGGGTGTTCAGATTCCCTGTAAGATTAAGAAACTATCAGAAATAGCCAGAAGTCCTGTCTGTAATCTGCATGAGTCTATTTTGTTCAGATCTTCTGACTACGCTTATCAGTGCCTGTTGGTCACCAAAGGAGATTACAAAAAGAGCGGTTGAATAGAAATAGTCATTTCAAATATTTCCATACATATCTCCTCTGAAGAAGTCAGAGCTCATCATGTCACCCCTCTGCTTAAAAATTTCTGATGGCTCCTTCTGCTTATGGGAAAAAACACGAATTTCTTAGCATGCAAGTCCCTTACAAACTGATTTCATCTTACTTTCCTGGTCTTCTTGTCTGCTGCTCACTTCTGCTTGATTACTTGGGACTCCCATGCATTTTAACACCACGTCTTTGCTTTGCTGTTCCTTCTGGTGGAGTGCCATTCCGCACATTGTGGTTCTGACATCCTCTAACTCATCCTTTACATCCAGCACCCTCTAGGGAAAAGCCCCACTGCAGGAAGATTAATGCTCACTCATCTGTGTTTCCACAGCCTTTTAACATTCCTTTATTATAAAATGGATGGAATTTATTACTATTATTATTATTATTATTATTTCACACATCTACTCCTTTGCTGGGCTCTGAGCTCCAGTCTTGATATCTGAGCATATTCTTTTTTGTAACTCTGGCACATAGTAGGGGCTCAATCAATGTTTGCTGGATTAAACTAAATGAGATTACATTTTGAAGAGATAGAATACCATACCCATGAGTAATTTATGAGACCCAGTAGGATATTCTTTCAATGTCTAGGGTAGTTTTATGTAGTTATCAGTAAGTCTGAAGAATAAATAAACTGTGGAATTTTGGGGGAGGCAAAAATACGGTATTTTACTTGAATATTTACTTATATTATTCATTATCCAAATTACTAATTCAAGGTCTACTATGTGGTAGGCATTTTTCCAGTCTTTAGGGTTATAAGCAGCAAATGAAACAGATAAAAACTCCGGCCTTCATGGAACTTACATTTTAGAACCAGAACATAGTGATTGGCATGGGCTTTGAGTTCAATTCCTGGCTTCATCACTTATTAGCTGTGTTACCTTGGGAAAATTTCTAACATTCCTGTGCCTCAGTTTCCTTATTAGTAAAATGGAGATACATAATGCTACCTACTTCATAGGAGTTTTGTAAAGATAAATACGTCAATTCATGTGAAGCACTAAAATAGTGCCTGATATATAGTATACACTCAAAAAACCTTAGATATTGTTGTCTAATTGTTCATTTTACAGTTGAGAGAACAGAGGAACAACCTCCATATTTGGCTGTTGTTCTAACCTCTTTGAGTGCACCCAGAATTAACTAGCCCTTAGATACCTGTGCGCTCTCCATCTTTCCTTTGTACATCTCTTCTGCCTGGAACTCTAGCCTCCATCTCACTCCTGCTACTTCTCTTTGTTCACCCTTTTCCTTGATTAACACTTGTCCTTAAGATCTTAGCTTAGAAACCATTTGGTTCAAGAAAACCATGGATATAGAAATCAGAACTACTGGAATGAAATGACATTGGGGTTTATTGCAGATTGCCCATCTAGATAATTAGACCAATATCATATACAGAGCCAAACTCTTCTGGTGGGTTCTCTACCTGGCATCAGTCTCACTGCTTGACATCATGTTGTCCAGATATAGCCAGAGGGAAATTCTGGGTAGTTTTAGTAGGAACAGAAATCATATGTCTTTACTACTCAATGCAGGGTCCTGTCATTTACTACTTGTGTGTCTTTGAGCAAGTTATCTAGTCTCTCTGTATCATAGTTTCACCATAGGTAAAATGGGAGCTAATTGTACCATTAAGTCATCATGGGGATTAAATGGGATGACTATGCAAAGCTTTTAGTACAGTGTCTAGAACACTGTAAGCACTCAATAAATGGTCATTATTATTAATTATTGTTTAATTATTATTTTTAGATGAGTCCAGTTGTTGCTTTGTCTAATTGCTCTACTCCATGGTATGGTATTTTAAAGCCAACTCTGAAAAGGAGCAAGCATTGCAGCAAATATACTCATTAATATTGTTTCCTTACCTATTTTAAAAGCCTGTAGAAAGCAAATTTACTGAATTCTACCTTAAATTCCTTCATTCCTTCCTTCAATAAACATGTAGTGGTGATAGGCCAGGCTATACTGCAATAGCAAATGATCTCCAAGTCTCAGTAGCTTGAAACACCAAAGGTTTATTTCTCATTCATATTATGTGCCCATTGAGGGCTGGCCAAGGGACTCTGCTTATTGAAGTCACTCAATGACCCAGGAGCATGGGACAGACAGCATCTGGAAGGTTGTTGCTTACCACAGCCAGAGGGAAAAGGAGCTCTAGATGGCTTCAAACCAGCAATTCAGTGCTTCAGCCTGCAAGAAGCACACATCACTTCTGCCCACAACTCATTGAGCAGACTCACCACATGACCTGCCCAAGCCCAGGGGAGCTGGAAGTGCAGCTCCAGGAAGGGGTTGTAGTGGGTTCAGTGGTGGTTCCCAAAATGATATGTCCATGTCCTAACCTCCAGAACACATGAATATGACCTTAGTTGATAAACAGGTCTTTGAATATGTAATTACATTAAGGATCTCAAGATGAGCTCATCCTGGAATTAGAGTGGACCCTAACTTCAATGACATGTGTCCTTATAAGCGGCAGAAGAGGCAAAGGCCCAGACACAGAGGAGAAGGCCATGTGAAGACAGAGGCAGAAAGGAGTTACACAGCCACAAGCCAAGGAATGCCTGCAGTCACCAGAAGCAAAAAGAGGAAAGGAACAGAACCTCCCCTAGAGTCTTTGGAGGAACCATGGCCCAGCCAACACCTTAATTTCAGACTTCTGGCCTACATAACTGTGTGACCATGAATTGTCTTGATTTAAGACACCCAGTTTGTAGTAAGAAACTAATACAGGGGGAGAACTGGCAATATTTGTCTAGTCTGACAAACATAGACATCAACTATATGCCAAGCGCTGTGCTAGGCATGGAGAACACAGGATATCACAGAAGCTATGACCTTGGTCCTCAGGTAACTTATGATCTGGTAGGAGAGACAAGGGACAGCAAAGGAAGAATAAAACAGATCCTATTTCTGAACTTTCAGCAGAGTTCCACTGAGCCTAGAGGGTGCAGAGAGTGATTAATTCCCATAGCACTGCTTTGGACACTGAAGAGATTCATTACCTAATGTCTGGCACGGATTGTAAAGATGTTATTTGGGAGACAGGAACCAGGGTAGTAATAGCTCATCATTTTTAAAGTTCTAGTGAAAGCTGTTGTCATCGGCCCCATCATTTATTTAAAAATCTATCTGTGTGATGAGACAAGTGAGTGGCAGAAAGCACCCTGTGTTCTGGAGAGCTGGGGAACCAGGGGACATGTGCAGATCGACCACGGCAGGAGGTAAATAGCACACACCTTGAACAAACTTAAAATTGATATGATTCATTTTGAACAAGATTCAGTCTTTCAATCTATCATGCGACCAATAGTTATTGGACACAAATGTGGTGTAAGACAATACGGAAGGCCACATAGGGGAGCACAGAAAGGTGTGGAAGGACTGGACCCAGCCTTCAAGGATCTTATGGTATATTCAGAGAGATAAGACAGTGTGGTGGGTTGGAAGCTGTATGTACCTCAGAAAAACACCATTCCTGCAGGTGTAAACCCATTATAAGTAGGAAATTTTGATGAGGTTACTTCAGTTAAGGTGTGGCCCATCTCAGTCAGGATGGGTCTTAATACTATTACTGAAATCCTTTGCAAGTGGAATGAAATTCAGACTCAGGAGAGAAAGCTACAGAAGCAAGAAGCTGAAATTCAATGAATCCTGGAAGAGAACAGAGAGGGTCAGGAGAGGCTGCCATGTGCATTGTCATGTGACAGAGGAGACAAGGACCAAGGATCACCAGCAGCCAGCCCCAGAATGCCAGTCTTCAGGAAGACAGCATCACCTTGATGATCCCTTGATTTGTATTTTCTTTTAGCTTCAAAACCATACGCAAATAAATTTCCATTGTTTAAGCTGAATCATTGCATTGAGATTTGCTTGAGCAGCCAAAGAAACTAAAACAGATAGTGTCTTAGTTTCTTAAGGTTGCTGTAACAAAATACCACAAACTGGATGGCTTAAAGCAACAGAAATTTATTGTCTCATAGTTCTGGAGGCTTGAACTCTGAAATCAAGGTGTTGGAAAAGCCATGCTCCCTCTGAAGTCTGTAGGGTAGAATCTGTCCATGCCTGTCTCCTGGCTTCTGACAGTGGCAGGCAATCCTTGTCATTCCTTGGGTTGTGTCATAGCTCAGTCTCTGCCTCTGTTGTCACATGGCTGCCTTCTCTATATTTGTCTTTTCATGTGGCTATCTCTCCTCTTGTGTCTGTCTATGTCCAAATGTTCTCTTCTGATAAGAACATGAATCATATTGGTTTAAGGGCCCATCCTACTCCATGAGTTAAATGACCTTATTTTAACTTAACTAATTCCATTTGCAATAACCCTATTTCCAAATAAGATCACATTCACAGGTACTGGGCATTAGGACTTCAACATATATTTGGGGGAAGGGGGAACACAATTCACCCCATAACACATGAAGATACAGGAAAATATCACAATCAAAATGTAGTAAGGATTAGTGCCTAAAGGAGTGATTCAGACACATTCTGTAGCATCTGAGGAGAGAAAGAAAGCTTCCCTGATCAGAGAAGGCCAGAAATGAAATGAATGAGGCAGATTCTCTCTTTAGCCCTAAAGGTTGAGAACATTTCTAGTTGGTGGAGAAAAAGAATGGCATAGGAAATGGCATGTGCAAAGGTATTTACTAAAGAAAATGAAAGGTCCAAGTAGAGTTTAGCTAGGAGAGAGGCTTTGTCTCAGCAAGTGGTGGTTAGAAAAAGGTTGTAGGGGAGAAACACATTACAGAACAATGTTTCCAGTGTAGAATTTATCCAAGGGGCAGTGAGGGCTTTTTGAAGCAACAGCCATTTAGGAGCCAAGGCCTGTGCTAGATGCCTTACATATATTATCTTCACACCAACTCTCAGAAGTTGGCAGGAGTAACCCTTTATAGATAAGGAAACAGATTTGGAGGTCACTTGGTCATAAGGGGCAGAGCTGAGAGTCTTGCCCAGGACTGTCTGGCATTAAACCCCACGTGTCTTCAATCCCACCACAGTGATTATCTATCAAGGCTGTGGGGTGGGAACATGACACAGACACACGACTCATTAAGATCAAGCAAACTGGCATAGAAGCTGGGTGAGGGAGGAGAGACTGATGGCAGGGAGACTGGTAAGGAGGCAATTATAAAAGTCCTGGTTTTGGCAAGGGCTGAATTGATGATGAGGGAAATGGAAGTTACCACGAACTATGAGGAAGTCATAAGACATTACCAAATTGGGAAGAGAGATGGTGACTTTGACTGCAGACACATTGAGTTTGAAGAAAATAGATAGCGAGATTGTTATTTGATATTATGTGACCAGAATAAGGAAGTGTAAATGGCTAGAAGCATGGACTCTATAACCTTAGGCAAACTACTTAACCTCCATAGGCCTCAGTCTCCCCCTCTGTAAGGACTGCTACAAAGATCAAATGAGGTGGTGCATGCAAGCTCCTCTTGAGTTTGCCAACTTGGAAACATACCTTCTCTTCTGTCCCCTGACTTCCATGACTGAGGAAGGGGTCAGCCATGCCTTGTGGTAAGGGGACTATGGGATCTGTGGGTTTCCTGAAAGAAGGCAACTCCAACACCCTCTTTTCTAGTCCAGCAGTCCTTATGGAACTGCTAAGCCTCTTCTCCACGTTACTAAATTTCACCATTTTTACATGGAGTAATTGAATTTTCTATAAGAAGTGAGAGTTTGAGAGAAGAGACCCTCAGACCACAGCAACCCATCACCACAAGGTCACATAAACACTCCCTGTTCTTATCACACAGCAATATTATCTGGTGCCGGAGAATTTCATAAACAAACTTGGAGGTGCAATAAAAAAAGGTCCCCACACTAGGCAGGCAATCAAATTTCTACATCTTAAAAGCCCCAATGAATTACATACATAGTAACCAGATTTGTCCTCATAAAAGTCTTTCTGCCATCCTCAAACTCATCATGTAAAGATCTATATTAAAAATCAGCATCATGATGACCATAAAAGATTGATGCAAAAATAGAATGTTGCATCTGATTCTCCCAGGCCTAAAGCAACCCTGACTGTGAGGCAGGCCTCCCAGGGATGTCAGAGCAACTCTTCTGGGAAGAAAAGATCACAGTCAGCCAGTTACTTAATAAAGCCAAGGAGTACAGAAACCGTACACATGTATATAACTCTTTGGAAATCGACAAGCAATCAGCAAAGCCTAGATGAAGGTTTTATCGTTCTATTAACACTCTTCACTGGCCACCGCAGCTCAACCTAGGCCTTGAAGGATCTAAGTATTACCAGCCTTGATATTTGTCTCATCCACTCCGGCCTGCATTATTGCTTCAAAATCACACGTTTTCTGTTGGCACTATCGCCTTGCTTTTTCTTTCTCTGTCTGCTTCCTTAAAGCCGGACAGCTTGAACCTCTGTCCATGGGCCTGAGAGAGATCCTGTAATTTGGTAACTTGACATTGAGTATCAAGGACATGGGAGGTGACTTCTTGACGTCAGAACATGTCCAACTAGAGAAAAGGTTCTGGGAAACCTGATGTGAGACCTCCTGTCCCTGGCAGTGGCAGATAGCACAGCCTCACGGGATGTCATAGCCAAGGCTGTGCAAATAAGTTAGGGAGAAATGATGACCTGATGTGGACCATGGGAAAGTCTTAGCCTCATGGAATATTAAAGCTAGAATATGATGGAGAGCTGGTTAGTCTAAACCCTTTGTGTTCCTGCCCATTCTTTTTATTAAAAAAAAAAAAACAGGATATATTTCACATACCCTACAATTTACCTATTTAAAGTGGGCAATTTGATGGATTATAGTACATTCACAGATATGTGCAACCATCACCACAGTTAATTTTAGAGCATTTTCATTGCCTCAAAAAGAAAGTCTGTACCCTTTAGCTCTCTAGCCCCCACCTCCTCCGCCCCTAGTCCTAAGCAAACACTAATCTATTTTCTGACTCTACAGATTTCCCTATTCTGTACATTTCAAATGAATGAAATCCTACAATAGCTGGTCTTTGGTGTTTGACTTCTTTCTCCTAGCATAATGTTATCAAGATCCATTCGTGTTGTAGCATGTATCAGTGCGTCATTCCTTTTTAGTGCTGAGTAAAATTCCATCATATGGATATACCACATTTTGTTTATCCATTAGTCTTTTGATGGACATGTGGGTTGTTTCTAACTTTTGGCAATTATGAATAAATGCTGCTATGAACATTGATGTGCAAGTTTTCATGGACATATGTCTTCATTTCTCTTGGGTATACAGTTAGGAGTGGATGTAAACCCTTTTAGGGGAAATGAAGGAATTGGGGCCTAGAGACTTGCAATGACCTGTCACACATCAAAGCTCAACTTCTTACCATAATCTACAAAAAGGGGGAGTGAAATAAGGATGAAGTAACATTACTTTGTAAATTAACTCAAAGCACTTACAAAAATAAGGACATATTCTTCCTTTCAAGCATTGTCTGGACCTGCCTGCCTTTTTTGATTTCTATCCCTGTCCCCTGTCACCTCCTCTTCTGGGTCATTTTGCCCAGCTCACCAACTCTCCTCACCACCTTCCTCTTCTCCTCTGTGAAGGCTGTGGTAGAGATGCATGAGTGGTAGAGCAATGCTTTGGGGGGCTATTGAGGCCTGGACTGAACCCACTTGCCCCCACTGGGCCCTACCTGCAATTATGGGAGAACTGGACCCCACTGCTGAGAGAGAAAAGTGTGAAGGGGAAGAAGGGGGCACGGCAGGACCCCTGAGCTCACCCTTAGAGTTTGCCCCTGGACTGGAAGGCCACATCAATCCTCCCCTCCCCACCACCCTCCTCTGTTGCACATTCTCCCTTAAAACCAAAAGGCCCCTTTTTCGTCTTTCAAATATGGAGAGTAGACTTAACGAGGCCAGAATGAGCTTCTGGGAGAGGAAGAGGGCAGTTGAGGGAGCTTGAGTGCTGTTTTCCTTCCATGTTGGGGACTGATGTCAGCCTGCAGTGAGACTTATGAGCAGTAGGAATGGACACTGGACTGTAGCCCCACACCCCCCTTTTTGAGCAACAGAAGGGTGCTCTGACCATTTCCACTTCCTTTTTCCAAATAGTTAGCAAATAATTCCAAATACTTTTAATTAAATGCAAAACCAAATAGGCACATTCACATAATACTTAGGAGTGATTTCTTTCCCAATTTGTAATGCCCTTGCCTGGCAATAATATCACCACTTTAAAAATCAAATTAAAAAATAGAAATATTCAAGTTTTAATAATCTTGTGCACTTTCACTTTGCTTGCCTGTGATATTTTAGGTTTTTCCTGTAGCTATTAAGAGCACTCTAAGCCACATAATTTGGGAGTAAGTTGTCACCTCAGAAAACTTTAAATTGGTTAAGTTCTTGCCTTTATATTTATGAAAACTTCATGTTTCTTAAATGTCATTTCCTGAGCTTTAGATTTGCAAACTTAGAGTGAAACTCTAAAATGCAATGATTTTTACACCTTGATTAAGTTTGTCTAAATTATTTAGTCAACTCAGACAGTTGTGTTAAAATCTTAAAAGGAAAAAAAAAAAAGATAGAAACCAGAACATGCTATCTAAAGTATACATCCTTTCCTGTTGTTTTGGAAATCCAATGGCTCATACTTCATATGCAAAAGTCTCATTCTCAGGACCACTACATATGGATAATCACATTCTGGTTATGCATTTTTATATAAACTTGGTCTTCCCTAGCTCAGCTGCTCTGCCAAGGCACAGTCCTGAGAAAAGTTGCCCAGATTTGCAGCCTAGCATAGCATTTGATTGATGGAGCACAGTATTCTTGTTCGTATAAATATTTTAAGTTGGAAAAAACCCTTTTGTTATTTTTTTCTCTGCCTAAGAAATACTTCCAGTGAACTTTTCCCCAAACAGAGCTGTTCCGTTCTGTGACTTCAGTAACCCTGCACCGGGTGACAAGGAAATAACCTCTTGGTGGTGTTGGTTTTCCACAACTATTTAAAATAAACGGCGAGAGAAAAGGCAGAGCCGTTTCATATACACTGTTCATTCTTTCCCTTTCCCTGTTCCGGATGTGGGAAAAATTAACAATAGCAATAAAAAGGCGGCAAGAATATGGCTCACACTACTGACCTCAGAGAGTTCAACCTCTTAAAAGTTTCCAGTGTCCTTCCGATTAAACAGAATTTGCATCCGAAACTGGCTTCTAGGAAGCCTGTTGTGACTAATTCTGACCCACAAGTTCTCTTCCTTCCTTGTCTTCCTGTGTTACGTGTATGCGTGTGTGTGCGCGCGTGTGTGTGCATCACCTGCCCTTTTTCTTTACTCTCTATAGTTTTTTGTTTGCTTTGTTGAGATATTTGTCTTCCCCATCCCTCTCATCAATCTATTAATTCTTCTAGAGCAAGAATCATATCTTATTTTTCTTTTGTTTTCCATTTCAAAATATCTAACAAGGCATGAGGCATAAAAGAATTTTTAATTAGTGCTCTTGAAATGTTAAGGCAGGATATGGGGTCTTATTGTCCCATCCTGACTAATATATTTTATGCTGCAGTTCTTAACTTGGGCTTTGATGGGGATCCATGAACCCTCTGAAAATGTACCAAAAATATACTATGTATTTGTGTGTGTGCATGCATGTGTGTGTTTGTGTGTATGTGGGTGCACACTCTTGCTTGAGAACTTCTCTAGGGAGAAGGTCCTTAGCCTTTTTCAGATTCCAAAGGGTCTAAGATCCTCAAATCTTGGGAAATGTGTTCCCTCCTTTCCCTTGGTGCTTGACAGATGGGAAGTGAAAGGACTCAGTGCTTTTCCAGAAACAGTCAAGGGTCTTCCAGGCATGGGCGTGGGAGGAGGCTTTGAGTTGGCTAGAATCAAATACCAACTTGGCTTGTAGACTCTGGGGTCTTTGTATGCACAGATTCCCCTCCATGGTTATCAAACATAACCCAAACATTCAGGGATCAGTGTGCTTGGCAGTGGCTTTCCCCTTCACCCCTCGTCCTCCCAGAATCTTGCCTCTATTGGCCTTTTTGGCTTATATTAGTTATCGATCCTGATAACAATGGTTTCCTTAACATGTTCTGGCCATTAACTGCTGACATGGAGCAGAAAAATAGTAAACGATGTTATAGAGAAGGAAGAAGAGGAGCTGGAGGAAGGGGAGAAGGAAGAGAAAGACTCGAGTCTAAAGTCAGCAGAATGAAGCCGGCCCCCAAATATATAACAGATTATGCAACTGACTGGAGACTGTCCTGTCACTTAAAGGGAAAACAGTGCTAATCTGGGAACAGAAAGAAGAGTGATTTTTAAGTGCATGTTTCAAATAAATTAACTTTATTTTCTTCATTAATACCGACATTGTTCATTAATACCAATATTTCTAATGAACACTTAGACTGGGATGAATCACTTTGCTGACTCCATTAGGCAATCTATTGAGTATGCAGTTTGGGACTATGGAGAGGGAAGTTGAGAGGTCTGTGATTTGGAAGGTGGGCAGCTCTTCTCTGATAGGTTGGAGGGTCCTCTAACTCCACGACAAGAGGGCCTCACAGGCTGAGCTGTAGAGACAGCCTCCCCTGTGGTTAAGAGATGCAGCATTGAGTCCTTCACCTAGTGGCTGACTCACTGGAAATTGGCACTGGTAGTTCACTCATTGCCATGGCAACCACTGGAAAGCAGAGGCATACATTTGTTCATTTTTACAATTATTCTATTATTTATACTTGGCATCTTGGAGAGGCTGCTACATTTCTAAGCAGGAGCCAGAAAATCTATACCTTAGACAAAAGAGGCAATTAACCACAAGGTACCCCACATTAGACGTGTTTGCTAATCACCGTGGCACCGTCTCTTCCTACCTAGCCTTGAGGGAAATCCTCAGTGCCCGATGGGATTTTCTGCTCTTTACAAAACAGGGACATTGACAGGTCTCACTTATCAAGCCCAGTTCTCAGCAACCTCCAGACATTTCTTCTTCTTTGCCAGTGTTTTTCTATTTTAATATAAAGTCCCACAGTGCGTGGTTCATTATACTTAATTACCTAGAATATGTTGCCACATGCAAACGTAATGTAGCTTTTTAAAAACTCACCTGAGAAAACTTCTTGTTTGGCCCTGAAAACATAATGCAAAATCTAGGCTTAGGATGGAAAGAATACTGTTTCCCAAAAATCTAGCAAAACAAATGAACAAATGAACAAGCAAACAAACATACAAGGTGTGCTGGTATGGATATATTATGTCCCCCAGAAAAAGCCATATTCTTTAATGCAATCTTGTGGGGGCAGATTGATTAATCTTTTTGATTAGGGTGTGACCTTTTGATTGGATGTTTCCAAAGAGATGTGACCCAATCAACTATGGATGAGACCCTTGATTGGATAATTTCCATGGAGGTGTTATCCCACACATTCAGGGTGGGTCTTAATTGAATCACTGGAGTCCTATAAAAGTGTTCACAGACAGAAGGAGCTGCTGCAGCTAAGGCAGACACTTTGAAGATGGCCATTGAAAGCTGACACTTTGGAGAACGCCATTTTGAAACACAATCTGAGAGCAAGCAGACACCAGCCATGTGCCTTTCCAGCTAACAGAGGCTTTCCGGACTATAATGGCCTTTCTCCAGTGAAGGTACCCTATTGTTGATGCCTTACTTTGGACACTTTATGGCCTTAAGTCTGTAACTGTGCAACCAAATAAACCCCCTTTGTAAAAGTCAATCCATTTCTGGTGTTTTGCAAAACAGCAGCATTAGCAAAGCAGAACATGAGTAAATAAACAAACAAATCCACAAAAGCTTTAATATTTAGTGTGGATAATTTGGTATTCTTCTAATTTTTGTTGGTTTGATCCCAGAGATTTAGAGTAAATGGTGTGGGATATAGAGAAGTTCTTGTGGGTAAATAGAGAGTGAGAGAAGGTTCTAATCAAGTGAACAGAGATATATGGCCAAGGATATTTCTCTAAGAGAATTGATAGACTAGATATATAATAATTTAATACATTTATAAAATATATACTATTTAATACATATCTACCAGAAATAACCTAAAAGTCCAGTAATAAGAGATTGCTTTATTATGGTTTATACAAACAGTGGGATACCCTGCAGCCCAGTAAGAATGATAATGCAGGTAAAATTTGTTGACATGGAATAATGCTTATGATGCATTGCATTTTACAAAAACGTGAAAGAAAGATAAAAAAAAGGGCAGACTGCAAGCAATTTGTATATTATAATCACATTTTACTTAAAAAGAATCTTCTATCTCTATTATCTGTATGTCCACCTATATTTATACCTACAGAGAAAGAGACTCTGGAAGTAGAGTCACTGAAGTTTCGATTGTCATTATCCATGGAGATGGGATTGTGTGTGATTTTTCCTTTAGTTTTTTCTTCCCTCCATAGACTGTGAGCACATCAGTATGATTTGGCTGTAGTGATACTCTGCCTATTATTTATTAATCACACATCACAATTCATGTGCTGTGTTATGTGCTGGACATATAATGATGTTTGAAAGACATGGACCCTTTCTCATGGAGTTTGTGCTTTATGACTGGGCATATCAGGCAGTTGCAAACAAAAGAAACCATTCTGGCCTGTTTAAGCAGAAAATTAATTTATTAGAGGATTTTGGAAGTTCCCCAATTTTAAGAGTGTTAAAGAAACAGGTTCAAGGCTAAACTTTCATGAGCAATGCCCAAACCACATTGCAGAACTGACCTGATGCAGCGGCTACCTTTTCTGTTGATGCTGCTGACAACAAGGAATGAAAGGAACATGACTTTACTGAAGCTTCTCCTGCTCTAGCACCAATGCTACTTCTGCATCAGGAACTTATTTTTACAACCCCTGCTGCACCTGAAAACTGTGTACATTGGCTGCCACTGGCACCAGGAAAGAAGGGAAGGTCTTTGCCTATGTAGAAACCTGTGTGTGGAAAATGAGATGATTGCCAGAGCCTGCATCATTTGCCTGCAGCCTAGCTGCAGAGGAAGCTGGGAATTTGGGTTCTGAATTCTACATCAATGGAGCTGAATTCATAATATAGGAATTTCCCCCACTAGAGAAAGGCTATTTAAATGATGGCTAGCAGCTAGGCTCTTGTAGGCCATTTATAGTAGTCAGAACTTTTTTGATCATATGTACAGGAGACTCAACTCAAACTGGGTTAAGGAAAACAGGAAATTAATTAGCTTATGAAACTAAAAAAGTTTAGGCTCATACTGGATTCTTTTGTGGTTGGATCCAGGGACTCAAATGATGTCATGAGGTATCAATCTCTTGTCAGGTTATTTCTGACAGCCAAAGACTCACGCACTGCCATCTTAGACTTATCAACAGGAAGAAAACATTTCCCCATGGCAGGCTTTGGTTTGGCTTTGGTCACATGACCTCCTTGAGCCAATCAGGTGCTAGGGGGTCACATGTCCACCCTGTTGGGGAGCCTGATGGTGTCAGCTCCACTCCAAACACAAAGAATAGGTTCCCCAGGCAAAAAAGGTGTCTCTGGCCTCTACCACTTCAACTAGTTGTATTATTGTATGTAAATCACTTGATTTCTCAGGGCCTTAGTTTTCTCATCCATAAAATGGGAATATAAGTGTTTACTGCACAGGGTTGTTATGCAGTTTAAAAGAATTCCTATTTATAAAACACTAGGAAAGGTGTCTGTTATATAATTAGTGCTACATGTTTGCTATTATAATTCTGTTCTGTTAGTCAGAAGAAAGGAGAAGAAATGACAGGTGGGCAAAACTCCCATATTTCTACTGTGCCTTAGATCAGGCAGTTGAAAATGTGAATCTGAAGGTCTTGGCACGTGTTCCAACTCAGCTCTTGAAGGGCTTGCGTCAGCACAGCCCTAAGACCAAAGAACATGCCAGGCACAGAGTGAGACAAGTTTATAGGACTTACAATGCGGAGAGGGTCCTGGGTGGCAACCGTCTGAGGAAAATGGAATTAGTGCTCCACAACGGTGGGGGATGTAAAGGGCAGCTTGTAAGAGTTTAGGACAAAGACATTCCATAGGGTATGAGAACAGAGTTTCAGCAGAGTCTTGCGACACAGGGGCCTGGAGGTTTGTTATCAACACTGATCAGGGAAGGGGAGTTTCAGTGCTTTGTTTACGGTACCATCTGTGCATACTTTCTTCCTTGAGGAGGTCCGATGACCTTCAGTTTCTGTCCCAGTCCCGCAGGCTGCTATGTGCTGTGAGGCTTCACTCTCATTAGGGAGGGGGAGCCCGGCCCTGGGTCCCCACAGCTAGTGTCTGGTGAGTGCAGCGGTTCTCTCAATTACAGAGCTCAAAGAAGAGAGAGTGGAGCCTATGTCCCCTCAAGGGAGAAAGTGTGAAGAGGGAGAAAGATGAGTTGGGGTAGAACATAGTCCCATAAGAGGATGAAGCTTACAACATTGATGTTTTTTGTACTGTGCTCCATTCAATAAAGATACCACCTGTCACTGTCACACATACTCTTTTTTTAAAGTGCCACATTCCTACCTCTTGTCTAAGTCCTTTATTGAGATTCTTTTGAACTCTATAAGACTTTAAGGGTTTTAAAAAGATTATAGGTCACTTGATCACATTAAAATTAAAGATTTTAGTTCATATAAAGCAAACTATAGATAAAGTTAACAGATGGGTGATAGACTGAAAATAGATGCAATGATTGAAACTGATAGGGATTAGAATATGAGGAAGTTCTAAAAAAAGTAAAGGATGTGAATAGGAAGCTAGAGTCTTATCACAGAGATACCCACAAAAAGTCTACAACGCAGTCTATACAAGGATATTCCTTGACGTGATATGGGAATAGCAGGAATTTGTAGGCAACATAGACAGTTGCCACTAGGGTTAGAGGTGTTGTAGAATACTACACGGCAAACAAAAGCTACAAACTAGACGCACAAACAGCAACATGAATGGACTCTGAAAACATAGTGTTGAGTGAAAAAGAGGAACAAAATGAGATCTTGAAGTCAATACCTTTTGATAAATTAAAAACACAACTATGCGACAGGCAACTGTGACTTCAGTCTTGCTCACATTCTCTCACAGGCTCTATTTGCTTGCCCGCTCTGATGAAGCAAGCTGCCAGGTTGTAAGCTGTTCTATGCAGAGGCCCACGTGGCAAGAAACTGAAGGCAACTTTCAACCAAAAGCCAGCAAATAACTGAGGCTCTCCGTTCAATAGCCTGCGAGGAACCAAATCCTGCCAACAACCACGAGTGAGCTTGGAAGTGGATCCTTCCCCAGTCAAGCCTTGAGATGACTGCAGCCCCAGCTGACACGTTGATTGCAGCCTGTAACAAATCAACATTTCAAAAATGAATTAAGGGCAAGATGGCAGACTGGTGAGCTGTATGTTTTAGTTATTCCTCCAGGAAAGTAGGTAGAAAGCCAGGAACTGCGTGGACTGGACACCACAGAGCAATCTGACTTTGGGCATACTTCATACAACACTCATGAAAACGTGGAACTGCTGAGATCAGCGAAATCTATAGACGGAGACCAGACACCAGACAATCTGAGAGCAGCCAGCCCAGCAGAGAGGAGACAGGCATAGAAAAAAACAACACGAAAAACTCCAAAATAAAAGCGGAGGATTTTTGGAGTTCTGGTGAACATAGAAGGGGAAAGGGCAGAGCTCAGGCCCGAGCTCAGGCCCTGAGGCGCATATGCAAATCCCGAAGAAAAGCTGATCTCTCTGCCCTGTGGACCTTTCCTTAATGGCCCTGGTTGCTTTGTCTCTTAGCATTTCAATAACCCATTAGATCTTTGAGGAGGGCCCGTTTTTTTTTTTTTTTTTTGTTTGTTTTCTGTTTTTTTTTTTTTTAATCCTTTTTTCTTTTTCTAAAACAATTACTCTAAGAAGCCCAATACAGAAAGCTTCAAAGACTTGCTATTTGGGCAGGTCAAGTCAAGAGCAGAACTAGGAGAGCTCTGAGACAAAACGCAATAATCCAGTGGCTGAGAAAATTCACTAAACACTACAACTTCCCAAGAAAAGGGGGGTGTCCGCTCACAGCCATCATCCTGGTGGACAGGAAACACTCCTGCCCATCACCAGCCCCATAGCCCAGAACTGCCCCAGACAACCCAGTGTGACGGAAGTGCTTCAAATAACAGGCACACACCACAAAACTGGGCGTGGACATTAGCCTTCCCTGCAACCTCAGCTGATTGTCCCAGAGTTGGGAAGGTAGAGCAGTGTGAATTAACAAAGCCCCATTCAGCCATCATTTCAGCAGACTGGGAGCCTCCCTACACAGCCCAGCAGCCCAGAACTGCCCTGGGGGGACGGCACTCACCTGTGACATAGCACAGTCATCCCTCAACAGAGGACCCAGGGTACACGGCCTGGAAGAGGGGCCCACTTGCAAGTCTCAGGAGCCATACGCCAATACCAAGGACTTGTGGGTCAGTGGCAGAGACAAACTGTGGCAGGACTGAACTGAAGGATTAGACTATTGCAGCAGCTATAAAACTCTAGGATCACCAGGGAGATTTGATTGTTAGAGCCACCCCCCTCCTCCCTGACTGCCCAGAAACATGCCCCATATACAGGGCAGGCAACACCAACTACACACGCAAGCTTGGTACACCAATTGGCCCCCACAAGACTCACTCCCCCACTCACCAAAAAGGCTAAGCAGGGGAGAACTGGCTTGTGGAGAACAGGTGGCTCGTGGACGCCACCTGCTGGTTAGTTAGAGAAAGTGTACTCCATGAAGCTGTAGATCTGATAAATTAGAGATAAGGACTTCAATTGGTCTAGAAATCCTAAAAGAACCCTATCAAGTTCAGCAAATGCCATGAGGCCAAAAACAACAGAAAATTATAAAGCATATGAAAAAACCAGACGATATGGATAACCCAAGCCCAAGCATCCAAATCAAAAGACCAGAAGAGACACAGCACCTAGAGCAACTACTCAAAGAACTAAAGATGAACAATGAGACCATAGTACGGGAGATAAAGGAAATCAAGAAGACCCTAGAAGAGCATAAAGAAGACATTGCAAGACTAAATAAAAAAATGGATGATCTTATGGAAATTAAAGAAACTGTTGACCAAATTAAAAAGATTCTGGACACTCATAGTACAAGACTAGAGGAAGTTGAACAACGAATCAATGACCTCGAAGATGACAGAATGGAAAATGAAAGCATAAAAGAAAGAATGGGGAAAAAAATTGAAAAAATCGAAATGGACCTCAGGGATATGATAGATAATATGAAACGTCCAAATATAAGACTCATTGGTGTCCCAGAAGAGGAAGAAAAGGGTAAAGGTCTAGGAAGAGTATTCAAAGAAATTGTTGGGGAAAACTTCCCAAATCTTCTAAACAACATAAATACACAAATCATAAATGCTCAGAGAACTCCAAATAGAATAAATCCAAATAAACCCACTCCGAGACATATACTGATCACACTATCAAACACAGAAGAGAAGGAGCAAGTTCTGAAAGCAGCAAGAGAAAAGCAATTCACCACATACAAAGGAAACAGCATAAGACTAAGTAGTGACTACTCAGCAGCCACCATGGAGGCGAGAAGGCAGTGGCACGATATATTTAAAATTCTGAGTGAGAAAAATTTCCAGCCAAGAATACTTTATCCAGCAAAGCTCTCCTTCAAATTTGAGGGAGAGCTTAAATTTTTCACAGACAAACAAATGCTGAGAGAATTTGCTAACAAGAGACCTGCCCTACTGGAGATACTAAAGGGAACCCTACAGACAGAGAAACAAAGAAAGGATAGAGAGACTTGGAGAAAGGTTCAGTACTAAAGAGATTCGGTATGGGTACAATAAAGGATATTAATAGACAGAGGGGAAAAATATGACAAACATAAACCAAAGGATAAGATGGCTGATTCAAGAAATGCCTTCATGGTTATAACGTTGAATGTAAATGGATTAAACTCCCCAATTAAAAGATATAGATTCGCAGAATGGATCAAAAAAAATGAACCATCAATATGTTGCATACAAGAGACTCATCTTAGACATAGGGACACAAAGAAACTGAAAGTGAAAGGATGGAAAAAAATATTTCATGCAAGCTACAGCCAAATGAAAGCAGGTGTAGCAATATTAATCTCAGATAAAATAGACTTCAAATGCAGGGATGTTTTGAGAGACAAAGAAGGCCACTACGTACTAATAAAAGGGGCAATTCAGCAAGAAGAAATAACAAGCGTAAATGTCTATGCACCCAACCAAGGTGCCACAAAATACATGAGAGAAACACTGGCAAAACTAAAGGAAGCAATTGATGTTTCCACAATAATTGTGGGAGACTTCAACACATCACTCTCTCCTATAGATAGATCAACCAGACAGAAGACCAATAAGGAAATTGAAAACCTAAACAATCTCATAAATGAATTAGATTTAACAGACATATACAGGACATTACATCCCAAATCACCAGGATACACATACTTTTCTAGTGCTCATGGAACTTTCTCCAGAATAGATCATATGCTGGGACATAAAACAAGCCTCAATAAATTTAAAAAGATTGAAATTATTCAAAGCACATTCTCTGACCACAATGGAATACAATTAGAAGTCAATAACCATCAGAGACTTAGAAAATTCACAAATACCTGGAGGTTAAACAACACACTCCTAAACAATCAGTGGGTTAAAGAAGAAATAGCAAGAGAAATTGCTAAATATATAGAGATGAATGAAAATGAGAACACAACATACCAAAACCTATGGGATGCAGCAAAAGCAGTGCTGAGGGGGAAATTTATAGCACTAAACGCATATATTAAAAAGGAAGAAAGAGCCAAAATCAAAGAACTAACGGATCAACTGAAGAAACTAGAAAATGAACAGCAAACCAATCCTAAACCAAGTACAAGAAAAGAAATAACAAGGATTAAAGCAGAAATAAATGACATAGAGAACAAAAAAACAATAGAGAGGATAAATATCACCAAAAGTTGGTTCTTTGAGAAGATCAACAAGATTGACAAGCCCCTAGCTAGACTGACAAAATCAAAAAGACAGAAGACCCATATAAACAAAATAATGAATGAAAAAGGTGACATAACTGCAGATCCTGAAGAAATTAAAAAAATTATAAGAGGATACTATGAACAACTGTATGGCAACAAACTGGATAACGTAGAGGAAATGGACAATTTCCTGGAAACATATGAACAACCTAGACGGACCAGAGAAGAAACAGAAGACCTCAACCAACCCATCACAAGCAAAGAGATCCAATCAGTCATCAAAAATTTTCCCACAAATAAATGCCCAGGGCCAGATGGCTTCACAGGGGAATTCTACCAAACTTTCCAGAAAGAACTGACACCAATCTTACTCAAACTCTTTCAAAACATTGAAGAAAATGGAACACTACCTAACTCATTTTATGAAGCTAACATCAATCTAATACCAAAACCAGGCAAAGATGTTACAAAAAAGAAAAACTACCGGCCAATCTCCCTAATGAATATAGATGCAAAAATCCTCAACAAAATACTTGCAAATCGAATCCAAAGACACATTAAAAAAATCATACACCATGACCAAGTGGGGTTTATTCCAGGCATGCAAGGATGGTTCAACGTAAGAAAATCAATCAATGTATTACAACACATTAACAAGTCAAAAGGGAAAAATCAATTGATCATCTCAATAGATGCTGAAAAAGCATTTGACAAAATCCAACATCCCTTTTTGATAAAAACACTTCAAAAGGTAGGAATTGAAGGAAACTTCCTCAACATGATAAAGAGCATATATGAAAAACCCACAGCCAGCATAGTACTCAATGGTGAGAGACTGAAAGCCTTCCCTCTAAGATCAGGAACAAGACAAGGATGCCCGCTATCACCACTGTTATTCAACATTGTGCTGGGAGTGCTAGCCAGGGCACTCCGGCAAGACAAAGAAATAAAAGGCATCCAAATTGGAAAAGAAGAAGTAAAACTGTCATTGTTTGCAGATGATATGATCTTATATCTAGAAAACCCTGAGAAATCGACGATACAGCTACTAGAGCTAATAAACAAATTTAGCAAAGTAGCGGGATACAAGATTAATGCACATAAGTCAGTAATGTTTCTATATGCTAGAAATGAACAAACTGAAGAGACACTCAAGAAAAAGATACCATTTTCAATAGCAACTAAAAAAATCAAGTACCTAGGAATAAACTTAACCAAAGATGTAAAAGACCTATACAAAGAAAACTACATAACTCTACTAAAATAAATAGAAGGGGACCTTAAAAGATGGAAAAATATTCCATGTTCATGGATAGGAAGGCTAAATGTCATTAAGATGTCAATTCTACCCAAACTCATCTACAGATTCAATGCAATCCCAATCAAAATTCCAACAACCTACTTTGCAGACTTGGAAAAGCTAGTTATCAAATTTATTTGGAAAGGGAAGATGCCTCGAATTGCTAAAGACACTCTAAAAAAGAAAAACGAAGTGGGAGGACTTACACTCCCTGACTTTGAAGCTTATTATAAAGCCACAGTTGCCAAAACAGCATGGTACTGGCACAAAGATAGACATATAGATCAATGGAATCGAATTGAGAATTCGGAGACAGACCTCAGATCTATGGCCGACTGATCTTTGATAAGGCCCCCAAAGTCACTGAACTGAGTCATAATGGTCTTTTCAACAAATGGGGCTGGGAGAGTTGGATATCCATATCCAAAAGAATGAAAGAGGACCCCTACCTCACCCCCTACACAAAAATTAACTCAAAATGGACCAAAGATCTCAATATAAAAGAAAGTACCATAAAACTCCTAGAAGATAATGTAGGAAAACATCTTCAAGACCTTGTATTAGGCGGCCACTTCCTAGACTTTACACCCAAAGCACAAGCAACAAAAGAGAAAATAGATAAATGGGAACTCCTCAAGCTTAGAAGTTTCTGCACCTCAAAGGAATTTCTCAAAAAGGTAAAGAGGCAGCCAACTCAATGGGAAAAAATTTTTGGAAACCATGTATCTGACAAAAGACTGATATCTTGCATATATAAAGAAATCCTACAACTCAATGACAATAGTACAGTCGGCCCAATTATAAAATGGGCAAAAGATATGAAAAGACAGTTCTCTGAAGAGGAAATACAAATGGCCAAGAAACACATGAAAAAATGTTCAGCTTCACTAGCTATTAGAGAGATGCAAATTAAGACCACAATGAGATACCATGTAACACCGGTTAGAATGGCTGCCATTAAACAAACAGGAAACTACAAATGCTGGAGGGGATGTGGAGAAATTGGAACTCTTATTCACTGTTGGTGGGACTGTATAATGGTTCAGCCACTCTGGAAGTCAGTCTGGCAGTTCCTTAGAAAACTAGATATAGAGCTACCATTCGATCCAGCGATTGCACTTCTCGGTATATACCCGGAAGATTGGAAAGCAGTGACACGAACAGATATCTACACGCCAATGTTCATAGCAGCATTATTCACAATTGCCAAGAGATGGAAACAACCCAAATGTCCATCAACAGATGAGTGGATAAATAAAATGTGGTATATACACACGATGGAATACTATGCAGCAGTAAGAAGGAACGATCTCGTGAAACATATGACAACATGGATGAACCTTGAGGACATAATGCTAAGCGAAATAAGCCAGGCACAAAAAGAGAAATATTATATGCTACCACTAATGTGAACTTTGAAAAATGTAAAACAAATGGCTTATAATGTAGAATGTAGGGGAACTAGCAATAGAGAGCAATTAAGGAAGGGGGAACAATAATCCAAGAAGAACAGATAAGCTATTTAACGTTCTGGGGATGCCCAGGAATCACTATGGTCTGTTAATTTCTGATGGATATAGTAGGAGCAAGTTCACAGAAATGTTGCTATATTAGGTAACTTTCTTGGGGTAAAGTAGGAACATGTTGGAAGTTAAGCATTTATTTAGGTTAGTTGTCTTTTTCTTACTCCCTTGTTATGGTCTCTTTGAAATGTTCTTTTATTGTATGTTTGTTTTCTTTTTAACTTTTTTTTCATACAGTTGATTTAAAAAAGAAGGGAAAGTTAAAAAAAAAAAAACAAGGAAAAAAAAAAAGATGTAGCGCCCCCTTGAGGAGCCTGTGGAGAATGCAGGGGTATTTGCCTACCCCACCTCCATGGTTGCTAACATGACCACAGACATAGGGGACTGGTGGTTTGATGGGTTGGGCCCTCTACCACAGGTTTTACCTTGGGAAGACGGTTGCTGCAAAGGAGAGGCTAGGCCTCCCTATGGTCGTGCCTAAGAGCCTCCTCCCAAATGCCTCTTTGTTGCTCAGATGTGGCCCTCTCTCTCTGGCTAAGCCAACTTGAAAGGTGAAATCACTGCCCTCCCCCCTACGTGGGATCGGACACCCAGGGGAGTGAATCTCCCTGGCAACGTGGAGTATGACTCCCGGGGAGGAATGTAGACCTGGCATCGTGGGACGGAGAACATCTTCTTGACCAAAAGGGGGATGTGAAAGGAAATGAAATAAGCTTCAGTGGCAGAGAGAATCCAAAAGGAGCCGAGAGGTCACTCTGGTGGGCACTCTTACGCACACTTTAGACAACCCTTTTTAGGTTCTAAAGAATTGGGGTAGCTGGTGGTGGATACCTGAAACTATCAAACTACAACCCAGAACCCATGAATCTCGAAGACAGTTGTATAAAAATGTAGCTTATGAGGGGTGACAAGGGGATTGGGAAGGCCATAAGGACCACACTCCACTTCGTCTAGTTTGTGGATGGATGAGTAGAAAAATAGGGGAAGGAAACAAACAGACAAAGGTACCCAGTGTTCTTTTTTACTTCAATTGCTCTTTTTCACTCTAATTATTATTCTTGTTATTCTTGTGTGTGTGCTAATGAAGGTGTCAGTGATTGATTTGGGTGATGAATGTACAACTATGTAATGGTACTGTGAACAATCGAAAGTACGATTTGTTTTGTATGACTGCGTGGTATATGAATATATCTCAATAAAATGAAGATTAAAAAAAAAAACGCAACTATGCATAAAGTAACCCTATGTTTTTATTAAGGACACAAACATCTTTAAAGACACAAGCACATTAAAACAGATGGCTTTGAGGGGAGGGAAATGGGAGATAAAAGAGGATTGAAAAAAAAAAGGAAAAAGAAAAAAACGAAAAAGACTTCCCCTCTTTCCACAATCTCCTCAAAGAGAGAGTGTACGTATGAGAATTTGTGAAATCCCAACCAATTCAAAAGCTGAAAATTCAGATGAAGCAATATTTTGGGGGGAACAAAATAGTTTCATAACAGTGAACCTAGAAGTTCTCTCTCATTTCACATCCAATTAATTAGCACACCCAGAATCTACCTACTTCTTTCCATCTCCACTGCTACCCTCTTTGTTCAATTTCTCATCTTCTCTTGCTGGGACTAATACAATTTTCTCCACAAAAGTTTCTCTGCCCCTCACCCCTAGCTCACAATCAAATCTCCAAACTGCAGCAAAAGTAATAATTAATCTTTTAATTACCTAATTCAGATCCTGTCACTGTTCAGCTAAAAACCCTCCAACACCTAGCAGAATAAAATCCTTGCAGCCTAAGTCTTCAAGGCTCTATGTAATCTGGCGTTACCCCCACCCCCAGTAGATCTCAAATCCTCCCCCAGGGCCTCTGCCCTTGCCATTTCTTCTGCCTGCAGCCCTAATCCCTGCTCAGGTATCAACTCATCAGGAAGGTCTTCCCTGATCACCCTTCTAAAATAGCAACTCCTTCTTCCAGTGCAGATCTAGCCCTCTTTATCAAGCTATCTTTTTCTTCATGGCTTCTATCACCACCCTACAGAGTATTTGTTTGTGGTTGGCTGCCCCTACCCCACTAGAAAGTAAGTGCCTTGAGAATAAGGGTGTCTTTTAGTGTCATTAGTCGATTTTCAGTGCACTCAATAAATGCTAGTTGAGAGACTAAACCATTGAATGAATGAAAGAACAGGGGAAAGCGAGTCTAAGAAAGGCAGACAGAGAGAGAAAGACAGAGAATCAGACCCACGCCGTGTTGGAGCTATCATACTTGAAGGCTTTTTTTGAAGGAAGAATGATTCTTTGAGACGGATGGGTCTTCCCCTCCAGACTCCGCCCCCTACACCCCACCTTTTGGGCTTTCTTTCAGGTGTGGGATTGACCAAGAAGCAGCTGTGATTTGGGGTGGAGACTTATTCTACTCTGCTCAGGGCCACCTCCCTGTGACTTGGGAAACATAAATACTTCCTTATTTTTATCAAACCTGGGAAGAACTTGTACAGTTAAGGAAGCTAAGCACTTTTCAGTCAAGGGTTCACAGCCCCAAAGACAGACACTAAACTGTTCATTTATTTATTTTTTTTTCTAGTTTAAAAACTCATGCCCATTGCCTAACGTTTAGAAAACACAGAAAAAAAAAAAAGTAGAAAATGCAAATATCCAGCAACTTCACTCACCTGAGATAAACTCTGATAGCATTTTGACTTATTCCCTTGCAGTTTATTTTTCTGTGCATATTCTCTCCTACATGCACACATCCACTGTGAAAAAAAGAAAAATGGGATATTAAAAAATGTGCTTTATGAGAATATCATCTTGCCTCCATGGTCTTCCTTCCCAAACCAGTCTAATCATGAAAAAAACATCAGACAAATCTTAGTTGAGGGACCTCACCAGTACTCCTCAAAACTGTCAAAGTCATCAAAAACAGGGAAAGGCTGAGAAACTGTCACAACCCACTGGCACCTAAGGTGACATGAAGACTAAATGTAATATAGTATCTTGGATGGGATCCTGGAATAGAGAAAAGACATTAGGGAAATACTGAGGAAATCTGGCTAAGCATGGACTATAGTTAATAATATATCAATACTTGTTCATTAATTATAACAAATGTACCAACTAATAATATAAGATACTAATAATAGAAGAAATTGGGTGTAGAGGTGGGGTGGTGTGAGTATATGGGAACTTCATCTTCACAATTTTCTGTAAATCTGTAACTCTTCTAAAATAAAAAGTTTATTTAAAAATGGCATTTGAAACATTATACTTCAAATACATTAGTACCCCACATAGACAAAAAGAGAGATTTCTACTGGAAACACCTCATTTTTATAGAAGTTTTCATCACCATTCAGTATGCCCCCTCCTTCCCTCCACCATCACTGTTGAGGATGGCAGAGAGAGAGAGTTAGTTTTTTCTTGTGAAGGACAACCCTGAGTTGTTTAATTAACTATCAAAAATAGCCTGAGGATTTATATGTTTTGCCATGTTTAGGTTTCAGCTTGGAGTTGAGTAGTGTTATTTTAAGATCCTTGGCCTTTACAGGAAAGGGGAAGCATGGAAAACCCAATATCATTTTTTTAAAAACTACCATGCCTAACAAAAATGATTTACATGGAAGTGAGCAGTTGGACAAACCTTGGAAGTCAGCCATCATCTGCAGAGAGCTGCCAGCATAGAATTTCCTTGTTTTAAGAAAAACTTTTTACATAAATGTCTTAGTTTGCCAGGGCTGCTGTGACAAATACCACACACTGGTTGGCTTCAACTAGAATTTATTGTTTTATGGTTTTGGAAACTAGAAGTCAACATCAAGGTCTTGGAAGGACTTGCTTTCCCCTGGAGTCTGTAGTGTGTGAACAATCCTCTGTTTCACGGAGATCTCTCTCTCCTCGTGTCTGCTCCTCTGATTTCCTCTGAAAGTCAAGCTTCCACTTCCCTGTCCAATCTCCTTTGCTTATAAAGACTTCAGCCATAAGAATTGAGGCTGGGACCCCGATTCAATTTGGCATCATCTAAATAAGGTCTTTGAAGATCCTATTCACAGATGAGTCCACATGTTAACTAGTAACAACATGTCCAAAGGCCCTCTCTACAAATGGGTCCACATCCACATGGAATCTCCTTACATATTCAAAGACACCATTTACAAATGGATTCATACCCACAGGACTGGGGATTAGGACTTAGATGTGTCTTTTTTTGGGGAACAATAGACTATGAAAATAAGGATAGTTTCCCAGTTTCCTACTATGAAAATATGTTTGAGGGATTTAAGGTCTATTTCAAAGCAGCTGCCAATAGAAACAAATGACTAGCTCTCAACTCTGAGGACTACTCCCCACTCCCCAAACCACCACCATTCTTCCCCTACCTGCACACTGTCTTTGGGTGGGTGAATTGTATTTGAGGTTTTCAAGTAATCTCTTTTGAAAAAGGCAAATACCTCTTGGTAACTTCAAGGACAATTAATAAAATAATTGTTATTAAAATAAGAGTCATAAGTCAGGCAATTTGCATGTGAAAAAAATGGAAACTAGAATGCTCAATTTTTAGGACTAAAAGGAAAATGTCATAAATTCAAGATAAGAAAACATTAATTAGGAACAATAGAAAAACGGCTGCTTATTATGAAAAATAAGTGTCAAAATGTGTTGCTTGAGAATTAAAGATTAAAAAGTGGGGAAATAGACTCCACCTTGTTGGAACAGCTGCAAATTTTCATTGCAAAGGATATATACATGCAGAAAGAGGTAGAAAATTGGATCTATCCTGCAATCAGTCCACTCCAAGATATAATAAATAATGTTTGTGTATTCTATATGTATATGTTCTATATACATGTATATGTATATTTATGTTCTACATACACGTTAGATCTTATTATGTGTTAGATCACTCATATGAAAGCATAACCATTTAACAAATATCTATAAAACAAACACCCTGGTTTCATGATACAATTTAAAATAGAAAATATTTCAATACATTTGAATCCTCCTGTGTACTACTTTCTAATCACATCCCTTGCCTTTTCCCTAGAAGAAACCACTATCCTGGATTTCGTATTCATTATTCTCTTGTTTTCTTTGTGGTTATTACCACATATATCTAAAAATATCTTTTTAGTTTTGCTTTTACTTTCAACATTTCTCCTTCCTTATATGCTAGGTATGTCTCTGTGAACAACCTAAGATGTATTTCTTTTTAAAATCAATCTGATTTTTTTTTTTGCCTTTTAACTGGTGAGTTTAATCTACTAATATTTAATTATACCTTTATTTTTAAATTTATTGCTTCCATTTTATTGTATATTTCTATATATTTTGCTTTTTCTCTTTTTTTATTTTCTTTCTTGCCCTCTTTTGGATTGAGTTGCCTTTCTGTTTCTCATTCAATTTTCTCTCATAGTTGGAAAATATATACTTTACTTGTATTATTTTGAGGTTACCCCAAGTTTTGTTGTTGTTAGCTTAACAATATTGAAAGTTAATCAATATCTTTACCTCCTCCAAAAAAAGGAAAGAACTTAGAATGCTTGAAACCAATTCGCCTTTCCTGATATTTATGATATTCATCAATATTTTAACTACCTTTTTTCTAATGTTTCAAATTATATGTTAATATTATTTGTCCACTTAAATTTAAATTTTATTTTAAAATTGAGAATACATTAAAATGATTCAAAATTCAAAAAATATCAAAAGATAGTATGAAAAGTCTCCCCATCTCTGCTATCCAATTCCCTTACCCAGACGCTACCAATATTATTTTCCTGTGTGTCCTTCCTAAGACTTCTTAGGCAGATACAAGTAAATATGTCTTTTTAAAACATTTTTCCATTTTCTTTCTTTCTTCTGATGTTCCACAATACCTTGTTTTATCACTTTCTTTCTATTTAGAGAATTTCCTTTAGTCATTCTTTAAGGGTAGGTCTGTTGGTGATAGTCTTCTGTTTTCCTTCATCTGAAAACATCTTATTTTCCCTTCATATTTTTGCTGGATATAGAATTCTGGGCCAACACTTCCTTTCTTTTAGCACTTGAAAAAATGTTGTGCTACTTTCTTCTAGCCTCCGTAATTTCTGATGAGAAATACACTGCTTGAATTTTTCTCTCTAGTTGCTTCTAAGATTTTTTCTTTATCTTTAGTTCTCAGAAACTTGACTATTATGTGTCTTGGCATTGATTTCTTTGAGTTTATCCACTTTGGGGCTCACTCAGCTTATTAAATAGGTAGATTTATGATTTTTGCCACATTTTGGAAATTTTCAGCCATTACTTCTTTGAGTTCTTTTTCAACCCCACCTTCTTTTTCCTCTCCTCTAGATGAGGAGAAACATCATTGTGATGACAATGTGATGACATTGTGATGACACAAATGTTAGATCTTTTGTTATAATCTTACATGTTCTGAGACATCTTTTTTTTTTTTTTTTTTTTTTTTTTAACTGTATTTTCTCTCTTTTGTTCCCACTGGGTAATTTTTATTGTTGTAACTTCAAGTTCACTGATTCAATCTTCTATTCCCTCCTTCTGCTGTTGAGCCTATCCAGTGTGTTTTTAATTTTGGTTGTTTTATTTTATTTTTTTTCTAAATTTCCATTTGGTTCTTCTTTATATCTTATATTTCTTTGTTGAGATTTTCTGTTTTTTCATTTGTTTCAAATGTGTTCATAATTGCTCATAGAAGGATTTTAATGATGGTTTCTTAAAACCATTGTCAGATAATGCTGCATCTATGTCACCTTGGGGTTGGCAGCTGTTGATTGTCCTTTCTCATTCAGTTTGAGATGTCCCTGCTCTTAGAATGACAAGCAATTTTCAGTTGAGGCCTGGAGATGCTGGGTATTATGTTAATGATTCTGAATCTTGTTTAATCCTTCTCTTTTAGCTGGCCTCTTCTGACATTGCTGTGGTGGGGGAAGGGGGTCACCTCATTACTGCCAGATAGGGGTGTCCAGTTTCTCCAATTGGCATTGGTACCCAGGAGTGAGGGACTCTTTATTACTCCTGGTGAAATTGGGAGTTCAGGCTCCCAATAGGTACCACTGATACCACTTGTCTTGGGAGGTATTCCACCCACATGGCCCTCGTTGGCACCATAGGGGAGGTAGAAGTGCCCGGTTACCCTGAGGGATGGTGAAAGTGCTGACTCCCCACCATTCCTAGTCTGACATCACCCCAGGGAGATGCAGGAGAGACACCACATTACCACCCACTGAGGGTGGAATTCCAGGTTTTGCATATGGTCTCCACTAACACAATGGTATATAAAAATAATAATATTGAAGATGGAGTAGAATACTTCTCCCTATTCCTACCACTAAGTATGACTAAAAACCCTGGGTACTGTATGTAAAATAAACATAAGACTTTGAAAGTTGAAGAGAAGAAAGTCAGCTGCTCATTACCCACTTGTTACCATACTAGTAGGGATGAAAATCCCAACTTCCCACTCAACCTTCACTGGCACCACTCTCATGGTGAGGTGAGGATGAGAGTAGGGGTGTTTGGGGGTCTTGTTACAACCCGGCAAGGGTGGAAGTCTAAGCTCACCATTTGGCCTTTTGTTGGCACGAGTGGGGATAGGGCCAAGTTTTTTTCTGTGGTGTTTGGTTAGCATGGAGTGCTTATTGTCTAAAAGTTTTCTATCTTAACAGGCTGCCCTTTTTGCAGTCCTTTGACTAAAGGGAGTAGACTTTTCTTGGGGCTGTGCGTGTGTGTGTGTGTGTGTGTGTGTGTGTGTGTGTGTGTGTGTGTGTGTGTATGTGTGTCTGCAGCTATAGACATTTCCAGAATATCCATTTCTCAAGCATTCATTTTGGGATAAATGAGGCAAAAAGAAAACCTAGGGAGCTTGCCACCATGTTAAAATGGAAAGCTCTCCATCATCATGTATTGGCAGATTTCCTGAAGACAAGTTTAGTTTCAGTGCTCAGTTAACTCTTTGAATTCAGGCCTTTTTTCTAATTTTATCCTATAAGGATTTCTTTTACTTTCTTCAACTCAGTGAAGCATTTTAAATGATATTATGCGTATTTCACCCAGCATTATAAGGTGTCCTGCACTGGGGTTGCTCAGGCCATCTACTGTACTGCCACATTCTCAGAAACTCTAATGCCTTAAGTCTCACCAGATTTACTGCCAGAAATTAGCCCCTTCAAAGTGACTCCCAACTGTTTCTGAGAGGTTCCCAATCAGGGGGCTGTCTGATGTGCTCCTAGAATCAGATCTTCACCCTCTTCTGTGGCTTCCTCCTCTGGCCATCTCACCGGTGCCTCTACCAACTGATGGTTCTCATGAGTTCATCATTCTGCTTGGCAAAGCTGTCCTTCACTAGTGACCACCACTGATATCGCTGCTTTGGGGCTTGGCACAAGACACTGTTCTTCCATTTCTTACTCCATCACAAACATCGGACAGGCCCTTTTCCTCAATTCTCTAAAGCATAGAAGATACGAGAGAGAGTATTATAATACAGAGATTAGCTTATAACTACTGCTCAATGCCAGACCCATACTTGGGACTTCTGGTTCACCTATCTCTCTGCCTTTTCCCAACCTGTCATGTTTCAATGGCTAGTTTGCTTTCCACCACCTGGAGTCCTGTCCTTATGGATGGGCTTTGGAATCCAGGCCAAAAATTCAGAGTCCTAAAGAGAGGAATCGTAATTCTCTTCACCCCAAGTCAAACCCTATCTTCCATGTCTCCATTTCCTTTTCCAGGACTGATGGTCTCCCATGATCACTGACATGGGGAATGTCCACTTCCTTCAGCCCAGGAAGATATGGCCTCACCCTGTGGACACCAGTCTCCAATTGTCTAGCATTGCTGTGTTTTTAAAGTCTGGGTTTTTCAGTCTTATATAACACCATGTATAGGACTGTGACAATTCAGTTTAGACTGCACAGAGCCTAATCCATTTATTTTTCAGATGCTCTGTGAACAATGACTTAGAAGCTTCTTTTCTAAGTCATTATACAAACTTCCCCCAAGATTGCATCATACTAAAGAGGCACAGAGCAGTCTAAAGTAATAGTTAAAATAACCACTATCTAAGGAAAAAAATAATCTGCAGAGATGTAGCTCTCTTTAAAACATTTACCCAACTTACCTGGCTAAAAAAACATTAAATATTTGAATTCAGGTTACTTCACTGCATTTAGACTTTACCCAAGAGCAGTGGGTGGTAGCATGCCTTAGATTTGCATAACTAAGAGTTCCCAAAGTGGTGGTTTCTCTAGAAAAACACAAAAACAAAAACAATAAACTGCCTTAAAAGTAACTCAGATCTCTATTTGCCCCTCTCCCTCCTGTCATGCATACACTTATAAAGCAAAAGCTGCAACTTTTAAAATGGCACTTTATCCAGCAGCTGAACTCATAAATTTTTTAATAGGAATTTTTGTTTCATCTAGGATGTGGTATACCTTTCTTAATATACCACAAAGCAGTGTCTTACATTTAGCAGCTACTTGTTTAATATATGCTGATGTCTGTCTTAGTTTGCCAGAACTGCTATCACAACTTAAACAACAGGAATTTATTGGCTCACAGTTTTGAGGCTAGCAGAAGTCCAAAATCAAGCATCAGCAAAATGACATTTTCTCCTCAAAGTCTGTGCATCTGTGCTGGCTGCCAGCAATCATTGGGGTTCCTTGGTTTGTATTTCTGCTTTCTGTCATTACATGTTGATGTCCTTCTCCTATCGTGAATCTTTGACTTCTGTGTCTTCTTTATAAGGCCAGAAATCTGGATTCAAACCCATTCTGATTTGGTTGGCCGCACTTTAAGTAAAAACAGCACTTTCAATAAGTCCTATTTACAACAGGTTCACACCCCCAAGAATGAGGATTAAGACTGTAGAGCGAGTTGCTACATGGTACATTGTGGGAACACAGGCTCAGGCACGACAAAAACTTTCAACAAATGACTGCTTATTACTTACACAGCACAAACGGTCCAAAAGAGCAGGGGAAGAGATCCCATCATGACTGGTCTCTCAGGGAGGCCAACAGCCAGGGTCCAGGGTCTGTGGCTTTCCCCTCTGGCCATCACATTGCTGTCTCTACAACTGACGCTCTCATGAGTTCATCATTCTGTTGGTCACTAGTGACCATCACTGACATGGCTACTTTTGGCCTTGGCATGAGACACTGTTCTTCCATGTCTTACTCCATCACAAACAGTGGACAGACCTTTCCCCTCAATTCTCTAAAGCACAGAAAATGAAAGAGAGAGTATTACAATATAGAGATTAGCATACAACTACTGCTCAGGGTCAGTGGATGGCAGCTCCACTTGCCCCACTTCATGTTGGAGAGGAGAGACCCCGTGCTGTTTCAGTATTGAGAAGTTATACAATCCCAGGAGGAGGGGGCCCTGCCACTGAGCATTCTTCCCATGATAAGCATCTGGGACTGTGACACTGCCCTAGATGCTTATCATGCCTCATGCCTCAAGCAAGGCTCCAACTACCTGGAAGAAGCTGACAGCCACCCTCTAAACCTTTGCCACATCTGTTTACACAAGTGGCAGTAAGCTGTTGGCTTCAGCATTGCAGAAGGATACAAAGCACTGGTGAGATGGATTGATGATGAATCTTTTGAACTACCTAGAGAAACTCCAAAACATAGTCATGAGATAATGCACATTTACCAATGCCTGTGGAAGACTTTGAGGAATGGATAATCAAATGCCTTGTTGTTCTCCAAAAATAAGGACCTTTAAGTAGGAGTAATTAAAATAAAATACTTGCACATTAAAAAAACTAGCCTGCCTCATGTGGTAGAGCAATTGTTTAATTGATTCCAATTATTTTTTCCTCCTGTTTGTACATGCTTTGCCATGAAACTTTGTAGTGTATTCCCATTCTGCTGCTATACTCAGCCATGTGACTTGACTAGGTCAATGAGATATTAGCAAATGAGATGCAAGTAGAGGCTTGAAGAAAGCCTGTGCAATTTGGCTTGCTTTCACTCTTGCTTTTTGCCATCACCATGAGAACATGCTGGGGTTAGACTAGTGGAACATGAGAATCACATGGAGAGGGTGGAACTGCTCCAATCTGCCTGCCAAGGACATCCTAGACCTGGTGCCAGTCAGCCAACAACCTCACATGTGAGTGAGGCTAGTGAAGACCAGAAGAACTGCCCAAACGAGCCCAGCCAAATTGGCCCACCCATCAGTTGAAAAAATATTTATTTTTGCATGCAATAGAGATTTTGTAGTTGGTTGTTATGGAGCATTATTGTGGCAATAGAAAATTGATACAACCATTGGGAGATATTAATCTTTAATAACATTCATAATAATATTAATCATTACAATGAACTAAATGCACCAATTTTTCATTGACTATCTCATTTGGTAATCTCAAATAACACTTTTAATCTTAATATTTTACCTGGCATTGGGTGCCAGAAAACAGACTTTCACTTAAGAAGGGTCTTATTTAATTAATGTAATAGAAGATGAGATGACACAGGAAGTAGCCCTGCCCAAGATTAGTCAACAAGCTTCTGTCACCAAGAAACTTGGATTCAGTCACTCAAGAATTCTCTTTATCAGAATTATCTGCAAGTTGCTGACCTCTCCCATCTCCCAAAATGAAAACCCTGGTTCTGGCCCATTCTACTGGATCTACCTCAATTTTCATAACTTCCTGTGGGATGTCAGTTTGAATAATTAAAATCGACATTTTGCTTGCAAGCAAAATAGAGGCCTTTTCCTCAGGAAACCACGATGACATTAATATCCTCCAAGTGCATACTGTCCTCCAAATAACCTGATTTGTTTTTCCTAAATTTGCATCTTCATTTGATCATTAAAGATGAGTTCTTCTTTGCAACAGGAAACCTGAGATTCTCTTGACTGTGTGTCTAGTTTGGCTTGTTGGTTAGCATAGCAAGATCCTGGGGCCATTTACTCAACGGCCATTCTGTTTCCAGTGGCTACGGGTTATTTAACAAAGTCTGTCCCTAAGAATGATTGCTCAACACAGTCAGCAGGGTCTCCAAAATGTTTGTATTGGAGGGAATTGGCAGAGGCAAAGTGGTAGTAGGTATGCAGTGGGGGAACATTAAGTTTGCTTTTACAGAGCCTATAACAATAAGTTAAGAAGATATTAACTGTTCGTAATTAAATAATTGTGTGTGTGTTTGCATGTGTGTGTTTGCATGTATTTGTTGGGTGAATTGGGGAATAGAACATAGGGCAAAGTCTTTCCAAGCTGCTCATCAGCATCGGCAAACATCCATCAGACAGCCCTCACAATATTTTAATAAAAACAACCCCAAATACCCTGCAGCCTATTGATAATGGGGTAGCAGGCAGTGCCTTCACATATGTCTCGTATATATTTAAGTGTCTTGCAACGGCACATTTATTTGAACATATGTTAGTGCTTGATGCTGGAGAGATATAGACAAATGGGACCCAATCCTTGCCATCAAGGAGGACTTGGCCTGTAATTGATGTGTTTGTCTCTTGACCCCAGGGAAGGACTCAATATTTTGTTTCTCTGATGACTTAATTTCAATGGCTTCTTCTACCCCTTGTAATTTCCCCTCTCTACCTCCTTGATAGCTTGGTTGTCTTTTGCATCTTCTGATGCTTTACTTTGCCTTGTTTGGGGTTTTGCACTTAGCACAGGTAGGTAGAAAATAAAAAATACTCATTAAATGAATATGGAAACAATGGTATTTTAAAAATACCTCAAAATGAGTGCTCGGTTAGCTTAGCAGAATTCATAAAAGTGTAAGTGTCTGTATGTGTGCACCCACCAAAACACTTACAAGAATCTGCTGACATATTTTTAAGAACATAAGTACTTTTTCAGCTAAGTATCTTAGGTTGACTTCAATAAAAATTTGACTTACATTCCCTCTAGTGCTTAAAACTTGGTTTGAAGCTTAATAACTTGCACTCAAAGTATTCCAGCTTTTAACGAAAATCTTTCAGATTCCATCAAAATAGTTGATTAAGTGTGCTTATGGCAATCCCCTGCCTCACAAAACAGGGCTGCAAATCTATTTTAATGAATGCTTTATATAAATCTTTTCTTGAGAAATGATTAGTAGGAAAGTTTAAGATAATCTTATTTAATTAGAAAAATAAAGTACTTCTGAATGTATTTAAAATAAGATTTGTTTTTATTAAGGATAGTTTTCATTAATTTTTTTATTAATTTCATTAATCTTGAAATCCTTTAAGTTATAGAGAAATGAAATTGTTGAAAAATGGTTTTGTCCTACTGGCACATTTAGTGTTTTTCTCTTTTATGTGTTAGTAGTTATCATATGCCTTTATGTATTATGAATTTGTTATTTTTATGAAAAAAGATGAGTGATCATGACAAGAGTCTTTATTATTCAATGACACATTATTACATTATCAATATTTGCAATCACTGAGTTTTGAACACCTGCATCATTCACATTTTTGTTTATGATAGATTCTTTTTGCTGAAGATTTACTTAGATTCTTTTTGCTCATTCTTTTTACTCTGTTATTCAATCTAACAGAATTCATAAAGGATTTAAAAGTAATCCATATGAATATGTTTTGGATATAGATATAATTTGTCAATGTATTCCAAGATTGTCTTCTATTTTGGGGACAATGGATTGGGTGATCATGTGGAATAAGTAATTATCATATTATAGAGCTGAAAAGAACCCAAAATAATCCAAGTTCTTTGTTTTCACAGGAGATGATATGGCTTATAAAGGTTAAGTGATTTGTTCCCTATTCTGACTTTGTACACCAAGATAATGTCAGAAATGTTGAGCCTGGAGACGGCAGTCGGAGTATCTGATACAAAATTGTCACCAGTGAGTTCTGTTACCAACCACCCATCCTATTTCCAGAGTACAGTTCAAGGGCAAATGTTAAGCTGCCCACAGGAACTATGGTGGCTATTATGGTTGATCTGTAACTATGGGGTATTCTCCATCACTCATGTAACATGCAGAACCGAGAGCTCACATCAGAAACTAAATCAACAGGAGAGTAATAACAAACAACTGTGCAGGGGAAAACATGCTGATTTTACTCTTGCAAATATTGACTTAGAAATTAAACTTTTTGATAGAACTTATAGGGAATAGCTGCTCAGAGTCAGAGGGTTTTATAGCCATGTGCCACCCAAGACGCATACAAGTCTAAAGCTTGTTGGTCCCATTACTAAGATGAATGAACTGTAAAGAGTCCCAGCTCATAATCAATTATGATTACATTGCAAAAGTTGGCAACTAAAAAAAGCTTCTTCAAGAGGAAATCCCTTCTGAAAATTACCAGCATTAATGTGACTAGTGCAAACCTATTTCTTGAGTTTGAGGAGGCACTTGAGAAGAGCAGAAGGGCCCAGGATTGGGAGGGAAACAAATCTGGATTTGAACCTTAGCACCAGTGTGTGGCGGCTGTGTGATCATCGGTAAAATGGGGGTAATGATACGGCTCTTGCAACATGGTTTTAAGAATTAGATGCAGGTACATACAAGGTATACAATAGGTGCCCAGTGAGTGGTGGTATTTAATTTTTCCCTGTCCATTTGAAGGACAACGATAATGGTCCCAGTCTTGACGTTGTCCTAGATGCCAGGCAAAAACTTTATAAACATTACCTCATAAATCCTCACACCAACCCTGTGGGCCAGGTATTATTGGAATTATTTTTCATAAATAGGAAACCTGTACTCAGTAAAGTTAAGTAACATACTCAAGGCCTTTTGGAAAATAAGATACAGAGGCAGGGTTCAAACCTAAGTCCATCTGGCTTTTAAGCACTATCCTATACTCTCTCCCCACCTCCTGTGGACTCAAGAGGCTGATTCCACTCCATAGATAGCTCTTCTTTCTGTACATGTTTATGCTGAAAAGGAAGGCCCTGATTAACTAATAAAAATGATTAAAAATTCAGAATGAATTCTTTATAATGCCTGTGAAGGCAAAAAGCTCCAAATTTCTGCAGTTTTAGACAGAGACAGTCAGGAACCAAAGTGAAACAAGAAGACAGTGAGACAGATGTTTGACTTTTAGCTTAAACAGTGGAATTTTTAGTGCTCTGTGTTTGTTTTAGAACGTATTTTATAGCAGTTGCTGTTAAAATGATGGGAAGATAGAAATCTCTTTTAGCATTTGGAAGCAATTTTTTTTTTTATTTTAGTTTGAATTTCAATGCTACAATTGGCTTCAGAAGATGAAGTTTTTAAGACCTTTATGCTAACTTCCGATGTCAGCTGATTTTCTTTGGCTCTGCTGTAATAAAATTCTGGTAAACATAATTTTACTCCATGTCTTCCATTAACAAGGTCAAACAATTCAAACATACAAAGTTGTGTTCCTTTCAGTCTGACAAAGCATTTAGCTGGGAATATACTTTATTGCTTCGGGGTCTTCTTAAAATTTGTTCTCATTTCCTTGGGTCAAGCTGTCTAGTGACTGTTACCCGGACGTGTAGCTGAAGGTGGTGGTTGAAGGGAATACTGAAGGCTGTGCTCTTTGCTGGGCTCTGCAGGTCTTGGGATGCTAAAACCTTGGGAAATGGTCCTGTAACAAAATTACCATAGCCCGAGTTATAGAACTGAAAATCTATTTGATACTTTACTGATTTGCCCCTTTCTCAGTATTACTATATTTGGAAATGCAAGTTACAACCAGTTAATCCATCATCAAGTATTTTAGGAACACCTAAATGGTATCTACCATGTTATAGACTCTGCAGCAGTTCAGTGGAAGTGTAGCATGCTAGAATGAGTAAGTGTTCCTGGAGAAGAAAGCCCAAGGCTGATGACAGTGAAAATGATAATGGTGGTGGTGGGAACTAACAATTATTGTGCATCTTTTGAGTATCAGGATCAAGAATCTCTCTGTTTCTAATTGTACTTACTCTTTCCAACATGCCCCACTTCTTTATAACCATCACAGAATCTAAGGAGCGGTGGAAACTCTGCAGGTAACTTGCTTGATCTAATGTCACACTACTAGTGAGTAGCAGAGCCAGGGCCACTAGAAATGTGACATCAGAAATATGAACAAAATCTCTTCACTTCTTTAAGCCTAATTTTCTTGGGTATAATCATACCTATGAGGCATCAAAGGGTTGCATTAAGGAACAGGTAAAGGGTTACATAAAGGTGCACAGGAGATGTTTCATAATTAGTACTAAGTAGTAGTAGGAATAGTGTATGAAGAATTTCATAAGAAATAAAATGAAATGAAAATAAACTCAGTAGACTCATAGTTGCATGTGTATACAAGTAACCAAATTGTTGCTGAAAAATCTAGTATGTTGGCTACATACTAGTTCTTTTTTTATGTAGCTCTAAACAAATAGTTGGATCAGTCAGAAGATATCTTTGAATGTTAACTGGAAACATTTAGAACAGAAAATTATGTGTCTTAACTATTATCTTAGGGTTGTAATATGAATGTGCATCTTAAGGATGAAGACAAACATGAGTAAATACATTTTAGAAGTATAGTCTGATGGTACATAAATTCTCTTTTAAAATGTCATTTAATATTGCTGTTGAAATTTAGAAAGACATTAAGAATGAAAGTATTTAAATACAAGGAAAGCAAATGTGTCCAAAAAATTGTTGTTACTAGTATTAGACACAGTCTTGACCTGTAGGACATTTCAGTGACATGGAAGAGAGTTTTAAGAAGAATGCTATCAACAGTGACAAGTACCAGAGAGAAGCTAAAAGTTGAGGAGAGTAAAACCCAAGTAAATATTGCTTCGTTACCAAGGAGTTATTGGAAAAGGATCTCAGATATCAGATCGGTCATGAGGTTGGTCCTGAGGAACTAACTGGAAAGCCAAACTCCTCTTTCCTGCGATGCAGCATGCTTACCATACCATGGTCTTGTATTGAAATCACATTTTTCTAGATTTCACCTTGGGCGGTGTCAGTACTGATTTCCTGAGTTTCACCTCTCTGGTCCATGAGTGGCTACATTTATGTCCCTGGGACAGACACAGATCCCTTGTTCTCTTCACCCAGTTCTGGTGAAGCTGCCTGTAGCAGTTTCTCTCCTCCAGAGGAAAAAGGTTGATTATGTTCCCAGGGAAGCGATACTCAATCTTAGCCTTGGGATTTGGGAGTAGAAGACACTAAAAAGTTATCCTCTACTAAAGGCTGTACAAAGAGATTGAACTGATGAGAACTGTCTCCTTTGTCACTTGCTCAACTGTAATTGTCATTGGCTTTGTTTTCTAGTTTATTAATATTGGATAGAGAAGTAAATAAAATGCTGCTTCATTCTGCAGAGACAATTACTGCAGCAAATTTCAGTATTTTCTTTGATCTTTGCTCATTTGGTGCAAATTTAAATTAGGTAAACAAAAACCTGCTTTCCTGACTATTTAAGCTCTATGTAAAGCAATTTGTTTTCTTCTCCATTGTTCTAAATCTGGATGAGGACAGCACTAGACTTTAGAAGTGCTTTTATAGAGACATCTCACTTAACTCTGCTAAAAAACACATCTTGGAAGAAGTGTTTCTTGGTTTGTTTGTTGGTTTGTTTTGTTGGGGGAGGTGATACATGATAATATAAAGTTTTCAAACAAGGCAAAAGGTAAATAGTGAAAAGTTAAGTCTCCTTTCCCTGGTCTTCCGTTGTTAAAAGCAAACTAGTGGCATGATACAATCTGATCTGAACACAGATGAAATTTGAAGTTTCAAGCTATAAAAAAAAAAAAAGAATATTCCCTACTCAATACCGAACTTTACAATTATGCATATATTGAATTTACTGACAAGGAGAGACACCTGCACCTAAACATACCTACAACAACAACAAAAGGAGTAGAAAAAGGAGAGCAGGAATAAAAAAAAAGAGAGAGAGAATTAAAGGTGGATGAAGTACAAGAACAAGACTCAAGGGCATGGCTGCCGAGTGTTCATCATTTCTAAGTTATCATGTGACCACCTTCTGGAAGAACTTGCCAGAGAAGCTTACAGTGAAATGTAACATGAAAGTCAGACTTTGCCACCATGTAACTTCAGGAAATCACCTCTTGTGACCTCCCCATGAGAATAATTCATTAAGGCAGCCGAAGTTTTCTATTCCCGCTTTGCAAATAGATTTCAAAATTTATTTAGAGGAAAACATAAAATCCACATGGTCATCCAGGATTCCATGAAGCCTCTGAGCTTTTCCTAGCACTCCTGACACTCGTCTGTTATTTCCCAGCATGAAACTAGGAACAGAAGAATCTATTTACAACACTTAACTTTAGGTGTTTCTTCCAAATACCTATTTCTAGTCACAGAAAAATAAAACAAAATAAAACCAAACAACTCCAGAAGTCCAAGGGGAGAGCCTCAAGAATACTTCTGAAGCTGCAGTCCCTTCTCAATTTTCATCAGCCTTAGGTCCACCCTAAGACACAAGCCAGTTTTCTACTCATGGATTTTGTTTTTCATTTATCTGCACAGGAGTATTATGACAAGATGGTCATTAGTTGATCAATTAATCACCTCTATAAAAGACACTGTTTCCAAGTTAAAATATTTCACAGATGGAGCAGAAGTAATACATTTTACCACCATCCCCTTAATTCGCCTTAAACTCTCTGGATAGTGAAGCTCTTCTCCAGTAGAGCTAATAAGCCTACACATTAGGAATAGATTTAATCATGGGTCAATTATTATAATTAATAATTTCTATTTCGATGACTATTCTTCAGTGGTAAACAGTGCAGTGTGTATTAGTCAGATCAGTTTGTTTCTCTATTTTTTCTCCACTTACTTTCTATAACCCAGCCTTCCTCTTTTCTCTATTCAATTTCTAAGTTTACTTAAAATTGTGTCCCTCTCAATTCATACACAGCAATTGACTTATCCTGGAAGAATTTGCCTCTCCAGTAACTGTGTGATTCCTGCCATATACATTTAATTTAAGGATTGTTTCTAAGTTTCTTAGGTGATGGTCTGTTTCATAATGTTAATTTGCAGCTTCCAGAATGCTGTAAATTAACGAGTAATGAGTGGATGGATGGATAGATGGATGGGTGGATGGATGGATGGATGGATTGGTTAGACAGATGAGAAGGACGCTATGAAACTTGAATTTGCATATGAAATAAAAGGTTAAAAATTTGGGAAGGTCAAAGGAGCATGACAAACCTCAAAGATAAAAAGATTAGAGCAGCAGCTTGAGATAATGTAGGCATACTCATCAGAAAAGTGAAGACCATAACGATCTTTATAATTTTCCAATACTTTTTTAAAAGTTGGAGACTAAAACCATATATTGCTTCTTTCCAAAGTTTTCAGTTGTGAAAATTAGTCTACCTTCTAAACGTGTTTGGAATATATGAGTTGCCCATCTGCCTCCTTGGCTATTTATTGAGAAACATTATGCTCAGGGTCATTAGAAAAGTAATTCCCTCTTGATTTTTCAAGAAAATTCCAGATGTGACCTGCACATTGATAACAGAGCATTCAGCTTGCCAGCAAGAGCCAGACTGGATTTTGGTTGTATCTTTAAGTAGAATTGCTATACTTATTTTTCCTTTTTCAAGGACAAATTCAAATATCTTCTTTCCTCCTGTCTATGACAGTTGCTCTGATGGGAAACTCCAGTAGAATAGAAATATCTTGTGGTAATAAAAAGTTCAATTGAGGAATATTTTTAAAAATCCACCTATGAGACCAAAATATCAAATTCAACTCTGAAACCTTATACCTGGGAATAAAATATCAATCCCCTTATCTTGCTCTCAAGAATACCACATGAGAGAAACTAAGTGATTATGCAAATCAGATGCTATTATATTAAGTTACTTTGTTTGAAATGACCAATTGTTTAGCAGAATTTAATCACTTGAACCCTGACATCCAGGCAGCATGATCCGTCAGTACAGCTGTCAGTCACAGGCCACACTGCACCAATTAATGTCGCTCGAATGATGCTTGGCTCTGAAAAAATGGTAATAAATTTCAATTTGTTAGTACAGATGATGGGTCTTATTTATTAAAGTAACTTGAGAGTGAGAGAAGGAAATTATTATGATATGTACATTGTCACATAAATTTGCTCCATGTGGGAGCTGAGGATGATATTAATAGGTTCTCTTTAACTTGAGTACAACTTGTGAAGCAAAAACTTTTTGCCCAGTGGACAAAGTTCTGAAATAATTCTCAAAGTAAATACAAAATGACCACCACAGTACATAAATGTACTGAAACGAAAATGGGTTGATATTTAAACTTAAATTGTTCTCCCAAAATATTTATATAATTCAAAGAAATTGACTACGTGTTAGGGACTTCAGAAAAAAAATATGCATATTAAGAAAAACCAGAAGGGAAATTTGGAAAAACGGAAATGGTCACGTTGGGCTGGAAGGATTCTGGATGGGTTTTATTCTCTCCAAATTTATGAATTGTATTAATAAAAAGAAAACGGCTCAGTCTAGTGTTCGATTGATCAGACTGGGAGTGCTCTGGGCATCTGTTTTTTCCCTGAATGGTCTAGTTTTTGCAGAAGCTGCTTTTGAGTTTTTATTAAGACCTGGAGGAAAAGAAGAAGGGTTATGTGTGTATACGTGCTTGTGTGTGTGAACGGTTCTTTCTTCTAACGCTGTCCTTTTCTGCTGATTGAAAGAGAACATCTTTCTCCCCTTTGATTGCCTGCTATCTAGGACAACTCGCTAAAAAAAAACCTTAATAAAATACCCCCTAGTTACAAGTAATTACGTTTTCTAGTTCCATGTCATTATAAAAACAATATTATATTCTGTAGAAATACAAGATTGCCACATCTTTGAGAAAACTTTCTTATTAGTGCCATTTTGGGCTATGAGCACTAGCTAAGCATATTTGTAGGTTAAGATAATTTTTAAGTCAATTGCAAAATGTAATAAAAATATAGCACTTTGCATTTGTCATTCTAAGATAATAAATATAGCTCTAATTTTAAAATGAAATGGAGAAAGAAGATAATACTGAATAGTGGATGAAGTAGATAGGTGTGTGTTTGAGTTCTGACTCTGCTATTCCTAGTTTCTCAGCAGGTTTTAAACTCGGTTTCAATGGATATAATGTTCTTACCTTGTCTTTCTCAGAGGATTGATGTGAAAGTGCTGTACAAAAATTGGCTGTAATTGCTAGTTTTGTGCAGGTCAGTCTGTCTCATATATTTTTTGTTGTTGTTGTTCTTTCTGCAGACCAGGAAGAAAAATCTTCATCTCTTCTCTCCCAAGAGCCAACCCTCTTTAAAGTGGTACAACTCATCAAACACAACCTCCTGATTTTATATAGCTACTCCAGCACATTTCCTAGCCCAGAAAACAGAATGTTTCATTGTCCCTAGCACTGGCATTTGAATGGCAGACATGGATCTACATGCAATCAGAGACGTCTTAGGCTGTCCAGAGATTTATTTTCAGTGAATTGTGATCTTGTTGAAGCCAGAAGGACCATCCAAAGCCACTGTCTCAGGCACTAAGTCCTTCCAAAAAAGAGCTCCTTGCTGGTACCAGGCTGAATCATTATGTCACAATAATACTCCATCCACCAAAATGTGTCTGGAGAACCTTTAGTTTACTGTCATCTGTGGGAAATAGGAAGCCTGCATGAAGCTTTCTAAATTCTTAATGGATTTGGCAGGATCTTGAAACGAGTCATAGCTAAGGGCAGAACTAGTGGAAAATGAACCACTGGCTGATTTATGAGATATGTGAGCTTGCAATTGCCTTGATATCAAGCTTCTTTACGGTCTGTCTTTTAGATTTGCCAGTTTTTTCCCCTTTCGCATTTTGATATGATTTTGTGGTGGTTGTTCACAATAAAAGATGGGGTTTCAGGGTCTGATTTCCTTCCCTTCAAGAATGTAGCAATGGAAACACGAAGAGTTCTTGGTCTATCCCTAGGACAGAGGAAAAATTCTAATGGTCTCTAAAATGTCAGGCGAGGAGTGGGAGGCAGGCATTTTGCTGTGGGAGGCCTGGGAACTGGATGAGCAGAAAGGAGTGCAGTGCCCAGAGGACCATGCACCTCCAGAAAGAGTCTGTAAATAGGAGCCAAAGAAGAACTGTTTATGTTTAAGGACAACATGAAAGAAAGAGAAGCCTAACAGTGAACAGAGATTTGGTCCAGGGCTGGGACTGAGTTTTCCTGAGCTTGGGGAGGTACTATATTCCTGATGATCCCATAGGATTTATTGGGTTGATGGGGGACTGATGTACCATATTTTCTTCATTTAAAGTGGGCAAAACAGATCCATTTTCTGCCTGCATGAAGTATATGGGGGATTAACCACCCAGATCAATAATGATTATAAAATACAGGAAGTCCTATGAGTCAGAGAAAACTGAAGGGAGCTAAGGAGAAATTATACAGGATGTTCTGTTGTTGTCGGTCAGTAAAATATTTTTTTCGGATGGAGACCTGGGGCCAGTATCAGTAGGATCTTCTGAGGTCTTGGAGAATGAGAAACTTCTCTCAACTGAGCTGTAGAGAAAGCTAGTGTCCTAGGGAGAGGGCCTCATCACTCCTAGAGTGGGATAAGGTTGGAGAGAAGTTTATCTGTCAGACCTGTGGTTTCCTGAGCAGAGGGTGGGAAGGTTGGGAAAGAAGGAAAATGTGACAGACAGGATGACGGCCTCATCCACTCGCTCTTTAGCAAGGTCTTAATCAAAAAATCCAGTCTTAGCATTTGCTGCATGGTCGCTGTGCCAGTTTGAATGTATTATGTCCCCTAAAATGCCATTATCTTTGATGTAATCTTGTGTGGGCTGCCGTATCAGGGTTGATTAGATTGTAATTCTTTGAGTGTTTCCGTGGAGATATGCCCCACCCAACTATGGGTGGTGACTCTGGTTGGATGGTTTCCATGGGGGTGTTACCCCAACAATTCAGGGTGGGTCTAAATTAAATCACTGGAGCCATGTAAATGAGCTGACGAACAGAAGGAACTCAGTGCAGCTGAGACTGACATTTTGAAGAGGAGCTACAGCCAAAAGGGACACTTTGAAGAATGCACAGGAGCTGAGAAGAGAGAGTAGCTGCAGATGAGAGACAGTTTAAAGACAGCCGTTGAAAGCAGACTTTTGCTCCGAAGAAGCTAAGAGAGGACAAATGCCCCAAAAGCAACTAAGAGTGACATTTGAGGAACTGCAGCCTAGAGAGGAACATCCTGGGAGAAAGCCATACTGAAACCAGAACTTTGGAGCAGACACTAACCAAGTGCCTTCCCAGCTAACAGAGGTTTTCCAGATGCCACTGGCCATCCTCCAGTGAAGGTACCAAATTGCTGATGTGTTACCTTGGACACTTTATGGCCTTAAGACTGTAACTGTGTAACCAAATAAAACCCCTTTTATCAAAGCCAATCCATCTCTGGTGTTTTGCATTCCAGCAGCATTAGCAAACTAGAACAGTTGCCAAAGCTAATTTGGGACTTTCTACTCTTGACCACTATCAAGCATGGCCTTCTGTGAGGAAGAAGTGGAAACCCTTAAAGGCAGCTGTGAACAACCTGGAGAGAGGGAAGCTGTAACACTGAACCACTTGGGAACTTTGAAAATGGAAAGAAACCAACCAAAAAGATATTTCGGTGATGCTGAGGAACAGGGGTTTGGAATCAGAGTAGATTCTGCATCCAGCTGCCAGAAGAGAGAATGAGTGACAGTTCATAGTTTGGGGCTAAAAAAAACCTGTACCTTATAAAGATGAATCTCAAATTGTCCTAATGCACTTGGATGGAAAGCATTTCATCGGTCTGGCAACCTGGGAGTTTTAGGCTTTATCTTTTCCAGGAAAAGACTAATTTTGCTCAGTCTAAAATGGTAGCCACTGGCCACATGTGGCTACTGATTTTAAAATTCCAAATTGAGATGTGCTGTGAATGTAAAATACAACACTGGATTTCAAAGACCTGTATTAAAAAAAAATGTACAATATCTCATTAACAATTTCTTATGGGTTTCTTGGTGAAATAATATTCTGGGTTTTTTGGATTAAATACAGTATTTCATTAAAATTTATTTCTCTTCTTTCTTTTTCCTTTTCTTAGATGATTCTACTAGAAAGTTTAAAATTTTGGATGAGGCTCACTTTCGTGTCTCACATATTTTCCTGGATCAGGGCCAATCTAGGTAGAGCTCTCCATCTCCATTTCATCTTTTCTCCTGAACATAGCAACTTCAGAATATCAGTTATGGAAGAGAAGTACCATCTGGTTTCCCATTTCTGTTTTCATTTCAACACGCTGCATTCTCCCCACCTCAACAACACCAGGCAGAGTGAAAAAATGTTCTGTGGCCTGTACAGACCTTAGAGCTCAGTATCTGCCTTCTTGAAGTTCCTATCAGTAGAGGAATGGATTTGTGGCTCTTCTCCTCGGCTCTCCTGAGGTTCCCAGACACTTGTGCATTGAGAATTGTTCCTGCCAGTTCTGCCTTTCACAGATGTAGCTGTGGGGAAGGACCTGCAACAGTTCTCAGGGTACCAGAGGAAAAGGCGGCATCGGGCCAGGAATTTTTTTCCTTCCAAATGTGGTGTTTACAAATGCAGCTGCAAAGCCTTCGCTTCCCCTCCGCACAATGCCACACACTTGCCACCTCTGTTCTCCTTTGCACTGGAAGACGCCGCTCCCAGGGGTATCCGCATTTTAAGATGGAATACTTCAAAGTCCAAAAAGCCTGCAGTAGGTAAAGAAATGAGCCACTAATGAGGTAATTTCAAACCTAATGGCAGAGAGGGAGGACAATTTTGCCACCCATTGCTTTTTCTTGTCAAGTCAGCCCCAGGAAAGGTCTAGAGTAAATCTTCACATGACCTAATAGAGATGAATTTAGAGGAGAATTCTAAAGTCATAGAGGGATTTGTATTGAGAAAGATGTGAAGGAGATTGTGACAAGCAATAGCACTTAATAAGCCCTTCTGTGGGCCTGACCTGTTGTAAACATTAATTCACTTAACCTTCATAATAGTCCTCCAGGGGGAATACAATTATTCCTCCTATTTTACAGAAGCATAAGCTGAGGTAAGGAGTAGTTACATAAATTACTTCAAGTCACAGGTTGATAAACTGCTTATTATCTAACCCCAGGTGAAGGCCCTGCAGAAGAAGTGAGCAAGTTTGCTTTCATCTGTCTGCTCAAATCAGCAAACTTAATCTTCCCTCATGTAAGTTCCCAAACTTTATGAGGCTGCAGACATTTTTGTCGCCCCTGAAATATTCATGATCTTTCCTATACTTTATGCAAGGGTTTGAGTGCCTTGGCTTCCTTCAGGATTTATGGAGAGTGTGTTGGTGGTAGAGAATTTCCTATATGTGATATTTTAAACTTCCAGATGCTGTGCCCACTAAAACGTAAGTTTCTTGAGGGAGGGGCTATTTCTTATTTGTCTTTTGTTTCTGAGATACGGTCTGGCGGGTAGTTAGTGTTCATTAACTACAACTAACCTTTCCATCTAAGTCACACATAAGTAGAAATGAATTAAGATATCGGTTGAGATAGTATCATTCCCTCTCCAAAAATCTAAGGGGACAGTTACTCACTGGAAGATAATATTACTTATTATCTCTTATGTAATCTTTTAAATTCTTTTTACCCCAGAAACTTTAATTACCAATGGGCAAATATTTCTCTAATTATTTGGACATAATTCCTATGCCACAGACAAATAATTGGACTTGTAAATTTTAACAAGAATAGCTACAGGCAAGTAAACAAACTAAATAATGCAAACATTCCTATTTAACAGGCCTTCTTGGATTAAAAAGAAATATTTTTGGTAACTGATAATTTCAGAGAAACTATTATATCTTATTCATTGCATTTATCCCTCTTCAAAAAGTATAAAACAAATGTTCGCTTTTTATGAGTCAAAATTGTAACATGTATAAATAATTGGTTTCCAATGATGCATACAAATAATATCAGAATCTGTTTTAAATGTGGAAGCAATTGTGGAATGTAATTACAGAGTATTCAGTTCAACACCCTCTTGCTCATTAATATATATGGACCCTCTAATGGATGTTCATTGTTCCTTGGGAATCAGATCTGGCAGGTCAGATCCAAAGATTGTTTGCCCTTGATTGTCAAATAGATAATAGTCTCAAAAGCAAATCAATAGCCAAAGCTAAATCAATTGCAACATTTAGAATAGCAAGCAAAGCCCACTCAAAACCCAAACCCAATTAGGTTAGTACTCAGAAAGAAATGTTAATAACAGGGATATAAAATATATTAAATAAAACTTACCTCTTTTCACTTGACACCCCTCCCCTCTTTTACCTACTTTTATAGTAGGTAAAACAGGCATATTGGCTTTGGTTTTAATGGTTGAGAATGGGTGACAAAAGTGGCTTCCTGTATTTATATAACACGTGAATATTTGTGTGTACCTACTTGCAATGATTCCTGGCATCTTTGCAAAATTCATAGTGATTTCTCAGTTTTGCAAATTTTGCAAACTTTGGCTTACTCACATTTGTAATTCTAAACTGCAATTAGAATTCTGTGGCTTTGTGCCATTTTCTTTAGAGCATTCACTTTTGAGTAACCCGGAAAAACAAGAAAACGAGTGGGTCCTTATAAACTCAATTAAGCTAGCCAGACTGGCTTCACAAAGACAATTTTGGAAATGAATGTTTATAGGCTCGAGAACCTTTGGGTACCACCTGCCATCTTGGTTATATCATCCACTGCTATGATAATCCCTCTCCCCACTCCTCAGCTAATGTGATACATAAACTAATCTTAAAGTCTGAATAGTAATTAGTCAGATGCAGAAGGGCAGGGATGGGGAATGTGTTCCAGAGAGTGTAAACAGTCTCTGCAAATGTTCAAAAGTCAGAGAGAGATGGCACATTTAAGAAACCAAAAGTAGGTTGAAAACAGTGGAAAATTCTTTGCATGCGGAGATGAAGCTGGAAGAGCAGACAAAGGTGAGATTGTAGAGAATTGTGTATGATGTGTTTTTGAGTTTAAACTTTATTCTGGAAGTGATTGGTTGAAATTTTTCAAAGATGAGAGGAAAACAATTAGATTTCAACTTAAGAAAAGGCAAAAGCAAAGAACAACCTGGAGATATGATAATAGAGAGAGGAGGGTATGGATGGATTGATCTTGAAGCAATAGAATTTATAGTCCTTGATGACTGGATGTAGAGGGTAAACTTAGGCAAATTTCCAGCTCAGGTAACTTGAAGGATGATGGTGCCATAGATCAAAATAAATATTATTGGGTTTTATGTACTATTGGGGAGCAAATATGGGGGGAGGGGATGGAGATTAAATAAAAGAAAAAAAATAATGTAGCTTTATAGAGATTTTCTTGTAGCATGAAGCTTTCTAATGTGCCTGGCTGAAAGATGAAAGATGAAGAAAAAACAAATTCTGGGGAGATAAAACCACATCATCAAAAACGACAAAGTGATGGTCAAGCCTCTCCCCCCAGAGATTCTTATTTAATTTGTTAGGGTGGGGCAGGCATTAGGTGTTTTTATAAAGCTCCCCCAAATGATTCTAATGTGTATCATGGACTGAAAACCACTGGTCTAAATTATACCTGGTTTTGACATAATGCCAGTGGTTTCACCTGGACATGAAAGTTCTTTTCCATGAAACAGACTATTGGCTAACCACATCTACTGAGTGTCTATTTGGCATGGTGCCTCCTAGAGGAAAGGATATGTCTAAATTTCCAGATTGCATAGGGGTGATGTAGTGAGAGTGTTGTTTGAAAGAGCTAATTCAATATTGCTGTGGAATTTTATTTCTGAGTAATGGATTTTCCCCCCATAATTTAAACTAGAAAAAGTAAAGTATAACAAAATCTTTTTGACTGCTGAGATACTCAGTGATCCTAAAGGAGAGAGCCTGCCTGGTGTGTGTGCATATGTGTGAGTGTGTGTCTAAGGGTTTTATGTATGCAGTATTAAAATGTCAGGGATTATATACAATTAAATTTTTTAAGTGGGTTTAAACATTTAGGAACCTAGGTATAGAGAGTTAGACTCTCATTTCAGTAGGGATACTCATTCATTCTTGAAATATTTATTGAGTGCCTCCTAAGTGTCAGGGCCTTTGCTGGGCTCTCTAGTTGTACTATTTCCCAGTTTACTAGCCTGATGAGGTAGGTATTATTATATCTATTTTACAGATAAAATTGTGACTAAGAAAGTTCCAGTGGGGTCACACAGCTAAGAAGTGGCTAGAATGTCAGCTCCATGAGGGCAGGGGTCGTTGTTCTGCCCACGGCTGTATCCCCGGACCCTGGACAGTGCCTGGCAGGTGGATAGTGCCCAAAATATATTTGTGCAAGTGGTGGGGCTGGGGTTTGGATGCGGTTCTGTCAGTTGAATCTGGAGCTGCTGTTTTTCCTTCATATCTAGAGAGGTTTTCTTCTCTCTCGCCAGCCTTGTTTTCCTCCTCTTAGTTCAGAGGAAGCTGAGTCCCACACAGGCAGTTTTGCCCTGCTGCATCTTCATTCTGTGAGGCTGTGAGTGGGCACATCTGGCTGGGCTCTGAGTGCGGTGTGGGGAGGGCATTAATTCATCCAGGAAATATCCATTTTCCCACTCAGTCTGGTTGATTTGGAAGGTTAGAGGGGTACAATTACTACTGTGTGTTCACAGGCCAGAAAGCTTAATATAAATTACACTCAACAGTATTTAACAAATATTATGCCAAGTAGTGGCAATCCTAATAATTGTAAAAGTGTTTCAAGTGAAAATCAACGGCATGCCCAAAATGAACCAGGTTAATTTCAGTTCATCCTTTAATTTAAATTATGTTCACTCATATTTTAAGTCTTTGCACTACCCAATAACACTTTGTTTCCAAAATATGCCTCCTTCTTACTTCAGCTTAACTGTGAAGTCTTCCAGGAAAAAATAAAACAAAAGAGAAATGGAATACTCTTACTGTTTTCCATTATTTTTATTTTATCATTTTAGAATGCACTGATGGATTTGGAAAATCTTCAAGTCATTCTTTAATAAAGCAACAGTGAGCACTTAATACAGCTTCCACTTCCCACACACAAACTTTCTAATTATAAAAGGACCTTTTCAGATGTATTCAGGGCATATAATCTTATTTGCAGCTCCTACTTGGAGAACTGTGTTTGTTGAAAAGAACAGAAGTCTTCAGTTATTTAGAATAAAGCTGGCTCATCAACCCCTGTGGGAAGAAAAGAACTATTTATTTTATCCGTTAATCCCAAATACAAACACAATAAAGCTGTCTTTTCTAATAGTGACCTATTTCATGTTAAATTGGGATAAAGCTAGCTTTGCTCAATAAGGCTATTGTAGTCAATAAAAGAGTCAATCTTATTAGGATTCCCATTGAATACCTTCCAATAACTTATCTTTTAAATGCTGAACCCAGATCCCTGTTGAATTCCCTATGTTGTCTGACTCAAAATGCAAATCTGAAAGGGAAATAACCTCAACTAGTGAGCCCCATCTAGTGGCAGGGAAGTAAATTGCTGTTCAAAACCTGGTCTGTAATTATCCCCTAATTTTAATTTGATTGTTTTGTATTCTTTTATTTGTGCCTCAACTCTTATGTTTTAGTTTCTGGTTTTTGTTCCTACACCTTTATTTCTAAGAACAGATAGCATTTTATATGAAGCAAATTTGTTCTTGATGACTCACTTTTTAGCCTTTAAAAAATTAGCACTGTTTAAAAGTCGCCAGATTTCTCCATTTACAGTTGAATTGTAAAATGTGGGAAGCCATGTCCCTTGGATAATGCTACAGAGCATTCATAGATTAAACTATGTTTGATGTAAATAATATTATTCATTTATCAATTTTACTTTTTCAAAAGACACCAGGGGTTCTTTATCCATAATAACTTTAGAGGAGCAAGACTGAGTTACAGAAAAATCCAGTGAGGCCTCCAAAGTCATTAAAGATTTCAACATCTGTTTTCTTGGACAATGTCTGCAGTTGACAATTGTACTGACTTGGAGGTGGTCTTCTTTAAGCTGACTACATTAAAAATTGATTTTGGTGTGTCTACCTTCCCTGATTCTGCATTTCTTGACTTTTACTATTGCAATAGTAAACATTTCAAAAATTGAATAAGACAATGGCAAGCATCAACTCTGGTCAAACACAGGAAAGCCTTTTGCTAATGATTCTGCTTTATAAATGCAAATCTTTGTTCCCATAGAAAACATGTTGGTAATAACCATGTGTTGTTTTTAAATGGAGTAAAATATATTCCTTAATTTATCTATACTTCAATGATTTTTAAAATAATTATCTTTCCACCAGCCTGTGTGGCCAAACCAGATGCAGACACATAGAGGTGGCTGGGTTATCGAGGAAAGAACGAAGGACTCAAGTTCATGTGCTAATAATGCCTTTCACTGGCTGTATGCCCTTGGGAAGGTCACACCTCCCAACGAGGTGGCCATGAGCTCAGCCTATGGAGAAGATCATGCCTGCTCCACCACCTGTCAGCCATTCAGCTTTAGATTACTCCCCTAAGCCTTGAACTTCCTTCCCTATAAAAATGTGTATTATGATGATTTTATTTTATAAGTTGTTATGAAGATTGATTGAAAAAACTATGTGCTTAGCTCAGTCTGGCACATAACAGGGTGCTCAGTAACTGTAGTTGTTATTACTTTAAAATTAGAGGGGCCTGCATCTGCTTCTCAAGACTGTTGGGAAGACTGAAGGAGATGATATATGGGAAAACGCTTGCTCAACTCTAAGCACTCAATAAATGTTCTGGATGAAACAAACCTGGTAGGACCCACAGAGAAGGCATGACAGAACGAAGAAGGGGTTGCTGTAACTGGGAACAACATGGGGCTTTTATAGTTCAGTGCAAATTTTATAGGCTGAACCGAATTTTTGTAGTTTTAATAATTTGTAACTCCTGATTCACATTCTATTAGGGGTTGTAAATTCCTGAAGAGAAAGATAGAGTTGGAAGGAACATCATTTAATTCAGTTTCCTCATTTTATTTAGGAAAAACTTAATGCCCCTTCCTTCTTCAGAGCTCTTTGCACTCTTGAGATAACTTAAGGATTTTGAATTATTAGTTTGCTGCCTGCCTTTGCTTCTGGACTCTAAGCCTCATGAGGACAGGGGCCAGGCCTATCTGGTCCACGCTGTGTCCTCACACTTTGCCCAGTACCTGGCTCAGTGTCTAAAGTAGTGCCTAGGATGTTGTCTATACATGGTAATTGTTGCCAAGTTCAACCTTGCTGTACAGCAAAGTGAATGAGGATATAGACTAAGCAGGGAGGGAAAGCTGGGTACAAATTTGACCTCTCTAGATTATGTGTAGAGCTATTCTGCTTCTCTGGACCTCAATTTCTTTCTCTGTCAAACAGAAATAATAATACCAGACCCTATTTCATAGGGTTGTTGCAAAGAGTAATGAGCTGATTCATGTGAAGTGCCTGGAACCACGTAATGCTATAAATTCACCCAAATGACCAAGATAACAAAGCCAATTAGAGGGAGGTTTGGAACTAGAACCCAACCTAGGTCTTGTTCTTCAATTTTATTCCATCAATATCCTCTGACCCCTCTGCCCACACCACTTTCCAAAACCATTAAATGTAATCAGACAAAAGTACCAACACAAAATAAAGTCCTGGGTGACTTGCTTAGAGGCTCTGTATTCCCTCAAAGTTCTTACAGCAAGTTTCAGAAACTCATTTGAATGGTGGTAAAGGGCTTATTATTGCTAATAACCTTTCAGAATCTAAAGCACAGAGCTGAAGAGAGTATTTCATATTTTGCTCTAACAAGTTGGTCTGTAAGAGTTTGACTATCAGATGCAGGCACGGCTGGAATATGAAAATGGTATGTTTAAAAATATCCCTGCAACTCGCTCTTAGATGACTTTTAGCAGGTGAACTAACTTAGCCTTGTAGAAGATGAGATGTCAAGATAATTAGCTCTCTGCCACATGGACTTTTTTTTTCCAATCTCATTCTCCTTTCTTTCTTATGTCTTTTGGTTGACGTGACTGGTTATTATTTATGCCTGAGTTCTTCAATTTCTTTTTGGTGCAATCATAAACCATCTTCTTTTCATGATTTATCACACCTAACACTCAATTCATACTATTAACTTTGATGTCATATTTTAGAATTCAGTTTGTTTCCATATATCATAGAAAAAAAAGAGCAAGTTAGACAGGTAAACTAGATACAGGAGTATGCCTGTGATAACCAATCTTCCCATCTATCCTTGATCTTCCAAATCCCGTGTGCCACCGAGGAAGTAAAATGCACATTTTCCCATTTCCTTTCATGACTAGAGGCCTGTAGATTTCTTCTTTCATTGTCTAATGTTAGGGTCTGTGAGCTTTCCTATTTCATTATTCTATGCGAACTGGACTTGGCCTTAAGCAACTGGAGAATAACTTTCTCTATTCCATCATAAATGAAGCCAAACCAAAAGGTAGACTAAAAAAGAATAAGATGGAATGGAGAATTAGCCAAAGGAACCATACAATTATAGAAATTTCTGGCTGGAAGAACATTGAAAGGCTATCTGTCCACCTCCCTGCTCTGGCTCTGCCCCAATCCAATCTGGCAAGTAATTATAGTTTCTATTTCAAAAGAAATAGGATGCCATGCCTCTGCTCTCCACCTAAGAAAGTTCTTCATTTATGCAATGCAATACCTTCTCACCCTCCAGAGCAGACTTTTTTCTTTCAGTTATTAGGCAGAAGCGTTAGTCAACTTCAAGTCACTGAGAAAGATAGGTGCCCCCAGCAGAAGGGAGGGTATCAATCACTTCCCAGCTTCCTTCCCTGCCCATGACCTGCAGAGTTTACTCTTCAGCTTCTTTGGGTGTCGCTACAGTTTGATTAATGATGGAAATTTCAGCATTTCCTGAAAATAGTCTTGAACGGAACCAGTGTTTGCGGTAGAAGAGGATGAGGAATGTTTTACTTCTTTATGTCTCTCTTTTGCCAGCATTGTTGCACCCTTCTTCAGGTCATAACAGCTTCCTTGCCCCCACTCCACTTTCAGAGCTCAGAAAATGTAGGATAAAATCGAAGACCTGTGAAACTGCCGTTATCCAACTCCTGGGCTCCATCCCAAATCCAGCACTTTTCAAAACTCTAGGGAAGGGCCTGAGGTCCTAAGGACCAGGAGATTTCTATGACTTATTCAGACCCAGGAAGTGTTACCAAGAGACCTACCCCCCCCCCCATTCCACCTGCATCCCCAATCTTCCATATAGGTACCTAATTAATTTTTTTTTTTAATGCTGTGCATGACTTGACAGAAAGTGACTTGCTGAGCTATTTTCAAAGTACATCTATCTTAATTTTTGGACACCAGTGATCAGCCTACTGAACCTTAACTGGTCTGGCAACATGGTGCAATGGAAAGAGCACTGGTCTGGGGGTCAAGCAGTCCTTGATATGACTCTCCACTCTTTTGTTGTTGAGTGACTTGGGTCAAGTTCCTAAACCTCTAAGCTTTAGGTTCCTTACATGCAAAATAGCGTGAATACGAACTTCATGGTTTGATATGAGGATTGAAGGGAGAGTTGCCCTATGTAAAGCACCTAGCGCAGTGCCTGGCACACACTAATTGCTTGAAAAATATTCATTTTCCTCTCCCGCTGTCTACAGGGTGAATGCTATAGCACCTCGAGCATCCACTGAGCTGTCTTAATAGCAATACCCTCTGCGACAACTGTTAATTACAGAAATAGTAACTGATAATTACGGTCTCTGCTGTGCCCTAACTGTGTGCCTGGTACTGTGCTCGGTCCTGAGGACAGAGGGGTAGCAAGACACAGAGTCCCTGTTCTTATGGAGCTCACAACACAGAAGCAGCAGCAGCAGCAGCAGCTGGCACAAGTGAGACCCTTTCACGAAGGGATAAGCCCAGAGTCCTATCAGGATTGGCTTCAGCATTTAGAGGACTAAGTGCTAAGACTATGGTGCTGCTACCCTTGTACATAATTAAAAATAAAAACAATACTGAATCATACTTAGTGTAAAGGAGCAGAACAATGTTCCAGTATTTTTCTCACTGTGATGACAATCTTGGTACTTATTTTGAAATATCAATTTTCAAATTGTTTTCAAAAAGATATTTTTTGGGGTGTCCTCATTTTGAAGCTCATAGGATAACCTAGCACTGGCCCTACCATTTTATCCCCAAGGGCTGCACAAGTGTTCAGTGAGTGGGTGAGAATGGAGACCAGGATGGAGACGCCAGGGGCTTGGATAATTCACAAACTACTTGATAACTCCCACAAATAATGGAAAGAAGATTGGGTATTTTGAGGCAAGGTCAAATCACCTTTTTATTAAATAAATTGAAACTCTTTCCAAACACATGGAATGCTTTTCTCCAGGGCCGGACTTTTAATACTCTTTTCGCAAATGGGACAAAAGAGAGATCATTTTAAAATGTCAGCAAACTGTAGAGTGAGTTATATGTATGTCTTAAAAGAAGGCTTCATGCTTAGCTGCTCTTTCTGGCTCTGACTGTTACAAGAGAGACAAACTGCAGGAATGAACGGTGGCTTGAGACATTCACCCTGATGTACACATTGTTTTTTTGTTGTTCCTTGGTTCTCCTCCCTTTGCTTACTGAAGGATGTTCTTTCTGCAGGACAGGATCCAACTCTAAGGCAAGGTTAGCTTAACCTGGGGAGGCTTTGCTGGGGATCTAGCTAACAATCTCTCACATTTGGAGCCACTCATCTTTATACTGCAAATCAAAAAGATAAGCACCAGGAGATGCCCAGAAGCCCTGCCCTAGAACTTTCTCAAGGACAGATGAAAACAATTTACACAGCCACTGTAAATAGTTAATAAAATCCATTTTACAGTCCATCTACTTGGATTTCCATTACATCCTGTTCTGTTTCAAACACGCATTTTTCTTTTGGATTGTTAGGCAATAAAGAGTCAAGCCATTTATCAAACGGTGTCTTAGTATTCCTTTAAAATGTTTTACCATTTTCAGGAAATTCTGTGGCTTTTATAATTCATCCCCCTGTAGAAGCTGTTTTAGAAAGACTCCAGAGCAGTGGAAAGAAGTCTTTTCTTCATGGGAGTTTTTTTGGTTCTCATGAGTGGAAACGTTCAGAAACAGATGCCAGTGGTGGTATCACATGTTGCAAACTGTTCATTTCAGATAACGAGGGAAAAAAACAATAGAGCCCAGTTTCGTCTCTCAAAACGGTCCTGTGACAGAACTGTTGTAAATGGGCCCCACAAGCAACTCCATGTTGCACTGATAATGAGAGTAACTCTTTAGGGTGAGGCTAGATTTCCACAGTTTTTATGCCCTGGATGAAACAGAAATACCTGCTAGACCTAACCTGAGGATTTTTCCAACCCAGTGGCATTAGTGATACCAGCTACCACATTCCATGTAGCCGGCATTGCTCTAAACATTTGACATATACTGATATTTAATCCTCACAATAACTCTGAGGTAGGCGTTGATAATTATCCCAACTTTTCAGATCAGGGAGAAGTTGGAGCTCTTGCCCAGGGCAGACTTCCCCGGGGAGGGAGGATTGGGGGTGAATTCAGGAACCAGGGCTCCAAGGCCAGACTCTGGATCCCTGTGCTCTGCTGCTCACACTACACTCAGTTCCAAGGCTCTCATTTGTGCCGAACATTATAGGGTAGCTCAGTCATGCCATTTTACAGAAGAGAAAATGAAGGCACGGAGATGCTAAAGGATTTGTTCAGAATCAGATACATGACAGAACACTTAGGCCAACTTTTCCTACTTCACAGCATTGCATATTCTTCGCAAAATGCTCTCTTTTCTTATTTCTGTGACTTGTTCTCCTGGGCTACAGGCAAGGGCAGGGGCTTGGACAGGTCTGTAACAGGAGCAGAAGCAAACCCCACTTGGGGGTCAGATTTCACCCAAAGCAGCATCGTCTTTGCCTCTTGAAGGCAAATAAGCTGCGTGATTTTCTTCCCTCCCTGAAATGATGCTTTTGAAGTGGTTTAGTTTTGGGCCCAGATTAATAAATATCCAGAATTGCTCCCTTATTCAGGGTTTATGCACGAGGTCAAGAAATGCCAGAGAGTCAGTATGGTTTCCAGAGGAATGTTCTTGCTGCCTCCAGGAAACTTCATAGGATGTCCATAGTTACATCTCCAGTGCCGAGGTTGCATTTTTGTTTCATTTTGATTTTTAAACAGGGTGAGACTGAGGACCTGGGTTGCTCTTGTGGGCCATGCTGATCCCCAGGCTGACCTCATTCTGAAGATGGCTCAGGCATCATTCACCTGCATAACATCCTGACCAACTTACTCGAGTGTTTTCTTCCCAAATGAGGGGAAAGCGTGGCAGCGTTGAAAATCACTGCCATGAGGTGCACAGGTGGTGCACTCCATCCCTCACAATGCTGCTTGATGAAGCTGGCAAACACCTTCACTATGACACCTGCAAAGAGAATTGTGAGTCACGTGGATACCCACCTGTACCCACCAGAGTGCAGGAAACAGGAAGAGATGGTGCACACAAAATGGGTAATTTGAGAATGAAGAGACAATTTAGAAAAATAAAGGCAGGGTTTGGGGAAACACCAAGACTAGCAACAGCAGGAAGCCATCGTTACCCTAGTCCTAAAGAGAATAGTTACGGGAACCCAAGAGACAGTCACATGGAGAGAGCCACCAGATAGGAACTGTGGCTTCCTCAAGGGAAGACACCAACTTTGACCCACACAGAGGAAGCCAGGAGAATAGATGCTTCAGTCTCAACCCTCCTCTCTTCTTGAGAGAGGCCAAGGCAGCCTATGGGTGCAGTCCACAGGAAACAGCCTCCCAGGGCCCGAGCAGGGAGAAGGTACAGAAGACAGATACCCAACACACCATCTCATAACTTTCTGAGGTACAATGCTATCAGCCTCCCCTCCTGCTGAGTTTAATAGAGAAATAATTATGGAGGAAAAAAAAACCCTCTCCATACAGGAAATTGGGTGGCTAATTTTATGCCTATGGCAGAATGTAGTGTTGTAAATTCCTCATTGTGTTTTATGAGTCAGAACTTGGTGCACTCAGAGAGTCTCAGACCCTTCTGATAACAGGCAAAGGAAAGCCAGTGGACATAGGCTCCTGCCAAGACAGTGGTCACAATCAACATTAATAGGGACATAGATTTAAGAAAGAAGGTACATGGGGGTTTGAGGTTATTGGCAGAAAACCTGTGGAGGAGCCCATTGCATTGAAAGGCCCATATTTTAATGGAATAAATAAAGCTTGGTTTTATTTTATCCTATGTAGTTTTGTCTAGTTACCTTTAGCAGTTCAGGAAAAGGACCAAACAGAAACAGGAAAGAGAAAGGGAAATCTGAAGAGGTATCCTGGGGACATTTTACAGATGGCAGTGATGGCCAAAGTCAATTAAGATGTCAAAAGATCTTAGTGAACCTAGTTCCTAACCACATGGTTAGAGCACCTTTCTCCAGAGACAGAGGATCATTGGTGTTTGGGTAACAACATGATGTGGTGGTAGAAGCAAAGGCTTCAGAGCCCCAGTTATGTCACCTATAAGCTCAGCCACCTTGAGCAAGCTGGATAACCTCCAAGCCCCAGTGCCCTCCTCAGTGAAATGGGGACAAGGCCTACCTCTCCTGGTGGTGTTTTGTGAATTAAATGGGATCATGTATTTTAAATATACTAACACATAGTATATGTGTGTATACAAACTTGTTCACATATGTAGACACATATATGCATATCTACTTATAACCAGAACCATCTGGCCCTAATAAGAAATCAAATAGTCATGGTTGGTCACCAGGTTCTTTGGCCATGTGAACACAGTGTGACAAGAGGCTCTTCCTTCTGTCTCTTTCTATCCGCTGTCCCCCTTCCAAAAAACTTATATATTTAAGCTGTCTCTCTTTCTAGCTATGTCCCAAATTCTTCCTCACCCTGCATCCTGACACATACATATGATAAGTGTCCTCTTTCTCTTATCCCTCAGCCTAAACCAGAATGGCCAATGAGAGACTGGGGAAGGTTGTTTGGTTTCTAAATAACACGAATGATAACATATGTACTTCAGAGGAGATTTTCTTTTTCATTAAAAAATTTGTTGATTCAATAATTAAAATATAACTTATTAATTTCATGTATGCATTTTTTGAATTTAGGGCATCAAAACAAAGTCTCAGATGCTCCATTTTTCTTCTGTCTTCTCTTCTCCTCTCACAAATTGCCTTATTGTGAAAGTGACAGTGTTTTCCAAAGGTCTGATGTGATTTAGGATGACAGAGGTCAGAAAATGGACAGTCATGCTTTAATTTGGGAGAATGAAACTGAAGTTTTCAATTTAGCAGATATATTTGTGTGTTTTAGTTATAACTGACTAGAGAATGTGCTTTGTTCTCTATATTCATAACTGTTTGTTTAAAAATGTTGATTATTACATATTTTTAGTATGTTAAGGAATTTTAAAATGTGTTTACTCTAGATGATTAAAAGAAATGTAAATAGGTTCAACAACTCTGCCAGCTCCTTGGAAATTCCACTCTTGGGCCCATATCCTCAAAAGGTATTGACCCCTACAAATAGCTGGTGATGGAAAAAGTTGACAGGACAGTTTATAATCTTCTAATTGTGTTCCAGGCACCATGTTTTGACCTCCCATAGACAACTTGATGTGTTTCTGGCATATTAATTACTCCATGCTGTTTTGCAGTGATTCTTCAACAATCCAAACCTTGTGAAATGAATGCATGGACTTTTCTAGGTTCATGACACCTGAGACTTTTAAACTTTGTCATGGAGTCATTTAAAAAGATCTAATGTGTTCATTTAATTTTCCACTCTTAAGTATTCTTTCTCTGGGGTTGAGCTTTTCTTTCCTGATGAGCTAGACAATAGTCATTATTGCCGAAAGACTGCCTTCCTGCCAGCCTAGTTTGTTAGACGACATACTCCTTTGTATAGAGTAGGAAGTCACCCTTGTGGTTATTTGGTCACTTAGTTCATTCCTTCTGCACTCAGACTCCTTCAAGGAACATTTTGAGCCATTTGTGTAATTAAACCCGCACATTTCCAAAGACTGTATTGGCAAGGCTGCTTAAAGTCAGCCCATTCCCATGAACCATGTGAGGAGTATTAAACAGAAAGTGCCATGTACCAAAGCTAGATTCTAGAATCCAACTTTTTCCTGCCTTGAGAGTCTTTCTCCCTTAACCACTTGGATCTTTTGATTCAGCTACTCTCTCTCTGTAGCCATATTTTCTTTAATGGCAAATTGTGATTGGGTGCAAGTCAGATAATCTAGATGGAGTCCCAGCTCTCCCATTTATAGCCATGTATCTATTTACATGTGTGTATTAAGAATGTGCTTTGTGCCAGGAGTTGTGCAAAGCATTTTATACTTAATTTGCACAGCAGTCCCGCATACTGGGATGGATACTTTGCAGATGAGAGATGGCTCAGAGAATGGAAATGAGTCTCCTGATTCAGGTTTAAATAATTCACCTACGTTATTAATAGTGGACCTGAAATTAAAACACAGCTTTATCTGATCCCAGAGGTTGTACTCTTAGCCACTGCCCCATATTGAAAATCTTATGAACTTAGTCAAAGGCCTTGGCTTCCTGGTGCCTGTATTGGGTGCATTGAAAAGTGGTGGTAGAGAACTCAGACTCTGGAGCCAGACTGCATGGACTGGAAATCTGTCTCCTTCACTTACTGGTTGTGTGATGTCGGACAAACTACTTTACCTTCTTGTGCTTCAGTTTTCTCATCTGTAAAATGGGAATACAACTATTAGCAACACAGAATTCCTTGGGTCGGATAGAAGATTAGGTTCATGTAAACCTCATGCATATTAGGTGCTCTTTAAAAGCAACAATAATAGAAACAGCTCAGTAAATGTTAACAAGTTGCCAAAAAGAGGACCTAATGAGAACTATGGTGTCTACCCCAAGGGATTGTTGTGAGGATGCCTGTTGAAGCCCTTGTAAGTCTGAAGTCCTCTTGTTTGTATATTGTTGATCATAATCTTCTTATCTTTAACCTAGAACAAAATGGCAGAAGACGGCTTGGGGAAGCTTGCTTAAATGTAGAGCTTCTGCATGGAGTCTAAGCAGCAGGAGTGATCACAAATCTTGCCCATACTGCAAAGAGTGTGTGCTTGAGTGCGTAACACCAGGAGAGGGAATTAAGAAATTTGGCTTCTGTGCTACAGGCTTGTTACAGGAGGTTGACTAACTTACATATCCAAAGTTCAAGCTCATTATCATTTCTATGAAAAGGGGAAAGCCATATATATGCAACCTAATTTCAGACAGAGATTTCCAGGATTAGGAAGCTGCATACAAGGTTTAAAAATTAAAGGGATAATAATAGCTTTATAACATCAAATGGACTCTCCTCTAGGCAGCAGGAAATGAACAGGGCCAAGTCAGATATACAGTTATACAGAAGAATGAAACACATTTTGGTGTCAATTGACCAGTACTTAAAGGATGTCTACTCTGGGCAGGGAATCGTGCTTGGCGTCTTATCAAGATGTATAAGAAATAAAATCCTGCCTTAAAAGGCATGTAATTTACTGAGCTAGCAAAATATAAAAAGGTAACTAATGATAAAGGAGCTTATCATTGCTGATATAGATCAGTAGGTCTACTGATCTATAGGTCTAGTGATATAGAACATAAGGCAAATTTTCCCACTACAAACACCTGCTTCTCCATTTAATTACAAGCAGCTTTTATTTTACAGAATTTGATTGGACTAATTTGCTTTTAATCTTCAAAAGTGTGTAAATATTTAAGCAGTATTGTTAAGATTTAACCCAAACTCATTTAAAAAACAGTTAATTTTAGTCCCTCAGGGGAAGCGGGCATCATAGACCCTTCTAAGAAGCTGTCAAAAACTCTGAACCATTTACAAGAAATGGTACAGGAACCCCAGAGTCTACATATAATTCCAGGAGATTTACAGACCCCTAAAACTCATCCACAAACCTATAAGTTAGAAACCCCTGTTCCAAGAATGTGGAAGCAACAGTATTACAGAAACTAAATTATCAATTATTTCCCAAATCTTACCAGATCTGTTATCTTTTTTGTTGACCCTTGCTGTTTTAAATAATGCTAGTTATGCTTCTTGAAAAGAAAATGTCTTTTATTTAAAAAAAAATCAATACAAAAATCTCAAATTGCTTTCATACATGGTATGGCAGAGATTGCTGGTTGTCTCCTAGTTTCTATTGTCTGAGCCTTCCATGGAAATAGAATTTCAACTGGGCACATGGTTGCCCAAGATGAAAACAACATCTTTCATCCTCTCTAGGTGTGGCTGTGTGACTAAGTTCTAGCCAATGGATGTAGATGAAAGTATTGTAAAGCTACTTCTGGAAGCCTCTTGAACAGACAGCTCAAGTGTGCTTTTTTCCTCTTCTGTCTTGCTGCTTGGAACGTGGTGGCTGAAGTGTCTTCCTGGACAGTGCACACAAGGAACACATCCTGGGGACCACAGAGCTGAAAGCTGGAAGGACTCTGGGTCCTTAAGGAGCAGGCAGGGAAGCCCCCACAGCAGTCCTGAATGATTATCTCCTGGACTTTGAAATGAGAGACAAATAAACTGTTCCCTTATTTAAGTCACTGTTATTTGGGGTTTTTCTATTGTAGTTGAACCTAATTTTAATTTATGGATCTCCTGGCGTTCTGAAGCTGTTGTTCCCTTGTCTCCTGGCATCTCTTGCTGCTAATGCAAAAGGTAACCTGTCTTCTCTTTCTGGTAGATTCTGAGACCATCTCTTTATATTTTGCAGGCTCCTTTCAGTGTGCATAGATGTGGATTTATTTTCATTTATCCTGTTATAACTTTGGGGTTCCTTAGGTTTCATATAGTTTTTCAGTCCTGAGAAATTCTCAACTACTACCTCTTTGGATATTGTGCTCCCACATTTTTCTACCCTCTTCTTCTGAAACTCCAATTGGAAATATGATGGAGCCTCCCAATCAAGTCTTCATGTATCTTAATTACACTTTCAATCTTTTTTAAAACTCTGCATGCCGTTCTTTAGTTTTATCTTCTAATCCTTCATCTCCTCCTTGACTATAAACTATCCAGAGTTTATTCCATACACTCAGTTTTTTCACTGCATTTTTAATTTCTGGGATTTCTTGTGGAAAATATATAGTTGAGTCTTGGGTTTTTGTTTTGTTTTGTTTTTTAATCTACTCTGACAAGCTTATATGTTAATCGGTGTATTTAGACCATCCACATTTAAAGTGATTATTGATGTAATTGTATTAGTATCTACCATATTTGCAACTGTTTTCTATTTGTTGCATTTGTTCTTGGTTTCTCTTATTTTCCCCTTTTTCTGCTTTCTTTGGTTTTAATTGGAAAATTTATATGACTCCAGAATATTGCCTCTCTTAGCATATCATTTATACTTCTTTTTAAATTATTTTTAGTGGTTGTCCTAGAGTCTGCAATATAAATTTTTAAATAATCTAAATTCACCTTCAAATAATACTATTTGAAATGTACTGCTTCATGTGTAGTATAAGCATGTTTATAATAGGATATTCCCAATTTCCTTCCTTCATACCTTATATTACTATCATTCATTTCATTTATTCATATGCTATAATTACTCAATACATGGTTATTATTATTACTTAAAAGATTTTATTTTACCTCCACTTGTTTCTTCTCTGAAGCTCCTCTTTCTTTCTGTAGATTCTAGTTTCTGACATATTGTTTCTCCTCTTCCTGAAGAACTTTTTTTTGACATTTCTTGAAGGGTAGGTCTGCTGGCAATGAATTCCTTTAGTTTTATTTGGCTGAGACAGCCTTTATTTCTCCTTGATTTTTGAAGTATGATTTCACTGGATAGGGAATTCCAGATTGGTGGAGTTTTTTTCCTTTTAACACTTCAAATATTTCCCTCATTATCTCCTTGTTTGCATGGTTTCTGATGAGAAGTCCATTGTAATTACTATCCTATTCCTCTATAGCTAGTGTGTGTTTTGCTTCTGGCTTCTTTTAAGATTTTCCCTGTCTTTGATTTTCTGAAGTTCAAATATGATATGCCTAGATGTTGATAGTTTGGTATTTATCCTGCTTAATGTTCTCTGATTTTCTTGGATTTGAGGTTTGGTGTCTGTCAATTTTGAACAGTACTCGTACTTTACTTCAAATATGTCTTCTTCTCCATAATCTTTTTCTTCACCTTCTGGTATTCCAATTATGCTTATAAAATACTGTCAGTGCTTGGATGTTCTGGAGTTTTTGTTTTTCTCTTTGCTTTTCATTTGGCAAGTTTCTATTGTTCCATCTTCAAGCTCACCATTCTTTTTCCTACTGTGTCCAGTCTTCTGATAAACCCTCCAAAGGCAGTCTTCATTTCTGTAACAGTGGTTTTGATTTCTAGCATTTCTTTTTGCTTCTTTCTTAGAGTTTTCATCTCTCTGCTTATATCACCCATCTGTTTTTGTATTTTTTCTACTTTTCCCATAAGAGCCTTTAACATGTTAATCACAGTTATTTTTAATTCTCGGTCTGATAATTCCAGATTTGAGTCTGGTTCTAACGCTTGCTTTGTCACTTCAGATTGTGTTTTTTCTTACCTGGCAGCATGCACTGTAATTTTTTTTCTTGAAAGTTGGATATGCTGTATCAGGTAATAGGAACTAAGGCAAATAGGGCTTTAGGCTGGGAATTGGGCTGTGGTTAATGTTTTCTGTAGCTATAGATGCCAGAGGTTCCCAATTCCTCTAGTATCAACCATTGCTTTGATCTTCCCTCTTTGACTTTGGGTTTTCCTAAGCAGTCCTCAGAGGGAGTCTGGATCTTGTAGCCCTTTAAGCTGTAATCCAGTGTTTATACTGCAGCCCTGTTGGTGTGGTGATAAGGTGTGGTGGGAAAACATTGTATAATCTTATGATTAAATCTCAGTCTTGTAGTGAGCCTCGGTCCCTGGGCTGTGACCTTCACAAATGGTTCTTACCTTTTTTTGACATTCTTAAGCTAAACAAAAGGACTAGAGAGGCTAGAATGGGAGAAATGCCCTTCCCTGAGAGGTGATAAGGCTCTGATAAAATCTTTTCCCTGGAGAGTAGGCTTTGGTAAGGATCACTTTTCTTCTCTCCCTGCCAGAGACCCAAGTGGATCTGGTAAGGTTCCTGGAGGTAAAACCCATGAAAGCCTGTGGCTTCCTCAAGACTGGGCCCCCAGGAGTTTCTTACTCTCAAATTAGTCCATACTTAGCCTCCAGCAGTTAAACAGAATTACTATTTATGTGTTCCTACTGGTTTATTATTCCAGCAGCTTCTGCTCCATGTAAGCAGATCTTGGTTGTGATTCTTTGAATTCTCCTGTCTCTCCAGTTCTCTGATGGACCCAGAAAAGTCATTAATTTTCAAGTTTTTTCTTGTAAGGATGGAAGTGACTATTTCTAAGGTCTTTACAAGCTGAAACTAGAAGTCATTTCTGGGATTTCTAATTGATTCTTTTTTTTTAACCCATGTATTCTTCTTCTTCTTCTTCTTCTTATTTCTTCCTGTCTCTCTCATGACTTTTTGTTCTTTTTCTGGATGCCAGTCCTTTCTCTATTTCTTTGAGGATATTAAATAGGATGTTATAAGGTCACTCTGAAATTGGCCCATCTGAGTAATAGGCTTCAGTGAAATAATACTTGATTAATTTTCAGGAATGAATTGATCTCTTGAGTTTTGCATTTTTGGCTAACTTTCTTAGATTTAATTTTCCTTCTGTGTTTTAGAATTCTGTTTTGTAGCCTCATCTTGAGCAGAGGGTGTTGTTTTGTTTTGTTTCTCCCTTTGATATCATCCCTCCCTGTGTTGTGTGGATATCTCAATTAGGTCCCCTGGGATCTTAATCTAGATCCCTGTCTTCTATTGAAAACTTTGGTGATGTTGAAGGTAGCATCTATCCAGCCACCCTTCTCAGCATCAGACAGCTGTTTCTGCTTTTTCTCTCTCCCCTAAGTATGGAGATTTATATCAGCTCCATGTGTATTTTTCATACATATTTTTTGGGGGAGGGGGAGCACATCTATGATTCATGCTTGTGACTCATGGAAAAGTTTATCCTATTTTGGAATGAGGCTTGTGTGCATTATTTTCCTCTTTTAAAACTTTATTTAGCATTTATTTGGAGTAAGTCAGACCATAAAGCGTGCATTTAAAATGCCCTTTCGCCATGTAGGCATGATTAACTTATTTTAGCAACATCTATGACAGATATAGTCAGGCTTTATCTACCCATTTTACAAATGCAAAGAAAGGGTAATGGGTTATCAGTGGTAGAGCTAGGATTGGAGAGTAGGTGTCTTGTTTCTGTATTAAGCAGATTGTCAGTTGTGATATTCACAGGTCAGCCTCTAAAATCTTTTCTTGGTTACAACATTTGGAATCTGAGATGAGATGGAAACACTCTATGGTGGGTAGGTCAAATGGTCCATTTTCAACTTTGTCACAAGATTTTTCTACTTTAGAATTAGTTGTTTCTATACAGATTTCTGATCCATTAGCAGGGCTTCATGGCACTCTTTCACTATAATGATTCCTTCTTATGCTTTACTCAGAAAAGTTTATGGAGATTTTATTTCTCTCTCTTCAATCTTCAGTCACACACAGATAATTTCTAATGACTTCAATTCCTCTCAGCTCAAGCATGTGCTCCCTCTCTCTCTCTCTCTCTCTTGTCTTACATCTTTCTCAGATTTCATCACCTAGAGATTGGAGGATTCATTTGGGGGTAGAGAGGAGTGTTTATGTTTATACTTTTCTTGAATTTTATGGCCTTCATTACCCAAAGCTGTGTGAAATTGAGGGAAACACAGTTGGTCTGAACCCTGGAGCCATCTGTTCAACCTGCTCAAGATATTGGTGGTTGACTGTTTACTAAACAGACTTCCCTGAGTAGCAGCCCAAAGGCTGGGGCTGGAGCTTCTGTTAATCATTAGGCATTTAACAAACAGTTGGGGCCCTTGCTAGCTCTGCTATCATTGCTTTCAGAAGCAACGATCTGAACGATCTGATCTGAACAGTGCCATTAGCCGCATAACAAAAGATGGACTGGGTCGTGTGTTTATTGTGAAGATTTCCAGCACGCTTGTGTTGCCACACCCAAGCAGCAGGGGTCATATAATTCTGCAGAAGATGTGGCATGTGTACTTTTGTTGTTGACTTTATCTTTGCCAACACAAGTAGGTGTCTAACATTGGCTGGGAAGCTGGGCTCTTGGGTGGAGCAAAGGTTTAATTTGTTGACTATTTAATGTTTGGAGAGAAATGTGCTTTGGTGAGGTCTCTTCCCTGAGTCTTTTGCCCTTTCACTAATCCTTTGCATAAACACTGCCTTGAAAACTGTTTATGAAGCACCTGCAAAGCATGTGAAACTGTCGGTAAAAGTCGTTGAGAATAACGTTTACTCATGGTCAGGCTCCTGAGCCTGTGTTTCTTTTTGATGGGGTTTACTTTCTGATGCAAATTTTTGTGAAGCTGTAAATACAAATTGAACCCCTCTGCCCAATTCTTGTGGCAGATTAGGGTTCATGACAGAAATGGAAGTTTAGTCTTGGGAATGGAAATGAAACTTCTCCCAATGTCTCTGGATTCCAAAGAGCGGTCTCTACTAGTGGAAAGTATTTAAAAATAGGAAAATGACCATGAAGTTGCAGGAAGTTGGACAGAAGGAAGGACAACCCATATTTTTATTTAAGGAGGGAAAAGAATAACTTGGAGGCAAGTGTCTCTCAGGTCTAGTGGTGTCCTGGAGACTGTAGGCATGGCTTTTAAGAGCAGTGTGTACATCTCTTCCCAAATCTGCTTTTGGGAAGATCAGGTCAGTAGCTTGAAATCAGCCATGGCCAGAGTGTTTTATATCATAGATTTTGGCAAATGCTACAAATCAATGCCCCCTGCACCCTGCACCCCTCTCCCCTACCCCAAGTAAGTTGTTAAACATTCATCAGTACACCACTGGATGTGGCAGACTAGCTCTTAGTTTCATTTTGCTGGAGTGAGAGAGGCTATATATCACTTCAGAAATGCAAACATGGCACATTTGGAGACATGCCTGTCAAGAAATAGGCCCTGAATTTAAACTGGGTATTTCTCTCTGGGTAAAAATATGTTATGTGTCAAATCAAGTCATTTTAGAGAACTGGGAGAAAAAAAATATGTATAATGTAAGCAGTGACCGGATCTTACTCATTATATTCTGCTTGGTTTGTTTATCAATTTATTTAATCATTCTACATATTTGTTGAGTGCCTATTATATGCTCTGTTAGGTTCTTTGATTAATAAAAACAGACATGGTTGTCGTCTTCATGGATCTTAGTAGGAAAAACAAATATTGATAGAATACCCACAAATAAATGTATGATTACAATCTGTATTAAGAGTTATAAAGGAAGTATAGAGAACATATCACCTGATGACCTGGCCTAGTCTGAGGGTGGATAGGGGAGATTTCCATGAAGCAGTGTGGGTTGAGCTGAGATCTGAAGAATTAGTAGCAGTGTAACACGGTGACTGAAAACGAGCGATAGAGAAGGTTTAAGCAGAAAGAACAATGCACAATGGGAAAGAATGTGTGTACTTTTAAGAGAATTAAAGAAGGATTGTGTGGCTGGAGAACAGGGGGCAAGGGTAGTAGTGTGAGATTAGTTGTACAACTCGATCTGTCTTATTCTAAGAGGAATGCAAAGCTGTTATATCTGATGTGCTTTTTGTTTTTGTTGTTTTGATTTCACTTTGGCTACAAAGGGAAGAATTCGTTGGAATCTGAAGAACTGACTGGAAGAGAAAAGAGAGAAGGTGAGGAGAAAATTTAGAAGCTATTGCATATTCCAGGTGGGAGATAAGGTCCAGGTTAATGGCAGTTGTGATGAGGAGAAGTAGATGCATTAAAGAGATATTTAAGATATAAAATTAATAGAACTTGGTGATTGAATTTGATGATGGCAAGAAAGAAGGCTTTGTTAAGGCTGTCCCCTAGATTTTTGTCTTTGGAGAATGAAATGATAATTGTTCCACTTACTAGGATTGAGAACCAGAACTGGGAAGGAAACTATGAGTTTGGATTTGGATATATTGAGTTAAAATACTTCTTCAACATTTATAGTGGAGGTGACTAGTAGATTTTTTTTTGATGTAAAGGTCTATACCATCATGGAGAGGTCTAGTCTAGATAGCTTCCAGGTGGTAATTGAAATCATGGCCATAATGAGTTCATCCAAGACGATATTATAGAGTGAGAAGAGCAGAGGCCCAAGCTGCACCTTGAGAAATTTAGACTGAATGACTTGGTAGAGGAGAATGAGCCCACAAAGGAGAGAGTGAGGGAGTAGCCAGGGAGGTAAAAGGAAAACCGGATAGATGGGACTGGAGAATGGGATTAACTGTAAATGAGGATGAGGAATATTATAGGGGGGGGAGGTGGTGAATGAAAATGTTCTGAAACTGATTTATGGTGATGGCTACACCACCTAGAAAAGTCACTATAAAAGCATTGAATCAGACACTTGAAATGGGTAAGTTATATGACAATAAATATATATCTCAATAACATGTTAAAAAATGAGAAGATTGTGGAATGACAGAAAAGAAAGGATAAGAATATTTAAAGAAGGAAGGAATGGTTGTGTGTGTTGAATGCTGATAAGAAGTTAAGTGTGATAAGCACTGATCATCACTGACAAATTAAGTACTTTAAACAGATATTTAATGCAAAAACAATGGTCCAAACAATGGATAGTGCAAGGCTGTAAAAATATTGACATGCTTAAATTTTATATTTTTATAATTGTAAGAGGATGTACATGACTCAGTCCCTCTTGTTCTCAGATAAAGTGTCAAAATAGAGGCGCTTGTTAGGACCTCTGAATGATATGGCAGCTGAGAAATGGATTCTGAGAAGGCAATTCTATCCCAAACTGGAGCTCTGTTTGTGCATGGGTTAGAATTAATTAGCACTCATATGGGATCAAACAGTATCTTTACTCTTGAAGTCTGAAGCACTCAGAGAATATTATAAAACTCTTGGTTTCTCTTTAAAAGATCTAATGTCTACAAAGGAATTATGGGTCAAATAATAATCTTCATAAACATGTGATGAGCACCTCACCTGGTACATGGTACGTAGTAGGTGTTCAACAAATATTTGCTGATGATGCAAACTAAGAAGTTCCAAAAGTGAGAGTGCTCATTTAATAGTATTTGGATCTACAATGCAAATAACTACAGTAGCACAGTTCAGAAGAGCACATCATTATACCACAAGAAAGGGCAAATCTATGAGGATCATTTACAAGCATTGTCCTATTAGGAAGAGAGTCCATTAATTCTTCATTAGTTCTTAACATTTTTCACTTGATTACCCAAATCAGTTTAATCTTGTCAGTCAATAATAAACATAACATTCTTCTTTTACCTTAATCATCTTTTGGAATTTAATTTTATTGTAAATTTTACCTTATTTCATTTATTATCTTTTATTTAGATTATTAGTTTGAAAACAATATTTTTTTTTCCTTTTTTAATTCCCCATTCCAAACAATAGATACCTCTTACTTCTACAGTAGGCTGCACTCAAGAAAACATGTACCAAGTGTTTTTTCAACTAAGCATCTTAATTTAGATAACTTATAGAAAGCATATGATTTCCAGTCCAATTTTTTAATGAAAAGTTTCAACTAAATTTAAAATGACTTTTCCAAATTGGTTTTTAAGAAATGCTTAACTCAGACCATCTGATATTTACTGAATTTCCTGAACTCATCTTATAATAGCAACCCACTGTTATTCTCTAAGAAAAGGAAGTCAGGGACCTGAAGCAGAACTACAGTTGATGGAGACATCTCTGAAGAAGGAAGTTAGTGAGAGAAGAGATAACCTAGAAATGACCAGTTCTTGACAGAGTTAGACAAGAATCAATCTGTATGGGGTGTTGTGGTGTTCTGTAAGATCTAACTACTTCAATATATCTTCCCTACTGACCTCCTTATTTCTTAGCTGGAAATTTACAGTGTAAGAATAATTGCTCTGAGTTAGACAATATGTGAGAAGTGTTTTTGCATGCCACCACTTCCCTGCCTATGTAGCAATCACAGAAAAGTAGCACACTGCTCTTAACCCTATTACCAAGCCTGTCCAGTCTCTCTGTAAAACATACGGCTGATGCCCACAGTCCACTGAACACTCAAGACAGTAGATGGTTCTCTCGTGGGCCCATACACTTCTGCTCCCACAAGTCAAGTTGTATGTTTACCAAGAGTCCATTGTACTTATTTGTGGAATCAATTTACAATTCCTGTACTTGTCATTGTCTTTATATCATTTAATTTACTAAATATCACACAATTAGGTGCCATATCAGTGAGAAAGGAATACTTTTATGAAAACTAGATTAATGTTTTGGAAAGACTCAATAAGATGGGGTGTCCCCAAAATGCTGTAGAATTAGGTGTGGCCCACACAACGCTCAAGAATGGGTGATAGGATGTTACAAAAATATAGTTTCTGTTTCAGGTTGCTTTAAAAGTGTTTTTAAGTTCTCACTTCACTTTAAAAAATAAAAACTAGAAATAGTGTACATGAAATATAGATGTAATTTATATAAAAAATGCAACATAGAGCACTAATCAAAACACCATATTCCAAGGAAAGGCTTATACCAAAAGATTGGTAAAAGAATGACCAAATTTTATGTTTTAAGTTCAAATGAAATGTTTAAGACATGTACAGATTATTTTGTATAAATCTTCACTTTGGCCAATGTTTTTAAATCAATTAGCATAGGATAAGTGGGCTTCAACTGTTCTTGCAATTTTCCTAAGGCACCCTCTGCAATTTACTCTGCCTGAAATACTCTTGCTCACTATCTAGATATATTTTGCCATAGTTCTCTCTTTCTCTCTCTCTCTCTTACTTATTGAACTCTTATTCCTCCTTTTGTCCTAAGATTCCAACTCAAATGCTAACTTCTCTGAGGAGCCTTTCTTGACTCACTCAGGCAGAGATGCAGATTGTTCCTTCTTGCATTCTCCCTCTGTACTGAATACATAACTTTAGGGCTATTTTTAAGGTGTAGTCTGTATTGCATTCTAATTATTTATTTACAACACATTTCATCATCTTTGGACCTTTTGGGGGTCAGTGTCCAGTGACTGTTGTTTTCTTTTGAGAATGGCTCATGTTTTCCTGTTTCTTCATATTTAGTTATTTTTTTGGCTTGTATCCTGAACATTGTGATTTCTCTGTAGTGGTGATTCTGGATTCTGTTATACTCTTCCAAAGAGTGTTAATTTTATTTGTTTTAGCAGGTAATTAATCTAGCTGGACTCAAATTGCAAATTCTGTCTCTTCAATAGCAAGTCAAACTCAGTTCAGATTGTTTATCCTTAGCTGACTTGCTTTCAATCTGCCTGACACATGCATAGTTCAAGGGTCAGACAGAAATCTAAGCAGTTTATACACAGAATTTGAGTTCTCTCTCTCTGACTCTCTCCTTTCTGTGATCCCTCTCTCACCTTACCGGTGAATTTTTTTCAGAGTTTTAGCCATTCCACCATCCTCAGTCTAAAAGCTATAAAAATAGGAAACTCACCCAGTGCTATTTTCTTCTTCTGAGTGTCAATTCCTCTCCAAAATCTTTCTGCTCTTATTCACTCTCCAGTTCCATCAAGTGGTTGTTTTTCTTTTTGTATGTGTGTATTTTATCCAAAGTTTGCAGTTGTTATCTGCAGCTTATACATCCTACCAGAAGCAGAATCACCTCATTATCCTTGTAACCTTACATCCTAATGACATCTGCTTACTGTGCAGACCAAATATATAAAAGGAAAGGGAGGAGAAAACCTTGTTCTCATTAGTTCCTACTGATTTTTTGGTAATAACTAATTGACACTCTAGAAGGCATAAAGATGTGGATCAAGAGGGCATGAAGAATAGAAACAGCAAGTGCTTAGGGTGGCCAGAGTTGGCATGAGACAACAGCCACTAGAGGAGGCTCAGGGGAGTGCAACCACAGGGCAGCATCTGGGAGACCTTCAGCTTGTCTTAAGATGTAAATTTTCCCAAAGGCCCTCCCTGGACATTTTCTTAGACTTTGGCATTATTAAGCCTCAGAGTGGGTATCTGCCTCATGAGAAATCCCCTTGAAAAATCTGTTAAAGTCAGTTTAGGGAATAACAAAGTCATAATCAGCTGAAGGACGGTAAAGAGAACAACACAATAAATAGCAATTACCCACCAGGGAGGTGTCTGCAGGGGTGAGAGGGGCTGGTGCTGTGTCTTCTCTCATTTACTTTCTTTATCAATGACCTAGAAGTGGTGTAAACAGCTTGCTAATGAAGTGGCAACCAAACCTGCAGTGGAACCGCTGGAAGGAAGGAGCTACAAACCAAGCTAATATAACAAGGTTAGGACAATGGGCAGAAAAATCAAAGGAATGAGATTCAGCAGGGAAGGAATATTGTAACTGTCAAGAGAAGAATAATCAGAAGTAGAGCTTTCTGACAGCAGGGGGTGGAGAAAACATGAGAAGAAACAAATGCCTGAAAAGAATCTAAAACTGTAAGGTTAAAAGAAGGCAGTTGACTGCTGGCAGTAGCGGTATGGTATTCCATAATGATGATTTCCCTCTTTTCTGACTTTGCAGAGGATAAGTGCCATGGAGATTTGAGGTCCTACAAGACTAAAAAGTGGGGATGTCTCTGTTCCCTTTTATGTGTTCATGGGTCGTCACAATTCCTTGGCATTTGTGGTTGCTCGATTCCAGACTGGACCAGGACTAGTTTGGTTCAGCAACTTTTATGGTCTTGTTCCAATGGAGTCCATGTCATGGGCAGATTGGCAGTAGCCCTGGGAATTCCCAAGATGGAAGGGATGTTAGGATCCCTGACTACCTTGTCTGAAGAATTACTCCCTACCTATTATCATTTTATGTACTCAATCCACTTCAGAGCTCCCAGGTCTATCAAAGATGCTCTTGTTGATGCATTCATTTATTTACTAACTGTCTTCCCCACAAGAATATGAGGTGTCCTGAGGACAGGGCCTCATCTGTCCTGTTCACCTGTGCAACGTCTATGTCTAGGGCAGTGCCTGGCTCATAGGAAGTAGGAGATAAGTTTTTAAAGGGTGAATGATTGAAGAAGTGAGTCCTGCCCGACATGCTCTGTTCACAGAACAGGTAACAGAGTCACAAAGCGGCTCAGTAACTTACCTCTAGTTGCAGAGTTAGAGGTTGAACCTGGATGAGAACCCAGTTTTTCCGACCCCCTGCCTCATTCTTGCTCCTCACCTCCTGCAGGTTTCCAGGCAAAAGTCACCTTCTCAGGGAGGCCGTCCCTGGCCACTGTGTGGGCAAATCCACACTCTCCACTCCAGGCAACCTTCAAATCCCTCCCTAGCTTTATTCCTCCCACTTGCCCTCTTTCCCCATGAATTCTCATGACTAATAAACTATGTTTTTTTTTTTTTTATCTTTGTTCATTATTTGTCCCTTCAGAGAATGTAGGCTGCAGGGGGGCAAGAATGGCTGGCTATTGTGTCCACTGCTGTATCCCAGCAGCTAGCATAATGCTTGACACACAGCAGATAAAAATAGATTCTATTAGGAATGAAGGAGCAGGACTATGCCCCTCAGTCTCTAGGAACACAGTGGGACGCGGTTTTCATAGGATGGATGTAACTCAATTGAGGGTCAAGAAGAGACAGAACTTTAAAATTAACCAGGTGTTCTCCTTCCCCCTGACACTGCCTCTTCACCTCTGTGGCTTTGGGCTAGCTAGTCCCAGCCTCAGTTCTGCCATCCCTATTACTGAAAAGAATTAAATGAAGCCTTTTCTGTAGAACTTTTAGCACCTGCTACCTAGCAGGTGCTCAATAGGCATTTCTCCCTTGCTCTTAATTTATCTCTGTGGGGATCCACAAGAGGGTCCCTGAGTCTAAGAATCCAAGGAAAATTTGGGAAGCCTCCTGAAATAAGTGGTGAGAAGGTAGCAATTATGAGAAACGGAATCATGCTGGAAAGCATCTTCCTGCTCCCCTTTGCTTTTTGCCCAAGCCTTGACATCAGCACGTTGCACAATTTGCTCTGTGGATGGAAGACAGCAAGGAAAAGAGTCAGCATGCTGGGATCTTCCCACTGGGTTCTGGGAGCATTTGCAGATGCAGTGTATGTCAGGAGGTGATCTGCTGAGAACAGTGTGAGTGAGGCCTAGGGAGCCTCCCGACACTTATTGACAGTTACGAATAGGCTGCCTCTTTGTCTTCCTATTAGAGGCCGATGCTGTCATGTGACCCAGTGAAATACCAGCTGAAATGGCAGGTCAGGGGCCCTTGGGTGCCCAGGGTTATGCCCACCAGCACTGATTTGCAGCCTTTTTTTGATTCTTCTGCGAGAATTGCCGAGTGGCAAGGAGGAGCTGCCCTTGGAGGCACAGCGGGAGGTACCTTCCCACCCACCCCTGCCCCTGGTCTCCACTAGCCCCTGATTGCTCCCCCAAGTTCCCCAGAAGGACCCTCTGTTGGGAGACACTATAGTGGTTCAAGGCACAAGCATTAGCATCAGACAAACCTAGCTTCTTTTCCCACTTCTCTCACTATTCGTCACCATACTTGTCAAGTACAATTTTCCCATCTATAAAAAGAGCATATTAACAATATGCTTCATGGGATTGTTATGGATTTAAATGAGATAATCTGTGTAAATCTGTATCTGGCACATCATAAGTGCTCAGTGAATATTATCTATTGTCTTCATTATTGCTGCTGCTGGGGATACAGCAGTGAATACAAGAGACAGCCATTCCTACCCTCATGGAGCTTACAATCTACAGGAAGGGGAAAACAATGAACAAGATAAAAATAGAGTATATTAGTCATGAGAAGTGCTGGAGAGGGGGGAGGCAAGGGGGGAGGAATAAAGCCAGGGAGGGATTTGAAGGTTGCCTGGAGTGGAGAGTGTGGAATTGCCCACACAGTGGCCAGGGACGGCCTCCCTGAGAAGGTGACTTTTGCTTGGAAACCTGCAGGAGGTGAGGAATGAGAATGAAGTCAGAAGAACTGGATTCTTATCCAGGTTCAACTTCTAACTCTGCGACTAGAGGCAAGTTACTGAGCCGCTTTGTGACTCTATTACCTGTTCTATGAACAGAGCATGTCAGGCAGGACTCACTAGTTCAATCATTCATCCATTAAATACTTATCTCCTAGTTCCTATGAGCCTGGCACTGCCATAGACATAGATGTTGCAGAGGTGAACAGGACAGATGAGGCCCTGTCTTCAGGGCACCTCATATTCTTGTGGGAAGACAGATAGTAAATAAATGAATGCATCAACAAGAGAATCTTCAATAGACCTGGGAGCTCTGAAGTGGATTGAGTACATAAAATGATAATAGGTGGGAGGTAATTCTTCAGACAAGGTAGTCAGGGATCCTAACTTCCCTTCCATCTCGGGCATCCCCAGGGCTACTGCCCACATGGCTGTGACATGACCTCCACTCAGGTTTTGGCCTGTCAGACCACGTGGTCCCCACTGCAACAGAAAACTCTCAAGAGAAAACTAACAACCCCCAACCACCCCATGCAGGAAGCGAGACACAGTTTTGCAACTGCTTTCCAAAGAACTCGTGAACTCAGCCAAAGGACAGCCAGCAGGCGCACAATATATGTTGGAACTGTGAGAACAGTCTCCTCCTAGGAAAGCAAGCTGAAGCTTGCAGGAGGCATAAGGCTTATACTTTCCACCTCTCCTATCTTTGCAAACAAGTTACTAGCAGTTTTACATTTACCCTTAGGGGAATCTGTTAATTCATCTTGACTCCTTTTAGGCACCAAGCCATCCAGTCATGCTCACAGCTCCTTAGCAAAAGAACAAAGAAAGGAAGAAAGGAGGAATGGAGAAAAGAAGGAAGGAAGAAAAGTAGTAGATAGTAGGGAGGGAGAGAGAAAGGGAGGGAGGGAGGAGAAAAAGAGGGAGAGAAGGAAGGAAGAGTGGAAGGAATGAAGGGAGAAAAATGCTGCCTCAAAGGTTTGCTACAAAACAGACTGGAATTCATCCTAATGACCCCCAATTTCGGGTTCTTTAGGATCATATGTCCTCAAAGGCCTCTTCTGAGAATTCTATTGAATCCTTTAGAGATTCAAGGAAAGAAGTACTTGAGAGCATTAATGCATTAGGGAAAGAGTCTAAGCTTTCTTCACTATAATAAAGCACATTTTTCTTCCACTTCTTCCAGGATTAATGAAAATTGAGTTTCAAGTTCTTTTATGTAGGAAGTTAAAGGGCAGATCATTAGCCGAGAAAAATAACAGCAGATCATGCAGATTGTATGTTACTCTGAACACCAAACTCCCTCATTTTAATTTGACAAATCAAATTTCTCGATAATAACAATGGTAGCTTTATCAGTCAGGGTTCTCCAGAGAAACCAAACCAATAGGGTAGATATATATATAAATGTTAAGAGATTTATTTTAAGGAAATGGCTCATGTGGGGTTGGCACATCCAAAGTCTGTAGGGCAGGCCTGTGAGGTGAACACTCAGGCAGGGAATTCTATGCTGCAAGCTTGAGGCAGAATTTTTTCTTCTCCAGGACACCAGTTCTTGCTTTTTTTTTTTTTTTAAGACCTTCAACTGATAGGATGAGACCCACCAACAGGATGGCACGTAATCTTTATTTAGTGTCAACTGATTGTAGATGTTAATCCCATCTACAGAATACCTTCACAGTAGTATCTAGACTGTTTGACCAGACCACTGGGCACCAGAGCCTACCCAAGTTGACACTTAAGATTAACAATACAGTAGCTCACATTAGTTGAGGCAGAGATCTGTGCTGTTAGACATATCATCTCTTTACACTGGAATAATCTTGAGTCCTCTAGGGGCTCCCTCTTCCAGCACTGGCTTTGACTGAACAGGTTGGTCTGCCTAGTTCTGGAGTTCAGTATCAAGAAGGTTGTAGATGGAAACCACATTCTCCAATATCAACTTCATCAGTAATAAAGGTGACATTTGGTTTCCAGACTGCTTGGCTCTTTTGTCTTACCTCAGTTGGCTTAAAACTTGGGCAGGGAAAAGAAGTGGTGGTTGCTGGGCTCTCTCAAACCCCAAAAGAAGCTTGTTTTGTACAGCTACATTTTGCACAGACACAAATTTCTGCAGTATCCACTTTTCCCTCACAGAAAACACTGGGCATATCTTTATGGCCTCCCTGAAAATAGAGACTGAGTAGGTGTTGGCTTCCCCTATAAAATGGAAAATGAGGTACACCAATAGTCACAGTGAACCACTGGAAGAACTTCCTGTATTAGGAAGAAGCAGAACTAAAGACCTAACCAGCCCATGGTTCTGTCTGACAAAAATGGGCCTGGGAGTCCACTATCTTTGGTGAAGCTGGTTGGATCTACAGATTTGCCAATAGTCTATAAGGCCTGGCACAAAGGCATTGTCCAACAAAGACAACATCAATATTAAATAAAGATAAGGATAATTACTCTTTACTGAGCATTTACTATATAACAAACATTGTGCTAAGTGCTTACTCTCATTATCTTATTTAACCTAACTGCATTGGTTAAGTAGAATTATCACCATTTTACAAATGTGGAAACTAAATCATACAGAGTTGAAGGATGGTTGGCCAAGATTACACAACTCAATAAATGGTAGAGTCAGGTTATGAATTCAAGTTTCGCTATTTCTGAAATCCATGATGGTAAGCATAACTACTGATTAATTGAACCAATAAGATTCCTAACCACCATCCCCCCCACCCACCCATTTGGAGAATTTGACTTTAGGTTCATTAAAAAAAAATGCATTGGTATTAGGATAAAAGAAAAACAGCCAACAGATAAGCAGAAGCCATGAGTATGTAGAAGCCACAAGTTATCAGGGAAAGCAAAAGTGAGTTAAGATTACTGGACACCGAGTCTGAGTCTAAGTGAATTTTCATATGGTGGGGCATGAGAGTGAGAAAGTACAAATGCTGGGTGCTGAGGCAGCAGCAAGGTTAAGTGGCGTATCCAGAACAACCTCTTAGTTCCTGTCTTCATACACCAGAGCATGTTTCAGTACTTGCAACTCACACTGCTCCTGATATCCAGACTAGTGTTTGTTGCTCTGGACTTTAAAAAGAACACCTTAAGTTAAAGTGCAGTTGAGTAAGTCCACCTGAAATGTTAAGAGAGTCAGACAGAGAGACAGACAGAGAGAAGGAAGTGTAAATCAACAACATATAATCAGTGGTTAGAAATGTGACCTCTGGAACCAAATGTCTGGATTTGAACCCACTGCACCTGGCACTGCCCTTTTGTTACATCCCTAGAATGGGCCACCACTGCTACCTACATCAAATGACTGCAGTGAAATTTATGTAAACCGATACTTGTAAAGAGCTTAGAACAGTGTCTGGCACTTAATATATGCTCAGTAAATATTAGCAATTAATATAATCCTTGTCCCTTACCTGCAAATATTGCCATGATATCATAGTATGGCAAAGTTATGAAATAAAAAATAATGATTTCCTAGGATGGCTGTTTTTATTAGACAATATATCATAGAAGTGGGGGGGTGGAGGAGGAACAGTGTTTCCTTCCAGAAGGAGGGAGCTCCACATGCCTAACACTCCTGCCTTCTCTCTCTGTCCACTCACTTACTCCTCCCTGTTCATTCATTCAGTAAATATTTTTTGAACACTTCATATGTGCCAGAAGACTTTTATAAGCACTGGAGCATAACAGTAAGCAAAAATTCTTGTCCTCATGGAGCCTAAATTTAAAGGAATGATATCATTTTTCCTGCTTGGTTTGATCTTATTCAGTATTCAGATGACCTCCTAGTGACCCCTTCCGAAACAGGACCTGGTGACCATCGCTTTGTCACGACTGCAGAATCGCTGGAATGATTTAAGCAGATTGGAGAGTTTGGAAGGTGCTGCTGGGGCTGGGGCCTGGTTCCTCTCTTCTGCAGAGCACGTACATACTTCTGTCTGCTCCATGTGGTAAGTTTCACGGGGGCTGTTCTGTTGGCCCAGCACTGTCTACAACGGAGTGGGCTGGTTTACCTAATTCTGGAATTGAACATCAAGAAAACCAACATTCTCCAATATCAGCTTTATCAGTGGCAAAAGATGATGTTTTAGTTCTCCCATGGAGTGGTTTCCTTATTCTTTTGTCTGATTTCTCAACTGATTCAGAACTTGCTTTTTGAGTGCTCTCAAGAGCCAAAAGAAGCTTATTTTGCCCAGCTGTGTTCTGCACACACACAGCAGAGAATATTTAATACGTGGCTACTGTGTAACTTCATATCCAACAATAGTCGAGGGTTGACTAATGTTCATTATAAAACAAATGACGCTTTTCAAGAAGATGGCGCCGAAAGCGAAGAAGGAAGCCCCTGCCCCTCCCAAAACCGAAGCCAAAGCAAAGGCTTTGAAAGCCAAGAAGGCAGTACTGAAAGGTGTCCACAGCCACAAGAAAAAGAAGATCCGCACTTCACCTACATTCCGGCGGCCCAAGACTCTGCGTCTCAGAAGACAGCCCAAATATCCTCGGAAGAGCGCCCCCAGGAGAAACAAGCTTGACCACTATGCCATCATCAAGTTCCCCCTGACCACTGAGTCAGCCATGAAGAAGATTGAAGACAACAACACACTTGTGTTCATTGTGGATGTCAAGGCCAACAAGCACCAGATCAAACAGGCTGTGAAGAAGCTCTATGATATTGACGTGGCAAAGGTCAACACCCTGATCAGGCCTGATGGAGAGAAGAAGGCATATGTTCGACTGGCTCCTGACTATGATGCTTTGGATGTTGCCAACAAAATTGGGATCATCTAAACAGTCCAGCTGGCAAATTCTAAATATAAGCTTTTTGACCATAAAAAAAAAAAAAAAAAAAAAAAAAAATAAAACAAATGACAAGAAAATATTTCTCTTCTAGAGGAGAATACTGAGCAATTTAATTTACTGGGCCAGACATAAAAGTTAGAGTCAAGAAATCAAAGGCAGGTTTAACAACTTGAGTGGGTGTTTTCTGTTGCCTATATATACTGAATGATCAGCATGACTCAATAGTTAATGGTGAACATTAAATTGTAATTATCCATTAATTATAATGTACATGCATAAATACATTTTTGTTTTATATGTGTACACACAGGTTACAGTCAAGTTTTATAATGCCCAATGGGTCTCTGGTGAGATCAAGAGGGCATTGCTAATGTTTTAAATTTCCAAAACTCAGTTAATGTTAATTAACCTTAATTTGCGAAAGGCAAGATACTGTACATGGCACATAAGTGGTAGGATAGCGAGATGGGCTAGGAAAAAAGTAGATTGAGTCTAAAATCCAAAAGGAAAAGTTTTCTAATTCTTAAAATGGGAAAGTTTGGCTACTTGATCTGATCTTCAAGATCACTTCCTATCCACATACCTCCAAATCCCTAAGCATCTTAGTTATCTTTTTGGCCAAACCACACAAGGTAGGTTTTTCTTACGAATCAGCTGCTTTCACCCAACAGAGGACCTGTCTTCACAGCTAGCAAAACCAAACACTAAACAGCTACCCTCATAAATTTCCAGTTATGGAATATTTCTGTATCTGTGCTTACCCAACAAATTAAAAAAAATACTGGTGTAAGAACATAAAAACATTCCTTTATTGAATCCAAAGAATCAAGTATAGTCACTTTGGTTATAATCCCTCATTGCTGGATTTCAGTTTGTGTCCCATAAGCTTTACCACTTACTTCACCTCTGATCCCCTTTCCCCATGTCCTCCTCCTGCCACAGGCTTTACCTCCTTCAGCATCTCTTTCTTCACTTGAGGTGTCTGGTCAACTCTGCTGTTTCTACTTGGAAGCCTTCTGTGCACCTCTTTCTGATCAAAGTTTTTCTAGAAAACACTAATTTCCTTCAAGTTAATGGAGGTGATGGTAGTGGGGAAAAAAAAAGATGGAGCCATTTGCTTATATGTTCACCTTACTCAACAAACCTTGTTGACTCTTTCATATGTTGTAGAAACTATGTTAGGGGCTAGTTATATAAGGATGAACAAGGCCTTTTCCTGGTCCTGAGGGTGCTCAGAGATTATATAAGTGTGCTCGTTGGGATATATATGCCCCCCAAAAAAAGCCATATTCTTTAATGCAATCTTGTGGGGGCAGAGTTATTAATCTTTTTGATTAGGGTGTGACCTCTTGCTTGACTGTTTCCATGGAGAGTTGACCCTGCCCATTCAGGATAGGTCTTGATTAGTTTACTGGAGTCCTTTAAAGGGAGCTCTCAAAGAGAGCAGAGAGAGAAAAATGCCCTGGGATATGCTTAGCCAGGACACACAGACGTTAGACGTTGGAAGTCAACAGAGTTGCTTGCTGATGCTTTGAGGTGCTAGCCCAGAGTTTGCTCCAGAGAAGAGAAGAGAGGATAAAACACCCCAAGAGATGCTTGCTGATGCTTAGAGATTCTTGAGATGCAAACAGAAGGATGTTTGGAGATGCTAAGCCAAGATATACCAAGAGACATTTTGGAGAAAGCCATTTTGAAACCAGGACTCCAGAGCAAAGAATTAGCAGAGGCCAGCCACGTGCCTTCCCAGCTAACAGAGGTTTTGTGGATGCCATCAGCCGTTCTTCAGTGAAGGTATATTCATGTTGATGCCTTGGTTTGCATACTTCCATGGCTGTAAGACTGTAAATTTGTAGCCAAGTAAACCCCCTTTATAAAAGCCAATCCATTTCTGGTATTTTGCATAATGGCAGCATTAGCAAACTGGAACAATAAGATCTGTTGTATCTGGGAGGGTTGGTTCCGTTTTCTCCTCTTGTGCCTCTGGCAGATGTTGATAATCAATCACAGCACTTTTCCCTATTGAGCTTAGATTCAACATCATAGTCCATTTCAACCCAGTACTCCCAGGAGTTGCTATCAATAGATTGGCTCCAACATGGGAGATGAAATGTATTTGCCATGCCCAACATCAGACGTGGGGTAGGGGGTGGGAATGAGGTGGGGAGGAGCCATTAACTATCCCACGTAGAATTCTTTTGGCCAAATCTAGTAAAAACAGCTTTTTTGATTAACAGAACTCAAAGTGCAAGCATTTTAAAAGACAAAGTTTATTGTAGCAGGCACCATGCCACATGATTTCATGCCGTTATCTTGTGTGATCCTCATAACACTCCCACGGGGCCAGTACTGCTACTATCCCTAGTTTGAAGAAGAGGAAACCTATTCACTACAAGGTTACATACCTTGCCCAAGGTCTTACAATTAGGAGTAATGTACTGTGGGGATTCAAAATCAAACTAACTCAAGAGCAACACAAGTTTCCATAATGTGAGCCAATGAGATGCTTCAAATTCCTCTGCATTTTCATTTTTCATCTGAAAACAAAATTTTTAAAATGTATTATATGGATTGTCACTGGAATCCTCAGTCTGAATGTCAGATGGTCACATGTCACACACAGAATGGGAGACACCCTATAGGTGGAATGCAATTTCCCAAGACAGAGAGTTGCCAGTGGTGCCCTCACTCTTCCATCCTCTTCAGATATTGAGAGGTGCTGCCATTCACACATTCCTGGTGTATTAGTTAGGGTTCTATAGAGAAACAGAATCAACAAGAGATATCTGTAAATATAAGATTTTATAAAAGTGTCTCATGCAACTGTGGGGGTTCATGAGTCCAAATTCCATAGGTCAGGCAGCAAACTGTCAACTCCAATGAAACTATTCAATGAACTCCTCAGGAAATACTTTGCTGGCTAGCTGAAGAAGAAGTGAAGGTCCCCTCTTTCTCCCTTAAAAGTCTTCAACTGATTGGATTAAATTCAGCTGATTGAATTCTCTCATTGTAGAAGACATGCCCTTCATTGATGTAATCAGTCACAAGTGCAGCCAATTGAGTGACAATTCAATAAACCAGCCTTCTGGTTTATTAACCAGCCACAAATGTCCCTGCAGTAATGGTTAGGACAGTGCTTGCTTGACCAGATACCTGGACACGATCACCTGGCCAAGTTGACACATAAACCTAACCATCACACCTAGTTATGTGGATATAAGGGCTATGTTATCGTAGTAGAATCAACAGTACTTTCTGTTGAGTTAGGGAGTGATCATGAAAATATTTTGAACCACTCAGAGATTCACCAGTCATCTAACGGAAAAGTTCTGAATAGATCTGTCAAACTTAAAGATTAGACCCATATCTTTATTTTACAAGAAAGAAGTGTTTTACATTTGCAGACCTTTACTATGATGACAAATGTTACTGAGAAGATAGTTTTGAAAAAATAAACACACTTCATCTGTCCCCTCAAGGTAAAGGTGACATTTTATTAAATAAGAAAATCTTTCTAAAGAAAGTTGTATATAAAAAGAGCATTTTGGAGACAATATTTTTATTTTTCATTTGTTGGTGCAAGCAGTATAAATGTGAAACAGGTCAGCACTCTTATAAAAGTTGGAAATATCATTTCTAACTGTTCAAAAATCTTCCAAAGAGTTTCAGTGACTTTTGAACCCATTTGTTAAAAGTTACTAACAGTATAAGAACAGTGCCAGAGTAGTTTGTAAGTACAACTGATTAACATAGAGGAAGATAAACATTTCGTACCAAATCTCAACAAAAGCATATGATTTGTGAGTGAGACTGAAAAAATATACCATTATGATTTATTAATTCTGGAAAGTGATGCATTTCTTCTTTTGGCTGTCTGTCCTTTGCTAAGGTAGCTTTTTCAGTTCTTGACAGTTTTGAAAACCAAGATTTGCAATATTCTGCCTTACCTTAGGACCACATCTTCAAACCATTTTATCATAATGGTTAAACAAAGATTTTCTGAGCCATTACTTTTGCAAAATGTTTTAATTCTTTTTGATAAAGGAAATCATTTTTTCACTGCTAAAAAAGTAAATTAAAATTAGTTTAAACATAAAGTTTATTTCATCTTTTCCCCCAATTTCCAAATTTTCTTTTTTGTTGTTGTTTTTTACTGTACATCATGCATTGGCACAGTAGTTCATACATTCAATTTAAAAGCAGATGTGCATATATTGAGGCATGCTTACAATTTCTTTTGTTAAAGATCTGCAACCAAAATTAAAAATTAGGAGCCTGCTGCAATACTCCTGGCAGCTTCAAGAACCAAAGTCAGTAGAAAGGAAGTTATGGCACTCAAGGGCATCAGTCAACCTGTGGATCTTACATCTTTACATAAATTAAGACTAATTGCATAGTATAAACTGAATCTAATTTGTATTTGCTACCAGATCAGAAGCCAAAACCTTAGATGCCTCCTCAACTGCCAGAGGCCCTAAAGTTCAGATGGGTGCCATAAATTGACTGTGTGCAACTCCCTGAACTGCTGGGAGTTCCTCTGAACATACCAGAGGAAGCTTGAGAATAAATATGAGTGAAGGCAGCTGTTTCCTGGTAGACTCATAATGGCTCCCTAAGATGCATAGGATGACCCTAACTCTCCTCATTGTCCCAGCCCAGCCCAGCCCAGTCCAGCCCAGCATGTCCCCTGGCCACATTCTCCTCCACCCACCTGAGCTTAGAGGCTGCCCTGTTCTTCCCTTCTATTAGCCAGATAATCCAAAAAGTGTCAATAGAGGAATCATGAATGATTGGCATACTCCCTCCAAAAGCTTAGTAAGTTAAGGAAAAGATTTTCTGGAAGCTCAAGGATCTCATGGAGCTGTTTGGCCATGATAAACTGAGAGAATACCCTCTGGAATGGTCTTTCTCTTTCCCCTTCACTCTCTTTCTCTGTGGGGTTTGGATACCCAGCTCCCAGGGGTCCAGTCTTGTGGCTTGTTTTCAGGCCTCTTTTCAGGTGTTCATCTAGGTAGGCAGTTGGCAAAACTGATCTTCTACCCAGAAGGTTTTCTGTAACCTGTTCCCTCCTTAGATGGTCTTTGAGTGTCTTGGTCCAGTTACTGAATGAGCACAGGAAGAGTATTAAAGACTCTTCAAAGGGATTTCTTAACCTTCTAGTCTGTGAACACCTCCTCTGTGACATGCATTTTTTTCCTCTTTGTTTGTGGGATTTTTCCTTGGGTTACAGGGCACCCCTTCCCAAGAGCCTGCCTCTATTCACCCCACCTTCCTCACCAGTCTGACTTTTTCCTTCCCACTTCTTTATCCCACCTCAGGAGGACCTTATGCTATAAGGAAGCTGTTCTTGGTGATGGGTGATTTTAAAAGCATGAAAAGCTTTTCTTGCTCTCTTTAAAAAATAAGTTAAGTTTGTAGAGAGCCAGCAAACTGAATCTAGGTAATGGAAGTCAGAAGAGTGGTTATCTCTTGGGGTGGAGGGGTAGTGTGCAAGGGGCAGGGGAGAAAACCTTCTAGGGCAATGAAAATGCCCGTATCTTGATGATATGGGTGCACCTGTGATGTAAAAATTCATTGAGCTGTACACGTAAGATGTGTGCACTTCACAGTATGAAAATTGTATCTCAAATTTTAAAGTAAAGTGAAAATATAATAAGTTGCATTCTTTGGGGTTGGGGTGTTCAGGAGCTGGTAGGGACTCAGTCTAGGAGGTCCCTAAGGTCATGTGGAGCTGTCAGCAGCTGAGCAGACACACTTTGCCTCCCACTTGACACAGTGCCTAACCAGGCTTGCTGAGCTCCACAGAAAACAGCAGGCAGACTGAGCCAGGAGAGTCCAGTGGGTGAAACCAGAATTTAAAAAATCCATCTTGAATGCAGCCCCCTCCCCATAATATCAACACCTCTTTTCAAGATGAGCAAATTAGGGTAGTCACTGCCTAGACACCCCTGAAGATTGAGAAAGTGATTAAACAAGAGGAAGGGGTAGCAACGGACAAGATAAGATTTAACAAAGGATTATGAATACTGAATCTTTGTATAAATTTTTTTAGATGCTAGGGTATTAGAATAGCTAGAAGGAAATAACTAAAATGGTGGAACTGTAACCCATAACATTCTTTGAAATTTGCTCTATAGCTACTCGTTAAATTGTACTTTGAAAGTTACACCTTTCTGTATATGTCTTATATTTCACAATAAGGAAAGAACTGAAACTGTGGAACTGTAACCCATAACATTCTTTGAAATTACCTATATAATTACTTGTTAAATTGTTCTTTGAAAATTATCACTTTGCTGTATATATGTTATATTTTACAATAAGGAAATAAATGAAATTTTAGAACTGTAACCCATAACAGTCTTTGAAATTTGCTCTCTAACTACTTGTTGAATTGTACTTTGAAAGTCATCACCGTTATGTATATATGCTAAATTTCACAATTATGAATGTATTAAAAGTCCATATTGAACTCTATTATATGCAGATGTAATGCTGAGTGCTGTGTGCATCCTCTCATTTACTCCCCACAATAACCTTGTAAAGGGGGATTTTAAGCCCCATTGTGCAGACAAAGAAACTGAGTCCCAAAGTTTGGTAAGTGGCCCAGGGCCCCGTGGCTCATCAAGTGGTAAGCCCTGTGCTCTTTCAACAATCCCACAGCTTTGGCCTCTCCATTAGAATTTCTTTGCTGACAATTCCTTTTCACACACCCCCACCCATTCCCCCAAAGGTGACTGTTTTTCTCTATTAGTGGACTGTTTCGTTCCATACTACATATCGTGACAACAGACGAGTGACAGATTGATTCACTGAGCTTATGGGTTCCTGGAGAACACTGCTCTTGCTCTGGCTGCTTTGCCCCCCTTCTTCCCAGTAAGGAAAGACAGGATGAAACAATGGCTTTTCTATCATGCCCAAGGGAGAAGTCTTTTCTAGCTGCTCCTCCTGGTCTCCTTTTAAGTTCAGTCTGCAGTGGGAGGTAGATGGCCCTAACATATGAACTCAGCATTCCTGACCTCTGGGGAATTCAGACATGTCTGAATAGGGGAGAAGTCATACCTATAGCTATTGATAAGATCCTTCATTCTTATAGAAAGAAAAAAAAAGCCAGAAGCTGAAAGTCAACAGAACCCTGATAAAAGAAAGAGAAGGAACCCAATGATTGCCAGCCAGCCAGAACACTACCGACCCTGGGAGGAAGCAAGCCTTCTAGCCTCTAACACCATGAGCCAATAAAATTCCTGTTGTTATGTCAACCTAGTGTGTGGTACTTGTCTTAGCAGTCAGGAAGCCAAGACAGCATCTTGGAGCCTATTCTATATACTGTTCTGCCTCTTGGCAGTCTCAAATTCTTAAACAAATTACTTACCCTCGCTGATCCTCCTTTTCCTCATTTGGAAAATGAAGATGACTATAACAACAACAACACTCTTAACTGAACCCATTTAAATGACACTTACTGTGCTGAGCACTTTCATACCTGGTATCATTTAATTCCTAACAACAATCTTATGAACTCAGAACCACAAATTCACAGATCTGTAAATTGAAAAATGTACAGTCAGGATTTTAATTAGATTTGCCTAATCCAGAGCCTGCACTCCTAATTTCCATGCTACTTCTATCCCCACCTCCAAATCTTGCTGTGAAGCATTTATAATATTTGCAACAGTGCTTTGTAGATAGCAAAGCAAAAGCAAAATATTAATGCCATTATTATTATTCTAACTACATGCCAGGGAAGTTAGAAATAAGAGGCACAGTCTATGCCTTTGAGAAATCTGTAGTCTGGAGAATTAGCTGATAAAAAAACAAAACAAAACAAAAAAACACTAATCAAAGATAAACTTAAAATGCCCCACTGGGTCAAGCACACAGCCAACTATACCTGTAGAGGGAAATATGCAAGTACCTGGGGATGTTGGAATGTCTAGAACATATGGAACCAGGTGATGTTGGTGTGAGAAGCCTCAGGAGTATTCTACTGTCTAAGAAAGGGTGAAAAAACTATTCCAAGTAGGGGAACAGCTGTTACCTTTCAGGGACTCCTGGGGTTGGAGTCAAGAGTTCAAGTTGCCGGGGCTAATGGGGAGCACAAGTTGAGTGTGGTTCTTGGTAAGAGGGAGGAGAGGGGTGACAGAGGCACTTGCCAGGAGCCTATGAAGTTACATCATGTAAGGCTCTAATTGGATTTGCAATACCATAATAATGCACTGTGGGTGTCTGGCAAGAGATGTGATGTGATTCAAAATCCATCAGAGAAAGGCAGACCTAAGAGGCTGGTGAAGAAGATAGCCCAGGGCAAGGAGTTTGTTGCAGATTGTTCACGGACAAGATGGACATGCTCCTGGATAGGAAGAATCTTCTATTTCAGAAGCAGAATCTCCCAATTTCAAGAATCCCCTTTGAAGGCCAGGATAGTGTCTGCCACCTTCACCACAGCACTGCCAGTGCCTGGCACTCAGTAAGCATGCCATAACCAATTGTTGCCTAGACTTACTGATGGACAAAACGGATAGAGGATGTAAAAGAAAAGGAGTCAAGCATTAGATTCACAGGTCACTAACTACTCCTGAGAGTTCAGGGCACCCCCTAGATGTACCACTCACGATGTGCAATTGGAGAATTGGCATTCTGGAAAGAAATTCATTACCTTGGGTAAATTTGAAGGTGGCAGACATAAATGGAGTGGAGATTCTTGGCTAGAAACAAGAAGTGGAGTTTAGAAAATATGAGAAGTCAGAATCAAGATGCAGATTTGGAAGCTTTTGTGGGTGTAAGATTCTTATTTGCAAGCAAATGAAACTTACTCTAGTGATTGAAATAGAAATACATTTACTAAAAGGCAGAGGCACTAGGGAATTTGGAGCACCCAGAAAAGAGGTTTGCAGCCAAAATCCTGGCCAAATGCACTCCCAGAACAGGCCAACACAGAGACCCACTGAGTCCCGGGAGCCATGATTCATATCACTGATTCTGCAGACACAGAGCACTAGGCACCCTCACTAGCACCCCTGGCTCTCCTGTCCCAGGGGGCAGGTTGTTACTGCCACCTCTGCTACCACTGTCCCTAATTTTTGCATCAGAAAGCCACAGGCCCAGGGTCTGATAGACACAGCCCAGGTCAGTACCACACCTGGGCAGCAAGAGAAGCAGAGAAAGAGAGTATCTGAATCTCTGTATTGCTTCTCATAAGATGAATACAGTGGGGAAAACGGTTCAGAGAGGAGTGGTGAATTCGGAGCAGGTAATGCCAGGGGGTTTACTAAACTGATGGGTACTGATGTGGGTGACCTCCCCCTCAAAACCTGCAAAATACCTCCCCCAATCCCAATTGAATATGGGTAATTACAAGACATCTGTTTACATGAAGAAACTTTTCTGGTTTAAAATGTAAATATCCCTGGAAAGAAACATACTTTACATTATTATCACTATTAACCTTTCACACAGTAACTTTCAGGAGTAGGGGAGTGAAAGCAGGGAAAAACTACAAGGTGGAGCAGCATGGAATGGGCTGGGCAATTTAAAAATCCCTTGTAAAGATTTTTAGCCAGTCTGTCCTTGCTCGGGATCCCCCACCCCCACCCAGTTTTTTATTTTTTCACCTTCTATTCTCAGTGGACTAATAATTTGTTGCAACACTGGCTAATATGGATTGAATTGTGTGTTTTCCTCCCTACCCCCCACCCCCAGAGACATTGAAGTCCTAACCCCTGACCCATGAATGTGATCCTATTTTGAAATAGGATCTTTGAAGATGTTATTAGTTAAAATAAGGCCAAACTGGATTAGGGTGGATCCTTGATCCAATATGACTGGTGTCCTTATGAGAAGAGGAAATTTGAACAGAGACAGAGGACAGAATTCCATGGATTTTTTGGCCACCACTAGGAGTCAGAAGAGGCAGGGAACAGATTCTCCTCCACGGTCTTCTAAAGAAACATGGCCCTGCCAATACCTTGATTTTGGACTTCTGTCTTCCAGAACTGTGAGACAAGAACTTCTGTTGTTGTCAGCTACAAAGTTTGTGGTTCTTTGTTACAGCAGCCCTAGCAAATTAAGACACTATCCATCATAGAAAGTGTTTTGATGGGGGAGAAAAATTAGAACAGAAAGAAAATGGAACTTGTTTACTGTGTACACCACCAAGAGGATGGGGCTTGTAGTCCCATTTAACAGATGCTGAAACTGAAGCTCATAGTGACCATGATTTGCTTAAGATCACTGTTGGTGGGCTGCAGAGAGAAGTTTCGGTCAGCTCTATCAGCCTCCAAAGCCTGTCAGCTTCTACTACACTGTGTCATCTCTCCATGAAAGGGGAAGGGCCTGTATGCCACACGTAGGGGAAATTTGCACAGCAGTCCAACAGATTAAAGGAAAGGAAGAAGTCGGTGGGATGTCCTAGAATTGCCTTGGCATAGGTGCTGGGTTTCCTTGGTGATGGGGTGCAGTATAATGAGGGAGAGAGAGAGAGTTACCAAAACCCAAGTCCAACTTCAATAACTTCACCTAGCCCTCTGTATTTGTCAGGAATCTTTGGTTTGCAAGTAGCAGAAACCCAACTCAAACTGGCCTAACAGGAAATGAGGATTTATTGGTTCTTGGGTCTGAAAAACAAGCTAGGAGTTCTCTTAGTGCCCTCTCTCCATCTCTTGGCTCAGCGTCCCTCTGTGTCTGCTTCATTCTCATGGTGGTGGAGGTGGCCAACAACAGTTCTAGACTTGGACCTCACCTGCTTAGCCTCCCAGCTGCAAGATCCAAGCCTTTTCATCAACAGGTATAGCAATTAATGCTACACCCTTGTGACAAAGTGGTTTCAGAGCCCCAATCATGCAGGTTTTGACTTTGTGCCTTCCCCTGCAACCAAGGGCTCTATCAGCCTTATTCCCATCACAGAACCTTGAGATTGGCTCCCCAAAGGAACACAAAGATCTAGAACAATTTGAAGGGGTGCAAGAGAGACAAAAGCCACAGATATATTCTAGAATGATTCATACAGATAGGTAGTTGTTTTGTTGGTTTGTTTGTTTTGTTGACTTAGAATGGGGCTAAGTGTCTAGTGGGTACACTCAATACATACTTGTTGGGTAAAAGAAGAAATAAATGCATAAAGGTCCTTACAGACTGTGATGACCAGGTGCCATGAAATGGGGGAGTTGGCACACTGCAGCAACAGGGCAGTGTAGGGAGCAGAATCTCTTGTCCTTCAGATGAGTCATGTTCAGTGACACATGACTCTGCAATGTTGATGTTCACTGCATGTCAATCACAGAGATAAATGGAGCTCTGGAATGCCAGTCTCTAATGTGGGCTGAGTTTTTACAGTCTAGTTGCTCACAAATCTTCCCAGAGTGAAGGATGATGTGTCCTTTCTTTCTTCCAAGCTTATCTCTACAAAACAGATGTATCCCGTGGACTCCTGCCCTCTCTCTCCTGATCCCCATGGTTAAATGAAAGGCTAGTGTAGTGATAGCCACTCACTTAGAATTGATAACTCTGGTCTAGAAGAAGCCTGGGAGGTAGCATTCCATAATAACCACTCATTCCAGAATAACCACTCAGTTGCGTTAATCAGGTCTTAAACTCTCTCTCAACATGAGAGATGAGAGATACCCCAGAGTGTTTTCAGGGGAAAGCATGTACCTCATAACCCCAAATTATGTCCCACTCTCATTAGCACCATTTGGTTTTCCCTGGCACATGGGGACAATTGAAATTTTTTGCATTAAAAAAGATAGGAGAATATGTTCAATCAACTTGTCTCAGCAAAACTTGAATTTCTTAAAAAAACAGGGTGTAAGGACACTGGATCTGGAAACACTTTCAGAGGCAAAAACAAAAACAACCCTCAGAAAAAGTCACTGCAGTAAACTGTCTGGTTGATATGCACCCAGTGAATTTTACTGTGAAACTGAACTTAATTTGTTGTAACATGATGCAGCTATTTAGCATTTCCTCCTCCTCCTAGTTAATTCTGAGCAGAGATAAATCTTGAAAACAGACTTGGAGGGCACAGCAGGAATCCCTTCAGAGTCATTGGGTTGTAGCTTCCACAGTGCCCCATTGCTATTTTCTGAGCATTTAGAAGTAATGCAAGAAGATAAAACATTATTAAAGTGACTTTTTAATGTCACTTCAAATGGAGCCTGGATGCATGGAACAGTTGGCTCCTGACAAGGGGTTCCTTTGACACACATGGGTGTTCCAACAAAAAAGAACAAAACAAATCTTTATTGCCCCAGTAACCACCCTGAATACCACCAGGAGAGGGGGTAAAGAGACTTTACCTGAAAGATTTGCAGGGTGGGTTGTCAACCCGTTAAGGCTTACAACATTCCAGAGAGGTAGGCAGGCTACTGAACTGTCAGTTCTTAAGCTAGGAAACAAAGGCACCAGGAACTGAACAATTACCCTCAGGCAACTTGGCTGAGTCAGTGCCAGAAGCTCAGGTTCTCTGCCTACAAAAATGAAATGACAGTGCTGCACAGCATTAACCTCTGTATCCCTCTCTTAGCATGGAGGTCTTGATCCTTGATATTTTTTTCCTTGATCCAGGCAGTCACGTCTCCTTACCTTGGTCTCCTATGATTATTACTCTCCTCTTGACCTTAACATGCCTTCGGATGAACCATATTTCATTGAATCTAAGACTCCATCGATTATAAGATGAACCATTATTTTCTGTACTACTAAAAAAAGAAAAAAATGCTGCCAATTAAACTATGACATGCCATCGATCGTGATTTCAGAGATGTTAAAATGTGAGGAAAAACATCTTAGGAGCCATAAAATGTAGTATATTATTGGTCTGCCCAGATTCAGAGCCCCCTCTTTTCTTCAAGAAACAGGTTTGGGGAAGTGCTTTTTCCTTCCCTCCAATCCCTGTTCCAAAATCACTGTACTCTTCCTCTAGCAACACCACATAAACATGAGGCCCAAACTGGGCAGAGTAGCAGACTGTCCACGGATTTGAACACTGAAGTAACAGAAGAGAGTGCTTCCTCTCTGGTGATAAAAAGGACGTTGGCCCTGGAACTTGGGACACTCGAGTTTCTAGCCTTGTGGAGAAACCTCGTTTGAGAAAATGAAGACGTTCACAGGAAATGTTGTTGGGAGAGACAGAAATGGACGAAAGTCTCAACAGAACTAAACTCTTGGAATGCATTTGTCCCTAAGACCGGATAGAGCAGTACCAATAAATTCCCCCTTTGCTAAACCTAGGGTGGATTTTTGTTCCATGTTATAAGAGTTCTCTCATTCAAGGACACCAATAGAGCAACTAAGCCAGAAGTGTCCCTTCTCAACTCCTCAAGACTTGAGCCAGCTGTGATGTGGAGACAGGCAAGAGGTGTAGAGAAAGGACCTGCTCTCACCTTGGGAGTTAAACCACTGTCTTCCACTACCAAGGACTTGTGAACATTAGGTGTGTGTTAACCAAGGAAACAGAGCTGTTTTATTTTTTTTTTAACCGTGAATTTCAATTTTTAAAGACCAAAGAAAACCAAAATGTCTTAGGGGGAGGGGAAGTCAAGGAAAAGAATAAGCATTCACAACAGAGAAGGCAAAAAGGAATTTTAAAACACTCTCTCCTAAAGTCCCTTTTGTTAACAATAGATTTCTGACCAGTTCACAAACTCTGCTTTTTTTAGGGGGGGTGGGGGTGGGGAGGTGGTTGGAAGGTGCATACAGGTTGAAAATTAATAATTACCTTTCTGGAAATTGCAGAAATAAAAATGTGGGCAAACGAAGCCTAATGTTACCTAAAGTTGCCTTCGGACTAGGATGCTTCCAGGTTTCTGAGGCTTGCTAACGAAGACTTTTCAAAAACTCTTCTGTATAGAACTTTAAATGCCACCAAGAAATTATACTAGTCCACTTAATCTATTTTAATTCTTCAAATGTTCCCACAGCCTCTGATTTTCTATTGCAGAGAAAGGTAAATGGAAAAACTGCTTTTGAGGTTTTTCTGTACAATAACAATCTTGGACAGTGCCCACCTGGCCATGTCCTCGTGTGCACTTTGTAAATTGATTCCAAACTGCTCCCTTATTCAAAAGCCCAATCCCCTTGGAAACCAGAAAGAAAATGAATAGTGGTAAAAGCCCATTTTACTAGTATCAAGATCAAAGCCCTTAATTACACAAATATGTTTGTCCCTCAGCACCTTTTAATTTAGAACTATCCATTCCATTATGATTTGTAGTTAATCTCACATTTCTGTGATATTTTTCATTTAGATGGAGCCCAAAGTTGTAGGGTTGTCTAATCCTTAATGACAAAAAAATATTTTTTTTAATTTTAAAAATAATAAAATCACTTCCTTCTCCTGCCCTGAAGCATTTTATTACTTTTTTTTCAGTAACACTTCTTTATAATGCTTTCTGAAGGTTTATTAACTTTTTACATGGAGAGATGTTGAATGGGGGTGATATTATTACCTATGGGTCTTTGATCAGAGCTTTTCCCCCAAAGAATGCCTTTTGTTGGAAAACACTGAATGAGAGCAAAGTATAGCCTACCACGGAGCTATTATTTAAATATTAGGCTTACACGGAGTGTGTTGTGAAATGCAGTCCTGTCTCTTTTCTTTTTAGAGGAGGAAGAAAAGGAAGTTTGAAACATAATCGCTACATATTGCAAGATGACCAGCTTTTGAAGATCTCTGACAGGTCCCTGCTATTAATCAGCTGCATTGGTGAAAACACTCTCTCCACCACACATAGGAGCAAAAACTGCTCCATAGGCCTTTGGGGTGGGTCTGAGATTCCTGCAGTATCAGTCTCCTTCCTCCTGCATCTTTACATCTGGAGTCACAGAAGCCCTCCAAGGGCCCCAGCAATCTATCCTGAGCTAATCTCTGAAAACTCAATCACCTTCCTTCCCTCCCTGTTCATCCTGCTACAGCAGTCAGGCTGGGAATGAACTCCTGTTGTAACCAGCAGCTGGTGCACCCCAATGTGCACCCTGAGTATCAGGTGCCCCAGTCCTCCCTTTCCGGTATGGGCGGGAGGCCTGGCCTGCCTCCACTTCCCAGTCTGGTGCTACAATTCTTGTTAGGACTTAAACTCCTTTCTACCTGACTCTGGTTCTTACCAGTCCCCTAGCCCATGGGGATCTCTTGAACAGTTGGTCTTCTTGCCAACCCAGCATCTTTCCCCATTTTTTCTGGCGTTAGACATCACATTTTGGTAAACTACTCATTCCCTTGTTCACAGTTTATGTGCTTTAGGTAGGTGCCACCATCTCAGCCCCAGATCTAGGAGTTAACCCATGGCCCAAACCTGGCCAATTGGTATAGTCAACCATTTGGCCACAGTGATTGGTTCAGAGATGAACATTTGACACAAGTTGATCCCATGAGGATTAATCCTGGGACTTGAGTTAAAACTGTTGGGTAGGAAATGCTCTTTCCACCAAGGTTTCTCAACCATGACACTGTTGATATTTAGGTCCAGATAATTCTTTGTTGGGGGCAGAGGGAGGACTGTCCTGGGTATTGTAGTATGTTTAGCAGCATCCCTGGCTTCTACCCACAAGATGCCAGTAGCTTGGTGACCTGGGGTTAGGCAAACAATTTTTACGATAAGACTCAAAAAGTATGAACTATAAAAGAAAAAAATTGCTAAATTGTACTTCACCAAATTATAAATGATTGCTTTTCAAAGGACAATGCTAAGAAAATGAAAGGCAAGGCATAGGTTAGGAGAAAATGTTTGTGAACTCACACCTGTTAAAGGACTTGTTCTCAGAATATATACAAAGAATTCTTTCAGATTAATGAACAGAATACAAGCAACCCAATTAAAAGTGGGCAAAAGATTTGAACAGACACTACATCACAGAAGATATACAATGGCAAAAACACACATGAAAAGAGGTTCAAAATAATTAACTCTTATGCAACTTAAAACCACAATGAGATGCTACCATATACCCATTATCCTGATTAAAATTAAAAAGACTGACAATATCAAGTGTTGGCAAGGATGTGGAGCTACTGTAACTCTCAAACTGGGGATGCAAAAATAGTACTACCACTTTGCAAAATGGATTGGCAATTTAAAACAAGTGATACAAACTCTTACCATATGACTCAGCAATTCAATTCTTAAATATTTAGTCAAGAGAAGTAGAAACACATGCCCACACCAAGGCTTATAGGTAAATATACTTAGCTTTATTAATAAGATCCCCAAACTGAAACAACCTAAATGTCTAGCAACACATGAATGAAAAAATAAATTGTGATATACCCATACTATGTGTGTTGGTTTGAATCTATTATATCCCCCACAAAAGCCATGTTCTTTAATGCACTCTTGTGAGGGCAGACTTATTAGTCTTTTATTAGGGTAGAAGCTTTTGATTGAGTGTTTCCTTGGAGATGTGACACACCAACTATGGATGAGGCCTTTGATTAAATTATTTCCATGGAGATGTGACCCCACCGTTTCCAGGTGGTCTTAATACTGGAGTACTTTAAGAGAGCTCACAGAAAGAAAAAGTGCAGAGATGCTGAAAGAGACATTTTGGAGAGAAGCTAAGATATGTAATCCAGAGTTTGCCCCCAGGAGAATCTAAGAGTCAACACAGACCCAGACAGAAAGATTTTGGAGATGCTAAGCTAAGAGATGAAACCCAGAGTTTGCCCTGGAGAAGCTAAGAGAGGACTCCCAGATGCTTAAAGAGAAATTCCCAAGGAGAAATAAAGCAGAGAGTTGAAAGAAGCTAAGAGAGACAGAAGCCCAGAGACACTTGGGAGAAAGCCATTTTGAAACCAGAACCTAGGAGCAAAGGGGCAGCAGACACCAGCCACGTGCCTTCCTAGCTAACAGAGGTGTTCCGGATGCCATTGACCCTTCTTCAGTGAAGGTATCCTCTTGTTGATGCCTTAGTTTGGACACATTTATGGCCTAGGACTGTAAGTTTGTAACTGAATAAACCCCCTTTTATAAAAGCCAATCCATTTCTGGTATTTTGCATAATGGCAGCTTTAGCAAACCAGAACACCTCTCAGCAATAAAAAGGAATGGAATCTTGTTGCATGGCTTAATAAGAAGCCTGCACAAAAGACTACATTCTGTATGATTCCATTCATATAATATTCTAGAAAAGGCAAAACCCTAATAAGAGAAAGCAGATCAGTTGGCAGGGGACAGGAGGTTGAGAAGAAGATGGACTGCAAAGGGCCATGAGACAAATTTTTGGATTAATGGAAATGTTCCATATCTTTATTTTGGTAGTGGTTACATGACTGTCACATTTGACAAAACTCGTCAAATTATACACCTCAAATAAGTGTACTTTATGGTATGCTAATTATAGGCCAATAAAGCTGCCTCCAAAAGGCAAGGATAGTAGCATGAGTAAGGGCATCTACATCTGTTTTATATAAGAGTAAGGGGTCAACAGACTTTTTCTGTAAAGGACCATGTGCTGACTTGGATGTATTATGTCCCCCAAAACACCATTATCTTTGATGCAATCTTGTGGGGGCAGACGTATTAGTGTTGATTAGGTTGGATCTATTGGTTTAGTGTTTCCATGGAGATGTGACTCAATCAACTCTGGGTGAGACCTTTCACTGGATTATTTCTTTGGAGGTGTTGCCCCACACATTTAGGGTGGGTCTTTATTGGATCACTGGAGTACTTTAAAAAGAGCCACACAGGCGCAGATGCAGAGCAACTGAGAGTGACATTTTGAAGAGGAGCTGCAGCTAAGAAAGGACAAAGCACCCCAAGAGCAACATTTTGGAGAACGCCATTTTGAAACATAACTTGGGAGCATGCAGATGCCAGTCACATGCCTTCCCAGCTAACAGAGGTTTTCCAGATGCCAAAGGCCTTTCTCCAGTGAGGGTACCCTATTATCAATGCCACCTTGGACACTTTATGGCCTTAAGACTGTAACTTTGTAACCAAATAAACCCCTTTTATAAAAGACAATCCATTTCTGGTATTTTGTGTAACGGGCAGCATTAGCAAAACTGGACCAGACCCTGTGGTAAATAGTTCAGGTTTTGAAGTCACATGGTTTCTATTGCAACTACTTGACTCTGCCAGTGTAGTGCAAAAGAAGCTATCAGCAAATCTTAAATGAGTGGGCATGGCTGGGTTCCAATAAAACTTTATTTAAAGACTGTGAAATTTGAATTTCATATAATTATCACATGTTATGAAATATTACTCTTCTGATTTTTTCCCCAACTGCTTTAAAATGTAAAAACATTCTTAGCTAGCAGACCATACCAAAACAGATGGCAGACCAGATTTGGCCTGTGGGCTGTAGTTTGACAACTCCTACAATAAACACATGTTAGTAAAAATACAACAATTATAATGACTATATCAAAGAGGTGATGATGCAGGTGAAATTTCTAATATTCCATTCATATTTATATGTTAAAGATTTGTATAGACTACAGATAGAAAATAGAATAAGCTTTATTTATATTTAGTTTTCAATAGTACAAATTTATTTGCTGTATTAATATTACTTTTGGAGTAGTGAGCTTAAAAAAATGAAGACTTGTTTTATTAAATGAAGTTCAACTTTTAAAACTTAGGACATACACATAAATTCACTTCCTCTTGGAGAAAGATATTTATAATGCTTTTAATTGATTTCTGAAAGCTTTAATAAATACTATATCAACCCCCCCCCCTTTTTTTTTTTCATTTACCTTCTGTCTAATCCATAAGGTAATATCAGGGTCTTTGCACTTGCTATACCCTCTGGAATGTTCTTCTCCCAGGTATTATCACTTCCTTTAGGTTTTTGCTCAAAAATTCTCTTCTTAATGAAGGCTTCTCTGACCAACTTGTCCCCCAATAAAACAGCAAACCACTTTCCAAGCCCTCCTACCTTGCTTTACTTTTTCCATAGCATTTATTACCATCTGTCATATTATGTCTTTACTTGTTTATTTTCTTATTTTCTGTCTCGTCTCATTAGAATGAGCTCCATGAGGGCAGAGACTGTATTGTTTAATGCTGTGTAAACCCAGTGCTTAAAAGAATGCAGCAAAGAGTAAATGCTTGATATGTGATGTGTTGAATGAACAATCTGGGGATGCACAAAATAGTGTATCTTTCATGGGAACATCATCCAATGACTGCAATATAATTAGCAAAAAGTTATACTGAGAACTACTGACCTGCGACATTCAAGAACAGTGGGAGAAAACACCAACTCACACCAGCCAGATGACCAGGCACGTCAGCAGGCCAGCAGATGACAGGAAAGCAGTGTGGTTCTGCAGATATCTCCGGACCCCTAATGGAAACATCTTTCCTTTGGGAAATACATCTTAAGAGGTTTTGACCGACTGCCATATCATAGACCTTTCAGTTACCATGTCTTCCACTAAAGAAGTAATAGGCAATTACTTTCCTTTCTCTTTGCTTCACTTAACTTAGTTCTGACATTTACTTTCCAGAATGCTTGCAAATGAAGAGGGCAGATTAGGTACTAGGAGGATATTTCCAAAGTTTCAGAGAGGAGGCTTGAGAGAAAGATAGTGTGTTAGAGTTCCAAAAGGTAATTCAAGCCTTCTGAGTTACAGATGCCAATGGTACAAGGGTTATAATACAGCATATTTCTTTATAAAGCATATTTCACTGACTCAGAACCATGGTGTCAAACAGTAGACATCTGTGCCTTTGAAGTTTTTGACATATAAGTTTTCAGACTCTCAATTCCATGATGAAAGATTAGAATGATGGTGGTGAACATGAATAACCTATTGAAAGACATTTTCTGAAGTGGTAAAAACTTTTTTTAAAAAAAAATGGATAGGGAATTCTTCTTTTAAATTGTGATGAACTGTCCATGAAGAAAAAAAAAAAGAAGAAATACACAAATAGGTTTAAATTTTCTTTACAAAATTATGTTAGAACTAGCAAATATAAACTTTGAACAGATTTACATTTGGAAACATCTTCCTTTTTTGACACATAGTTGAAAATGTTTGTGAGATGAAGCAATGTGGTCCATATTTTTCTAATACTTAAGAATTGCGTCAAAATCGATCTGAGGTTGAAATGTAAAAGACAGAACTGCCCTAAGAGTTTGAGTTCAAAGACTTGTCTAAATCCCTGTTCTGCCTCTTGGACTTTAAGGAGAGCACAAACAAGTCTCCTCCACTGCCCCTCCCCCCTGCCCTTCCTCTCCCCCTCCCTTCTCCTCTCCTCTTCTTTTTCCTTCCCCTTCCCCTCTCCCCCCACCCTCCCTGCTATGTATGCATAGTATTTGCATGTATATTTAATGTATATTAGCATATACATATTAGCATATACATTTACTTGATTCTAAGACACACTTTTTTCTAATTTTGACATCTTTGAAATCAGGATATTTATAATTGATGGCATCTTCCAACAATACTTTTAGCATTTTCTCCTTCTTTGTGGTATATAAAATAATATTCAGTCTCACAGTTAATAGCATCTTAGATTTGGTGAAATAAGATAAACATGAAATATTTTATTATTTTTACTTCTTTTCTTTTCCCCATCAGTTCATGGGCAGGGACCATTTTCCCCCAAAACGTCCTTATGAAGCTTATGGCAAGGCCCAACACACACAAGCACGTGCACACAAACACACACACACACACACACACACATGACTTCATACTCTCGACTGACTCTATGACAATGGCTCTTTTGTGATTAGTAAGCCTCAGTATTCCTAAGTAGAGAAGTTCTGTCTTATATTTTCAGAACCTATACTCTTTTTAACTCACATGAGCAAAGTTATTATTAGCAAGCAGCTTGAGTTACTGTGAACAACTCAGCCTTGATACAATTTCTTCCCTCCCTTGCTTTCCTTTTCTTTCTGTAGGTAGATTCCTCATCTATTGGTCCTCAGATAATAAGTTTGAATTGAACCCAGGGTTTGGTTGCGGAAATTATATCCTGTTTGTGTCACGTTTGACCAGCATCCAGCAATTTATTATCCTAGCAAGGTCTATCAGCCCCATTTTAATTGTTAAGGGTAATGGGCTAATGCTTGGAGAAGCTTGCTTCAGAATCAGATCCAAAAAATGCAGGTCAGACTTCATGGAAAGGACTCTGGAGCCAAAGAGACTTGAGTTGGGATCTTGTCTCTGCCACTTCCCAAATTTGTAAGCTTATATGCAAAATTGGAATAAGAATAATACCAACTTTGCAAGGTTATTGTAGAGATTGAAGCTAATGGGTGTGATATGTTTGACAACAGAGGCACTTTAGAAATGATGGATATAATTATTGTTCAAGATCTCATATAGCAAAGGTGAGCCCAGGAGAAATTTGAGAAGTTGTCAGATTTTGTGTCCTTTCTGCACCCTGTAGCCTCTTCGGTGACCATGTTTGTGCATTTTAGAGTCTCAGTGCTCAGATATTTACAACACTGCCTTTGGCCTGCCACATTCTAGAATCATGCAAGTTTGTAATTGCTTTCAGCTTGAATATCTGTTATCACCCATTTACATTTCAACATGAGTTTAAAGTGAGCTAGACCAGCCAGTGGAATTCTGGTTCTGCAACTCACCAGCTGTGTCACCCTGAGCAAGTTGCTGAACCTGAGTCTCACTGTCCTTCCTGTAAAAAGGAGATAATCATATTACATCATGAGTTGGAGGAGAAAATGAAAACATGTATGCCATGGTGCTTAATAAAGGCTGATTTTCCTTCAATATTCAATATTCCAAGCATCTGTGAGTTTGTGTCCTTCCCTTTCCTCCCCAAAACCTCTTTATACTCAGGATCTGTTCTAGCTCATCCCTACCCCTACACAAAAATGTCAATAAGTCATTTCCACAATTGAAGCAGCTCTTCTCTTGTAAACTACTTTGTGGCTTCCAACTATCACTTGGTAAGAGAGAAGACCTAGTTTTGTATTGGGGAAAAGTCCTGTCTAATAGACTGACATATTTGTGTCCATCTCAGACCATTTCCTTCCTGGTCTTGGAGTTCCTTGCAAGGTAAGGTGATTTGTTTGGCCATGGTAGTAAAACTTCCACCAACCTGGAGCAGACCATGAGCAGCCCAACTTCTCTAGCCTGCCTTTCACCTCTCTTGTAAAGCAGATTGCTTGGGTAAAGAGATGAGCTGGCTATTTCACTTGCTTAGGGCTAGGTGAGTGCAGCCATACATCACTTCACAACCACCCTGTGTTTTCTTCCTCAATATCCCAGTTTATGTGATTACTGCATTTTCCTTCCAAATTGCACCCTAACTCTCATTCCATGATTCTTTCCACTGTCACAATTTCCAGATTATAGTGGTTTCCTTCCAGTATGTTTAATCTTAAGTAAATCAATATGGATACACTATTTTCCATCAATTTAATCTTAAATTAGTTGAGTCTTATTTTCATTCAAGAGGGGGAAGGGCTTGGGTAAGAGTACATAGAGAACAATGAGGACTGCATTATGCCACTCTGTGCTGTCTTCTGTCCAAGAATACGTTTTCACTTTAATACTTGCTGGAGTCACCTTAGACCTAATTCTTGGGGTTCAATTCACTCTGAGGCCCATAGATCTATTCACTACACCAAAATAGATAGAAAAGGAACTAAATATTTGACTTTCCTAGTAATATTAAAAGAACCACAATCTGTGGGAGAAAATATCTTTGTTCTCATTTCAGGGAGAAGTAGTTACAGATCTAGAATTTAAATCCTAGTCATCCTGACTCTTCTAAGTATATTGAAACCAAGTGTTCACATTCCTTCCCTTTGGGTCCTTTTTGGAAAATGTGACATATACAGCTAAGGTTAACCACTGTTGTCAGAAAAGCAGCTCATAATGAGAAATGTTAGACTTTCATGAGACTGCTATTATGCAACTTTCTGCCCTCCTGATATTTCAAAAATATGCATGAAGTATGAAAATAAGTTTGATTAAAAATCAAAACAAAAATATTCTCTTGGAAATAAATCACCCTTTGGGCTGAATTAAATGGTCCTGCTCCCACAGCCAGCATTTTCTGCCTTTTATAGACTATTTGGCTGCATGGTAAGGTGCTTGGCACATGGTTTATGACCTTATGACTAGAACTAAGATGGTGGCAGTGGTGGAGGATAGAGTCAGGGGCAGTCAACCACTCTGCAGCTTTTTTCCCCTGCCACTTTCTGAACAGGTGGTCCCAACTAATAAGACTTTGCTGCCGGCAAAATTGTTCTCTGAAAACGGCTTGAATCCCCACCTGCATTCATCTACATCGTTTCAAGAAAATGGGCCATATGGTATTTGCATTTACAATAATTCCTTGCTATTTCCAGATTGTGTGCAGGTTCAGAAAGTGAACTTTACTATTGTTAAGTGCAAAGGTCAAATATTATGACTATGCTTAGCAATTCCTCACTGAAATTGGTGCTTAGGAGAAAAAGGGTTTAGACCAGATGAAAAAACACTGAGTAGTGCGGAATGTCTAAAGGAAGAACATTTAACACCATCCAAAGATGTTCCCTTGAGAATAATTTGGCTAGCAGCTTCCCCTCCCAATTGTCGTTCCCTTGAAGGGAACCTAGGGGAACCTAGTAGATACCTAGGATCTACTGCACAGTCTTCTCACCTTACACACAAACCCACACACACACACACCCCCACACACACCTTGGATCACTCTATGCTGGGTCAAATGCCCCATCCCTAGGTGCTTTAATCCATTGCCAGTCTTCTCTTCCCAAAACACCACTCCACAAGCCTTGTCCCTGATTATGGCTTCCTCATTTTAATTGATGATTCAAAACTCACCACCACCCACAGCCTGCCTGTGTTTGGTTCAACAAAATTCACATGGCAGGGTGTGAAACCCTACCCCTTTCTAACAGGAAAGAACATTGTGTAACAGAAAGATAATATTAGGAGATAATGCCTTCTGGCCTAGATGGCCCATTCAAATTGCTAACTCTAGCTAATCAGTTCATTCATTCATTTGTTCATCAAGTAAATATGCATTGAACGTCTACCATGTGCTAGACATTGTTCTAGCTCTGGGAATAAAATAGTGAACTGAGTAGTCAAGGTCCCTGCTCTCATGAAGATTGTAGTCATTGGGGGAGACACTCTGAAACAAGTAAAGAAAGAAACAAGATGATTTCAGATGGTATTACATGACCACTATGAGTAAAATCAAACAGATCAACATAATAAGTAGTAAGCATGGATTACTTTAGTGTGGTTGGCCAGGGAAAGATTATCAGAGGTAGTGACATTTGGGCTGAGACTTGAATGGCAAGCAGGATCTAGCCATATACAGTGTACTGTTCACTGTAAGAAGCAGATATGGGAAGGAGACACATGTTCCTTTAGCAAAAATTGTGGTTAGTATCTCTCAAGAGGTAGGATCCAACTCAGGTTAGTAAGAATACCCTTGCCTCATGTGAGATCCAACTACTAAATGTTTATAACAGTATGTGCTATGGCACGGGGGGGGCGAGTTAGCCTTTAAGGTACTGAGAATTCCGGCCATGGCCATCACTGCAGCAGACTGGGGTGGAATTGAATCACCAGTATCTTATCCCTAATCAGAGCACCTTCCTGCTTCCTCCCCTCCTCCCTCCCACTCCCTAGCAATCTCTCCTTCCTCCCTCCCACTCCCTTCCTCCCTTCCATCCCCCACAACTGGTTTCTGTGCTGTCTTCTGAAGTCATCAGCCCCCCTGAGTGCTTTATTCTCTGCATCTGAAAGGCACTTCTAATAATTTTCACTCAACATTTCACCCCCCTGCCTGCAGCATGCATTGAAGTCAGACTGCTCAGAACCCATCTGTTAATTCTAACTGCAGGTTTCCTGGTGATGGTTAGTACATTTTGTTGGGTGCTGACTAAGGCCAAGAAAAGTTAAGCAATTTACATGCATTATCTCACTGACTCCTCACCGGCCCTGAGAGGTAGGTACTCTTATTAGTCCCTGTTTCAGTTTTCTAGCTGCCAAAACAAATACCATGCAATGGGTTGGCTCACGGTTTTGAGGCTAAGAGAAATCCAAAATCTAGGTGTCATCAAGGCAATACTTTTTCCCAGAAGACTGTGGCATTCTGGGGCTGGCTGCCAGCCATCCTTCATCCTTGGCTTTTCTGTCATCTGGCAATGCATATGGCGACCTCTCCTGGCTTCTCCTTTCTCTTCTGGGTTCCGTTGCCTTCCAGCTTCTGGCAGCTTCTTCTGTGGCTTTCTCTGTCTGTGTAACCTTCCCTGTAAGGCCTTCAGTAATAGGATTAAGAGCCATCCTGATACAGCTGGGTCACACCTTAACTGAAGGTCCTGTTTGCATCCACAGGAATCAATTAAGTTTAAGGACATATTTTTAGGGGGTACCAAACTCTAAGCCACCACTGTCCCTTCTTGGCAGATGCTGAAAGTGAGGCTCAGATAAATTAAAGAACTTGCCCAAGAGTGTACAGGTAGTAAGAGCCAGAGGTGGGATCAAACCCTGGAATTCAGGTGGCTAAAGTCATGTTCTAACCACAGGGTTATTCCAACCAGACTCTTTTAGAGTGGTGGAGGGAGGAGGCCTTTTCTTGTATTCTTGTATTCTTGAACTGCAGTGTTTCATCAAGATCCACATCAAGTTTCATTTCTATTACTTTTGTTTCGCTCTCTCTGCTAAATTGCTTTAATCTCTAAATCCCTGTTATTACATTTCTTCCTCTTACAACTCGGACTTTTCTAAATATGCCTAATATCACATCGTGATTAGGGTCCTAACCCTAGCTCGCAGGCCCAAATCCTGAAAGCATCAAAGCGGAGTTGTCTGAGGCAGAGAAACAAAGAAACGGAAATGCAGCATTAGCATTTTAGCAATATGTTTGGAGCCCCCATACAGAACCAAAGGCTGTGGGGTGCATACAAAGACATCACACTCTTCTCTAGCCAGGGTCTGCTGACAATCCTTCTTTTAAAAGGGATGTCCTGTTCTCACTGTGAATTTATTAAGAGCTCACTGCTGTTAGGTTGCTGCTGTTGCAGATTGTTTCTGCCTGGTGGCATTCTGGCGTGAGGCATTTTAAGCTCAGAGGGAAGGCAGGTTTTCCTGCACGATAGGCTAGTCCTCTCTGGGTGACAGCTCTAAGAGAGTCCTTAGGAAAAGGTCACTGGTTATTATGTCTTCTGCAGACAAGTCTGTAGGAAGGAAGAAGCCTCGAAGTTCTTTCCAAAGGTCATCCAACTCTGGACCTGACTGATGCTCCTGCAGCTGTAAGCCTTGGACCAAGGACTTCCGGCACACTGGGAGGCCAGCTGTGAAACTATTGGGAAAGAAATCTACCACAGCTGTCACAGGAGGCCTTGGGAGGGAGGGTAGAGAGGAGTCGGTCCTGGGGACAAGTTGATATGAGTTCCCCTGGAATGCAATGCCCAAGGATGTTTGTGAACCACATTGAAACTGCTCAGCCTTCCCCGTGTTGTATGAGCATAATCGTATTTGTGTGTTTATGGGACACCTCTCACGAGATTCATTCATTCTTCCTGCCTGCCTTCCAATTACTGATTCCATTTAGTGAATATTTATTGAGTCCTACTATAGCACTGTGTAGGAATGTGAGATCCACTGATGAACACAGTTCTGTAGTTCCAGCCCTAGTGGAGGCAGACAAACAATAGACAAGTAAACACCTAAATAGCTCCTTATAATTAAAGGCATATTTACTATAAAATTTAATGAAGTACAAGTTCAAGGACCTCTCACTTGCATAGATCCCGCCAAGGCCTGGAGGGACTGTGTGCATGGGGACTGGTTGGCAGGGAGTGGAGTGGAACAGGTTAGCAATGTATGTACAAGCTCACGTGTTTTTCTAAAGCTTGCAAAAAAAATAAGATATTTTTGTATTTTCTTTCTTATAGCAGGCTCCCCAAATTGGGTGAGCTTCAGCCTGATTAAGATGTAAAGAGCCATGCACAGATTACCACCTTCAAACAAGAGATAACACTTCATTCTGGCCTTTTGTGGAAAAGTAAATGCCAGGCATATATGCAGTTGTTGTAAACAAACCTTTTCTCATTTGCCTATTTTCTTTTACAGTTGCTTCAGGTTTTCTTATATGCAAATAAAAGTTGATAAAACTCTGCCTGGGGTAGCATAGGAACTTCATCTTTCAAAAGTAGAATTTAAAAGTAACCTTAGGAGTAATACTTTGTTACTGAAAATCTATAAAGTTCCTGCATTTCTTGCCATAGAGAAAGAAGGGAGGGAAAAAAAGGCAAGAATATGCAAATACGCTGATTTGAAAGCAAGATTAATATTCTGAGGACAAAAATATATTCCTGAGTAGGATCTTAAGTTGAAAGTGCAACTGCAGGAAAATGCAGAAGAAGACATGATATCAGGACCCTATGAGGAGGGGCTAACCAAAGTGTATGGGATGGAGGAAAATCATGGGAGATGGTAGCAGAACCACCAGGCTGGCTGGCAGCCACTACCGTCGCAAGGATGGAGAAATCTCATCAACTCTTCAGTATGGAAGCAAGCTGTGATCTGGAAATCTGGGATGGGGAATTTTGAGTCAGTTTTTGTTAAAGACGTCCTGAAGGAGCTGGAGTGGACTGGGCAGAGAAGCTTTAGTAGAAAAGAGAGCTGCTTTCTACCACAGGATCGTCGTCTCTACAAGGGAGAAATGTGACCACAATGAGGCAAGGAGCGGTTAATGGCTTCAGCATTTCCTCTGTCCATCCAGTGGTGGGGAGCTGCAACTCAGCAGCATCCACAGAAGCAGGAATCTTGGATGAGCCCTGACAGGGAATTCCTCTCCACCCTTCCCTGGCACTTCCGTCCTGGACACTGGACCCTACAGCTTTGCCTTAATATGACAGACTCCATAAACTAAAACTGTAACTTTCCATGAGAGTGAATCCAGTCAAAGGAAATGCTCCATTCTAGCAATGCAGATTTCCCAGTTATGAAAAGAGTAATCTGAGGACAGGACATTGCAAAGACCTTAGTGATAGATAGACAGACAGACAGATGCATGCTACACCACTCCCCAGCCACCCAAACACACAGGCATAGATAAATTATCCCATTTGTGAATAGCATGATTCAATATAAGAAATTTAGAAAGCACAGAAAAAAATAGAAGGAAAAAAGTGAATTATGCACAATTCTGCCAGCAACATATAACCACATTTAACAGTTTAGTGTGTGTCCTTTAGGGGGATAGAGGGAAAAAAACATGCCTCGAAATCTTGATATCAAAAGAAAGCAACTTTAGGATTTTGTTGTAATTTCCCAGAGTTTGTTAACCTATGCTTGTTTATAAATGCTGGTGATCATACAAAATCCACTGATTGAAGCAGAGTTAATTGTCTGAAAATTGATGAAGAGAGTGAAAGAATCAAACATTTATATGGCTTTCCTAAAAAAAATGGCATTTTGAGGCAAACAAATCGTCGATGAAGGAAAAGTTCTTTCTTATAAAAGAATTCCAACTAATAAATACAGAAGGAATGATAGAATTAGAAAATCACCAGTTTACAGCCCTCAGTGATATAACAAATCTAGGAAATGCTCATCAATAAATGTTAGAAACATTGGGTGAAAGCCTCATGAGGAACTTTACAAGGAAGATTCAGGCTGGCACCACCTGAATATACTGTTCAATTTTAAATCATTGAGAATGGGACAATTAGACACCATGTGCCTCAAAGGATTAAAAAAATATCTAGCAAGCAGCAATATAAAATTCACAAAGTTCAGCATCCAAAACAAGTTACCATGCATGCAAAAAAGGACAAAAATGGGACCCATAACTAGAAAATAATAAACCCAGGAATAACAGAGATAATGGAATCAGCAAATATCTTTAAATTGCTATTTTAAGTCTTACAAGTATGTTCAAGGATATAAAGTAAAACACAAATATGATGAGCAAAGAAATGAAATATATATTTTTAAATAACCAAACGGAACTTCTAGAGATAAAAAAATACAATATCTGAACAGAAAATTATACCAGATGAGATTAACATTGGATAAGACACTGCAGAAGTAAAGATAAGTGAACCTGAAGCTGTAGCAGTAGATGCTTTCCAAAATTAAGCCAGAGAGGAAAGGAACACTGAAAAAAAATTTTAAGCATCAGTAACTTTGGGGACAATACAAAGCAGCCTAACATACATGTAATCGGCATTAGAAGGAGTGGGAGAAAGGAGGTAAAGAAAAAAGCATTTGAAGGTATACCAGCTGAAAATGTTCCAAATTTGATGAAAACTATAAACCCATGGTTCCAAGAATCTCAACAAACCCTAAGAGAGGAAACATGAGGAATGCCACACTAAGGCTTATCATAATCAACTTGATGAAAGCTGGAGATAAAGCAGCCAGGGGTGGAGGGGTGGGGGTGGAAATATTAAGTACAGGGGAACAAAAATAAGAATGACACCTGACTTCTCAGCAGAAACCTAAGCCAAAAGACAAGGGTGCAAAATCTTTAAAGTACTGAAAAGAAAAAAAGGAAAAAAAAACCTAGAATTCTAAACCCAGTGATAATATTTTCCAAAAAATGAAGGCAAAATTAAGTATTTTTTTCCCCAGACAAATAAAAAACTAGATAATTCAGTTCCTGGAGACCTGCATTACAAAAATGCTAAGGAAGGAAAATGATACCAGATGTTAAGAAGGAAAACAATGCCAGAATGGTATTTGGATATACACTGTAGAATAAAAAGTACCATACATTATAAACATATGGGTAAATATAACAGGCATTTTTTCACCATTTTAATCTCTTTGGAAGAAGACGATTGTTTAAAACAAAAATAATAACAGTGCATTTGTTGGTTACAACCTATGTAGAAGTATAATGTTTGACAACAATAATACAAGATGGAAGTTTGAAAGTATACTGTTGTAATGTTCTTACAATAAATATGAAGTAATATTATACTAAAGTAGACTGTGAAAAGTTAAAAATGCATAATTTAAACCCTTTAACACTCACTAAAAATACAACAAAGAGGTTGAGATTAAATGGAATCATAAAAGGTAATTAATCCAAAAGAATGCAAGGCAAACAGGAAAAAAGGCTAAAGAACAGATGGGACAAATAGTAAACAAAGCAGACTTCAGAACAAGAAATATTACCTGTTGTGCTGGTTTGGATATATTATGTCCCCCCAAAAGCCATGTTTTCATCCAGTCTTGTGGGATATTTGGATTAGGTTGTTCCATGGAGGTGTGACTCACCCAGCTGTAGGTGTTACTTTTGATTAGGTTATTTCCTTTGAGGTGTGGCCCTACCCATTCAGTGTGGATCTTGATTAGTTTACTGGAGTCCTTTCAAAGAGCCAGCCCAGACCCAGATACTTGCTGACACTTTGAGATGCTAGCCCAGAGCTTGCTCCAGAGAAGCTAAGAGAGGACAAAATGCCCCAAGGCAGCTGAGAGAGACATTTTGGAGAAAGCCATTTTGAAACACAACCTGGGAGCAAAGGACTAGCAGACACCAGTCACGTGTCTTCCCAGCTGACGAGGTGTTCTGGATGCCATCGGCCTTTCTTCAGTGAAAGCAACCTCTTATTGATGCTTTAGTTTGGACACTTCCTAAGGACTGTAAATTTGTAACCAAATAACCCCCCTTTATAAAAGCCAATCTATTTCTGGTGTGTTGCATAGTGGCAGCATTAGTAAACCAGAACACCCAGGTAAAAAGAAATGTTTCAATTCATCAGGAGGACATAATCTTAAATATATATGTATCCAATAACAGAGCTTTTCAAAATACATGAAGCAAACTGAAAAGTGATCTTGACAAATCTATGATTACAGTTGGAGATTTCAACACCTATCTCTCATTGATAGGAAAAAAAATAGAAAATCAATAACCAACTTGACCTAATTTACATTTATAAAGCAAGTTACCCAGTGACAGCAGACTAATGTTCTTTTCAAATCTTCATGGAACATCTTCAAGGTAGGCCATATTCTAGAGCATAAAACAAGCCTCAAAAATTTTTAAATACTTGAAATCATACAAAGTATGTTCTCTGATCAAAATGAAATTAAATAAAATCAATAGCAGGAAAAATCTGGAAAATTCCCAAATATTTTGAAATTAAATATCACAATTCTAAATGACCCCTGGAGAGTAGAATGCATTTTGAAGTGAAAGAAAATGAAAATATGAAATGTCAAAGTAGCTAAATCTATGCTTAAAGAGAATTCATAAGAGAAACTGCTAAAACAAACAAACAACAAAAGGCAAAGTAAAATAAAATAAATGCTAACATAAGAAAAGAAGTAAGGTGTAAAGTTGATGATTTAAGTTTCAACCTTGAAAAGAACTAGAAAAAGAAGTGCACATTAAGCCAAAGTAAGCAGAGAAAAAAATAATAAAGATCATAATGGCAATCAAGGAACTAGAAAATGGACAATACATAGAAAAACTAATGAAACCAAAAAAGATTCTTTGTAAATATCAATAAATTTGCTAAATCTCTAGCCAGACTAATCAAGAAAAACAAAAAAAGACATTTTTCTAATATCAGAAAAATAAGAAGGGACATCACTACAGATGCTGAAGACATTGGAAAAAATAAAAAAGGAATACCATGAACAACTTTATTCTGATAAATTTGACAACTTATAAAATGGACACATTTCTTAAATGACACACATCATCAAAGCTCAATAAAAAATAAGTACATAACTTAAATAGCCATATATATATATTATAGGAATTGAAATTATAATTAGATATTTTCCCAGAAAGGAAACTATATGCCCAGATGGCTTCAAAATGAGGAATTCAAACATATTAAGGAAGAAATAATAAAAATTATACACAAATATTCCAGAAAATAGAAGGGAAAGGAGCACATCCAATTCATTTTAAGAGGTCAGTATCACTGTAATACGAAAGGCAGACAAAGACATTACATGAAAAGAAAATTATAGTCCAATTTCCATCATGAATATAAATGCAAAATTTCTTAACAAAATGTCATTCTCTAGCAATGTCACCAAATTGAATCCAGCAATATATAAGAAGGATAATGTCAAACTGTCAGAACCCTGCTCACTGTGCCAAACTGCCAGTCAAAAAAGAGGAGCACCTATTTCCACCTCCAGGGCACATGTACCCTCACAACATGTAGGGTAGCCAAGAGAAAAACAATGGTGCCACCAGGACCAGCAATACTAGAATTTGCAGGTGTCAGGGTTGCTAACAAACTAATGACTCACACAGGCACTGGATGGAATAACATGCTCTCACACAGAGAAGAGACAAAGCAAGTTCAGCTTCAATAGTAGGAGTCAGTCCCCAATGGCCAGTGGGTCTCAATCTGTGGCCAACTCAGGGAGATGGCCTTTGTTTAGCAACCCTCTTGTGCTTGTGTCACACTGAAGGGACAATGCCCCCTCCCCACCAGGGACAGATATACCAGCAGATTGAGCTGGGTCTTATAAAACTTCCATAAATTAGCCAGCCGGTCTCCAGTGAGTGTTTACATATGCTCAGGGTAAAAGGCTACACGCTGCTTTTGCCTAGAGGATGAGTTTGATGCCAATGCACTTCTGCAAAGGGAGTCAGTCTGCATTTATCAGCCCATCCTAGGAGCCAAGCTAGCACATTCCCAAGCACAGGGTTTATTTGTGGGTCACAGGCAAAGGCAGCAGGCTGTGCTTGGACCATCCCCTACCAAAGATAATAGAGGATATTACTAAAAGGACAATGTTGGTTGTTTCCTATGAAAGCAAGTTTGGTTTAATACCTGAAAATCAATCAATATCATTCACTATACCAAAAGACTGAAAAAATCTATATGATCATGTCGAAAAATGCAGGAAAAGCATTACAACAAAATTAAACACCCATTCATGATAAAAACTCTTAGCAAATGAAGACTAGAAGGAAATGTCCTCAATCTGACAGAAAGAATTTTTGAAAAAGTTTATGGGTAGCATCACACTTCATTGTGAAAGACATGCTTTCCCCTTAAAATCAGGAACAAGGCAAGAATGTCCACTCTCACCACCCCTATTTAACTGACTGAAGATTCTAGCCAGAGCAATAAGGCAAGAAAAAGAAATAAAATGTGAACAAATTGGAAAGGAAGAAGTAAACTTATCTTTATTCACAAATGAAATTATTATCAATAAAGAATTTACTAAGGAATCCACAAAAAAAGTCACTTGAACTAATAAATAATCTTAATAAAGTCAAAGGATATTAGATCAGTATACAAAAATCAACTGTGTTTGTATATACTAACAATGCTCAATTATAAATTTAGAGAAAATATCAGTTATAATAGCAGCAAATGAAATGTTTAGAGATAATTTCAACAACATATGTTCAAGTTCTGTATACTGGAAACTACAAAACATTGCTGAACGAAATTAAAGAAGACCTAAATAGAGAGATATATATTGGATTTGTGGTTTGGAAATCTCAATATATTAAGATGATGTTTCTCTCCAAATTGATCTATAGATTCATTGAAATACCAATTAGAAGTCCAGTAGTTTTTTTTTGTAGACCTTAAGTGTCTGATTCTAAAATTTACATGGAAATGCGAAGGACCTAGAATAGCCAAAATGATTTTGACAAAGAGCAAAGTTGTAGGACTCACACGCTCTCATTTCAAAGCTTACTATAAAACTACACTAATCAAGACAAGTATTTGGAAAAACTTACAGCTCAATGGAACAGATTAGATGACTCAGAAATAGGCCCACATGTATATAGTTAGTTGATTTTTGACAAAGGTATCAATGTAATTCAATGGGGAAATAATGGCTTTTCAACAAATGATGTTGGAAAATTGGATAACCACATGGAAATTAAGTTCAACCATTATTTCCAAATATATGAATAAATTAACTAAAAACAACAATAGATCTAAATTAAAATTTAAAACTATTTCTTGGAAAAAATAGGTGAAATCTTTTACTTTGAAATAGGCAAAGATTTATTATATAGGAGACAAAAAGCACAAAACAAAAGAAAAAATGATAAATTAAAAATGTTTACTCTTTGAAAGACACTGTTGAGGAATTGAAAACATAAGATACAGACTGAGAAAATTATTTGCAAAACATGTATCTGTATTTTAGTTTCCTTGACCGCTCAAGCAAACACCATGAACCAAAATGTGTTGGGTTAAACAATGGGAATTTATTAGCTCATGGTTTTGAAGTGAAGAGAAAGCTCAAATCAAGGTGTTATCAAGGTGGTACTTTATTCATTAAGACTGGCATTGTGGGGCTGACTGCTAGTGATCCTTTGTTCTTGGTTCCTCTGTCACATGGTAATGTACATGGTGGCCTCTCTTCTGGGTTCCATAGAATTTCACCTTCTTGCTTCCTGTGGCATTCCTGCGATCTGTCTCAATTTCACTCTGCTTATAAAGCACTCTAGTAATAGCAAGAAGACTCATTCTTCTTGAGATGGACAACACCTTAACTGACATAACCTCATCAAAAGGTTCTACAACAGGTTCACACCCACAGGAATGGATTAAGTTTAAGAACATGTTTTTCTGTGGTACATATAACTCCAAACTACCAAAATTTAATAAAGGATGACTATCTAGAATAATAAAAAACCTCTTACAACTCAATAATAATAATAGTATTAACACAATTAAAAACTGGCAAAAATTTGGACAGTTGACCAAAGAAGATATATATTTAGGTATAAATGGCAAATAAGCATATAAAGTTCAACACTATTAATAATTAGGGGAATGCAACTTAAAATCACAATGAGATATCACTGCACATCCACTAGGGTGGTTAAAATTAAAAAGACTAACAAAAAGAGTATTAGCAAGGATGTAGAAAGGAAACTTATACATTGCTACTCATAATGCAAAAAAGTACAGCCACTTTATGGAGTAAATTGGCATTTTTTAAATAAAATAAAACATGTATCTACCAAAAAAAAATCCAGCAATTCTTCTCCAATGTATTTATCTAAGAGAAATTAAAATACATGTCACAGATTGGTATGCAAATGCTCATAGCAGCTTTACTCCTAATAGCCCAAACAGAAAACAACATAAATGACACTTGGCAGATGAATAGAAAATAGATTATGATTTATCCATACAATGAAATACTACTCAGCAGTAAAAAGTTCAAACTATGATACAAAAAACGTGTATGATTCTCAAAACTTTATGCCAATTGAAAGAAGTCAGACACAAAAGACTACATCTATGACGATGTTTCTATGAAATTCTACAAAAGGAAAATGACAGTGATAGAAAGCATAGCAATAGTTGTTACGGGCCAAGGTTGGGGAGAAGAGGATTACTGACTGCAAAGAGGCAAGAGAGGACTTTTTTGGGTGGTAGAAATATTCTATAACATGATGATAGTGTAGTATACACATATACATTTGTAGTACTATGTATATATACACTGTGGTGTTGCATATATACACATATGATGCGTAATGTATTCATTTGCCCAAACTCATTGAACTGTTTTCTTTAAATGAGTAAAGGTTGTTGTATGCATATAATACACCAATAAAGCTGATCTGACAAGTTGATAGAATGCAATCATAAAAATGGTGAAAAAATGGGGACAGCATAGGCTAAAAATTTAAACCCCTTTCAGAATCATAATTGATGGTGTTAGTGTTCATATTGTTACTCTGAATTTGTTATGTGTGTGTGTATGTGTGTCTAATAGAAGATTAAACAAATAAATAACTGTAGGGTCTTCTTATTCTAACATCTTTTGTGTCCTTGAGAACAAAGGTTACTGGTATAGAAAAAGGAGATGTAATATAAAAGAGGTTAAACAAACCCTGAGTTCTAATTTGCTATACATATATTAGCATGAACTCATGAACCACTCTGTCTTTGGAAAAAAGACAGCTCAGTACCAATGAGAACCCCTAGCACCCAGAGTCTCATCTTGAAGTAACATTTCCCATGAAAAGAAACCAGCATTTGAACCTGTAACATCTTGTCATACCTGATAGTGGAGAAGTTATTAAAAACTACTGGGGTCACACCCCTCACTTGTTCCCCACTACTCTGGTTCCTACTTCGAACCAGGTATCCAACAAAAGCTTCAGTGTTGTCTTTGGCAGTATAAGCCCCTGAGTTCCACTTTCCTGAGACTGCCTCCTGCCTTCAAAACAAAAAACAGAAAACAAACCAAAAACCCAGCAGCTAAAACCATATTGCCAAGCGGTAAGTAATAACCCCCTCAATTGCAACACCACCCTGAAATGCACACAAACACTATGGGAACCAGACAATGCTTACAAAATGTACCACATAGGGGATTAAGATCATGCAATGTTTCTATTGCCCTCCACTGAGGACTTGTCCATCCTATCTATTCTCCCAGAAACCCACCAAGACTCCTGTCTGCCAAAACCTCCAGCAACACACAAACATCCTTCACCTTTAACATCCTCCGCAACCCAAACAGCCAACATAATCCAATCCTAACATCTCTGATGCTGAGGCATACCGGGTTGGTAGTAGTGACTTAAAACAAAATAGGGCTTTATACATGGTCATGCTGCCTTAGCATCTCCAACCCTGTCTGCAGTAACACAAGAGACTTTTGCTCTGTCATTGTGCCGGTTTGAATGTATTATGTCCCCCCAAATGCCATTATCTTTGATGTAATGTTGTGTGGGCAGAGCTATAAGTGTTGATTAGATTGTAGTTCTTTGAGTGTTTCCATGGAGATGCGCCCCACCCAACAAACAAACAAACAACAAAAAAAAAACTACTGGGGTCACGTCAGAAATATTCAGTAACAGGTTTAAAGAGGCTCCCACTGAACTAGGAGGGATAATTTGAACTTCAATAAAGATAATAATTACAATGGATTTAAAACCAACAAATAAGCTTAAAAATCTGTTTAACATGATTTAAAAAAAGGTAAATCTAGTTGGTCATCTGAGGATGATGGGGAACTAATTCATTGTCTGGAAAACAGGGAAAATGAAAAAAGTGAAAGAAAAGAATCAAACATTTTTCTTGCCCTTCCTATATGAACTTATTTTGACAACCAAATAGTTGATGAGAAAGGTTTCCTTATAAAATTGTTTCAGTGCGTAAATGAAAACAAAAAAGATAGAACTAGATTACCACGATTTGGAAACTCCCAAGGAATCCATAGATCAAGGCATTGAGCATCAACAGCTGCTAATATGAAAAAAAAAGCAAAGATGAGACATCCTGTGTCTACAAATTTAAGCACACACTGCTCCTTATAGTCTTGTCAAAGAGATTGAACCCAATTCTGCTCAGGACTCTGGATCTAGCTGCCAATTTCAGGAAATACAGAGGACAGAAGAAAAGGCTGAACTGCACCATGAGTCTGCAGTCAGCCAAATCCAGACTCTGGGAAACGTTACAGCTCAGAGGGCCCGGGTTACATTATAGATAAATTATAAGGAAAAAGAAAGAAATGGAAAGGAAACCTGCAGATTAAAAGAGACTTATTGACATTTTAAGTTGAAAAACTGGGAAGACAAAACTATGGTGTCTTGGTTGATGAAGCCATAAAAGCTCACAAGGAAGCGGTTACTATAAAAGTTGAAACAGTGATTACAGTTGGACGGGGACAGGGTCTGTGACTGGCAGGGGCACGTTGGGGTGACCGACCAAGTACAATTTCTTGATTTATGTGGTGGTTATAAGGGTGTTCGCCTAATTAAAATTTCTAATCTCTACATTTGTTTTGCATGGTCTTCTGTGTGTGTGTTTTAATTTATAATCAAAATACTTAAAACAAGAATAGAAACAAAGATTAGTTGCAATCATTCAGGCAACAGAAAAGGATGGCTTAGACTATGATGGTGGCAGAGGATTTGGAGAGAAGCAGACAGATTTGTAATATATTTTCTAGATAGCAGGGATGAAGGAGATTGGATGTGACAAAATAATTTCAAGATGGAGCAGAAGAGTTGGTGGGGGGTTAGATGAAACTAGATTAGTCATAAATTGAAAATTATTATAGTTGGATGAAAATTATTAAAGTTGGAGTCAGAAAAAGTTGAAATTTTACGACTCCAAAAAGTAGAACTGGGCAGAGTTCATCATACTATTCTTTCTATTTTTATATATGTTAAAAAATTTTTATGCTAAAACAATTAAATGAGGGAAAATGACAATGAGAAACTAAAAGTCACTTTATCATTATTTTCCATGAGTTGTGTCTAATACATCAGTTGTCACTTTCAATATTAGCCTGTTTTCCCCATCTGCTTTTCTGCTCTTGTTTTATAGAGTTCCTTTGCATCCCATTGAGAGTGCTCAATAGCTTTCTAAAATGTTTCTTTAGTTCCTGTAGTAAATCGTTTTCAGAGGTTTACTGTTCTTCTGAGTCTTGAAGACAATATTACATTTTTCTTCTTCTGCAATATGTTTTTCTAGGCCTTATGTTGGCTTTTTAAAAAAGTGCTTCATCTTCAAATGAGGGGAGATCTATCCAAATCCAGTATTTCCAAAAAATCAGGGTGTAAGAATTGTCAGTGGCTCCATTCTCTGCCCATGTGGATATTGGTTAAATCCCCTTCTCAGAGCTACTACTCAAGGGCAGGCTAATACAAATGGTTCCTAAGCCAATTCCTGGTAACTGTTATTTTCGCCTTTTTTGTAGCAGCCAAACCAGTATCCTAACTAACACACTTGAGTAATTCTCTTCTTTTTATTCTTATCTTAGCATCTTAGGCATGTAATCTCTGGCAACCTGCACAATTCTTCCCTGATATTCCCTGGTACTTGGAGACCCCAGATCAGGAAATCGCTCTTTTTTTATCCTTCATAGTTGCCCATGATTATGAAACTGAACAGTGGAATGTAGCATGAAACTGTGGGCCCTATAACCCAGTTTGTTACGGGCAGCCCTATTTCATCACCTAACTGCATAGTCCTTAAGCTTCCACTGTATGTAGCCCATGACATGCATCTAGGATTGGCCAGTTCAGAGAGTGCTATAGCTCCAGTATCCCCATCTCTCCTCTAGACGTCCATCATCAGATGCTCGAAAACTTGTTCCTGGGCATTCTATCTCATGAGTGTTTGGAGTCTGGAGCTATGAGAATTTCTCCAATCTGCTGGAAGTTGTTACACTGGTCTAAGACTTTGACAATAGTTCATCAAAACTTCAGTCCTTCACTCAGGAAACTTTATCACGCCAATGACCATCCCAGAAGTCTTTGTTGACAGAGGAGTTTCCTTATTTTTAATGTTTTTGCCTCCAGTACTGCCACTACAGCTGGACCAGTTGTACAGTGCATAACCTGCACAACCATACATGATGGCCCTGATCTCCTTCCTGTCTAAAAGTAGTGAAAAACAATGGCTTCATCTACATGGACTTTTAAAAAATTTGGGATCGATTTGTTGGTACAATAGCTAACAGTCACTGACATGATCTTTCCCAAATCATATTCAAAGAGTATCAGAAAAAGTTGAAACTTGACAACTCCAAAAAGTAGAATTGACATTTAATCTATTGATAGAAATCTAAACAAAATCCCTACTGTCAACAAAGCCAATGGAACCAGTTTGAAAAACACAATCAGGAGCTCATCCCTTGAAACAGAGAAAGGCACCTTCTGAAACTAGAAGAGGCACCATTCATATCAAAGTATATGTGCCAGGATGCTAGACCATGTGGCTACAGAGCACCCATCCTGTGGGAAACACGTGCAGACAATCCTGACCCCCAGTGCAGAAGCATGGCCATATCCTCAGCAGAAAGCTCAATAGCTAGCTCTCTTTTACTTGAATGCTGCTTTTTGAGATCCTGTTTTCTCCCCCAACTCACACAACTCTACTCAGAAGACTGAAATCCCCCCAAAATAAATGAGCATAAAGTGGGGGTTTCAAAGAAGGAGTGGAGGAAATAGACTGTGACCATTTGTATCTTTGGACATGTAAATTAAATTAAAAGTTAAAGCAAAATTCTAGATGAGAAGGAGAAAAAGTGCCCCGAAACATATTAGGGACAATGATTTTTCACCTACTGCATCTCAAAAGAGTTAGGTAGTGAGAGTGAGAGAAAATTCTATTTCAGCCTTACAGAAATACCAGGGATAAGAACAGGGGTGATATTAAACATATTTAACAACAGGCATGGCATGGGCATGGATCATGCAAAAGAAAGGGCAGCAATTAATGCTATGACTTTACCAGTGAGCACCACCTCAGAATAGTCTGGAGGAGAGCTTCTTAGACACTCAGGGCTGGCCTAGGAGCTACCTCCGGTTGAAGCTCCCAAGGCTCTGATCAATGGGAACTTGATCCAAGTTATCCTAGCCTGGGTACATATGTTTCAGTCCCTTTGCCAGTCTCTTCCTTAACCTATGTCTTGCCTCAATGATTCTTTGCCTTGGTGTGCCAAAGATGGCCTGTCATCACCACACAATCCTTTCTCCCTTTCTTCTAGGTATAGAAGTCACAGAAGTTGGGAATATGGTATCCAGTTAAAGATTATATTTCCCAGCCTGCTGTGCAGCCATGTGTGATCACATTGATGGGTTGTTGCCAATGGGATGTGAGCCAAAGTTGTTTGTGCAATTTCTGGATCATGACCTGAAAAGATGTGCAATATGCCTTCCTCTTACCTCTTTCTACCATCTTACTACCATTTCGCCTCACTTGTCTATAAGAAGGAATCCAAACGCCAAGAACATCAGAGCAACTATACAGGGGGAACTTTGTTCTGTTAGTATGTGGAGCTACCATATCCTTCTCCCATCTCATATGCCACCATTAAGAATATATTCTTTCAGGTCCTCTGCTCTCCCTAACTGTAGCAAGGAGATTTCAGCATATAAATGCTACCCAATTAAAGCAGATACACATATCATACTCTATTTGGCAAAAATGAACTTTAATGTGCACATGAATCACGTGAGGGGGTTGTTAAAATGCAGATTCTGTTTCAGTAGGTCTGGGCTGGGGGCTGAAATGCAGCATTTCTAGCACACTGTAATGCCAAGGAAGCAGGCCCAGCTACACTTTGAGTAGCAAGGATCTAAAGCACTGAACCTGGCTCCCAAGAAGTCCCTGCCATCACTCGCTTTCCAGTCTGCAGATCCTTCTGGGTCGTTGAACCTGTAGTGTGCCTTGCCTTCTTTCCCTTCTCCTGTCAAAGACCTGTCAAAGATGATGGTTCTTTCTGGTGTGGTTCCGGGTCTCCGTGGATTGGCTTCTGCATGAAGCTGCTGACTAGGTGTTGTCTTGGGAGAAGGCCAGTCTCTCAGGCAGAACCAAAGGTGTGTCCCTCTGTGTGGCACCAGCCTGTAGGCAGTCCTAGAGCTCAGCAGGGAGCATCAGAGAAGCTCCCCTCCCCCTACCCCCACCTCAGTCTAAAGTCTTTATCTAACCACTCTCCCCTCAGTGAAGCCTTTCGGGCCATTTTCTCTAAATTTGCAGTCCCACCCTGGCATTTCCACGCTTTATTTTCCTGCCTTCCCCCTGCTTACAGAATTTATTCCCATCTGACATACTAGGCATTTTTAGTGTTTATTTTATTTATCATCTGTCTTTTCCCACTGGAATTTAAGCTACAGTATATACTTATTGAGTGGATGAATGACAGGCAGGAGACACTCAGTAAACACAGAAAAAGGGATGCCCACAGGCAGGTGATGCACATTGCAAACATGTATCAGCTGGGAGTAGAGACCCAAGATGAGACTGCTGCCTCTCTGGGGAACTAGGCAGGCTACCGAGGCAGATTCTCATATACTTCAAATAATGCTGTGATCTTGTAGGTAAGGCTAGATCTCAGAAAATCCTGCTACTAGCCCTCTACCACTATTGCTGATCTGTATTTATGAAAATCCTTTATTGTGGCAGACATCATCCTCCCAGCTACTCTGTAGGGCAGCTATGATTATCCCATTTAACAGATGAAGATACTGAGGCTAAGAGTTTATGTATTTGACCAAAAAGCACAGTTGGGATCTAAATCCAGTTCTGATTAACTCAAAAGCAGGAGGCTTTTTTAAAAATTCAGTTTTATTGAGATTTATTCACATATCATACAATCATCTGTGGTGTACAATCAACTGTTCACAGTACCATCATATAGCTGTGCATTCATCACCCCAATCTATTTTTTGAACATTTTCCTTATGCCAGAAAAAGTAAAAATAAGAATAAAAAATAAAAGTAAAAAAGAACACCCAAATCATCCCCCTCACCCTATTTTTCATTTAGTTTTTGTCCCCATTTTTCTACTCATCTGTCCATGCACTGGATAAAGGGTGTGTGATCCACAAGGTTTTCACAGTCACACTGTCACCCCTTGTAAGGTACATTGTTATACAGTTGTCTTCAAGAGTCAAGGCTACTGGATTGGAGTTTGATAGTTTCAGGTATTTACTTCTAGCTATTCCAATACATTAAAACTTAAAAATGGTTATCTATATAGTACATAAGAATGCCTACCAGAGTGACCTCTCAACTCTATTTGAAATCTCTCAGCCACTGAAACTTTATTCTGTTTCATTTCACAACCCCCTTTTGGTCAAAAAGATGTTCTAATCGCACGATGTCAGGTCCAGATTCATCCTCGGGAGTCATATCCTGCATTGCCAGGGAGATTTACACCCCTGGGAGTCAGGTCGCATGTAGGGGGGAGGGCGGTGGGTTCACCTGCCTAGTTGACTTAGCTAGAGAGAGAGGGCCACATCTGAGCAACAAAGAGGTACTCAGGGGGAGACTCTTAGGCACAATTATAAGCAGGTTTAGCCTTTCCTTTGCAGTAACAGTCTTCCCAAGGGCAAGTCCCATGATAGAGGGCTCAGCATATCAAACCTCCAGTCCTCAATGTTTGTGAGAACATCAGCAACAATCAGGTGAGGAAGTCTGTCACTTTGGTATTTTCCCCCAGCTCCTGAGGGGGGCCAGCAGGAAGGTTTTGACGTAGGAGTCCCAGAGTGGAGCTGGGTCTGCAGGTGGAGGTCAAATGGCCCCAGTTTTCAGAGAGGAAGTCTGCAGAGGCTGTGGACCAGGCAATGTACACACCTTCCTCAATTCTCTTCCCAAGGATCCCATGTCTTCTCACCCCTTCCCTGTTGACTAGCAATGGGCCCTTCTCCACAAGATGCTCCTTCAGGACATTGCCCACTCACCTGATCCCCAGAGGCAGGGCTCTACCTTGCTTGTGTGAAACAGATTATTCTGATGACATCCACCTCCCCACCCCACCTTTGATGCTCTCAACTCTGTTTCCCAGCAACACCAGAAGGCTGGGCCCTCCTGATAGGCCTTTCTCCTTATAATCCTTACCTGAGATCACAACAAACACAAGCACGGGTAGACCAAGAGGCCCTCACACGCCCTGCGCACCCCCTCATGCTTCCCAATACTTCAGGCCAAATATTTAACACAAAACCCAGCAGGGGCTTCCATTCTGGAGACACCCCTTCATCCACAGTTCCTTCAGGTGTCAGTGAACATTTCACCTCACAGGCAGAAAGCACAGGGCACTGCCCTGCTAAGGGAATCTGAGCTTATGAGTGAAGGAAGGGAATTTCATCAACATTCACTCCCATTCAATTCCACCAGCCTTCCTCGAGAAACTGCCAGCCAGTTCAGGATTCCCACCTCTGGGAGGTTGAGGAAAGGCGGGGAGGGAGGGAGTCTTTTAAGCTGAGGGAAGGATTTCTGGTGTCTGCTTTGCTGCCTGCCCCCAGGCTGTTATTAAAGCTTGCACATGTCCTCAAACAGAACTCCACACCTGTGACTTGCCACCTTCTGACCAGTAAGTGTTCTGCCTCCATTATGAAAGTGTCTCTGCAATTACAGCGACAGGTGCAGAGTGCCTGAGAGATGCCCCACGCAGCCCCTGGACAGTCTCACTCTTGCCCTTCCTGTGAGTGACACCTAAGCATGCTCTGTATTTAGACAGCACCTTTCTTGGAGGAACTCAAGTGGCCTTCAAGACATCATTTCGTTAATTCTCCCGATAGCCTTTTCAGGCAGACCAGGAACAAGTATCCTTTGCCTGCCCTGTCACATTTCCAGAGGAGGGAACTGAGGACCATAGAAATTAAGGTCAAATGATAAGCCCTCAACAGAGCTGGTGATAAAACCTGGTCTCCCAACTGCTATCCAGTGGGCTGCCAATTCATCCCTCCCTGATAGCCTGAACATGAGATTTTTGTTTCTGCACCAGAGGATTTTTTAAAATTAAAGATGAATTTGCCCATCTTCATAGAGGAGACAGAGAAGCCAGCATAAATAAAAAGACCCACAAAGAAAATTCAGGTTTTAATGTAAATGAGAAGCAAAGTGGAGATTGGGGGTAGGCAGAGAGGTGGGCTGGGGAGGCTCTAAAGCTGGGAACTGCTGAGGTCTCAGTTGATCCTAACACCTGAAAGCGAGGGTGTGTGCTCTTTACCAGGCGTAAAACACAATGAATGATGTTCCAGGATTCATATGCAAGGATTGATGCCTCGTTTATTCTTTAGGGTTCATTGGTTTTTGAAATATTCAAATCACAGACAGATGGGCAAACAGCCCTCATTGGCTGTGGTTTATGGTTCTGCTTTTTTGGATGTGGCTGCTCAGATGCCCAGGGTGTTACTAAACAAGGAATAGGGGATAGCATTGAATAGAATAAAGGTAATGGCAGTAGCTGAGACTTATCAATCACTTACCCTGAGACAGCATGACCATTCATGTGTATTATCATATTTAATCTTCCCACCAACCTTGTGAGGTCCTATTTTCATCCCCATTTTACTTTTGAGAAATCTGAGGCTTAAAGAATAAGCTAATGGTTTCAATGTGGTTAGCCTGACATTTCCTCTAACATTCCCAGAATCCTTAAATGTTTCTGCAAGGAAAAACTGATCAATTGCTACAGGAGATAGTTCCCTGATGGTATTGGAATTTTCTATTCCTAAGAGAGCAAGTGAAATGTCAGATTAGAAGCCAATCCAGAGAAGCATTGTTCTGGTTTGCTAATGCTGCCATTATGCAACATACCCGGAATGAATTGGCTTTTATAAAGGGGGTTTATTTGGTTACAAGTTACAGTCCTAAGGCCATAAAAGTGTCCAAACTAAGGCATCAACAATAGGATATCTTCACTGAAGAACGGTCAATGGCATTTTCCAAAATGTCTCTGAGTCTCTCTTAGCTTCTTCAGCTCCTGTGCATCCAACTAGGGGTCTTCTTTTAGTTTCCCCAGAGCAAACTCCAGGCTAGCATCTCCAAATGTCTCCAAACATCTCCAAGTGTCAGCATCAGTGTCAGCTCTTAGCTTCTCTCCAAAATGTCTCTCTCAGCTGCTCTGAGCTCCTTCTGATTGTGAGCTCTTTTATAGGACACCAGTGATTAAATCAAGACCCACCCTGAATGGGTGGAGCCTATATCTCTGTAGAAATAATTTAATCAAATATGGCCCACAGTTGATTGAGTCACATCTCCATGAAAACACTAATACCTTATCAACAGTAACACGTCTGCCCCCACAAGACTGTATTAAAGAATATGGCTTTTGTGGGACATAGCATATCCAAACTGGCACAAGCATAATTTGGAAACAATCAACCAAATGCAAATTTGAAACTTTTAGATATGTTTCATTAAGGTCCAGCATAAACCAATTTTCCTTTAGTCTCTTGTAAAATAAGCTTTCAACCAAATGATACATATGATATTTTAGAAAGAAATATACAGTAGTTAGACTGGAAACCCGTTGAGGGTAGGGACAGTAACTTTTATACCTTCCAGGACAGGTACTCACCTTTCCCCTGCTCTGCACCTTCAAGGGATTATGAGTTGGGTGCACTGTAAAGGCAATTTGAGTGAATGGCCAGACCATTAGGTTAGAAATCAGGAGACCTTGGGTAAGTCACTTAACTTTTCTGGGCCTCAGTTTCTACATCTTTAAAGTGAGGGTTCTGACAAAATATTCCATGACTCTGAGAGCCTATTCCAGGGTTCAGAAAATATTTATTGCTGCCGCTAAGCATCAAGAGAACAAGTGAGGCCCCGTTTATGTAACACCCCTCTATTGGTTCCTTCCATGCATTTCACAGAATCTCTTTGCTGCTTTACTGACTATTAATAAAGCCAGAGACAAGTAAAATGGACATGTTTACCATCACTCTTCCTTGACAGACCTAAAGCTTCATGAAGTCAGGGACTCTGTCTGTTTTGCAACTATTCAATAAATATTTGTGAAAGAATAAACGAGTGAATAAATGAACACAGGAACACCTTTGGGAAGTCAAGGGAGGAGATACCTTTGATTACAAAGGATGCAAAACCTTTCTTAAAGAAGAGAGCTCTTTTAAAATTTCCTTTGACTTAGAAAGTAAATAGAGAAATATGGATAAGTAAGATACCAAGGGAATACAAATGGCCAATGAAAATATGAAAATTTGCTTAACTTCTAGTAAACTGGGAACCATAAATGAAAACATTGAATTAGCAAAATAGAAAGATACGATCCAGTGATGGGGAAGATGCTGTTGGTAGAGACATAAATTGGTAAAGGCTGTGGAGGACAAGTTGATGTTCTCTCAAAGTTAAATGTGAATACCATTTGGTCCATAGATTCCTCTTCTGAACATCTATTCTATGGGAATATTTACCTGTACTCGGAGATGGATGTATACGGAGGATGTTCATTACAGCATTTTATGTAATAGTGAAAAATTGGGCAGAACCTAAATGCCCAGTAGGGGGTTGTAGTAGTCAGAATGTTCTAGGTTATGCTGCTGAGGTTAAAAAAAAAACAACTCAGTAGTTTAATACAGCAAAGTGTAAGTTCACTCACTACCAGGTTATTCTAGATCCAGTCATCCCTTGGGAAACTCTCCTTCATATTGAGATTCAGCAATGCAGGCTGTCTTATCTCGTGGCTTCATCATCTCAACAGAAGGGACTTTTCCTTTGGGGCAGTGGATAGAATGCTGGAAGGTCTCACATCTGCAATGAAATACTTCAGCCCAGAAGTGATACAGGTCACTTCTTCTCTTAATCCATTGGCTACATAACTGGAATAGAGCAGGAAATACAATCCTCGCATGTGCCTAGAAGAGAGAAGTACTAGATATGGAGGAGCACTAGAAGTCTCTTCCCGAGAAATTGATTAAATGGTACATCTGTGGTGTGCAATAAATACTACACAGCCATAAAAAACATTAGGTAGGTCTATATTTAGTGATTTTGAAAGATTTTTGAACTTCAAGACTTTAATAAGTGAATGTCTTAAACAATTTGATCTCTGTAAAAAAAAAAAATAAAGTATGTTTGGCTACATTTATATGTATATAAATACATAGCAAAAGGTCTAGAAGGATGCACCAGGCAGTCAGTGGTTAGCTCTGAGCAAAAGAGTTGGATTGGAGAAAGGACTCAGATTGAAGGGATCTTTCCAGTTTCACTTGGATATAAATTCTTCTGCATTGTTCCTCTCTTTTACAATGAGATTGCATTCATAAATTTATCATAGATTAAAACTGCTTTTATACTTTTTTCCGAAAAGTAAGTAAATACATCTGGGAACCTCTCCTCCCTGGGAGCCCTTGAAAAGGCTTTGAAAAAATTTTCTTCCCCCAAAATGCAAATATATCAATTTGAACAAATTAGTTACCTGTAGTTGCTTACCACAGTCAGAGGCTCTGAGGCATAGGTAGTACTTAGAATAAATTAGTCTTGGGTCTACTCCCTGGAAACAGATTCTGAGACTCTATGATTTGTTGGCAAATGATCACTGGGGAGTGCTGCCTGTCAGGAACAACTATGAAGGCTGGCAGAAGCAGAACTGGGCAGAGAGAGAGGTTGAATTGCCTTGCATTTGCAACAGTGACCTCAGCTAATGCTACTGGGGACTCTGCACCTCTAGTGGCCCTTCAGAATTGTTCCACCTGGAAGCAAGGTCCCCTCCCCCATCCAGCAGGAGTTAGATGAGGCTGTCCCAGAGTGGTAGAGGGGGTGACATTTGCCAAGGGCATCCCAGAGTGTAAGTGACCTGACAATTCTCAGCTGCCAATACTACCAACAGCTGGGACAATGAGTGTCCCACCTTGAAGGGAGATTTGGCAGTTCACTAGGGATCCCACTACTGTTAGTGGTAGTTGAACTAAAAGCATGGCAAAAGCATGGTGAGAGCATGGCCTGGGGAAGCAGGAATCTGGGTCTTACCCAGCACAGTGACTAACTATTGAATGAATGAATGGATGGTAGTGGTTTTGGCCCAGGCCCATGGAATCCTGAGGCACCTGCAAAAGTGGTTCATGGTCCAGGATCCCTAAGGCTGAATCTTCATGCAATTCAGAAGCAACTCAAGTTGCCTCTGGACCTCAGATTTGGTGGAGCTCATCCTGTTGTTTCCAACTAATCTCACAGGTGTAGAAAGAGCACCAGGACCCTGGAGACTTCAGGGAGGCTGATAACCTAGACTGTGGATCATCCATACTTCCAGCTTCTCCTTTTTCTGCCTTCCATCTGCCCCATCTGGCCATTTCTCTGTTCCTCAGCACCCTTCTCTGAGGGCATGCAGGAGAAAAGGGAGGTGTTCTGGTTTGCTAGAGCTGCCACTATGCAAAATACCAGAAATGGATTGGCTTTTATAAAGGGGATTTATTAGGTTACAAATTTATAGTCCTAAGACCATAAAAGTCTTCAAACAAGGGCATCAACAAAATGATACGTTCACTGAAGAACAGCTGATGGCATCCAGAACTCCTCTGTCAGATGGGAAGACACATGGCTGGCATATGCTTTCCCTTGCTCCTGGGTTCTGGTTTCAAAATGGCTTTCTCCAGAATGTCTCTGGGTCTCTCTTAGCTCATCTCTCTCAGCTCCTGTGCATTCATGCTTCTTTCTCCCAGGATGTTTATCTCTAAATGTCTGGGAATCCTCTCTTAGTTTCTCCAGGGCAAACTCTTGAATTCATCTCTAAGCTTAGCATCTGTTCTAGTTTGCTAATGCTGCAGAATGCAAAACACCAGAGATGGACTGGCTTTTATAAAAAGGGGATTTATTTGGCTATACAGTTACAGTCTTAAGGCCATAAAGTGTCCAAGGTAACACATCAGTAATCAAGTACCTTCACTGGAGGATGGCAAATGGCGTCCGGAAAACCTCTGTTAGCTGGGAAGGCACGTGGCTGGCGTCTGCTCCAAAGTTCTGGTTTCAAAATGGCTTTCTCCCAGGACATTCTTCTCTAGCAAGCTTGCTCTTCTTCAAAACGTCACTCACAGCTGCACTCCGTTCAGTCTCTTTGAGTCAGCATGTTTTATATGGCTCCACTGATCAAGGCCCACCCTGAATGGGTGGGGTCACACCTCCATGGGAGTATCCCACCAAAGTCACCACCCACAGCTGGGTGGGGCACATTCCAAGCAAATCTAACCAGCACCAAAACGTCTGTCCCACAAGACCACAAAGATAATGGCATTTGGGGGACACAATACATTCAAACTGGCACATTCCGCCCCCTGGACCCCAAAATGACATTATCTTTCCAAATACAAAATACATTCATTTCATCACAATATCACAAAAACTTAAACCATTTCAGTAACAAAAGTTAAGTACAAAATCCCATCAAAATCAAATATAGGCGTGGTCAGTCCTAAGGCATACTTTTCCTTTAGCTTGGATCTGCGGACTTAGAACAAGTTATATGCTTCCAATATACAAAGGAGGGACATTCATAGGATAAACATTTCCATTCCCATAAGGAGAAAGAGTAAGGAAAACAGGGTTAACAGGACCAAAACAGTTCCTAAAACCTGCAGGACAAACTCCATTAGATTTCAAAGTCTGAGAGTCATTAACAGAATAACGTTGCATCCTTGGGGCTTGAGAGAGAGGGAGCCTAACTCTTCCTAAGGGCCTTTTCGGCAGCCCTTTCCCCTCCAAACACTTAGGTGAGTGCTCCAACATACCCACACATTGGGGAGACCACCTTCTTGGCCCCACCCTCTTCAAACATCGGGGCTGCTCCCGGATTCCCTTCCATCTCCGGGGCACACGCTCAACCCCTTCAGAACAGTGTGGTGGCAGCCAGGCTCTCCCCAATTCCCTGGGAATGTGCTCCACCCTCTTTGGGACCTCGGGTGGCAAAACTCTTCCAGAGCATCGAGGTGGAAGGCCCGCCCTCGACCTCCAGGGCAAACTCACCCTTTCCATGCATGTGGGCTGCTCCACTCTCCCAGCCTGAGACCTCTTGACTCCAGACCTCAACCTCCATGGCTCTGTCTCTGAAGAAATTTTTCCTTTAATTTTTTCCTTGTCTGTCTCCTCCAGTCCAGACCGGCAGCGGCTCTGTCTATAAAGTTCTCGCAAAAATTCTGTTGGCTTTGCATGAAGCACACAGGGGTCAAAGCCATCAGACAATAGGAGTTTCCACAAATCCTTTCTGGATAATTCCATCTCCAATCTTGGCTTGTACTGAAATGGCGGCTGGGTTCCATGTTTGGTTACATCCTCACATTGGGCTGTAGCTTCTGGGATTCCACCCCTTGGAAGCCTGCAATTTTCCAAGCCATCAGCTTCTGGTTTCTTTGAACCCAAGAGTTCAGTTCTAAGTTTATCTCTTTCTGCTAGCATTTTACTATAAGCTACAAGGAGAAGCCAGGGGACATCTTCCACATGTAGTCTGGAGATCTCCTCAGCTAAGTATTCCAGGTTGTTGCTTCCAGATTCTTCCTTCCATCTGACACCAGGACTCAATTTTGCCAAATTTTCTGCCACTTTAAAACAAGGATCGCCTTTCTTCCAGTTCACAACAACACATTGATCATCTCTGTTCAAGGCCTCGTCAGAAGTATCTTTAGAGTCCATATTTCCATAAACAACAGTCTCTTCAAAGCAGTTTTGGCCTTTTTTATCAAGCTCCTCACAACTCTTCCAGAAACTCCCCATTATCCATTTAAAAAGCCGTTCCAACATGTTTGGTGTTTGCAAAGTCAGCAGCAAAAGCACCCCACTTCTCTGGTACTAAAATCTGTTCTAGTTTGCTAATGCTGTGGAATGCAAAACACCAGAGATGGATTGGCTTTTATAAAAAGGGGGTTTATTTGGCTATACAGTTACAGTCTTAAGGCCATAAAGTGTCCAAGGTAACACATCAGTAATCAAGTACCTTCACTGGAGGATGGCAAATGGCGTCTGGAAAACCTCTGTTAGCTGGGAAGGCACGTGGCTGGCGTCTGCTCCAAAGTTCTGGTTTCAAAATGGCTTTCTCCCAGGACATTCTTCTCTAGCAAGCTTGCTCTTCTTCAAAACGTCACTCACAGCTGCACTCCGTTCAGTCTCTTTGAGTCAGCATGTTTTATATGGCTCCACTGATCAAGGCCCACCCTGAATGGGTGGGGTCACACCTCCATGGGAGTATCCCACCAAAGTCACCACCCACAGCTGGGTGGGGCACATTCCAAGCAAATCTAACCAGCACCAAAACGTCTGTCCCACAAGACCACAAAGATAATGGCATTTGGGGGACACAATACATTCAAACTGGCACAGCATCTCCAAGCATCCTTCTGTCTGCAACTCCAAGCATCTCTCAGTGTCAGCATCAGTGTCAGCTCTTAGCTTCTCTCCAAAATGTCCCTCTCAGCTGCTCTTGGGGCATTTTGTCCTCTCTTAGCTTCTCTGGAGCAAACTCTGGGCTAGCATCTCAAAGCATCAGCAAGCATCTGGGTCTGCTCCTTTTAGAGGACTCCAGTAAACTAATCAAGACCCATGCTGAATAGGTGGGGCCAAACCTCCATGGAAATAATCTAAAGTATCACCTACAGTTGGGTGAGTCACATCTCATGGAAATAATCAAATCTAAATATCCCACATAAGGGACATAATATATCCAAACCAGCATAGGAGGCAACAAATAGGTGCTGTGTTGCTAAAAGATGGCTCTGGAGAAAATATTACAGCCTATGAGGTGAGAGTTGAGGATGCATGAGTGCAACTTGCAAAACATACTACTATTGACTCTTAAGATGCCAGCCGACTGGCTATAATGGGTTGAAGCCCTTTGAATATTCTAGACCAGTGCTTCTCAAACTTCAATGTGCATACGAATCACCTGGGGAACTTGCTAAAATGCAGATCCTGGTGCATAAGGTCTGAGTTAGGGCCCAAGATTCTGCATTTCTATGAGCTTCCAGATGCACATGCTTCTGGACCATTGCCTCATGCAGACCATGCTTTGAGTAGCGAGGGCTTTAAAGAAGGAGATTATAGCCATGTCACTGATTTTGAGTCAACATTATATGTCACCATCACCCATGACTACTTACAGCCTGCTGGGCAGTGTGCTAAGTGTTCTACACACTTTTTTTCTCAATTAATCTTCAAAGAGCCCTCCAAAAGAAGCTATTGTTACCATCCCCATTTCACAGAAGGGGAAGCTAAGGCCGAGAGAGATAAAGTAACTGTCAGTATGTGGTGACGCCAGCACTCCAATTCAAGTCCATCAGAGCCCGGGTCATGAGTTCTTAACCACTCGACAAAAGAGCATAGCTTGCAAAGGAGAGGCTAGGCCTCCCTATAATTGTGCCTAAGAGCCTCCTCCCAAATGCCTCTTTGTTGCTCAGATGTGACCCTCTCTCTCTAGCTAAGCCAACTTGGCAGGTGAAATCACTTATGTGGGATCAGACACCCAGGGGAGTGAATCCCCCTGGCAATGTGGAATATGACTCCCGGGGAGGAATGTAGACCTGGCATGGTGGGACGGAGAGCATCTTCTTGACCAAAAGGGGAAATGAAAGGAAATGAAATAAGCTTCAGTGGCAGAGAGATTCTAAAAGGAGCCGAGAGGTCACTCTGGTGGGCACTGTTACACACAATATAGACAACCCTTTTTGGGTTCTAATGAATTGGGGGAGCTGGTGGTAGATAACTGAAACTATCAAACTACAACCCAGAACCCTTGAATCTCGAAGACAATTGTATAAAAATGTAGTTTATGAGGGGTGACAATGGGATTGGGAAAACCATAAGGACCACACTCCCCTTTGTCTAGTTTATGGATGGATGAGTAGAAAAATGGGGGAAGGAAAAAAACAAACAAACAAAGGCACCCAGTGTTCTTTTTTACTTTAATTGCTCTTTTTCACTTTGTTATTCTTGTTATTTTTGTGTGCGTGGTAATGAAGGTGTCAGGGATTGATTTTGGTGATGAATGCACAGCTGTGTAATGGTACTGTGAACAAGCCAATGTATGAATGTACGATTTGTTTTGTATGACTGCAGGGTATGTGAATATATCTCAATAAAATGAATATTAAAAAAAAAAAAAAAGCATAGCTTTGAGGCAACCTTTTCCCATGGTATGTTTTCTGGAAGAACTCGGGCTTGGCTCTAGCTTGCCGAGAAGAGAAAGGCACTGGAGTCTTGAATAGAAACATGCAGACTTTGCGTTGCATTGGGAGTGAAGATGAACCTGTCTCACCAAGAGGCCAATCTCGCCCGGCGGGCCGCCTGTGCTAAACTGCTCCCCCTGTGCCTTGAGCAGCGTCTCGGAGCGGAGGGCCAGGGCCCGCGCGGAGCCCCCCAGCCGGCTCCTGGCAGCAAGCCCCCCGCGAGGCGGCAGCCAAGCCGAGTCATCAACGGCGCGGCGCTGCTCCCGGGCCCTGGGGCGCCGCCTCCGCCGCACCCGCGTCCCCCGGGCTCAGCTGCACGCTCATTTCACACATGGCCGCTGCGTCCTCGTTCCAGGAGCTCAGCTGAAATATTGCTTAGCTCAGCCTTGAAATCCAAACTAAATTCACCCCCCTGGGCCAGCAAACACTTCCTCGCCAGATGCTCTTCCCCAGTCAGAGCTTGGGTAATGGGAGGTGACAGGCTGAGCGCCGGGACCTGGGGCGCGTGGCTGAGCCGCTGACAGCTGAGCGCGCTTCTCTTGGAAAGGCTTGGAATAGTGAAGGTGTGGAGCTGCGTTCCTGCAGTTCTCGAGAGGCACAGTCACAGGAGAGGGGTCCTCAGATGCTAGCTGGAAGGAGCAGGGCTTTGACTCTTTGGATGTCCTAATGCTCCGCTTTTTTTTTTTTTTTTTTTTTTTTTTTTTTCAGATGTTGGGAGTGGAGTGAGGAGGTGGAAGGGATCCGTTGCTGTGGGGAGCTCCTTTGGGCCCCTTAGCTTCATTGTCATAATCTACTTTGGCAAATCCTTGCAAAGTCATGCGAATTTTCTTGTGTTTGAAGGCAAATTGAAGTAATATTGGTGACAAAAAAAAAAAACCCCACATTTTCTAGACAAAATATTTTTCCATTTAGTCCCCACCCTACTGGCAGCCCATATGGCATCTTTCTGAGAATTAAAAAAAGTGCCCCTTCTGAGGCAGGGTAGCAAATAGGGCTAGCAGGATGAGCAAGTAGGACACAGCCAGACACAGGACTCCTAGCTTGGTGAGCACAGCAGGGCCTAGCTTTTGGCACCCATTTGTCCCCTCAGCTGGTACCTTTGTGCAGTGAACAACTGGTACAACCATACTAGGCAGATGACCTTCCTCCTTCCCGCCTTCCTTTTCTCATCAGTTGTTTCTTGAATGTCTCCTATGTGTTACCTGCTCCCTGGCCTTCCCCCCATGGCTCCCCACTGTGTAGGCACAAAAAATGCAATGTTATATAAGACACTGTCCCTGACTTCAAGTAGCTTACATTTCAGTGGGGGCAAGAGACTTGGACACAGATAAACTTCCAAGATTCCCATATTTAGAACTACCTGATTAATGCATATCTAAAGTCAAGGAACCTATCTAATTCATACAGAAATAACAGCCTGGGAACTTACCTCCTCACCATGTTGTAAGCACTCTGGTGTGCTGTCCTGGAAGGTCTTGGTAATGTCACTGGAAAACATTTGCTGTCAAGAATCCTGACTTCTCTCTAAGGTACATGGATGGTGTCAACAGAGAAGCAGCATTTGCTCTGCCAGCACCTAATGGGTTTGTGACAGCACATTTGGGAGGTTGAATTGCTCTGCTTTGTTGAGGGAGAGAAGTTTGAAGTGGAGGTGGAAGGGCTGGGAGGTGGGGGAAGAGACAGAATGGCAGCTCTATATGGAAGAAAGGCCAAATAAAATTCCCATAGGGATGAATTTTTAAGTGTATCTACTATGAGGGGAGGTAATAAAATCGTTATTTCATGATCCCCCCAAATTGTCGGTATGTTCCACTCATAACCCTGAACTGCCTGAGTAAGTGGAGGAGACCAAGAAAAACTCTGAATTTTGTATCTAAGTTGTCATGGGTCAAAACTGTAGGTGCAAACTGCTGAAGAAGCTGGAAAAGAGATCAGACTTCAATTAGAGATATGAATGAAACAGACTTGGTTAGGACTTAGGTAAATCAGAATACAGGATAAAGGATGATATTGACTATTTTAAAACTTCAACTTCTGTGTGAGACCAAAAGGAAGAGATGTTTATTTGGTATAAAATTTAACTTTTCTGTAGCGCACTATTTAATTTAACCTGTATGGTCAGATTATTTAAACAACATAATCACATGGAAACTTGAATAGGGAATGAGATCCTGTTATTCAGTACAGGTTAATGTTAATACCCCAATACATCCCAGAGTATTTTGGATAGAAAATAAAAAAGTATTTGCAAAGTCTCCTTGAGGGACTGGGGGAAAATGTGGAAATAAACTTCCCTACCTGGGGAATTCCTGATATTCTTGCAAGCATTAGGGAATTCCAATTTAATAAGGCAAGCCCTTGATCTTGGGGCTTGCCTTTGTGAAACTTATTCCTGCAAAGGAGAAGCTAAGCCTTCTTTTAATTATGCCTAAGGGTCACCCCCAGAGAACCTCTTTTGTTGCTCAGATGTGGCCTCTCTCTCTCAGCCAACTCTGCAAATAAACTCACTAACCAACCCCCTATGTGGGACATGACCCCCAGGAGTGTAAGTCTCCCTGGCAATGTGGGACATGACTCCCAGGGATGAGCCTGGCCCCAGCATTGTGGGATTGATAATGCCTTCTTGACCAAAAGGGGAAATAGAAGTGAAACAAAGTTTCAGTGGCTAAGAGATTTCAAATCCAGTCAAGAGGTCATTTTGGAGTATTCTTATGCATTATATGGGTATTTCTTTTTAGTTTCTAGAGTATTAGAAATAGCCAGAAGGAAATACCTGAAATCATCCTTGAAGATGATTGTATAACTATATAGCTTTTATCATGTGACCATGTGATTGTGAAAATCTTGTGACTGACACTCCATTTATCCAGTGTATGAGTAGATGAGTAATAAAATAAAGACAAAAAAATAATGGGAGGGGGGATAAAGGGTATGGGGTATTTTGGGTTTTATTTTTTATTTTTATTTCTTTTTTTGGAGTAGTGAAAATATTCTAAAATTCATTGTTGTGATGAATACACCACAGTATGATAGTACTGTGAGCCATTGATACTTTGGATGCATTATACGGTATGTGAATCTATCTCAATAAAATTCATTTAAAAAATGTAGGTGCTAGAAGCAAAGGAGACCATGAGGATATAAATCTGTGTGCATTCATGAAACACTTAGGGAAGTCTTTTGATCTCCCAGGCCATAGAAGAGGGATCCAAGGCAATTTCAGATGATTCTTGTGGAGCAGGAAGGTCACAGCCAACATTTAGGTTGTGGAATAATGTCATGTTTGTCATATTTTCAACTTGGGGTCACATTGAAATGCATACAAGAGCCAGGAAGGTAAAGGAATGAAGCAAGCTGGATGTGACACAGCAGGGATTGGTGGTGACTGTGGCAAGCTGCAGAGTACAGGGACATCAGGAGACAGCTGGCATTCAGCTCCAGCTGAGTGTTGCCTTGCAGGAATGGAAACCCTAGGTTGCCAGATATTCCACATTTTGAGAGAAACCAAAAGCACAGGTGTTTGTGGGAAAGACCCATTAAAAAAAAAAAGTTAACTAATTCAGAAAATATTTTTACACTTCATGGGTCAAACAAAAGTTATCTTCCTGCTGTATGTAGTTTCTGATTTAGAAGACAGAACAAATCAGGGACAGGATCCATTTTCAGAGCAAGTAATGAGATGAGGGACATTCTTAAGTGAGATATAGTAGGAAAAGCTCTGGCTCCTAAGACCTAAGATCAGGGTTTAAGGCTTTGCTTTGCTCCTAATTGTCTGTGTGGCCCCTGTGAAATAATTTACAGTTTCTGTGCCTTGGTTTCTCTATCCATTAGATAATACCTGATGATATTTCAGTTGGGGTTTCCCGTTATTGAGGGACCAGAAAGAAAGTTTAAGCAGTGAAGAAATAAGCCCTGGATATGTTTCAAAAAGTATTGAACTCATTGACATTTTTTTTTTTTTAATCATCATTTTATTGAGATATATTCACATACCACGCAGTCATACAAAACAAATTGTACTTTCAATTGTTTACAGTACCATTACATAGTTGTACATTCATCACCTAAATCAATCCCTGACACCTTCATTAGCACACACACAAAAATAACAAGAATAATAATTAGAGTGAAAAAGAGCAATTGAAGTAAAAAAGAACACTGGGTACCTTTGTCTGTTTGTTTCCTTCCCCTACTTTTCTACACATCCATCCATAAACTAGACAAAGTGGAGTTTGGTCCTTATGGCTTTCCCAATCCCATTGTCACCCCTCATAAGCTACATTTTTATACAACTGTCTTCGAGATTCATGGGTTCTGGGTTGTAGTTTGTCATTGACATTTATTGTGTGTCTGCAAGGTACACAGAATTGATCACGGAATTCTTGCTTACTCTGAAAAAGTAAACATAAACTCAAAAAGCACCTTAATTATTTTGCCCATCTGAGAACAATGCCTTCAAAGAAGTGGGAGAAGGGCCCCCTACAACAGGGAGCTATGTTTCTGACACTATCAGCAGGTAAGTTACAGTCTGCCAGTGATGATAAGAGAGCTGGCATATTTCCCATTCAGGCTGATGCTGCTCCAAGACAGGAATCTAACTGATGTTTGTTCAACAATACAAAGATATGTCATGGAATCTGTGGGGGTGTCCAATATCTTTTGTGAGCTTAGAGTCAAACCCTGGGGGAAGATATGTTACAGACTGTGGCAGATGTTCTGAGATTAAATGATGTTTCTCTGAAAATGTATGCAGCATGGTCTGCTGGTTTGCCTATTGGCAAACTGCCTCTTGTTACACCAAGAGTCCCCACCCCGTCCCCTAAGCCACTCTGAATAAGCAGAGTTATATCTAGGCTTTTGGGGCTTTATCTTGAACACCAGGACAGCCCCACACTCTTCAGAGATTTGGGGGTGGTAGTTGGGTCTAAAGATTCCAAAAGGATGCAATAGGAGAGGGGTGGCCTTGGAGGTGGGGCTGAATGGGTGGGTAGGGGGGTGCTGGGGAGAAGCAGTCACAAAGAATGTGTGGGCAAGAGAAGACCCAAACAGAGTACTGCAATTGAATAATTTTAAAGGCAGTACTGTTTATGGAACATTTCATTCTTGATAGCTACTGTCACATTCTAGTCATTAGACTGCATTTACTCTTGGATTGTAGAAATTACTTCCCATGGGAAAGGAAAGCAATTCCTTTTTCAAAGGATGCTTTGTTTTCTAGGAGAAGAAAGCAAAGCATATGACGGTGCAGGCGACTCTAGTCTATGTTTTCTGCTAAGTCAGCCTGGGTTCGTGTTCACTACTTTGCATGACCATATCAAGAAGCAACAAGAAAAAATGATGATGATGATGATGATGATGATGATAACTGCCATTTATTGAGCACTTTCTATGTGCCAAGCCCTGAGCTGAACATTTACATATATATTTCAATCAATCCCTAGATACTCTGGGTACTATCATTAGCCCTATTTTATAGATGAGGAAACTGAGGCTTAGAGAAGCTAAATAATTTTGCTTAATATGATCATACAGCTAGGGAGTCAAATCTGATCTCTCTGGCTCTGAAGCCCATTCTTATGATTACTGCTCCCTGAAGGTACTATATTTGATTGCAGAGTTCTTTGTCATTTCTGAAACAAAAGCTCTGCCAACAAGCATTGCAGGCATAAGGAGTGAATGAAGCAAATTGGAGTAATATACGTGGATTTCAGTTTTAATCTATTATGTCAATTAGGAGGAACCTACTCCCCTTCTGCTCTCTAGGCAGAGGCATCCAGCACTTAAAACATCTGCAAATTAAAGTGAGACAGCGCTGCTGTCCAAGAAAATGAGACCTCTAGCTCCTGCTCTCCGCCGCCGTGACCAGCCGAAATCCATTCTTGCCTCGTTAGCATTTATATAAGACCTCTAACTGTGGCACCAATATACTGGACCTCACTGCCCAGGGTATTCTCATTTTGATTAGTTACAGTCAAACCATAATACCTGGCTTCATTTCTTCCCTTCACACCTGATAGAATGCCAGGAGCTCCCTGGGTCCTTCCTAAGGCCTAGCATCAAGCCAAGATCCATCCCACCTGAGCAATAATGATTAATTAAATCCTTCCATCCTTCGTATTCCATTTTACAGCTTTCAAAGAGCATCACCACATTGTCTTGTTTGCAGTGATATAATTAGTCAATGGGGACTCAGTGAAAAATCTAATGTGCCCCTGCCCATTTCACAAAATGAGCTTCTCCTTTATCGTGAGAGGGATCAGTTCTTGGCTGGGATGCGAGACGGAAGACAGAGGGAAGTCACGCCTCCTCTCCCCATTCCCCGTCTCCTCTGGTGTTAGGAGAGAGTCCACGGAAGAAAACAAGGCAAGTGCCTGGGTGCCACTGGTGATGCAGCTTCTTAAGCCTCCACGGAGGCAACCCCTGCCCCAAGGTAGCTGAGGCTTTAAGTTTATTCCTCGGCGTAGCCAGCAGTCTGCCCTCATGGTGGGCACAGAGCCTTGGCCTCCTAGTCCTATCTTTCCCGTCCCTCTTCTGGACCCCTCTCATTTTGCCTGGATGTGACAATAGCAGCTACAAATGGCTCCACTGGGCATGTTTGCCATTGGCTAGCAGTCTTTCCTGGGACTCAGCACATGGGGCCATCCTGCCCATGGATCCTAACCCAATACCTCAGTTGGACACTGTGTTATCCTTACATAAAGGAAGAGAAAATGTTTTTTTTAAAGCTATACCTAGAGTGTGGTTCATGGTTCAGCCAAGTACAGTACTGAGCCTTTGGAGATGTTACAGGAAGCCAGAGTTGAGCTTGGGGATAGGGGCTGAAAGCTGTATTGCTCTGCAAAATGATTCTGGAAAGAAGTTTTCCAATTTGCTAAGGGCAGAGAAGAGGGAGGGAGTATAAAGCATAAATTATAGCGGGAGGCAATGCTGAACTTTGCAGTAATGGCCAAAGTGGTTTACAGAAATAGAAATTTGATATTTAACTTTTAGTTGCTTGTAGTGCTGTGATGTGAAGCCCCTGTCTCCCCAAATTTTCAATGAAGTCTGATTTATATACATATGCCCCAAGTGAGTTGTTTTGTGCAGAAATTCAGGAAATAGAGAAAAATGTCACAGGAAGCAGAGGGAACAAAAAATCCCAGGTGTGAGATGCAACAGGGGCAGAGTTTGAATGGAACCAGAGTTTACATGAATTATAGAACTCTTTTTGGCATGGGATGGGGAATGGATATGAGATAGAGGCTTAATGGTGACATCTGGGGTATACCCATCATATTCCTGTGAGGTGGGCAGGGCAAGTAGTATTATATCCCCATTTTTCAGATGAGAAAACCAAGATTCAGACAGGCTGCAATACTTGCCCAATGTCACACACCTACCAATTAGGGAAGCCTAAATTAGAGGGCAAAACTCTGATCTATTCCTAAAAATGTTCCTAACCATTATTTGCTAGCTAAAAGGCAACCAGCAAAAATAATCTAAGGCAAATAAACACCTTGCATGTACTTTGATATAACTCATTACATCACCAACCTTGTCCTGATTCCACTATAAACTTCACTATTGTTAAGACCTAGAGAAGGAGGGAGGCAAGGGTAATTTTGATGCAAGGAACATTGCTGGAGCAGAAAAACTAGTGTAGGAAGTCACAGCAGCAAACATTGTATGGGTGGGCAAAGGGTGGGAAACTGAATGCAGCAAGAGGATAATCTGCCTCAATCAGACCTGAGCTAAAACCACATGGGATCAGGAGTTCTTATAGATCCTGTCTTCTCCACGTGTTAGGGAGGTAGGGAGAGAGATCCCAACCCCTCTACATTTTTTCCTCTGCAGAAATACCACTAGGATCCTTCCCATTTGACACAATACTTCATCTGATGACCTGCCTGGGAATGTAACCTTCATTTCTGCCTTGTGACCTTCTTCTCCATTGACTGTTTGCTGCCTTCTGCAGCCCCGTGATTTGGACTGGTTGCTTAGTCTTCTCACCACCAAGTACCCATGTCCTGGGCTGGGTTCCTTGGGGGCACTTGATTACTGGGTAATTGCTAGTTGATTCATTGACGTTTTCACCACGAAACTTGTGATTCTCACATGATTCTAAACCAGTTGAACTCATATCATCTGTCATTTGCAGGTGGCCTTGTGGGCTCATTTCTTCCAGCTGCATGCTTGGGTAAGTCAGCATGGTGCTGTCTCCTGATGGCCTCCGTCCCTGGGGCTGTCCCTGAGGGCTTCATTTCCTGGGGCTGTTCTTAAATACTTCTCTCTCTGGGGCTGCTCCTAGAACTCTACCTGATGCTGAAAAGAAGTAGAGCTGCCAAGCCCTAGAATTATAGGACAGAGAAGCCAGGAACCTCTGAGCTGGAAGAGGTCTTAGTGGTGGGGTGATCATACATCTGTTTGTCTGGGATGGTCACCCTATAGTCTGTTGTCTCACTGTAATTATTAATAGCACCTCCTTTCCCATCTCAAAAGCCTCCTAGCGTGGCTGATAAATTATGTATATTCACCCTACTTTTGTGATCATCTAAAGTGGTTTTCAAGCTTTTGCTTAGCTTTGAAGACCTTTTCTTCAAACTGATATTTACTCCTGGTGCCTGATAGATGAAACAGAAAAAAGGGGAGCTGTTCCAGCTGTCCCACACCCCACTGCTGTGGCAGCCCTCCCCCAGCCCATGGAAGTCTTACAGCTTGATGTATCACAGTTTGATTCTCACTAATTTAATTTTACAGATGAAGAATGGAGGCCCATGGTAAAGGGACTATGTAAGTTCACACTGTTAGTGGAAAAGCTGAGCTGGAACCCCAATATCTAGTCTCTAAAGCAATTTCGCCCCCATGCTCTCTCCTTCCAATTTGCCAAATGGTCTTAAAACTGAGTGGCCAGATGCCGAATTTTGTGCTAGTTCTCTCCCTCTCTCTCCCTCTCTCTCCCTCTCTCTCTCTGTCTGTCTCTCTTTCTCTCTCTATGTATGTATGTATATATGTGTGTGCATATATATATGTATATATATAGGCATCTCTTTTATGAAATTTCTACCATGGGAAAAATGGCCAGGCAGTTAAAAATCATCCTATTCACACTTGAGAAGCCCACAGGCCACAAAGCAGAACAGGGAAGTTGCTTTGTGCTGAGGTAACCAGTATGAATTGTGTACAGTATATATTATTAAAGTAAACAGTGCCTGGGGACGAATGCCTTTCGTAGAGACTGTATCCTTGAAAATATTTGGATGGACTTCATTAAGGCCAACAAGCAGCTCTTAAAAAAGTCAAACAGGAAGCCAACCTCAGGCCACAGCATAAAATAAACACTCATGCCTCCCAGATCCTGGGGAGCACAGAGCCTTCCCTTTGTCTTAGCTTCTCATTGTGGACAACTGTTGGCCAGTCTAAACTGAAACACTGAAACAATGCCCTGTCTTGGAGGCACACAGCCTCTCCAAGCCTCTAGGCATTAAATAGCCACTCACCTTCCCCTCTACCTTCTGCTCCCACGTGCCCTCACCTGGAGCCGAGCCAGCCAGTTCCAACTTGAACCCTGTGCAGGGAAAGCAAATACTAAATGCAAATCAGAAAGTGAAGCAACCATTTTATGGCCCAGGGAAGGCAAACAGCAAACAAAGTCATATAGAAGGCAGTGAGCCTGTGGCAACTTCCGGTTAATTGGAGGGCAGGGTTTTGTTTTTCATTTTCTCCTCGTCTAAGTTTGATCCAGGCAGGCACTGACAGTTTTTCAGGGGAATTAGTGCTTATGACACTGGCCCACACAAACCAATTTGGCCACAGTCAGAAAGCAATCGTTTTGCATCTCTTTGTGTAGGAAAGAAAACAGCCAGACAAAGGCGGGGCCCGGTACCAGGTGCCCTTGCCCTCCTCACCTGCTGACTTAGAGTATTTGCATAGCTGGGATTCTGAGGAAACACCCCAGTCCCTCAGTGCAGTTCTGGGTAATCTATGCAAAGTATGTTTCCCCAGTTCTGAGGCAGAGAGAACAGAGTACTTTATATTAAAAACAATATAGTAATAAGAAAATCTAACGTTTATTGAGCCCATACTCTGTGCTCATTTATCTAACTCAATCCTCATGCAAAAAAAAAACCCTCATCTGCTGGAAACAATGATTATCCCTGTTTCAGAGATGAGGAAACGAGCTTGATAAAGATTAAGCAGCTTCCCCCATCAGTGAGGAGGTGGTGGGGTGAGAATTCAAACCGGGCAGCCCAGGGCCAGTCCTGCCCCTTAATAACAACCCAACCCAGCTTTTCCTGGGAAACACCTCAGTGGGGGGCCTCTTAACTTTACTGAGCATTCAGATCACCTGGAGATCTTTGTCAAAATCCAAGTTCTGATTCAGGAGTTGTGAGGTGGGCCCAGACCCTGCATTTCTATGTGATACCAGTGCGGAGGTCCTGTGAAGGCTCTAGGGTAGTGGTTGGCAAATTTCTTCTGGAAAGGGTGAGATAGTAAATATTTTAGACTTTGCCATCCACATGCAGTCCCTGTCACATTTTCTTCTTTGCATTTTTAAACAATACTTTAAAAACGTAAAAACCACTGTATTTGGCCAAGCGGTAGTTTGCTGCTCTGTGACCCAGAGCACTATGGGTAGAGAGGAAGTCATTAGGCTGATGGGCCCAGGCGAGGACCATGTCCAGTCTGAGTGTATGAGATTCAGTTCTGTGATTCTCCAAGTACATTTGGTCTTCAAGATAGTAAGATTCTAGACAGGCCACCTCCCCGGCAGCCAGTTTTGGTTACAGAGAAGAGGGAGTTGAGTTGTTCTGGGGGTCAGAAGAAAGCCACTGGGGCCAGGACTCCAAGAACTGCAAGGGAAAGCTGGAGCAGGACTCGGGGACCGCCAGTTTGGGGGGGCTGGGTGAGGGGTTTTTGCACACAAGACTGAGTTCTTCACATTGTGCCGTCATCAAGCCGGGGTGGAAATTGACCAAGGAGGCTACGGGGGTGGGTGGGAGGTCTTTGACTCTGTAGTCTAAGATCCCATGATCCTAACATGCAAGGCTAACTTGATGCTGACATGAGATAATCTGCATAGACATGATCTTAAGTTCCTCAAGTTTATCAGCAACCTCATCTCTGAGCAACTGCTGCCTCAGCCTCTTTATCTCTTGGCCCATCCAGGGAAAGGGAGGCTGAAATTCTTTCAAAGATGTACAGTCATCTCCCCAACCTCACCCCCACCTCTTCCCGGCTGCTCGGGGAAAGGGGAAATAGCCCTAAATCCAGACTGAGAAGTTGTAAGTGAGGGACCTGCTCCAACTCGTGGGAAGCCCTGTCACTTTTTCATCTTTCTCCTAACTTAAGAATGAGATGACATCATTTCACTTCTAGGAATGCATTCTATAGAAATAATTATGGATATAAAGAAAGACATTTTCCCCTCAGGTGGATAGGGTTGAGTTATTGCCACTCCTCTGTGCCTTAATAGTCCTTGCAAGGCTCCTGTCTGGTTTTATTGTTTCCCTTTTATCCCCACTCCTTCCTCTCACTTCCCTTCCTTTGCCATAAGCAATCTTGCTATTGTATCTGAAGCACATCTTTTTGTTTGTAGGGACTCTTACAAAATGCCTGTGGTTTTGTGGGTGTATATATAGATTTTAATTTATTTAGCTGAGGTATTGTAGATATAGCTTATTCTCTTTCTTGCTTCTTCACTCCTCACCAGGTTTTTAAGATCTAGCCACTTTGTGCAATCACATTCTGCCTTTCCATTTCTCTGTTAATGTTCACTGAGTTTGCCCCCAACTCCTCTTCACCAGCTACAATGCTGTGATGAAAATTCTCATGTGTTTTCCTTTATGTCCATGGGGGAGCATTTCCTTGTGGTATATATGCAGGGGTGAAATTGCTGGGTCCTGGAGTATGTATTTATTTAATTTGACTCAATAGTGTCAGATGATTCTCCAGGAAAACTGTATCAGTCCACACTCTCACCACCAATGCCCCAGGGTTGCTATCCCCACAACTCTCTGGAGACTTGACATTAACCTTCTAATTTTTACTGGTCTAATAGTTGGAAAATGATAGCTCATTGTTGTTTTAATTTGTACTTCTTTGATTACTAATGAGTTTGAGCATCTCTGCATATGCTTATTTGTCCTTTGGGTTTTCTTTTTTTGTTAACTGCCTGTTTCTGTTGTCTATTTCCTCATTGCTATTGCTGATTTTTATCTTGAGTTGAAAGAATTTTCTAGAATATAGACCCTTGTAAGTCTTAAGTGTTATCAATATCCTCTCCCAGTCTGTTTGTACTTCGTTCAAGGTGTCTTTTGTTGAACAGAAATCTTTAAAATTGATATCATTAAATTGATCAATTTTTAACTTCATGGCTTATACTTTTTCCAGTTTTGCACACAAAATCCATCCATGGTCCCAGGTCACAAAGACATTCTCCTTCATTTTCTTTTATTAATTGCATGATTTTACATATCACATTTTAGCCATCCCCAAAATCCCTAGGATTTTTCTTTTCATATAGTAAGGCAGTTTTCTCAATACTACCAATTTAGCACTTCTTTCTTTTGTCATTGATTTGTGGGATCACTTTATTGTATATTAAGTTCCCATCTATAAACAGGTCTGTCTCTGAGCTGTAGCAAAGGTTTAGTGTCGGCGATATTAATTGTAACATTATTGTTAAAAACAAAAGTAGATAGAAGGGGCAAGATGGTGACATAGAGAGGTGTAGAATTTAGTTAGTCCCCTGGAGTAATTAATAAACAACCAGGAACAACTAGTAAATAATCTGGAACAACTGCTGGGGGACAACCATGACTGTCCACACATCGTACATGAATCTGGAATGGGTGGAATGGCTGAGATTGTAGCATAAAAGCTGTAAGTAAAAACTGCAGAACTGTGCCAGGAGCCCCACCCACCGACAGCAAGCTGAGCTGCAAGACCTTGCTGTGGAAGAAAGCAGCATTCCTGGAGCAAGCAAATATAGCTTAGCCTAGCTCCAACTGGGGTTTTAATTAACAAATGTGGACTGCTGAATATAAGGTACAAACATAAACAAATCCCTAACAAGCAGCAAAATACCCTGCGGTCACTCCCAGTGGAAAGGAGATGGGGCTGACGGAAAAAAAAAATTAAATTAAAAAGAAATACAGAGGCTTTTAGAGACAGCTGACCTTAGAGAGCCAGAAAACTCCTGTGTCCCAGGAAAGGGAGCCCAGAAGACCAGGTGCTATCTCTGGCTGATGGGTGAAACTGGTAAAAAAAAAAAACAAAAAAACAAACAAACAAAAAAAAACACCATGGACTGGCTCTGAAAAGGGGCTTTCTTTCCCTTTTTCTCTCTCTCAAGCTGAGTGGCTCAGTGGAGAAAGCCCCAGCCATTGTCAGTTCGCAGCACTCTGACCCAGACAGGGGTGGAGTTAACAGAGTCAGAGAGACAAAGGAATAATTCAAGTGCAGAAGATAACTCCTTAGGGGGTGTATCTTCCCTAAGAAGAAGGAGGTAGAGCCCAGCTCTAGTGCCTACCTTTCCTTCAAAACTCAGACCCCGGGTCCTGGGGGAAAACTGTCAAAGCAGAAACAAATTAAGCTGAGAATTAAAGGGACCACAACACTTTACAGGAGTAGGGAGAGACAGGCTGACGGTGCTACCTGCTGGGCAGGTTAGGAAAACCACAGCAGCTAGAGTCCTCAGGAATCTTCCAAGAGTCTTCCAAGACACACCCTCAGGGATACCTGACACTGAATATAGGCCCCTTCTGAGAGCTGAGCCATTCTGGCCTGGGAAAATCTGATTGGGGTAATCAAGGAAACCAGATGCCTAGATAACAGAAAACAACAAATCACACTAGGAAAAATGAAGATATGGCCCAGTCAAAGGAATAAACTTATACACCTCAATTGAGATATAGCTGAGATATTGTTTCACTTTAATGAAAAAATCAATTAAAGATCTTGAAATAAATACAATAAATCAATTAAAAAACCAAGTCAATGAGTTTAGGGAAGATATGACAAAAGAGATGACGGATATAAACAAAACACTGGGAGAACATGAGGTAGAAATCAAAAGTTTGAAAAAACTGGCAGAATCTATGGGAATGAAAGGCACAGTACAAGAGATGAAAAACACAATGGAAACATACAACAGCAGATTTCAAGAGGCAGAGGAAAACACTCAGGAACTAGAGAACAAGACACCTGAAATCCTGCATACAGAAGAACAGATAGGGAAAAGAATGGAAAAATATGAGCAACGTCTCAGGGAACTGAATGACAACATGAAGCACATGAATGTACATGTAATGAGTGTCCCAGAAGGAGAGGAGAAGGAAAAAATGGCAGAAGCAATAATAGAGGAAATAATCAATGAAAATTTCCCATCTCTTATGAAAGACATAAAATTACAGATCCAAGAAGCGCAGCATACCCCAAACAGAATAGATCTGAATAAACCTACACCAAGACACTTAATAATCAGATTATCAAATCTCAAAGACAAAGAGAGAATCTTGAAAGCAGCAAGAGAAAAATAATCTATCACAAACAAAGGAAGCTTGATAAGACTATGTGTGGATTTCTCAATAGAAACCATGGAGGCAAGAAGGAAATGAGGTGATATATTTAAGATACTGAAAGAGAAAAACCACCAACCAAGAATCCTAGATCTGGCAAAACTGTCCTTAGAATATGAGGGAGAGTTTAAAATATTCTCTGACAAACAGATAATGAGAGTGTTTGTGAACAAGATACCTGCTCTACAGGAAATACTAAAGGGAGCACAACAGACATATAGGAAAAGACAGGAGTGCGAGGTTTGGAACACAATTTTGGGAGATGGTAGCACAGCAATGTAAGTACACTGAACAAAGATAACTGTGAGTATGGTTGAAAGAGGAAGGTTAGGGGCATATGGGACACCAGAAGGAAAGAGGGAAAATAAAGACTGGGACTGTATAATTAGTGAAAACTAAAGTGCTCAACAACTGTGATAAAATGTACAAATATGTTTTTACATGAGGGAGAACAAATGAATGCCAACCTTGCAAGGTGTTAAAATTGGGATGGTATTGGGGGAAAAAATTCAGTCAATGCAAGCTAAAGACTATAGTTGGTGGAAACAATGAATTATGCTTCCTGTGCCAGTTTGAATGTTTTATGTCCCCCTAGATGCCATTATCTTTGATGTAATATTTTGTGGGCAGACCTATCAGTGTTAATTAGATTGTAATTCTTTGTGCCCTACCCAACTGTGGGTGATGAGTCTGATTGGATAATTTCCATGAAGATGTTGGCCCGCCCATTCAGGGTGGGTCTGAATTAAATTACTGGAGCACTATATAAGATCAGACAGAAGGGTCAAGCTGCTACAGCCAAGAGGGACACTATGAAGAAAGCACAGGAGCTGCAGATGAGAGACAGTTTGAAGACAGCTGTTGAAAGCAGACTCTTGCTCCAGAGAAGCTAAAAGAGGACAAATACCCGAAGTGCAACTAAGACTGGCATTTTTGAGGAACTGTAGCCTAGAGAAGAACATCCTGGGAGAAAGACATTTTGAAACCAGAACTTTGGAGCAGATGCCAGCCACGTGCCTTCCCAGCTAACAGAGGTTTTCCAGACACCATTGGCCATCCTCCAGTGAAGGCACCCGATTGCTGATTTGTTACCTTGGACACTTTATGGCCTTAAGACTGTAACTGTTTAACCAAATAAACCCCCTTTTATAAAAGCCAATCCATCTCTGGTGTTTTGCATTCCAGCAACATTAGCAAACTAGAACACTTCCTTTGATGTGGCAGGGGTGATGTACCAAAGCTGGATGTGCCTGTGAGAGAGGGATATAAGGGAGGGCTGTGGGACTCTTGGCATTGGTGATGTTGTCTGACTTTTTTTTTTATTATACTTTATTTTAATTCTATCTTTCCTTTTGTTGCTTTTTAACTGTCATCTTTTTCTTTCTTTCTTTCTTTTTCTTTTTCTTTTGTCTCTCCCCCTTCTTTGACTCTTCCTCTTTCTTTGTGGAAAAAATGGAAATGTCCTTATATAGATAGTGGTGATGGTGGTGAATGCATAAATACATGATTATGTAGGGAACCATTGATTGTTTACTTAGGATGGAATGTATGGCATGGGAACAAAACCATCTTAAAAAAAAAACGGGTGGATGAAGAAACCTTGAGGGCATTATATTGAGTGAAATAAGTCAGACACAAAAGGGCAAATATTATATGGTCTCACTGATATGAACTAATTATAATATGTAAACTCATAGACATGAAATATAGATTACCAGGATATAGAACAAGGCAAAAGAATGGGGAGTGGTTGCTTATTACGAGCAGAATGTTTAACTAGGTTGAACTTAAGTGTTTGGAAATGGACAGAGGTGGCGGTAACATGTTATTGTGAGAATAGCTAACAGTGCTGAATGGTGTGTGAAAGTGGTGGAAAGGGGAAGCTTAGAGTCACATATGTCACCAGAAGGAAAGTTGGAGGTTAAAACATGGGAATGTACAAAACAGTGAATCTTGTGGTGGACAATCTTCCTGATTAACTGTACAAATATAAGAAATGTCTTTCATGAACTAGAACAAATGTATAACATTATAGCTAGAAGTTAATAATAGAGGGGTATATAGGGACATATATACCTATTGCAAACTATGAATTACAGTTAGTAGTATTTTAAAATTCTTTTATCAACAGTAACAAATGTACTATACCAATACTGTGATTCAATAATGGTGGAAGGTATGGGAGGATTTGAGTTTGTTTTTTGTTTTTTTTTTATTTCTTTGCTGGAGTAATGAAAATGTTCTAAAAATTGAAAAAAATTAACTGTGGTGATGAATGCACAACAATATAATGGTACCATGAACAATTGATTGTACACTTTGGATGATTGTATGGTATGTGAACAATCTCAATAAAATTGAATTAAAAATTGTAAACAGGCTTCATGTGCAACAGCGGAGGACTGGTTAAATAAACCATAGTATATATCTATACAAATAGAATACCATGCAGGGATGAAAAATGATATAATAAAAAGATGCACAGTAGTATGTAGAGCTGTGTTTTATTGCTAAGTGAAAAGAGCAGATTCCAAAATAACGGGTAATGAATGATCCTAAGTATGTAATAAAACTATGTATATGCATGTATTTAATTGGTAAACACCCAAACAGTATTCATGGCTCTTTATGGATAATAGGATTATGATTACGACTGTTGAATAAAGGAGGGGCCCCATGAGAGAACATCAGAGAAAACCTGGCTTACCAGTGGAGAGGCATTCCAAACTGCAAGTCACGCAATGCTCAATAATTGTCAGTGCGATACTAGCAGGCAGCAGGGTGCTCCAGACCAGAACTTCTCAAACTTTAATGTGCATATTTATTACCTGTGATCCTGTTAAATTGCAGATTCGGATTCAGTGGGTGGGGAGGGGCCTGAGGTTCTGCATTTCTAACAAGCTCTCAAGAGATGCTGATGCTACTGGTCCAAGGCTGCCCTCAGGTTGTGTGGCAAGACCCGGCATGCCCAATTCCACTCTGCTTGTGCTCACATCACAGGAGAAGGCACTGAGAAAAGGAAACACCTGCCTCGACTTAGACAAGACGACAGAAGGTAGAGAGCTTAGTTTGTGTGTGTGTGTGAGTGTGTGTGTGTGTGTGTGTGGCGGTGGTGGTGCTGATGTTTCTCAGATTTTGGGCAGGGGAGAGGGTGCATGGAGGTATGTATATCAGAATTGAAATCTCAATGTGATCAGTAGTAAATGTGGACTGGCAAAAAGGATTTCCTCTTGCCTTCTCCTTTTCTCTCTGCCCCCATCCAGCTACTGGATTTAGTCACTCACTCCCCTCTTAGCAGGAAGGAAAGAGAGTAGGAACTGTCTGGCCCCAGACACGAGGGTCACCTGAGCACCAAGAGAAGCCTGTAAGTCTCCTCAGAGACATGTGTCCCACTGGTCTGCACGATCCATCAGCTTCAAGTTGGAATCACAGTTCTCTCTCAAGAGTCAGTGACATATCCAACCCAAGGGCTTCAAATGCCTCTCCCTTCATTACCTGCTTGAATTTGACAGGCCTGACTGCAAGTCTGGCTGCTGCTTTCAGCACTGAGGGCCTGTTTTAAACAAGGATGACCACAATTCTCTCTTCTTTAGCAAACTGCTTGAAATCACCTGCACAAGCATGTTCTTCTTAAGGGACGTGGAGATTTTAACTGGCATCGTGGAAAAAGGTAATGCACACAATAAAGAGAACTTGCACAATGAATATTTGTGATAAGCAGTTCACTGTATAGACTCTACAAAGCCCTCGAAAACATTTCCCTATGTTCTTACTTGTGGTTACTCAGAATCTGGTCATAAGCATACACAAAACCCTGTATCATTACTATTTAACCAGCATTTATATTGCATTTCATATTTGCTTGGTGCTAGGCTAGATACTTTCACATTTATTATAATACTTCATCACTAAAACAACCCTTGAAGCTAGATATTACAGGTTTAACTTGCCCAAGGTAACACAGCTAGTAAATGACAAATCCCCAATGGACAGAAGGAAGTAAAGGCGATGAACAAGTGGATTGTGGGGATAAGTTGGTGAGTTTATCCTGAGTGGAGTTCTTGGCGCAGGGTGAAGGAAATGCCCTGGAGAGGTAATGTGTTCTTGTGTTTCTAACTACAATAGACTTTAATAATGTCTCCTGTGCTGTGGCAGACACAACTGGCTTCCTAAGCTGTGGAAGAAGAGCCAAGGCCCACTTCTTTCTTGAGGACGAAACTCTGGTTTGTACAAGCAGAAATGTGCCTGGCCCCTGGGGATGCATCATGATTGGTCTGAGCTGGTCACGGCAATCTCCTTCCCCTTTGCCAGTGATTGATTTGGTTGTAGGCATGTGACCCAGCATGAGATGAAAGGGGATATCTTCAGGGGGCTTCTCAGAAAGTCTTCCTTTCTGAAAAGAAAGAGGCCATAAAGAGAAAACCCTTTTCTACAACCAACCGTCCTCCTATAATGTCAGAATCTGAGGCTTTTCACTTAGATTCTGACTATGAAGAAAGACAGCCCAATATCTGAGGATGACAGAGCTAAAGATGGAAACAACACAGGTCTTTGATGATCTTGTTGAACCACCAAATGGCCCTGGAACCTCTACCTCTGGACTTCTTGAAATGTGATGTAATTAAGTGTCTTTATAATATTGGTCATATATTCTGTTACTTGCAGCCAAGCGCACCATGCTGATACAAGCCTTCCCTCTACTCCTGTTCTTGTAAGAGGCTAAGTATTCCCACACAAATCCCTCTGTTCCAGACTGATGTCTTGTCCCAGACTTGCTCTTCATCTGGTCTTCTCAATACCTTCTTCCCAGGGCTGCCTTGTGCTTATTATTGGCTTGGTCTTTCCCTAGCTACAAACCAGGGAACAGTCTTACTTGTTCTATAAAGAATAGCTTATCTGCTCTTTATTTTTTTTTACCTTTGCAGAACTCAGCTCATCACCTTCCCTGATACAACAGGACTTGGCTGTAGTGGATAAAATAATGACACACACACACACAGACACAAAGATGTTCAAAACCCAATCCCAAGGCCTTTGAATATATTACCTTTCATGGCAAAAAGGACTTTGTAGATGTGATTAAGGTTAGCATAGGAGAGGAAGCTGGCTTATTCAGGTGGGCCCAATCTAATCACAAGTCCTTAAAAACCAGGACCTTTCTGTACTGTAGTCAGTTGGAGAGGGATCTGACAATGAAATGAGGATCTGAGAGATATGATATTGCTGGCTTTGAAGGTGGAATATGGGTGGCCTCTAGAAGCTGGAAAAGGTAGGGAAACAGATTCTCCCCTACAGCCTTCAGAAAGGGACACAGCTCTACTGACACCTTGATTTTAGTCCAATGAGACTTGTGTCAGATTTCTGACATATGGAACTATAAGATAATAAATGTCTTTAAGTTTGATGGGTTGAGCCCTCTACCGTAGGTTTTACCCTTGGGAAGACGGTTGCTGCAAAGGAGAGGCTAGGCCTCCCTATAATTGTGCCTAAGAGCCTCCTCCTGAATGCCTCTTTGTTGCTCAGATGTGGCCCTCTCTCTCTAGCTAAGCCAACTTGAAAGGTGAAATCACTGCCCTCCCCACTACGTGGGATCAGACACCCAGGGGAGTGAATCTCCCTGGCAACGTGGAATATGACTCCCGGGGAGGAATGTAGACCTGGCATCGTGGGACGGAGAACATCTTCTTGACCAAAAGGGGGATGTGAAAGGAAATGAAATAAGCTTCAGTAGCAGAGAGATTCCAAAAGGAGCCGAGAGGTCACTCTGGTGGGCACTCTTACGCACACTTTAGACAACCCTTTTTAGGTTCTAAAGAATTGGGGTAGCTGGTGGTAGATACCTGAAACTATCAAACTACAACCCAGAACCCATGAATCTTGAAGACAATTGTATAAAAATGTAGCTTATGAGGGGTGACAATGGGATTGGGAAAACCATAAGGACCACACTCCCCTTTGTCTAGTTTATGGATGGATGAGTAGAAAAATGGGGGAAGGAAACAAACAAACAAACAGACAAAGGTACCCAGTGTTCTTTTTCACTTCAATTGCTCTTTTTCACTTTAATTATTATTCTTATTATTTGTGTGTGTGTGTGCTAATGAAGGTGTCAGGGATTGATTTAGGTGATGAATGTACAACTACATAATGGTACTGTGAACAATCGAATGTACGATTTGTTTTGTATGACTGCGTGGTATGTGAATATATCTCAATAAAATGAAGATAAAAAAAAAATAAATGAAATACATGATACTGGACTGGATCTAATAACGGAGGAGAAAACGCCCAAAAGGACATTACTGGGACAATTGAAAAAAATTGGAATATAGACTGCATGCTTTATGTCAATGTTAAATTTCTTGAACTTGATAGTTGTACTTAATCTGGTTACATATGTGAATATCCTTGTCAGGAAACGTACATGGAAGCAGTAAGTGTTAAAGGAGCATAATGTATGCAAACTACTCTCAAATATTTAGAAAACAGACAGATGATGGAAGGAAGGAAGGAAGGAAATATAGCAAATGTGACAAAATGTTAAAAGTTGGTAAATATGGGTATCTGGTTAAGGGGTATATTGAAATTCTCTGTTTTGTTTTCATATTATTTTTGCAACTGTCCTACACGTTTGGAATTATTCCAAAATAAAAAGTTTCTTAAAAAGAAAAAAAAATAAATAAATGCCTTTAAGTCACTAAGTTAATGGTCTTTTGCTACAGCAGCAATACAAAATATATCCACTGGCCATGGTTGCATGTGGCACTCCATTTTCCCCATTTAGCACTTGCCACTCTATGGCATGTAGTATAGTGGGTGGGAATCTGGGTTGTGGATTCAGACAAATTTGTGTGCCAATCCCTCTACTTCCATGTGACCTTGGGCAAATTACTTAAATTCTCTGAGTCTCAGTTTCATCATCTAGAAAACAGAGATTGATAATAATGCCTGTCTCATAGGTTTGTTGGGATATTTGAATGAGGCTAAGCAAGTAAGGCACTTAGCACAGGGCTGAGCAAATAAGTCACTCAATGAATGGTAGCCATTATAATAACTATTGGAGGAGAGGGATTAAGGGCCTTGGAAATCAATTCCTCAGTGGTGGCAAATGTCTTAAAAGTTAGCATGTCTCACATTCAGTTTGAAGTTGAGAGTCCATCCATGTAATGTAGTGGTGAAGAGTGCAGACTCCCTGGGTTTGAATCCAGAAGGTTGTGTAAGCTTGGGCACATGACTCCACATCTTAGTTTGGCACCCCCCTGAAGCAGACCCTGAGGCAATCACATGAGTGCAAGGAATTTATTTGGGAATGGGATCTGGAAATGCTAAAAGGGGAGTGGAAAAGTGAGACTGGGAAAGGAAGAAGGTCAATGAGTGCACATTACTAAGCAAGTTACCACTGTGGGCAACTGGAATGTAAGTGCTGGGGGAGCCTGAGGGGAAACGTAGAATATGTACCCCTGGTCTTCACTCCTAGGCGGTGAAGGAGAGGGGTAGTTACACACCATCCCTTTCAGTCATTGGTTGAGGGCTGCTTCTGGGAGAACAGTAATACCCTAGCACCTCTGGTCTTCCACCTGTGGGCTAAGAAAGTCCTCAGGCAAAGAGATGGTGGCAGTTGGAACTTGGGCTGTTATGTCCTGAATTGGTAAGGGCTGAAGGGATCCAGAGAGGATGCCCACAGTGTCTACTTGCTATGCTTGATTTTCTCATCTTTAAAATGGGGATAATGATAGTGCCTGTATCATAGGATAATTGGGAGTTTTATGTAAATTAATGAAGTAAAGTGCTTAGATGAGCAAGCTCCATTTAAGTGTTAGCAGTTATCATTTGAAATTCTTTGCCCTTTCAGTAAAATCAAAACTTCCTGGTTCCTACTACTCCTCAAAATTGTTCAGTGAAGTTTTTTTATATCTTAAATGCTTCAGGAGAAGTGGAGCTTTGTGGAGCATGAGGAAGGGGCTAATGTTCATCTTTGGGTCTACACCAGTCAGGCAGAGGGAAGCAGGAGCCACTTGAGGAGGGGACTGAGACGATAAACCCTCACCTGGTGGTTTGCACAGAATCTGGAGAGGGTTTTGGACTCCCATGGGACATGGCTTTGGGAATTTGATCCCAGTTTTTCTATATTTCACAGGACATAGAGGCCATGGATGACATCTGGGTTATGTTCTAGACTGTAAGCATCCTGAAGGCAGGCACTGTGTGCTCACTGCTGGATTCCCTGCGTTTCTTTCCCGGCACACTCAACAATTGAGTGTAGAGTAGATGTGCATGAAAAGAGGTTAGAAAACTGAGAGGTGGGTAATTGATGCCATTCCCATATGAAGCCCACAGCTAGTGGCCTTAACCCACTCCATAATCTCACTCGGCCATCTTGTTTCTGCTGCCGCCATGACGCGGGAAGTGACCTGAGCCTAAAGTGTGCTGATGTTGGTGGCCTGGTGTGAGCTCTGCCACTCTGGACGGCATCACTTAGAATACAAAGACAAGCTCTAAGCATTTATACCAACACATACAATTCAAATGAACTCTCACTTCTTCTTGAAAGGAATCCAGAAACTGTTGGAACTGAAAACATTCTATATTTATGTATCATCATTTATTGAGGGAACGCAATGTGCTCAGCAAATATGATCTCATTAGTCCTCCTAACACCCCTGAGGGAAGAAGTTGGCAAGGATTCTTCTCCTTGGAGAGAGGTAAGGGTATGGAGGCCAGCTAACAAGTGCCCGAGCCACCAAGCAAGTACTGAGGAGCCGGGATAATGGCAAAAAGATGTAAACCTCAGGATAGAAAGTAAAAGTTCTTCAGGTTTATTCTACCTTGGACCAAAGGACACCGTAAAGAAGTATGGCTTCTATGTCACTGTGGCCTTGTAGGGCAAAGCAGAAACCTGGATAAAGCCCAAATGCTGTCATTATGGAATCGGATATATATGTTACGGTACAAACAAGGAAACGTTACTAAGGGGTTAAAAAGGATCAATGTATTCTGATGTGTAAAGATACCCAAGATATTTAAGTGACAAATGTAAGTTGCAAAAGAGTATATATAGTATAATTTCCCATTAAATAAATTAGAAGCATAATATTTATATATATTTGTATATTACAGTTTTCAAGGGAAAAGTCTAAGAACATGTACCACATTATATATGATACATAATTAGTTGTATTTCTATGTAAGGCTTTTGAAGGAAAAAGTTGAGAAGACTGTGTAACATTGGTTATCTTTACAGGTTGAATTAGACTTTTATTCTCTAAATCATGCATTTTTTTAATGTTTAAAGTTTGGCCACGTACATGTTTTTCTTTAGTAATCAAAGTAAAAAAAAATTCTAAAGCCCCAAAAAAGGGAAATCCTTTATGTCACCTAAAAAATATTGAAAATAGAAAATAAAACTATTAAAATATGTCCACATTGTTTTCTTTCATTAAAAAAGAACGCCAGGAGTGTTTTCCTTGATGTGAAGAATTTGGAAAAATTCCACCAGAGTTCCTATTTAGTTCCCACTGCACTGTGAAATTTGGAACAGATACTCTATTTTGTAAACATATGGCCCTGCGTCTGCAAAAACAAAATACAGAATGAAATCGTTCTGCGTTTTCCTTGATGTTTTTAAACATGAGACTGCCTGACTGTTGAGCCTTTTTACCTAGTAAACCTTAGTAGAAGGGAAAACAACCCCACCCCAGCAAGGATTTGAAATGCCAACAGCTCAACATTTTCATGAGCTATGGGACAATGGATATAAATTGTGTCATGTCATCAAACATTTAAACATTTAAAATTCAGGTCACTGTAATCTAAGATATAGTATAGTGTAAAGTGGGGTCAAGTGGAAGTCGATTCATTCACATCTCAGCACTGGTTCCGACTGCCTTGGGCCTTGGACAAGTTGCATTCATTCATTTTGTTCTTCTCAGCCTATCTGAGTACCCTTCAGGAATACAGGAGCCAGTGGGAAGGGAGGGGTCACAGCCTTGGTGGAGCAGCCTAACCCCTCCAACTCAGGTGCCCGCCTGAAAATAGGGAATAATGATAACAATGCCACCTGTGCTACATGCGAGAATCTCATACTGAGTCTTGGTATTGGCGAGAACTTGGCCGTGGGAGTCAAAAATTGCTGCTTCATCCCGTAGGAGACAGACCAAATGGAGCAAAATCTGAATTCAGATCCACGTCCCTCCAGGAGCAGGGCCAGTCCATGAGCTTCTGCCCTTCCAGCCTCCCGGCCACTCCTAGGGAACGAGAAAGGGAAGGCTGAGCATCCCCATCTTCCTGGGTTGGTGGAAGTATCGATGGGTACAAATGGACTCTTCTGGTGAGTTCATTGGGGAGGGATGTTGGATAATTATTGAAGGAATGCAGCAAGTGTGAGGGAGCAGCCAGTGTTAGGCTCTGGGCTGAGTGTGTTCATCATCTCAGCTAATCCCCTCGACTGCAGGAGTGAGAATATTGATGAGGAGGTTAACTGGGTTGGGCACTGTGCTCAGTGCTTTGCATGTGCTGACTCATTTAATGCCTACAGTGACCCTATATGGGAAGGGCTTTCATTAATCCTTCTTTACAAATGAGGAAACTGAGGCACAGAGGCTGAGTTAGCTAGTAAGTGGTAGAGTTGAGACTCAAACGCAGGCAGTACAAATGTAGAGCCTGTGCTCTTAACCATTATATTCTATTATTCTTCCCATTTTAGATTAGGTAAGTGAAGCTCAGAGAGGTTAAGAGGCCTGCCTAAGGTCCCATGCAGAAAGCTATGTTTCACAACAACTCTGACTCCAAAACACAGGGCACTCTTGCAATACCCCAGGTATGGAAAAATCTCCTACCTGTCACGAGTATGCAGAACCACTGTTACCAGCCTCACTTGGTGCCTGGCTCCCCTGACTTAAAACTGAGATGGGGAGGGGAATGCTTGCTTGGCTGTCTGCCCATGGCAGATGGGACCACTTCACCACCACCATCTGTGAGTGTCCTCATTCCTCGTCCCTGAGCCTTAATGCTGATCTGGGTAGTCACTCAACAAATATTTATTGAACTATTTGCCAGGCCATGTTCTAGGTGTTGGGGATTAAGTAGTGAACCAAACTGTCAAAAATGATTTTGTACTTTGGTCCCAGGGCGATGGTTCTTGCCTTCTGTCTTCTTATTTATTTGTACCCTATTGCTTTCATTACTTTCTAGAAATGGATCCCTTTTTGTCCTGTAAGGCAGTGACATGGTCTGTTTGCAGGACTCGGCTAACCCACCCATTTGGTGTCTTTTGTGCAAATCAGAGAAAGGTACCCTCTCTGGGTAGAGGCAGGCTCAAAGGCTCCGGCTTGGAGAGAGGAGGTGGACTGGATTGTAGCCCTTAAACTAACCTCGAGGCCAGACACCTTTGTGGAAGGCACGGTCTACATACTGCATGCAGTGGTCCCCTCTGTTAGCCCACCCAGGGATTGCAGAGGTGCCCTTGGTGCCCAGGCCTAATGCCTGCAAGCCTTACCTGACCCTAGAGCTCATCTGCTAAGTCAGGTTTCCTACCCACTCCAACCCCTCTAAGCTGGGACCGGCAGGCCCCTAGCTCTTTGTCCATCAATCACCACTAGATCTCCTGACACTCTGTCCACCTCCCTGGACCCCTTTTCTCTTCCTCCTTCTCTTGTCTGTCAGTGGCTGAGACTTCTTCCTCCTCAATTTTGTGGCTTTGGGACAAAATTTTGTCCCACCCTTGGGACAGGTTACAGTCATCCCTGGATGTGGTTCTCGCACTTGCATCCAAGAGCCATTCTGACAATGGGGCCATTGTGAGAGCATGCCAACCCCTTGCCTTTACAAACAAAAAGACATTATGGACTGGTTCAATAGCAGGATGGTATAAAACGTGTAACTATTAGGGTGTTCTCATTCCCAACTCCATTCTGATATTAAATGGAGTTGCAGTTTAATTACTAAGACTTTGTTTTGAGGTAGCACTGAAAATACAGAACAGATGTAGTCTTTCTTAAAAATGGAAAGCAGAGATTTTAAAAACCAGTATTTCTACTGAACCCATATTCAATAATTCACCAGGCAACTCCAACTTATCTTCAGGTTACTTCTTCCAGGAAGCCTTCTCAGGTTGCTTCCCTGTCCCCTTTACCACCTGCTTCTGATTAGGTGCCTCCTCCACGCTTCCAGAGCACATGACCTTGCTCATTGTAGCCCTTGTCATATTAAATTGTAACTGCCCTTTTGCTTCTATACCATCCCTAGTAGACTGTAATTCTATGAGAATAAGGACTATGCTTAGTTAACCTTAATATCCCTGGTACCTAACACAGACCTAGTACTTAGCAGAAACTTGGTAAAAGCTTGTGAAATAAATGAAAGATCTTTGTACGGAAAAAAAAAATTGGCATCAATATCTAACTAGAGTTTTTACCCCAATAGGAAATCCCACTGTCTGCTGGAAAGAGTGAGGGAAATGAGAGGCTATTACTGCTCTCAGATCCTCTAGGCAAACTTCTATAAATCAGGATTTAGCTTACCAATTCTGTTCATTCATTTATAGGCATTTTATTTATTGAACATTTCTATGTGTCTAGGCCTTGGGGATTCTAAAGTGAAAAAGATAGTCAAGGTTCTTGCACCCATGGAGCTTATCTTCTAGTGGGAGTGGGAGGACTTAAGGGGAGTGACTAGAGGGGAGAAGAGTAGCAATACATTCTCTAATTGGTAACTTATACTACGAGGAAGCTGTATACATTGAATGACTTTCATTTGCCCCAGCTACTTCTCACAATGGTATAATGGTTAACTTTGTCAAATGCTGGAGTCAGACAGCTTGGAAACCGGTTCTTAATCTATGACTTACTAACTAAATTATCTTTAGGCAAGTTACTTGATCTCTCCAAACCCCAATCTCCTTGGTAAATGGAGTGATAATAACAATGGCACCTACTACCCAGTCCCTGAGGGATGGCCAAGAGTGGGGCTAGTAAAGGGTAGCAATGACTGTCCCTTACCACCTCTATCACTGGCAAGGGAGGTAAAGGTTTTCTGGCCATCGATTGATATGCACTATGCTAATAGGAAGGCATTGTTTTAATTCCTTACTTTCACCAGCTTGTGCTCAGTTTTGTTGGGGTGTAGTTTAGTTTGCTGGCGTAAGTTAGTCTGCTGGATTGTGCAATATTTGCACATGATCTGTGAATTCAGACCCACTTCCCAAAGGCCCTTGGAGCAGATAAAGCCTCTGTCTACAAGCTTCAAGCAGGAACACAGAGCAGGCAGCAGTGGGGACCCCAGCACAAAGCACAAAGGATTCTGCTTGCGTTCTTGCCATTGAAGTTATAGCCCAAATGACTCTATCGTGGAAGTCCTGGAGCTAATTTCCCCTTATTATTAAACTTGAAACAACTAGGATAAATAAAGCAGATTTTAATCAACCACATTATAAACAAAAGGCACAGATGGCAAGGAAAGATTGACTGACAACAGCAAAGTCCCCTCCCCACTCTTGAACAACCCTTGGAGGCTGCTGGGGGTATGCCCCCCTGCTTTGTTTTGCTCTTTGCATTTATGAATTCCAGGAACTCCTTTCCTTGAAGTCTATAGCTGCCATCAACAGGATATTAGTGAGTGAATTCTCTTTGTAGCCAAGGAGGAAAAAATCTCTCCATTAGGGTCTGAGTAGGTGGAAGGGACAATTTGCTGCCTAAATGGTATTATGTAGTGGCTCCTCATCCTGCCAGGAAGATCAGTGTTTAAATAACAAGGGTAATGCAAGGGTCTATGTCGAGTCTGGCAAAATGGAATAACAGAAGGGGCAAAAAGAGAGAACAATGAAGAAAGTTTAGAAAACCTTTACCAGGAGATTCTAGAATCACCTAACTTCTCTTAACCATCTCTTACACACATGCACACATACCCCCACAACCAACCCTCCCCACACTTGCCTTATAACTCAAACCTGAAACAACTTCCATATATTCCAGATAGAGTCATGATTCAATGCCATCCTAACACCATGTCCACTGTTGTTTGGTCCAGAGGTAGGCACATGACTCAAACAAGACCAATCACATTTCCAAACGCTGACCCTATGCTTTAACCACAGTAAAGTGGCCTAAGGTGAACCAGGTAGAGTCCCACCCCAGGAGTTGAGCAGTGTGACTAAAAAAGTAAGTCATTTGCATGTTGGAAGGCCTGAGAACCGAAGGAATACATCATATCTTTTAGTTAAGAAGGTAGAAGACAGGTGGAACTCGGTAGAGATGAGCTCTGAGATGGAAAGAAATGAATGGAATGACAAGACTGGGTAAATTGGATCCTCTGGATTATCCAGAAATAGATGGGGGCCATAAAAGCAAACTTTCCAAAGGGCTTGTTTCCTGTAACTCATGTGTGTGTTAAAGAAAGGATAGTGTAGGTTAGAGCAGTGATTCTCAAAGTGTGGCCCTGGCACCCTGGGTGGCCGGTTCTAAGATCTTTTCAGGGTATCTGCAAGACAAACGTTTTCAAAATACTTTTCACTCTCATTTTCCTATAAATATGTAGTAGAGTTTTCCAGGGGCTACATTACATGTGATATCACAACAAATTGAATCAAGAAGCAAATATGAAAATCCAGCTGTTTTCTCTTAAGCCAGACATTAAAGAGATTTGCAAAAAAAAAGTAGAGCAATGTGATTCTTCTCATTGCAGTTTTTTAGCTTTTGAAAATATAGTTATTTTCATAAAATGTTATTCATGTTAACATTTAATATGTTTATTATTGTTATTCCCAAATAAATCAATAAACTAGTATTTTAAATTTGTCATTTTTAATACAGTCAATATTCATAGACATATCAACATAAACAAAAGCTCTTTGGTGTCCCCAATTATTTTTAAGAGAGTGGAGGGGTCCTGAGACCAAAAAGTCTGAGAAAAGTTTTGAAAAGTATGGCAAAGCTTTTTTCCAGTGTTAGAAACAATGTATAATAAACCCAAATGCTTGTCTTCAATCCCCATCAGCCAGACAGGACAAAGAAGGACATTACAATGGAAAACAGGAGAAAGGACCACAGAGAAAAGTCTCTTACACAAGTGGCCACACTGCACGCCCAGGCAATGTCACCTTTCCTCAGGCAAAGGATTTGGCCTTGGACCACAAAAGATGGTCTCAGAGAAAGCCCAATTTCAGATCGTTCCCGTGGAGTTGACGATGACGTTGCATCAGGGAGCTGGTGATGCCCTGTGTCTACTTGGCCAATCTTTTAAGGCTTGGGGAGAGAGGCAATGCTGAATGTGAGAGTTAAGGAGGAACCGCTTGCTTACAGGCCCTGGGACATGCCTTCCGTGGCCGAGTCAGATAAACGCCAGGTCCAAAGCAACGGACCACTAATTTAACCGTGTTAGTCATCACTGTTAATCAGACCTGACCCCACTTGACTGAGGTTAAAAAAGAGAGAGAGAGAGAAAAAGACTGGTGTAAACATGCATGTTTGCAGAGGAGCTTTCCCACCTATGGAGAGGTGCAACACATTTAACTAGTTAGGTCATGTTGAAACTATGTGCCTGATTGTACAGGGACAGGCTGAGCCCACTGCTCATTTTTCAGGCCCTTGATAATCTTGGATCAAAGAACATGGGGGCCTCCCCTCTGCCACCACGCGTCTGATGCCAGCTGGGTGGCTCGGCTCTTTGCACATAGGATGGGATCCCAATTCAGCTAGTGGCTTCCACTTCCAGCTTGGTGGGTCAGAGGCTTCCCAAAACTCTGGTCCTTTGTGAGTGAATCTTACCCCTGGCTCTTCCAAAGCTAGCCTCTGTTAGAGAAATAAAGTGTTGAATCCAAGAACTATGAAAAATCCTCAAGAGGAATAAAAGGGTCCAACAGCCTAGATTTTACTAGGCTTTTTTATTTCATATAATAATAAACTATTCATTTTGATGGTTCAGAAAAACAAAATGAAGGTCTATTTCAGGCATTGTAAACATTTGCTCATGAATTATCCAATCTAGAAATGACTGAAGAGAGCTGGGAAACAGATTCAGGACTGGTCATTTTTGTTAATGAAGTTATGAATTACTGTATTTATATTCCACCCTCTCAAAAGAATTTGTTAGCTTATAAAAATACAAAGAAATAATTAAAATGGAGAAAGTTAAGCAGATTACTTTTCAAATACCCCAAACTCTTAGATTAATGAAAAGCAAGGACAAAGGAAAACTTGGGAATTTCCAGTGCAGGAAGGTATTTAGCTCCACAGAATTACCAACATCTCTGGGCATCATGAATTTCAATCAAGAAACTTTTGTTAAAATGGAAAAGTAAGTTAACTTACAATAGGGAACATATTTACACATATCAATGTCTGGATTTCTGGTGAAGTCTTAATTGTATAGTTTTATAAAAGTAACATCCTGTTCTTTAACCCTTAATTTTGAATTAAAAAAAGGGATTTATCTCAAATAAATAAACAGATGAGGCAATCAGGCCATTGGGTCAGTAATGATAAAATATAAGATAAAACTAGGAATCAGGTCAGTATACAGATCATTTGTAGATTAAGGATACCCATTTCACCTTGAGTTTTCTAGCTTCCAACACAAGAAAACAAGATAGGTCAAATATTTCATGAGGTTCATTAGATTAAAACAGACCATCCCTCAGTCTGTGGTGTGGTATACACAAGCTTCAAGGCAAGGAGGCAGATGGGTTCGGCCATCTGATTTGAGAAGTCCTTTGCCTGAATTGATTTAAATGTCCTTTGTTCCCGACTGTTCAGAGGTGACTTTAACAACTTAGCAAACTTAGTAAAGTATGGAAATAATTATCCAGCCACCTATTCATCATCAGATCTGAGAATATGATTTCCCCCTTTTTTTGTCCCTGGTATTAGTAACACTAAAATCTCACTTTAAAATGGAATCTGGTGAAGGTCAAAAGCCTCTGGAAAAAGGAAAATAAACTATTTAGATGTAAGTTGTTATTATAACTAATATTGAGAACTTTAGATTCAGTTAGGTTTGAGTTAAAGTTCTAGATCAGCCTTTGCTTTGTCATCTGTAAAATGGAATCTACAACAGTACCTACCTCACTGGGCAGCTTTCAGGATTAAATAAAACAACGTTTAACACATTTAGTAGATTTCCTTGTCTGTAATAAGCACTGACTAAACATCAGATTACGATCCAAAGAACTTACACTACACAGTCTCATTAAATCCTCTCTACAACCTTGTTACTAGAGAGGGCATTTATTACTATCATATTCTATGTACTGAGAGAGAAACATGACACACCTAACCACACACAGAATGATTTGGTAAAGAGAAGGGTTACCTATGTGATCTAAATAATAAGCTACTCTGAAGAACCTGTGATTCCACCATTAGAGATTCATTCCTTTGCATTTGACAATCTTTCTTTTAAAATGTGAATAAATAACCTCAGGAATGGTAGCACATTAAGATTTATGACTTTATTGCAGGAGGATATGTGGATGCTCACCAGAGTCCATAATATGTAACTATAATGTGGTAATCTTGTTTTTCTCTCACTGTATTTATTTTTATAGTCCTATTAATGATGAGTGATACTGTGTTGTTCATTTCTGGCAGTGATATCCAATTTCTCTTTTAACTAAATTCACTTGAGTTTTACAGTTGGTTGATTTAAATAAGAGCATTCGTTTTTTACAAATTCACTTGGTAAAGGGATATGATAAAAATCATGGTGCCCATATCTGAATGTTTGTGGTCTAGAAAATGCTACTATATAGGGTAGCATTGGACCTATCTCATGAAACATTCTCCGCTGTGGCTATTGCTCTCATTTCCACTGCCTTTCTTCAACATTTCCTATATTTTACTTACATAGAAGTACTTACTGTTTCCCCTTTTTAGACTTTGTCTCTGTACAAGCTAGTTTCACTAATTGGAGTGCTCTTCCCTTCCTCACCTCTCTGACAGGTGAATTCCAAAAGTTCACTTTGCAAAACCTTTTCAGATACTGCTAGTGACAGCCCCACCCCAGCCACTCTCACCACAACAAGCAGGGTGAATCCCTTGTGCATGCCTCTGCAGCATTTTGTGCTGCTCAGTCAGAGGATAATCATCAGAATGAGCCTTCTTCTACGGACCCTGCTCTAAATCACATATAGTGTCTATTTTTTGGTGCAGGATTTTATAAAGTTTATGTCATCAAGTTTGTAATTGTGTTGTTCAAGTCTTCTGTATCTTTTCCAATTTTGTATTCTTAACCTTCTAGCATATATAAATCTCCAACTATGTTATGAATTTGTACATTTCTCCTTATAATTGCACATTATGATTTCTATGTTTCTATGGCATGTGTATTATTTGGCGTGTACAAGTTCACACATTGTGATAATATCCTGTGAATCTCTATATCCAGCAAGTAGCCACATGTTGAATATAGGTCAGAATTTGATAAAAATCCGCTGTCCACAAGAGGCCACAGGAGAAAGAAAGCACATCTGGCAATGGCAGGGCTCTATCCCGTTTAGAAGTTATAGGCAGAGCCAAGGATCACCCAGCTTCCCGAAGAGGTGTGAAGACCTGGGACCTGGAAAGAAAAAGCCACTATTTGGCTCCCAATTATGTAAAGAAAACCTGCAAAAAACAAGATTAATAAATATTTAATATAATCTTCAATAATATCTAAATTAATATGCATAAAATATGATTGTATTGAAAACAATCTATAAAGTTGATTTTATCACTTTACCAGAATTCCCAAGGATAAACAATGATTTGCTGAAAAATTGTAACCAATTGTAAATTAAATAAATTTTCAAATAATAAATAATTGGATAAGCTAAGTTAAATCTTAAATTTTTTTGTAACAAAAATGCTGCACTTAATACTGAGTGTAGGTACATTTTAATATCTATGTGAAAGGAGGTGAAAAAGTACCTGGGGCTGTGGGAGTCTTAAAAGGTCCCGGGTTAAGAAGATCTTACATCTTGAAGGAGGTGGCATTTAAGTTGGACCCTAAAGAACGGGAAAGTTTTTGACCAAAGCAATCAGTGGGAAGAAGGCAACTTGCACAGCTAACAACACAGACGCCAGAATGCACACTAAGGTTTGGAGGACAAAGAATAATTTGGAGGGGGAGAGGGCATGGGAGCTGAAAGCCTCAAACCTTGAAAGGCCTTGAATGCCATGGCTGTAGGTTGATAATTCACTTTTTTGAAATGTGAGGAACAAAGAACAATGCAAGTACTGGAGTTTGGAAATATCTCCTAGAGCCATCATTCACTAGGAACATGCTCTAAGGTTTCTCTTCCCAAAGTGAATTTGTTTTAATTTAAGTCTGGGCCATCTGGCTTCCTACAAGGCATAGAGTCGTGCGAAATAAAGAGGCCAAGGAGGCCAGAATATGCGATTCCTCCCTGCTCTCTTCCCCTCTAACCCCTGTACATCCATCCATTAATACTCAATTATTCCCCTGGCTCTTTCAAAGCCTGGACCTCCCACCTCTCCCACCTCTTGGCAATTAAATCCCTGCCAGTTAAAAGGCCAGAGAACAGGTGTGTTTCACACTCGGTTTCACTTTCCTGCAAGGTGCCAGACCGGCAGCTCCAAAGACCACAGACTTCTTTGTTCATTTAACAGCATCGGTTTATAGCCAGACAGCCTCTACGCCTGCTGGCAGCCTCAGGTGGGACTGGGAAGGTCAAGGGGGCCTGATGCTCCTGCTAATTCCTCTACTTCAAGGATTGGCAGGTTGAGAGAAGCCCTACCTGGGAAGGTGGCATCCTGAGGGCACTACTCTGCCCTAGGAATCCATTCATTTATTCAGTCCTTCATTCATCAGGTCACTTAGTCAACACTATCCATTGAGCTGGGCATCAGCTACTCTGCTCCAATGTGGGAGATTCAATACAGATCAGAAATGGTCACTGCTCCTCAAGAGATTACAGTCTAGAAGAGACCCAAACACAATTTTAATGTAATGTAGAAAATGTAGCAATAAAGACATTTATTTGCAGTTAATTTATATATTGGTTGATATAGGGAGCTTATAAACTTACATAGTGCTTATTATGTTTTAGACACTATTCTAAGCCCTAAATAAATATCAACTCATGTAATCCTCATCATTATCATTTTCCCTATTTTACAAATGTGGAAACAAAGGGATTAAAAGGTTAAGTCACTTGTCCAAGTTCACTCAACTAGTAAATAGGATAACCAGGACTTGAAGGCAAATAGTTCAGCTCTCATGTCCATCATCTTGAGAACTCTTCCATGCTGCAGAGGATGCTTTGCTGGTTGACGCAGGAAAGACATTCCAAATATAGAAATGTCATGCCGGTCGATTATTTAACAATAGCAGCTAACATTGAGCACTTATTCTTTACCTGGTATTGTGCTAAGGCATTTACACAAGTTATCTCATTTCACTCTCATGAATGAAGTTATCTCATTTCATTTGCATTCTAGGAAGAACTGTCAGCATCAACCCATGTTTATACACCAGGAGAATGAGGCTTGAGCAGGATCAGAAACTTGCCCAAAGTTACAAAACTATTACGTGACAGAATCAGGCTTTGGATCTCTTAACTAACCCCAGTCTCCAAAGTGTTAATTGAAACAGGCCTGGGAGAAATCACATTTGGGGGCAAAAGCTGCTTGGTGTCCCTTAAACATTACTGTATAGGAAAGTTTGTATCTCTGTTTTCCTGATGCAAGAGCACTAACTGAGAATCAGGTCTCCCCTCAATTCATTCCCTACAGTGAAAGCACACACAGTTCCCTAGGGTTTCTGGGGCTTGGATAGAAAGGTGCACATGGACGTTAACCTTTTGTGCCCAGACCTCAGCTAGCTCCTGTGCCCCTAGCCTGACCCCAATGGTCATCCTTGGCTAAAAGTAAACTGAAGGAATCAGGGCTGCCCTGGCTGCAGGGGTGAGTAGAGGCTGAGATCAAGGCCCAGCTGCATCAGCCCATGGAAGAAACCTTTTTATAGTTGTCTGCCTTGAAGGGGAAATGTTTCTAATTCATACGAAGGCATCGTATGTGCCCGGGCATTGTGCCTTTGATTATAAGACCAGGATATGACCAAAGTTGCTCTCAGGGGTGAAGATAATAAACCAAAGTTTCCTGGCAACTTCTTTGGCCTTAGCTGCCCTCCTCCACCAAGTTAGCTAATCCCAGCTTTATTATCCAATTTGAGTTTCATTGTTCATGTGGCTGAAGAGCAATGCCCCAAACAAAGAGGAATGGCTGAGCTCTGAGAAAGGAGGCTTTGTCACTCTTTGCAGACACCTGGGGAGACAATTCCCCTGGGAAGGATAATGAAGGCACCTAAATGAGGTGGGGAGGACTGTTTGGAAAAAGTAAAGGGGACAAGGATCTAGGGGTGGCACTCAGGTTTCCCTGTGATTCGTTAAGGTTGTGAGCAGACAAGAAAAAGTTTAAAAGCCGCAAAGTATAGTAGAGTAATAATAGTTCTCAACCCTCTTAGACCCAGAATCCATTTTTAATACAAATGCCATGGAACTCCTCCTTTACCATCATGAAATGAAACTCATGGCTAATATAACCATCCTTACATGTAATTTTAAGAAAAGTAATATAATATCTTAACTGTAATATAAAATAGAAAAATAAAAGGAAAGAAATTTATAATAAAGGACTATGTAGTTCAGGCCACAAATGTCTAGGCATGATACACCAAGATGTAATTAGTCAGACACTTGTATGCTTTTGCAGAATCATTACAAACGCATAATCATAAATGCAGACACATTCAGTTGAGTTGTGTTGACAACTCAAATACCTTCGGTTTTCGTATGGATGATGATGGTGACAATGATATTGACGTCAATGTCAGACAGTGTTTGCCACTGGTGACCTAATTTCCTAAACTGGTGAACAATTCGTGTTAAAATTTCCAAAGTACAGTTACCTCTTATTTTACATAGCAGTTGCAATCCTGGAAAAATTCACATATTTTAAAACAAGCAAAAAGTACTCTGTTTTTTTTTTTTAATCTTCATTTTATAGAGATATATTCACATACCACGCAGTCATAAAAAACAAATCGTACATTCGATTGTTCACAGTACCATTACATAGTTGTACATTCATCACCTAAATCAATCCCTGACACCTTCATTAGCACACACACAAAAATAACAAGAATAATAATTAAAGTGAAAAAGAGCAATTGAAGTAAAAAGGAACACTGGGTACCTTTGTCTGTTTGTTTGTTTGTTTCCTTCCCCCATTTTTCTACTCATCCATCCATAAACTAGACAAAGGGGAGTGTGGTCCTCATGGCTTTCTCAATCCCATTGTCACCCTTCATAAGCTACATTTTTATACAATTGTCTTCGAGATTCAAGGGTTCTGGGTTGTAGTTTGATAGTTTCAGGTATCCACCACCAGCTACCCCAATTCTTTGGAACCTAAAAAGGGTTGTCTAAAGTGTGCGTAAGAGTGCCCACCAGAGTGACCTCTCGGCTCCTTTTGGAATCTCTCTGCCACTGAAGCTTATTTCATTTCCTTTCACATCCCCCTTTTGGTCAAGAAGATGTTCTCCGTCCCACAATGCCGGGTCTACATTCCTCCCCGGGAGTCATATTCCACGTTGCCAGGGAGATTCACTCCCCTGGGTGTCTGATCCCACGTAGTGGGGAGGGCAGTGATTTCACCTTTCAAGTTGGCTTAGCTAGAGAGAGAGGGCCACATCTGAGCAACAAAGAGGCATTCTGGAGGAGGCTCTTAGGCACAATTATAGGGAGGCCTAGCCTCTCCTTTACAGCAACCGTCTTCCCAAGGGTAAAACCTATGGTAGAGGGCTCAACCCATCAAACCACCAGTCCCCTATGTCTGTGGTCATGTTAGCAACCATCGAGGTGGGGTAGGCCAATACCCCTGCATTCTCCACAGGCTCCTCAAGGGGGCACTACATATTTTTTTCCTTGTTTTTTTTTTTTTTTTTTAACTTTTTTTCTTTTTTAAATCAACTGTATAAAAAAAAAAATTTAAAAAAAAAACCATACAATAAAAGAACATTTCAGAGAGACCATAACAAGGGAGTAAGGAAAAGACAACTAACCTAAGATAACTGCTTTACTTCCAACCTGTTCCTACTTTACACCAAGAAAGTTACCTAATACAGCAACATTTCTGTGAACTTGTTCCTACTATATCCATCAGAAATTAACAGACCATACTCATTCCTGGGCATCCCCAGAACGTTAAATAGCTTATCTGTTCTTCTTGGATAATTGTTCCCCTTCCTTAATTGCTCTCTATTGCTAGTTCCCCTACATTCTACATTATAAACCATTTGTTTTACATTTTTCAAAGTTCACATTAGTGGTAGCATATAATATTTCTCTTTTTGTGCCTGGCTTATTTCGCTCAGCATTACGTCTTCAAGGTTCATCCATCTTGTCATATGTTTCACGAGATCGTTCCTTCTTAGTGCCGTGTAGTATTCCATCGTGCGTATAAACCACATTTTGTTTATCCACTCATCTGTTGAAGGACATTTGGGTTGTTTCCATCTCTTGGCAATTGTGAATAATGCTGCTATGAACATTGGCGTGCAGATATCTGTTCGTGTCACTGCTTTCCGATCTTCCGGGTATATACCGAGAAGTGGAATCGCTGGATCGAATGGTAACTCTATATCTAGTTTTCTAAGGAACTGCCAGACTGACTTCCAGAGTGGCTGAACCATTATACAGTCCCACCAACAATGAATAAGAGTTCCAATTTCTCCACATCCCCTCCAGCATTTGTAGTTTCCTGTTTGTTTAATGGCAGCCACTCTAATTGGTGTTAGATGGTATCTCATTGTGGTCTTAATTTGCATCTCTCTAATAGCTAGTGAAGCTGAACATTTTTTCATGTGTATCTTGGCCATTTATATTTCCTCTTCAGAGAACTGTCTTTTCATATCTTTTGCCCATTTTATAATTGGGCTGTCTGTATATTGTCATTGAGTTGTAGGATTTCTTTATATATGCAAGATATCAGTCTTTTGTCAGATACATGGTTTCCAAAAATTTTTTCCCATTGAGTTGGCTGCCTCTTTACCTTTTTGAGAAATTCCTTTGAGGTGCAGAAACTTCTAAGGTTGAGGAGGTCCCATTTATCTATTTTTTCTTTTGTTGCTTGTGCTTTGGGTGTAAAGTCAAGGAAGTGGCCGCCTAATACAAGGTCTTGAAGATGTTTTCCTACATTATCTTCTAGGAGTTTTATGGTACTTTCTTTTATATTGAGATCTTTGGTCCATTTTGAGTTAATTTTTGTGTAGGGGGTGAGGTAGGGGTCCTCTTTCATTCTTTTGGATATGGATATCCAACTCTCCCAGCCCCATTTGTTGAAAAGACCATTATGACTCAGTTCAGTGACTTTGGGAGCCCTATCAAAGATCAGTCGGCCATAGATCTGAGGGTCTATCTCTGAATTCTCAATTCGATTCCATTGATCTATATGTTTATCTTTGTGCCAGTACCATGCTGTTTCGACAACTGTGGCTTTATAATAAGCTTCAAAGTCAGGGAGTGTAAGTCCTCCCACTTCGTTTTTCTTTTTTAGAGTGTCTTTAGCAACTCGAGGCATCTTCCCTTTCCAAATAAATTTGATAACTAGCTTTTCCAAGTCTGCAAAGTAGGTTGTTGGAATTTTGACTGGGATTGCATTGAATCTGTAGATGAGTTTGGGTAGAATTGACATCTTAATGACATTTAGCCTTCCTATCCATGAACATGGAATATTTTTCCATCTTTTAAGGTCCCCTTCTATTTCTTTTAGTAGAGTTATGTAGTTTTCTTTGTATAGGTCTTTTACATCTTTGGTTAAGTTTATTCCTAGGTACTTGATTTCTTTAGTTGCTATTGAAAATGGCATCTTTTTCTTGAGTGTCTCTTCAGTTTGTTCATTTCTAGCATATAGAAACATTACTGACTTATGTGCATTAATCTTGTATTCTGCTACTTTGCTAAATTTCTTTATTAGCTCTAGTAGCTGTATCGTCAATTTCTCAGGGTTTTCCAGATATAAGATCATATCATCTGCAAACAATGACAGTTTTACTTCTTCCTTTCCAATTTGGATGCCTTTTATTTCTTTGTCTTGCCGGATTCCCCTGGCTAGCACTTCCAGCACAATGTTGAATAATAGTGGTGACACCGGGCATCCTTGTCTTGTTCCTGATCTTAGAGGGAAGGCTTTCAGTCTCTCACCATTGAGTACTATGCTGGCTGTGGGTTTTTCATATATGCTCTTTATCATATTGAGGAAGTTTCCTTCAATTCCTACCTTTTGAGGTGTTTTTATCAAAAACGGATGTTGGATTTTGTCCAATGCTTTTTCAGCATCTATTGAGATGATCATTTGATTTTTCCCTTTTGACTTGTTAATGTGTTGTAATACATTGATTGATTTTCTTATGTTGAACCATCCTTGCATGCCTGGAATGAACCCCACTTGGTCATGGTGTATGATTTTTTTAATGTGTCTTTGGATTCAATTTGCAAGTATTTTCTTGAGGATTTTTGCATCTATATTCATTAGGGAGACTGGCCGGTAGTTTTCCTTTTTTGTAGCATCTTTGCCTGGTTTTGGTATTAGATTGATGTTAGCTTCATAAAATGAGTTAGGTAGTGTTCCATTTTCTTCAATGTTTTGAAAGATTTTGAGTAAGATTGGTGTCAGTTCTTTCTGGAAAGTCTGGTAGAATTCCCCTGTGAAGCCATCTGGCCCTGGGCATTTATTTGTGGGAAGATTTTTGATGACTGATTGGATCTCTTTGCTTGTGATGGGTTGATTGAGGTCTTCTATTTCTTCTCTGGTCAGTCTAGGTTGTTCATATGTTTCCAGGAAATTGTCCATTTCCTCTACGTTATCCAGTTTGTTGCCATACAGTTGTTCATAGTATCCTCTTATAATTTTTTTAATTTCTTCAGGATCTGCAGTTATGTCACCTTTTTCATTCATTATTTTGTTTATATGGGTCTTCTCTCTTTTTGATTTTGTCAGTCTAGCTGGGGGCTTGTCAGTCTTGTTGATCTTCTCAAAGAACCAACTTTTGGTGATATTTATCCTCTCTTGTTTTTTTGTTCTCTATGTCATTTATTTCTGCTTTAATCCTTGTTATTTCTTTTCTTCTACTTGGTTTAGGATTGGTTTGTTGTTCATTTTCTAGCTTCTTCAGTTGATCCATTAGTTCTTTGATTTTGGCTCTTTCTTCCTTTTTAATATATGCATTTAGTGCTATGAATTTCCCCCTCAGCACTGCTTTTGCGGCATCACATAGGTTTTGGTATGTTGTGTTCTCATTTTCATTCGTCTCTATATATTTAGCAATTTCTACTGCTATTTCTTCTTTAACCCTCTGATTGTTTAGGAGTGTGCTGTTTAACCTTCAGGTATTTGTGAATTTTCTAAGTCTCTGATGGTTATTGACTTCTAATTGTATTCCATTGTGGTCAGAGAATGTACTTTGAATAATTTCAATCTTTTTGAATTTATTGAGGCTTGTTTTATGTCCCAGCATATGATCTATTCTGGAGAAAGTTTCATGAGCACTAGAAAAGTATGTGTATCCTGGTGATTGGGGATGTAATGTTCTATACATGTCTGTTAAATCTAATTCATTTATCAGATTGTTTAGGGTTTCAGTTTCCTTATTGGCCTTCTGTCTGGTTGATCTATCTATAGGAGAGAGTGATGTGTTGAAGTCTCCCACAATTATTGTGGAAACATCAACTGCTTCCTTTAGTTTTGCCAGTGTTTCTCTCATGTATTTTGTGGCACCTTGATGGGGTGCATAGACATTTATGATTGTTATTTCTTCTTGTTGAATTGCCCCTTTTATTAGTATGTAGTGGCCTTCTTTGTCTCTCAAAACATCCCTGCATTTAAAGTCTATTTTATCTGAGATTAATATTGCTACACCTGCTTTCTTTTGGCTGTAGCTTGCATGAAATATTTTTTTTCATCCTTTCACTTTCAATTTCTTTGTGTCCTGTGCCTAAGATGAGTCTCTTGTGCGCAACATATTGATGGTTCATTTTTTTTGATCCATTCTGCGAATCTATATCTTTTAATTGGGGAGTTTAATCCATTTACATTCAACGTTATATCCGTAAAGGCATTTCTTGAATCAGCCATCTTATCCTTAGGTTTATGTTTGTCATATATATTTTTTCCCCTCTGTCTATTAATATCCTTTATTGTACCCATACCGAATCTCTTTAGTACTGAACCTTTCTCCAAGTCTCTCTGTCCTTTCTTTGTTTCTCTGTCTGTAGGGCTCCCTTTAGTATCTCCAGTAGGGCAGGTCTCTTGTTAGCAAATTCTCTCAGCATTTGTTTGTCTGTGAAAAATTTAAGCTCTCCCTCAAATTTGAAGGAGAGCTTTGCTGGATAAAGTATTCTTGGTTGGAAATTTTTCTCACTCAGAATTTTAAATATATCATGCCACTGCCTTCTTGCCTCCATGGTGGCTGCTGAGTAGTCACTACTTAGTCTTATGCTGTTTCCTTTGTATGTGGTGAATTGCTTTTCTCTTGCTGCTTTCAGAGCTTGCTCCTTCTCTTCCATGTTTGACGGTGGGATCAGAATATGTCTCGGAGTGGGTTTATTTGGATTTGTTCTATTTGGAGTTCGCTGAGCATTTATGATTTGTGTATTTATGTTGTTTAGAAGATTTGGGAAGTTTTCTCCAACAATTTCTTTGAATACTCTTCCTAGACCTTTACCCTTTTCTTCCCTTTCTGGAACACCAATGAGTCTTATATTAGGACGTTTTATATTCTATCATATCCCTGAGGTCTGTTTCAATTTTTTCAATTTTTTTCCCCATTCTTTCTTTTATGCTTTCATTTTCCATTCTGTCATCTTCCAGGTCACTGATTCGTTGTTCAACTTCCTCTAGTCTTGTACTATGAGTGTCCAAAATCTTTTTAATTTGGTCAACAGTTTCTTTAATTTCCATAAGATCATCTATTTTTTTATTTAGTCTTGCAATATCTTCTTTATGCTCTTCTAGGGTCTTCTTGATATCCTTTGTATCCTGTACTATGGTCTCATTGTTCATCTTTAGTTCTTTGAGTAGCTGCTCTAGGTGCTGTGTCTCTTCTGATCTTTTGATTTGGGTGCTTGGGCTTGGGTTATCCATATCGTCTGGTTTTTTCATATGCTTTATAATTTTCTGTTGTTTTTGGCCTCGTGGCATTTGCTGAACTTGATAGGGTTCTTTTAGGATTTGTAGACCAATTGAAGTCCTTATCTCTAATTTATCAGATCTACAGCTTCGTGGAGTACACTTTCTCTAACCAATCAGCAGGTGGCATCCAAGAGCCACCTGTTCTCCACAAGCCAGTTCTCCCCTGCTTTGCCTTTGTGGTGAGTGGGGGAGTGAGTCTTGTGGGGTCCAATTGGTGTACCAAGCTTGCGTGTGTAGTTGGTGTTGCCCACCCTGTATATGGGGCGTGTTTCTGGGTAGTCAGGGAGGGGGGGGTGGCTCTAACAATCAAATCTCCCTGGTGATCCTGGAGTTTTAAAGCTGCTGCAATAGTCTAATCCTTCAGTTCAGTCCTGCCACAGGTTGTCTCTGCCACTGACCCACAAGTCCTTGGTATTGGCGTATGGCTCCTGAGGCTTGCAAGTGGGTCCTTCTTCCAGGCCGTGCACCCCCTGGTCCTCTGTTGAGGGATGACTGCTATGTCACAGGTGAGTGCCATCCCCCCAGGGCAGTTCTGGGCTGCTGGGCTATGTAGGGAGGCTCCCAGTCTGCTGAATTGGCTGAATTGGGCTTTGTTAATTCACACTGCTCCACCTTCCCAACTCTGGGACAATCAGCTGAGGTTGCAGGGAAGGCTACTGTCCATGCCCAGTTTTGTGGCGTGTGCCTGTTATTTGAAGCACTTCTGTCACACTGGGTTGTCTGGGGCAGCTCTGGGCTATGGGGCTGGCAATGGGCAGGAGTGTTTCCTGTCCACCAGGATGATGGCTGTGAGCGGACACCCCCATTTTCTTGGGAAGTTGTGGTGGTTAGTGAATTTTCTCAGCCACTGGATTATTGCCTTTTGTCTCAGAGCTCTCTTAGTTCTGCTCTTGTCTTGACCTGCCCAAATTGCAAGTCTTTGAGGCTTTCTGTATTGGGCTTCTTAGAGTAATTGTTTTAGAAAAAGAAAAAAGGATTAAAAAAAAATAATAATAAGGGCCCTCCTCACAGATCTAATGGGTTATTGAAATGCTAAGAGACAAAGCAATTAGGGCCATTAAGGAAAGGTCCACAGGGCAGAGAGATCAGCTTTTCTTCGGGATTTGCATATGAGCCTCAGGGCCTGAGCTCTGCCCTTCCCCTTTCTATGTTCACCAGAACTCCAAAAATCCTCTGCTTTTATTTTGGAGTTTTTCGTGCTGTTTTTTTCTATGCCTGTCTCCTCTCTGCTGGGCTGGCTGCTCTCAGATTCTCTGGTGTCTGGTCTCAGTCTATCTATGGTTGGAGTTTGGATCAGTAGAATGAGTTTCCGATAAGGGCTGCCACTGCAGTTCTCCCTTCTCCTTCCTGGAGCTGACAACCCCTCCTCCCACAGGACTGAGCCTGGCAGGGAGTGGTGCGGGTCCCCTGGCCACAAAAACTTACAGATTTCGCTGATCTCAGCAGTTCCACGTGTTCATGAGTGTTGTATGAAGTATGCCCAAAGTCAGATTGCTCTGTGGTGTCCAGTCCACGCAGTTCCTGGCTTTCTACCTACTTTCCTGGAGGAGTAACTAAAACATGCAGCTCACCAGTCCACCATCTTGCCCCGCCTCACCAGTACTCTGTTTTTTACAGGTGAAGAGTTAGCTTCTGGATTCATAGGTATAAAGAGGTTTCTCACATACTTGCATCCCTAAAAGAGATTTGAAATTTGTGCAGGCTATGGCACAATTCTGTCTATCATTATGGCAACCAAAGAAATCTCCCCCTCCCCATATGTCTAACTGCCCCAACTTTCACCCTTGCAGTGAAACAGTGACATAGGGTTTACTGTTGTAACCAAATAAAACTTTTAAGAGATTACTCTGCATATATTCATTTGCTCATTCAATGAACATTTACAAGGTACTAATTTTGAGCAAAGATGTTATTAATTTATTTAGCAAATATTTACTGAATATAAGTCAAGAGCAAAGGGTTATGCCAATATGTATAAGGGTTAGTCCTTCCTCTCAAGGGCCTTGAAGTCTTCTATTCAAGATAAGTTCCAACTGTAAAAATAACATCAAAATAAGAATTTACTGTAAAAAGTAAAAAGCAAAAAAAATGAGATAAGATTAAAACGTGTTTGATTTGTACTTGCTATTGTATTGCATGGCAAAAAGTAGATAAGTGGTAAGCCATTTGGATAAATGATTGCAATTGATATTTTGCACATGTTGTTCATGTTTTTCTTCTCATTGTGTTTCTTCTTTAGTGTGGGTGTATATGTACACATGTTTGTATATAGATACATAAATATACATGTATGTATTTCTCTGTATAAATCCCTTTTAATATTGACTTCAATAACATCATCATCATCATCATCATCATCATCCATTCTAAGAGACAAAGGTCCTTATTTCCAATGGTCAGGATTCCCCAACTCTCCCACCGTGTTACAAGGAAAGAGAATTCTAGTGCTTTGTCACATGTCGCACATGCACATACACGTCTTTCCTATACTGAAGGCTTCTCCAGTTCTGGGTCTGGAAGAACTGAAAAAAACCTCTTGGCTATGAAGTTGTAAACTATCTACCTTGGGAGAGAAGAAAGCAGAAACACAACCAGAAGATGGCTAGGAGGAAGGAAAACGTCCTGGCTCCCTCACATCTTGGGCAGCTTGGGGCAGAAGGGTGGGAAGGGAGAGATGTGAGTTAACAAGAGAAGAAAAGAGAGTGCAGCTCCCCTAAGAAGCCTTTCCAGGTGATTCTCTCCAGTCCCCACTCCTACCCTGCCCCGAGTTGAACTGATCACTCTACTTTTCACCACACAATATCCAGAGTCGTACCTAAGTCCTTTGTCATGCTTCTTTCCTCATATGTCTGGCTCCTCATAGCCAATTATGAGGCATTTGAGAGTAGAGGCTCTGTTTTTGTTTGCTTGTTTGTTTGTTTTCATCACTTTAAGCCCAGGACGTGGTAGAGACCCTGGACAGACAGCAGCAGGTACTGAACAGATTTTTGTTGAATGGATGGAAGGAAAGGAGAAACGGAGGGACGGCAGAAGGAAGAAAGGAAAGCAGATCAAATTCCTTTCTCTATCACCTTTCTGTCTCAGTTCTCGCAGACATTCCAATATCAGGAAAACAGTGTTACTATCAGGACCAGACAGGCTACTGAGCTCACAGGCAGGATGATGATAGATAGATAGATAAGATAGATACATAGATAATAGGTAGATGATAGATAACCCATTCACTTGCTGCTGTTTGAGAGTCTCTCAAAAGTGAACAAAGCCTCTCATTCTGCAATTAGAAGCAAAGGGCTTAAAATGCAAATTCCTGAGAGAAACAGACATTGATGTAAAGGAGTTTTAGTCAAAATGTAAATGATGGCAGTGGATTCTTTCTTATTTTGGAAAAGGGGAAAGCGTAGGAGATGAGGACACAGTCTCTTTAATGGGAGAAGGTGCTTCCGAAGTTGCTTTCTCAAAAAAGGGGCTCCAGGTCCCCAGACATAAATTCTGCCAAATGCACCCTCATCTGTGGGCAGTGGAGCTGGCTCCTCGGCATGGCTGGCCATGCCACCCCAAGGGGCTGCTAAGCCATGCCCACCTCTGTGGGCCTCTTCTCATGGCAGATAATAAGCTGGTCACAGGGCATTTTTAAGCTGCTGCTTAAAAAGACAGCACTGTGTGACCCTGAGAGGGCTGCCTAAACCCCAGCCTGTAGGAATCTTGAGATAAGCTTTCCATTTTACTGAGCACTGCTCAAGCGCTTCCTAGAATATTGTGTTTGAGCCCTGTAATTAAAGAGGGAAGAAGAGGACTGGGAGAGGTTCTGAAACGAACTGTGAGGATATTAAAGGGTTGGAAACAATAAAGCTTATGAAAAAAAAAAGGTTAAAGGAAATAGGATTATTTAGACTGAAGGACAGAAGGTCAAGGAGCAGATTAACAATAATCCTCAAATACACTCATCCCGGTGTCAGGGAACAGGGCTAATTCCTCTGTGATAAAATAACCACTTGGGCCTTGCTGCTCGTGCTGTGTGGAGTTGTTAGCAAATGAGAGGAATTCAGGCAAAAGGAAAGAGCTGAGCAATTGGGGCTGCCACAATGCTGACCGACCCAGTTCTTAGTCCTGTCCCTTTGTGAGGCTGTAAGCCTGAAGCCTTGGGCAGGGGTGGGGAGTGTGGAGCTGGGGGAGCTGCGGGTGGCGGGGTGCAATTCTTTCTAGACAATGTAACTCTCAATAGGATTAGAGAAAACTTTACTGTGAATAAAAGAAATATCCTCCCAGCAGGTTTCTTTATCTATTAAGCAAAAGTTTATTGTTTTTTCCCATTGTAAAAATAATGCATGCTCTTTAAGGAAGCCAGTTGCTTCCTAAATAAAATCAAATCCAGATCTTCCAGAGTTGTCAATGGAGAGAGAATTTTAAATGTGCATGCAGCCGTGGAGCAGGAGTGGGGTGGCTAGGACTTTAAGATGAGACTTTACTAAAGACTTGGGATAGCCAGGAAACATGATTTAGAACCACACAATCTGGATTTACAAGGTGTAGCTTCCTAATCTTCAGTCTTGCATCCCTGTCCCCTGCGTTGATGTCTCGCTGCGGTGTTCCCGCTGTAGCCATTCGTAGTAAGGAAGCCTGCCAGATGAAGCCTCCACCTACCCCATCCTACTGATGAGAGAAGCAGCTCAGGATAGGGGTCAGCCCTGAGGACTCACTCAGCCCTTCCCAAATGGAAACACTCTCCAACTTAGAGAGCCTGGAATCAATTTATCAAGGAAACAAGCAGATTTCCTTACTCATCCCAGAAAAAGTAACAAATATTAAAACTATTTGATGAACTGGGGAGGTGGGGGAGACCTTTTCCAGTCCACCATACAAAGACAATCATGTCGGTGTATTTCCTTCCAGTCTTTTTTCTATATTTCTAGCTTATTATTTCTTTTGCATAGCTAATCTGATGACAGGTGAGTTTTGCATTTAACTTTTTTCACGTGTTTTAGATAAGAAACTAATAAAAATGGTAGGTATATTATGAAGCCCCTATTTAAACACATACATTAAAAGCATGGGCAGAAGTAAACTAAAATACAGCTATGATTATTCTAAATTATTTTCTTTTTGGTATTGTTTTTGTATTCACTGTAATTAATATGCTTTACTTTTGTAAAAATAAGAAATTACTGTACAATTATAAACATTTCCATAGTATTATGAACTCTTTGATGCTGTTTCCAATGGATATTGGGTTAAAGGTGAACTGGATACTTAATTTAAATATTCCTCCCTATATTGCTGAAATTAGGTTGTCTCAAATTACACTTACCAAGGGCGAATTCTCAATGGGAGCATTTCCTTCAGATAGATTCCCAGAAGTGAAACTACTAAGTTAAATGATATGATTCCTGCTAAATTCCCCAGACCACTTGTAACAGATCACACTCTGTGATGACAGACTCTGGGTTTTGATCCCTCTTACTTTAGCTCTCATATCTTTTTCTATCTCTCTCTTTGTTTTTTTATATCTCCTGCTGGATTTTGGCCACACGTGCTTTCATTGTCTCTGCCTTCCTGTATGTATTGCTGTGGTCCTCTCTGCCAGTTTCTCTCCCTACTTCCCTTGCAGATGCCTTCAGGCACCCGGTGTTATGGTTTTTCCACGGGCATGCTTCCTCCCAGCTCCTGCCAAGGGGACAATACTATTATTAGCTTCCAAACCCCATTTCCGTCTTCTTGAAATTTAGGACACAAGGAAGCAGTCACAAGCCTGCAAAAGTGTCAGGACTGTGGCATCTTCCCTGAGAGGTTGTCACAAACAATACAATCTTACTCTGCTGGCACTGTGACTAGCCTTAAAAAAAATTAATAAACCTGAAGGTCATTTGTCCACTTTTGATGATATTTCTTTGATGCACGGAATACAGCATGTTGTTTCCATGCCTATTTAGATAGGCAATCATAAAAGATAGGAGGCTATTTTTAAGTATACATGCATGTGACTTGCAGGCTATTTACAGACTAACAGACATACAGACTGGACTCTTTGCCTTCATTCATTGCCTGAGAACACTAGCCAAATCATTCCAACATTAACAAAAGCATCAGGGACCTTGACTCAAACAGATGTTCCCAGTATGACCTAGGCCAGAGGGTCCCTGGCTTTTTCTTTTCTTTTTGCAGTTGTGCAATTGTTCATCTTATGTAATAAACCCCATTCTTTGCACTCTCTATCTAGATCGCACAACCTGCTCATGCCTTTATTAGTTTGGTCACATTCAAAGAATTTCAGAGCTATCAAGGACCTTTTAAGTCATTATACAAATGGGAAAACTGAGGCATGCTAATAAAGGGACAAAATAAGTTTGTGACAGAAACACAACCAAAGTTTACAGAATCCAAATCCCACTCTGCCCTGGTTGCCATATTCACAGAGCAAAGATTAGTGACTGTATGATCTTTGGAGCAATCTCCCAAGTTAGATTTCCCAAGCATGAAAATGTAAAACAATTCAAAAAGTAATTTCATGATATTCAGTGTGTCGGTCCTATGGATTGAACTGTTATATCTAAGTTTAAGTATTATTTTTTGGAGGTGTCATATATGGATCAATTTTTAATGTTATGCATTTCTGAGTCAGATGGGAAACAATTTATCTTTTCTGCAAATAATCTTGAGCAAATGCAAAAGTTAAGCTGTCCCCAGGAACATTCACATGTAGATTTGGATGCATAAAACTAAATAAATGATGTTGGGGCAAATAAAAGGGGAAACTCAGAGGACTTCAGATGCAGCAGCTCCTTTAGCCCTTTGCATTGGGCACCTTTGGGGGCCCCTTCACAGTTCTCTTGACCAATCTTTTACTCCAGCCATTGTTACAGCAGCCTCCTTCCCACAGATGTGGACTGGCAGCATTTTGCCTCTACTATAGTATGTACCCCTGGTTTTCTGCCCTGGCACTTCTCTGATGCCAGTGCAGGAAGCCTATGGGTAGCTGCTTGGTACTCCACATGTACAAACCTGAATGCACAAGGGAATTAACGCCTCAAGAGACAACCATTGACCAAAGGAGGGCAGAGCTTTTTCCATCACTTGTGCCAACAAATCTGAATATCTGAGGGATAGTCTACATGGCTCCTAAGAAGTTCCCAGTGGGACTCAGGCCCAGCTGCCCTCAGTAGTGTCCAGCTCAATAGCATGTATCATTGTGTTGTTGTCTCTCCATCCGTCACTGTGACAATCTTTCCAGTGCCTATTCCTGTTCTTTGGGACCATTTCCAAAAATAAGGGGTCTAAATGAAAGCCCTTGACTCATGCTTTACTATATGGAGGGAAGTCAAGCTGAGACATGCCTTGGTTTAGATTATTGTTCCCATTTTACAGAAGAGGAAACAGAGGTTCAGAGAGTTTAGAAAACTTCTCTTTGGCAGATAGTTGGTGAGTGGCAAATCAGAGAATTATGCTCATCTGAGTTCAGAGCCTAAGTGATTAACATTACACTCTATTCTCCCTAACTATGCTTGTTATGTGCCTCTCTCATTGTCTTCCTATCCTAGAAGGAGCCTAGTCCCTGCAAATTCATTCAAGTTCAAAGCTTTTTTGTGAAGCCCAGCTCCCCCAGCCTCTTCTACCTTCTGCAAGATGTGATTCCCAACTGCGTGAGGACCAAACTCAAATGTTTCCTGGGGCCATGTGATAGCATTCATAATGGCCACCATTGTTTTTCTGTTTTTTGTTTGTTTGTTTGTTTGTTTTAGCTCTTCCTATGTGATAAGCACTGTCATAAGCATCTTACATGCATCAGCTCACATAATTCTCACTACAGCCCTGTTCTAGTTTGCTAATGCTGCCAGAATGCATAACACCAGAAATGGACTGGCTTTTATAAAGGGGGTTTATTTAGTTACACAGTTACAGTCTTAAGGCCATAAAGTGTCCAAGGTAACACATCAGCAATCGGGTCCCTTCACTGGAGGATGGCCAATGGCATCCAGAAAACCTCTGTTAGCTGGGAAGGCATGTGGCTGGTGTCTGTTCCAAGTTCTGGTTTCAAAATGGCTTTCTCAGGTGAAATCACTGCCCTCCCCTCTACGTGGGATCAGACACCCAGGGGAGTGAATCTCCCTGGCAAGGTGGAATATGACTCCCGGGGAGGAATGTAGACCCGGCATCATGGAACGGAGAACATCTTCTTGACCAAAAGGGGGATGTGAAAGGAAATGAAATAAGCTTCAGTAGCAGAGAGATTCCAAAAGGAGCTGAGAGGTCACTCTGGTGGGCACTCTTACGCACACTTTAGACAACCCTTTTTAGGTTCCAAAGAATTGGGGTAGCTGGTGGTGGATACCTGAAACTATCAAACTACAACCCAGAACCCATGAATCTCGAAGACAGTTGTATAAAAATGTAGCTTATGAGGGGTGACAATGGGATTGGGAAAGCCATAAGGACCACACTCCACTTTGTCTAGTTTATGGATGGATGAGTAGAAAAATAGGGGAAGGAAACAAACAGACAAAGGTACCCAGTGTTCTTTTTTACTTCAATTGCTCTTTTTCACTCTAATTATTATTCTTGTTATTTTTGTGTGTGTGCTAATGAAGGTGTCAGGGATTGATTTAGGTGATGAATGTACAACTATGTAATGGTACTGTAAACAATCGAAAGTACGATTTGTTTTGTATGACTGCGTGGTATGTGAATATATCTCAATAAAATGAAGATTAAAAAAAAAAAATAGGTAAACTTCTTTTTAAATTAAAAAAAAAAAAAAAAAAAAAATGGCTTTCTCCCAGGACGTTCCTCTCTAGGCCACAGCTCCTCTTCAAAATGTCACTCTCAGTTGCTCTTGGGACATTTGTCCTCTCTTAGCTTCTCCGGAGCAAAAGTCTGCTTTCAAAGGTCATCTTCAAACTGTCTCTCATCTGCAGCTCCTGTGCTTTCTTCAAAATGTCAACTCGGCTGTAGCTCCTCTTCAAAATGTCACTCACAGCTGCACTGAGTTCCTTCTGCCTGTCGGCTCATTTATATGGCTCCACTGATCAAGGCCAACCCTGAATGGGTGGGGCCACGCCTCCATGGAAATATCTAATCAGAGTTATCACCTACAGTTGGGTGGGGCACATTCCATGGAAATACTCAAAGAATTACAATCTAATCAGCACTAAAATGTCTGCCCCACAAGATTGCATCAAAGATAATGGCGTTTGGGGGGACATAATACATTCAAACTGGCAAAAACCCCATGAGGGAGGCACCAGTGCTATTCCCCATCTCACCATTGGGAAAACGGAAGCACATGGAGGTTGTCAAAGGCACACAGCTTTTAAGAGATGGAGCTAACATTCTAAGCCAGGCAGTAGGACTCCAGACCAGTGCTTTTTAACTGCTGCCTTCCAGGAGAACACCCAAGAGCGAAGCTGGCTGAGTACAGAAAAATAGGGAATGGTGGTATTGTGGCAAACTCTACATATCTACCAAGAGGTGGGAGTGAGGATGGGGAGGCAACAAGCTACTCAGCTGCAGCTGATGGTTACCTAGAGGCAATAATTCCATCCTGATGTAGCCAGATATTCTGATTTTTTGAGGAATTCAAAAATTCAGATTTTATATAAAGTCTTCTAATTTAAGACTGCTGAGTAATTCATATGTAAATTTTGTGCAAACCAAACCAAACTAAATGGATCTATTCATCAGATTTAGCCCTTTGAATACCAGTTTGCAAACTCCGCTTAGATGCCTGGAATTTAGTACTTTGAGTTCCGTCTTCTCACAAAATATAGTATCATTGTCACAAACTGATAACAGAGTTTCTGACTTTTGAGAAACCTAAGATTAGCCAGGAAGAGTGATCTAGTGGGATCGCTTTAACTGTCATAAACAACCTGGAGCAATTTGCCTCCAATATAACCAGTGAATTGGATATTGCATTTTGATGGAATATTCAGTCATAGAGATTGATGCTGGCTTATGAACCCCTAACTTCTTGGTAATGGAATAAAGATGAAGTATTCTATGCTAGTTATAAATCTAGTCCTTACATTGTATGGCTGAACATAGTATTGCGTTTTTTCCTAAAACAATGTTTCATTCTGATTAAAAAAATATGTAATGTCCATTTCAGAAAATATGAAAAATACTAAAAAGGTTAAGGATATAATAATGATTCATAATCCTCCTGTTATGAGATAATATCAACATTTGAGTGGGTTTCCTCCCAGTCTTTTTCTAGACAGAACAATTTTAATAGCTAGACTTCAAAGGAATGTGAAATTTTTAAAGAATTTGGTTATAGCATAAACATAGACTCACAATGAATAAGTTCAATTCTGCCTGGTTCAAAGCCATTTAAAGTGATTCTCATGTTTCCAGATTATTACAGTAAATACATTTTCAGATTGCTCAGAGCACATTGTTTTATTTCTTGCCTTTTCCTTTGCTTCCAATTTTCTAAGATTGCTTTTTAGCATTAAAATGTTTGTATATATTTTTAGATTACAATCAATTTTGTTGTGACACTATTTTGAGTATTTCTTGACAACCATAAGTTATACTTATGGTTTGGCAAAGCAAAATTAATTCATAAAGGGTCCGAGACTGGGAATCCCTCCCATAGGATATAATAAAGGAGTTTGAGTGAAGATTTTTCCAATGTGTAAACTAACTCACCAGAGAAAGAAACATTTTATGGAGCCCTCTAAGACCAACTGAATATTGCAAGTATTGATGAGACAATAACTAATCTACTAAATAAGAACTTGGCAGCCTAAGATTCCATACAGTCCTGGAGTAAATACAATTTTGTTACCCGAATCCATTCCCCTCTTTTCCTTTCTAACAGAATCCTAGTTTTGGCTCAGGTATCCACTTGATCCTGTTTGTTCTAAGTCAATCACCTGTTGACTACTATTCGTCCAGGGGAGGCGGGGAGGAGACCTATGGTAGCCCAATCAGATGGAAAGGAAGATTTTATTCCCTGGCTGGGGAGAGGTTTCTCTCACTCCCACACAACCAAAGAAGCAATTGGCCCAGATTGCCACTAGCAACCAAATTGTGTTAGGATAAAGCTGAAGCAGAGTACAGCAAAGTGGAAACATGGACAGGATCTAGGCCCTTGAGACATCACAGAGTCAGAACATGCCATGTCTGAAGACTGTCCAACTGTGGGCTCCCTGTTAGGCAAGATAATATTTTCGTTATTGCTTTAGTCAGTTGACATCAGTACTTTCTGTTACTTGCAGCCAAAAGCATTCTAATTGGCACAAGCACATTTTCCCTTGAGATATACCTTAGATAACTTGTATCTTAGAGAGGTTGGACATGGGGAAGTGATACATAAAACACCCCTATTATTCACATAAACCTGGTTTCTACAGAGCTCAAGCTTCTAGATGCTATAACTAGTCCTGTATTACCCAGAATTCTAAGTTGACTAAAGCTGTTCTACATTTTTGCTATCAGGAAAAACAAACAAACAAAAAAAATGATAAACAAGAGCATATTAGGAATTGAGTTTTACAAATGTTTACAATCAACAGGTTGAATTTTACATTATTACTCCTATATTGAGGTATAATGTATAACTCAATAAAATAACTTTTAAAATAAAATAAAATTTAAAATATCACCACCTACAAAAATTTCTGTGCATCACGATTGTGTTTAATTATTCAATAATGACATCAAGGACCCAGGCTCTTTCTCTTTCAGTTCTGCAATGCTTGGCATGCCTGATTCAGCTTCTGGGACTGGGGCAGGATGCAATACTTCCAAGAGCAATGGAAATTGAACAAATGAAGGTTCTGCTAGCTTGGGAGAAGGAGGAGGGGGAGGGGTGGTTTTTATGTAGGCAAGGGAGGGTGCCTGCCACAGTCAGTCTTGAGTTTATTGTGCATACACTCCAATTTTCCAAACCTTCTATGTTTACACGCTTCTATGATAAATTATATAATGACTACTGCTGCCATCATGCAAAGATCTCAAATCACATATTAAGTAATTTAAAAAATAATGCAGTTAAAAGAGTTATAGATTAAAATCATGGAATCACAGAAAATCACATTGAAGAATTGACTCATACCAAGCCTAGAGTCCCCTAAAATCTTGACAACTTTTTAAATGCAAGTTGCTATTAAATTATGACTCTCCTCAAGTCTTTCTTTCTCCTGAATTTCAAAGGGCTAACCTTCCATTGATGAGGTGAGTTACCTACTGTAAGCACTTGCAACCCCTAAAATCTTATTTAGATTAGCTATATAAATTAAGAATAAACCTGCATGTGACAACATCGATAAACCTCAAAAACATCTTAGTGAATGAAAAAAATCAGACACAAGAGAGTACATACTGTATGAATCCAGTTTTTGAAGTCCAAGAACAAACACAATTAATTTGTGGTAATAAAAAAAGTTGGCAGGGAAGACTGACTGCAAAGCGACAAAGGAATTTCTGGGGGTGGGGGCTGGGGGTGGAGATATTCTGTGTTTTATTTTGAGTAGTGATTACACAAGTGTACACAGTTGTCAAAACTCATTGAACTCCACACTTAAGTTCAGTGCATTTTGGTCTATGTTCATTATACTTCCATAAAAAACATTAAAAAAAAAAGAATAAATTTGCATAGTTGGAAACTACCTAAATGGCCAGCAAGAGGTGACATCAATTACGGCACTTCCCTGTATTGAAATGCTATGCAACTTTAAAAGAGAATGAGGCTGATTATTCATACTGAAATAAGATGGTCTCTAAGATAAACCATTAAGTTAAAAAAGTAAAATATAGAATAGTATGAAAAATATGCTGCCAATTTGTGTTAAAAAAAAGGGGGTGGGGGTGTGGGTAAGAATTCATATATACATGTATTTTTATACATGTATAGAATTACTCTGGATGGATACATAGACACTGGTAACAGTGGTTGCTCTAGGGTGGAAGAGGTATGTGGCATGGAAGGGTGGGAAGCTGGAGAGAGACCAATGATTTACCATTAATTTTTGAACTAATAAAATATGCTATGTGCATATATGTTATGTATTTAAATAAATTAATTAAACTAAAGAGTAAAGATACAGAGCAAATGAAGAGTAAGACGAGGCAAAATTATTTGCAGTAATTAAAGTGGTTCAGACAGTAATCCAGAGTAAACCTTTATCCATCTGGCCAGCAGATCAGTCTTCGTCAGTACAGAAATATCACCCGTCCATCTATCTGAGCACATCTCTCAATTGGTACTTACCATATCCTCCTGGAGGTCCTTGATCAACTTTCTCTGTGTGCATGGTTTCCCATAATAGCTAAACTGTAAGTGACCTTTAGTACAAGTACCTGGTCTTATAATTTTCTTTTTGGAACCAACTTATTCTCTGCAAATAGTTGAAGGTTGTTTTTCACAGACATTCAAGTGAATTGTTAATTAGAACTTGAGACAATGGTGACCCCAAAGAGGTTCCAACCAATCAAGATTTAAAAAAACTTTACTTTTACATTTCAATATTATATTGATGTGACTCATTTAAAAATATATAATATTGACCCCCAAACTTATTTGTGAATAAAATATTTGTAAATCAAATCCTATTTTAAGTGCTCTGGGAGCTCATTATTTAAAATAGTGTCTCTTTTTCTTTTTAAACTTTTTTTTTGAGGTGAAATTCACATAACATATAATTAATCATTTTAAAGTGGACAATTCAGTAGCATTTAGTACATTCACAATGTTGCACACCACAATTTCTAGTTCTAAAATCTTACTGTTTTTTGATAGATATACTATTCCCATCAGTAACAGTATAATATTTTTGTGACATGAAAAATTGTGATTTAATTAATGTTTCCTAAATTCAAAAGTGTAGGTCATATATTTTCTTAAAGCAAGCCTCAGCTATAGTTGGATTAACACCAAAATTACTCTTTCTGGGTCATACACTTAGATCTTAACTTACTTTCTTATTTTTATTATTGGAAGATAAGGGTGAATACAATTATCAAAGGGGATAGGCTATGCAATTGATTATAAAAGACAAAGGCATAATCTTAGAATATTGGAAAAATGGAGGGCCTGGAGCTTTGTATAACAATGAGGGTTAAAGAAATTCTGTCCCTGAGAGAAAAAGGTTAAACTTGGGAAGCAGAGGAAGGCAAGTGGGCTGGGGGGGACAGGCAAGAAGCAAATACAACAAGCTCTTGAATCTAAAGAGGGTTGAAATAAGGAGAAAAGAGTGAGATGTTTGAGTCTCAGGCAGTGCTGATTGTGCATTTCTTAATATTGAAGAGGAATTTTGAATTTGAGATTCTTCTGAAATGGGATACATCTTTGCCTAGAAAATTGGAAGTGATAGTGGTCCAGGGAGGTGAAGTGTCACATGTGCAGTTGTCTCTACCCAGAACAAATGTGACATTCCCATCGAGTTCACCACATAAGAGTTGGCTGTTTGATGACTCGGGTTTTATTGGGGTGGGGGTGAGGGCAGATGTAAAAACAATTTTTGCTTGTTTCTTGTTTTCTTATTGGTTTCCTTTACTGCACATGTACACTGGAGAAATAGTCTGAAGCCCAGGACAAACCACTTCCTGTTCAGAAGGAAGCACCTCACCTTTTGAAGCTGGACCCACCTCCATCTTTCTCTCTCAGGAGGGAAGAAGGGAAGGGGAGTAGCCACTAGTTATTTATCAGGTTTATAGACTCTCTCCCTCACTGGAATGTAAGGTCCACATGGGCAGGGATTTCAGTCTCTCTATTCTGTACTACCTACATCCCCAGCACCTAGCATAGTGCCTAGCACATAGTTGACACTCAGTAGATATTTGTTGAATAAATGAATTTGTTGCCTGCCTGAGTACCTACCATCTTGCCCTCACAGGAATGGCAGGATTCAGGGCAAGAGGAGAAGGAGAGTATCAAGTGCTGGGCTAGGCTCTTAACTCATTGTGAAGAACTGACCTAAGCCAGTTTGGTCCTTCAACAGTCACTGGTTCTTCTGATAAGTATCAATTGTCTCTGGCCACTGAGGTGGATAAAAGCCATAAGCCTCCCTTCCCCAAACTGCCCTGCCCCATTAGGTGTTATGTTACAATTAAAGCAAGTCTTAGACCAACCCACTCTAAAAGTGCAAACATTTATTGTCAGTAGGCACAAAAACTGTCATATAATCTGTTCTTGTCAGCTTGAAGAAACCCTACTCCTTGTGCTCCAAAGCCTTCTGATCAACACCTTTGGTGAGAAGCTCATCCTGGGGATTTCATCAACATTCTGACTGGTGAGTCAGCCAACCTTCCAAATGGGTCACTGGATAGAGACCTCCATGAGCCAGGAGGCAGACACAAAATGAAACAGAGCTCCAGAGGAGACACAGTTTCCAAGATACCAGGAAAGATATACCAGATTCCCATTCCTCCTTCATGCAAAGGCAGTGAGGCTTGCTAAACTTTCTAGCCAAAAACATATTTTGAACAACACTGCTGTCACCAACAAAAAAAATTGTCATGTGCCTTATGACAATTAATGAACCTCCTGGTGTGCATTTTGTTCAAACAACCACTGATTACTGTGGATTTCTGATTAGTTTCTTAAATACTAAATAACTAGTCCCCTTCCTTTCCTCCTCTCCCTATTGTAGGAAAAAGCTATTTCCAAATACACATAAGTTTATTCTGAGGTACTTTAGAGTAGATTACCACACAGACCCATTCAATTGTCACAGCCTTTTTCGGGTAAAAGTAAGAATAGCAAATGCTCATAAAGCACGTACGACATGTTCAGCCTTGTTCAAGCACTTGTACACATTTAACTTTCACAACAACTCTATCGTTATTCTGATTTTACAGATGAGGAAACTGAAGCCCAGGAATTGAAGTAGCACATCCAAGGTCATGCTCTCAGGATCAGGATTAAAACCTGCTGTTGAGTTTCACAGCCTATATTCTTAACCACTAGCTCTGCTATGTTTCCTTCTGAAAATAAGAATTATTGTAATATCACCAGGATTAGAGTCTCTCATAGTTTTTTATCCCGTTTTTTCCTTTGCAGGCAAGGATCTAATATTCAGAGAAGCAAATGTGCAGGCTGACAACTTCTGTACAAACTTAAGTCTCTGGACAAACAGTTTGAGCAAATTTGTCCATGGTATCAATTCAGGAACAATGAAGATATCTTAAGGGTCACATTATCTTTTTCATCCCAGATGAAAATGTGATGTTTGAGTCACCAAGGAAGAAATAATATTCTTAGAATTCTTTCACCACTTTTAAAATAGAAAAATGTAAATTAAAACTTTAAGTTTGCTAGATTTGGTGACTAAAATGTTGAAATTTGGTGTACTTGGAAAGTAACAACTCAGGGACAGTTTCCTATTCTTTCCTGCTGAAATTAGCTAAAAGGAAACATCACTAGGACATTTGAAGTGACTCATTACTGCTGAGGAGATAAGAAAGTTGGCTTTGGATTCATCAAGACTGAGTTAGAGGAGGCGGGGCAAGAAGGTGGCATAGGGAAGTGTGGAATCTAGTTAGTCACCTACAACAACTAGCAAATAGCCTGGAACAACTAGTAATAATCTGGAACAAATGTTAGGGGGACTTCTGTGACCAGACAACATCATACACCAGTCTGGAATGGGTGGAACGGCTGAGATCGCATCATAGAACTGTATGTAAATCTCCCCAAACTGCAGAGCTGGCACCCCTCCCCCATCAGCACAGCAGGCAAGTCGAAACACTTCCCTGTGGGAAAAAGGATTCCCTGCTGGGAGCTAGGGAATGTAGCTCAACCAATTTCCAATTGCAGTTTTAATTAACAAATTTGGACTACTGAATACAAACTACAAGCACAGATAAACCCAGAGCAAGAAGGAAGGGACCCTGGAAGTTTCTACCAACAGAGAGGAGGCAGGGCTGACCCAAAAAAAACATAAATAAATAAAAATAGAGGCTTTGGAGTCCACTGAGCTCAGAATACTGGAAAAGAGCTATGTCCCAAGAAAAGAGTCACACTGAACCAGGTACCAACTCTTGTTCTTGACTGGTGAACTAGAGGGCTGGGGCCTGGCTCTGAAAAGGGGACTTCTTTCTTTTTTCCTTTCTTTCTCTCATTATAAATAGCTCATTAGAGAAAGCCTCAGACATTTTCAATTGTCAGCACTGACCCAGGCAAGGGTGGAGTTAAGATAGTCAGAGTCAAAGGGAAAACTCAAGTGTAGGAGATAATTCCCTAAAGGGCTTATCTTCTCTAAGAAAAGAGGGGGGCAGGGTCCAGTTCAAGCGACGGCTGTCCCTCAGATAACTAAGACCCTATGGCCTTGGGGTGGGGGGATCTGGAAACAGAAATAGCTTAAGCTTGGTTTCTGACACCTTTAGCCCCAATGAGAATTAAAGGCACCACACCTTTTTGCACCAGTGGGGAGCTGCAGGCTGACAGGCACCATTTGCTGGGCAGGATAGGAAAAGCACAGAGTCTAGAGTCCTCACAGGAAAGTCTGACAACCTTCTGGGTCTCACCCTCAGGGAAGCCTGATACTGAATACAGCCTCTTCCTGAGACCTGGGCCTGTCTGGTCTGGCAAAATCTAATTGGGAAACCAGGTGCCTAGACAACAAAATATTATGAATCACACTAGGAAAAACAAAGATATGGCCCAGGCAAAGGAACAAACTTACACTTCAAATGAGATACAGGAGTTGAAACAACTCATTTAGATCTTCAAATAAATGTGCTAAATCAGTTCAAAAATCAAATCAATGAGTTGAGGGAAGATATGGCAAAAGAGATGCAGGATATAAAGAAGACATTAGGAAAAATAAGGAAGAACTTGAAAGTTTGAAAAAACAATTGGCAGAACTTATGGAAATAAAAGATACAATAGAAGAGATGAAAAACACAATGGGAACATACAACAGCAGATTTTAAGAGGCAAAAGAAAAGATTCATGAACTAGAGAACAGTACAGCTGAAATCCTACACACAAAAGAACAGATAGGGAAAAGTGGAAAAATATGAGCAGGGTCTCAGGGAATTGAATGACAACATGAAGCACGTGAATATATGTGTTATGGGTATACCAGAAGGAGAAGAGAAGGGAAAAGGGGCTGTTCTGACTTGCTAATGTTGCTGTTATACAAAATACCAGAAATGGAATGGCTTTTATAAAGGGGTATATTTGGTTACAAAGTTACAGTCTTAGAGCCATACAAGTGTCCAAGCTAAGTTGTCAACAATAGGGTACCTGCACAGAAGAATGGCCAATGGCATCAGTAACACCTCTGTTGTCTGGGAAGGTACATGGCTGGTATCTTCTTCCTTTGCTTCTAGTTTGTGTTTCAAAATGGCTTTCTCCCAGGACATTTCTCTCTAGGCATCTGGGGGTATTCTCTTAGTTTCTCCCAGACAAACTCTGGAGTAGCAAAAGTCTACTTTCATTGGCAGTCTTCAAAATGTCTCTCTCAGTTGCAGCTGCTCTGAGGTCCTTCTGTTTGTGAGCTCTTTTATAGGACTCCAGTGAGTAAATCAAGACCCATGCCAAATGAGCAAGGCCACACCTCCATGGAAACAATCCAATCAAAAAAAATGGTTATTTGTGAAAAGTCTATATTTTCTGTAGCATGCTATATAATTTAACTTGTATGGTCAGTTTATTCAAATACCATAATTACATGGAACCTTGAATAGGAGGTGAGATCTGGTTGGTTTATACAGGTTAACATGAAACCCTGATACATCCCAGAGTAATTTGGGCAAAGAATAAAAAGTATTTGCAAAGCTCCCTTGAGAGCCTGAGGAAAAATGTGGAAATATTAAGCTTCCCCACCTGGGGAATTCAAGATATTCTCACAAGCATTGGGGACTACCACTGTAGTATGCCATGCCCTCAATCTTGCGGCTTGCCCTTATGACACTTGTTACTGCAAAGAAGAGGCCAAGCCTACTTAAAATTGTGCCTAAGAATCACCCCCAGAGATCCTCTTTTGTTGCTCAGATATGGCCTGTCTCTCTCTAAGCCCACTTGGCAGTAAACTCACCACCCTCCCCGCTACATGGGACATGACTCTCAGGGGTATAAATATCTCTGGCAACATGGGCCATGACTCCCAGGGATGAGCCTAGACCCAGCATTGTGGGATTGAGAAAACCTTCCTGACCAAAAGGAGGAAGAGAAATTAAACAAAGTTTCAGTGGCTGAGAGATCTCAAATGGAGTCAAGAGGTCATTCTGGTGTTAACTCTTATGTATTATATAGATATCCCATTTTAGATTTTAGTTTACTGGAACAGCTAGAAAGAAGTACCTGAAACTGTTGATCTGCAATCCAGTATCCTTGATTCTTGAAGATCATATAATTCTATAGCTTGTATGGTATGACTGTGTGATTGTGAAAAACTTGTGGCTCACATTCCTTTAATCCAGTGTATGGACAGATGAGTAGACAAAAGGGGGACAAATAGTAAATGAATAATAGGAGGGGAAAAGGAGTATGAAATGTTTTGGGTGTTCTCTTTTACTTATATTTTTATTTTTATTCTTATTTTTATTTTTTTGAGTAATGAAAATATTCAAAAATTGATTGTGGTGATATATGCACAACTATATGATGATACTGTGAACAATTGATGTACACTTTGGATGATTGTATGGTATGTGAATATATCGCAATAAAATTGCATTTAAAAAAAAGACTGAGTTAGAATCCCAGCTCCACCATTAAAGGTGCAGCTTTGTGCAAACTGTTTAATGTCTCCAAGCTTCAGTGTCCCCATTTATGAAGTGGGAGTAACAAGAATCATGCCTGCCTAGTTCATAAGAGACCATAATATATAGTAGTGATTATTAGAATGTTAATTATTCCAGGGCAATTCGCATTTATCTGAAGATCCTGGGGACAAACAGCCTCTAAGTCACAAAAGAAAGGATTTTCCTGACTTTTCAAATTGCTATCACCAGAACGCCACTCACAGCCTTGCTTATAGTAAATGTATTTTGAGAGCTCTGGCTATTGGTATATTATCATTCAGCTGGGCTGGGTGGAAGCTGCCATATGCTCCAGGCAAGTTCTATGTAACCTGTTTTATGTAATCAAATAGGAACAAATCAAAGCCAGGTTGTTGTCTTTGGCTGACCCTTCTATTTCGTGAAGATGTAATTTTAGAAAGCTAAAGTGCTGCTTTGGGAATATAAGAGATAGACTTCTAGTTCCAGGAGGCAGAACTAAAATGGCATGTGGGAAATTTCCAAGGATATATATGGAGTCAACAGAATAGGAAGTAGGGATTTCCCTATCACTGGAAGCATTCAAGGAGGGTTAGTGATTACAGGGCACGATGGGTAGAGAGGACATTTCTGTTTTAGGTGGGTCATGGGACTGGATAATGATGACAATCACCATCATCAATCACCACCATCATAGATCTCATTGTTGAAGCCATGTGCTAGCTTTGTGCTAATGCTTCACATATTATAGTTCATTGAATCCTCAAAGGAATCTTTCAAATTTTACAGCATAATCTCTTTTACACTTTAGGAAACCAAGCTCAGAGATGTTAAATAATTCACCAAATCTCACACAGCTGGGATGGAGGTTCTAGGATTTGTATCTAGAGGCTACACTGTTATGCCACCTCCAAAAATGACCCAGTTCAATGGTTTTCAAACCTTCTGATGGGAGGCAACTGATCCCTTTTATCAAATAAAATCGTACACTCTATGCCAGTATATAAACTGTTAAAATTATATTGAATTACTGTATGTTTATTTTACAATTTCAAATATATATATTTATTTATTATAAAGTCACCCATGAGAACAATGAAGTTGTTTGCTGAAGACAGAAATTTGCTATCTGAAGTTGTAAATGACAGATACCGGTTATTATCAGCCTCAGCATCCAAATTATATTTTTATTTTGTTTTGGGGCACGTTATTGCAAATGGCATTTGTGATATCTCTGGGTTCCCTTCAGTTAGGCTAATCCATAAGTTGGAGAGAAGGTCAGCAGGACATTTTGTTTGAAGTCTGAATCATTAACAGTATCTAACAACTGCATGCCTGCCTTATCATAAACAGAAGTCGAATTAGAAGTACCCAAAGCTTACAGAAACTGCTAAAATAATCTGATACGATATCACATGGCGGTTACTCACTCAACAAAGTCCATTTATGAAAAGCAGCAGAACATGTTGGTCAGGAGCATAAGCTTTGAATTGAAGCAGCTCAGCTCCACTACTTACTAGCAAATTGACCCTGAGCAGGGTTCTAACTTCTTTGGGCCTCAGTTTCCTCATTTGTAAAATAAGGATTGTAGCGAACTGACCAGGCCAATGCTGTTGTTTACAATTACTAAGTTCTTTTGAACAGAGAGAGTCACCTAATAGGTGGAATTAGGTTTCTTCCACTGCATCCTGTTACAATGACAGGCGTTGCCATATATACAACACTTATATGGCAAGTATTACATAGTCATTCAATCTTATTTTACATAAGCTCAGTGAAGTGCCAACTCTCTGCCCTTTGAGATGCTTTGAAATCAACTTGCATGAAAGTTTCACTTGAGGCAGGTGAAGCCATATGCTGGCAGCAGGATTCAGCTGAACTTCTAGTCAGGGGACAAAATCCTCCATTAAATGGCTACTCCCAGGAGTAATTATAATCCTAAGCATAGGTTGAATTTGAAGAGTGTAGGCTGTTGGGCTGGCTATATTCTTACTCCTATGCACTCAAGGGCAGAAGTGCCTAATCAATGTTTCTAGTCAATCCACTCATTCTTGAACACTATTCATTTCTCCAATGAAATGTCATTTCTAACGTCCCTTATGCTAAATTAGCAAACCTTCTGAAATAAAGACAGTGAAAGCTTATGGTAGCTAATTCTGGAGTTTGAGTTTTGGATTGCACTTCTTTAAAATGCTAGCTAACCTCCTGGAATGTGTATTCTCATTTAGAGAACTATAAATGTTAACTAACAGCTCCCAAGGTAGAGATTAAAGTCATCACACACCACACTGAAGTATTTTAAAGGAAATTACAGATAAAATAAGAGGGTAAAAATACCTACCACATGAATATTTGTAAGAATCAATATGCCTAACATTTGTTGAATATCTACAATTTGTCAAGTACCTTACTCAGTGTATGTAAATCTTCTCATTTAATCCTCATAGAAACACTGCAAGGGAGACAATGTTATTAAATGACATTAAATAATCAAATAAATAACCAAATATTTACTTAGGATTATTACTAGTGTATAATAAGCATGTAATATATGGTGACTATTTTTATTTCACAGATCTGTTAATTGTGTTATAAGATCCTATAAACCAGCAGCTGAGCCTTACCTAGCATCTAAGTAAACACCACGAGTATAAACAGAAGTCAAATAATATGCAGTTTAGGTGAATGGACACTGGTGCTTGAACTCTATAAATGCCAGGGCAGGACTATAACCTTTCAAATCAATGACACAATTCCATAAAATTCAAATGCATGCACAGAGATGGCAGGTGTTTCATTCTGAAGTCTATGCAGAAAGAATTAACCTACAGCACACTTTATTGCATCCATGGCCTCCAGTGTGTTAAGTTTGTTATATTGCATATTTGGATATTATATTAGTAAGGATTTTCCAGGGAAACAGAACTGACAGGATATATAATGTATGTAAATATGAAATTTATTATAGGAATTGGCTATGAGACTGTGGAGATTGGCAAGTCTGATTCCATAGGGCAGGCCAAAAGCTGGTAACTCTGATGAAGGTTTTCAATGAATTCCTCAGGAGAAGCTGGCTGGTGGAAGTAGAGATGGAAATGCTTCATTCTGACTGCTTAAGACCTTCAACTGATTGGATGAGACTTCTCTCATTGCTAAAGGCAATCTCCTTAGTTGATTGTAGATGTAATTAGCCATAGATGTAATAAACTATCTGATGATTTAAATGTACAAAATATCCTCACAGTAACAACCACACCAGTGCTTGCTTGACCAAACAACTGGACAACATAACCTAGCCAAGTTGACACATAAATTTAACCATCACAGTCCACCCCTTGTCAAGTTGGCACCATACGTATCTCCTTAAACCATACTTAATCTCTAAATAAAAACAATAACAGTCATATTTTCACCTAACATAATTCAACTATCCTGAGTGCAACTGGAAACACACTAACTTTCCCTGGAAGAGGGAGCAAGTCCTTGGGTATTAATCACTCTTACACTTGATATCCTATAACTTAAATACTAGGACATAAAGATAATACAACTTTTGTTATACGATAGGGTATAAGATATGGAAGAAAACAAAGATATGCACTTTATGTATATATGCAAACATTCATAACAAAAAAGGGAAGGAATATTCATAATTATTACAGTCCTCATTTCTACAACTGGTCACATGGTCACAGCTCATATTTATAACTACCTTCTTCTACTACCAATTCCATATTCCCTTTACCATCAGCAAGCACCTCAGCTGGTGGTGAGTCTTTGCCTGGTAGAGTGATCCAAACCTTCATTCCTGAAGATGGGTGGTCCAATAAGCAACAGCTTATCCTTCACCCTAGATATCCCTTCTCAACATGCCCCACACTGGACACCTAGAAATTTCATTGAGGTGGAAGTCCCCTGAATTTTTGTTGGATTTATCTCCTTTCCCCTGACATACAAATTCCTTATCAGTGAGTCTAGGATAGTTGCTACTTCTTGCTCTCTAAGTCCAATCAATATGATGTCATCAATATGATGTACCAGTGCGATAGCTTGTGGAAGGGGAAGGCAATCAAGGTCTCTGAAGACTAGTTTATGACATACGGCTGGAGAGTTGATATACCCCTGAGGTAGGACAGTGAAGGTGTATTGCTGGCCTTGCTAGCTGAAAGCAAATGCTTTCTGGTAGTCTTTACTAAAAGTTATTGAGGGAAAAAAAAGTGTTTGCCAGATCAATGATTACATACCAGGTAACACAGGATGTATTCATTTGCTCAAGAAATGATACCACATCTGGAACAGAAGCTCAATTGGAGTTACCACCTGATTAAATTTATGATAATCCACCATCGTTGTCCAAGATCCATCTGTTTTCTGCACAGGCCAAACAGAATTGAATGGAGATGTGGGAATCACCACCTTTGAGTGGTTGATGGTGGCACTAATCTCTGCAATACCTCCAGGAATCCGGTATTGCTTTTGAATTACTATTTTGCTAGGCAAGGGCAAGTCTACTGACTTCTACTTAGCCTGCTTGATGGGACTTCTCTCATTGCTGAAGACAATCTCCTTAGCTGATTGTAGATGTAATCAGCCATTGATGCAATCACTTTCCTGATAACAGTAACAATCAGGCTGGTGCTTGCTTGACCAAACATCTGAACACCATAACCTAGCCAAGTTGATATCTGCACTTCAACACCATAGTTGTATGTGTAATTAAAATAAAACTCAGGTTTTTAAAATGTTTAACATATAATTTCTTAAATTAAATTTGAATCAAACCTTTGTGGAATCCCCAAAGAGCTTTCCTTTATGAGCACCCAGTTTAAGGACCATTGGCCTAAATCACTAGCTGACACCTGGGTTTATCCCAGCATTGTGACTCTGATTCTACGATTCTAAGTTCTGTAGAAGCCTGATCTTCCAACTAACGAACAAAATCTAGCAAATCTTAATTTTAAATTCCAATCAATATAGAGAACATGAAGAGTAAGATTAATCATTACAGTTGTCACTCAAATTTTCTTCTCACTGAATAAACATGATGAACTGCAGTTTGCTATTCCCCTTTTTTTTAAATGTTTTGTGGATTTCTGGCTTTAAACACTGGAACAATTTCATAAAGTGTCCTGATTTATACTTTCAAGGAATCATATGCTCTTCACTCACAAGACTAACCAAAGCATCCTAATGGGAAGGACACTCTTTGCCATAGGGCTTCTAATTGTAGATCAGAGGATTTGCTTCAAGGTTTAAAGCCAATACTTTCAGTAGTCTCTTGATGGGCTGCCTGGTATTCTCTCAGTTCTTTTTCTGGAACTGGAAGTCATAATTCTTCCCTTTTTGACTCAGACTGGGCACTAGAGTAATAGAAATGAGTGAAGCCAAGAGAAATAACTTCCTTCAGGGAAGTGTAGACATCAGTAAAAGAAAAAAAAGTATAACTAAAAAAAAAAAAATGCCACAGAATGTTCACTTTTCCAAAAGCAGAAGCATGTGACCAATTTTTTAAAGGGTCTGACTTTATAGCTGGGTCTCTGGAGGGAATTAAAGGCTAAAAGGCATGGATATCATGAGTGACTGTGAATAGATTCAGAAGACAGACAGCAAAAAGCTAAAGGCAACTAGGGCATCTGAAAAGAAAAGTTAATTCAAAACCACAGATCAAATTAACTAGATTAAAAGAACAAGGGCCCTTCTTAAATTTTCAGAAGAAGGTTATAAAAATCACTTAATTTAAAATAAAGTGTACCTTTTAATGTGACAACATATAAACCCTGAAGCAAAAAAGGTAATTCAATTAATTTTTAGATCAAATTTTGAATGAAGGGGGCATATTTTGCATTTATTTGTCAAACTTGCAGACATTAACAAGCAATTAATGACCCCTAAACTCAACAAAGTCATTACCAAGCTAATAAAGAATCATAGCTCAGATCCAAAGCTCGTCAACCCAAAGATAGAAATGACTGAATTAGTTAAATGAAGTCAGATGATGAATTAAAAAACAAAAATAAAAAACCCACCATACTCACTAACAGAGAAATTTAGAGAACTGCTACCAACTCCTGCCACTTTCTGTCACCTCAGGCGATCTCTGTTGATTGCTGTACTTCAATTGTAAGGCACTGAGGCAGGACACATCTCCTATCTCCATTCCATGCTGAGCATTTTCTTGACACTAAATGGAATATATTCTGTGGTTCATAAATTCATTCACCCAGCAAATGATTACTAAATGCATATTGAGAGCAAAGCATTGACTTGAATTTGCTAGTCATAACAAAGATTAAAAGATAGGATCCCTGCCCTTGGAGGAGTTAACAGGCCGGTGAGGGACAGACACATAAAAATAATTGCAGTATAATATGCATATATACATAAACAAAAATTACAATGCAGAGGACCATTGGAAAAGGTACAATGAAAGCAGAAAGAAAGGAGGCTGAAGGCTGCTTGGGGAGGTAGGAGGCAACTGTGGAGGAGATAGAGCTTCACCTGAGAGTTGGCAGCTAAGAAAGAGTGTGCTGTGAGGGTTAGTGGGTGCCGTGAACTGACCTAAGCCAATGGGATGATGTATAACTCTTAAGTTCAATTTGCTAGATAACTACTGCTGAAGAAATGTGAGGCTTGTCTGAGTTAGCTGCAGTCCCAGCCTAACTATACTGAAAGCAAGTATGGTAGATTGAATTACATTCCCCAGTTCAGACATGTTCTTGGTCTTGGTCTGCATTCTGGTTGTAAATAAGATCGCTTCAAGATGTTACTTTAGTTAAGTGGTGGTGCAACTGAATCAAATTGGGCTTTAATCTGGATTACTGGAGTCCTTTATAAACAGAATGAAATTCAGACACACAGAGAGAAGCCATGGATAGAGCAGCCAGAAGCTGGAAGTTATCAGAACCTGGAAGAGAAATGAGAAGATGCTGCCAAGTGCATTGCCATGTGAGGGAAAAGCCAAGCATTAAGGATCACTGGCAGCCAGCTTCAGAATGCCATAGTCTTTGGGGAGGAAGCTTTGCCTTCCTGATGCCTCAATTTTGGACTTTTCCTAGCCTCAAAACCATGAGCCAATAAATTACTGTTGTTTAAGCCAAACCCTTGTATGGTATTTGTTTTGGCAACTGGGAAACTAAAACAGCATGGCTCAGGAAAAAATTCTAGCAAGCATACAGCACTGATTAAACAAATGTTCATTAACAAGTAAGCACAAAACAATTCTTGTTTGGTTGGTTGGATAAAGTTGCAGCTCTCTGTGCTTTTGGGTGATTTGTCTCCAACTACCATTTGCATTGATTGGCCCATTCAGGCAGACAGGACCACATTCCAAAGGCAAGATTCTGTGACTCTTAGAATTGACACCAGGCAACCATAAATCCTTCTGCACCAATGACAGGACACGGGACCATTTAGAAACCAAGCTTCAAGTGCCATCCCTTAGAATACAAGCTACAGGCCTCACTAATTCTTATACTTTGTGCAAGCATTAGTGAAAGTGTCTCTGAAATATTTTAGCCAATCCTATTTCTTTAATACCTTTAATTTCACCAGTGAAAGCCCATTTTAAATATTCACCTTGCTATTTAGGAAACCATGAATTTTACCAATGGAAAAAATGTTGGATATACCCTCAGCTAATTGAGACAACTTCAAGCTTTGAACAAGATCTAGCTAACAGAAGCAGTTATAGTAGACTCTAGAGAAGCACTATCATATATGGTAGTCACTTGCCACATATGGCCATTGAGTTCTTGAAATGTGCCTAGACCAAACTGACATGTGCTCTAAGTATGATATACACCAGAATTTTAAGACTTAGTACCAAAAATGTTTTATATCAATTACATGTTGAAATAATACATTGTATATTTTGAGTTAAATAAAATATGTTATTGTATAAGTTGGGGTTCTCTAGGGAAACAGAATCAATGAGAGATATCTATAAATATAAGATTTATAAAAATGTCTCACACAACTGTGGGTATGCACAAGTCCAAATTCCATAGGGCAGGCAGCAAACTGTCAGCTCCAATGAAGATGTTCGATGAACTTCTCAGGCAACGAACTGGCAACTTCAATGAATGTGTTCGATGAACTCCTTAGGAAATGAATTGGCAACTTCAATGAACTCCTCAGGAAACACTTCACTGGCCAGCCAAAGAAGAAGTGAAGGTCGTCTATCTGTCTTGCTTGAAAGTCTTCAACTGATTGGATTAAATGCAGCTGACTGCATTCTCTCATTGTGGAAGACATGCCCTTCATTGACATCATTAGTCACAGCTGCAGCTAACTGACTGATGATTTAATAAACCAGACTGTTGGTTTATTAACCAGCCACAAATGTCCTCACAGCAATGGCTAGGCCAGTGCTTGCCTGACCAGACACCTGGGTACCATCTCCTGGCCAAGTTGATACATGAACCTAACCATCACAGTCCACCCCTTGTCAACTTGGCGATTATACACATCACCTAAAACAATACTTTATCTTTAAGTAGAAAACAATAACAGACATATATTACAGCTAACAATTCTCCACTGTCCAGCGTACAACCAGATATGCACTAAATCTCTCCAGAATAGGGTGCAAGTCCTTGGGTGACCTTAACTCTTAAAATTGATTTCCTTTACTTAAATACAGCAAAATGAACAATACAGCTTATGTCATATGATAAGGGGATAAGACAGAGAAGAAAGCAAAGATATTTGCTTTACAGACAAATACAAATGGACTCATAACAAAACAAGGAGGAAATATTCATGCCATCATAATCCTCGTTTCTGTATCTGGTCACATGTCCATAGATCATATTTATCACTACCTTCTTCCACTACCCATTCCATGTTCCCTTTACCCTCAGCAAGCACTTCAGCTGGCTGTGGTTCTTTGCCTTCATTCCTGAAGTTTCTTGGCCATTGGTAGCCCTGCCTGGATTGGGTGGTTGCAGTTTTCCATTGGCTTTAATCACAGGGCATGGTAGTACTAAGAGACACCCTAGGGGATCTCCTGTATTCCAGGAAAACTCTTCTTTACCTCCATTGTGTAGTTACAGTGCTATTTCCCCTTGATGGTCAGGATAAATCACCCTAGCTAGTAGAGTAATCCCCTTCCTTGCCTGTTGATTCAGAGGCATAAGAAGCCCAATGTGGCCAGGTGGCAGTCTTAACTTCCAGTTCAATGGGATTATTGCTGTGTTTCCTGGTGGAAGCACTCCTCCTTTTGGAACAAAGACTTGTAGACCAGCAGAGCTTAAGCTTGCAGGGTCAGGAAGCAAAAATTTACCTAGTGGATCACTAGGAGTGATAGTGAGTGGTGCCACTCCTGTTTCCACCCCTTGATTCTTGGACTCATGAATCCTGGCTATGGAAAAACAGCACCATAGAGTGGATGCTCATTCAGAGCATACACAGCCTCCTGAAGAACACTATCCCAGCCCTACAAGGTATTGCCACCTAGTTGGTGCTGTAATTGAATCTTCAACAGGCCACTCCACCATTCTGTCAACCCAGCTGTCTCTGGTAAGACCAGAGAATTCCATGAGTTTGTGCCCATTTCCTAACTTCATTTGCTGTGAAGTGGGTTCCCTGGTCAGAAGCAATGCTGTGTGGAATACCATGAGGGTGTATCAGGCATTCTGTAAGTCCATGGATGGTAGTTTTGGCAGAAGCATTTTGTGCAGGGAAGGCAAACCCATACCTGGAGTATATGTCTATTCCAGTAAGAACAAATCGCTGCCCCCTCCATGATGGAAGTGGTCCAATGTAATCAACCTGCCACCAGGTAGCAGTCTGATCACCTTGGGGAATGGTGCCATATCGGGGACTGAGTGTGGGTCTCTGCTGCTGGCAGGTTGGGCACTCAGCAGTGGTCATGGCCAGGTCAGCCTTGGTGAGTGGAAGTCCATGTTGCTGAGCCCATGCATAACCTCCATTCCTACCACCATGACCACTTTGTTCATGAGCCCATTGGGCAATGACAGGAGTTGCTGGGGAAAGACGCTGATTGGTATCCACCAAATGGGTCATTTTATCCACTTGGTTATTAAAATATTCTTCTGCTGAAGTCACCCTCTGGTGAGCATTCACATGGGACACAAATATCTTCATGTTGTTTGCCCACTCAGAAAGGTCTATCCACATACCCCTTCCCCAGACTTCTTTGTCACCAATCTTCCCATCATATTCCTTCCAAATCCCTGACCATCCAGCCAAACCATTTGCAACAGCCCATGAATCAGTATACAAACACATCTCTGACCAGTTCTTCTTCCAAGCAAAGTGAACAACCATGTGCACTGCTCAAAGTTCTGCCCACTGGAAGGACTTACCCTCACCAATGTCCTTCATGGACATCCCAGAAAGGGGCTGCAGTGCTGCAGCTGTGCACTTTCATGTGGAGCCTGCATATCATGCAGAACCGTCTGTTAATCATGCCCGAGTTTTCTCTTCCTCAGTCAACTGATTGTAAGGAACTCCCCAAGATGCCATAGCTGTGGGCTGGAAAAGAGAAGGTAAGGTGGAAAGAGTGGGGGCCATGAGCATTTGGGCCACTTCCTCATGTAACTTACTTGTGCCTTCAGGACCTGCTGGAGCTCTGTCTTGTACATACCATTTCCATTTTATGATGGAGTGCTGCTGTGCACGCCCAACTTTATGGCTTGGTGGGTCAGACAACACCCAGCTCATTATAGGTAACTCAAGTCTCATGGTAACTTGGTGGCCCATGGTTAAGTGTTCTGTCTCTACTATGGCCCAGTAGCAGGCCAACAGCTGTTTCTCAAATGGAGAGTAATTATCTGCAGAGGACAGTAAAGCTTTACTTCAAAATCCTAAGGGCCTGCATTGTGATTCTCCTATAGGAGCCTGCCAAAGGCTCCAAACAGCATCTCTATTTGCCACTGACACTTTCAGTACCATTGGGTCAGCTGGATCGTATGGTCCAAGTGGCAGAGTAACTTGCACAGCAGCCTGGACCTGTCACAGAGCCTCATCTTGTTCTGGTCCCCACTCAAAACTAGAAGCTTTTCTAGTCACTCGGTAAATGGGCTGGAGTAGCACACCTAAATGAGGAATATGTTGTCTCCAAAATCCAAAGAGGCCAACTAAGCATTGTGCCTCTTTTTTGGTCATAGGAGGGGCCAGATGCAACAACTTATCTTTCACCTTAGAAGGAATATCTTGACATGCCCCACACCACTGGACACCTAGAAATTTTACTGAAGTGGAAGGCCCCTGTATTTTTGTTGGATTTATCTCCCATCCTTTGCCACACAAATACCTTACCAACAAATCTAGAGTAGTTGCTACTTCTTGCTCACTAGGTCCAATCAACATAATGGACCAGTGTGATGCCTTGTGGGAGGGAGAAATGATCAAGATCCCTGCAGACAATATTATGACATAGGGCTGGAGAGTTGATATAACCCTGAGGTAGCACAGTGAATGTAAACTGCTGGCCTTGCCAGCTGAATGCAAACTGTTTCTAGTGGTCCTTGCAAAAAGCTATTGAGAAAAATCATTTGCCAGATCAACAGCTGCATACCAGGTACCAGGGGATGTGTTGATTTGCTTAAGCAATAATACCACATCTGGAACAGCAGCTGCAATTGAAGTCACCACCTGGTTAAGCTTATGATAATCCACTGTCATCCTCCAAGACCCACCTGTTTTTTGCACAAGCCAAATAGGAGAGTTGTATGGGGATGTGGTGGGAATCACCACCCCTGCATCCTTCAAGTCCTTAAGAGTGGCATTAATTTCTGCAATCCCTCCAGGAATCCAGTATTGCTTCCAGTTTATTATTTTGCTAGGCAGAGGCAGTTCTAGTGGCTTCCACTTGGCCTTTCCCACCATAACAGCCCTAGCTCCATGAATCAGGGAACCAATGTGAGGATTCTGCCAGTTGCTGAGTATGTGCATTCCAATTATGCATTATGGAAATGGGGAAATAACCACAGAATGGGTCCGGGGACCCACCGAACCCATGGTGAGATGGACCTGAGCTAAAACTCCATCAATTACCTGACCCCCATAAGCCCCAACTCTGACTGGTGGACCAGAGTGATGTTTTGGGTTTCCTGGAATTAATGTCACTTCTGAACCAGTGTCTATATTCCATGAAATATCTGATCATTTCCTTTTCCCCAACGCACAGTTATCCTGGTAAAAGGCTGTAGGTCCCCCTGGGGAAGGCTGGGAGGAAGATTAACAGTATAAATTTTTGGCAGTGTAACAGCATACTTCCCCAAGGGTACACGGCCTTCCTCTCATTCAAGGGGCTCTGGATCTGTAAACTGTCTCAAGTCTGGGAATTGATTAAGGGGCCCTGACTCTCTGTTTTTGTAATTGAAGGGAGACTTTTGTTCACTTGACCTAGAATTCTTCTGCTTATATAGTTCAAACAAGAATTTAGTTGATTGCCCATCTATTTTACTACTTGGTACTCCATGATCTACTAGCCAATGCCATAAGTCTCTGCGAGTCATATTATTTTGATTGCTGCTTTGATCCTGTTTTCCATTATGGTAGCCACGCCCACCTTGTTTGTGGCGATTAACTGCAGCCACTTGGCTTCTGCTGACTTGGGATCCGATTATCCCCATTGTGTTTAAGGATTTCAGCTCAGTGACAGCAGTTCCTACTGTAATATCTGACTTACAGAGAAGGGTGACTACAGAGCTCTTTGGGAATGGTGGAAATGATCTCACAAATTTATACCTCACAGTCCTGGTAAAAGATGTGTCCTCTGGACATTCCAGGGGTGTGTGAGCAGGTCTTCCATGATAAATCCACTCTAACATTCCAATCTCTCCAAGCCTTTGAATCCCCTCCTCTACATTATACCAGGGCAGTTCTGGCATTTCAGCCTCTGGTAATGCCAGCCACCTTTTGATCCATGTTTCAGCCAACAATCCAAACAAACTGTCAATGCCCTTTCTAACCCCTTGAGTTACAACATTGAATGCAGAATCTCTGTTTAGTGGGCTCATATCAGTAAATTCAGCCTGATCCAATGTTACATTCCTCCCACCATTAAACCACACCCTTAATACCCATTCCCACACATATTCCTCTGGTTTCTGTCTGTATAAGTTGGAAAACTCATACAGTTTTTTTGGAGTATAGCATACTTCCTCATGGGTCACACTTTGTACCTCACCCTTTGGGGCCTGTTGGGACTTTAGTCTAGTTATAAGTCTTGAAGCAAAGACTGGTGGTGGGGGTGGGTCATGAAAAGTATTAGAAGTATCCCTCAAACAATGTATCTCAAGAGATTCCGTTGCATTTTCATTTTATAAAACAGGATTAATCTCTCCAGACAGAGGAGTGAGGGCTGCTTCCTCAGGGGAGATGATTACAGGATTAGTAGGCACTGAAGGGTTAATCTCTTTAGGTGGAGGTTGGATGGCAGGCTCCTTAGGGCAGACTAGAAGTGGGGAAGCTGTTTCCTCAGGACAGCCCACTACAGGTAAATCTAACAATGACTCAGCAGAATCCAGAGTGCCAATGTCCTCACTGCCATTATTATAATCCATATGTCCCCATCCCAAGTTTCAGGATCCCATTCTTTTCCAATTAATGCCTTTATTTAATAGCAGACACCCTGTGAGGTTGAGATTTTAGTTTATGTCGTAAATCTGCTACTGGCAAAATGAGAGTCTGCATCTGGTTTTCAGAAATCTCTAGTCTGCGGCCACAGGAAATAAGATTTTCTTTCAGGACACACATAGAAATCTTTACATCTGTCATATGATGCTTAAGTTTTAAATTTGAAGACTTTAGCTCATCCCTTTCCCTTATAAATTTATCCAACGTATCTAAGAGCAGCCAGCCAACATCATTATACCTCTTGACTCTGCAAAACTCTGTGAAGGTATCAAAAACCCTGTCATCCAGAGCCTTGCTTCGTCCAAGAGTATGATTAGGAGAATCTCAAATGGTGATATTTTGCGTATCTCCATTGCCAACTCATGCCATGGACTGTCAGTGCCCTCTTGATTATTAGAAATGGAGTCATTAGTGCCTTTGAATCTAATCAGAGTAGAAAACAAATAGTAAAAGCCCATTTTAAGATTCTGTTTCTCAAGAACCACTCCTGGTACCAAGTTGTATTAGTTAGGGTTCTCTAGGGAAACAGAATCAATGAGAGATATCTATAAATGTAAGATTTATAAAAGTGTCTCACACAACTGTGGGTATGCACAAGTCCATAGGGCAGGCAGCAAACTGGCAACTCCAATGAAGATGTTCGATGAACTCCTCAGGCAACAAACTGGCAACTTCAACAAATGTGTTCAATGAACTCCTCAGGAAACGAATTGACAACTTTGACGAACTCCTCAGGAAACACTTCGCTGGTCAGCCAAAGAAGAAGTGAAGGTCCTCTATATGTCTCACTTAAAAGTCTTCAACTGATTGGATTAAATCCAGCTGACTGCATTCTCTCATTGTGGAAGACATGCCCTTTGTTGACATCATCTGTCACAGCTGCTGCTGACTGAAGATTTAATAAACCAGCCTGTTGGTTTATTAACCAGCCACAAATGTCCTCACAGCAATGGTTAGGCCAGTGCTTGCCTGACCAGACACCTGGGTACCATCTCCTGGCCAAGTTGACACATGAACCTAACCATTACAATTATTAAAATTAACTTTGCTTGCTTCTTTTTACTTTTTTAATATGGCTACTAGAAAATTTAATATTAAATATGTGCCTTGCATTGTATTTCTGTTGGGCAGTGCTGTTCTAGAGTCTAGAATATGGAATTCCAGATTAGGATGCCTGCTAGTCTTCTCTTGGTGCACTGCTGGTGAAAATGCCATCAGTCTTCAACTTGATGTTGCTTAACCAAAGTAACATGCTGTCTTAGTTTGCCAGGGCTACAATAACAAAATCTGGTTGGCTTAAATAAAGAAATTTACAGTTTGGGAGGCTAGAAGTCCAAAATCAAGGTGTTGGAAGAATCAGGCTTTCTCTGAAGTCTGAAGTGTTCTGCTGGTGACTTGCCTTGGTTTCCTTGACTTATAGACGCATCTTTGCTTCTGTCATATGGTGATCTGTCTTCTTTTTCCTCCTTTGACTGGCACCGACTGACTTTATCCAAATTTCCACTGCCCATAGGAACTTCGGTCCTCTTGCATTAAGGCCCACCCTGATTCAACTTGGCCTCACCTTAATAGTATCTTTGAAGATCCTATTTACAAATAGGTTTACACTCATAGGACCAGGAGTGAACATGAACGTGTCTTGTGGGTTATGTGATTCAATTCCGAACATATGCACCTAACATCAAGCTATATGTGCTGAAATGTCTTAAATTCTTCTAACATGTATTTATCGATTGCCTAACAAGACAGATAAAGTCTGAACTGCCATAGGAATTTATATTCTCTCTAGGGGAGACAGAAAGTGAAAGAGTAAATAACAATGAGAAAAATCAGAAAATCATAACAAAGTTAAAATGGTGTGATGTGTTAGAAAGTAACTGGGTAGCCACTTTAAATTGGATAGTTAGAAAAGACTTCCCCAAGCAGGTGACATTTAAAATGGTGTCTGAATGACACAAAGGAACCAGATTGGCAAAGATGGGGGTGGGGGTTTCCAAGCTGAGGAAACAGCTAATAGGCAGTCTTGAATGTGGGAATGTGCCTGGCCTGAGGAGAAATAAATAATGGATAAAGATGTTATTTAAGATCATAGGATTCAATGAGATCTCTTAGTGAGAGAATGTAGATATAGAAGGAAAAGTATCAAGCCCTGGAGACTTCCTGTATACAGAGGTTGAGTAGAGAAGGAAAAATCCACAAAAAGGGCAAAGATTCAGGGAGGGCAAGGGGAAACCTGGACGATTGTGGTGTCACACAGCCAAGAGATGAGACTGTTTCAAGAGGAGCAAATAGTTACTGTGTTGACAGTGTGTTGTTGAGAGGTTAGATAAGAGCAGTGATCACTGAATTCAATCACATAGGGGCCATTGGGCATTGGCAAAGGCAGTCTCAATTGGGCATTGAAAATGGAATCCCATTAAGAATATGTTGAGGAGAGAATGCCAGGCATAAAGTGGAAAAAAAGGCTCTCAAGCAGTTTTTCTGTGATGGGAGAAGACCATGTTCCGTCTGAGGAATGGCAGGCATGGCTGAATGTGGGTATAATTGAGTGTACACTTCTGGCAGGGGTAGAGAGAAAAAGCAGATGGATAAAGCCACATGACAAAGGGCATCTTGCACTGTACTAGAGGGGAGGGAAACTACTGAAGGACTTTGACCTTTGATCAGAGGAATTCAGTGATCAGATATGAGAAGAAGGGAAAGAGGAGGAAGAATATTAGGGGATTTTGATTATAAGAGGCTATGGTTTTCCCTGGTCATTCTCTTCCTCTCTCATTGGGTTCTGCAGACCTCACAGAAAGTTTTCAAGAAAGGTTTTAAGGAGAACCAACAGTGCAAAAATCTTTAGCAGAAGCAGGTCAATTCATCAAAAACCAGTTTACACAAAACCAATTACCAAAATTCAATTTGGCAAATATCCAATTTACTTAATTCAACAAAGTTTTCAATGTACTGAAAAGTTGCTTCTATGGAATGCACTTATTGAAAGCTAGTTTGCTGAAAGCCCAACTGCCAAAACCAAATCATTGAATGGCAAATTCTTCAAATATCAACTCAATGACTGTTTCTTTTAAGAGTTATGAAGTTCATGTTAAATGGTAAAATGGGCAAGGGATATGGATATGCAATTCAAAGAATGGAAAGCCCAAATGGTTAAAAAGTATTTGAAGAAATGTTAAAAATTACAATCAAACCAGCAAAAAAATTTAAAAACACTGTGATTCTACTTTATATACATCAGGATGGCAAATATCATACAGGAAGAAACTACCAAATGTTGGCAAATAACCCAAGTTGGATTCACCAGGGAACAAACTCTCAGCTGAAGGTTAGCAAGCTTGGCATTTATTAGGAAGTGCTCTTGGCATCACCACTTGAAAGGTGGGTGGAGGGGGGCAAAAAATAGGATTGGACAGAAGAGAAAATGAGCTGTGGTGCTCTCCCAGAGAAAGCATCAACCAGCCCCACGGGGAGCCCTGATGCTGGGATGACCTCTCAAAGTTGACCCAGGAGGAGGGTAAGAGGACCAGGCATTTATAGCCCGACCTTGGTGAATCATTGGTTCTGAGCAACACCTAGAGAAGGTAGAGCCTTGAATGAGTCTATTTCCTTCAGCTGAGAATGTTCCTAAAGAGTGCTTATGGCTAAGACTGTCTGCCTACACTACTCCCAGCAGCTGGAGAACTAAGTTCTTCATTCCTGAAGGGAAATCCGAGGGTAGTGCAATGCAAGGTGAGATGCTGTCTTAATTCAAAATTTTCATATTCTGTCCGTCATGGATTTCTACACTAATTTTGAGTCACTAAATATTGTATTAAAATATTGTTTATCTTGATTACCAAGTTTTTGGGTACCCCCTTAAATTTTGCCTCACTCCCCTTACCCTAATCCAAATCCTGCTTCTGGTGAATGTGTAAACTGGTTAGTCATTCAGGAAGGAGATCTGGCATTACTTAGTGACATTAAATGTGCATATGCTCTAAGTTGCAGCAGTCTACCTCCTGGGTGTATACTCCAGAGAAATTATTTCACTTTTCTGTGTGGAGATAAGTATAAGACTGCACACAAGAAAACTGTTGTTTATAATAGAAGGGATTTGGAAGCAACCTAGAGGTCCATCACTAGGGGATGGGCAGTAAAATTTGCTGGATGCATTTTATGGAATACTATGCAGAAGTTGATGCAATAACTAAATGTACTAACATCATCATGGATAGATTCTTAAAACATAGGGTAAGAAACAGAAGGCCCGGTCAAGACGGCAGAAAGAGAAGCTTCAGGGGTCCATCACCCATGGAATCTTTGAAAAACCAGGAAGGACTATCAGAAACATCTTTCTCAAAACTCCAGAAGAGGATTGCAGTAACAGGGCAAGTACCAAATCAAGAAAGAGACAACTTAAAAGTGCTAGTATCCAAAAGGGGGATGTGAAATGAAATGAAATAAAGCTTCAGTGGCTGAGAGATTCCAAATGGAGTCGAGAGGTCACTCTGGTAGGCATTCTTATGCACTATATAGATAAAACTTTTTAGGTTTTAATGCATTGGAATAACTAGAAGTAAATACCTGAAACTATCAAACTGCAACCCAGTAGCCTTGGCTCTTGAAGACAATTGTATAGCAATGCAGCTTACAAGGGGTGACAGTGCGATTGTGAAAACCTTGTGGATCACACTCCCTTTATCCAGTGTATGGATGGATCAGTAGAAAAATAGGCACAAAAACTAAATGAAAAATAGGGTGGGATGGGGGAGATGATTTGGGTGTCCTTTTTTACTTTTATTTCTTATTCTTATTCTGATTCTTTCTGGTATAAGGAAAGGGGTCAAAAATAGATTGGGGTGATGAAGGCATAACCATATGATAGTACTGTGAACAGTTGATTGTATACTATAGATGATTGTATGGTATGTGAATATATCTCAAAATTGAATTTAATTAAAAAAAAAGTGCTAGGATCTCACAGCACCCTGGCTGGCCTCTCTCCCATCCACTCACTGGCTGGGCACAGAGCCAGCTAGCACTCCCAGTGTGGGTCACTGGTCTTGGTTCTGGAGGGAGTAGAATAACCCTCATGCACATACTGGAACATGTATGTCTGTCACAGTCTCTCTGGTGGCAGCCTAAGGGACTGAATCAGGATACTCGCTAAAGGCTCATCATCCTAGAACTTGCCCTACACTTCATACAGGCACTTCATACAGGTCTCCTACAGAATTCTGTGCGATGCGGTCAAGTCATGGCTGCCTAGGGAAGGGGATTGCTGACTGTAGGACATACAGTGCAGTACCTGGGACTGTGAGGAAATTGCTTCCTAGAGAAGAGGGGACATTCCTATCCATGTAAATGGGGGGATTCCTGGGGTCACACAAGCATGCCCAAGACAAGATCAGGGAGGCCCCTACACTTTGGACTGGACTATTCTCTAAACTCATTATTTGGTTAAGCTCTGAAGGAGAGCACTCACACAGGTCAATCTGAAAAGACTTCTTTGTTTTCTTCTTCTTCTTCTTCTTCTTCTTCTTCTTCTTCTTCTTCTTCTTCTTCTTCTTCTCCTTCTCCTTCTTCTTCTTCTTCTTCTTCTTCTTCTTCTTCTTCTTCTTCTTCTTCTTCTTCTTCTTCCTCTTCCTCTTCTTCTTCCTCCTCCTCCTCCTCTTCCTCCTCCTCCTCCTCCTCTTCCCCTTCCCCTTCTCCTCCTTCTTCTTCCTCTTCTTCCTCTTCTTCTTCCTCTTCTTCCTCTTCTTCCTCTTCTTCTTCTTCTTCTTCTTCTTTTTCTTCTTCTTCTTCTCTGTTAACTCCTGCCATTCAAGGAAAACTCCATCATTTACTAGCTAAATACAAGCATAAGGAACAGATGCCTCAGAGTCTAAATTCCAGTGATAACACATTAAAATATCACAATGTCCAGGTTTAAACAAAAGATTACAAAACATAGAAAGAAATAGGAAGTGATGGCCCAGGCAAAGGAGAAGATAAAACAATTAGAAGCCATCAATGAGGATGAAAATACCTGGAACATACCAGACAAAGACTTTTTTAAAAAATGATCCTAAATAAGCTCAAAGAGCTAATGGAAAATGCAGACAAAAAAAAAAAAAAGAAAAAAAAACATCTAAAGAAAATCAGGAAAATGATAGATGAACAGAAAGAGAGTTATCAATAGAGAGATGAAAATTATGAAAAGGAAACTAACAGAGCTGAAGACCATGGTAACAAATCTTAAAATTTCTTAGAGGGATTTGACAGAAGATTAGAACTGACAGAAGAAAGGTCCAGTGAATTTGAAGATAGTACAATTGATATCCAGTCTGAAGAGCAGAAAGAAGAAAGAAGAGTGAAAAATGAACAGAGCCTGAAGAACTTGTAGGATACCATCAAGCATACCAATATATGCACTGTGGAAGTCCCAGAAGGAGAAGAGAGAAAGGGGCAGAGAGAATATCCAAAGAAATAATGGCTGAAAACTTCCCAAATTTAATAAATGACATGAATATACTATTGCAAGACACTCAACACGGCATCAGGATAAACCCAAACAGACCCATACTACAGCATATTATAATCAAACTGTCAAATGCCAAAGATAAAGAGAGAATTCTGAAAGCTTTAAGGGAGAAGCAACATGTCACTAAAAGGGAGCCTCAATAAGATTAAGGCTGATTTCTTGTCTGAAACCATGGAAGAAGGAAGGCAGTGGAATGACATATTTAAAGTGCTGAAAGCCAAAAAAATGCCAACCGAGAATTCTATTTTGGCAAAATCATCTTTCAAAAATTAGGGAGAGATCACAACATTCCCAGATAAAAGCTGAGGGAGTTTGTCACCGCTAGATCAGCCCTACAAAAGATAATAAAGAGATGGATGCATGCAGTTATTTTAGGTTATTGTTTTTCTTATTCCTTTGTTTTGTTTTGTTTTGTTTTAATTTTTTTTAACTTTTTGATAAATAAAGTAAAAAAATAAATAAACATAATAAAGAAAGCTCTGCAGGATGAAGGGACAGGACAATAGACAATAGATCAAATAAAGATCTCTAGTAAGGATAATGGCATTACATTATGCTATTATTGTAGTATAGAATGTTTAGGATTTTACCTCATGGTAACTTCAAAAAAAAAATACTGGAGAATATGTAAGCTCATAGCAACTGAAATTAGAGTGCAGTTGCCAGGGGTGAGGAGCAGGGAGAATGGGGAGTTAATGTATAATGCATAATTAGCATAGGGTGTCTGGGGAGAAGGGAATGTTTTAGTGATGGAAGGTGGGGAGGGTACTGCAACATTGTGATTGTGATTAATCCCACTGAGTGGTATGCTTGGGAGTGGCTGAGATGGAAAAGTTCATGTATTTATATCTTCCCACAATTAAAAAAAAAGGCAGGGGGCTACTAAAATGACAATGACAATTAAATGCAATATATAATCCTGGACAGGATCTAACAAGGGAGGAGAAGAGGCTCAAAAATACATTATTGAAACATATGAAAAAGCTGGAATATTATGAAATGTTAAATTTCTTGAACTTGATGACTGTACATAAGATGGTTATAGAAGTGAATATCTGTGTTCTTAGGAAATGTACATGACAGTATTGTGTTCAAGAAGCATGATGTATACAACTTACACTAAAGTGTTCAGAAAATGGATAGATGGATAGATAGATGATAGACACACAGAGAGAGAGAGAGAGAAAGAGAGAGAATGATGTGGCAAATATGGGAAAATGTTACAATTCGTGGATCTGGGTAGGAATGGCAGTATTCTGGTTTGCTAATGCTGCCAGAATGCAAAACACCTGAAATGGATTGACTTTTATAAAAGGGGGTTTGTTTGGTTACACAGTTACAGTCTTAAGGCCATAAAGTGTCCAAGGTAAGGCATCAGCAATTGGGTACCTTCACTGGAGGATGGCCAATGGTGTCTGGAAAACCTCTGTTAGCTGGGAAGGCATGCGGCCAGCGTCTGCTCCAAGTTCTGATTTCAAAATGGCTTTCTCCCAGGATGTTCCTCTCTTGGCTTCAGCTCCACAAAAATATCACTCTTAGTTGCTCTTGGGGTGTTTGTCCTCTCTTAGCTTCTCTGGAGCAAAAGTCTGCTTTCAGCAGCCATCTTCAAACTGTCTCTCATCTGCAGCTCCTCTCTTCTCAGCCCCTGTGCATTCTTCAAACTGTCCCTCTTGGCTGTAGCTCCTCTTCAAAATGTCACTCACAGCTGCATGAGTTCCTTCTGTTTGTCAGCTCATTTATATGGCTCCAGTGATTTAATTTACACCCACCCTGAATGGATGGGGTAAACCTCCATGGAAATTATCCAATTAGAGTCATCACCCACAGTTGAGTGGGGCGCATTTCCATGCAAACAACCTAATCCAAACATTCCAACTTAATCCTCACTAATATGTCTGCCCCACAAGATTGCATCAAAGAATATGGCTTTTTCTGGGGTACATAATACATTCAAACCAGCACAGGCGGTATGCTGGAGTTTTCTGCAGGGAGTTTGTATTATTTTTGTAATTGTCCTGAAAGTTTGACAGTATTTCAAAATAAAAAAAAACAAAAAAAAAAGAAACAGTAGAAGAGCTATAGCATCATAACATGCATGTAAATTAAAAACAAATATTTAGAAACCACTACTAATAAGATATATGTATGTATTTTAAGGATATATAGCAAACACATTAGATTGAGTCTCCAAGGAGGTAGGGAATGGAATTGGAGATTGGTGATGAAGCAGGCAAATACAGGATAAAACATTGAAAGGCAACTTGTATGGGTCAATAGTGAAATATTTTATGAAGTATGGAGAATTATTACCCAATTATTCATACTTAAGGACCAAAATAACAGAAAATATCATTAATTTTTAAAATTTAATTACAAATTGTTACATGAAATGTTTTCAAATGTTTTTAAGGATTATCTGCCTGTTGTTAAAGTTTCAGTTTACACTTAGTTTTAGATGTGTCTAAACAACAAATCCAACAAGTTTCAATTTTGTGTGTGACTGACATTTCAGACACCAATCTCTTGTCTAGTACTTAAAATACAGGCAAAATATTTATCTGAACTAGCTGGTTAACAAATGTATGAATTAAGAGATATATATAAGGCAGTGAACTGGAATGAAAATGTATTGGAAGAGAGAAAACTTGCCATCTAAAACACACACATTCTAATTTGAAATACCAACAAAATCCTTATTCTCCATAGTCATTGACCCAGAGTATAGAAAAATCTGGAGAATACTGAACTTTGGTCACGGAGAAATAGCTAGACTAAACTCAAACTAAATTAAAACTAAAACTAAACCAAAGTAAAACTTCAAACTTCTCAGCTAATATATCATGAAAATCTTTAAAATCTACCCAAAACAATTCCATCCAAAACTAATTACTGTAAACTGTATGAACAGTTAAGGGAAACAGTTACGTTTATAAACAAGGCAAATTATTTGAACATCTCGCTGATCATTTGGAGGACTATCTTCATGGAATTGACAAGTGTTTTGGTTTGCTAATGTTGCCAGAACTCAATATACCAGAAATGGGTTGGCTTTTAATGGGGTTTTTTTAAGTTACAAGTTACAATTCTAAGGCCATGAAAATGTCCAAATTAAGGCATCAACAAGAGGATGCATCTCCAGGGTCTCTCTCTCTCTCTCTCTCTCTCTTTTTTCTCTCTCCCTCTCTCAGTGTTTCTGCCTTTTATCCTCTTATAAAGGGCTCCAGTAAAGGATTAAGACCCACCTTGAATGAGGTGGGTGACAACTCAATTGAAATAACCTACAAAAAGGTCCCACCATAGTAAGTCTGCACCCACAAGGATAGATTAAAAGAACACAGCTTTCTCTCTCTAAGCCAGCTTGGCAGGTGGACTTGCTGCCCTCCCCTCTACGTGGGACATGATCCCCAGAGGTGTAGGTCTCCCTGGCAATGTGGGACATGACTCAGGGGGATGAGCCTGGACCTGGCATCATGGGATTGAGAAAGCCTTCTGGACCAAAAATGGAAGAGAAATGAAACAAAATAAAGTCTCAGTGGCTGAGAAATTTCAAATGGAGTCAAGAGGTCATTCTGAAGGTTATGCTTACGCATTATACAGATACCCCTTTTTAGTTTTTAGTTTCTTAGAATCTCTAGAAGGAAATACCTGTTGAACTGCAACCCAGTATCCTTGATTCTTGATGACACTCATATAACTATATAGCTTATACAGCATGACAATGTGATTGTGAAAACCTTGTGGCCAACACTCCCTTTATGGATACACTGGAGTGTATGGACAGATGAGTAGAAAAATGAGGACAAAACGTAAATGAATAATAGAGGAGGAGAAGGGGTATGGGATGTTTTGGGTGTTCTTTTAACTTGTTATTCTTATCTTTATTTTTTGGAGTAATGAAAATGTTCAAAAATTGCTGTGGTGATGAATGTACAACTATATGATGATACTGTGAACAATTATACACTTTGTATGGTATGTGACTATATTTCAATAAAAATGCATTAAAAGAAAAAAAAAACATGGCCTTTTCTGGGATACATAACAGCTCCAAACTACCACAACAAGGGTGTAAGGGACTGATTATTTTCTTTCCCCTCCTTGAATCTGCCCTTGACATTCATCAGGACTGTGGGCACCAGGATGAAAAACACTGGGGACAGGGTGTGGGGAGGGGCAGTGAGATTGGCCTCAGATCTGCTCATCCACAAGGACAGCACTACCAAGTGGCAGAATTTCAGTACATCCCCATCTCCCTGCCCCTGATCGCAGGAGACCAAGTGGAAAAATTAACCTTGGACTGAATCCAGTCTGCCTGCAGCTGCAGCCGCAGTAGCCTTTTAAAAGCACACCTTTGATCATGCCACTCCCTGGATTAAATCGTTTCAAGGACCAGGATCGAATTCCAACAGCATCTCATGGCTTACAAAGCCCTTCAAGATCTGCCTGCCTCTCCCCGCTAACTGAAGCCATTCTGTTTTCCATGCTTGTGCTATTATGAGCTTTTAGCATCTTCCAGGACCTGGATGGCCACTGAGCCTTTCTTTATCCGCCCTTTTCTCCCTCCCTGGAACACTCTCTTCCTATCACTCCCACCCCAAGATTCCTGCCTCACTAATTTCTCACTATTGCCTGCTGAGTTAAACTTTATGATTTCCATTAGACATCATTTCCTTCAAGAAGTCTTCTCTGTCCCCTCAAAGACTGCCCCCCTAGGTACTCCCTAGAATTCTCTGCTAAATCGTCTAACTTAAGGGACTGGTGTCCATTGGAAGCAACTTGAGGACAAAAATTATGCTTTCTTCATTTTGATGTCTCAGCTAAGACAGTGCCTGTCACATAAATAATGCCTAATAGACACTTGAATGGATAAAGAAGAAAATACACAAATGACCAAAATAGGTCCTATTGTCTGCTGTTGCCAGGGTCCCATGCTTTGACAGATAGCACTTGCAAAAACTTTCAAATGAGTAATTTTAACTCCTTTAAAACATCATTATTATGAAAAATTTAAAACACAAAACTAAATAGAAAAAATCTAATGAGCCCCCGTGTACCCATCACCCAGCTTCAAGTTATAAATGCTTTGCTAATCCTGTTTCAAATATTATCCCCCCCTTTTTTTAATTGCAAAATTTTAAAGCAAATGTCATTTCATCCATAAATGCTTCAATATGTATATCTCTTATGGGAACAGGTTTTGTGGAGGCTACAGGGAAAATTTGAATATGAACCAGACATTGGATGATATTTTAAAATAATAGTAATTTCTTATTTAAAATAACTACTATAGTTTTTCTCCGTGCTGCGGACTAACAATGGACACCCAGAAGGACGTGCAGCCCCCGAAGCAGCAGCCAATGATCTATATCTGTGGAGAATGTCACACAGAAAATGAAATAAAATCCAGGGATCCAATCAGATGCAGAGAATGTGGATACAGAATAATGTACAAGAAAAGGACTAAAAGATTGGTGGTTTTTGACGCTCGATGAAATGTGAATTCAGAGAAACATATTCGCTTGTAGTTGAATTTGCCATTAATGTTTTACATTGTTGTATAGCTTTTGGTTAGCGTATTTATCTTTATGAATACAACTACATATACACAATTTCATTTTATCTCATTTTTAAAATTGTATTTAGATATCTGTTAATACTTTGTGTAGAGAAATTTGTGGGGTGTTTTTTAGTTCCATTACATGACTTATAATTTAGTTTCATTGTATATTTAATCTGACACATGGTAAGGTTAGAATTGCTTTTCCTAAACCATACTTTTAATCAAAACCTAGAATCACTGGGTCTTTTGTTAAAAGTACAGGTTTCTAGGGCACTTTGAGGGTCTGATTAAGTATGTTCTTTGGGAACTACTGTCCTCCATCACCAGTTTACAGAGTTTGCAAACTTTGCAGTGTTATTTGGTAGTGGGTATACTAATGTACTTGATGTCAGTGTGCATATATCATTTAGACTTCTGTTTTTCATGTATTACCTGATATATAGGACTTTCTGAATTTCTACATAATGCTTGATTAAGATCTTGGGAGAGAGAAGAGAAATTTTAATCGTTTTTCTCTGTAAGGCAAAATCAACTCCAAGCAAAGTGAGTGAAGCAGACCGTTAGGTGCAGTTTCCTGAGTATAGTCATTCATTGTGGTCAAAAATTCTGCTTTCAGAATATAAAAAAGAATGGGGATTGGTTTACACTGAATTATTGGATAAATGTTTAAAATATTTTGCCTCCATCTTAAGAACATGGAATTGATTCTCACATCTGTACTCCATCTATTCCAAGATTTCATCATTATGGAATGTCATGTTGGCCTCCTTAACATTTATTTTAAAGATTAGATATATTCCAACTTTTAATAGCCATGTCTGTCTCTCTTTAAAAGAGTGCTTCCTTGATCTAGGCTTTCCTTTATGATTTTTATAATTTTGTGATTCTGTTATGTTCCTTTTTGACCTTATCCTTTTCACACAAGGGAATCCTAATATATGTACACTGTCTCCTTATGACAGCCCCTTAAACAAATAAACCCCAAGTGTAATGTAGTTACACTTAACTGTTCTCATTCATCCTAGTTCTTTTGTGTATTCATCGTTTATTTGAGTATCATTATTTGTTTAATTAGGCAGATTGGTTTAATGGGAAAATATTACAACTGGAACTCAAGACCTATGTTTTCAGTCAGTCACTTAACCTCTTTGTGCCTCCTTTAATTTGACCTCTTACCTACTTGGATATTTTTATGAAAAAAATGAGAAAATAGATGTAAAATTGCTTTAAAAAGATTCTTTTGAGTAGTACTCTGTAAATACAAAAATCAGTACATTTGAGCTTGAAATTGATACATAACTTGTTCCCTATAAACTGCTTAACAACAACTGTGAACACTGAATGGAAAAAAAAAAAAAGTACTGAATGGAACTTAAAATTGTAAGGTTCAGCCTTGCCTCTAATTAGCTTAATGATTTTGGGTAATTCGGTTCATTTCTTTTTTAACTTCAGTTTCATTGTCAATGTGGAGGAATTATGATGGTTGTTAAGGTAATGTGTTTTGAGATTGAAACTAAGGAACATTCATATATAACAAATGAAATCAGAAATGACCAGCCCCAAGGGATAATAAAATATATAAAGACATGGCTGAGGAGACATAAAAGCAAGTTGCTTTTTCCTCATATACACATGTGCACATACATCTCCACCCTTCCCAGTATAAGTTGGAAGTTGCTCAAGGAGGAGTGTTGTCATTTGAGCAGAGGGATGAAGGATGAGGAGACAGTCTTTGGAAGGTAAAAAAGAGCATTTCTGAAGTAGTGAAAATAACCAATAGAAAAGCTCTGAGAAGTGAGCTTGTTCCCACTTCAGAATGACTGGAACTTGGTGAGGTGGGAGGGTGTAGGAAGAGACAAGGTGCAGAAGTAGGGAGGGGCCAGTTCACTTAGGGCCCTGTGATGGAAGCCACTGGAGAAATAAGCAGAAGAGTAACATGTTTGACACTTAAAAGGTCACTCAGGCTGTGGTGTGAGAATGGGCTGTACAGAGACAAGTGTGGCAGTGGGGAATCAGTTAGGAGCCATCTGTAATAGTTCAGACTGCTAATCATGGTGACTGGGCCGGGGTGGTAGCTGTGAAGGAGGTGAGAAGTAGCTGATTGTGAGAGAGATGTTTTGAAGTTGAACTGATAGGACTTACTGATGGATTGGTTAGTGGTCAAGAACTCAGTAAACAGTATGGGCTTTGACTTAAGGCTCTGGGTCCGGATACCCACATTGATTCTTGTTAGCTGGCTAGGTGACCTTACCAGACCTTTTTTCCCTTATTTGTAAAATAGGTGTGAAATAATAGCACCTACTTCAAAGATAATGTTGTAATATAAAATGAAATAATCCATGTGTGGTGGTTTGAAATTATATGTACCCCAGAAAAACATGTTCTTAAATTTAATCCATTTCTGTGGGTGTGAACCCATTGTAAGTAGGACCTTTTGGTGACTACTTCAGTTAATGTGTGACCCACCTCATTCAAAATGGGTCCTAATCCTCTTATTGAAGTCCTTCATAGGAGAATGAAATTCAGACAGAGAGATAGCCAGGGAAGCAAGAAGCTGAAATCATCAAAACCAAGAAGAGAAGGTGGAGACCAGCAGATACCATCATGTGCCTTGCCATGTGGCAGAGGAACCAAGGATTGCTGGCAGCTGGTCTTCGGGAAGAAAGCATCACTTTAATGATGCCTTGTTTCGGACATTTTCTCTGTCTCAAAACTGTAAACTAATAAATTCCCATTTTTTAAGACAATCCATTTCATAGTATTTGCTGGAGCAGCCTAGGAAACAAAAACACCATGTAAAACTCAGTCTAATAAATGTTAACTGTTATTTTCAAAAAAAAAAAAAAAAAAAAAAAAAAAAAAAAAAATAACTACTATAACTGGGGATGGTAGCACATTATTGTTATTGAGCTATATAAGTCACTGTGATTAAAAAAGGAAACTTTAGGATGTATATATTACTAGAATAAAAATTAAAAGTTAAAACATAGGGCTGTACAGCACAGTGAAACCTATTGTAGACAATGGACTATGGTTAATAGTACAAGTATAAGAATGTTCTTTCATGGGTTTTAACAAAAGTGGGATACTAATACAAGGTGGTAGTAATAGACAAAAATAGAGTAATAGGGAAAAACTACACCTAATGTAAATAATGGACAATTGAACTATTTTAATAACCTTTCATTAATTGTAACAAAGGTAACTACTGTTAAAAAATAGTATAATTATTTTTGAAAAGTACTATCATCAATAATAACAAATGTTCCACACCAACGCAAGGTGTTATGGTGGGGTAGTGTACAGGAATCCTGTATTTTATGCATGATTGTTTTGTAAACATACAACTTCTCTAATAAAAAAATAATAACCACCATACCATCATCACATCTAGCAAAATCACACAAATACTTTAATATCATTCAGTACCAAGTTCATATGCAAGTGGGAACACCTTTTACATTCGGGAAAGTGGCTGATTCTAAGCCTACAGGGAATGAACAAGATGAGCCTGGAGCATCTGGTTGTGCCAGCAAGTAGGAACATGTTCAGAGAATGACAGGGACATGTCACAAGGACACAGAAGCCAATGTAAAGGTGGTCCCACTTGCAAATCTGGGAAATCTTGAATATTAAAGTAGATCATTACACTAATGGATTATAACCCATTGAATAATTCAAAATAGGTCTCCATGAGCCCCTTGTGATATAAATAAAAAATGTAATTGAGTTTGGTGAGGAACAGGATATTTTCATAGTTACAAACTATCTCCCCACAAAAATATCTATTAATTGCAAGGGGAAAAGACTAAATTTATAGCAAGAGAAGCCTGGAAAGACAAAAATTAATGGATCAAAGCTAATAACCCTGGTAATGGGACAGATAGAAATTATATGCCACTAAATCAGAGACCATAAGAGAAGCTTAGCATCACTACTATGATGTTCCTGACAAAGATGAATAACCTGAGTGTAATAATGAAAACACAAACAACATCAGACAAACTGAAATTGAGAGACATTCTACAAAATAACAGGCCTAGAAACTTCAACAGGGAAAGTCTATGAAAGTCGAGGAAACACTGAGAAGCTGTTTAGACTGGAGGAGACTAAGGAGATATGATAACCAAATATTATGTGAGAGTCTAGTCTGGGTCCTTTTGCTATAAAGAATATTGTTGGGACAACTGGCAAAATTGAATGGATCTTAGACTTAGATGTTATTAGGTATTGGGAGACAATTATCCATGGATCTCTCATGTTTATGCACATCTTATGAGCAGAGCCACTGATTTAACTGCCCTTTGTTCCAGATTACATTTGAAAAATATTTGTATGGCAAGTGGCATTGGAAGATGGAAGTAGAATCTCCCTCTGGAGGAAAGGTCAATTTTGCTTAGTGGTAGAAGATAGAAATAGTCTTCCTCCAGAGCAAAGGGCAGGTGTGCTTACGGCCCATCATACAGTATTTGGTTTCCCTGAGCTCAAGGCTTCTCACCCTCTCAGGCAACCCACATGTGTGTATGCAGTGATCTGAGACTATCCACATGGCTCCATGGAACTTGTGGACAAGGGAAACTGACGTAAGTATATACCGTTCATACCATTTGCTGTACTGTGAGTAATAAAGTCTTGTGTCTGCGAATCAGGAGACTCGTGTCTTGTGCTAGCATCCATTAAACTGTGGTGGGATAACTTTTCAAGATTGTAAGTAGGATGTTTTCGTTTCCTAGGCTGCTTAAGCAAATACCGTGAAATGGTTTGTCTTCAACCATGGGAATTTATTTACTCATGGTTTGAGTCTGCAAAGAAGTCCAAATCCAGGTGTTATCAAGGCGATGCTTTCTTCCTGAAGACAGTGTTCTGGGCTGGCTGCTAGCAGTCCTTGGTCCTTAGTTTGTCACATGGTAAGGCACATGGTGACGTCTCCTGGTCTTTCCCTTCTCTCTGGGTTCTGTTGATTTCAGCTTCTGGCTGCTTCCTCTGTGGCTTTCTCTTTCATTGTCTGAATTTCATTCTCTTAGAAAAAGACTCCAGTAATAGGATTTAGACCCATCCTGATAGAGGTGGGTCACACCTTAACTGAAGTAGCCTCATCAAAAGGTCCTACTTACAATGGGTTCACATCCACAGGAATGATTAACTTTAAGAACATGTATTTCTGGAGTACATACAGCCCCAAACCATCACATAGGGCAAAATCTCAGACTCTTCATAGGTCTTAAAAATAATACATCAGTGTTAATTTTCTGATTTTAATGGTTATATACCAGTTTAATGTAATTATGTCCTCATTTGTAGTTAATATACACTAAAGTATTTAGGAGTGATGGGACATCATGTCGGTAGGTTACTGTTAAGGGAAAAAAATATTTGGTACTATACTTGCAACTTTTCTGTATGTTTGAGGTTGTTTTAAATTTTTTTTTTAAGATTTATCAGTGGGTTCAAGTGGTATTAGTCTGAGCCCTCCAATGTAAAGTTTCCCCATTAACTTCTTACCTAATGGTTTTGGCATCCATTGTTGATTAGATCCATTATTTCATTAGAGATTCCGAAATGTTGATTTTTCTAATTCAATCATTCCTTCTGAATTTGCTAGCTGTACTTCTTCTATAAAGAAGAATTTTCCTCATCAACTATTGGGTTGCCCTGAAATAAATTTTATGTAGGAAAAGCAGGAAAAATGCTTGATTCTCTCCCTTTATAAGATTTGTTGACCTGGAGGGGACACCAAAAATTTTGTTTTTGATAGCTTGTTTGATTTATATGAACTCATAATTTTTATATATTTAGTGTTTTCAATCCATTGCAGTTATTATTCCTTTTGATGCTTAAATTGCCCATCCCAGGTCAGTGTAAGCCCCTTAAGTTGAATCTGGTGTCCTTTTGTCATGACTTCACTGGTCTTTGATTGCTTCCTTGCTTTCTGGCACAACATGTCAGGTTTGTCTTGTCCATTTCTTGCTCCAGACCTAGGATTAGCCATTTCTCTGAGTTTTGCCTCTAAAAGGTAGGGAACTGGTATTTAGACAATGCAACTGGAGAGCCAAAGGTTGGGCAAATTCCAAAGACAGTAACACAAAAGGAAAAAATAAAAAGAAGAAAAAGAAAAGCAAGATGTTAAAATGTGATGAACATATGCAAAAGCTTGGAAGCTGTATTATGGATTCAGATAATCGCAAGACCTCAAGAAATACACACAGTGTTTCACCGTGACAAGATCAAAGATGCACATCCTGAAAGTTGTGGCAGCTCTGAAAAGGCTGGGCAGACACTACCTTGGTTCAAGCACAGGAAAAATGTTCCACAATTTGCAGAACCTACAGAACCTACAGAAACGTAGGTAACAAGAGCTTAGTTGAACTCCTTGATGAGTCTGAATATACTTCAAATGAGGAAATCTTTATCTCACAGAATATACTTCAAATGAGGAAATCTTTATCTCACAGGATGAAATATGTCATTTAGGGCTAATAACCAGTCTTTCTACAGCAACAGAGAACAATACTGAAGCATCTAAAGGAGAAGTTTAATAAATACTGCTGCTTATATGATCACAAGAAACCCATTTGTACTGGTTGGTTGACAACAGCTGGAGCAAATTAAATAAATAAATAGCTCTGTCTTTCAATTAAAAAAAAAACTGGGTTATCATTAATTCCTGGATTATCAGTGGGCAGAGATAGGACATTGTTCCAGTTTGCTAATGCTGTCATTTTGCAAAACACCAGAAATGGATTGGTTTTTATAAAGGGGGTTTATTTGGTTACACAGCTACAGTCTTAAGGTCATAAAGTGTCCAAGGTAAGGCATCAACAAAGGGTACCTTCACCAGAGAAAGGCCATTGGCATCTGGAAAACCTCTGTTAGCTGGGAAGGCACGTGGCTGGTGTCTGCTTGCTCCCAGGTTGCGTTTCAAAATGGCATTATCCAAAATGTCAGCATCAGCTTTCAAAGGCCGTTTTCCAAATTTCCTTCTAAGCTGCAACAGCACTGAGTTCCTTCTGTTTGTCAGCTCTTTTATATGGCTCCAGTGATTCAATTACAACCCACCCTGAATGGGCAGGGTAACACCTCCATGGAAATTATCCAATCAAAGGTCTCACCCATGGTTGATTGAGTCACATCTCCATGGAAACAGTCAAAAGATTCCAACCTAATCAACACTAATACGTCTGCCCCCACAAGATTGCACTAAAGAACATGGCATTTTGGGGGACATAATGCATCCAAATTGGCACAGACATATATACCAAATCATGAGGTCAGGCTGATATTTCCAACCCAAATTTTAGATTACAAGGTTTACCTAACAATTTGATTTTATCTTTCCCCACTTATTCTGAAAACCTTGGTTCCTATCAATGTGAACATAACTACTTACTTATTTATCTTATGCTGTATTGTACTTATAATATATGATGGGTGTGCTATAATAGTAATAATACGCCAACAAAACAAGTAGCATCAAGTCTACTAAATGCATTTTAATACTTCTTTGTGGTTTTTATCTGTCCTTTGAATAAATCTCACTAGTGAGGTGCAGTCAAAATAGTCGATTTTATAATCATTTGCTAGAGTGACCAATTTTCTGGTTTGCGCAGGACTGAGGGATTTCCCCAGAGATCAGTCCCAGGCAAACTGGGAGGACTGGTCAGCTTACTGGAAGTAATTATTTACTCTGTGTGGTTAGCCAACAACTTCATATAGAATTAGTTTCATTTTTTAAAAATTTGTTTTAAATATTTTAGGGATTTCTTAAAAAAATTTTTTTTGATGTCAACATTTACATTGTTACAACACTAAAACCATTTGACAAGACACATTTGGAGAATTCCCTTTTCCATCCTATCTCCACCATCTTCTTACCTCTCTCTCTTTCTAGAGGTATTCTTTTCATTCATTTTTTTCTGTTTATTCTTCCAGTGTTTCATATTTGAAAACATAAACACATGTGTGGGTATATATGTATAATCCTTTCTTACATAAAAGATAACTTTCTATAAACACTATTTTCATATACTTTTTATAAAAGAATTCCCAGATTGGCATTTACTCTAGGACTGCAAAGCCATATACTGAAATAATCATAACTGTCATCCACAAAATAGTCATAAACCTAAACCTCCAGAAATAGAGAAAAAAAATCCAAGAAGCCAGGGACAGAATGATATTCATGAGCCAGGTTAACTGGAATGAAGCTTCCAAATTTTCTCCCTATACCACCTATAACATACCCCTAGCATTACCTCTCAATCCCAAATAGCTTTGAAAAATTGTTGCTGAGCTCAGACTTGGGACATTTGGAGATTTAATACAACAGTGTCTCAGCTGGTGATGGGAATTGCTTTCAGCTCCCAGCTGATGAGGTTGGGAAGTGGGTGATGAGAGGGGAGCAATAAGAGGCCTGTCCTTTGGTTCAGCATTGCAGTACAACTGTGCCAAGTGAAATGCACGTGGACTACTCAGCCTTGTGTTCCGACAGGCACATGAGTGGAGTCGGGGACATTTGCATGCTGCCTGCTTGACTGTTTAAGGATTCCACACAGGAGCTCTTCATACGGCATGTGCTCAGTAGCTCACGGGAGAAAGATTTGGGGGCTGGAAGAGGAGTGATTTGTGAGATTCAATTATTTCTTTGAGTGTAAGAGAGGAACAGGCTCCCATCTCTTATTTATGAGGAGCCAGGCTCACCACTCGACAAATTGGGCCCAGCAGCCTGCAGACTGAACATGGGCCGTCTGTGGCTACCAGCAATCTGGGCAGGGCAGCCGTGATGTGTGGGCCAAGCTGGTAGCTTTCTACCTGCTATAATTTAAGAAAGCCACAAAGCTGCCCCCTTCCTCTCACACTTCCATCCTTCTTCCTTTGTATCTGGGGAGGACACTGTCTCCAGAGCTCTTTTAAACAACGAAGGGAGGACATCATATTCCCTCTTACCAGGAAGGAGGAGGAGGTATGGAGGATCTAAATCAAGCCAGTGAGTGGGAAATTCAGATTCTGCATGTGGAGGTAGAAAAGTAGAGTGGCCCTGGATTTGAATCCTGAGTCATCTGTCCACAATGGGGATTTAGGTGAAAGTTTCTCATTCTTTCTGAACTTCAGTTTTCTCACCTGTAAAATAGAAAAACAAAACAAAACAAAAAACAGGGGTTCTACCTATCTCATAAAGTTATAAATCTTAAAATCAACAAACCCTGTAAAGCAGTGCACATAGTAAAGCTCAATATATGCTCAGTTAGAACAAAAGAAGCCTGGCTGAGAAGGGTTTATTATCAGCAGGATGATGACGGAGAGAAAAAGCAAGACATAATTAGGGAAGACAAATTTCCCCAACCTTTCACTTTTGCCCAACATCATCCATTCATTAATTACTGCCATTCAAATATGCAAGGAAGTATGCAACCTGATCTTTGGCTTCAAGAAGTTTATCATTCAGGGGCAAAAATCACAGAAACGGAAAATCTCACCAGGTGTGACTATCATCTACGCACTGACAACTCCCAAATGTTTACATCTAGTTTAGACTTTATTCATTAACTCTAGAATTACGGAATCGTATGAAGCTGGGCTTGAGTTTTCCATCCTTGCCTTTCTAGCTGGTGAATGAATCTCTGCTTCCTCATTTGTAAAGTAAGTTTAAGAAGATATGCCTTTCAGGCTTTTAAATGAGAACATTTAAGGCACCTACCTTGGTGCTTGGTACCTGGAAATGTTCATAAACCTTTGTCCCCTTCCCTTCCCATATCCTCATTCTTATGGGATACCCAGTAGGACTGTCAAACTTAACATGCCCCAAAGTAATTTCATTTAAGCATACCCTCCTCCTTTACTTTCTGACCCATTTACTGGCACTATCACTCTGCTCAGTAACCTGGAAATTATCCTTGATGCCTCCCTTTTCCTTAGCTCTTGCATCCAGGTTATCACGAAGCCTTGTTAATCTTCCCTGCCAATACAGTCTCAGATCTGTCACTATTTTGCCAGTGCTATTGCCACTGCCTTTGTTTGGGAAGGTAACATTTCTCATTTGAATTTCTCAGTGTTCTTCCAATGATCTCCCTACTCTGTCCTAAATCATGCCCTAACCTCCAGCCCGAAGCCTTTCCTCCACACTACCACCGAGTTATATTCTTCAAATCTGATCTTGTTATTCTGCTGCTTTGCATCTCTCAGTTGTTCTTTAACTAGCTAGATGGAACCGGGGTGTGTACCAGTATGGACTTGGAAAACATGGGGGAACTCCAGAGTGGTAAAATCTGATGTGCTAAATACAAGACACCACCCTAACTGTTGAGACAGGAAATAAGGGACACAAGGTAAAATATGGCAGCCAGGCTCAGACAAGACTCCCTGTTGCAGCTGTTTCTGCCGGGAGGACTGAGTCTTGAATTAATCATAAGATATGTCGCTATAGGAGAATTCAAACAAGATTATCCTCTGCTTTCTGAATCTAGGGCTGAGAACCACAGTTAGGCTTCAATCAAATGAGCAAAATTAGAGGGTTGCTGTGATCTTCCCTATCTTCTGAGGCCTGGGTTTCAGTAGGACAATCATTTATGAGTTCTTAACCACAACAGTGGGACTTGCAGTGGGAAATAATAGTTCCTTTCTTGCCTTTCTCCCATCATCCCTGAGTCGAGCATTCCAGTCACAAGTTTTACAGTTTCCCAAACACATCAGGCTGTGTTAATGCCTAGCACATGCTGTTCCTTATTTATTTATTTATTTATTTATTATTGTGACTGTTTGTCTTTCCCCCATTGGAACATAAGCTCTGCAAAAGCAGTGCTTTGTTTTGTTTATGCTCTCTCCCCAGGATCTAGAATGGTATGTGGTACACAGTAGGTGCTCAATAAATACTCACGAAAGAACTAATGCTGTTTCTTATGTTTGTAATATACTTTCCCTTTGTCTGCCTCAGCTTCTACATTGCCTCCTTGGACAAATTCCCCCCACCCCATCTCACCTCCACCTCTCCCAATCCACTTCCTCCTGTTGGCCCTTTGGGTTTCTTCAATATTCCTCTAGACTGCACTTGTCCTGCCATTTACAATGGTTTCCTTACAAGCCGGTCTCCTCCAGGAGACTGTGGCATCACTGAGGACAGGGGTCAACTCCTGCTGATGTGAGGACCCTCAGTTCCTAGCACATTGTTCTGAGCACACCTCAGTAAAAGTTTGGGGAAACAGACAAGTGAGTACCCAGCTCTGCCTGGAGAGTATGGGAAGGTGGGGTCAGAGAAGGATTCCCAGAAGAGGTAAGGTCAAGAGAAGAGAGATTGGAGATGAGTTTTCAAGGAGATGAAAGGAAAATCCAAGGAAGAAAAGCTCTTCCAAGGGCCACCCTAGAGAGTCCTTTGAAAAAAAGTACAACCAATGACTGTTGTGCTGACCAATCTGAATCCAAATAAAGGGGGGTTTCGAGGGTGAAATTACAGTCCAAGGAGCCCCCCATATTCTGAAGCCAACAGCAGTCCCCACAGCTCCCTTTTCAAACTTGGATCAGGAGGTTGAAACAAGAACATGCAAATTGCTATTCTAGTGGCAGTTTTGCCTGCAAGCAATTTCTGAGACCATACAATAGAAGTTTTCAAATAGATGGTTTCGGGTATCCACGGAGTAATGAGATCAAGACTCCAGGACTGCCAGCTAGGAGCACAACAGGGAAAATATCATTTATGGCAGGCTCATGAATCCTATTTGCATAAAACTTATGAACCTGAAAGCACACATTCCCTATGTAGCAAAAATCAAAATGATTTCTCCCAGTTTTTGTTTTCTCTGAATGGCGGTAGCCTATCCAGGGAACAAAGGTTCCTGACAAGAGATTTCTCTTAAAGCTGAAGGTCAGCAGTTATAACGGATTCCTAAATATCTGAATGTATTCATTCAAACATTTCTTTTATTGCTGTGTGTTCTAGTTTGCTAATGCTGCCAGAATGCAAAACACCAGAGATGGATTGGCTTTTATAAAAGGGGATTTATTTGGTTACACAGTTACAGTCTTAAGGCCATAAAGTGTCGGAGGTAACACATCAGCAATTGGGTACCTTCACTGGAGGATGGCCAGTGGTGTCTGGAAAACCTCTGTTAGCTGGGAAGGCACGTGGCTGGTGTCTGCTCCAAAGTGCTGGTTTCAAAATGGCTTTCTCCCAGGACATTCCCCTCTAGGCTGCAGTTCCTCAAAAATATCACTCTTAGTTGCACTTGGGGTATTTGCCCTCTCTCAGCTTCTCCAGAGCAAGAGTCTGCTTTCAACGGCCGTCTTCAAACTCTCTCTCATCTGCAGTTCCTGTGCTTTCTTCAAAGTGTCCCTCTTGGCTGTAGCTCCTCTTCAAAATGTCACTCACAGCTGCACTGAGTTCCCTCTGCCCAGCAGCTCATTTATATGGCTCCACTGATCAAGGCCCACCCTGAATGGGTGGGGCCATGCCTCCATGGAAATATCTAATCAGAGTTATCACCTACAGTTGGGTGGGGCGCATTTCCATGCAAATCTAAGCAGCACCAAAACGTCTGCCCCACAAGACCGCATCAAAGAATATGGCTTTTTCTGGGGGACATAATACATTCAAACCGGCACACTGTGTTTTAAGAGATAAAGCCCTTCCGCTTAAACTATTTAAAATCTTTAAATATCTTCACACCCATGGACATCCACTCCAAGTCCCACCTGCAAACCTCTCACCCACCCAGGCACATCTTTGTGCATACACACACGTGTGTCTGGTATATCGGCTTCTGTGCACGTATACAGAGGCCCAGCCAGGGTGCTGCAGGTGTTCTAAAGCTCTCACTCTCCCTGTCTGATAATTAAGCTCACAAGGGAATGATGCTGTGTTTCACTTAAAGGAAAAACACCTGGAAAGTGTTTTCTCCTGGAAGGGTCAGGAGAATTTTTTCTTAAGTAAATGAAAGGAGTTGGCTAAGATGGACTTTGAAATCCCTTCTAATATTTTAGCATCGCAATTCCCTTTTCTCTCCTCCCTCCACACTTCCTAACTTCACAAAACCAGCATAGAGTTTAGCAAATAGTAGGTATAGATTTATAAAGTAAGAGCTTTCCTGTGCCTTGAAGGAGAATGAGCTTTCCTGCTCCAGGTCTCCAAGCCTTTGCTTTTCATTGGTTCCAGTTGCCAATGAGTTCATAGAGTCAGATGAATGTGAACTGAATCGAAACCCTACTCCAAACACTTTAGATAACACCCTTCTTGGAGTGTTTCTAGAAGCAATATATGTCATGAAAATACCTCCATTTGATGGTGCAGACCACAGTGTTCCATACTAAGATGGGATGATATTTCTGGACAAAAGGGTTGATTAGGACCACAGCAAACTGCACAGCTTTGGCTGGGGAATTGTCGTGTAAATGTAATTGTCAATAAACCAAAAGCAGATTGAATAGAAAGTAAATTCAGCACTTGAAAGCAGATTTGACATGATAGTTTGAATGCTTAGTTCAATTTATTTGCTTGTTTAATTGCAAGCTGCCAATACAACCAATATGCAATGACCAGGTTAAGGCACACAATACATCTAAGGGTGAAGATATCAGAGTCTCTAAAGTTCATAGGCCTGAGGACCAACACAAGATGGGTGGGTACCTTTTTCTTTTCTTTCTTTCTGTTTTTTTTTTTAAAAACAGTTTTATCCACATACCATACAATCCATCCTAAGTGTACAAAAAATGGCTCTTGTTATAATCACATGGTTATGCATTCACCACCACAGTCAATATGAAAACATGTTCATTTCTTCCAAAAAAAAAAAAATCCCACACCCCTCCCTTCTATCCCCCTATTATTGACATTTAGCTTTGGTATAATGCCTTTGTTACAATTAATGAAAGAATATTACAATGGTAGTGTTAACTATAGCCCTTAGTTTGCATTAATTTTATTTTTTCCCATATACTACCCTATTCTTAACACCTTGTAATAGTGACATACATTTGTTCTAGTTCATCTAAGAGCTTTCTGATATTTGTACAACTAATCACCGTCATCAGCCACTCTAGGTTTTGCTAAATTATAAAGTCCCAGATTTTATCCTCTAGCTTTCCTTCTGGTGACATACATGACCCCAGCTTCACACTCAGCCTTGTCACTTACACTTACATTGTTGTGCTACATCACACAGTATTGTGCTATCCATTTCTGAACTTTCACAATCAACCTTATTAAACATTCTGTACTCTGTAAGCATCAATTATCCAATCTCTACCCTCTTTCTATCTCCTGATAACCTATGCTCTTGAATTTAACTCCCCGAGTTTGCTCATTATAGTTAGTTCATATTAGTGAGACCATACAGTATCTATCCTTTTGTGTCTGGCTTCTTTTGCTCAATATAATGTTCTCAAGGTTATTCCATGTTTTTGCATGCATCACAACTTCATTCCTTCCTACAGCTGCACAATATTCCATCGTATGGATACACCACGGTTAGGCAGTACCTTTAACAAGAGGTCCAATCAGAAATCAACGGAAGATGCGAAGCTGTCAGCAGGAGGCAGTGGTCAAGGTGTGGCAAGGACAGCAGCAAGCCTCGGAGCATGGCCCGGGCATTGGAGCTGGGATCAGAGCGACCGGCTATCCATCTCCCTCTATCTGACGCTCACCAACGCGGCGCTTGCCCTGGGTTTTTACACCTCAGGGCTCTGTTCATCTATATTCTTGCCAAGGGAGTGCCCCTCTTTGCTGGCATCAAGCCAGTCCATATCATTTCCTCACATATGGTTGGTTGTCACTTGTTACAAATAAATGCTTTTTTTAATTTGTTTACATCCTATTTGTTGTCCATGAGTTTACAATATTTGGGGGACTCAAGATCATTAATATCATCTCTATACACAATGGGGATGAGGGGTGTGAGGGAGGATGGGGACTTGCAGAATGTGAGGGCCAGGCCTGCAGGGAGCTGAGGAAGGAGCTGGGGAAGGTGGTGTTGGAGCACAGAAGAGCATGGGGCCCTGAATGCAGGTGACTCCTGTTCCAGGTTTGCCAATGCCCCCTGCTACCAAACTGCAGCATGGTTTAAAAATCCCTAACACGTTAGGGGCCAAAGCAGTGTTTGCAGATTCAAAACCTGCAGAGGACAGTAGCATAATTGTGTGAGACGATACCTGGAGACTGACTTTGTTTCTCTGCTTTGGGAGGAGAGCGGGAAGTGAAAGAAATAGTGTGGAGAGCAAGCTCCAGCCAGTTGTTGATTTGAAGGAATAAGGACTCAGCACTGTCAGGTCTGTAATATTAAGTGAAACTTCCACATTTGAAATGTTAGCAAGGAAATCAAATTTAGAATATTGTGCATTCCACACAAAACACCTCTGTGGGCCAGATTTGTACCTGCAGTGGGATTCACTTCTCAAGGTCGGAGTAAGCAAAGACTTTCTGTTAGGGATGAGATGTGAGGACACGGGGATAGTCCGTGAAGGGAAGACAAGGGGTAAAATTCAAAGTATCTCAAAGTGAGGAAGACTAAGAAGATGTGGAAAGATGTAAAGGCTTGGCTTCAGCAGGAAAATTGTACGGTCCTGGGTATTTTTACCTAGATCAAGGCTGGTATACCATGACTACTCAGGAAAAAACCAAAACTCTCCTCAGGAGTACATAAAGCTTAAGAGAAATTGCTTCTAGTTTGTACCAGAAGAGGAAAATGTAGTCAGAAAAACAAAAAGGTGAGAATGAATTAAAATTCTGGGTTATAGCAAGAGCTGGCTCACCTGTTTCAGGATTGCAAGAAACTGAGCGATGCTATAAGGAGGCCATTGTGGAAAACATCAGCCTGTAGAGCCATAACATTATTACATGCATTCATGTCCTAAGATTTCCTCTCACTATAGTTAAACAACTTATGTACTATAAATGGTGGGCCGTTGGTTGTTGTACTATCATGAATGGGCAAGAGGTATTGCAAATAAAGTAAGGGTGGGGAAATACTGTCTTTTGATCACCTACTATACGCCAGGCCCCATGTGGATACAAAAGATGTAACAACTGCTTTTGCTACTCACAGGAATTTTATGACAGGCATTCTTTGTCATCCCCATTCTACAAAAGTGGGAACTGAGAAGTAACATGACTTATACAATGTCAGAGAGCTAATAATAAGTACAACAACTGGAATTTAAAACAATTATGTACATAATAAGAGCAGCTAACACTTCTGTTCACCCAGGGATCTTGATGTGACCAATAAACTGTGACCTTACATTATTTACTCTGGTCTCTCTTTTGAGAGTTGTGAAGATTAAATGAGATAGCACATGTAAAGCGTTTATACACTGACTGGCTGATAAACGCTATTAACTGTTGTTATTAATAGTAGTAACTGCATCTGGCACTCGGGAAGCCCAGCAGTCAGCTTCCATAAGAGTGATAGACAGGAGGAGGGACAGGGGCAAATTGCAAAGGACCGAGCAATGACTGGGAGATGAAAAAGGGGAGGCAGCAAGTGTAGACTACTTCTTGGAGTAGTCTGTTGGTTGAATTTCATTTCTAAGAGGCCTGTTTGACCATGCTGTATGACGAAGAGAATGGGTGATAATACAAAGAGAAAAGGGGTGCTGAAAAATGAACAGCCCCCCATCATGGAGGAGAGGGCATCAGGAGACTGGTGGGAAGTCCAACCATGGAAAGAAGCATCCGTAGATGCTTATTCCTGTGAAACACAGGGGAGAAGAGATGATTGTGTAGAAGACGTTGATATATTTTGATGTGCATGGAAGAAAATTGAGGAACTTTTAGTTTGGCATTAATTCCAATGAAAGTGGAGAAAATGTTGACAGTGAGGAAAGGAGAGGAGAGGTGCTGGGGGTGCAGGAGACTTGGAAAAGGTGGGGCATGACTTCTGTGACAATCAATAGCCAAGACAAGTGCACACCCACAGATTTTCTGGGACAGGCTTGATTTTAGTATCCTTTCCCAGTGCCCCCCATTAGTATATTCATATGGACATGGATACTTGTCAAACCTTGTGCCCAATTTGGGATTCAAAAATATAGTCCCACCAACCAGGGCTGAATAAAAGTAGTAATGAGGAGCCTAGAAAAGAGCAGAGATTAGAATGGGCAAATGTGTACTGAATTCTAATAGCAGGCCTGGGCGACTCTCTCTAATCCTCCAGTTCTGGAGATAACTGGAGAAAATGGGAGATAAATCTTCATTTTCCCAAGTAAAGTTTAACAAAGGCTGGAAAACACAAAAGCACAAAATGACCAAATGTACTTGAAATTTCTTGTGGAAAAGGGTGAAGGGGATGAATGCACTAGGTGTGGAGTTGAGATGGTATCAGTATGTGAGGGATGTCTGTCCAACTGGGCATGAGTAAAATGGAAAAAAAATGGCAATTGGGTTCATTGTTGTCCATTTGCTTTTTATACTTCCTAATGTTTCTGATAGCCTAGTTTGTGTTTTAGGATCACAATAGGTAAATGCTGATAGCAACTTTAGAGGTCATCTCCAGATCCTTGTATGGTGCAATAACCCCCACACATTCTGACTATGAATGAGAGATAAGTGCTGTAAATGGAAAGTCTATTGGTCTAACTGACAGAAAGTCTGGATTCAAACTTTACCACTTACTAGTATATAACCTAGGGCAAATCAGTTAACCTCTCTGAGCCCCGAAGTCCCTTAATTATTAATTTAAAATGCACACGTCAGCTCTGCCAAGACATCTGGTCTCAGAAAGTTTAAGTGTCTGCTTCATCATTTCCCATACTCATTTATGTTTGGGTCCTTTTCAGAGGATTCATTTTAGTGATGAATTGGCCTTGTTCAGATGGGTCGAACAGTGCTCTGTTTTGGGACGGGGTGAGTGGGAAGGGAGCTTAACTCAAACACTCCATCAAAGCTTCACACTTGAACAGGGCCATTTCGTGAGCCATCTATCTCTCTTTGAAAGTTAATAGAAAGACCAATTTTTCTATAAACGTAGTACTTTTGTTTTTGCTATTTCCAAGCCACTGATAGTCTACCTAAATTTATACTCATTTCGTATCTGAGTCAGTCCTTAAACTAAGGTACAATGTAGGGCATTGACTTGGAGAACTGGATTGTGCACTGAACAATCAGCAAAACTGGTGATATATCTTGAAGTAGGAGTATATATTTTTTCAAGATATACCAAGGTTTTAGACAATTTTTTTTGCATTAAGGATATAGTATTGACTTAATATGAATATGAATAAATACTTTAAATATTATTTCCATGTCTCCAACCTACCTAGTGGGGGTTAAAGGGAAAGTAGGAAAAGATATAATAAAGTTGTGATACTAGTATGGTTATTTTCTCCCAAGAAATTCTAAGAATTGTGCTAAAAATGCAATTTTCCTTGACAAAGTAAAGCAATGCCCAAAATTTCTGAATTCAATAAATGGAAACACTGAGTCCAGAAAAGATTAACTCACAACCCTTCAAATATTTTGTACACAAAGCCAAAAGTTAGGCTCAGATTTTCTGACTTCCATCCTTTAATTTCTGATTCATTTACTCATTCACCACTTATTTATTCATTCATGTATGCACTCATTTATTCCTCCATTCAGCAATTATTATGGACATAGAAGTAACATCCAGAAGGATACCGAAGAAATGCAGGACAATTCTTGGAGTAAAAAAAAACAAACATAATCTAGTACAAAAGACAAACCAACACAGGTGATGAGATACATTTAAATAAAGCAAAACCAGCATGAGTCCTGCCTGCTATTCCTGTTGGAAAAGTGCTTAAACATTCAGGAGTCCACTCCAGTGTGAGGTGGCAAAAGAAGGTTTTGAAAAGAGGGTGGAACTTGATTTCAAAATTGAAGACAGGAGTTTTAGAGGTGCAGAGCAGGATTAGACTTATTAAAGAGGAAAATTATGAGTAAAATAGTAGGATGGCAGAAACAAATATGATTTATTTAGGAGACAGTGGGGAGTGGTTTGACTAATGAAAGTTTCTTCAGGAAAAGAAGGGGAGGGAGATGAAAGAAAGACAGTCAAGACGGGGAAAGAAAACATAGAAGGGGAAAGGAGATGGGCGAGGGTTTGTTGCATATGTAATCGATTAACATACAGAATCTGTTTCTATTGCCTCTTAGCATATATGTGTGCTGCAGAAGCTAGAAAGCAAAATATTATATTTTCCAGGCAGGAAAAGTTTGGGCTCTGAATGTTAATTAGTTTCTGCCAGAAGCACGGGATTCTCAGCTGGTGACATTGGCAGTTGCATAGGAACCCTGCACTCAGAAGGCACCTGGGTTGGGTTTCATGTTCTGTTGTCATTGTTCTAAAACTCTCTAGAATTTTAGCTTTGAATTTTTGTTTCATAAGTAAAGTACAGTGGGACAGTGGAGCAGACACACGAGCCAAGGACATATAGACAATACATGTGTCCTCTGCTGGTTCTTGCTGTCTCATTTACACATAATTTTCTGGAGGCCTCGTGAGCATAGAATCTGGTGGACCCACGATGTGTGGGGGGTTCAGCAAAACTCAAAGCTAGTAAAGGTAAGTGTATTATCTCTCCAATTGAGTAAGCAGGGTCTGAGGATAGTCCCGGAAGGCCAAATTTTCCGAATGTACCAGAACTTAACTTCTTATGGAAAAAGAAAGCAAAGGCATAATAAGGAACACTTATCATATCCTATCTTACTTGACCATTTCTTACTTTCCTGTATTAGCCAACCACTTTATGCTGAAGATAATGACGTGGAAAGGAAAGGAAAAGACAGTGCAAGCCATAGTTCCTTTTCTTTTCACTCCTTCCTTACTTTTCTGTAAGATGAAGGTAGAGTGTATTGATGGAATGCGTGCATCAAGACATGAAATAAAAACAGTTGACTTAATTTTGTGCAGCGTTTCCACTGTTCTGGTAAGAATGAAATACATATGCATTATGAGCTGTGAAATATGAATTGTATAATTTTGGTGATTCCACTTAAGAGTTTAATGCTATTCTATTTGCATGTGAAACTGGCATTGCACAACATGAGAAAGAGTAAAACTTATGCTAATAATTTAAAGTTTTAAATTTTTCCTTGAACAACATTAAATAGCAAATAAAAAACATCATGACAAGTCAAGAGAGAAACCGCAGGGGAAAGGAAAAAAGCTTTGTATTTTAATGCCTTTAACTGTATTTTTTTCCTGCTTTTTGAACAAGGGGCCCCAGATTTTCATTTTGCACTGGGACCCATATATTAGGTAGCTGGCCCTATCTACCAGTGAGGACCAGAAGGCAAATCTGGGGTGGAAGCCACCCTCCTTGATCATCACTGCCCTCATCAACTTAATTGTCCTGCCTGCAGTCAGCGTGCTTCACAATTTAAGCTTCTTTAATTGCAAGATAAACATAATGTGAATCCTAGAATATGGTTTAAATTAGCTGTGGGTTTCCTTACCTATTTCAAAGGTAATTCAGGATTTTGAGTCTAATACTATTTTTGAACAATACTTTTGCATAGTTTAACATTTCAAGTAGTTATATTAACTTTTTAAAATAAAATATAACTCATATACCTTCTAAAGTGTATAATTCAATGGTTTTTAGTATATTTATAAATTTGTGCAATCATCGTCACTAATTCCAGGACATTTTCGTCACCCCAAAAGAAACCCCAAACCCATTAGCAGTCACTCCTTATTGCCTGCTCTCCCAATCCCCTGGAAACCATTAATTTCCTTCTGTCTCTATTGCTTATTCTAGACAATACGTGATCTTTTGTGACTGGCTTCTTTCACTTAACAATGTTTTCAAGGCTCATCCATCTTGTGGCAGGTATCAGTAATTCATTCCTTTTAAAGGCTGAATAATATGCCAATATATGGATATACCAGATGCATCAGCAGATGTATTCAAGTTTTAATGATAAAGAGTAGTCACTGCTCCATCATTTCCTTCTCCATACTCTTCTTCCCCAAACAAAGTCACCTTCTACTCCTTTAGCTATTTCTCCTGGCATTTAACTGTCTATTTCGATACATCGTTTTTGTACTGATTTTATTTATTTATTTATTTACTTACAATTTGTTTATGTTATTTATTACCTTCCTACTCTGGAAGATGATGATTTGTCACTTTTACAATTCCACACACCCACCTATTCTTTCTTCATTCTTTCTCTTAAATATAGCTCTATGGAAAATTTTTGGTTAAATCAACATCAGTTGGATTATATGACCATGTAATAGTGTTCACTGCTGAGCCAAGAATTAAATTGTTATTACTTTTGCTTTTCTGAACTCTTCCTGATCTCCACATGCTGGAGGGCTCAGTCCTTGACTAACTTCTATTTATACCAACTCTAATCATTCTTATGGCTTTAAATATTATTCACTTGCTTATGACTCCCAAATTTACATCTCCAGCCTCACACCTAAATTTCAGACTTGTGTAGTCCACTGCTAACTTGACATTTCCACTTGGGTGTCTAACAGGCACTACATACTTAACTTGTCCAAAACACATACCTTATTTTCCCCTTTTGGAATGCGACCTTCCCAATCTCAGTAAATGGCATTTCCATTCTTCCAGTTGGTTAGGCTCCAGGCTTTGGATTTATCCTCTCTCTCTCTCTCAGTCTCTCTCTCCCTTTCTCTCTCTCTCTCTCTCTTTCACCTTTTATACCCTCTATTCCCATATCCAGTCTATACAGAAAATTCTTTCAACTCTACCACCAAAAATATCCAAGATCCAATCACTTTTTATGGCCTCCCATCCCAAGTCCAGGACAGCATCATCTCTCACCTACATTATTCCAATAATCTCTTAATTAGTCTACATACTCCCACCCTTGTCCCCCTATAGTTAATTATCCACACAGCAGCCAGAGCCATCCTTTTAAAACATAAGCGATAGCATGCCACTCCTCTGCTCAAATCTCTCCAGTGGTTTTCTCTCTCACTGAGATACAAGGGTCTGCAAAATTTGATGTCATCCCCTTCCACTGTCCCTCCCACTCATTCTGTTCCAGCAGCATTGGGCTCCTTGCCATACTGGGAAGACTCTTAAGTTCATTCTGACTTCAGGGCCTTTGCACTTGCTATTTCCTCACCTGGAATGCTTTTCTCCCACATAATAGCATGGCTCGCTCTCTTACTTCCTCTAGGTCCCTTCTCAAATGTCACCTTACTGGAGAGGCTGTCCTTCATGGGCCTATTAATCAACACCCTGCCCAACCCTTTATCTTACTTTATTTCTCATCAAAGCATATATTACCACCTGACACATTATTTATTTGTTCATTGTCTGCTTTGTCACCTGGAAGGCAGAAATTTTGCCTTTTCTGTATATAGTAGCTCTACCTCCAGTGTCTAGAATATACCTGGAATATGGTGAGTATTCAATAAATATTTGATGACTGAATGAATTCATTAAAAATGTGTCAATAAATGCATGTGTTCAATCTGATTGATTTCAGAAGCAGAATTTACTATTCTATGGTAAATTCTATATAGCTTCCCCTCGTAAATGCCTCCTTAATCAGTAGGACTCTGTGTTTAAGTCTTTCTCTTCCACTAGGCTGTAAGCTCCTAGGAGAAATTCCCAGTCCTTGGTACACAGTGTCTGGCACAGCAGAGTTGACCCATAATAAAGTGCTCGCAGAACTTTATCCCTTTAGGAATTTAAAGAACTAATGGGCACAGCTGCTCATTATGATAACATTTTGCCCATCTCTCAGATATATTAGGAGCAAGCCTAATACATCAAAGAAAGAGGGTTCTACAGCCTTTCAACAATCTGTCCATCCATCCTTCCATCCATCCATCCATCCATCCACTCATTTATCCAATCATTTATTGACCTGATATTTATTGAGCATATTCTCTGCAAAAGTTTCTAGCTCCTAAACCCTTTCTATTCTTGTGCCTTCTCTTACTGATCTAAAATGTTCTTTCTTGTTCTGACCTCAGTGGAGCTGGAAACAGCTGGGCACCAGCATCTGCCTAATCACCCTTCATCCCTTGGCAGCCATTAAGACATGCCAGGATGCTCTTTGCTGATGCCTCTCAAATGTAAAATGGGGGCACTGGGTATTAAAAATATAGGGCCTTGACATTTAGAATAGCTACCCCCTCCTTTTTCCAGCCTGAGAGAAAGACCTGGTTGTTGACTTTTAGGGTCGGGCATAGCCCAACTGTGCATTTTAGGAAGGCAGGTGTTTGGTTTGCTGGATTGATTGCATATACAATGGCCACATTTTCATAAGTCATCACACCAGAAGCAATGTGTGGTGGTGTGATAAAAGAGGGCTAATATTTTATGCATGGAACTTGAATTCTCTTCAGCTGGTGTGGAGCACTTTAAAACGTGTGGGAGAAAATGAGGCCAAATTGGAAACAAAGCCCCCAAATCATAAGGAGGGTTGTTCTGTAGTCAGGTCTTTGGAATTTCTCTACAAAGTCACTGGGCTGGCTGCATAGCCTTCCAAACTCCTTGCTTGAGTTGGAATGAAAAGGTGTCCTTGGAGTGAGTCTCTGAAACTCACTCCAACTCACTATGTTATGTAAACAAATGTGGTTTATAAAAAGGTCGCAAGGGAGCCTTTTCCAGAAGGGCCTTGTTTTTAGGTCAGAGGTTAAGAAAGGAGGGAAATTACCAACCAATATCATTGTTTTGCAACAATTATTCCCCATTGTTGTTAGCATCATTTTTATCTCCTAAAAGCAGAGCACTTGCAGGTTAAAGGTGTGTTTTTCACTTCAAGAAACAACCCAGGCAAAAATTCATTCCTGCAAAAAACAAACCTAATGATTTACTCCAAGAGGGGAGTCTTTGAAAAAGCAAGCTCACCTATTGTATTTAAAATGATTCCCTTTGCACATAGGGGTTTGCACACACACACACAGCCTCACACACACAGTATGATTTATACCCAGCTGCTTGTTTTGTTTCCCCCTTTCTCTCCCTCCCCATTTCAGAGCTATTGTGTAAAAGGAAGCCCAGCCATCCATTTGCATGTGGGACATTAGTAGGGGAAATGGACTTGTCTGCCTGGAAAGGTGAGCTGAGATTTCAGGATATAAAACCAACTCAGACCTGATGCTATCTGAGTGTCTGGGCCTGTGAAGTGATCCATTCAGCTGTAATGAGGTGGAGCTATTTCCCCTGGCCAGGTTCAGATTTTGGGGAGATCTCCAGGGACCTGCAGGTGAAGGCAGGGGTGGGGCTGTTTCCCCTTTGCAGCCACTGGGTTAGACTAGGGCTTCTTTTATTCCCCTCCAGGAAGTTGGCTCAAGTCTCCAGAAACTTGGTGGTAACTGGTTCCTGTGCCAGTGACTCTGTCTTTGGGAAGGTGTGGGCTGGGAACACGAGTGTGCTACAGCCCAGGTAGGACACATGGCTTCATAAATTTCCACTGACACTCTTTCTTCTGCAGATACGCACAGCCTTTCTGCCAAATCTTTCTTTCTCCTTGACCTCTTCCCTAGGAGTTACTGTCTTGTGCTGTTTCATTTAAGGCATTTCCGAATTCTGTGTTTCTTGTCCTAACTTTCCAAGTTTTACCTTGCTTCCCATCTACCCGTGAGCTTCGGATGGAGCATTCCACCCACCCAGCTCCCTCAATTTCCACTTGAACTAGGTGTCTTGTGTTAGCAAAGATAAAAGCAGATTTGGGGGCTGAGTGGGGGGTGGTGCTTCTCAACAGAACACCCCTCTCCCCTAAGCCTGTATGCAAAGTCAAGTCAGCCATTGTTACCCAGCAAAACAAGAACTATGTTTTGTTTGTTTGTTTAGGTAAAGATAAATTATCTAGAATGGATACAAAAGGAGCAAGCCCCAGGGAGTTAACAAACAGGTGACTGCAAATTCCTACATTAATTCATCTGTCAGCTGGTTCTGTGATCTGAGTTCCTAAGACTTCTGGTAAATACAGAGAACCTCAGATAACTTCCCAGGGCTATTTTGAGCAATACACCTTAATTAATTGGTAAAATAACACCTGATTACAGATCATTTTGCAAACGCAAAGCTTTATATATACTAAGTAATTCTTCTGCATGACTTACTAAATGACTGTACTAAAAGCAATGGGGAGAAAATTGGCTTTGTTTTTCTCTCTGTAGTGAGAGCTAACACATATCAAGCCCTTATTATATACCAGATGCTTAGGTTAAATCTTCTCAACCCTAAGTAGTCAATAGTGTCATTTTCCCCATTTTATGGATGAGAGCACTGAAGCACAAGGAAGTTAAGCAATTTCCCAAGGTCTTGTAGCCAGAAAATGCCAGACCTAGGATATGGACTCCTACAACTGATTTACAGAGTTGCTCTTGTCCACACTGGTGTAATGTCTAGAAGTATCTCAAACTACTGCAGAAAAATTTTGCTAATTTTTTTTCTTTAAAATCTTCAATCGTTGCATGAAATTATAATAACGATTAATAAAGATAATGAACACATATTGTACAATTACAGTGGACACTTACATGTATTAAATCATTTAATTCTTACATCCAACCCTATAAAGTCAGTACTGAGATTATTCCCAGTTTACAGATGAGGCACAGAGATCTTAATTAATTTGTCTAATATCACACAGCCAGTAAGTGGCACAGGTTGGATGGCCTTGAACCCTGGGCAGTTTGGCTCCAGAGTCTGTACTCTTTATCAATCAATAGTCCAATCGCTGACTGAAAACTCAGAGACCCACGCAGAATCCAGTTATAGTCTCATCGAGTAGGCTTGGTCACTGAACTAACTGTGCGATCTTAGGCCTCAGTTTCTTCATCTGTAAAATGAATGTTCTCTAATGACCCTGACAGCCCTATAGTTCTGTAATTTAATAGGTGTGCTTTTCTTAATAGGAATCTACAATAATCAATGCAGTGTCAGGAACATGTGGGTGGCAAACATCACAGTTTTAGGAATTTGAAAAGAGATAGGAAGACTAGACATGTTTAGAGTTTCACTTAGGAGCTCTGGAATGCTTGAATCCGGAGGTGCCAGTGAGTCTTTGGGGAGATAACACGACTTGGCTAGGGAACGGTGTTGCCCTTTCGGAGGGAGTGGTAGCAGGCATGGGACATAGAGAAGTGGTCTAGAGGGCCTTAGAGAAATTCATCTAAAGTAGAAGGTGGGAATCGTGAAGAAAAAAAAGGAGTATGATTTAGTAGATAACATTGGTATTGTGTTTTGTGAATTTGGACCTGATATTGGGAGAGGAAAATAATCACATTTTCAACACTCTTAAAGTGCAAGTCTTATAGTAGAGGCAGCATGTAGTGACAGAGCATAAGGGCTTTGGAGTGTGTTGGAGATTGAATCATGTACCCTACAAAAAGATATGTTCAAGACTTAATCTGCATCCCTGTGGGTGTGAACCTGTTTGTAAACAGGACCTTTGTTTGAAGTTGCTATTAGGTAAGGTGTAGACTCATTTGTGAATTAGGACCTTCGAAGATTCTACTTAGATGCGGCCAAATTGAATCCATATGACTGGAATCCTTATAAGCAAAGGAAATTCAGAAGGAGTGAGTCAGAAGCAACCAGAAGTCAGTGGAAGCCAGAAGACAGCAGAAATCAGAAGAGCAGACACAAAGAGAGAGAGGAAGAGAGAGAAAGAGAGAGAGAGAGAGAGATGCCCATCTGACAGAAGATTGCTGGAACACTACAGGCTCTGGAAGAAAGCAAGCCCTGCCAATACCTTGATGTTGGACATCTTGCCTCCAAAACTGAGAGACAAGTTTCTGTTGTAAGTTAACCAGTGTGCAGTATTTGTCATATCAACCCTAGCAAACTAAGACAGAGTGTGACAGACGTGGGTTTGCAAGCCAGCTCTGCCACTTTTTAGCTTGAATACTAAGTGCCTTACAAGCTCCTTGCCTCCTGGGTAAAATAGCGATCATACATATACCTGGGAGGGACTCAATAAATGCTATTTTCCATTCCAACAGGTTAGGGCTGCTTCTTTTGCCACCCTCATCCCAGATCTGAGAAAATCAAAACCCAATTAATGCATTAGTCATTATGAAAAGCTTTGATCTTAAAGAGGAATGAAGATGTTATATTTGCCCCTGTTCTCCCTCCAAATTGCTTTAGGTTTCTCCAAAACCTTTTCTGATCTCAGAAAAGAGGGAATGGGAATAATATAGTAATAAGCAGCATCCCAAAGTTAGAGGAGACCAACTTGCTCCCCAAGGTAAACACAGTAGGGTTCCACTAAAAAAAAGTCATAAAAGGGGTTTTCCATCCTCAGCCCTATTTCCCCACCTCCACCCTGGGCAGGGCCTTGTGGGCAAATGCTGGCCAAGGCTGACTGACTTCACTGGAGAGAGGGCTATTCAGAAGGGGAGCGTCTATTACACTGCTTCTCGGGGTCCTCCAAATGGAAGAAAGATCAGCCTTAACATTCACTCCAAGGAAAACAGGAAGAGGCAAGGGTGTCACATACATAGATGCAAAAGACAACTTGCAGAGAGCCAAAAGAGCTTGCATGTATTAGTTTCCTGTTGTCATTGTAACCAATTATCATAAACAGTGGCTTAAACATTGCATATTTATCATATTACAGTTCTAGAAGTCAGAAGTCTAAAAAGGGTTGGCAGGGCTGTGTTCCTTCTGGAGGCTGTAGGGGAAAACCCATGTCCTTGTCTTTTCCAGCATCTGGAGGCTGCTTGCATTCTTTGGCTTGTGGCTGCATCTCTCTCATCCTTCTTTTACAGTCACATCTCCTCTGACTCTCACCCTCCTGACTCCCTCTGCTAGGGACCCTTGTGATTACATTAGACCCACCTGAATAATCCAGGATAACCTCCCCAAAGCAAGATCCTTTACTTCACCACATCTGCACAGTACACTTTGTCATGTAAAGTAACATATTCACAGATTCCAGAGATTAGGCTATGGACATCTTTGGAGGTTGGGGACATTATTCAGCCTACCACATTTCCTAAGTGTTGGTATCCAGAAATTTGGTTCCTCTCCTTTGTAACTGTGTGCCATTGAGCAATGTACTTCTTGTCTCTAAACTTTGCCCTGCATACCTATAAAATGGAGGTAGCAATATTTTATTTGATCTCTTTACTGTGAGGATTCATAGGGTAATCTATATAAAATGCCTACTATTGAGTCTAGCATAAATAAGGGCACACACAATCAGTGTTAGTTCTACCCCCCCACCCCCTTTTCCAGCACTTGAGGAATAGGCATTATGAGTTGGTGGTTGGGAGAGGGTACTGGGACTCTTGGCAGCTATTGCAGGTTGAGTTTTGAGATAGAGATTTGCATGCAGGAAGCTTATTGGGGAGGTCTCTAGAATCAGTTCCTGTGGGGGTGTGAGGGAAGCTGGATTGGGCAGAGCTAGAGGTTAAGCTGTGATGCAGATGCAATAAAAACTTATCCCATGGGGAGCTCTGGAGCTGGGATGGCCCTTCAGAGTTGATCCAGTTAAGGTGAGAGGTGAGGCCTTTATATCCCTGCATGGACCAGACATTAGATGTGAACTACCTTGGGGAGGGAACATGACATTGGCCAATGTTGGGGATTGACTCACGTCCCTCACAAAAGACATGTTCACATCCCAAACCATGGTCCTGTTGGCGAGGAACCATTTATAAAGATGATCTCCTCAAGATGTTACCTCAGTTAAGGTATGGCCCAACTGAATCAGGTTAGACTTTAATCCAGAGTACTGGAGTCTTTTATAAGCAGAGGGAAATTCACATGGGCAGAGAAGCCTTGGGGAGCAGCTAGAAGCTGGAAGTCAACAGAACCCAGAAGAGAAAGGAGAAGATGCCACCACATGCATTGCTATGTGAAGGAAAAGCCAAGGAACCCCAAAGATTTGCTGCCAGCCGAAAGATACTGACCCCAGAGGAAGCAAACCTTCTAGCCTCTGAAACCTTAAGCCAATGACTTTCTATTGCTAAGCCAACCCATTGCATGGTATTTGTTTTAGCAGCTAGGGAATAAAAATAGCCAAGGTGGCTTGCTCTCCCCCAGACAATCCCTGGAGAGGACTCATCAACTTCCAACAAATCCCAGCAGCTGGGGTAGTGCATGCCTTAGTCCTGAAGCAGGGATCTTGGAAGAGTACTGTGGTATCTACTACAGAAGCTAACCCTCTTGTGTCATTGAATGAAGACCAGAGAGAAAGCTGAAGACAAAATTCCTAGCAGGCTATGAAGATCAGAGTTTCAGAGCTTGTGGTCTCAAGCAAAAAGCTGACTTCAAATCCTGGCTCCACTGCTTTCTGTTGTGTGATTCTGGGCATGCCACCTAATCTCTCAGTGTCTCAGCTTCCTCAACACTAGAGGTAATAATAGTATTTACCTCTTAGAATTGTGGTAAGAATTAAATGGGATAATCAGTGTAGAACGCCTAACACAATGCCTGACAGTGTGTGTCTCGTATATGTTAAGTTTTGTGGTTATTACTATTTTCAAAATCTCTTGCCTACTTTATCCTTTTTGACCCAAACCTAGATATTTAAGATGTGAGCTAGAAAGGAAAGGAGAAGAATACTACAAGAATACCCAGCAGGGAATACCCATTATAAGTTAGGACACATATCAAAAAAAGTCAGATGGGGGGAGGGTGGGGCTTAAGAGCACAGACTCTGGAGCCAGGCTGCCCTGGTTAGACTCCCAGGTATGCCACTAACCAGTTGGATGACCTCACAAGGTCATTCATTGTAAGAATGAAATGAGATAATATGTGCGAAGCTCTTAGGATTGTGCCTAATAGTAATTGCTGTATGTGTTCATTATTATTCCTATACTAAATATTTCCACAAAAGCAACACTCATGAGGGAAGATGCCCCTGCTTCAGGCCTAGTGGGTTTGCCAAGAAGTTTAAAACATGTGGGACATACAGATTGAATTCCTGAAGTTGACTACAAACCTGCTAAGTTATCCTTCATTGGGCTAACCCTCACTAGCCCCAATTTCCTGGATTTGGTTTTTAATCATTTCAGTTGCAACCGGTGGTCAAAGAGGATATATCCTTTAGTTTGATGTGAGAGTAGATGGAGGAAAAGAGTGCAGAGGAAGGAGGTTTAGGAAAAATGATTTCAGACATCAGCCAAAGGAATTAGTGTTCTTTGAGAATTCTGGGCATCCCTTGAAAGTAAAGTAAGGTAAGGCAAGGGAGGCTGAACAATTTATGTATTATATGATTTTTTCATAATTCTTTTTTTAACCTCAAAAGAGAAGTTATTAGAACTTCTCTTGCCCATAGCACAGTGAAAAAAAGACTCAAAACTTGAAGAACTTTAAACACCTTGATCCTTACAAATCTGCCACTTCCTCCTTGCACAGTAATAGATGTTCTCCCATCTCTGACAAACACAGGCTGGAAAAGTTTGCAGTAGAAATGACTTATCAGCAGAACAAAGCAGCCACTACACTATTTGGACTAGGAGTTGTAGACCTGGGGTCCAAGAGAACAGCTTCTCCGCAGAGGGCCGGTCTGCAGGCTGACAGCTTCCCCCCCAACCCCCTTTTTATGCTCCTTGCTCCTTCCTCTGTATCAAGTTGAAAAAACAGCCCCTGTTTATTTTGATTTTCCTTTCCAAGTGTGCTTGATTTATCAGCCCAACTTGTTAGAGACACTGCCCCCACTGGGCCCAGGCTGGCTTCACTGCCCCTCTACCAAACGGAATGAAAAAACAAACAATTTGCAGAAATCCCAAGTCACATAGCAAGTCAGCTTTTTGGACTCATTTAAACATTCTCCAAGACTAACTCCTCTTCAGCTTTATTTGGTTAAGAGTCCCAGTAAAGGTTCTTCTGCAACTATGCTGTCAGATTTTTTTTTTAAGTAAACCATAAAACAAATGCACAAAATATTTTGATAAGAGGGGCATTTGTGCTGCTTGTATCTTTCAGAATCCAAAGAACTCTTAGTGACCCAAGTTTTTTGGCATTTAGGGAGATAGTTAGCAGGCAGGATCATGCCCCTGATTTTTATCTTTGTGGACTTGAACTCAATGAAAGTCAGTTTGCAAAGATATTGTTGCTAGGCCGGAGTGGACTGTATATTTCCTGTACTGACTTTCCATATCAGAAGGCATGATCAGCTTTAAACCTTGTGATTTTTATTACTCAGAAAAAAATAAGCAGAATGGGCAGGCAGATAGTCATGGGACTTGAGGGAAACCTCCCAAGCAAAATGTATCTGAAATTTATTCCCTTCTTTCTGTCTCTAACATCACCATCCTAGGACAGGCAACCATCATCTCTTACTGAGACTGCTATTTACAATGACACCCTAATTGATCTCTTTGCATCAATGCTTGCCTGATTCTGTGTGTTGTAGGAATACAATTAGCAGCCAGGGAATCAGCATAAGGTATAAATCAAATCACATCACTTCCCTGAGTAAAACCCCATAGCAATTTTCCTTCTCTTTTGGTAAACCTGAAGCTCCTTTCTATGGACATATGGTCCTGTGTAGTCTGGCCCTTGGTTGTCCCTCTAGCTTAACCCGTTGTCTTGTAGTCCCACTAGATTTCAGTTTCCTAAGTAAGCCCTTTTAGGCCTCAAGACCTTTGCAAATGCATGTTCCTCTATTTAAAAACCTCCACTGGATTTTACCTTCCTACCCTCTTCTTTAAAGTTACCCTATTTCTTTGTTATTCTTTAGATCTCAAACTAAACGTTAGCTCCTTGGGGAGAACTTCCCTGACTATCCTACTTAAACTAGGGTTCTCCAGTTTGCTGCTATTCTCTACTTTAGTCCTTTTATAACTGTGATGGTTAATTTCATGTGTCAACTTGGCTAGGTTATGGTGTCCAGTTGTTTGGTCAAGCAAGCACTGGCCTGATTGTTGCTGTGAGGATATTTCATGGATTTAAATCATTAATCAGTTGATTACATCTATGGCTGATTACAACTATAATCAACAAAATAGATTGCCTTCAGCAATGAGAGAAGTCTCATTTAATTGGTTGAAGGCCTTAAAGAGAGAACTGATGATTTCAGCAGCCAGAAAGAAGAATTTCTATCTCTACTTCAGCCGGCCAGCTTCTCCTGGGGAATTCATTGAAACCTTCATCAGAGTTCCCAACCTGTGGCCTGCCCTATTGAATTCAGATTTGCCAGTCCTCACAGTTGCGTGAGCCAATTTCTGTAACAAATCTCGTAATATTTACATCCAAACACGTATACATCCATACATATACACCATATACATACACATACATAATATATGACCTATTGGTTCTCTTTCCTTGGAGAACCCCGACTATTACACTAGCATTTATCATAATTTGTCATTATTTTATTTTTCTTTTTTCTGACTTATTTTCTGCTTCTTGCACTTTAATGTAGAGGGCTAAAGTCATGTTTTTCTTGTTCACTACTGCATTTTTTTCTGTCTAGCAAGCTGCATGGCACAAAGTAGGAACTCAACAAATAATTGTTGAATGAAGAAATACACTTTATTCCATGTGTGGCTGCATTTTCCATGAAGTAGTCTACTTTTAAAGTTTTACTTTTATTTACTCTATATGACATGCTAAAGAGTCTTAAAATCATCTATTTCTAAATTCCATTGGGTTTTCTTTTTCATCCCCCAATTCCTTAGGTTTTGTTGTCCTGTTCTTCCTGAATTCCACGAATATGAATATATGCTAGACTGTCAGCTTCATTTTGCCTGTTTTTTTCACAGCTGTACCTTCAATATCTAGAACAGTGCTTGGCACATAGTAGGCCTTATACTGCTATACATAAAAGCTATCAAGGGTGAAATTTCTAAACTGATTTAGTTCTGAGACTACAAACCCACAAAGTGATGGATCTTGTAATATAGAATTTGCACAGTGGCTCGAAGTGGCCCACAGAAGTGTATTGTTTGAACTTGGTAGTATTTTAAATAGTTTTGAATCAGTTACTAATATTTTAAAATTGGGAGATTTCTAATAAAAATCTTGATGCCAACTTTTCTTGAAAAGCCAGAAGATTTAGCCTTACTGGGTCCTCTTTGCCACATGGCACAATAAGCTGCAGCTGGGTAGTAGTTGCCCCTTTTGGAGGGACATATCTTTTCCATTTACTGTAGCTATGTGGTATCCCTTTTCAAACAATTTGTGTTCATGGAAGGAGTCTGCCCCACTACAATCACCCTGAGAATAACAGTGGGGTTTTTTTTAAACTAGGTAAACATAGAATCCCATCAGAAAGAGCATCAGAAATGAGGAATCAACTCAGGGAATATTTGTACAAAATTGAGATGGAGTTACGCTTGATTAGTCCTTCCGAGATTGGTTCCAAGCCCTCTGTAAGTGGTGTGGTAGACAGTGGAGGAAATATAAATTATTTACCCTTGAGATTTTCTCTGTTATTAAATATAGGCATGGACTAAGAAGCTAAACTTGGTTTCTTCCTCTTAGGACCAGGCTAAGCAAGTCAGAATAATTCAAGGGTGCCAGACCCCCAATTTCCAAAGAAGGGTGGAAACAACATAAAGGCAATATTTAAATCCATTAGTGGGTCATAGATCTTGAAAGCAAACAGCTAGTGCCCTGACAAGACATACCAAAGTGCATGTCCTATCAACTGATGAGTTAGCAGTAGCAGCAACAGAACAGCATTATCATCATCATCATCATCATCATCATCATCATCATCATCATGGGAAGAGATCTGAGTTTTCATCCAGAAAACAATATATACAACTGTTTGAAACTGATATAAAGGGGCTCAAGTTACATTACTTGGGCTATATGGGCAATAGGATTGAAATGAGATATGATTTATGAGGCCTACAATTGAGTTATTGCTCCGAGTGATAATTAAGTTTATTATAAGCATTTTTGCTTTTAGATTTTTATTTTTTACCTCTATTTTCTTGTTGTTTTGGTCACTGTGGCAAAAATAGGTGGGATGAGGGTAAAAACATCCAGTACTGCAAGTCTGATTTAGCCCAGCAATTAGATACATTTTTACAAGTGCTACTAATTGTCCCTTAAAATAAACTGGAAAGCTATGAAAATGGATGTCACAGGCTAAAATTACTCATCTATTTTGAAATCTAGTCATAGCTTCCACTTAAATGTTTACAGATTATGTTACAAAAATAAGAACTATCAAAATTATAAAAATGTTTACATATAACTTATGAGAACTTTATCATTCATGATTTAATTAAGTAGTACATTGCAGCTGTTCAGGTTCATTCCTGAATAAAAATATCTTGCTCTAGCAGTAAGGCTGAAAAATCAGAAGTTTTACCACAATAGGGTTTGCTTTACTCTTTTTTTCCCCCTTAACATTGTGAGAAAACAAGAATCTAAAAAGGTTGGTAAAGAATGCTTTTTAAAATGTGGAAAAACAACATGAATCACTGGAATAGTGGTATTGCTCCATTTTTAAGGACTACAACATTGTACGGGTATTAATCTGGAATTCTTTATCTGGTTTCCACGTTTTCTCCCTGGCCTAGAGCAGCCCAGCTTCAGAAGCACTGAAGGAGCTTACTTAGTATATAGATGTCTCTGGAGATTCTCATTGCTTGGTTCTATGTTGGAACTCTCACATCCATAGTTCATAAAGCTCCTCAGGTGTATCTGACTATGTTAGGGAAGTACTGGTCTGGTTCCAGAGTATATGAGAGACATGTGAGGGACTGCATACGGATTGGTTATCCTCATGTCCTTCAAACTCAGGTGACTTTGGAACCCAGTGTTCTCAATAAGGGGAAAACCTTCCAGGCTGAATTGGTCTTTACCTTCCAATTGTTTCAGATTCAAATGCCTAATCCAAAGTGAATGATTATAAAGAGGCCTGGCAGTCAGAAGATGTGAACCTAAGTCACCAGTTGGGCTGCAATGTTACTAATCTAAAACTAATATAAAATGAAAGGAAGCAGAACAAATACCTAAGACAAGACTGCAAACTGGTGGTCCCAGATCACATCCACCTTGCAGATTTATTTTGCTTGGACTGACATAGTGTTTTAAAATGAACTTCAGTTAGTTTACCAATAATCTGGATTTCCAGCTTCTTTTGGAAAACTGGACAGTCTAGGCAACTATGGGCATCTGATTCTTATCCAATCACTGTCAGATGGGTAGAGTAGCTTTTGTTCCTTTAAAAAGGACATGAGCTCTTATATTCCAACAGTAGCCTACCTTCTTACCCATCTACCTTTTCATACATTTAGGTCTCCTGTGGGGCACCTGTGGATGTCGGAGATATTGACTCTTGCCCCAAGAACCATTCCTTGGTTCTCTAGATTGCATCCAAGGGGTGAGTCCTTCAACCAGGCCTGTGCCTGATTGTCACCCTTAGTGGCTGCTTTTACCTCTTTAATTTTTGAGTTAGGAAAGTAGTTTCTGTTGTTCCTTTTTCAGAGGATAGGGAATCTTTAAGGAGGAATCAGGATTGAAGGGATGTGGTAGCTGCTGCTTCAGAAAGGATCCAAGAAGCTAAAATTCCTATGTTTACAAATTCCTAAGTAAATGTGTCCAAGTGGCTCTTATTTAGGTCCATTGTTTATACCACTGGTTCCATGCAGTTTCACCAGGACTAAAGACATTACTAAATTACCAGGTTTCTGCAAAATATAATGAAAATTGTATGACATTGAGATCAAAATCCTTGTACCAATATAATAGTTACCGTATGACTGGAATTACTGAAAGGAAGTGGCTTTTCAGGGAGAACAAAAATGGGGAAAGGTCTTTTAGCTTTTTCAGAAGCATCTTAAACCTAAAGCTGGAGCAGTTTGGGTTGAAGGATGTGTGTTTCGGATATTATCGAGCTGATATAACACTGTTTGTGAATTAATCAGATCTCACAGTTATTGGAGGGACTGACATATTCAGGATATGTTTTTCACACATGCCACATATGCTGAATGGGAAGAGTGGCTGGTATAGATATTGCTCTTAGTTCCCCAAGACAAATTAGTGTCAAGCGCAATACCTATAATCACTTAACAAATTCAAATCAAACATTTCTTGGTTCTCAATGATGTGCATGGTTCTATGTTACAAAAGATGGGGAAAACTTGATCCCAGAAGAGTGTATATTACAGATATCAATGCAAGTGACAAAAATACCCATTGAGGTTTTTTTTTTTTAAAGGGTTCTGTTTTTGAGAAATAAGCAATCCACTATGGAACAGAAGGAAGGTATTGTTTAAGTTGGACCTTGAAGGATGGTAAAATGACAGGGAGCATTTAGTAAGAGGGTCTGACACTATTAATGTGTCTGGGGAATCCTGAGTATTTTACTGTGACTGGAGTGAAGCTTCTTGGGTGATAAGAGAAATAAAAAAAGAGTGAAAATTGGCAAAAAAAAAAAAAAACAAAACAAAAAACCCCCAAAACCACAAAACACAAAACAACAACAACAAAACTAGGTTACAGTCAAATTGAGAAGGGTCTTGAATGCCTTGCTAAGGCATTGGAACATTACTTTTTTAGAAATAGTGAGTCACTGAAGATTTTTTAGAGGAGCATTGGAATTATCATATTTTTATTTTAGAAAACTAACTCCCCTCACAGTGTACAGCATGGAATTAAGAGGTGGGTTCCAGGGGAGAAGAGTCAAAGTTATTTCAAGGTTTCTGATGTGAGGTTTCTAACTTCTGCCTTAAATCTAAAAAAGAAAATACCTATTATTTTATATTTTGTTCAATGATATGGTTTAATGTTTATTTAATGTTAGATATGAGTAAGACTCCTCCCAATAAATTGAATTCTTTTGTTAAAATGAAAAATACATATATATAATTTTATTCTAATATACTCTTTCATTAAATATTAGTATAAGTCAAAAATAACCACAGTGCAATTATTTAAGGACTTTTTTCCCCTCTTTATTAATTTCCTGGGGGCTTTTATCTTCTTTCTCTTTTCTTCTTTCACTGTATTCTAAGAAGTTTTCAGCACCATAGACACTATACTAAAAGCTTTGGGTGTGGAAGCAGCTGATACTAATGTTTTCAGATACAGTTTGGGGATCTGAATGGCGCTTGATATCTCTATTCTCTTTACTATGGATAGATGAGAATGTGGTAAGACATATGGAATGGAAACTATCTAGTTAAATGTAGTAGCAAACCAATAAACAAGAAATCTGATTATGGAAAGAAGTAGGAACGAAGAGTAACCCACTGAGAAGGGGAAAAAAAAAAACCCGAGACACACACTAATAATTTTAGTATGTTTTACATGGGTCCATATATAAAGAACCTGTTTAAGCCTCATGGAAAAATGGATCATTTTCAGGAAAGTCTTCCAAGGACAGGCCTTCGGAGACTTTGAAGGGAGAAGGGAGCCCTTAACATTTAAAACAGAATTACAGCCATGTGAAATGTCTTATTGCTGGATCTAGTATTATTGCACTGCCCTGGTAGAGTCATACTTAAAAGTTCAATTCTTGTAAAATATGGAAATTGACAGTTGATAAGGGATATGAGGCTGTTTCAAATTTCATATAACTTGGGACACATTCTGCACACTGATACACATGGCTGAAAAAAAATTCCACGGAATGAGGAAAGGATAAATTTAATATTTCATTATTTTGTTGATCTTTTATTATTTTGGAGGACCATTCCAAACTGTTTTATGAATATTTTTATTAATATTAATAGTACCAATCATAAAGCAATATTATATTAGTAAAACTAATGCAATTTCAGAATGTTTCCACTGGAAAGATGGTAAAAAAGCAGTTACTACACTAACAGAGGGTACGTGAAAATCACTTGCCTCTAAGTTTCCTAAAGGGTGACAATGACAGACACTGGGGCCTCATGGCTGCAATTCTCTGTTTAATCATAAAATCCACAGAAAATCCACAGAAAATCCAAGATTTTCTGTCTCTTTCCCTCCAGGACATGGCAGTCAAGGTTAAGACCTCCAGAGGTAGGCAAGCTTGAGCTGTAAGGCTGCTCAGCCGCTTACCAGCTCTGTGATCTGGAGCATGCTACCTAATCTTTCTCTGCCTCAGTTTCCTCCCCTCTGAAATAGAGATGTTTTGATTTTTAAAGGAGACATTCCATATAGAGCAGAGTTTCTCATCCTTGGCACTATTGACATTTTGGGTCAGGTAATTCTTTAATGTGGGGTCTGTGCTATGTGTTGTAGGATGTATAGCAGCATCCCTGCCCTCTACCCAGTAGCAACCCCGCCAGACAAAAATGTCTCCAGGCCATTGCCAAATGTCCCCTGGTGGGCAAAACACACACACAACTTGAGAATCACTGATTTAAAGTCATGTGCCTGTCAGAGTAAGTGCTGTAAGTGCTAGCTATTGGTATTATAGTCAATACTGCTGTTAAGAAGCAAGGAACTTTGCACTTACAGAATCTCTTTGTTTCTTTCCTTGGCCTTTATGAGAATATGCGGGGAAATGGTCAAATGCAAGCAATAGGGCAAGGGAAAGGATAAGCCATAAACTGTATAATCAGCTCCTGACAGTGTGTTAAATCTAGTGATTTTCCTTTTTGCTTTCACTAAAGGGAAGAAGGTGACCCAGCCCTTGGATACTACCTGCTATTTTCCAAATTTTTACCAGGCTCTGCATGAAGTCAGAGTAAAGAGAGAATGTTGTCACTGTACCACCCCTGCTGTATGAGAAAAGAGAAAAAGATAATATGGTTAAATCACTTGCATGCTATCATACGAGTTTTGCTCTGGTGAGCCAAGACGAATGTAATTTCCATGTATTTCTTCACCTCTCACCTTCCACCATCGCTATTACTTAACCCACTGACCCAAATAGCTGCTTATTAACATTTAATACATTTTGAAGTGTTAGTGGGCTTTGAACAAAATATGAAGAAGTTTCTGATTTGCTTTTAACTCTTTGCCCTTGAACCATTACATGAGTAATTCTTTAAATCTCTGCTCAGCCATTGCTATAATCATAGCATGTATTTTCTTGATTTAAGATAAAAATGAACAATTTATGAAATGAGTTTGCCTCCCAATGCATGCCAGCTTTCATTCATTTAACAAATGTTGATGAACTCCTAATATGCTGAGCATTATATGCCAGGGAGGGTGAGGTAAACAGTCATAGTGTGTTTTCCAGTGGCTTGCTGTGGAGGTTTGGGAGACATAGAGAAGCAAATGGGGAATTCTGACACAGGTTAAGAAGTGCTAAGGCTCAGAGTGTGTCAGGAGGAACATAAGGTCCAATTGAAACACACAGTTGGGTCCCCAACCTCAGGGGTTAGAAATGCTTTCTCCATTTAAAACCAAATGAAAAGAGGGCTATCACCATGCCTCTCCTCTCCCCCCCAAAAACAAATAAATAAAATGTCACGCTGACAGAGAGAAAAACACAAAATTCAATTTAGATTTTATATTTAATTTAGATTTAAGTGGGAACCTGAAAGTTTATGATACCTGAAGTGTGTAGTCATGGGGTATACAAAACACAAAAGCATTTGTGGATGGGAATGTTTCATTTGGCATAAATATTTATTAATTCCCAAGGTTATACCAAAAAAATTTTGAATTAGCTAAATTTGGCAAATAGCAACTTATTTTTTTTTATTTTTAAAAATATAAAAGTAATACATGAACATATTTGAGTAAAAGTTCAAACAGTACAGGAACAAATGGAGGGAGAAATGAAGTTTCTTTCTCAACCTCCCCATCCCCCAATTCTATCCCGCCCTGGCCAGAGATGAACATTGTTCACTCTCTGTTGTGTTTCCTTTCAGAGATATATTTATATATTAGATGGACCATATAAAATGGCTGTTTTACTTGGCCCAAAATGGTTGAATTACCAGCAACTTCATACAATTCAACCTAATATTTAGCAGAGAGTCATTCAGCACATATTATTCTGTGACTTCCTTTTTCCTTTAACAATCTATCTTTAAACTCTATGTGAACAAATATAGATCAATCTTATGTCTTTGGCACGTAATTTCTCTAAAAGTATTATTTAAAAAAATAATCTGGAAATGATGGATTAATGTTAAAGAGAGGAGGAGGTGATGATGGTAGAGCTGCTGGAGAAATCATCAGAATAAGCTACCATTTGAACAATAATTCCAGGTCGCCTGAGGTCAGCCTGCCCAGAGGACCAGTTCTTTCCAAGCATGCATGGTTAAGAAGCTTTTCAGAATGCAAACACGCACACAAAACAACCCATCCCCTTCTCTGTACAGGGCTGGCTCTTGCTGGCTTGTGTAATTTGCCTTTCAGCCACCCAGTTCTGTGGCGGGCTCCAGGCTGTCTGGGAGCGAGCCTGGCTGCCTCGAGATCCAGAGGCCACAGTCTGCAACGCAGACTAAGTTTTGTATTAACAATAAATGTTAACTTAGTTGCTGATGACTGCCAGAGTCTTAGGACAGTACCCGATCCTCCTAGATTGCTCACTAGTATAATTTTTCATAATTGCTATTGTTATAATAATGCCCTCAGAGGGCAATTTGAGTGGAAGCAACACTGGATTTATGGTCAGAAAACTTGCGTTTAAATGCCTGCTGATAGACTTTGGCTAAGTTACTTATCTTCACAGAGCCACAGTTCGTTTTGTTAGTTACAAAATCAGCACAGTAAAAAGTATCCATCATTTATTGAGTGCTTACGATGTGCCAGGCCCTGCTCTTAGCACTTCATATATTACACATATCATTCCCATCACAGCCCCAGGAGGTGATTATGAACCTGTTGTCACCCATATTACAGATGAGGAAACTGAGGCACAGAGAGGTTAAATAACTTGCCCAAGGTCACATAGCTAGGGAGTGAGAGAAATGAAAGCAAGGTGGGTAGTGCTTGAAGAATAAAGAGAGAAGGACGGGTGCTTTTAGCATCTCTTCTTGGCCACTAGTGCAGAGTTTATGAATCTTTTTTTCTCCTTCAATTCTTGCCCCGAAATCAGAAAATCATAAAACTTTAGAGTTGGATGGAAACTCCGAGATTGTCAAGGACAAACCTCTCATTGTAAGAGAGGAGGACACTAGGCCCCAAGCATTTAAGTAATCTGGCCAAGGGTGAAACTTGCTGATGAGAGTGCTGGGACAAAGATTTCTAGGTGGTGTTTTCACGGCCCTGTGCTGCCTACTGCCTTCAGCCATTCCCGTGGGCTTTTCCCATTTGGTTAAATCCACAAGCAATTTAAAAAACCATTTATGGTGGGGAAACTTAAACATGGACAGTAGTACAATGGACCTCCATGTCCCACCACCTCAGCTTCAACGATCATCAAACACGTGGCCAATCTTGCTTCATCTATATCCCTACCGCCTCCCTACTGTATAATTTTGAAGCAAATCCCAGACATCGTATCATTATAAATACTCTGTGCATCCCTAAAAGATAAGGACTCTATTTTTAACTATCATAAGGCTATTATCACATCTTAAAAACGACAGTCCTTAATATATCATACATTCCATCAGTGTTCAAACTGCCCCAATTACTGCATATACACATATTTTTTTTTTAGTTAGCAAGCAATTTTTGAATATTTTTCAATTGTAAGACATTGTAGGGATGGTTAAGAAACAATCTGAACACTCAAGTATGAAGTTGAAAACCTACTATTTAGAAGTGGAACAATATTGCCCCGTGATGCAGAGGGAGAGGTTTGTTCATAGGCTGCTTGGGTTCTAGTCCTATGTCCACCACTTACTAACCAGGCGATTTTAAGCAAGTCACTTGAACTATGAATGTCTTACTTTCCTTATCTCTAAGGATAGTTAGTATCTAAGAATTAATTGTAATATTAATGCAAACACTTAGATCAGCATGAGAAACATCATACTTACTCAATAAACATTGTCTATTATTATATCCCAACATGGTTATAAAGATGATTTTAAAGATACTTTCATAGGAGAAAGGTGGGTAATTCTGGTCATTTATAGCAGGTATAATATTAGTAACCATTATGATGATGATGATGATGATGATGATGATTTTGGCCAGGAATTATTATTTTTTTAACGTGCAAATCAATCTATTGGAATCAATCTATTGCTGATTTCGCAATTTTATCTTAAAATGGGTTCTCTCTTTATGCTCATGCTCACATTCTCCTCCAGGCTGATGTCAGAAGGACTCAGTTCCTGCAGCCACATCTCCAAGGTGGTCTTTCCTAGAGGGTCTTTGGACACAGGAATAGAAGAGAACTGATTCCTAACTGAACTGTGGGTAGCAGCAGAGAGGTTACTGTAATCACTCAACTCAGGGAATCTGTTCATCTTAGATTGCCCAGTTTATGCCCTTTGTCCCCTTGCATTCACAAAAGTGTGTCAGTTTGGATGATACATTATATGATCACCCTAGCGATACACAGCTTAAATGTCAGGTGTGTTTTTAAAAACATGTTTTGGAGTCAACTTTTCCCCTTTATGCTCTACCTCTTGCCCCCTGCCCTTGCCGTGCATGTGTACCCTTTCTCCAGGGTCACTTTAACCTTTGGAGACCGGTGGACAAACTATAACTACAGCTAATTCTGCTGCTGGGAATGGTTTATGCCACAGCTCTGGAGTAACAAGGCCATATTGCTGTCCTTTCCATCATGGAAGAGTTTGTATCAATCAAGAACGAGGGATGGTTCTCCAATCAGAGGTCATTTAGCTGCAAATTTTAAGAATTGCATGTAGATTAAACAATTCTGCCCCCTTATTCTGAAACCCATCAGGAGACCTGATTTATCTGTACCCTTTTTTGTGTTAAACACTTGTTTACTCCTTGCAACTATTTAAGACTTGTACTCTTAAAGCAAGTTTTGCTTGCCTATTCCTGTAGCTGATATTGATGAAATGTGACTTCTTTATCAGATAAGAAGGAAAGGTAAAAGGGTATAAAGGTTATAGAGCTCAGCATGAGGCTGACAAATCTGACTTATACAAATTTATCATAATATTATTTATGATAATAAATAATAATAAACAGAGGTTGGATTTTTTTGGAGAGAATAGAAATCCTGATGAAATAAGAAACATGGGAAAAAGCACTCAGATGCATAATTTGTCAATAATTCAGTCTTGCAAACATGCAGTGCCTACTGTGTGTGGTTTTGCTTTTCACAGGCCCTTCAGCGGGACCCACAAGTGAATTATAGCACAGTTCCTCAAGGAATTTATTATTTAGTGGGGAGGCTATGAGAAGGTTACAAATAATTTTAATAAAGGCAAAGAAAGATATGACTTAAGGAATGTCTGAACATCTGCTATGGGGATTTATGGAACCTGAATGTGATTCTGAAGTTTAGAACTATTCCTCCTAATTCTTAGAAACAGCATGGATTTAGATATGAAGACCTGTAGCTTTTTTTATGTTATTATTTTTGTACAGTGCCCCAGTTATAGATTTTCAGCAAGTGATTGATCATTTTGACAAAGCAATCTTTTAGTATGATATTACATGTACTAAAAACTATATTTATGAGACTCTAAGGTTTTAAAGTGGCCAGCATTTAGCCCCTACACATCACCTCTTCCCCAATTTCTCACTGGACTCATCCCTTCTGTTTTCCAATGTTCATTCCTCCCTCTTGTCTCTTGGATCCTGTTTCCATATCCCCCCTTTCAGTCATCCTCTCCCTCACCTGGAACTTCAAGATTGCCCATTCCTGGTGCTTTCACCTCAGCCTACAAATTGCTCAAGGCTCCTCCCTGACACTACCCCCAACCCCGCTTACTTACACCACCAAGCTTTTTGAAAACTTAGCAAGGAATAGATTCACTTAGGTCCACTTTTTCACTTCTCATTCTTGCTCAACTCCCTGCAGTTTGAATTATGGTGCCACTGACTCTACATGTGCGTGCGTATGTGTCTGTGTGTTTGTGTGTGAGAGTGTACATTAAAAGTCATCAAAGACCTCTAGATTAACTACAGAAGTGAGATACTATGGTAATTAAGCACAGGGGCTAAGGAGTCAACCTGCTGAGGGCTTAAATCTTGGTTTGAATTTTGTGCAATTTACTTAATTTCCTTGTCCTTCAGTTTCTTTGCCTATAAAATGGGGATAGTAACAGTACTTACCTCATAGAGTTATTGTGAGGATTAAATGAGTTAGTGTGTATAAGAACTTAGAACCCTGCTAGTCAATTTTTATTGTGATATAAACTCCAATTGATGCTTTTTCTGTCCTTATCTTATTTGACTTACCTAAGAGATAGGAAACACTTGAACCCCTCCTACTTTCCTGAAAATCTCCTTGTTTTTGCCACAGCCCTCTCCTTTATCACCTTTCTGATTTCTTCTTTGTGGGGTCCTCTTTTTCTGCCTATTCCTTAATGGAGACAACCACCACCTTGTAATGGACTGTCTATGTAGAGTGACCTCATCCAAATCTAAGGCTGCAGCCACCACTCTTTTGGCTGACGCAAGGCTGAGCTCCTGCATATCTAGCTTTTGAGAAGTCTACAGGTACCTCAAACCCAACAGGCTCATCTCCAAATCCTTCATCTTCCACGACACACCTACCTTCCATGTCTTACTGAAGGGAGGCACGTTGTAGTTTACAGTAGAAATTGGAGACCCATCCTAGGGTCCCTCTTCCCATTCACCATCCAAGTTAGTCATCAAGTCCTACTGAGTCTACTTAACACCTCTTATTCATTCCCTTTCACTATTCTCACCTCCAAAGACTTAATTGGGTTCACCATGTCTCCTGTGGATCACTGCATTAGGCTTCTTGCTATTTTCTTGAGTTTTGCCCTCCTTTCAACCCTCCCTTCACTGAGCTTCCCCACTATCTTTCCAAAATGTAAATCTTATCACATCAGCCTCCACTGTTAAGTTCTTTAATGACTCTTCATTGCTCAAAGGATGAAGTTCACCTGCCTTGGCATATAAGGTTCAGAAGTCTAAACTCATCCTCCCTATAAGCACCTTTTTCCTCACTCTGCTGCACTACTTGTAGGTCTTCATATTTCTCACGCCATTTCGTCCTTTTAGCCCTTTCCATGAGCAGTTGCCACTGCTTGAACATTCTTCACTTTGTGTTCCCCTTTTGCTAATCAAACTCCTCCTGATTCTTTGGGATCTAATTGCCACTCCTTGGGGAAGCATCATGAGATCATTGCACATAGGATTTAGGGGCTCTTCTTGTTCAAACATCACCCTGTGCTGAGCTCCATTAAGATATTCATCAATTTACTCTTTGGCCCCCTTATGTGTCTCTTTCACTGTAAATCCTATGGTGGGTCTGTGTCTTGTCTAACTTTGTATTCCTAGTAGATCACCTAATGTAATACATGTGGCATGTAGGTTTTCAATAAATTCTGAATGAAAGCTTGAACCAAGACCATATCTTTTCTCCTTTTAGCCTCACAAACTGTGAGGTGGTTATTGTTAGTACCAGTTCTTCAAATAAAGATCATATATGTTCATTTCTTCGACTTTAAGGACAAAAGACTTTCAAATGGTATTAAGTAGCCTACTTGAAAAGAATTGGAAAGGACTGTAGCCTTGATGTAGTAATTCTACTTTTAGAAATCTATTCTAAATAAATTTTCAGAGACAGGGTAGTTTTATTCACAAAGATGTTCATTACCAAGTAATTTATGATAGTAAAAAAAACTGGAGAAAACAATAGGGAAATGATTAAACATTCAGAATTATGGTACATCCATACAATTAAACTACATACTGCCATAAAGAATTATGCTTTCAGAGATTTTTTCATGATCTGGGACGGTGCTCATGTTATAGGTAGTGAAAAAAACTGGATAGAAAACCAGCTAGTAAGATTTCAAATTATACTGGGGGAAAAAAAATCATGTCACACATGAGCAGAAAAAACTTGAGAAAGAAACATACTCAAATGAACCCTTCAATGATATCTTGGGTGATTTTGCTTTGCTTTGTTATTTTTAAATTTTGGTATCTTCCAAATTCTCTACAATAAGCATCTTTACTTTTATGATCAGATATATAACAAAATGTTTTTTAAGTCAGAAATTTTTGCAGTGTGAGACTGCAGTAAGTATCTTTTCTTCCGTTTGTCCAGCCTTATTCCTCCTTTTTCTGAGTACCTCACTTTTTCTTGGGGACATAGCTCTCTCCATTCTTAGGCACTGTGGTATGGTTGAAGTGGACCCCCAACCCCTGGTTCCAGGGGTGGACATGTGACCCAGACATGCCAGTCATCACGTTCCATTCTTCTGGTTTCTATGACTGGCTTCAGAAGGGCATGTGACTTGAGTTAGGTCAATGAGGCTCAGTTTCAGTATTTTTATAGGAGTTGTTTATGAGGACAGAGAAGCTCTGCTTCCATTGGTACTAATGTGGGGTAAGCGTAGAGCTGCCTGAATGCACACGAGGACAGTGAAACAAAAAAATATTGCCAAAAGATGAAGATGGAGAAACACACACACACAAACACACCTTTTCAAGTCCTGATGACTTTGAGTCCCTGGGTCTAGGAAAGCCTGGAACTAGCACTATCATCTCTGTGTTTTCTAGTTATAAGACCAATCGAGTTTAGGGTTCTTTGTTTGTTTAAATCAGTTTGCACTGGGCATCAAGCAAGAGTCATCATTAATATATTTACAGAAACAATAATATATATAAAGAACCATTCATGAAGGGGTCTAAAACTATCACAAAATATAGTATAGAACTGGTCTGGACAGTAAACAGTGACTACATCCTTCCTTCAATGCATATGTTCGATTGGAGAATGCTGATCTATAATATAGTTCACTAATAAAACCTTATACATTGTCTCCTCTCAGAAAATAGCAGGCAGGGGCTATTATTAAAAATAGCAAACAACCTTAAAGGTACTGGAAGCTTTCTGCTGTGTCTGGCAGTAAACCTTTAATGGCAGGAGCTAAGGAGATTTGAGGTCTCAGGGGATGGTTAGGGGATTAGGGGTTACTTAGAAGGTGCTTAAGGCAGTGACTTTTCCCAACTAGTACTGAAGGATTTCAATATTCTACCAACGAATATGGCCAGATTGGTGTGTACTGGCTGAACATGTTAGCAGATATTATAGTTTCTTATGTGGGTGGCTGTTTTCCCAGCTGGGGTGAATTCCCCACCTCCCCCCACCCACAGGCAGGGACTTTGTCTCCTTCATTTTTGTTGGCCTTGTGTCTACCTAGGTGCTCAATAAATTTTTGTTGAATGGTTGAACATGAATAACAGTCCAGCAGTGTATAATCGCCATATTCTCATTTTTTTCCTAACAGAAGGAATTAAATTGCAATATAGTTTCTTTTCACCCACTCTTCTGATGATTTGTTATCCTCTCCAATATCAGCTGATTGAAGAAGAAAATTGTAAATTTTTCTCTCTTAGATGTAATGTTGCTATTTTAACTCATAGAAACTTTTTTTCTCACTACAAAATAGATTTTAGAAATAAATCAAGATCCCAGAAACTTGGAATTCCTTCAAATGGTATCTTTTATCTCTGCCATCTTAGGAAAAAAATGTGGTCTGATGAGCCAGAGCACAAACAGAGACCTTTGAGTTTCAGTTCTCTCACGGCTGTCAGACTTCAACCATTTGCTAGGAGTTTGGGGTGTAGGTTCCCAGAAGGACGGTGAGGGCAGGGACCATATCTATTAACTGTTGCCTTCCTGGTGCCTAGCTTCTCCTTGCTTCACACTAGACTCTTAATGAATGCTTGTTTAAAGAGAGGCGGAACATGTTGATCATTTAATCATCCTCTAGTAGTGACAATTTTTAAGTGATTAGTGTTAAAAAACACTACTTTTAAACCAGCATAGGTCCTGTCAGTATCAAATAGGAGAGCTTTTGACATTAAAGGAAGTGTGAATCTGGGTAATTATAAATTTTGGATGATACTTTAGAGTCTAGGTAAATCTAAATTATTCTATTACTTTTACTGATGGGCATCTCCAATTTATTTTTCACTTTTAAGCTCTCTGGAGGGGCGTTTTACTGGTTTATTAGAGGGCACAGGGAAAGCTCACCACACCTGGAGTCAGTCTTAGAATAAGCGTTCAAATCTAGGTCCTCCCTTCCTTAGTGTATGCTATTGGGTCACTTTTAGAATTAAGATGATAAACATATCAGCGTATCAGTACTATTCAGCATGAGGAAAAACTATAAAACCCTAAAACAGATACTGTTGCTGCAATTCACTCAAGGACCTCCATCATAAGTAGGTGGTGAAAGCGTGTTCTTTGCAATGGTACCTGGCTTAAAGAGTATCATTTTACTATTATTTGGCTCCTGGTAGGGGTGGAGCAGCTAACTAAGAGGAACACAGGGATCCTCAGCCCTGCAACTGTTGTGATACAAAGGCAGAGAAACCGTACAAAAAAAGGCGCCCAGAGGGCTTTGCGCAATGATTGGCGCAAAGGGTTTAAAAATCCAGCCCTCCAGAGCAAACTTCAGAAAGCGCCCCTCTCGGATCCAAAGCCCCAATCTCCAGAAAAGTCTCTGCTGGGATTTGTTGGACGGAGGCCACGCCGACCAATAGAAACCAATTGTTTTTACAGGTTACCTAGCAGGTGGAGAAACTGAGCATAAAGAATTACCTACACCTTCTAACAAGCCATTTACCGCGGTGTCAGGCGCAACGCTAGAAGAATGCCGGTGCCCAACTCCCTAACCTCCCCCCGCATCCTCGCATCACTTCCACAGCCTGCGGCGTCCAGCCCCCTCCCACGTGAGCCTGCTCTAGTGGCTAGCGGCCAACCTTTATTGTCTGGGGAACACCTGCCAGGTGGCGGGCTGGTGCCCTAATATTCACAAGGTGCCCGGCTTCACAAAGCGCGAGGGCAGAACCACCACTCTCGTCCTGGCACTGCCTCAGGCTGGGCGATAACACATCACAGGGGAGGAGAGATGGAGAGATGCAGGGTCTCCGGGTTCAAGACCCGTGGGCGCAGGCCGGTGTACCCTCCTCGCCAAAGATCTCCCTGAGCCCTCTACCAGGAATTAGCAAGTCGAAAGAGCAGGGGCCCGAGACACTGAGAAGCTAAGAAACCAAGGCAGGAAGGAGGGAGAGAAGGCGAGGAGGGGCGTGGCCGGCGCGCAGAGGGAGGGCGCTGGGAGGAGGGGCTGCTCCTCGGAGCTCTCAGCTCTGGGGGCTCGGCTTTGCCGCGCTGCTTGCACTTGGGCGAGAGCAGGAACGTGGTACGGAGCTCCGATCCCAGCGCAGCCACCGCGATGAGAGGCGCTCGCCGCGCCTGGGATTTTCTCTGCGTCCTCTTCCTCCTGCTCCGCGTCCAGACAGGTGGGAGAGCGACGGGCACACGGGCCGCACCCCGCCAGCGCAGCCAGTGCCCCCGGAGGGGTTGAGCCTGCTGGGGTGTTCCCGGAGAGGTGGCTGCCGGCCCTTCAGGTCCCAGGTGTTTCACACTCCGGGAAGATTCGAGGCGTTCTCGGGGCCCTCTTGCGCCCTGCTTCGTTCACCTGCGCGAGGAGCTCCCAGCCACTGGTTGTGGGGAACGCTGACCTGAGGGTCTTCTGGAAATGAGGGCAGCGAGGGGGCTTGGACATGAAAGAGGCTGCAGGCGAACGGCAGTCGAGCTGCACACGAGTTTGGGTTTCTTTTGTGCGGACGGTGCGCGGGTGGCAGAGGCTGGCGGTTTGGAGGCTAGCGCCGAGCGCGTTATCTCCACCGTGAGAGGCGCGGCCGCAGCTTCCTTTTGTTAAAAGTTGCGTGTGTGTGACCCGTGCACCAGAGAACCGGCCAGCATGTTCTCAGCCGCGCGGAGGGCAAAGTTTGAGAGCCTTTTTTTTGCTCTGAGACTGCTGCTTTCCAACGGCGGGCGCTCTTTGTACCCAGAACTGGGGACTGACCTGCTGCCGCTTCTACTCGCGGCGCTATCGGCGGTGACACTTCCCGCCCCGCTGGTTATGCCTTTGCAAAAAGGGAGCTCGCGGCATGCGGCTCTGGGGTTGGACCCCGAGATCTTGAAGGTGGCGGCGACAGGGACAACTTGGGCAGGGCGTGTGGAAAGCAACCGCTAGGTTGCAGACTTTTGGGTTTTGTAAATGCTATGCGGGAGGCTCGCCGGGTTCTGCCGCGGTGATGTTTTATTCCTGCCACACGCCCGGGAGCGGCTGGGGGCTGTGTTTGCCGCCCAGGAGAGACAGAGACAGCGCGCCGGGACGCTGCGGTCCCTGGTCGCACGGCCAGAGTCCCCGGGCAACCTAGCAGGGCTCTGGAAGCCCCTCGTCTCGGTGTCTGCGACCTGTGAACGCAGATCCCTGTTTCCTTCGGGAATTTTGAGATTCGTAACACTCCCTCGTGATATTTATACTAAATGGGTTGCGTGACCGTGGCGTGGTTGGAGATGGAGTGGAACTTTCCGCAAATTTTATTTGGTTTTTAAAGCTGTGAGGAAACCCGGTTACATCCGTGTGGGAAGTTGGGTCTCAAGGTGAAATGTAGGATTTACAGGCTCTTGGTCCCCTCACGCTGATTCCTGCCCCCGCCTCCCTTCTGGATGTTGCTGGTGCGCGCGCGCGCGCGTCACCCAAATCCCTGAAGCCCCCTGCTCTCTACCCGGTCATTTTTTAAAACCTTTAAGTTACCCTGATGACATATGGATAGAAAGTGAGTCTGAACTGGAATGTAAGGGCTCAAAAGGAAGCATCGCAATGGCCTATTGTGGCACTGTGCTGACCGCCGGTCAGTTTTCCCATAGAGTCTCTAGACAGCCTTTTCCCTCTCAGTCTTGTATTGTGAGGGCTTTCCTGTGGGGGAAGAGAAGCCTTGCATCTGGATTTCTGTGAGGTAGGAGGGAACATCAGTGAGTATCCAGATGCCTTGGAAGATTTGATCGCCTACCTTAAAATGACACTTTTGGTCGTTGTATTTTTGTGCTTTGGCCTTTTAAATTTCAGTTAGGATATATGAACTAGATCCGAGTAGGACCCGAGAAAGACAGACCACACTCTTTTTTTTTTAATTAAATCAATTGTTTCCTTCTTCCTCATAATTTACCTGCTTGATCCAGCAGATTTTTTGTAAAGAAAATTTTAAAGTCGGTCTTCTGTGGGTGGGAAGGAGGAGGGGTCAGTGTGGTGCAGCCAAAAAGCCTTGAGCTGCCTGTCTGGTTTGGTTTTCTCTGCCATTCATTGACTGTATGTCCTTTGGCAGGTCCCTTAAATTCTAGGGATCCCAGTTTCCTCAAGAATACAATGAGGCATCTGCTTTATAAAGGATCCCTTGGGTCCCCAAATTCTCCAGTATTCTGAGTGTAGACTCAGCACTTTTCCTGAACTCTTCCCTGATGCATTCCTGCTGCTTTGAAATTCCCTTGCTTTTCCTGGTTGCTGGGGCCACTTGATGTGTCCTACCCATCTGCCCCTGGCTGAAGCAGAGAGATGTGGTTTATGCTGCCTTCTCCTCAATCCCCACCTGCTCCCCTAGTTTCCCTTTGAGGGCTAGGAGAGGTGCCAACCATGAAGTTCTCTCCCTCCCTCCCCCTTCCAGTATTTACAGCTCCTGGGCCACACAGGATGAACTTGGAATAGTGAATCATACCTTCCTCTTGTTTCTGCAGGTGTGAGGCCACAGCCCTCCCCAGTAGCTGGACATAGGGCATTGTGGATTATTATCCTGATGAAAACCATACAATGGTTTTATAAATGTATCCCAGATAATTCATTTAATCCCATTCTGGTCTTTCCCACCCAACCACGCATTTTTTTTTTCCTATGACTTTATAAACTATCACATACTTTGCTTTTACAATAGTTTTTCTAATGTCTTAAACCTTGTATTACATGTGTATTGTACATCAGTTTTTCTAATGTGTCTTAAATCTCATATTACATGTGTATTGTACGTAGTGGTTCCTTTTCAGTTGGAAACCGTGTACCAGGCTGGGGGCTTTACCTGTCATTTTAAATCCTCTCATCAAACTCCAGAAGTAGTACTCATACCACCCTGACCATTTTACAGCTGGAGAAACTGGCTGAGGATGAACTTATCCAAAATAATCAGTGAGGATAGCCTGAGATCGGTCCCCTGTTTCCGACTGTACTACCGTATTCACATGACTCACCAGAATGTGTTTAAAGTGAGATTTACATTGATTCATTCAAAAAGATATATGCCAGACATTGGAGGTCCTGGGAATACAAGAGTAAACAAGATGATGAAAAAGACCTGGAATTGCCCCTCTTAAGATGTTTGTTTTAGAGTGTTCTCAGTTTGGGGGATGGGTCATGGAGAGGGGGACATTCATTAAATTATAGCTTCCCTGGAATTTGAGCTTCTGGATTAAGGGTTGCACTAAGAAGCTTGAGCTGTCCATTCCAGAGACCCTCAGAAATGAAGATAAGCTGTCTTTAAAATGATGGTGTAAGTCAGTTGAAATTTTTTGCCATTCCCCACTCCAAAAACAAAAGGTCTTAGTATTTTGTATGTACTTGTTACATACTTGTGAAAGAGAAAACCCCCACAAATAGCTAGTACCTTGGGCTCTTCACACTTGATGAGCTCGATGAGATAAGATGAGATAAAATGACGGTTTACCACTTGCAGCCTTTCTTCTCCCAAAATAAATTCTCATCAGAAATGTGCCAAGTTTTTTGTTGGCTTCCCTTGGAGCATATTTATGTACAGATGTTGTTGTGATGGATTTTGCTGCTGTTGTTGACAGCTGCTGCAAGTTACCCTTAGGATTTTGACTCATTTCCTCAAGTCTCCTCCACCTGATTAAAGAGGGACATGAGGAAATGGTCTGTGGTGTCCTGAGCAGAATTAACGGAGATGGACTGCAGTGCGGGAACACCTCAAAGGCAGCGGTCAAGGCGGTGGCAGCATTTTTTCCAAAATGAATTTCGTTTTTAGAGTCCGCAGTCTAGGACCTAGGAAGTGGGAAGAGCTTTTGCTTGTATTCATGTGTGGTAACTCTTAAAAAGTGGGACTAAAAGACTTGAAGAAATCCAAATATACGAAGTTTCATATGCAGTTTCAGTAACTTGAATAGAGTTTTTCATTTTTACCTTTTAATTTTTATTGTGGTAACACACATATATATCCTAGAATTTGCCATTTTAACCATTTTTGAGTGTACAATCCAGGGGCACTGGTTTTATTTACAGTGTGGTGCTACCATTATCACCATCCAAGAATAGGTATTGTCTGGCTCACAAATGCAAATAAGGGCGGGGAACGGAATGACCAGAGGTGAAAGTTTGAATCTAGGGCAAATCCAGTGTAGATCTTGTTTGAAAGCAGAGAGGAGTTGTGAGTGAGCCTGGCCTTGCAGCTCTGATTTCTGACATTTTTGGACCTGAGACAAACCATAGTTTGACTTTAAGATACTTAATGTAAGGAGCGGTTGCAGGCTGACAGCCTGAGGGATATGTTTTGTTTGGCCCACACAATGCTCTTTCCTCAATTACTTAAAATCTGGAGACTATATCAAGATGTGGATTTCTTTCTTCTCCTGAAGAATTGAATACTCTGTTCCCTTTAGGTGTGAATTTTGCTCTTCAGAATGCTCTGGGCTCTACCACCCTCCACTGCCAGCACTTAAAACATTTAAGGGTGGGTGAGCCGAAGCAGAAACTGGTGGAGGGAGTACAGGCTAAAGGGTTGAAGGCAGCCTGGTGGCTGACAGCCCTTTGACCTTGAAGCAAGTCACTTAAACTTTCTGACCTTGGAGCAAGTCACTTAAACTTTCCGAGCTTCAGTTTTTCATCCTATATTTGCCATTTACTAGCTGTGTGACTTTGGGCAAATACTTAACCTCTTTGTGCCAGTTTCCTTATCAATAAAATGGAGGATTTATGTGAGATTTAAGTGTTGCTAAATGTAAAGCTTTTAGAAAGGTGCCTGGCAGGCACATAGTATGGGCTCAGTACATGTCAGACCCAATTATCATCTGTGTATTATCCCTAAAATAAGAACAATGCTTACCCTAATATGATGGCCCTAAAGATTATAAAGAGATGCCTTTAAAGGTGCTTGACACAGAGTCTGGTGTGGGATAGATACCTAATCAGTGCGTGAGTGAACTCCGCTAGTAGGTGGACTCTATTTCCTAATTCTTGCATGTGGGTACTAATCTTATTTGACAGCTTTTAAGATGAAATAAAATTTAATTTTTGTTTTGGGTTTTATGTAAATTTTGATATACGAGTTGAGAATCACTGGTCTTGAAGACATACAGATCCTGTCCCCGCCCCCCGCAACCCCCCTCCCCAGAAAATAAAACAAAACAAAACACATCTCAGAAGGTTTCTCTACTGAAAGCATTCATACCTGCTAATTTTTTCCCCTTCATTTCATGTTTTAAGCTTCATGCTTAGACATTTTGGTAATGACACTTTTCTTAGATATGTTCAAATGCATACCTTTCTGACAGCTTGGTTGTTCAACATTTTTGAAAAATTCAGGGTTTAAGCTAAATTGTTACTCAGGACTTGTGGCATCAGAGTTCAGCATTTGGGCTGACAGCCTGTTTTTCTGTTTGTTTGTTTGTTTGTTTTCCTTAGTTGCAACTACTAGCTCTGTGATCTGGGACAAGACACTTAATCCTTGTTAAACTTTATTTTCTCATCTGTAAAATCTGTAAAATGGGTATGATAGTTTAGGGCTGCTGTGAGGATTATATGAGATAAAGCAGGTAACATGCTTAGCACAGTGTGCCACCCAGAGAAAGCACATGGACTCTACTATCAGGCTGGTGTTTTTATGTTCCTCTTGTAGCTTTGTCTCTTACAAAAAAAACTGATAACCATTTAATACCAGGTTATGTAGTTTTGTTTTTTTTTTTGAATTAAGGTGAAGTTTATGCATTTAATATCTAGTTTAAGAAAAGTCCGCAGTGAGTGGCAATGCATACTCTTCCCTGTTTCTTTGTTTACCCTTAGTCTTACTTAGCCTGCTTTTTCCTCGAAAGGGGATATAGATTTCTGGTTAAAAGTTTAGGGGGAAAAGCTGTAAATGGCCATTTTCCCAAGGTGGATGAGTAAGTGGAACTCACCTAAGGTCCATGAACCCTATTATTTCATCAAATGGCACTGAAAACTCCTCCAGCGTGGGCAGCTTTCCTTTGACCTGCCTTCCCTAGGAGTGCAGGGACCAAGCTGAGCTTGCCCAGTGCCCCTGGCCTGATGCACAGTGGTGCTCAGTAAATATTGGTTTAACATCTCTTCTGTTCTCCAACACTTGCACCATGCTTTGAACATCGTAAATGCTCAGTAAACATTTTGGATTCAGTTTTGAACAAAGGCTTATTAATCCCCATGCCTTGGCCCTGGCACGGCCTATTGATCTGGACAGGTAAGAGCACAGCCACTGATTCAAAGTAGAATTTGGTATCATACGAAGTGTAAAGTGCTTTGGGTAGGTCTTTAAAGGAGGGTAGCTTATGTCTTCATAGGCATGGGATATAGATGTCAGGAATCAGTAAAAGTGTCCAGGTAGGAGATAGTATTTGAGATTAATTTCTGCATATTAAAGGAAGGAGGGTAGAGTGTCAGTAGTTGAGGTTTCAATGGGAAAAAACTACAAAAACGTTGATCAGAACATTAAGATCTTATTTGAAGACTGTTGAGTCTTTCAGTTGGCATGATGGATATTGGAGGGGAAAAGGCTAGAAAGATGCGCTGTTTTATTAGCCTCAGGGAGCTTGGAAGTTTGGTCCAGATTATGAAGAGGGCTTTGAAATCATGGCTGAGATGGACTTGATGCAGTAGTGGCCAGCTGCTGCTTATGCCACCGTTTTTTTCCAGGTATGCCCCAGCCCCAGCCAGCTCCACAGTCTGGGGAAGCGAGATGGCGAGCAGGTTTCATCCCCCCAAAGTTGGACTCTCCCTTCCTATGGGCAGCCCAGAATAAGGGAGAATTTGAGAGGGGGCTGTTGTATAATGGTGAGTCTCATGGTTGAGGGTCATGTGGGGAGCTGCAGAGAGGGACGATCAGGTAGGCCCTTTTGATCCCCTCTGGATGAAGGGGTGTGCATGGTGAGGAAAGTGGGAAAGGACTTAGGAAGGTAAACTTGACTTAATTTTGCTTGGCACATTGATGGGTATCTTCCATGTGGCAGGCACTAATGAGATTGAGGGCAAGGGGAACAGGAGTGACTGGGATAGGCAGCTGGGAGGAATGGCGGTACTAGGGAATTAATGGAAATAAAGTCAGTGGAATTAATGGAAATAAAGTCAAGAGGAGGGCAGCCTGTTTGAGGCAGGGAATGTGTTGTTGGACTCAGGGCTGTGTTTGTTCATTGATTAGTTACAGCTGCATTTACCTGAAACTCAGTTTCACAGGATGGTAAATGTATATGAAATTCTTTTTAGGGTCCAGTCTTTGTAAGAAATAAAACTTACGTATCAGTCATAGGTGAAAAGGAAATTTAATCCTTGAAAATAAATTCAGCTCAAAGATAATACTGCATTGGCTATTTTTTTTCCTTCTAATAATTTTTATTGTTATGATTAGTATCTTTGGTTTATCTGACATTTTCTAATTATCTCTTAATACTGTTTTTACATATTGTTGCAATTGCATCAGGCCATTTTTCACAGTATGTTTTTTTAATTTTCTCGGAGGATAAAATGCACATTTAGGATGTGGAAGATGATATGGAGTTGATTAAAAGCTTGGGAAATAGATCTTTTGAAGGCAACTTAAAGAAATGGATTTATTAAGCCTGGAGAAGATAAAGTGAAGGAAGGTTTAGTGGGTGGCAGTCATCAAATATTGGTAGTATGTGAGTGAAAAATGGGACCAAGTGAAAGTAGTTTAAATTGACCTGGGAGGAAATCAAGATATTTTCAGGAGAATTCTTTGACTGGAAGGGTTGGAAAAGACTTTATTGCATTACCTGAGCTAGTTATAGGGTCTTCACTTGAGGTATGATGAAAGGCAAATAATTATCATTTTGAAATGGTCAGGGCCTGCCCAACTCAATTGATTAGATGACCCCTTAAAGGCGTGTCTAAAATCCTTTCTAAATAATATGGAAATGGAAAATAACTCATCGATTTTTCTTTCCTCACTGCCTTGGCCATGGGGTAGTGTTTCTCATAAGTGCTGGGTAGACTAACACAATCCACTACTATAGTCACACTTTTTGGCTCTATTTGGAAGCAGCCAATAAAGAACCTACAGCCTAAAAATGGGTTATTGATCTCTTAGGGGTGGGGGGGGCTCTAACCACAGGACAAATTGTGCAGTGTGATAGCTTAAACTGAGTGTCCAAATAAGAAAAACAAAGGAAGTTTGAGGTCTAGAGAAATCCATAATCAGTTGTTTAGCCTTAACCTAAGAATGATTGTGCTCTGTGATCACCCAACTGCTTGATACTTTGGAGAAACAGCCACACTGCATCTAGGCTGAAAAATTTTAAGGATGAAGTCCTTTCCCCTTGATTACTCAGGTATGGATTGTTCACTCTGGTGTACCCACTTCCCTGACCCCCCCCCCATCTGTCCTTTCCCTTTGGTCATTTCATGGTCAAGACTCAGTGACACCTATTAGATCAACTGTGCAGTGGGGATGGTAGTGGAAATGAAATTGCAAGGCAACAGCTTCTGGTTGATAACGCCTGTTTACCCTCGTGTGGAAGTGTGTGATGATGTCTGAGATGCGATCCCTGCCTTAAGAAGCCTGGGATCTGGAAGAGAAGATACACATTCGTGAAATGTAATAAGATTTAAGTAACAGTCCAGAAACTAGGACACATACATTCAGTGCCATTGGGCTGGAGGACGCAGGCATCACATCCTACGTCCTCTAATAGAATGGCCGATTCAGAGGAAGAAATGGGACCTGTGTTAAATCTTGAAGAATGGACAGGATTTGTTCAGGGGTGAACAGCAAAAGCACAGGGTAGCCAAGAGTGATGGCTAAAGGCTGCAATGGAAAGAATCTTTGTGGAGATGGGATAGTTTTTAGGGAACCTAGATTTCTATTCCTCAGTAATTCTTACAGTACCATATGTGATGAGATTTTTTTTTTTAAATAAATGTAATCTGGTCAAGGAGATGCTTATTCAGAGAAATAACTTTAAAAAAAATGGAAAAGATCTCACTTTTGCATGTGCTACATATATTGTGCGTACAATGCAAATCCAGAAAAAGTCCATGGGTTTGTACTTTGAATAGTTTTTAAGTCCAAGGTTAATTACCCCACTCTGCCCCCAGGCAAGCTCACGGATTTTGTGGCCCCAGCATCTGATAGTGGCAATTGACAGCAAACCTGCTTGTTTACAGATTTTAAATATTCGGTAAAATGATAAACCTGGCATGTGGCAATCTGCATAAACCTTGTTTATGTCAGTTCACTCAAAGCAAAACCAGTAACAAAACTCCCAAACCTTGATAAAGGGTCCTCTGTGATTTGGGATATGTTGAGATATCCTGCCCCGGATTCTCTAAAATTCATTAGAAGTGGGTAGTGTGTAGTTAGGGGCATTGGTTGCTGACTTCCCTCACAGGTGGGGGAAATTTGCAAAGCAGGGAGTTCTGGGAAAAGGTGGCTCTTTCCAGGAGGCAGAAGTATATCATTTAAGGAAAGAGTGTGAGTGATGCCTTGTTGTTGACTACTGGAAAAAAGATAAGAGAGAAAATGTAAAAAAAGGAGAAGACTTTACTCCTTCACTTTTATCTGTAAATTCTTTAGTGAAGGCAAAATATCTAACTGGGTTTAAGCCAGAGCAGTAATTTAAATATAATAGCCTCCTAGAGCTCTTAAGAAGAGGAATTGCTTGGAGTTGGAACAAAGGAGGGGGTTATCAAAAAGAACTTTGGAAAGTCTTTGGAGTCTTAGTTTCTTTTTTTCTTTCTTTCTATATATATATATATCTTTATTTCTTTCTTTCTATACATATATATATATATATATATGAAGGAGTTTTGCAAAGAAAGGGATCCAGTGATCCAGTGTAGGGATCTATTGGCTTCTGGGGGAAATTTACTAGAGATTTTAGAAGTGTGAAATATGGCCGGTGCTTTTGGCTGTTTGTTACTCTACTAGGCTTCTAGGGCATGTTAAATGAGAAAAGAAGACTGTTAAAAAAAAAAAAAACCTTCAATTATTTTACTAGGGAAGATTGGAATAAAAGGCAGAATGGGTACTGTTAAAATGATGAAAAAAAATTTTTTTTTACTAGTAAAGTGAGTTTATTCTGATCTAGCATATAAATATTTATTTTCTAATATTTTTACTTACACGAAGTATCTGACACTGGGCCTGTCAAACTGTAGGTTTATGTAATTCAAGGATAAAAATGGGATGTTTTTCCCCTTGAGAATACATAATGCAAAATGTTATTCTTGGTATAAGAAAAAAGTCAGATGTATAAAGTGAAAATTTTTTCATTTGTAAGGTATTTTAAGTGTATTTCCATTCTAATTTTCACAATGCAGATTTCCCTTTTAATGGCTGACACTGAGAGAATGTACCTTGGGATGATTTTCAGTTTAGGAAATGGGTGATATTTAATTGGCTGGTGAAACACTTCATGGACTGATTTTCTTTTAGAATTTTTGTCATTGTTAAATTAAACCAGGATTTTAAATATGCCTTTAGATCAACGAGTTAAATGGTTTTTTGGAATGCTTAAATGTTTTTCTATTTACTTTGGTAGAACCTATATCTTTTCTGCAGGGACTAGTAAATAAGTTTCTAGCTCAACCAAAATGCACCACTGTCATAAAAAAAGAGCCCTCTGCTTTTAAAAATAAAACTAGCATATGTGGAAGGGTTTATGAGTGTTTTGTAGATCTGAATGTGTAGCCTAATTTACATTCCAGCATTTTCAAGGGATATTTATTTAAAATGATCATCTTCGTTTCTAGAGAGGCTGGTCAGGGGAGTGGAAGCTGAATTCAAGTAAGAGATGAGCCTCTAGGTGAGATGAGTGGTGTCCAGAGCAGGCTGTGATCCTCTGCTCCCTCCCTACAGGAAACCTGAACAGCAGGTCAAGTCATAGAATGGTAGTGCTTATTATACATTCATTTAGTTGGTTCCCTCTAGTATCTTTTAAACTGAACTTAAATACCAGGAATTCATAGATTTCTGCACAATTATTGAAGTGTTGGAGATACAGCCTAGAACACACCAGGCAAAAATCGTGTCCTCTTGGGGCTTATGTTCTAGTGAATTCTTTTTATCTCGGGCCCAGGCCCAGGAGAGGGTGGGGAAGGGGAAAAAAAGAAAAAATAAAGGAAGTTCAGTCTCTTTCTATAGAAAGCAGCTTAATTTGGATTTATTTTACAATGTTCTGTATTATGGTCAATTAAGAAAGCAGAGAAGGCAAAACAGGGAGAACCTGCAGAAGGAGATGGTTGGGACAGGTAGGGGCTGAGTCAGTGGGATGGAAGCTTTTGCAGTGTTTGTCACTTGAGCCCTGTCTCCTGCTAATCCTGCCCTTGGAAGGATCAGTCTTTCTAACTTGAGAGCAGTGAGCCTTTTGATCGAGTAGGTAGGTGTTCCTGAAGAAGGACTTTGTGACGGGTTAAATAAGTACATGCAATACCAAGGAACACAGGTGTCTGTACTTTTGGGTCTTCGTGGAGTCTTTAATGTGAAACCATTTCTTTCAGAACATACCAGAATGTTTTCATACATCTGAGAGAGATGTTTTGGGAGGGTTCAGGCTGAATGCTTTTCAGTGTCTCTCCGAGGACTGGAGGCTCTGCACCTCTTTTTAAAATTCTTGCTTCTTTTTCCTGTTAAAATCTGACCGACTTTGATTTTAATAAACGCTGTATTACAGTGATGGCACTTTGCATTTTACAAAGTACCATTTAGCCACCTTCCATCATCCCACACATCATATTTCAGCTCTCCTCCAGATACTACAGCAGGCCTGGGTGAGAAGCCAGTGGAGAGGTGACATCGGTTGACTTCATCTGACTTTTTGCACTTTACCCTGAAGGTGGCCTCTCAGAGGCCCATGGAGGGATAAGTTCTAAAGTTTCAAATCTAGGACTCCCCCAAATGAAAGGGTCCACACCATCGAATTGCTCAGGACTGGAAAGTTCCTTGTCTGTCAATTCTTGGGCACTGGAGTAGGAAACTTGGTACTTATGGTGTCTTTAGTCCTGATGCTCAGGAAGGAATCCAAGCAAAACACTGTCTAGTGACTACCTGATACTCTCTGGAGTTGTGGGCCAAAAGGCATCCCCAGTGTCTAAAGACTTGGTTGAAGGCCTTCAGGAAGAATCCTCGGGTGATTGGCAGGTTTTTAGTTAACAATTTAGATGCAACCACCAGCTTTAGGGATACAGGTGTGGGTACTTAGGTAATTATGAAATCAGTTGCTTTACTGTCCTTGCTTCGAGTTTGAAGACTGCAGTGCTTCCAAGCCAGAGAAGTCCTTTAATCCAGTGACATCATCATTGGTTAGCACCTATTATTTTGGGTGAGAATTTCAGGGCCTAAATATAAATAGACCTGTTTAAATTTACTGTCTGGTGACAAGGGAAGGGTAAATGCAAAAACAACAACAAAAAAAGTAGTAGGGGGCCTATGAACTCAAGCATTTTTGAAAACCTATTAGTATCCATTTTATTCCAAGATAGGATTGAACCTCACAGTGATTTAAAAATAGTTTTTTCAATTGTGGAAGCATTTCAAACATAGAAAACAGTAATTAACCCTCTGAATTGTGGAGATATTTCAAACCTAGAAACAGAGTTATTAGCACTCAGATAGTCATCACCTAGCTTTAAGATTGATATGGCCGATCTTTCCACTCTACCTCTACCCCCACCCCCTCCTATTATTTTGAAGTAGATCTCAGCATTGAAGAATTTCATCTGCAAATATTTCAATATGTCACTCTAAAATAAAAAGACTTCCCTTTCTAAACATAATGATAGCAATATCACACCCTTCCAAACCAGTGTAATTCCACAATTCCATTGACTGTCAGTTCACACTTCCCCTATTGAAGATAAATAAAAATAAAAAATACATGTAACTCTTTTATACATTCCAGACAAGATCCACACGTTGCAATTGGTGGGTTGATATTCCTTGAGGTTATTGCTTATCCATAGGTTCTGTCCTCCTCTTTTGTGGAAGTAACTGAGTAATTGCCCTGTGTAGTTTTTCACAGTCTGAATTCAGCTGATTGCATTCCTGTGGTAGGGTTTCACAGGCTCTTCTGTCTCCTTTATTTCCTGTAAATTGGTTTAGAGGCTTCATCATATTCATTTTTTTTTTCTTTTTAATTTTTAATAAGACTGCCTCATAGATGGTGTGGTCTTCTGTTATTCTACTTTCTTTCTCTTTTTTTTTGGTATACCTTTTGTATTTGGGAAGATGTGTATTTTTGTTCTAATGGTTGCCTCTTTACTGACACCTGTTCCTCTTTTTAGGGGGCTATTTTCTGTTGTTTCTTACTGAAACATTTAAATTAGCTAAGTAACTGGTTCTTCCCTCTCTCCTTTCTCCCTCTAGTGTGGGATTTGAAGTAATACCCTTTTACTCCCAGTTGATATCTAAAAGGCAATCAGTGAGCGTACTGTGCTTTTCATATTCTCCTCCCTATCCTATTTTTCTGATGGATGGCTGTACTGTTACCTCTTTGTTACCATCATTTAGTCTTAATTCTATAGATAAATGTATATTTAATGCTTACCACTAGTCCTTAATGTCACATTTTGCTTTCTGAAACTCTTTTATCTAATATGTGCCTCAGGAAGCACTCATTGGAAGTATTTCCTGAATTATGTGTTCATTACACTTTGTCCGTGGCCTTTACATTGAAGGTCAGGTTGGCTGTTATAAAATCCTTGGTCATCTTTTCTTTGCTTGAATATCTTTAATTCACTGTACTATTTTTGGCATAAAACCTGATGGCAATCTGATTTTTTTTCCATAACATTTGACTCAGTCTTTTTTGCCTTGATATTCAAAGGAATGCACTTTGCTTTTTTTTTCTTTGAAATCCTATGGTTTTATAATGTTGGCTGTTCTGGGCTGATTTTTCCAGGGACACAACATGATATATAATTTCACACGTTCATTTTTTTTCTTTTTAATTCAGTAAAGTTTTCCTGAGGAGGTATAGTTTTTACTATTCTTTGTTGGCTTCAGGAATTCCTATTTTGTATATGTTAGATCTTCTTTGCCAGTCTTCTCTATTACTTTCTCTAAAAACCTTTTTCTCTTTTCATAATTTGTTTTATTTAAAAAATTTTCCTTTCCATCTTTTAGTTCTTTAAGGCAATGTTCATTTTTGTTTGCATGTATGTTCTTTCCATTTACCCTTCATTTCTGAAATGAGTTTTGCTTTTATTTATAATTTTTTCTTAATTCTTTCATCTCTATTTTTGAATCCTCATTTTCTCCAATTAACTCATTTTTGAGTTTTAAAAATCTGATTTATGTTGTTTGATAGCTTCTTTCATTTTTAATTTCTTTTAGTTCATTTTGAAATATAGTTTTCATCTGTTTTTGAGTCTTTGGGGCATGATTTTTGTTGTTTATACTGTCTATATCTTGTCTATACTAGCCTTTTTTTCCCCTTACAATAATAACTTTACTTGGAATTCATCTGCGATTCTTATCCATTGTTTACTGTGAGTTTTCCTGTAATTTTAGAAAGGCCGGTATAGCTTTTCTAGCTTCATCATTCTTCAGTGCCCTCTTATGTTTTGTCATGTAGTGGTAAAAAAAAAAAAAAAATGTGGGCTCTACTTGTCTTCCATCCCAAGAGCTTTTGCTGCATCCTAAACTATCTGGACCATCCTGTTATGTTCTTCCTATTGTCTTGTATTTTGCTCACTTTAGATTCAGTCCCAAGAATTTTCTCTTCAGTGTGGGGCTTTGTCCATAGGGTTTGTTAGTTAGTTCATAGAAATCATACCTTTCCCACCCTAGACCACCACAGATAGACATGGGTCACAATTTCTTTTGTACTACTCATCTGAAATATTGGAACTCTCTAAGTCCTGTCCCAGTTGCTGTGGCCGATCTCAGAATGGTCCTCTTAGTTTTCCATTGAGTATCTGATGGCAATTCTTTTATCTATTGCTGGTTTGCCCCCACATGCTCATATGTAGGGTTCATGGGGATATGTTGTCATTTAGTTTGGTTATAGATGTTGTCTGTGAGTTTTTGGTTCTACTCTCCTCTTTGCCTGCTCCTTTGGTTGGGCTTGGGATGGGTTGGTGAGATTCAGTGATTGTGCTGACAACCCTGCAGCCACCACCATCTTTCTGGAATCTGTATTGACTTGTTAACCGTTAATCTAGTAATCATTGGGTCTCCCAAAGACCAAAGGCTTAAAACATTAAATCACTGATTGCAGCTGCCTTTAAAAGTAATTTTGTTCCAAAATAAGTTATTAAAAATGTGCTGTAGATAGAAAAATTAATGGTATAGCTGTTGGTAAACTGATTATTA